>NC_089837.1:235783613-237109447 GCF_035609145.1 Eleutherodactylus coqui | reverse complement strand
CAACACAGCTTTCATTTTACCTCCGCAGTATGAGAAATGCAAGCTGCATTGTAACTGGTTGCTATTGGCAACAAAGAGATTGTCTTTTAGACCATTTCCATAAGAGTGTGTTCCCAGTCTTTTTTTCCATGGACCACCGTGTAGATGCTATGGTGATGATGAGTGAGTGTGTTGTAGTAAATAGTGTATGCACATGAGGGAAAAGTGGTTGTGGTAACAAACTGCACCACATCAGGCTCTTTACCGGCAATAATATATATATATGAGCCTCGTGTGGTGCAGAGTGTGAGCTCTCGCCTACGACCAGACGGTTGCAAGTTCGATCCCCGCGTGAGTCAGATAGCCGGCTCAAGGTTGGTAAAATGAGAACCCAGCAAGGGGGGGGGGGGGTAATAAGTAATAATTACCTGAAAGCGCTGCAGAATAAGTTGGCGCTATATAAATACCAAGATATATATATTAGATCTTAACCTATTGTATACTATCCTTTTAGCTGTTGTTCAGTTCAGTAGATGTTCTTGCCCTAGATACTTGTCCCTTTCCAATCCCTCCAGGGTTATTTACTGTGTTTCAGATTACCAGGTAGTTTTCTCTTCTTGTATAAATGCTCTGTGTTAGCAAATAGGCAGCACAAGTTGCTCACCCTAAGTTATAATTTATTATTGCTTTATTATGATATACTGACTGAAGTTCTCTGCCTTGCTTTATAGGGTAGGCTAATTTATTAAATGATTACTTTGTTAAATACTACTTGTTAACCTGTCTCTTTTTGGTTGTACCTAGGGGACCTAATCCATTTTCCTTGTGCTGTCTATGGACTCCAGGAAATAAAAGTTTCGGTAAGCAAATTGACACTTTCCCGATCGTCCTACGGTAGCACAAGCACATATGGGATTTGTAATGCAATAAGACTCCATATATGGATGGGATAGTGGACATTGTTTCTCACTCTCTGTTGCCAAAATTAAAGCCCTCTGTTAAGAGTTTGTCCAAACTGCAGTATGTGATCGCTTTGCAGGATTGGTCTAACTTCAGCCTAGGATGCAGCTGTAGAATGTGCTCTGATGTACATAGGCGAAGCTAGCCTTGAGAGGTCAGAACATTATTGACCCTTTAATCCACCTTGTGAGTGTGGCTTTGCTGGCCTTTTGTCTTTTACGGGGACCTTGGTGTTGTAGTTACAGTCCTATGGATATACAGACTACACATTTTTCCAACATTGTTTTTTATTGGAAGCAAGTTTAGATGGTATAGAATACAATAAATACAATAAAACGTACAATGATATAAGCATACAGATGTTTGTCTATAATTAACACGTACATGCATTATATGATTTATATACCTTGGCTTTCTCAAACAATATAAACAAGAAAATGATAGTAAAAAGTATCAAAATTCTAAGAACTAGTCATTGTTATAATTGTAGTACTATCAATGATCTGTAAATTTTAACAATGCATCCCATGACTCTAAATACTTTGGTAATGAATTAGTACGAAACGCTAACCTAGAATGCACTTTTGACATCAAGAGTATGTCACTTTTCTTGTTCTTCATCCTGTGGATCTGGGAAATGTAAGGCCGCCTGCAGACGGCCGGGTCGGATCCGGCTGCGAGAATTCTCGCAGTGGGACCCGACCCGAGCGTCTACGGAGAGCAGCGCGTCACTCATAGAGCATGCCATGCGAGATTTCGCGCAGACAAATCGCGGCCTTCTGCCTAGGATTGCATTTGTTAACGCAATCCTATGGCAGCTTCCACGGGCGGAAATCCCGCGGGAAATGCGCCACGGAATTTCCGCCCGTCTGCAGGCGGCCTAAAGGTAAGTAAATTTCCTGCTTGATGTATTTTTCTGAAGGTTAAGAATCTCAGAGAGGCTATCCATCAGCTCAAACAATTGTTTGGTAAAAGAACACCACAGTGCTCCTGCATGGCATTGAAGATGTTTTTCAGGACTCTTGAGAAAGATCCACTTGTTAAACAACAAGAACCACTTGTTAAAGAACTGCCCCTGTAACTGCACATTGGTGGCTGTAAATTGCACTTTTAGTGGATTCAACTTCAACTTTTTTTTAAAAGCCATTTTGTAAGACTTGCAGGATAGCAGTCAAATAAATGCAGAGAGAGATGGTTCTGACCACATTATGTTCTGACGAGACCTCATACTTTATTATATAAATGGTAGAATATCTGTGGCACCCAACATAACAGTATTTCTATAGTTGGGGAACCTAATTCTCTTAGATTTTTGCATTCAGCTTCCAGGCTGTGAGATACAGCGAGGGAGAATGTACATGCAGAATGCTCCTCCAGAAATCCCAAACCACTATGAGTGGATATCTCCAATAGTTGTGATCCATAGCACCAATGACAGAGAGAATCATGTCCAACGGGACCAGGATGGAAAATTGCCGATCACTTTGGATTGCTCCTCTAGCACCTTTCTCGATACTTTGGGTATGAGAGGGAGTGGAGGGTACATGTATACTAGTTTTCCTCTTCAGCTAACTGGAGTGCCTGCGTTCACCGAGAGTGGTACTGGTAGTAGAAGTTTGACTTTGGTGCTCTCCTCTGTCACATCCAGCACTGCCCTACCATCCACCTTGCTATCTGTGTAAACACTTCTGAATTGAAGCTCCATTCTCCGGGCTGCATGCTTTCGTGGCTGAGAGAGTCCAACTTGATATTTTGGACTCTCCTATTATGAATAGCCAAGATCCCCAGTACACGTTTTTCTGCATCAGAATTGTCCATTCACTGGCTTTTGGTGCTTCTCACACTTTTTGATGGAAAACCAGTGGATAAGTGGTGTGACTGCACCGTTTGTGGAGGCTAGGCTGACCACTCTCAATTTTTTCATGTTGGAGGATAAGGCCTTGTTTTTCTTCCATATCCATTAAAGGTTGTCCGCCCCAGGAGGAGGCATCTGTAGTGAAGAGACTCCGGGCTGGGGAACCAGAAACTTCCCACACAGAAGATGTTCAGGGTGTAACCAACCACTGTAGAACATGAGAGATAGAAGGGTGAATTAATATGGCCCTGTCTAGGTACATGTGTTATCAGTTCCAGGAGAAAGAACATTGCTCTACAATATTCAAATGTACGCCTTTGCCCATGGAATGACAACTGTGGCTAAATTTAGAAGACCCAATACTATCATGACAATTCAGACTGTAGTTCTGTGGTGGGATATAAGGGTATTTACTAGAGATGAGCGAGCATACTCGCTAAGGGCAATTACTCGATCGAGCATTGCCCTTAGCGAGTACCTGCCCGCTCGGAAGAAAAGGTTCGGCTGCCGGCGGCGGGGGAAAGCGGGGAGGAACGGAGGCGAGCTCTCTCTCTCCCTCTCTCTCCCCCTCTCTCTCCCCCGCTCCCCCTGCTCACTGCTGCAACTCACCTCTCACCCGCGCTGGCAGCCGAACCTTTTCTTCTGAGCGGGCAGTCACTTGCTAAGGACAATGCTCGATCGAGTAATTGTCCTTAGTGAGTATGCTTGCTTATCTCTAGTCTTTACGAATCAAAGTATTGACTCTATTTTGAGACCGTTTCCACTATGAACCAGAGGGAGTCCAAAATGAAGCCTAGGTACTTCAATCGTTGATGGGGAATGATCCACAGTTTTGTAGGAGTTGAGTTGTTACCTGAAGATCCTGCTGAAGAAAATTAATTGAGGAGGCCTTCACTGACCAATTGTTTAGAGATGGTATGATATATATACCCTTCATTCTAAGAGCTGAGGCTTGTAATGCCATAAATGTGCTCGGCACTGATGATATGATAAACAGACACGTAAAATCGTGGAATCCAAGTGTCCATGTGAACTGCAATTATCAAAAACGTATTGTGGATGGACAATATTTAGCACATGAAAGTAAGCATCTGTGAGGTCTTCCGTGGCAAGGAGTTTCCCTTCCACGCTTAAACCGTTTTTACCGTTAATCAGACCCAGGCAGGCATCAATCTTTTGAAGTTTTCTGATTATTTGCCACCTAAAAAAAAATTTTTTTGATCGCTCAAAATGTCTTCCATTTGAATGAAATTTTGAGCGGCCGCAAGTTGGGCTTTGTTTGCAGTGCATACATAATGAGTACAGTGTTTACTCATTATGTACTCTGCTGGGAGGAGGCAATGGAATCCTGCCGCCAAGATAACCATCACAAAACCATGCCCAGCTGAAATGCAAATGATTAAAAGCCAATATCTATACGTGTAATTTTATTCAAAATGTCGGCAGTTTGTTCAGGCGTGCAGTCGTTTAAGCGATAATCGTTGCTTGTTAAATGGCCTTAAGTCTCCTCTTAGCCTTCTTTTTGCAAGCTAAACATTCCCAGATCCTTTAACCGTTCCTCATAGGACATGATTTGTAGACCGCTCACCATCTTGGTAACTCTTCTCTGAACTTGCTCCAGTTTGTCAATGTCTTTTTTTTAAAGTGGGGTGCCCAGAACTGGACACAGTATTTCAGATGAGGTCTGACCAAGGAAGAGTAGAGGGGGATAATTACCTCACATGATCTAGACTCTATGCTTCTCTTAATACATCCCAGAATTGTGTTTGCCTTTTTTGCTGTTTCATAACACTGTTGACTCATGTTCAGGTTTTATTCACAAGAGTGTATATACACCGCTATTTACCCGTGTAAATATGCCGGACCAACTGAGTGAATGCCTTGTATATACGCTTGTGTGAAGGCAGCCTCAGTCTGTGATCTATTACTATACCCAAGTCTTTTCACATGTACTTCTGCTTAGCTCAATTCCTCCCATTCTGTATGTGTTTTTTTTTTTCATTTTTCTAGTCCAGATGAGCCTCAAGTCCTCTGCTTTATAGGGTAGGCTAAATGATAAATTAGTTAATTGCTGCTTATTAACCTTTCTCGTTAGTTGTACCTAGGGGACCTAACTCATTTATGCCTGTGCTGCCCTAGGTAGGACAATCAGGGCTGTAATGATGTACAAATTGAGGTGTGCATGGGGCTTTACCTTACCTCTGACATAGAAATCATTGGACTCTGTATTGCTTCTAAGGCTACATGCACACAGACATTTTTGTAGTCCGAAAAATCGTCTGGAAATCGGACAAAAATCGCACCCATTCGTTTGAATGGGTGTGTCCACACAAGTTTTTTGTATTTTTTTTTTTTTACTTGCACAAATAGTCTTCGCTTTTTCTTTCACACTCGCAGAAATGAATTGCATATTCCGTGAGCGGAGGAAAAATCACAGCATGCTCTATTTTGCTGCGGACTTGTGCAGTGGGCCTTTTCTAGATATCCAAACACTCCTCATTTTTCATAGCATTTATGTGTTTGCGCAATGCTATTTTTCTAGTTTCTTTTTTACTTTAGAAGTATTACATTTGTGGTGAAGACTTTTAGGCTCTCCGTAGGATAGATTTATTTAGTCATTTACTGGTTCATTTACACACAAAAGTTAGCCTTGAAACATATTGAAGCACAGCAAGTATTCACAGCTAGCAGTAGTTGTTGAATCGTTATAGCAGAACATCGCACAAAATGGAAATCCTTGTATTAAATCGGTGTTGAGAAAATTATTTTAGGTGTTTGAAAGCATCAGCGGGTACTGCATATCAGCTTTCCATCATGTGTGGAGATTTTGAACTTGCTAAGCAGGAGCCACTAGGTTATTGTCTGTCAACCTGTGGAAACCTCAGCCATGGCAACCAGGATTCAAATCTTTCCAAAGCAGCGTTTTCTTTAGTGTTCTAAAGGGGATTGATATGGTGAGAAGAGAATATTTAAAGGCAAATCAATTTAAAATCTTTGTAGGGAGCAAGTAAAGCAGACATATGGTTTTATCATTTACTGACAACCTTTTATTTCTAGCTGAGAATTTTGATAGGATTTTTTTACTTATGAAAATACATACAGTACAATGATAGAATAGTTTGACATTCTAAAAATGAGATTGTGAAATTTTAGACTAACCATAACATGCTATATACTCTTAAAGGGGTTTACCAATATTCAAAAATAGTGTCCCAGGGTAGGAAATGACGTTAAAAACCCCCAAAATAACCATTATTCAGTCTTTCACCGTGCTTCTGGTCTAGCACTGCTGACCCAGTCCCCACAGCTCCAGTCTGCTGGCCTCAGCAGTCCATGGGTGCATAAACGGCATGTGACCACTGCAGCCAATAATTGGCTGCATGTCAGCGATGAGTGTGATATTACTTCCTATATAAGTGGGGACAGGCTTGCTCGCACTGGTTCAAGAGGCACAATGACAGATTTAGTATTTTAAATTAATTTCTGCATTGAAAAGCCGCACACAGAATCCAGTTATTCCTTGTGCAGGTAGTCTAAAGAATTTCGACTACGCCAAGCCACAGTCAGACAGATTGTGTACAAAGAGGAAGTTCAAGACCATTATTACCCTCCCTGGAGTGCTTGATATGCAAAGATCATTTCGAGAGCAAGGCATATGATAGTCTGAAGGTCACAAAGGAATCAAAGGTAACCTTTGAGCAACTAAAGGCCTTTTTAAAATTAGATAATGTTAATATTCACAAGGACACTGAACAACAATGGTGTGCATGGCAGGACTGCAAGGAGAAAGCCGCTGCTTTTCATAAAAACATCGCTGCTCGTCTGCAGTTTGCTGAAGATCACCTGGACAAGCCAGACGGCTGTTGGAACATTTTTGTGGATAGATGAGACTAAGCGGCAAGTTCTCCTTCAATGGAATGTTCGAACAATGGCTGGGCAAATATCTGTCTGGGATGATTTAGTGAATTCTGCACTGAGCAGGGGGTTGGACCAGATAACCCAAGAGGTCCCTTCCGACTCTGCTGTTCTATGAGACCAAAATAGGGCTTTTTTTTTTTTTTAGCTTAAATGAAAAGCATTCTATTTAGAGAAAGAAAAATGCTGTATTACAGCATAAAAACCTCATACTAACTGTGAAACACTGGTGGCATTATCATGGTTTGGACCTATTTTGCTGCATCTGGGCCAGTACAACTAGCGATCATTGACGGAAGAATTAATTCTGAATTATACCAGGCAAATTCTTAAGGAAAATGCCAGGACATAGGACCTTGAGCTGAATCTCAAGAGAACATGGGGAATGCAGAAAGACAACGGCCCAAACACACACAAGTCATTCTACCAAACAATGGTTAAAGAAGTTAAAAGTTTTGAAATGGTCAAGTCAAAGACCTGGCCTTAATCCTAGAGAAACGTCGTAGAAGGACCTGAAGTTTGCAGTTCATGGGAGGAAACCCACCAACATCAAGTTGAAGCTGTTTTTTATGGAGGAATGGGCTAAGATTCCTCCAAACCCACGTGCAGAACTTAAAGGGGTTGTCCCGCGGCAGCAAGTGGGTCTATACACTTCTGTATGGCCATAATAATGCACTTTGTAATATACATTGTGCATTAATTATGAGCCATACAGAAGTTATAAAAAGTTTTATACTTACCTGCTCCGTTGCTGGTGTCCTCGTCTCCATGGTGCCGACTAATTTTCGCCCTCCGATGGCCAAATTAGCCGCGCTTGCGCAGTCCGGGTCTTCTGCAGTCTTCTATGGAGCCTCTCGTGCAGGATGCCGGCTCCGTGTAGCTCCGCCCCGTCACGTGCCGATTCCAGCCAATCAGGAGGCTGGAATCGGCAATGGACCGCACAGAAGAGCTGCGGTCCACGGAGACAGAGGATCCCGGCGGCCATCTTCAGCGGTAAGTATTGAAGTCACCGGAGCGCGGGGATTAAGGTAAGCGCTCCGGTAAGCTTTCTTTACCTCCCTGCATCGGGGTTGTCTCGCGCCGACCGGGGGGGGGGGGGGGGGGGTTGAAAAAAAAAAACCCCGTTTCGGCGCGGGACAACCCCTTTAAAATATAATAATAATTTGTTGTCCTTCTTTATCTTCCATTGGATAATTTTTGGACCTGTAATAAAACATGGTCCTTCACATTTGTAGAGAAAATGTTATTTTTTAGGGCATTAATAGCACAAGTAACAGGATCCTATGAAGATTATATGAAATTTGGAACTGTAAGTAGAATTAAGTAATAAAATGCAGTGAAGCTGGTAATAACTCCTGTGTCCAGCAATTGTTAAATATTCTTATTTTTAGGCTTTAAATCTTTTAAAAGGCTCATTTAATGAGGTAAGAAGAAGGGTTTTAGGCTTAGTCAGACAGCTCTGTTTATGGAGATTTTTTTTGACTCTTTGAAGTGTGTTCACCTCTTTCGAGCTGGCAGCTCTCTACCTGTGCTCTGTGAATCAAACGGATTGCCTCCGAGCTGTTGTGCACTGGTTGTTTGATGTTTGAATATGAAGAAATGATCTTTTATGCACATTGCAAACCTCAGTATACTCAAAGCCTGGCTTCTCATACAGATGAGCAAAATGGAGGATTGGATACCATAGCTCATCACACACGTATCCGTTCGTATTTTATGGTCTTCAACCCAGAAGGCAAAGAAGTCTTTGTGGGCTGGGAATAGGAAAATGTCTCGTATAAGCAGCTTTCCAGACTTTAACCCGAGACTTGTAAAGATCAGCATGTATTTCTGTCTGGTTAGTCATTTAACCATATCTGGTAAGCTTTATTGTTTTCTGTTTTACATGACAAAGTTGTATGTTATCTGGGAACCTCGGAAATACTTGCAATAATACTTGTTGAGCTTCATGCATGTCTTAGAGATGACCTTCTTGTTCATAGTCACCAGTCAATGTTCATTTACTGTTCTGCACAGAAATAAGGTTGGGCATAAAGGCCATTTTTTGTTAGTGCCAGTTGTGCATCAGTTCACAATTGTTTGGATTCTGTAATTCAATGCATAATATAGGTAGATATACAATTTGATGTATACGTGAGCTTCTATGCCTGAGTGAGTGGATTTTATTCATTGCTGCACGTGTGTCAAGAACAGAGAAACCATCAATCTTGGCCAACAGAAACAAAACCTTTCATCATGTAACACCTGGGGTGATCGGCCAGGCGCTGCTCCTGTTACCACTGCCGGACTGCTGATTTTTCCTGGGGAAGCTGCAGCCAATCACATGCTTTCCCTGTATGGACCAATGTTGGGAAACATAGAATAACATGATGGCCATTCAGTTGAATTCTTCTAAACAAAAGTGCCTAACACAGGCAGTAGCCCAATATTAGGTTCATATTATAAAACTTCACTTTAATTGTATCGAAAATAAAAGCTTTCTGCAGCTCACATCGTAAACTAGACCCACACGGCTGAATCTAGCTCACCAACTCATTTTATGTGGCCCGCTGGCCAGGCAGCATCCTTGTAGGCATTCCACTCACTTGTATCTCCAGTCTGCCGGCAGTGCAAAATCTGGGACACTATTACTACTGGAGCCACTATAGAGGGCACTATTACTACTGGGGAAACCAATACAAGGGGACATTCACTACTGCGGCCACTATGGGGTTTCGCTATTATTACTGGAGTCACAATTATTACTGGGCCTTTTAAGGGGGACATTATTCATTCAGCAACAACATAGTACTGAGGAGTATGCAATTGCGCTGGCGCTCATGTGAGGGTGGCCTAGAAGTGAAGTTTTGTAGTAGGGATGCGCTATTACCTATGTTAGGTACTTTTCTTTATTGGGGTATTTCTTGCCCTAAACTATTCTGGTTTTGTCTAGCTGATCTTTTGAATTCATTACTACTCTTTTTATGACATATCAATAAAAGTAAATTTTTAAGGGGACCCAACTGTGGGTTTCAGCTTATGGCAAAGGCTGTGGTAGGATTGGTTACAATTTAACCCTAGTGGGTCCTTGTACCCCCCCCAAATTTTGGTTCGCACTTCACAAATGTAGCTTTGTTAAAGAGAAGGTGTAGACATACAAATAAGCTGTTAACACTGGAAGTGCAGGCAGCACACAGTGAAAGTGTGGTATTACCTGATGGAGCTACTTGCTATATGTAAGGCTGGGTTCATACTTATGCAATTCTTATAACAATTGATCCGCACTAAAAGGATTTTCTGCATCAACTTCCAATCAGTTTCACTGTAGTGTGAATCCAGCTCTACGTGGTATAATGACTAATACAATAAAGCACATTGGTGTAGATTTTATAGTTACGATCACAGCCTACTTCTTTTGTCTTGGCCTTTTTTAATAAGGCTTTTACTTATGTTAAAACACCAAATATGATTATAATTACACATAATAGGTTAAGCAAATGAAAAAATGATGTGTTCCGTACCGCTGACTTGATATGCAAAATTGTTTCGGTATGTTTCTTTCTTTTATCTACTTGGAATTGTCTTATTTCATTAGTCATGTAGGAGCACACTCACAGAGGGTTTGCTACAATGTATCCATTCACAGGATCACATGTGTATTATCTTTGCCATTGTTCAGTTCCCATGACATCTTATCGGTGTTCAACAACAAAAATGGCAGAAATGCAAGAACTGGCATAAGACAGACATGAATGGTGTCCAACAGATCACATTGGCTGTAATGGGGTCTGTCTGTCCTGCTGTTTGACATTTAACTTGACAAAATAGTGCAGCATACACACTATTGTGTCCAGGACTTTATGTTGGATCTGCACTGGAGGCTCCGTACACAGATGTGAACAGAACCAAAACGGTTAATTTTCACCAAAATGGTACTAACCCTCAGAAGAAGGGGTATGCTGGTGATATGCTTAGCTCACAGATGATTGCCTAGTGTGAATACATTAGAGTAAACCCTCTGATGTGAAAATGTCAAATGTTTTTTTTATTAACCTGTGGATATTACCAAGAATTTTTCTATTTCCTCACGGCAAAGAGATCTTTAAAGGGAAATTATCACCCTGAGGCCGACTTCACACTGGTGATAGGCTATTTCGCGTTGCGAGGGTGAATGAAAACGCATGAAGATGAAACCAATGATTTTTAATGGTTTCATTCTCACTTGCGATGCTTTCACTGCACACTCAAAGCGCTAAGAAAAAGCTGGACTATTGCCCATTTTTTTGCAATAGGGCCGGCGCCTTGCGCTCCCCTGAAGCAGCTGTCATAGCTGTAGCAGGAGATTCCTTCATCTCTGCGGGGATGAAGGAATCCTCTGCCATAGCTGTCACAGCTGTGACAACTGTGGCAGAGGTCTGCGATGCTATCCATTGCTTTCAATGCGGCTAGCGCTGCTGCAGCCCCATTGAAAGCAATGGGTTGCAGGCAAGCACCGAAGCGATAATTTTCGGGGAAGGGCTTGAAATATAGGCCCTTCCCTGAAAATCCTCTCTAGCTGTAAAGAAAAGTTTTTAAAAAAGTTCAACTTACCTAGAAGAGCCGTCCGGCTCTTCTCTCCAGCCACGGCAGATATCTTCTGTTTTCTGAAGAATCCTCACCTCCAGAAAGCACTGCCCCTGATTGGCTGAGCACTGTAACCAATCAGGCAGCACCCAGCCATCATCACTAAAGAACAGAGCGGGAAATGTTGCCCTTGAAGATTTGGCATTAGAAGAAAAAAAAAAAACAATACCTACCTATTCCTCCCCCGTCAGTCTTTCCCGCATCTTCTACTCACTGATCTCCAGGCTCCCCCATTCCCCTGGGTCATGTCACCTCCAGCCGACCGGATCCTCCTCTTTCTGTTTTGGACTATCCATTAGCTGCGGTGTAGGACATTGAGCGCTACTAGTGACGTATCGTTCGCTGCCTAGCAGGGAATGCCGAATCCTCGCCAGCCTGCTTTAGCATACATGAGCGATATCTCGCCGACAGTATTTTATATAGTATATACCCTGTTTCCCTGAAAATAAGACAGGGTCTTATATTAATTTTTGCTCCAAAAGATTTTACTTTTTTACATGTATAGCTGCCTGGACACTATTTAGATTGACTTTTTTTTATTAACTGTAACTAGGGCTTAATTTTGGAGTCAGGCTTATAGTTCAAGCATCCTCAAAAATCCTGAAAAATCATTCAGCACCCTCAGAAATTTTGAAAAATAAGACTAGGGCTTATTTTTAAGGAAACTGGGTATGTGCAGTTGCGCTAAAGCAGGCTGCTGACGATTCAGCATTCCCTGCTAAGCAGTGAACATTACCTCACTAGTGACGTAGCGTACATTGCCCTGCAGGAAACAGAATGCCGCCAATGAATACTTCATCATAGGAAGAAGAGGACCCTACCAGCTGGAGGTGAGGTGACCCGGGGGACTGGAGGAGCCAGAAGAAGATCAGCAAGGAGAAAATGCAGTAAGAAGACTACCTAGGGAGGAATAGATATTGCATTTGTTTTTAATGACAGAACCCCTTTTAAGAAAGGTGAGAAATTAAAACCCAAAGAATGGAGATAAGTTGTCATCTCTTATTTTGGTATTGCTTGATATAAGCTGTTCTACTTTTTGCATATCCTCTTTGATCTGCTTAGATTTTCATTTTATGAAAAGTTCTAGGGCTAACAAGTAGTTTTCTTCTGAGATCTCCCCCAAGTCTTGTTACAGAGCAATGTTAAAGGGCAGAACAGCGAACTAGTAGACCTTTATGCTCTTTGGTATCAATAAGGCTTTTATACGGCTGTCGTCATCTATTTTATCTAATGGTTGCCAATATATTTGTTTGTTTAACAAGGACAATGATACATTTACATGAAATTAGTGTATGGAATCGGCACTTTGAGGTGATGTTTGATCAGTATAGGTTGAAATAACAGAAACCTAAATCTGTCCTCATGTTTGTATCCTTTGGCTGTTGTTTTCATGCAGATAAATTGGCAAGTCATGCGGTTTCAGATGATTACAGCAATTTGTCAGAAAAGCTTGTTACCCTTTCCACACATGCTGCAAAGTCCAACCACCTTCACTGGTAAATAATGGTTGCGTAGATGGGTTTGGAGATGCTCAGTCATTTTCCCTCTGTTCCTCTGTAGATTAAAATGATTTATCTGACTTTTACAATCATGAATTCCTCAAAGCTCTATTCTAGTTGTTTCAGCACTTCAAGTCAGTTTTGCAACATTTTTCCTGATATTTGATTTAAATGTTTTATTCAAATCTCTCTAAAGTGTCACCTCCATTTATAGAGGACAGGAAAGTCATTATTGGTGATGGGAGAAACCACATTTGTGTTGGTTGGTAAAGGAGTTTGAGTAAAATAAGCATACTATGCTGCAATAGATTGGTATGCCCTTTGTGTTTAGGCCCCTTTTAGATCACATTTAGGTGATGCATTTCCCATATTTATTTTTAGATTTAAAAAAACCCCCATCAAACTTGGTATATGGGAGAAGGAAGTATTCCCTCAAATTTGCAAATTCTTCCTCTCTACTTGATGTCATTATTAGAGATGAGCGAGCACCAAAATGCTCGGGTGCTCGTTACTCGAGACGAACTTTTCGCGATGCTCGAGGGTTCGTTTCGAGTAACGAACCCCATTGAAGTCAATGGGCGACCCGAGCATTTTTGTATATCGCCAATGCTCGCTAAGGTTTTCATTTGTGAAAATCTGCAAAACCCAAGAAAGTGCTGGAAACGACACAGAAAACGGATAGGGCAGGCGAGGGGCTACATGTTTGGCTGCATTTCAGGTTCCCAGGTCCCACTATTAAGCCACAATAGCGGCAAGAGTGCCCCCCCCCCCCCCCCTCCCAACAATTTTTACTTCTGAAAAACCCTCATTAGCAAGGCATACCTTAGCTAAGCACCACACTACCTCCAACAAAGCACAATCACTGCCTGCATGACACTCCGCTGCCACTTCTCCTGGGTAACATGATGCCCAACCCCCCCGCACAACACAGTGTCCACAGCGCACACCAAAGTGTCCCTGCCCAGCCTTCAGCTGCACTAATGCCAAACGCTGGCCTCATAGCCACAACACCCTCATGTCTATTTATAAGTGCGTCTGCCATGAGGAGGAACCACAGGCACACACTGCAGAGGGTTGGCAGGGCCAGGCAGCGACCCTCTTTAAAAGGGGCGGGGCGATAGCCCACAATGCTGTACAGAAGCAATGAGAAATCCAATCCTGTGCCACCTCCATCAGGAGCTGCACACGTGGGCATAGCAATGGGGAACCCATGTGCAACACACTATTAATTCTGTCAAGGGGTCTGCATGCCCCAGTCAGACCGGGGTTTTTTATAAGTAGACACATGCAGGTACAACTCCCTATTGTGAAGTCCGTGTGCACTGACAGCATGGGTGGGTCCCAGGAAGCCACCGGCGGTATATTATGTATACTTTTTCCCTCTGTCGCTATGACGGCGGTGATGTAACGGGCACAGCAGAGCCAGGAAACAATTTTGCGCACGCCTGTAGTGAGACGTAGGTGCGTAGGACTGAGCTAGTGGAATTCACAGCGCAGAAGCAGTCAAGTGGCCAAAGGGCAGTGGTACGCCTTAAGTATTTTGCTTCAATTTGTTTAAATGGTGAGCTGAAACACCAGATACTGTATGCAGCGTATATATTGTATACTGTTTCCCTCTGGCGCTATGACGGCGGTGATGTAACGGGCACAGCAGAGCCAGGAAACAATTTTGTGCAAGCCTGCTGTAACGCTTTGCTGCGTATTAATTAGGACTACTACCCCCAGCAGACACGCAGTACACTGAAGACGGTCACAGGCAGCCCAAAGATAGTATTTTTCCTTTATTTTTTTGAAAAAGCCCACTGCCTATATAGACAGTATATCTTTCCCACTGTCCCTGCCTCACCAGTACTGCCCGTATACTCTGTACAATGACTGCAGACTGAGGACGCAATGGTCTGCACGCCCGATATACAAAAAAAAAAAATTGTGCAACACTGCTAAAAGCAGCCTCAACAGTACTGCACACGGTCAGATGTGGCCCTAAGAAGGACCGTTGGGGTTCTTGAAGCCTAAAATACTCCTAACACTCTCCCTATAGCAACTCCAGCAAGACAGCACTTTCCCTGATCTATGTCAGAATGCATCTGTGGCGAGCCGCGGGAGGGGCCGATTTATATACTCGGGTGACACCTGATCTCGCCAGCCACTCACTGCAGGGGGGTGGTATAGGGCTTGAACGTCGCAGGGGGAAGTTGTAATGCCTTCCATGTCTTTCTATTGGCCAGAAAAGCGCGCAAATGCCTCAGAGATGAAAGTGAAAGTAACTCGAACATCGCGTGGTACTCGAGCATCTCGAACACCCTAATATTCGAACGAGCATCAAGCTCGGACGAGTATGCTCGCTCATCTCTAGTCATTATTTGATCATCTTTTGATTTAAAACAAAGTATAAGGGTACAGATCTCCAGAAAGTAAAGGGGCCTTTAATGGACTTCAACTACAGGGTTTACAATCCTTTTGTATAACTTAAAGAGCTAAATTTCCTAATTCTGTCTTAAATATACATATAAACTTGAAGTACCTTTTCACAGGGGGATTATTGCCTGAATGATCGCTGGAAATGGCAAATTTGGGCAAAAGTCATTTTGTGTACAAAGGACCACCAATGGGGCACTGAACAGCAAATCACTAGAACTAAAAACCTAGCAATTATCAGCCAATATATACAGGTGTAATTGCAGTGAATGGACGTGGGTGACTGGAAGAGATTTCCGACATGCTCCTCTTCCATTCACTGAATGACTATCGCTCGTGTGTAAAAGCACAGGATAGTCGCTGGTATAGCTGTTGGGCACTAATGTGCTCGACAGTCCTTCCTTGTAAAGCGACCTTTACATTGGACAGTCTGAATATGCACCACGTTTATTACAGTCGCTCATGCTGGATGATAAATCTAATGCATCTTGGGACACTTTTGATTTTGTTAGTTTACGCCAATATTTTGCAAAAACTTAGTGGTACAATTTTGCCACTCACTGTTACATATTAAGCAAGGACCCTCTTAACCATTGCTAAACCATTCTGCCTTGCAAGTGAGGCGGGAAATGGTCTAAATCACATAAGGCTATATTCACATCGGGTTTGTTGGGTTTCCATCATGGTCTTCAAGAAAAATAGTGCTGCACGCTTCATTCTTTTTTCTGGCATTTTGGATAAAATCTGAAACTGAGGCTCCTAATGAACCATTCGATGCAGATGTGCACAAATGTGGTGCATGGCTTCTGTCAGTTTTTCTGTTCAAATTGAGTCAGAATTCTGGCACCCTTAATAATAATATAATAATCTTTATTTGTATAGCACCAACTTATTCCACAGCACTTTCAAGCATGGGATAAATGCAAACAATACAACAATTACAATGTGAGGTACAATCAGTTTGAAACAAATGGGGTGGTACAGGAGGTACAAGGGGGGGAGCAAGGCATGGGGAACACAGGCAGTAGTAGATTTCATGTGAAAATCAATTATTAGAAAGCAGTCGGGGTGGGGCGGTAAGGAGGTGCGGGGGTAGAAGTCGTATGTGATGGGCATGGTGGAAGGTATGGGGAGCCGTGGGGAGCAGCAGGGGGACTAGGTCAGGGGATTAGGTATGCTATAGTTCAGTTTAAACAGTGTCCGTTCAGTAGTGAGCGGCCGCTGTGTTATCTCAATGGTGAGGGGCCGGGTAGCGAGAGGAGAGAAATCTCCTGCACTGCCCGCCCCCTGCTGGCCACTCCGTGAGCGAGACAGATCTGCTAGCTCCCGTGCAGGAGCACGGGAGGAAGGAAACACAGGAACAAGTGTCGGGCATCATTTGCCCAACATTCGTCCTGTGTAAATGGACCTTAATATGCATAAGTGAATTGAAATTGTGTTACACTCAAGTTGGTTGAGTAAAAAAGAGATGTAACATGTTATCATTCCAATTAAAAATATATATTTGAGAAGAAAAATTAAATAGAGCCGCCATTACCTGGTGTACAAAGTAATGGCTCATCCTTTATACTGAGCAAGAAGTTGCTCACTAGTTACATCCTTTTCATTGAGCTGAAACAAAGCAACTAGTGACTACTGAGCCATTTCCTGTTGGGTCCTATGTGACAATTATTGTTCATATTAGCTCGTTTGAGCGATATTTCAGCCGATCGTTGGCCAGTGTAAACCCACCCTACCGTGGAACGCCTATTAATTCCTTCATAAGAAGAAGCACTAGAAATTCCTGTCATCTGTTAACTTTCCTCATACTGCTGTGCAATCTGTAATAGACACATAGTTATCACGCGTGTATGAATCCGAGATACCCTTTAACATGAGCAGTGATAGAAAGAAATAGAATAGCCAGTAAGCAGTCTATTTATTTGATATTGCTCTTCGTGAATACCTTGACAGCTCAGCGATATGTTCAGGACATTCTGCAGCCTCATGTGTTCCTCTCATGGCGGCTTCCTAGAGGCATTTTCCAGCAGGATAATGCTCGGCTACACACAAAAGGGGGTCAGAGTAATGCCTCCACAACATTGCCACACTTCCATGCTCTGCCCCATCACCAGATTTATCGCCAATAGAACATGTATCGGATCATCTGGGACGCCAACTTTGACAGCCTACAACTTTGCATGATCAAGAGGCTCAGTTACGGCAAATGTGGACCAATATGCCGTAGGATATCCTACAGAACCTGTATGCCTCCATGCCCGCCCGTATCACACCTAGTATCCAAGCTAGAGGCTGCCCAACAGGGTACTAGAGCCTCCATTCTTGCCCGTATCACATCTTATATCCAAGCTAGAGGCGATACAACAGGGTACTAAAGCCTCCATACCTGCCCGTATCACATCTTGTATCCAAGCTAGAGGTGGCCCAACAGGGTACTAGAGCCTCCATGCCTGCCCGTATCACAACTAGTATCCAAGCTAGAGGTGGCCCAACAGGGTACTAGAGCCTCCATGCCTGCCCGTATCACAACTAGTATCCAAGCTAGAGGCTGCACAACAGGGTACTAGAGCCTTCATGCCCGCTCATATCACATGTTGTATCCAAGTTAGAGGAGGCTTAACAGAGTACTAGAGCCTTCATTCCCACCTGTATCACATCTTGTACCCAAGCTAGAGCCAGTACAACAGGGTGCTAGAGCGTCTATTCTATTAAAAACAATGGGAGAAACTCTGCGATCCTCTGCCGACAGCTATTGCGGCGGATTGCTGCTTCCACGAAGTGATGTGAGGCTGTTTTCACATGGAAATGCTTTGCATCCAGTGGGTAATACACATGGTGGAAAGCGCGATATGGGGGCAGGATTTATGGCTTCATATCACGCTCACCAGTGTGAGGTTAGCCTAACTGTATAGTTTTGGATAGCTACGGTATCTCTCTAGAAATATATGTTGTATCTGCCTCATTTGTAATTGTGTTCAAAGCATCATATATTACAAATCCTTGGGACTTTCTAGATGGGGTTCTTGTTTATGCCCTTTGCCCGGCTGACTAACTGGTCATTTTATGGAGTTTTTTGGCTTATGGAAAAGTCTGGTGTGCAGGAGATACCATCAGTATGTTACATGAGACCAATTTGCAGAGGCCCCTATCCTGGTGTAATCAGAGTTTCTCTGGATGTGGTGTGCTGTAACATAACTCGTGTCCCATTGACTGCAAAGTCATTCCACTGATGTCTGAACCTCCGCATGTTGAGTCTCGGTAATATGGTGATTTCTGTATTTATTTTGTGATATTGATTATTGCGGGTTGTTTCTAATCCTTTCCTACTTGAGAATTTGTTTGTAGAGTTCAGTAATTAATTTTGGGGGATGTGAATTCTCATGGTGATCTGCATGCAGCCTACAATGGGTATTTTCACATGTAGTATATAACTAATGTATTTACCGTTTGTTCCTTTAAACAGCTGCATTGAACGCAGTGTATATTTTGCTGGACAGTTTTAGACTTCCAGTAGTTGTTTAGTCATATAAAAGTGACTCTTGTAAATTATAGAGTAGATTTATAGGTCATTCTTGGTATCTGTTATAGTACAGTGAACCTCCCCAATGGTACAAGTAAAAGAATTTGTTCCATCTGGACAACCCTTTCATGGGTTAAGGCTGGTGTTGAGCCGTTCTCCCTTATGGTCGCTCTGTGCAGCCAATCAACATGGTTTTTATATAAGATGATGATCAGCAATGGCGTAGCTATAAGGGTTGCAAGGGTCGCATTTGTGACCAGGCCACTTAGTTAGAGGGCCCAAAAGGCCCCCCTCACCACAGCAGAGAGTCTCCACCTCTCACATCCTTTGCAGTTTATGACCGTGCCTCTCAATACATACTCTTCTCCTTCTATGCCTCTCTGTTGTTCTGAGGCAGGAGAATACATTGCGAGAAGCTAGCTGTCATAAACTGCTACACGCTGCGCCGTTTGTGAGAGATAGCAGCTGATTCAGACCTCACAAGTCAGCACTCTCCGCCATGTGAAAGATATACCTATTACTGTAGCATCTTAATGCAGAGAGCAGCAGAGCAAAATGAAGGGCCGCTGCAAATGTTTGAGCCGGACAGAGAAGTGCATCACCGCTGGCATAACAATGGTTGGCACTCCTCAGTGCCAAGTACCGGCCTGTGAAGCAACGGTACAAAATTCTTCTGTTCCCTGTCTCCTTCTTCATGGTTCTTCTACAGCTTCGGACAGTCAAACTGTGAATGGCTTACAGAGGAAGAGGAGCCACTAATACCTGGGGAAGGAATACTGCATCAGGGGCACATATAGGGAAGGGGTACACAGAGGAGCCACTATTATGGGGAAACAGACTGTGATTACTATTACTTGGGTGTGTACAGAGGGTTCACTATTACTTGGCGATGCGCAAAGAAGGACTAGGGTGACCACTATTATTTGGGTGTGCACACAGAGATGGAAATGCATAAAAGGACTACTATTACTTGGATGGGCACAAATGGGCTATTTCTTCTCTTCTCAGACTCTTGTCTGCAATGATGGGTTTGAGTTCCAGGTGCCGGATGTTTCTGACTACTGACACCTGCTGCAAACACACCATTGATCCACCGTGATGTGATTTGCGGGCTGCCAATGGTTGCTTCTCTGTTGCTCATCCTGTCTCTTAATTGAAATTGAATAAAAAGTGATTAAAAGGTCATATGCACCCAAAAATTGTAGCAATAAAACTACAGATTGCCCCGCAAAAAACGAGCCCTCACACAGCGCCATTGACAGAAAAGCTGAAATTTTTACCAGGACCAATGAGCCTTAATGTACCCCTGATGATCAGCGTGGTTGAGTCTAGACTTTATGGCAGTTCTCTGCTCATAGTTGGAGATCTGAGGAGAATCTATGATGTCCACATGCTTCAATAGAACTAGGGTAAAGGAGTGGATTGGCTGCTATGATCACATTCCTGTATATGACAGATCATCACACTGCTGATGAAGACAAGACAAACTGCTAATCCATAACTTTTGTTACCATTAGTCCTTATTCATACAAGCATTTTTACCATCTACCATTTGAAGCATTGGATTCCAATGTGATTGTTCAGATGGCCGATTTTTAGCCACATTGCAGCTGCGATAATAGGACACCGGCGGTCAAACACGGTGGCCGATTTTAAACGCAGCTGTTAAAGACAGGTCTTACCCTATCTTTGGGCTGATAAACACTGGCGGCTCTCATAGACTCCTATGGGAGCTACCGAAAAAGGGAAGGGGAGGGAGTTTTGCAGCGCCAATGCTGCTAAAACATGTCAGCTGGCTCTATTTAACAAATAAAAGCCATCGTGGGGGTTTATCCAGACCATAGGAGTGCTGGGCTGTGGCATATATATATATATATATATATATATATCTATCCCGTGTATGCATGTATCGCCTGTGTAAATGAGGCCTTAATATTATGCATTTGGTTGGGGCCTTATTGTTAACACCTTTTATAATCTTTTTAATATTACTATATCTACCTCACCCTTTCCTACTGACGACCCACATTGTGATCTGCCATCTTGCCCCAATCAACAGCAATATTTTCGGTCAAAGTTGGGTTACGGATAAGAATTGGATGGTTTCGCTTCATCATCACATAAGATGTTATTAATTAAATTGAGTTAATGTAGCTAATGAAGTAAAACAAAGGTCTTAAGTATTTTTTGTATGGAGAGAACATAGATGGTTCTGTGTTTGTGTATGTATATTAAACAGTCTTTATTTTACATTTTGTACTTAGTCTGTTATGCATTCTCAACACTCACATTGTGTTAGGACTTCAGCCTTGCATGTTTACACACTAGAGCTCTGTCTCTCTTTGTAAGTGCTCCTGACATGATGTATTATTTAATTAGCATCAAGTTTCCGCCGGACAGAACAGCAGATCGTGTAAAAGTCATGTGAAAGAAACTATTGCTTGTTGGGCTTTCCCAGTGCTGCACAATCTATGGGAAACTACTGCCAAACTAAGCCCCTACCATTCATAGAGCGGAGTGAACTGGGGGTTGTAGTGAATGCAAGGATTCACTGCAACTGCAGCCACAATTTTAGAAGCTATTCACTACTAATAACTCTATAAAGTGAGCCATTATGATTTGTATTAGCCACTGCCTTCTTTCACTGAGTATTAGACTGTGCGGGATCATCTGGATGGGGTGGTGTATTTTACAGGAGTGACTGTAACTATTGTATGCTCATTCACAACCAAGCCATTTTTACCATAATTGGTGCTTAAATATAAGCCACACATAATCAGAATGTAAAAGCTAAATAATACAAGTACCCTGTGACTCGGAAATAAGAACTACCATGAAAATAAGCCCTTTTACACTACATTAAAAAAAATACATTACCTAGCAGGCTCAGTCCAGGTCTCTAAAGGTTCGTCTCGGTTCCCGCAGTCCTCAGCCGCTTGTACAACCTCACTGTGATTGGTTCTTTAACCGCTGCTCAGCTGGTCAATGCAGCGCTTGATGAACCAATGCGATGGCTGCTATTGGCCGTGGCTCAGCCAATTCATAAATCCCGCCTCTACAACGCGATGGCTGTTGATTAGTTCTTTCACAACCGCTCAGCCAATCAATGCAGCGCTGGATAAACCAATCACAGCCATCACATTGGTTCATCTAGCGCTGCTAGATGGGTTCGTTCACATGCACGTATTTTGCGTGCACATTTCATCCGCGCAAAATAAAAAGAACATGCTGTATTTTCCTACGTATTTGCGCACCAAAAATCCCCATAGAATTCAATGGGGGTGCGCAATACGCAAGGAAATGCATGAAACATTGCGCAATTGTGCTTTAAAAATTACACATCTGGAACTAATTTGCTATATTAATCAGTGCGTTTGTTAGTCGTGCAGAAATGAACATGCCCCGTGGGCAGAAAAAGTATAGTGAAATATGCTGATATGCACACAAAAAAGCTTTGTTCATAGCGCAAAAACGTGCTAGGCACACGTAATTGCACATATGTCCATGTGAAGCTGGCCTAAGGGTATGATAATATTTATCACCACATGTACTCGTATTTATTAGTAGGTCACATGGCCTTGTGTGTTACAGATGCTTTTTAACTAATTCTAGCGAATTAACCTAACTAAAATTGTAGTCACACTTAAAAAAAAAAAATTCTAAAGCGTACAGAATAGGCGATTAGAAGTGTTTTTGCAATGTGTTCAATCAGGCTGTTCTGTATTTCCTAGAAAACCTCTATTAACTTATATAACTAGGAGAAGTGATTGCTGGAGAAATCCATTTTCAGCTAACTGCATAGCTTTAATATGGAGCTTCCGTATGCACCGTGCCTGTACTGTACTAACTACGGTAATTCCCCACTGAAACCCATGCACCCGATGCACTCAGATACTGACAGTGGTTGGGGTCCAATGGGGAGCACGCACGCTCTGAAGAAGAGAAGCTGTTCTCACAGAACGGCTTCTTACACAATGGCAGGGGACAGATAAGAGGAGACAGGAGGTGAGTATAAAAGCAACGGGGGAATGGATCAGAGTGACACAGAGTCAGTCCTATGAGGGGGTCACTCCTCATTGAACCCTGCTAATGCATTTTTTTTACATGCTATTGAGAGAAAGGTAACCACCACTTTACATATGGTCATTGACTGTTATAAGGACTGGTAGGTCAACCCTGCTGTTCAAGTTCCACTAGCTTCACCTACAGCTTTTATGTCTAGTTACAGTCCATTTTGCAAGGTCATTAGAAAATCTTCATATGCCTCCACATTTACTATAATCCAATTATCATCACTCCCAAACTAAAGGGATTTTCTGGACATTTAGGATTGGTCGTCTATAGTTAATGCCCAGAAAATCCTATAGGAGCATGTCAGGTTTGAGCAAATGTACATGTCATTTCAATTGAGAGGGACATGTGAGAAGCTGCTAGGTACTTATACCAATGCTGTCTTTTGAGAGTGTAAGGCTGCTCTCACACAGGAGTCTCTTAAAACACCACGATTTAAAGCATTTTCAAATGGCCTCTTCAAACACGTTTTAAAGTGTTTTTTAACTGTGTCTTTTATTGCATTTGACAGCATTTTTTAACACACCCCATCATTACAATAGGGGAGTTAAAAAGTGCTGAAACGCACTAAAATAGAGAAAACAGCGTTTGAAACGCTGTGCTAAACACTGCAGGTCAGGAGGAATAGTTTCACTTCTTAAGGAGAGCACCAAGAAGGTGAGTGAGGAGGCTTTTAATGCCATCCATGCTCCTCTGGGTAATATGCAAATAAGGGAGATGGAGCAATACCTCTGCAGCGCCACCTATTGGGTGGCAGCTGTCCTTCAAATCAATGCCTGACCTTTTA
Organism: Eleutherodactylus coqui; assembly: GCF_035609145.1. Lineage (NCBI taxonomy): Eukaryota > Metazoa > Chordata > Amphibia > Anura > Eleutherodactylidae > Eleutherodactylus > Eleutherodactylus coqui. The sequence continues at coordinate 237,085,841 of NC_089837.1, read as the reverse complement.
GACAGGTCTTTAGAACAATTCCCAAGCATTGTTATAAAGAGTCAAGCATTGATTTGAAGGAATGCTGCCATCCAATAGGTGGAGCTACAGAGGTATTGTTCCATCTTCCTTATTTGCAAATTCTGTAAAAAACTGAGTGGCAGTTGCCTAAAGGTAATGAATGGGAAGAACCCTTCTGTTGAGGACATTTCTGCTAGATATTCAAGTACAGCTTTAAATAAATCAAGGAAAATACAAAAAAATGAGCCTCTAGTTGAAAATATAAGAGGAAGCAAATTTAGATACAATGTCTAATACTTTACAGTCACCTTTTACATTGCTTTTGTTGTTACAGGTGAGACGCTATCTCTTTGACCAAGGATGCCGCTTGTTAAAAGAAACATTGATCCCAGGCATCTGTGCCACACTGCTCTACCAAGAGGGATCAAGAATGAATTAGAATGTGTGACAAATATTTCTTTGGCAAATATCATTAGGCAGCTTAGTAGCCTGAGTAAGTATATTTTTCTATGTATGTAAAGTCTATGTAAGATATTTTTTTACGTGTTCGTACAAAGGAAAAAAAAGTGTCTGCAGTACTTTCATATATTGTTTTTGCAGTGCCCTTTTTCGACAGACAAACTAATTGGAATAGTATTTGCATTTAGGTGATAGCGGCATTACCTGGAGTTCGGAAGGGGTACAGTTTCTCCTAGTGAAGACAGCCAAGTAGGTGTGAGGAGACCTAAAAGACTGTGCTATGCTACTCTAGGAAATTTGGTATACGAATGGGAGATATACAGGCAGTCCCTGGGGTACAAACAGGATTGGTTCTGTAGGCTTGTTGGTTTGTTCCACAACAATTTGGCCACAAGGTTTTCAGTATTGGATTGTTTTGTCTTTCGCTGGCATACATACGTACATCTGTAACTTGCTTCAGTTGCCTTTTCTGAGGTAAATTGATTTTTCTTAGTAATAAAATGTATAACATCATAAAATGTGAAACATAAACCTCGTACACCTCATTTTAAAGGACAAAAAAAAGTCACAGAAAGTTGCCATATGCTTACTGATATACTGATACAAAAGGGCAGGTATATGCACAACTTATCCCCCAACATGCAGACAGCCAGACTGCTAAATGGAGGGGTAGCAGACACATGTGAAGGACACTGATGAAACAGCCACTCACAAATCCTCTTTTTTTGAGTAGGTGTGGCTGTTTAGTGTTTTTTGTGCAGGAATAGAGTAGAGACAGGGCGTCAGACCACATGATAGGTTGTAAATAGAGATGAGCGAACGTACTCGTTACGAGTACTTACGCACCCAAGTACCGCCATTTTCGAGTACTTCAGTACTCGCGCGCAAATATTCGGGGGGCGCCGGGGGGCGGGGAGAGGCGTGGCGGTGCAGGGGGTAGCAGCGGGGAACAGGGGGGAGCCCTCTCTCTCTCCCTCTCCCCCCCACTCCTACCCCCCGTGCCGCCACGGCGGCCACCGAATTTTTTCGCCCGAGTACGGAAGTACTCGGAATTCGCGGTATTCGGGCGAAAAAGGGGTGTGGCCGAGCACGTTCGCTCATCTCTAGTTGTAAGCCTACATGCTGCACTACACATATCAGTGACGACATAGGTGAATCGAGTGGGTTGCCCTGCACTGCACAGGGTAACCACGCTGGCACCCTGGGCTCCCCCAGCATTCAAAGACACACTGCGTGTTATTGATAAATACAAGGTAGGAGCTGATATTTTGGCCAAAATACGTAAGCCCACAACCTGCATCAAGGATCCTTGTTTATTGTGGGTCCCTTTTTTTCCATTGTAAGGACAAATATATCAAGATGCAAATGTCAAGCCCTAGTAAAATTTAAGACACGTTCCCTTAATAAATGTATGTGTAGATGTGTGCAAAAATCACAACCGCTCTGGGTAAAGTGTGCCTGAACAGAATTAAAAAGAAGAAAGAAATATAACTGAACAATTGGAGTAAAGGAACTGCAAGTGGCAAAGTGGGAAAGACTGATACAAGTCCTGCAGCCCATCACCTTAGATGATCAAGTGTCACCGGGAATATTTTATACTTTTTCTTCAGAGGAGAAGGTCATATCAAGATCAGCTTCTCATTTGGAGATAAAGGGAGGGTATCTTAGGGATGCAGAATCCTCTCCTGCAGCAGTACCTATACCCAAGAAACTGTGTGCAGCAAGGGTGAGGATTGGAGACATACCTGTTCAAACCCAGTAAGGGGACTTGTTAGATTTGGGGATTAGTGTGGAAATAAAACGTTGAGTTGGGCATATAGAAGCCAATGTCTATTTGGGAATGAAGAGAGGTCCAATAAAAGTCACAAAGTCGATGCAGCCATAATGTCCTTAACCCTCAAACCTGGAGACGGACTTGAGCCAAACAAAGAGGCATGACACAAAATGTGGATTACCTGTCAAGGGGGTAAGAAGGCCAGCTTTAGATTGAAGTGGACAACAGCAAAGCATAAGGTACCACAGGGACAACCATGTTTTAGACCAGAAGGACACCTCAGAATGTGACAAATGGTATGGGGGTTTGTTCACAACATGGTCATAGTGTAGGTGGGAAATGCGGTAACTTCCAGGGCCATCCATTGTTCATGTTTAGCATATAGAAAAGATCTAAAAATGCCCAGGATGGCCTTGTGGTACATATAAAAATCAAGGAGACCTATGCCATCGGAGGATTTAGTTTGATTTCAGTGTCATAAATATTTGATTCTAGGACGATGGTTCTTCTAAATGAAATTTATAATGAGCAGCTTAAAGTTTTGTGAAAAAAGGTTCTGGGATTTTCAGTGGATAAAAGTTTGAAAGAAATAAAATATGCGAGAGAGAACATCCATTTTGTTGGCTGTCATTCGTCCAAACTCCGATAGGAAAAGAGGGTTCCAAGTAGTGAGATCTTTTTCTATGGAACGTAAGAGACAGGAATAGTGGGCATGATATCATTCAGATCTGAAACTAAATTAACATTAAGATATGTAAGAGAGGTAGATTGACATCTAAAGGGTATAGTTGGTTTTTTTTTCATGGAAAAATAAATTTAAAAACCTTATTTTCTTTGTTTTTTATAATTCTTTTCCACAATAGGAAATTTGAAGCCCAAGTGCTGAATGTTTTAGTTATATTGGACAAAAGCCAATGCAGATACTCATTCTGGTCAGTCATTATTAGGTCACAAACGGTGCAGACATTAACGATGAGTTTGGAAATAAAAGTGCATGATAAGAATTCGACAGAAAAAGTCATGATATATTGTGTGCATGGAGGTATTCCTATCATTGCTTACATTCAGGTTAGCACTTGACAGAGCCAGCAAAGTAGCATACGTAAGCTGGATGGCTATGTGCACTGCCAAAAAGGCTCCATGCTGTGCATGAGGTCTAAATTGGATAGTCTGAATTATAGGTTCCTTTAAGTATCACTTATTCTGGGCATAAAAGAGGATTAAATCACAGTTCTGTCCGTTCGCTTTGAACTGGATAAATATTTTCTGGGGGTGAAATTCATCTTAGACGGCACTCGCAGTGCATTTTAATTTGAAGTTCTATTTTTTCCATGGGATTTAGGCTGTACTCCAAATCTGAGGGACAGCAAAAGCATTTTTGTTTGGAATAAATTCCAATAGTTCTCTCTGCATTTTTATGACCATGCTCTAGTCCAAATTATTGTATAATCCTGCATCTATTCGGTCCCATTAGGGGTAAATTTATTGTATTTCATTCCATACTATGAATGTTTTGGTTTTTTTTCTGTGAAGAGTAGTTTACCTAAAAAAAAAAGGGATCTGCGAGAAGACAGGTGCCCACAAAGAGTTCTATCTGTTGGCAGTTCTTGGCATCCCAGCAGCATTCTGGGATTTCTTGGTGGCACTAATGCCAGGAGAGTTAGACAAACAGGGATGCCTGTTGTATGACAGTAAAATAAAGTGACCAAACTCGGCTACTATTGCCTATGGGTATACACTTGTCTCATAACAACTGTTAAGGATTAAAATTTTATGAATCAAGTAGACCACCTATGGATAGTCTGCCCATGTTAACGAACGCTGACTGACAATGATTATGCCAGTCAGCGCTCATTCCTTTTGTGTACATGAACAACTTATCTGTAATTGGAGGAAGAGTGATTGCTTCTAGAATTGTTGGTCCCCATATATAATATGTTCCTCGATGACACATCTCCCTGTTTAAGCCGTTAAGGACCAAACATGGTAAATTAATGGCACTTGGTCCTGGGCTTTAATCATGACCGATAGCAAACATATAGTACGGGATTAAAGCTCCTGCTCCTGCAATCAAGCTGTGAGACAGAGCCAAGGACAGAGAGGAGAAGGGAGAAGTGGCTTTTAACTGCTTCTGTCTTCTCCTTTCCAGGCTACATAACACACATGAGTATTATGTACTAAAGAGAGTAAGCAAAAGTGTTACTTCCACTATTCGACTTGGCAATCCTATAACCGCCGGATGCCCCCTGTCACAGCAGAGCTGCAGGGTCCTTTTAGACCCTGATCAGCTCTGCCAGTGACTATTGTCACTACAGAGGATGTTCTCTCCTGTAACTTTGGGCTCTATAGTGGAAAACTGTAAAATTAGAAAAAAAAAGACAATGTGAATGATCCCAGAGGTTTAGATGACATCATGGGGAACATAGATGTTAATAAAAGTAATTACAAAACTAAGTAAAAAAAAATAATTACAGAATAAAATAAAAGTATAAAAAAGAAAATGACCTAATGGCAACCAAAATGTTCACTATATACGCCCTGTAACCTAAAACTATACAAATTACATATCAAAGCGTCCAAAGCAAAATGAGGAACCCATTCATGTACTTTTATTTTAGCTTAAATATACTAATTAAAAAAAAAAAACTGTATATTTGAAAAAAATTTTTTTTTTAACCTTTTTAAATCAAAAATCAAATCAAATCATGGTATTTGTATAGCGCCAACGTATTCCGCAGCGCTTTCAGGTAATTATTACTTATTACCCCCCACCAAGCTGGGTTCTCATTTTACCGACCTCGGAAGGATGGAAGGCTGAGTCAACCTTGAGCCGGCTACCTGATTCATGCGGGGATGACTTGCAACCTTCAGGTCGTAGGCGAGAGCTTACACTCTGCACCACACGAGGCTCATCATTTTTACCCCTAACATTATTTTTTTTTTAAGTAGTGAAAAAAGATAATTAAAAATAGCCCTGTATATTAAAGAAATAAAATGCAGCAAAAATAATTTTGGTAGCTGAAGAAAAAAAAAAAGAGGGCAGTAAAACCACCGCAATGGGAAAATCCCTAAAAATGTCTGGTCCTTTAGGACCAAAACACCCTGGTGCTTAAGGGGTTAAACTGGGAGATGAGCTGCGATGAGCAAACGTTCTTATTCTTGTGCGTAGAAGACCCGGTCAGCTAGTGAGCAAGCAAATGCTGATCGTAGCCTTTTTACACGGGCTGATAAACCGAGAATTGAATGTTCGGCCTCTGTAAAAGTGCCTTGATTGTGTGAAATATAGGCAAAATCAGTGTTTGGACTGCCCTCACACAGCCCGCTTTTTACAGCGATTAGTGCAGTACAACGCCTCCATTTAATTCAATGGGGCCTCGTAGACCAGCGATCAAACGCTGTGTTTCTAATGTGGCGATTTTCGAACGCTGTTTTCTCTATTTTTGTGCTTTTTAACGCACCTCATCATCCATCACAATGGTGGGGTGCGTTAAAAAATGCTGTCAAACACTGTAACATGCGCTTAAAAACACCGCGCAAAATCCTGGTGAAATGCCACAGTTTCGGACGCATCATTTTGTGAACGCATGTGTGAGAGCAGCCTTACGGTTTGTGTGTGTCTCGAATTTACATATTGTGTCCTGTACAATATCTAAAGTATTCATTGTAGTAAATGTCATGTTTCTTTCCCTGTATTTAAGGTAAATATGCTGAAGATATATTTGGGGAGCTTTTCAACGAGGCCCACAGTTTCTCCTTCAGAGTGAACTCCTTACAAGAGCGGGTTGATCGCCTATCTGTCAGTGTGACACAGCTAGATCCTAAAGAAGAAGAACGTAAGTTTTATAAGAAGTTTTTTTTCACCCTTCTCCTTCTTCTTCCCCCGCTTTTACATCTGGCATTATTTTAGTACAGAACTTCCATGCACTCTTTGAATCTACCCTGGAAAGCAGAAATAATTCTGACAAGCCAACGCAGCTGGACAGTTGCATGCTGCCATTGTCTGATGCTAGCACATGAAATAGGTCATCTTCAGTTCCACATTCCGCAGCAGTTAATTAAACACCCAAGAAAAGCATTAAATGGCATTCTGTGCCTGTTGGGTAAAGAATCCAGTCCTGCATATTTGTGTGTTAGATGTCTTCTAGTCCATCAATCCCCTGGAGCTAAAAACATACATAGAAATGTAATTGTCCTATGCCCAAGCTTTTCTGCCAGTAGTGTCATTGTAATCAAGAGCACATACTGCTAGATTAGATCTCTTCTGACCTTGAGATTGAATGGCTTTGCAGTGACTCAGTACTAGTGTCGTGAGCCATACCTGTTAGGCAGTTGTATTTGCCATTAACTGAGAATTTTCTTAGTTAAAGGGAATGCATTTTGTATTTATCTTGTATGTCTTTTTTTATACTAAGGAAGAATATTGTCAAAAAATGGCATTCGATTTTTACTATGAACAGTTTTAAAGGGAGTCTGTCAAAGGGAAGGGGAAGAGCGGGCTTTACTTGCCTTCATCCAGGATTTTAGTATCAGCTGCACAAAGAAAGTTTTAGGCTGGGTTCTCACAGGGCGGAATTGCCACAGAATTTCCTTGCAGACTTTCTGCACGGAAATTTCGCTGGCAATTTTTATCCCGGGATAAAGCAGGAAAGTGGACAAGATTTGCAAACATCTCAGCCAGGCGCTGCGGAGAAGCCGTTGTGGCCAAGCCACGCTGAAACAGACATGCCGCACGGAATGCAAAGCCGCAGCATGTCAATTTTTTTTTTTTGTAAATCAAATTTTATTGGTATTTTTCATATAGTAAATCAACAACCAGCATGTCAATTTTATCACAGTCTCCACTGCGGCCTTCTCTCCTTTCTAAGGCCGTGTGAACCCAGCCTTAATAGCCCGCACACCGATGAGCGTGGCCATCTCACTGTACTCTCTCTCCATTGAGCTGTTCCACGGCACTGGATAATCGCAGTTTCCTGGTTGAAGGATACAACAATCGGAGAGCAGTTGAGATCTCCTCTGTCCATTGAGCTTCTCCACAGTCAGAACAGACAGAACATCTGTGAGAAGGCCCACTGCCAGAGCAATTGCAGTATACAGGGGATTGTCCATATATAATGTAGCAGACCAGCAGTTGAGGAGAATTCGACAAAGACCGGAGAACGGTCGAAACGTTGTAATGCTGTGGAACTCACAATTTTGAATAAACTCAGTTTGATCTTAGGATCCGTATGTGAGTATATTCTGAATCAAATTCTCCTCAACTGCTGCTCTGCTACATTATATATGGACTGTTGGCTTTGGATCCCGCTGTTCGGATCTTGATACGAAGCGTGCAATTTAAGCGGTGTAAAGTTTGGGCTGCTCCCCCTTGCTGGGTTGCAAAATTGTGGTGCTGCTGTGGTTGTGGAGTTGTGCTAAGTATACAGGGGATTAAAACTCTGCTTTTTTGGTATAATTGATATTTACCTTTGTTCAAGATTTTATTCTAATCTGCTACCCCTGCCTAATGCTGTCTATAGTTTCAGAAGTTTTGCATTGGCAAAACTGTTGAGAGACTTGCATTAAAGTGTCTCTCCCATGTGACGGGACATCAGGTGTAGAGGCATAGGGGCTATTCTAATTCATTGGACTTGTGCAGAAGACTACTGAGTGTCCTTCGGTTGTACCGTCCAGTGTACAGTTGCATATCTCTAAGCCTGATGATAGATCTGGAAAGGTATCCCTAGATTTACACTAAAAATGTTGTTGTTTATCTTGTGTTTTTTTTTTCTTTGTGATATTCATATACAGTAAAAACTCCAAATATCCCAGTTTATTTATTAGCAACGGGAGCATAAGGAATAGGCTGACATTTTATTTTCTTGTTTACAGCCGCACAGTTTTTAAAATGTCTTTGTGTTGACTAGGACAGAGTATTTTCTGCCGATTTAAGCCTCATGCTCATGGGCGGATTTTTTTCTGCAGAATCCGGAGTGGACTTCCACCTCTGGGTTCTGCAGCAATAACCCTCCATAGTATGCTATGGAAAAATGATTCTTTATGCATACGAGCAGAAACCAATTGGGGCTCATTGTTGTCTTTCAGCATGCTGAAAGATGCCAATGAGCCTTATCAGGGATTCACAGCGGGATACAGCTGATGCTATTGTTTCAGCTATATCCCGCTCCCTGATGACAGGCTGGTTATCAAGAATAGAGCAGTCCAGCTGTGTTCTCCATACCCCACTCGGAGCGCCTGGCTGTACAGCCGGGCGCTCTGTGCAGAGAACAGCTGGATGCAGAAGACAAGGGGGGCCACCCCGCTGGTCTTCTGCATCCTCCGCTCAGAGCGCTTGGCTGTATAACAGGCGGGTGCTCGGAGCGGGGAACAGCTGGAGCGCAAGGTGAACGCTCAATGTTTGAGTGTTTATCTTGCGCTGTAAATGACAATGATTATCGCTCAAAAAACATCTAAATGGGCCTTTATGGCCAAGGCAAAAAACACGATTCCTATAAAAAAAGAATACAGACTACTACAAACTCAAACACTGCTTGCAAAAGTTATGCTTCGTGGAGTCTGCATTACCCTAGTAACATTGTACCTAAGGCCGAAAAAAGACATGTCAGTGCAGTACAGCCTATTACCCCCCAATGTTGATCCAGAGGAAGGCAAAAAAAATTCAATGAGGTAGAAGCCAATTTTCCTCATTTCAGGGAAAAAAATTCCTTCCTGACCCCAATCTGCCAATCGGATTAATCCCTGGATCATCAATCCTTCTAAAGTTATTAATGATTATAACATGTATAATATTGTATCTGAAGAAGGTCCAGACCCCTCTTAAACTCTCTTATCAAGTTCGCCATCAGCACATCCTCAGGCAGAGAGTTCTGTGTTGGTGTAGAAACCTTCTTTTTTCTAGATGTAGAGGACATCCCCCTGTGACTTTCACAGTCTTGGGTATATAGATGGTTGGATAGATCTCTGTATTGACCCCTGATAGTCGCCCTAAAAAAACTAAATAATCCCAATTTTGATAACCTCTTTGGGTATTGTACTCAACCCATTCCATTTATTACTTTAGTTGCCAGCCTTTGTCCCCTGCTCAAGCTCTGCTATGTCTATTCTTGAATACTGGAGCCCCAAACTGTCCACAATATTCCATGTGTGGTCTGACCAATTACTTGTAAAGAGGAAGAACAATGTTCTTGTCATGCGCCCCTAGATCTCTTTGGATGCACCCCATGATCCTATTTGCCTTGGCAGAAGCCGCCTGACACTGGTTGCTCCAGTTACGTTGACAGCTAACTAAAATCCCCAAGTCCCTTTACCCTCTACTGCATAATTAGGATGGGAAACTCCTTTTTTTCTCCTTTACTGCAGTTTTATTTGGGGTATTTATAATTGTGTCTATGGATTCGGTTGACATGGTTAATATGGAGTACATATGTAGAGCATACATTTCCTTTAATGTATGTATTTGATTCAAAGTCCTTATTCTTATGGATTTGCGTTGATTTACTTACTTAATTTAAAAGCCCTTTAAAGTATGTTGTTCTGCAATCAGAAAACACAAATTCGCTGATACATTCTCTAAGTACAACATACATTCATATCTGCTACACATTGACATCATAGATGCATACATTATAATTAGACCTTATGGGTGCTATAGGTACCAAACAAATTTAGAGAGAAATCAAGCTTATTCAACACAGAAATACCTTCCTTGAGATTCTTTTTGCTTTAGTATTGGGGTACAGGAACAGAAGCTAAAAAACACTTTCGACATGAAGTAATAATTACAATAAATGTGTTCTAAAACATATGAAAACGATTATTTGACTTGTCCAGGAAAATAACAGCAACCTGTACTTGCAATACAAGATTTTCTTGTCAGAATTTACCACTAAATTCTCAGTTTTCAGGGGGTTTAGGGAGTTCTTATGTGAAAGACCATGGAACTTGTCTGCAGATTGTGATGTACCTGGATATGAGCTCCACATTTTGGGATAAATATGGTCTGCTACGTTATTTATGATTTTTAATGAAAGCCATTTTCTAATATGGTATAATACTTAAATACCTTCTTCAAGCATATTGAAGGAATTTATTATATGCAACTTAAAACCAAAATAGTCAATTTTTTTTAAAGCATTTTACTCCATTACAGTCTACCAAACGACTGCTTGCAAGTTAAATATTTCCGCTCTCATTTTATGTTCCTAGAGGCAGTCAATGTTTATGGAGTTTGCATTTAGTTCTTTTCAGTGAAAACCCCCTTTATTTCCACAGGATAGGGAATAAGTATCTGATCGGTGAGGGTCCGGCCGCTGGCATCTGCACTGATCACGAGATCAGGTGTCCTGAATTTCCTCAAATGAATGGTGCAGTGGTCACACATGCGAATTACTGCTCCATTCATTTCAGTGGGGCTGCTGACGTTAGCTGAACCCTGTACTTATAAATTCTTTTAATGGGACAAGCTCTTTGAAAATAATAAATGTCCATATCTTCCATCTGAAAACCAATATTGAGCTGAAGTTTCCAAATGTCAGACCTGAAACCGATAATATAGGTTGATATAAAGTGTACCGTAGATGCGCAAGATGGTTTAAATGGTTCTCTTTATTTTGTAAAGTGATGGCAAATGTCTAGGATATGTCATTTATTTGTGGAGATTTGTCCCCTGGGGCCCCCACCGATTGTAAAGTCTTACCACCACTAGATTGGAGCCCAGGTGTAGTAGCCATGGTGGTCCCTAGAGAGTAGTCAAGATAGCCGGGAGTCATTATTGGGAAGTCACGGTATGCAGTACAATGGGATGAGACGGAAGCGTAGTCAAATGGAAGCAAGAGGTCAGCAGCAGTAGGTATTGGTATGCAGTACAATGGGGTGAGATGAAAGTGTTGTCAAATGGAAGCCAGAGGTCAGCAGCAGTAAGTATCGGTACAATTGCAGATAAGCAGGAGAAAGGGGAGCTTGATTAACATGGTGGAGCACAATAATCATGTACTGAAGGAGTGGGAGGACTAGGTTTATATAGGAAGTGCAATCAGGAACAGGGGCGGGGTCAGGACCAGTAGCCAGAAAATAAGTAACTGAGAAATACAGAACAAGGCTAGGTTTAAGCAAGGAAACTGCCAACGTCCTGGACAGCCTAGCAGAGAGAGCTGCCGACTGGAATGCAAGAAGTTGTGGCTTCGAGCCCTAACACTGATCCCTTAGTAGTGCATCCCCCTTTCAGTTTTTGATCCCACACAGCGCAGAAAACTACAGCATGGCCCTATCAATGTGAATGGGGCCAGCTACAGTATCCTGTAAAGCCGGTTGCCTGGGAGCTCTGTTGTGCAAAGATCTTAAGAGACACAACGCTAAACCAGTGCTGTGGACTCTTCATTCTCAGGATCAGGGGGATTCCAGCTGGCACACCAAACATCCTATATTTTGAGTCCAAATCCTGTGTTTGGGAATAACCCTTTAATAGCAAATGTTGGAAGAGGCATATACTATTGTGATAAAATAAATGTGTGGTCTAATCATAGCTGTCTTTAATATAATACTAGATTTGGACAGCAGATGTAATGTTGACACAAAGCGTTTCCTTGCAAGGAATGTTTTTTTCCCCGTAGGCACAGTGCTTTTTGCCTGCTGATCCATGTATTCTGTCTCAGCAGTGCCAGGTCCCTTTTTACATATTTGTGAGCTCCTAGGTGCCCACTTTTAAAAATTTAAAGTCAGAGAACACCTTCAAAGGGTCAATTTTGATCAGCTGGCCATGTCATAAAATAACAAAAGAAGCAATTCTCAAATCTCTTCTCCCCATGGGCAATAGTGCAGTGGCTCCTGCAGCCCTCCCAATCTGTACTGACAGCGGAAGTCAAGTGTCCATTGCAGCCAATCAGAGGCTGCAGCGTCACCACCCGTTCTGGCATCAGTTCTCACATTCTGGTCCTGAACCTGGGCCATCTGCACTGAGTCTAGGTGGAGACCGAGAATGCGTATAAGCAGGTGGCAATAACAATAGACAGCAGGCGCAATGCAACACCAGTATATATAAAAAATACACCAGCCGCTTAACTTAACTAGGATGACTGCACTAAGGCTGCCTGTCCACGGGCGAATTTTTATTGCGTTCCCTACGGCGATAATCTGGCCGCGGGGAACGCACTGAACGCTTTCCATAAAGTTGCTTTGGAAAGCGCAGCCCCCCCCCCCCCCCCCTTTCCCGTCCACTAGCGGAGAATCATAGCAATTCTCCACTCGTGGGTGGCAAATCGCAGCATGCTGCAATTTGCCGCGATTCTCCGCGGTGAGCCTATCTGTCAGATAGACTCAGTGCGGAGAACAGTCAGCTGTCTCCTGCTTGCCGGCGGTGGCTCTGGCGCCAGAGATATGCCGTGGAGTATTGCTACGCCCGTGGACAGGCAGCCTAAGAGAAATATGGGCAAGACCAACTTCTTCAACATGAGATAAATAATCAGCTCCCTGTAAAAGCAGGGGCTGGAATATATAAACCCCCACCCTAATAGATTGGCCAGCCAGGGAAAACACCTAAGGGAATCTCAACATAAGACGCCTAATGACCCTTTAACGACAACGGGCGAACCCTAAGGGATAGCAGACATACAGCTAAAAAAGTGTTGTAACGTGGCTCACACTCACATAGTGCCACTAGTTCGTTTCTGCATCGTGGCTATTGTGCTATGACCCTGTCATGGCTGTTGCGCCGTAACAGCAACACAGACCATAATTCTAAACTGGCCTACAAGACTGAGAGCGGTAGGGCAGCATAGTATGTTAGGCTGAAAAAGACAAATGTTCGCCCAGTTGAGCCTGTTCCCACTCCCTCCATGTTGATCCAGAGGAAGGCAAAAAACACCCAATGAAGCAGTAGCCAATTTACCCTATCCTGGGGAAAAATTCCTTCCCGACTCCATAATGGCAGTCAGAATAATCCCTGGATCAACACTTTTCAGAGAAGGTTCCTTCCAGACCCAAGTCCGGCAGTCGAAAGATCCCCCATCAACAATGCATTCTGACTATTTAATGTTTATATCCTGTAGTATCATAGCGCTCTAAGAAGACGTCTAGTCCCCTTTTTAAACTCCTCCATTGATTTTTTTCATCACCACGTCCTTAGACAGAGTTCCACAGGCTCACTGCTCTTACAGTAAAGAACCCCCTTCTATGTTGGTGATGGAACCTTCTTTCCTTTAAACGTAGCGGATGCCCTCTGCCCTCTTGTTACCGTCGCAGTCCTGGGTATAAACAGATCATAAGAGAGATCCTTGTATTGTCCCCTCATGTATTTATATGTCGTTTTGTGGTTGCGCCTTAACCGTGTTTTTTCCAGAGGGAATAATCCCAATTTGGATAGCCTCTCTGGGTATTCCAGTCCCTTCATTCCATGTATTAGTTTATTTGCCCTTCTTTGAACCCCCACAAGCACTGCAGCATGTTTCCTGAGCTCCGGTGACCAGAACCAAACACAGTATTCCATGTGGGGCCTGACCAGTGCCTTATATAATGGAAGGATAATGTTCTTGGCCCTCACCCCTATACTTCTTTTAATGCACCCCACGACTTTATTTGCTTTTGCAGCAGCTGACTGGCATTGATTGCTTCAGTTAAGTCTCCAGTCAACTAGTACCCCCAGGTCTTTTTCTACATCCCTTTGCCTAGCAATACCCCATTTAGTGTGTAATTGCAATAAAGAAAAGGAGGATTTTAACAAACCTTTTTACATCAGTTTAGTAGCACATAAGGGCGGAATTAGATGAGCAGATTCGCAGTTGCGCACAACAAATTTGTACAGTGAACGAGTTTGATTTGCGCACATATTGGTGCATTGTATAATACTTTTTGTGCACGCAGGGCCTGTTCACATGCATGCGCAAAACACCCCTGATTTAAAAGGTTATTTAGACTAATAAGGTCCAGATGTGTTCTTTTTTTCCACGGAGTTGCGCTCAGCATTTTGCACATTTGCGCACCTCTCATAGACTTTTATCGGCCTTTGGTGTAGAAGTATGCGGGAAAATAGAGCAGGTCCTATTTTGTGCACGCAAAAAACGTTAATGAGAACGAACCCATTGACACCAATGGGTTCTATTCCCTGCATATTGCATGTGTAGGAAGCCTATCATAGGTGCCACTGAGGATACTTATCCAGTTATGACTGGTGTTCATCTGGGGATCTAGGGCACCGGGCGAGTATCATCATGTGGTTGGGCTACACCTTGGATATAGGCCTAAAATCATTTCTGCAAAGATGTACCAAAGAGCATTTCTGATGGCAGATGTTCTTTATGGTGCTTTACAGCAAAGTTTGAAATGTGGACAATCATTTCAGTGGCCTAGATGAGATCTAACATCTTTAGTTGATCAACATGAAAGTGGAGACTGAGGCAAGTTCATCTTGTATTGCAGGAATAGGAAGCTTAGGGAATCACCTCGGCTCTCTTAGAAGTTCGTTGGAACACAAACTGTGACTGCTCCATAGGAAGCTACTGTTCCTTCCTGCTCCTCGGAGCAGCGCCTGTTCAGTTTGATTGCCAGCGCTGCAATTGTTTGAGTTGAATATAAGATATAATCATTTCATTGTGCTACTAATGCCCGTTTTCACTTGTTATTAACTCTGTAATGTGCTAAGAATGCAGAGACCGTTTCACCACCATCAAAATAATCCTAAGTTAATAGCATTTTAGAAAACAGCAGCTGCTGAATTTGTGGAACAACTGCTGGGAAAACTATCGAAAAGCAGCTGTTTTTCAGTTAACACTAAAATGCTTAATCTGCCATTACATTCCCTGGTCGTATAAGCAGTCAGTTCCTTACACTGCAGTATGAGAAGATAAATCAGTAGTCTTTTCACAGTAAGCTGTAAATAAAGCAACTTTCAGTGCATGTTGGCGACCATTTACAAGCTTTTAACCACTTCCCACTCCAGGGCGTAAGTTTACGTCCTGGCAGCAGGGTACTTTCCGCAACAGGGCGTAAACTTACGTCCTGGCTATAGCGCGAGATCAGAAGAGATCTTGTGCTATCCAGCGGCGGGAGCCAGCTGTCACTGATAGCCGGGCTCTCACTGCAACAGGGGGGGGTACATCGAAGATGCGATCCCTGCTGTTAACCCCTTCCCTCCTGCAATCTATGTGGATCGCAGCATGGGAAGGGTTTACAGAGGGAGCGCGGTCCCTCTGTGACGTTATCGGGCTCTCACAATGTAATTGCAAAGTGGTATGTAATTGCTGGTTGCCATGGTAACAGGATGCCACCTACAGGCTTCCTGTTTTACTATTGCCTATGATCACTGTAATAAGTGATAAGGCATTGCAGGAGAGAAGTCCTGCAATGCCTTATCAGTGCTATTTTGTAAGTCCCCCACAGGGACACAAATAGTGTAAAAATAAATAAAAATAATGTACAAAAAATGAAAAAGATAGAAAAAAAAACAACTTTTATTGTGCTTTTTCTCATATTAGCATGAATTAAAATCCCATATATTTAATATTGTTGTGTCCACAACAACACGTACAATAAGTTGCACACGCTTTTTATCCTGCATGGCAAAAAGTGTAAAAATATATTAAAAAACTGAGGCAAAATGCTAATATTTAGCCATTTGCCTCCCAAAAAAACGTAATAAGTGATCAAAAAAGCCATATGTTCCCCAAAATGGTACCAAGAAAAACTACAGCTCGTCTCGCAAAAAAGTAAGCCCTCACAGAGCTCTGTCCATGGAAGAATAAAAAACGTATAGGACTTTGATACAGTGATTTTGAAAAACAAAATTTTCAGAAAAAAGGGTTTTTATTGCAAAAAAAAGAAGAATTTTTGGTATCGCTGTAATCGTACCCGACCCGCAGAAAAAATGGATTGTCATTTATGCTGCATAATTAACGCTGTAAAAAAAAATCTATGGCAGAATTGATGTTTTCTCTCCCTGCACCCTAAAAAAAACATAATAAAAGTTTTACAATATAGTCTATGTACACAAAAATAGCATTAATAAAAACGACAGTTCGCCACGCAAAAAACAAGCCACTATATGGCCGTGTCGGCAGAAAAACAAAAAAATTATCCCTTTGAAAAATGGAGATGAAAATCTGCCAAAAATCGTTGCGTCCTTAAGCCCAAAATAAGCCATGTCCTTAAGGGGTTAAAGTGAATGTTACATTGAACATACAGTATATTATACAACAGGAGGGGCTGAGCAGATTGATTACAATGTAATTATATAATATTGCAGGTAAAGGGTCAGCATAACTTAATGGTCTAAATTTCTGCTCATTCTGGACTTCCAATCCAATGGGCAGTCCTGCTCAGTGGCATCTGTATTAGCACTCACACTGGAAAAGCCGTCAAGCACTAAGTGAGACCAAACATGGACTCATAAGCTTAGATTGAGTAGGCAGAGCTTTAATTACTGTAAGTGCCTGACCAGTTGCAGTTAATCTTCTCCCACAGAACTCTAATTGATGATCTCAATAAGCCACTCAATAACATACTGCCGGCAAAGAGACCAGCATGGTCAATGCAGTAGCAACTTTGCAGACCATCTTAATAAAAACCTCCTATTGTTTGTGTCTCCGGCTCCCATTGGGACATGTGTGTCGCCTTTGTAATGGGCTACAAGCAAAGCTTTTGTAGTCTGCTCTTTCAGTCATATTCTCTACCACATGTCCTCCTACTTCCTGTTCATTTGTGGATAGTAGGACATTTTTAATTAAGTCTATTTGCATAGTTGCTTCATTGTTGCAATGCATCTAAAATGAAAAAAATAAATATTTGGTTCTGAATGTGGACTTTCACTTTAACCTTTTCAGTCCCTGGACAATTTTCACACGTTTGAGACACTAAACCCGAGATATAATCTAAAAAGTAATTAGCTCCCACCCACATATCCAAATATTTTCTGAAGTCTACACCTGGGGACATTGTGAATGTGACTTTCAGGACTTGACATTCACAAGAGCTGTCATGCAATTTTGCATCAAAATCTTAACTTTTCTGTAAGAAAATCAATATTTGACATACAAATATATTGATTTAAAGAAGCGGTCACTTTCTGATGGCTCCTTCCTTTTAAAGTCATACATATTAAAGATGTCCTAGGCTTTGATAGTGTTAAAGAAAATAGCAGGAATAGATCCCACAGTGCAAAAGAGGAATGCATATTTCAATTAATAACAGCCGTCACGACTTACCTTGCAGTGTAGGAGTATGAAAATAACTCTTTGTGCTTTAGATTTAGTTCGGTATTTTTATATTCTGTGGGAGAAAGTAGCTTTAGTGTTATTAATTGTTCAAAATGTTTTCTAAGAAAAATCAATTCTTGTGCATCACTAGTTTTGATGTCTAGCTATTCTATCTGAAAACATTTTCTGGTTTTAGTATCCTGATATTGTACACTGGTATATTCAGATAATACCTATAGATGATATACAGATATTTATGTCCATGTGTACATTTTATGCAAGGCCATTTAAAGGGGTTTTGTCAATAAAACAATACCCCGTCCCCAAGCTGAGCCCTGCCTAAAATAACGAGAGGGTATACTCACCTCTCATGAGGTCCTGGGACGCAGCTGACAACCGGCTCTGGCATTGGCTGCGTCTTTCAGGTAGGCGGGCCAAGCAGCAGCATGGGGTCGCTGCGGCCAATCAGAGGCCTTAGAGATGCCGTTGCAAGCATCGGCTGTCAGCTGTGTCCTGGGCTCCGATGGCAGTATGCCCTGATTTGTTGTTTTAAGTAGGGCCCAGCTGGGGAACAGGGTTTTGTTTTAATGACAAAAGCAGTGAATCATCAAGAGCAATTATCAGCAATTTTATATTATACTTATTTTTATCTGAACAGTTTCATTTGCGAGAAATCTTAATTTCCTGCTGTTACACTTACAAGAACAGTCAGTAGAATAAGGAGCCTTTCATGGCTTTGAAGAAAGGAGAACACTTTCAGAATTTATTGATGTACTTCATACCTTACTAGTAATTATTAGGAAATTATAGTACCAGTGTTTCTGCTACATGGTACATCCATTATGATTCCCACACATCACATACACAGCTCTACTACATCCATCCGGTATTATTGTATCTTGTCACCATCGGAAGAGTGGGTGGTGACAAGATACAGGCTATTCGACAGCCTGGGCATGCCCCCAGTTTTTAATTGGCTGCAGAGCTGCCTCCCTCCTGCTCAGGCTCTCAGGTCCTGGCACTCACTAAGAGCGGCTTCCCCAGCGAGACAGTGGCTTCTTCTCCGATGGTGACAGCAGCTTCCCTGGGGGCCTCCCTGCACTGGCAGTACATGGGACCAGAGAGCGGCGGCACCGGGGACTCAACAGCACATCGCTGGGTGAGAGTGAGGAAGGGGGATGGGGAGGCTGTGGGGAAGGCTGAAGAGGAGCGGTTACGCTGCAGTAAGACTGCACAGGACAGTGCTGGGTGACATTGAGGGAGGGGGACATTGGGGGGGAAGGCTGCAAAGGGAAGGGTTAGGGGACAGGCTGGAGGGTTAGGGGACAGTGGTGGGTGATACCCTGGGGACAGCGCTGGGTGACAGTGAGGGAGAGGGTGGGGGGGGCGCTAGAGAGGAGCTGAGGTTAGCAGCATCAAGAAGCCGCTGTGCTGCTGGGAAAACCACTCTTAGTGCCAGGACCTGAGAGCCCGAGCAGGGGGAGGCAGCCCTGCAGCCAATTAAAAACTGGGGGCGTGCCCAGCCTGTCAAGCAACCTATATCTTGTCACCAGTCACATTTCCGGTGGTGACAAGATACAATAATACCCAGTTATCCTGACCCCACACATCACACAGCTCTAATACATCGATCCTGATTCCCAGACATCACACACAAAGCTGTACTACGTCAATCCTGATTAACACACATCACACAGACAGCTCTACTACATCCATGTTGATATACAGACATTACACAAACAGCTGTTCTACATCCATGCTGACCCCCACACAGCTGTACTACATCCATGCTGACCCCCACACATGACGAACACAGCTCTACTACATCTATGTTACTCACACACATCACAGCTTTACTACATGCATCCTAATTCCCACACATTACACACACAGCTCTACTCCACCCATGCTGATTGTCAGACATTAACCTATCCTGATTCCTACACATTGCACACACAGCACATTACACACACAGCTCTACTACATCCATGCTGACCCCACACATTACACAAACCGCTCTACTACGTCCATCCTGATTCCCACACATTACACACACAGCTCTACTACATGCATCCTGATTCACACACATGACACAGCTGTGGTACATCCATGCTGATTTCCAGACATCACCAGCTCAGCAGATACAGTGATGAGCCCTTGGCCATGTGATCCCTGACTCCACCCACACAAGTGATCACATGACTGCGACATCAGCACAGGTCCTGATGGCTGCTGTCAGCTTATCCGGTATACAGTACTTTTTACCATACTGCAGAATGGCTCCTCCCACAGCAGTGACATCACCACAGGTCTTTCAGCCCTCCGGATCTCTGTGGTGGCGGTTGGTTGGTGTAAGACTAACATGCTGTAGGACCTGCGATGATGTAACCAGGGACGGAATGATGTTATCACTTGGGGGTGGAGCATGAGAAGCACCCACATACATACATACATACATACTCACGAACAAGTGGTTGTTAGTAGTTTGATTAGGGTATTGGAGCCTGCCCTTTAATGAGGACGTGTCATGTGATAAAGTAGGCAAGGCCGCCTGCAAAGTATCTATCAGAGTGACTATTGGGGACCGCCTACTTGACAGATTCTGCATCCCTGGTGTTTCTCCATCCATTGACTTCAAAATAGGGAAACCAATGGGGCAGATTTATCCTATCCTGTTTAATAATTACAGTGTAAACTTAGAATATGCCGTCTAAAATGCACTAAATTGATCACAGTGGCTCGTGCTAGATCATAAATTTGGTGCATCTCTAGATGGTCTAGTCTATTTATACCAGTTTGATTGGCTTAGTTTACACCAAAATTTCAACCCAATTTTGTTGCATGGTGTTTGCCACACCGCTTTCTTGTGAGGCCAACAACTCCTATTTGTTGAGCACCGAAAGTGTCTGAAACACATAATAAATGGGGTGCAAGGCATGGAAGTTACTCTTTTGGTACCAATTAAACCATAATTTTGGCACATTAAATTTAGTAAATCTCTTACAATCTGTAATATTGCTTTTCTGAGCAAAACATTGGGATACATTTACCTAAAACCAGCGTTCCGTATATTGTTCTTAGTGCAGTACTGGCTGGTGTAAGATGCAAGAAGTTTATTAAGAGATTTGTCGCATCTCTTGTCATGTTAAACGTTCATCAACTATAAGATGGAGTAGATTTGCACTTCTGCTAAAATTTGCAACACTTACAGCAAAATCAGGGAGCATGTGCCATTATAAATTTCCCCAATGCATTGAATTTGTTTCCATTCTGAGAAATATAGAAGTCCCCAAGTGTGTGTATGTGTATAAGGGGTAGGAATCCGCTCCTGAATTCTCCAGATCTTAAAGAGAATCTGTCATGTGCTATAAGCACCATTTACTTTAAGTCCGAGCATGTGATTTTTACCTGGCTCCCATTTCTTTCGCTGTCAGCAGTGGAAGCTGGGGCTTGGTCTATCAGTTTGACTTTTTCTCCAGTGAGTGTGCATGCACAACGCTGTTCTATACGGGAGTGCATGCGCACCGACTGAAGAAGAGTCACACTCACAGACCAAGCGCCAAATTCCACTGGTGATAGCGAGGGAACAGGAAGCTGGGTAAGTATAAAGCACATTCCCAGATGCCTTATTCCTTGTCCCAATGAGAACTATAACTTAGTTTATGGTGCTTATAGGCTGTGACAGGTTCCCTTTATGTGTACATGATTCCTCCAATGCATAGACTTGAAAATCCCAGGTTATGTGTCCATAAATCAAAAAGGGAAATTCCAGCAGTTTTAATATAGTTAAAACATCCAATATTTATTGAAAAACTTTTAAAACTATCAAAGTTTTAACTTCAAGCTTTCAGTCATAGTGTGTCGAACCTTAACTCCACCATACAGGTTACAGATTCTCATAGACTTGATCACAAGTACTAGGATGATGCAATGCCCAGTGCACCAGAATGGTCGGCAGTTCATCATTCCTCCTTTTCTAGTAGTCTCTCTAGCCCCACCGTCTATCTCTATTAAAATTGATGGCCATCTTTATTGGATGCAAAATCCATGTTTTGGGGGTCTTTGCACACACGAGTCTTGAACGGTTTTTTACAAATGTTTGGGTGGTAATTAAAGTTCAGGCGTTTGTGATGGAAGGTTTTGATGCTTGCACTACTGCGCATTTTATTTAGGTCAGATGGTGGTGAATATTCATGAGGTTGCTGGTTCCCTCAGCCCTCAGTAGTTCTCAATTTCAGTGCTTTTTTTATTCTATAAGCTGCTTGAGTGACTAATGGGGGTTCTCAAAATGAAATAGTTTGGTTCATTCAGAAGTTTTAACATAAGAAATATATTGACAGTCTTGTATATTTCATTTGTTGTAGAAGAGTAAAGTAATCTGTTATACTGTAGTGATACCTATGTCAGGTGCTGTTGCTTTGTGGATCCTTGGAACCGCTATCACAGTGCGGTCAGACAAGGCTTGATGATGTAGCGGAGCTGGGCAGGTAGCAGGATGATGTAGCGGAGCTGGGCAGGTAGCAGGATGATATAGCGGAGCTGGGCAGGTAGCAGGATGTTGTAGCTGAGCTGGGTAGGTAGCAGGATGATGTAGCTGAGCTGGGCAGGTAGCAGGATGATGTAGCTGAGCTAGGCAGGTAACAGAAGGTGACCTGGTTTTGCAGTTAACAGGACTAGACCGTGAACTGCATTGATACTCGGGCAAGGCCTGACTGGAGTCCCAAGACATAAATATAGTGACATAATAAGTGATATACCGTAATCAACCTCATTTGGGGAGATTTATTAAAACTGGCGTTTCATACATCAGTCTTAGTCTGAAGTGTGCTGGAGTAAAATTTGGCAAATTTATGAAGAGCCATACAACTCTTAAAGGGGTTGTCTCGCGAAATCAAGTGGGGTTATACACTTCTGTATGGCCATATTAATGCACTTTGTAATATACATCGTGCATTAAATATGAGCCATACAGAAGTTATTCACTTACCTGCTCCGTTGCTGGCGTCCTCGTCTCCATGGTTCCGTCTAAATTCGCTGGCAGCTTGCTTTTTTAGACGTGCTTGCGCAGTCCGGTCTTCTGCTCTCAGCATGAGCCGCTTCAGCCTGCTAGCCGCTACAGCTCTTCTGCGCATGCGCAGACGAGCTGTCACTTCTCGGGAGCGCGCTGGAGCGGCCATTCTGTACCATCCTCTCTTAGAGGAAGGTGCAGAAACTTGAGCCGCTCAGCTGTCTTGAGAAGCCGCCCAGCTGTCCCGCCGTCCTGCCGTCCCGCCGTCCTGCCGCCCAGGTAAGTGATGGGCCGGGGGGGGGGCTGCCGCTGGGCCGGGGGGGGGTCTGCCGCTGGGCCAGGGGGGGGCTGCCGCTGGGCCGGGGGGGCTGCCGCTGGGCCGGGGGGGGCTGCCGCTGGCTGTGTGCCGTGGTCGGCCGCGTTCAATCCAGGGGTCCGGTCGGCGGCTGCGGGGCGTCTGGTTGTCAGGGAGACACAGCTGGTAGCGTCTCGGGAGCGCGCACGTCGGGCTACAGCAAGCGACGGGAAAAGAGCCGGCGGCCATCTTGGGGAAACTTTTTATAAGTTGCTGAAATGCTGGAACTGTAAGTACAAACCAGCTAGAAAAGTCATTTACAGGGGGGCTTAGTAATGTATGCTTAATTAGGGGGACTGGGCAAAAAAAAAAATTCACTGCTTCCTTGAGACAACCCCTTTAATAAATGTGCCTATTCATGAGCTGTCCTAAAGTTTGAAAGTGAAATCATAGCCGATGCTAATTTCTGCTGCCTTTTCTGATATTTTCTAGATAAACCCTGCAGCTTTTCAAAGTAACGATGGGGGAAAAAAATCTGAAATTCTAGTGGGAATATGGCATGTAGTATAATTTGCAACTTTTCTGTGTCATAGAAGTGGTGCAAATTACTTCATTAATTTTCCCTTTACCTTCTCCCTTATCCATGAAAATAAGCGATCATGGCCTGGTTATTTTAGTTTCTTAGATGTATTTTGCATCTTTCTCTTTTTCTTTTTTTTTTTTTTAAATAGTGCCTTCACACTTGCGAGAAAATCGTGCGTTTTTTGAGCGATGCGAGAGTGAGTGAAAACACAGAATTATGAAACCAATTATTTTCAATGGTTTCCTCTACATTTGCAATGTTTTCACTTATGCAATGTAGAGTGAAAAAAAAATTGCGGCATGTACTATTTTTCAGCGTTTTTGTGTTTTTTGTTTTTTTTAAATCTCCCATGTTTCCCCATGGAGCCTCCTTTTTATCGCATCACAAGGTACAAACTTGCGATTTTCATGCAATGCATTTTTTTTAACATTAGAAAGTTGTATTAACATTTGCGCAAGAATATTGCAAGTGGCAGCGATGTTCCTGCGAGAAAAAGCAGTGCCGACGCTCAAAAATCGCTGGTAAAAAGTTGTGATTTTCTTGCTGCGATATCGCAGCAGTGTGAAAGAGCCCTAAAGGCTATGGAATCCCTTCTGCATCAAAAATCAATACACATATATCTTAGTCACCACAGAAAAAAAACTATGCACTCCTCTTTTTTTTTTGCTTTGAGTTCTCCTTCACATGCATTTAGAAAGCATCATACTTGGTCTGCAGACTCTGCTAAGTCCAAATGTCTGGCTCCAGGATGTTTCCAGCAATGATCAACTGGTCTCTCTGAATAATGTGCACAATCTCAGCTCTCCCCTCTTCTCTTTAAGAGGCTTCTATGTCATCCTCTCTCTGAGTAGCTGCTGGTCCTGCTGCCCATCACTACTGATAAGAGCTAAAAAGTCACCTGGAGTGAATTACAGCCCTCTGTAATATTACTGCTCTCTGTCATCCTGATATCCTCCACCATCCCCCTGGCATTGTCATACAGTCCTCTGTAATAGCTCATTTGAATGGCAGTGAATGCATGCACACAACAGGGAAGCAGGCTAGGGAAGGATCGGTTAGCTTACTCTGAAAGAATTTTCTAAGATTACAGTCCTCAAATCTGCAGTGTCTTAAAGAGCAAAGAAATCAAACAATCAGAAAATTTTTAAAAACGAGTTAAAAAAGGCATCATTTCCCAAAACACATTAAAAGAAAAAAAAAGTGAAAAGCCTCTAAGGCCCAAAGTTGTTATATAGTAGCCGCCCACTATATTTATCAAAATTGTATTAGAGAAGTGACTGTGTTGCTCATAGCAGGTAATCAACCCCCAGTGCAGTTTATTTACTACGGACATTAAGGCCACTTTCTATATGACACACAGTATTCCATGGCTGTATCTGTATTTCTATTTTTTTGCAGTCCCAATGGTACTAGTTATTTTTATGTAGTGTCAAAAAAGTAAAAGGGGGAACTCACTGCATACATTTCTCTAGATCCCCAGTTATAAGCTCTTGCAAGCCTTGTTTGTAGGCTTGCCTGTGTGTATGGAGCGCAGAAGAGATCCTCTATTTTGGGTGACTCCTGAACAACCTTGGAAAGTAGACAAGTATTCCAAAGACTCAGCTATTAGTATAATTATAGTTGCTAAATTAGAAATATTACAATTATAATTGCTAAAAACGTTCAGCAGCCGTTAGCTTGCTTAGTGACACTTGTCAGATAGTAAAAGCTTTTTCTGTTGGCATAGAGTGAAAACAAACTGCAAAATAGAATGAGGCAGCAAAAAAATGTATATAAGTGCTAGATTTAAATTTTACTGACTACATAGTCAATATTACTTAAAGGTGGAACTTCACTTTTACATCAAACCAGTTCTGGACAGTATGGCTCCTCAGCACTGCGCCATACCTTTATGATATCTTGATAGAACTAGACTATGTGGACACACTCGTATGGAACAGAAGGTTAGAGCACATCGGGGGAAATTAAGCAAGACACTTTCTTCAGGCACAAATACGTAAAAGCTTGAGTTTCTCCAAAAAAGTCACTGGTCTGTCTCTATATACATGTGTGGTTTTTCTTTTTTCTAAACTGGTAAGAGGAGTAACTTCCCTTGGCTGTACGTAACGGAGACGTTCCATATTATTAGCAGTATTAAATAGCAATGCCGTAGAGCTTGGGTTGCCAAACCTTCTCTGCTTTAGCGATAAGAAATCCCTTTGACCCAGCAAAGCCATTACTAGTTACGGCAGATATTGCAATGCAAGCTGCACAAGCTTTGGGAAAATAACTTCTATTGAATACAGAGCATGTAATAATTCTAGTATTGTGAGGAACTATGAAGCCATTTTCCAAGTCTTCAAAGAGGTATGCCAATGTTATTTATCTCTGACTATGTTTTTTGTTTTACATACTTGCTTCTATAGTTATTTCTATAGTTCAGGCTATATTTCTTTATAAGTTCCATACATTTTTGTTACACTTGTGAAACGTAAAAACTAATAAATGGCTTTTAACCACCGAGGGTTCCTAGTTTTATTAACATATTTTGATAATGTCTGACATTAATTAAAAAATGCCTAACAAAATCTCTTTAATGTCTTCCTGATCTAAAATTGGTTTCTGTACTTCAGTGTCATTACAGGACATCACAATGCGGAAAGCATTCAGAAGTTCCACTATTCAGGATCAGCAATTGTTTCACCGTAGAACTTTGCCAATTCCTCTTCACGAAACCTATGAACTGTGTGAACATCCTCCACCTCTCAATATACTAACACCCTACAGGTATGTATGCGTTAGTCAATATTGTTATAATTGTCTCAGAGCATGTAGACTATATTAAAAAGCACACATTTGGGGAGATTTATTAATACAATCTCTCACCAATATGGAGTGCACTACTCTCTGTTGAAAAATATGGCACTGGTTTAGGAGTCCCATGATTTGCATGTCCGAAGCTCTGCCTGCCTTTGAATGGGAAAAACTGGTTAAGAGGCTTCATAGATGTGCATTTGACAAAAACGCTTTGTTTTGCTTGCCGGCGATCACGTATGTGATATTTTTTTCCCTGTACGCGGATGCACTGCGGCTCGTCCGCGCGGAAAAAAAAGAATGCAAGCCCAAAGTGACTGCCTTCCTCCTCCTCCCCACCTCCCTGCTTGGTCTCCAAGCAGCCAGGGAGGTATCTGCGTACAAATCTGCATTGAATTGCGGGTGCATTTCAGATCACTCGCTTCCATAGCGATCAATGGAGCCCATCCACAGTAAAATGAAGCATACTGCGATTTTTTTTTTTTTTTCCCTGCACAAAAAATACGCAAAACAAATCCGCATGTGTGCATTAAGGTGCGGACTTTCCAGGTTTTCCTGTGTGCGGCTTAAACTGCCGATCTTCCGCGCGGGTGGCGATCATGAATTCCGCAAATCAAATCCACGCATGGAAATGAGGTGTAACCCTATCAGTATTTGTGCTGCCCTGCCAGGTTCCTATGACCTTGAGCAACAGACCATCTGCAACCCTTTTGTTTACGTATAGTAGCAAGACAAAGGGGTGGATTTGTTTTGTCAGTGGTCACATGGCTTGTTACTTGTTTGTCTTCCGGCTCTCTTATCTGCTTTTCAAGGTATGCTAGCACTTAATGCCTGTACACAGAAAACATCCATTAGCTCTGTCGTACCATAGAAAGGAGATTCTAGATTCAACTGGAAGAAGTCCTGCAGCTGGGTATAAAATACTCATTTTTGGGTTATTATAAATTGACATACTAATAATGAACCATAATATGAGGATCTACTGGAAATTAAGAAGTCCGGCTCCCAGTTCATAAACTGCACGTTCTAAAAACAGGATTACTGGTAGCACTTCCAGCTGTGAGCGCGACCGTGACCCTGTAAATGCCGGTATAATGTACTGCACATGACAATGTACTCACGCAGGCGGTCATGCATAGTGCACTTATGTTTCCCATACCGTCACTCAGTGATGACATGGATACCCACAGTCCATACACAATGTAATTGCATATGGGCTGCAGGTATATCCACCACCATAGAAAGCAATGGGCTCTATGTCGTGGATATCAGGTGGTAAAATAGAACATGCTGCATTCTATTTTCCGTAAGCAGATTATGCAATTCCGACCCGCTAATGTAAGCAGAATTGTGTAATCCAATGCAATTGATTGAACCGTGTATTACCACAGATCAAGCGCTTGCAGAATCTGCAATTTCTATCCAGTCATTTGAGACCAGCCTAAAGCTTCATTCACAATGTTCAGAATCTCCAAATTGGGACTGTGTGAGTGAAGCCTAACCCATAGTAATTGGTCATAGAAATATGGAAACATACTCATGATTAGAGATGAGCGAACGTACTCGGTAAGGCCGATTTCGCAATCGAGCACCGCGATTTTCGAGTACTTCACTACTCGCGTGAAAAGATTTGGAGGTCACCGGGGGGCGTGGCATGGCGGAGCGGGGGGTAGCAGCGCAGAACAGGGGGGAGCTCTCGCTCCCTCTCCCCCCCCCCACTCCCCTCTGCAACCCCCCCGCTCACCCACGGCACCCCCCGAATCTTTTCACCCGAGTAGTGAAGTACTCGAAAATCGCGGTGCTCGATTGCGAAATCGGCCTTACCGAGTACGTTCGCTCATCTCTACTCATGATCTCAAATTTACATATTTTACAAATCTCATATTATACTTCCAGGTGTTTTCAAGGGAGAATACTATTGATGACCTAGCCTCAGGAAAGGTCATTAATAGTTAATCGGCTGGGGTCCATCACTCAGGACCCTGACTGATCAGCAGAGTGGGTGCATCCTGTCAGTGCAGCAAATACATAGGGATCAGAGCGGAAGCAGTGAAATTCTCTGCGCCAACCTCTGTGTAGTGGCCGGCGCTTGTAACTGCAAGCACAACTTGTGTTGATTTCAAGAGCAAAATGTAATTTCTATACAATGGAGCAGATGGCGCCTAACAAAGTGATGTCCATTTCCGAAGTGCTCTAATACATCTGAAATATAAAATTAGGCAAGGTTGCAAATGGTCTATTTTGAAAATGCCGTATCACGTGGCTTCTGTGCAGAACTATGTGTCTCCATGGTAGCAGAGTATAAATATTCCCTATGTCGTCTGATCCTGCAGTCATACTCCCTTCCTCTTGTCCCTGCTCCTTGCAAACCTAGCAGATATGTTGCCAAGACATAGGGAATAGAAAGAAGGGGATAAAACAGCAAAATCGGGCACACATTTTTTTCTTGCAGCCTGTCTCCATGGAGGCATATAAATCTGCATAGGAGTTGTAGACACAAATCAGAAAGATACATTTAATAAGATCTGTTGCAAAACTTTGAATTTCAGCTGCTTTTCAACTATTAATATAAATGATTGTAAAGGTGGACGTAGGCTAAAAAGGCTTGTGTTGTACATGTCTGTGAAAATGTTACAGATAATATTTATTCGTTTCTCTGTAAGAGCAGGAGTGACATACACTGTATTCTGACTTGGTGCTCATGTACACAGCCATATTATGACTTTGTTTAGTCTGCTATAGAGGTGCAGTGGGCCAGAGTTATTTCTTTCACATTCTTTATGGAGAAAATATGTCCATACACACTTAAGGCCCATTTACACCAGCAGATGATCGCTCAAAAATCACTCAAACGACAGTTTGAGTGACAACTTTGAGCGATCATTTTGCATAAACTATTAAGTAGCTACTCAGCTACTTAAATACCAATTATGTATGCAAATGAAGCCTTCACTGAATGCCGTTATTAGCCCGAGGGCTATTATCTGGGCTCAGATCCTTTGTTCTCCATGGGGAACAATGCTATCAGCACTCCTTGTGGAGAACTGCTGATAAAAGTGAAGGACAATTTTTAGGTTAGACTGAATTTAATGATCAGCTAGTAGTGCCCTAAAAGCACACATTTAGATGCACCGATTATCGCTAAAACAATCGCCAATTAGAGGTATTGTTGTATCTTGTCTCCACCATGAAGAATGGTTGGAGACAAGATGAACACCCCCAAGCGATGCCCACAATTTTATTTGCTGTCTGGAGAATGGGTGGGCATTATCTCCCCTCCAGCCTTGTGTCACTCATCCCTCCGCCTCTGTCCCTTGTGCGCTGTACCAGCTTCTGCACTGTGGTCTTCCCACATACGTGCCCTCCTGTGTTCTCCAGCACTCCCCCCGCTGGCAACAAAGCAAGCTCCTGGAAGTGACTCCAGCAGGGCCGCTCCTGCTCCTGACCAGGCAGCTCCTGGTACTGGCACCGCCACTGGCGCTGCAGCTCCTGGCCAGCCAGCTCCTGGAAGAGTCTCCGGCAGTCCCGATGTGGCCGCTTCTGCTTCTGCTAGGGCAGCTCCTGGATGCAGCTCTTGCAGTCACGCAGTGGAGGCTCCTAGATGAGGGCACAGGCAGACATAGTGGGGCAGCATCAGCAACACAGGGTCGACATGGAGACAAACAATATCTCCGCCATCGCCGGGGGACGATAGCGCAGCCAGACACAGCTGTCAGTGGGAGCGCAGATGGGACAGCGGCACAGACAGCTGTCAGTGGGGGACAGGAGCGCAGGCATACACAGCTTTCAGCGGAAGCGGCGGGGAAAGTTGTCAGGTGGATGCTGTAGGCGTCACCTGGCCGTTCCCTGCAACACAGGGTAGCTGACCCATGTCTCCACCCATACTTCCGGCGGAGACATGGTACACTAATACCCTCCCGACATAGCAGTACATGAAGGCTGTGTGCACCTTACACTGCCCTACACGCTCCATGAGCTCTATTGTGTGCAAACACTAACCGCTTTAAACATCTAACTAGAAATTAATTGCCCTCCTATAGCTGTGTAGTAAGAAGCTGAGGAGTTCAGTTGTTCAGCTCCATCCTAGGACCCGAGCAATGATAAAACTTCAAGTGCTGGATGCAAACGCTAGCAAGGTATCCTCCTTCACTATAATGGCATCTGTCCAGATTCAACTATGCACTTTAGCATTCTCCAGGACAAAATATTACTACATGCAGTGCTATTTCATCCTGGATTGTAACGGGAATCTACAATCGAGGCTCTGAAAGGAACCTCTGACATAAGTGTGAATGAGCCATAAGATGTAGCTGGAAGTAATTAGCTGAATGCTCCCCTTCACAGTAATGTCAGAATAAATGAAGCGTTGGCCGAGCATGCATATCCACTGCTCCATTCATTTAAGTGAGACTGATGGACCCAGTGCAGACCCATTGACAATGATTGGAATTGCACCACAGTTCTGCAACCAACACTCCATTCAGTCTCCTCTGTGGAGGGTTGCAGTAAGCCCACAATGAGGTGGACACGGGACCCCTGTTCTTAGGATCAGTGGGGTCTCCTGTGGATAGGAAATAACTTCTGATCCTGGTACAGTGTCTTTAAAACTAGAACAGGCAAGAAATGCAGCAAATTTTATCCTAGTGGCTCCTGGTGTTTGATAAACTTGGTACATCTTGCTAGCCGTGTTAGGTCTCCTGCACACGGGTGGGTCGGATCCTGCATGTGGGATTCCCGTAGCGAAGTTTGACCCGGTGCCAGGCCTGCTTACCTGTCTGGCATCTTCTCCTGCGGTCAATGCGCAGTTGAAAGGACGACGTGCTGTCGCCATAGCGATGATGCGGCTCCTATGGCCATTCTGCAATAATGAATGCGGAATGACCGTAGCACAGACGGCTACCATTGACTTCAATGGAAGCTGGCCGTGCGTATCCCACGGCAAATCGCAGCATGCTGTGATTTCTTTCCCGCGAGTGGAAAATCGCAATTTATTTCCGCTTGTGGGCAGGAAATTGCCTATTTTCCATAGCATGCTATGGGCTGGATTTACTGCGAAATCCGGAGGCGGAATCCTGCTCCGGATTTCGTAATGCAAATCCACCAGTGTGCAGGAGGCCTTAGACAGTTTTCCTTATGCAACCTCTTGGTTGGCTTCCTGTATAGCAATATTTTATGCCAAAATGTTGGTGCACGCTGGTGCATTTTAAGCCACGCCCCTGACCTTTACAGTACAAGCCATGGGGATGAGATTTAAGAAATCTCATCCTTTTGATGTGGGAAAAGTCTGGATGAATTAACAGGCAGTGTGAATTTTAAATCTGCAGCATGTCAATTTATCCTGTGGATTTTCAGTGTGGATTCCATCTCTACAAATCAAGGTGTGAAATCCACATCAAAATCCATGTGTTACGTGGCTACATGCAGATTCTGGTGTGGATGTGCACGAAAACCTGCAGCATGTGCATGTAGCATAAGCCATATCTCCTTTTTAGACACTGTCCAATGAGATGCAAGGAGTGCCTAAAACACATGATAAAAGTACATCAGTTTGGGTTTTTGGTGCTAATTGATCCAGAATTCTGGAGCATTTAGATTTGTAAATCTTAAATTTACGTGAGCACATAGGAAACCACAAGATTTACATCATATAGTACAAAATGTAGGGATCTGTATAAAGGCTAATGGTGGAATAAAGGAACATTGAGTCTTCAAGCTCATTAAGATCTGATACCCTGTTTCCCTGAAAATAAGACATACCCTGAAAATAAGACATAGCATGATTTTCCAGAATTTTTGAGGATGCAAAATGATTTTTCAGGCTTTTTGAAGATGCTTGAAATATAAGCCCTGCTAACAGTTAATTTAAAAAAGTCAATTTAAATAGTGTCAAGGCAGCTTTACATGTAAAAAAGTTAAACCTTTTTGAACAAAAATTAATATGACACTGTCTTATTTTCGGGGAAACATGGTATTTAACTGAGCTAAGTTTTAACTGTTTGCTGCACATAGAATTGGCGTTACAATGCATTTGCTTGCATTGTGGTATGGAAATATGACACGTGAAGATTGATAGAATGTCAAATTATGTCATTGAATTGCATACTATTGTGGCATGTAAGCTCATTACATGCACTTCTGTAATTTCTGCTCTTTTGATTAACAGTTAATAGACAAAAATAAAGTACATGATGTATAATCTTCAGTTTTTTAAATATTTTATTTACTCATGTACAGGTCTAGGAGGTGCTGGCTGGCATTAAAACATGAAATCCTATATATACAGGGTGTGGACAAAAATATGGAAACAATATACGAAATGCATGCCTTAAGTTACATTAATCATATTTCAATAAGCCATGTAGAGCTCGATTTTAAGTGGAGGTAATATGACACAGTTGCTGCCAGGCAGAAGTGAACATCTGCCCAAGCAACAAGATTCCATTGGTCAGGGTTTTGAGCCACTCAGCTGCTGTTACCAGCTGGCTCTCAAAACCATCCAGAGCGGGGCAAGAGGTAAAGTAAACACAAATTTGGCGGGGAAAGCTTTCAGCCAAGCAGGGGTCAAAAGGGCAGCTCAGGGCTAATGATTAAAATCCAAGGCATTTCGTATAGCATTACCATATTTTTGTCCATTTTCTGTATATCATAATATTGCTCCAGGTTAGATGGTCATCTAAAGCAAGAAAATCATGAACCACTTGCAGTCTTGTGGTTAGACTGAGCCTGGTCATGGCATTAGTGCAGTGTTAATCTGTCTGGCTCTGTATCATAAAATGTACTCTACTTTCATATACAAAACTGCATTTTTTGTCTTGAGCATAAGGATCAGCTGCTGCTTTGAGCACATGCTGTACAGCAGATGTCACACATTTATGCCCATTATTTAAGCATACCAATTAAAATAATGTACTGTACTTTGAACATTCTGTTCAAGTGTGAGGTTAAACTACCCAAAACCCTCCTTTCATTCCCTTTTAATTCACAGATTGATGCTGTGCGTCTTTCATCTCCTCCAGAATGTACTTAACAAGATGAAAAAATGGAACTTGCATATATTAATCTGCTTTTTAATTGTCCTTATTGCTGTTTGTTCCTCCTTACATTAGTGTTATTAGAATAACATTTTGTTTTTTAACCTTTTTTATGTTTACCGTCTCAGTCATTGCTTTGAGGATTATTAGAGTATACAATAAATGGCTTTGCGATTAAATCCATAATTCATAGGATCTTTTTTTGATTGTAGATTGTTGAAATCTTGCCTGTAAAATGGTACTTAGTGTAGTTATAAGTGTTAAATATTCATGTGTATTGCCTTTTTGGACATCTATGCTTAGTTAAAAATGCAGATTACAGCTGGTAGAAGTTTACTTTACTGCAAATGTATTATTTGGCAAAATCAGTTTGCTTACGTCTGTAGCTCACAGTGGTATTGATATAGAGGGTTTCTGCTGCTGGAGTTTCTCTTCAAACTGGAATGTCGGTAGGTGGTTTAAGAAGGAGTTGTGCAAGAGAGATGGTTTGCATTCTTCACATAAAGGCAGAGAAGTGTTTGTGAAGAATTCAGCATTTTTTGACAGATATTTAAACTAGATGAAGGGGACAGACATTTAATTTATAAGCATGATTTCTGTCCCTTGCCAGGAAGGCCGACTTCACACTGGGGAGGGCGATATTGAGCTGTGATTTATGGCCCAATATCACCCATGCAGTCCTTCTGGAAACCCGTGGATGCAAGGTGTTTTCACATGGAAACGGCTTCGCATCACCCTTGAAAAGAATAGTCGATATCGCAAAAAGATAGGATATACTATGATTTTTAAAAAAATTTTATGCAGCATCACAGGAGTAAAAACATCGCAAATGAGAATGAAACCATTGAAAATCATTGGTTTCATAATCATGCCTTTTCCTTCGTGCACAATTTTCTCGCCAGTGTGAAGCTGGCCTTAGGATAAAGCAGTGTGTTAGTAACTCCAAAATTGTAGTGGTTAGTATTGGAGATGGAATTGGTTTAGTTGCTAAGAATTAAACAAAAATTAATGTTCTCCACACAAAGTATATAAACACTTGTAGCTTATGAAACAAGCTCTGTGAGCAAATGGCTATTATATCCAGGAATAATTAAGGATTGTAATCACTGAGAAATGGCTATACCTGGGTACACGTTGTACAGGAAAGACAGATTAAAAGAAGAGGTGCAGTAGCTATTTACCCTATATCAAAGATAGTCTGAAATCAATAGTGATTCAAAATACATGCAAAATGCTAAACACTGTGGATTTGCATGCAAACTGAAGAGGGAACTGGTATTTAGAATTGGTGTCATATATTGGCCTCCTGGGCAAACTGAGGATTATCAAAACCCGTGGGAAGGAAGATATTGTAATAATCGGTATCTGAAGTAAACACAGCCCACACTGTGGGGTTTTTTAAATGCTCATAAGGTTTACTTGAACAGTCCAGTTGTTTACATTAAGTGCACAATTTGCAATGTTTCGGGCTCAGCGTTCTTTTTCAAGCTGCATACATAAACATAAGTCAGAATCAACACATGGCGAGAAACAAACATATATGTAAAGAGACTGTAGCCAGAATACATATATCAACAGTGCTTCATTACCATATAAAGAAACTTGGAATAATAAGGGTTATTGATTAAAATTTTGGCCTGGATATAAGTAACATCCAAAATAGTCCTGTGGATAGAGATAAAAATATGCTAAAAACAAAAGAATACATAAAAAGGATTCAGAATGTCAGAGGAGAATGGGGGGAGGGGGAAACAGGAGGGCTAGAAGGGAGAAGAGATTAAGCAGGTGGAGTGGGCATCATGCGGATAAGCAGGAGAAAAAGAATGTCATGTGCTCAGAAAGAGAGACAAATGTAACGGAATGAAAATGCATAAAAATTGAAGGACTGTGGAGATACCCAGAGCAGTAATAAATGTCTGCCCAGGCACCCCCTGTAAAAAAGATATTTACCTGTGGTATGGTGTGCAGAGGGGACCTCACTCTCCAGCTATGTGACTAAACATGGTAAAGGGCTGCTTTAAATAGGCCGCGCTGACCAGAACCGGAAGTGTCGAAACTAGCCATTGTAATAATGGTTGACTTCAACATGCCTGATGTTGATTAGAGTATCCCTAGAGTACTACAAGCAGGACCAAGAAGCATCTCTAAAGGCCCATTTGCACGGAGCGAAGATTGCTCAAAGATCCCTCAAACGATAGTTTGAGTGACAGCTTTGAGCAATCATTTTGTATGAGCTATTAAGTAGCTACTCAGCTACTTAAGAGCAATTAAGTGTGCAAATGAAGCCTTTAGCTGAATGCAGTTAATAGCCCGAAGGCTATTACCTCCATTCAGCAACTCTGTTCTCCATCGGGAAACAATGCTATCAGCACTACCAGCGCAGAACTCCTGATAAGACCACACAACGATTTTTAGGTTGGCCTGAATTTAACGATCAGCTAGCAGTACACGAAAAGTGCCGCACCTTTTAGATGCAACAATTATCGTTCAAACTATCGCTTTTCAGCGAATTTTTTTTTTTTGAGCGATCATCGTTCCATGTAAATGGGCCTTAGGGCGGGCTGCACATGACCAGGTCGTATTCCGCATGCGAGATCCCGCAGCAGAATCTGGCTGTGACCACGGCCAGTTACCCTGCATAACTGCAAAATCTGTAATGCAGATGGCCGTGCAGGCTCGCCGTTTGTCCTGCGTAGTACAGATTTTTAAAAAAAAAATGTATTGTGTATGGGCTTTGGGTTGGACGGCCAATTGAGGCAGTCTGTGCAGAGTCCGCAGCAAAATAAAGCATGCTGCGATTTTTCCTCCGCTCGGGGAAGATGCAGTTCATATCCGCGAGTGTGAAGGAAAAAGCGATAGTACATACCTTTCAATGCACGCTCGGACCAGTAAGCAGTTACTCGAGAAGAGCTATGCTCGAGTAGCTGCTTTATCCGAGCGTGCTCGCTCATCTCTAGTCCTTAACCATTATAGATTTTGTATTTACAAATCAAGATCTGGTGTCTGAGGTTAAGGCCTCAGCAGACAGCCAAGTTGGGCCTCTGCAAGGCTCGCATAGAAATTAGGACATGCCATGATTTGTTTACCGTGCAAGTTTTCACACGGTCAAATCGCGGCTGTCTACATAGGATTGCATAAACTTATGCAATCCTATGGCAGTGTGCACGCACAGAAATTCGTTGGGAAATCCCGCGGTGGAATTGCCGCCCGTGTGCATTCAGTCTAAGGTGGAAGAGAATTTAGGTTCCAGTGATCATCAATGTTTATGGTACAGACTTTGAGCAATCTTTTACTACAATCAAAGCATTCGATTTTTAAAAAGACTAATTTCAGGGATATGGGTGAGTTTTTAAAAAAAAAAGGAAGCGGGCACTATTAAAAGTGGCAACTAAACTTTGTCAAACAAACTAGCAAAAATAAAAGTAAAAAGAAAATACTGTGGTTCACTTGAGAAGTATGCAATACAGTTTTGCAAAGTTTGTATGCAGTGGGACCAGAAGCCAACAGCTGACACTGCTGCAACAGCCGTAATCAGCTTTCACTCCGATAGTGGCTGTTAACCCTTTAAATGCTACTGTTAATTCTGACTGCGGCATTTAAATGGCCCAGTCGGTGTTCTAAGAGTCCTGGACTGCCTCCTCACAATAAGTTTGCGAGGTGCTTTCTGGGTGTCTTGGCAGTCATGGGCCTTCTGAAAGCTCTCAGGGCTGCTATATTTCTGCCTTTTAAGATGGGCCCGTCATTAGCTGAATATTGCAGTATATGGCATATGGATGATCACACTATGATTTAAGCCATGAATTGTAAAGGTTTTTTTTTTACAAAAAAAAACATATAGCTTCTTGTATCCATAGACTAAAAAAGACCAAACATAGTTTGACGATGCTTTTGACTAAGTTTGACTTCCCACACGTTTGTGAACTTTTTTTGTGGGATGGAAGGGTGTAACCTGCTACGCTTTTCTGTCCCACAAAAAATAGTAACCTTACAGTCAATGGGAAAAGTATGTATGGTATGTTTCCATACATTTATCGTATACATTGTTTTGCTATCAAATGCAAATAAAAAAAAGTGTCCAGCTAAAAAACTTTAAGAAAAAAAGTTTGCAGTGAAAAACATGTTTTTGGATGTAACAATGGACACACTTATTGAAACGTTTGGCTATCCATTTATTGCATACATATTAAATATTTACAAGTATACTTTGGCATACATTTGCATACACAAACATTAAACACATGAGAATCCTAATGTGAACAGCCTCAAAGCGATCATGAGTCCCTTATAGGGAAGGAAAAAAGTCAAAATAAGTGCTTTTTTTTTTTAATAAATGTAAAAAAATAAAGGATATTAAGTGTAAAAAATCAACCCTTTTCCTTTATTTATAATGCAACACTTAAAACCTATTTGGTATTGCTGTGTCCCCAAGTCTAATTCATCAAAATAATGCATATAAGGCGCAATGTCCACGGGCGGATTTTAATTATAAAATTCGCTCCAGTCTCCTGCGCGGGAGATCCGCAGCTCTAGACGCCTATAGGAATGAATTAGCATCTGCAAGACAAGTTAAAGCATGCAATTGTGATTTTCTTCCCTCCGCCCCCCTCGACGTGCGGATCGCACGCGTCGGAAGAAATCGCAGCATGCTCCATTTTCCTGCGTATCCAGTGGAACGGATTCTATTGAAGTCAATGAAAGCCGTCCGATCTGTGGCACAGCCACAGCTGTCGCTCTGGAAATGCTGCGGACCTGCGGGAAAGCAGGAGGTTTAAAAAAATAAATAAAAAATTGCATTGCATATGTGTCCGGCACATCCGGACGCATCCACTGTGCTGAAGATCCAGCCAGCACAGAGGAGATCCGCGCTGGAGCTGGACAGGTAAGAAAATGTATTTTCCTTTCCATGTCCGCGGGCACGGCTGGATTCTGCCGAGGGATTCAGCAGTGGAATCTGTGCATCCAAGTGGACATTGGGCCTAAGATGGACCATGTGGTCTTTTTCTGTTACCAGTTTTCTATGTTTATATGCATAAAGCATAGATTCAGTCTTCTGCACAGTACTATATACAATACTGTATATTATAGTCCTATAAGGAGGTCATAAAATATGACAAGTGTGCCTACCTGCCCACCCATGAATGTTGGCATATAACCTGTGAAGGGACCCATATGAATGTATGCAATAACTTCTTGAGTTTCGGCATAGAAACTTCAATAGACACCAGGTCCCAATTTGTCATTTGCGAAACTAAAATAAAAGTTCCAGACATTTGGGCTTCATCATTTCGGCTGTCTACTCACAGATCATTTATAATTTTCATTAAGAAACAAACACAAGAAAATGTGACCCTTCTGGTTTTGGGACAAAATTCTGCCCTGGGACCAGAGGGAATATATTACAAGGAGTTGTTCTTCTCTGTCTGCGGTCCTATCTGCCAGTTTCAGGTGCTATTTTAGCTGTCCAAGACGGCTGACACAATCTTCAGAATGCCTGTGCATTCATGGTAGTATTAGACAACTATTGCAATATACCTACTGTCTGATTGTCCAGAGCTGGTCGTGGTCAGCAGTGGACAATCAGAAGGCAGTGCACAGTATGCACAAGTATGCATTAGCTAGAAAATTTCTGCCTCTGTCTTGGAGGGCCAAAACTCTAGTGGATGGCTGAGAAAAACAACTGCAATTAACTATACACCCTCCCCCACCTGTCCCGGCACAGAATTTTATCTAGAAACTGTTGGCTTGCTATAATGTAACTTTTGGCTTTGCCATAACATCTTAATATTTCTTTGTTTTGATAGAGATGATGGTAAAGAAGGTTTAAAGTTTTACACCAATCCATCTTACTTCTTTGACTTGTGGAAAGAGAAGATGATACAGGACACCGAGGACAAACGGAAAGAAAAGAGAAAGCAGAAGGTATGATGTGTCTTTGTTACTTGTATCAGACATGACTAATATCACATGAATATTAAAAATAATCTGCACTCAAAACTTCTATGGCTATAGATTGCTATATTGGTCAGCACAGAAGCCAAAATTAATTAAACTTGCAATTTTATTTTAAGGGTTATTCCCAAGATTGCCATGGTGGACATAAAAATGTTTAAAATAAATCATTTTGTACAAACAGTTTTTTTTTTTTTTTTAAAGTACTGTTCCAGAGTTTTCCTCCCTGTTGTAAAACCATCTATTTACCGTCCATTGCTGTTGGAGATGCACATTTCTGTCCTTTGTTCACCACTATGTTGTGTCTCAGTGTCTCTGTACTGGGAAACCACATATGTGCAGTTTCCCCTACTTTTGGTTAGGATGAGCATGCATAGAGCCATCACAGCCTCTGCACATAGCTCGCACTGACAGGGAGCTAGAGAGGGGAATCACCGCGGCCGAACGGTTCCGTCTGGGTGAACCCCATTGATTATAATGGGGTTCGCCTGCTTTCTGGCCAGCTGCCCAGTTTTGGGCTGGAAGAAGAAGCACTGCATGCTGCACTTTTTCTTCTAGTATTTGCAGCCGGATCTGTAATGGAACCTCTGAAACCACCCTTGCATCTGCACATCCAATTTATTCCTGCCTGAGTCCTCTGTCCAGACCATAACAATCCTCGCCCAATCTCCTCAGTATAGTCTCCCCCTCCTATTATGTACTGAATAGGTAAACTACACTTACCCTCCGGGTTAGGTACACATGCATATGAATCCAGCCCAGACTATCATGTGCACAGTACAAGTCACAACATTAGCAATCAGCTGATCTTACTGACAGCTGTCATTGCTTCTGGGCTGTGTAACTATAGAGAAGACACTCTTGCAGGTTACCTAGCCAAGGAGCAGGGATAACCATCGGTAAGAGAAGCTGGTCGCTAATGCTGTGACATTTACCTGGAAGAATGGCATTTATAAAGCTGCAGTCAGCTTAGTTTAGACTGACAATTGCAAACGGCGGGGAGTGCAGCTTCTATGAGCATTAGTGACGCCCGCAGTACCTGCCATACATAAAGATATGAAGACATTGATACCGTATTTCCCCAAACATAAGACAGTGCCATATATTAACTTTTGCCCCGAAAGAGGCACAGTGTCTTATTTTCGAGGTGTGTGTGTGTGTGTGTGTGTGGGTGGGTGGGTGGGTGGGTGTGGGGGGGGGGGGGGCTGTGATTGGATTACAAGCACGGCTAGCTCAATTGGAGCCGGTGCTCGATGAGCCAATCACAGACATTCAGTGATGTCATTCACTAAATGGCTGTGACTCATCAAGCGCCGGCTCTGATTAGCTGGCACTCAATCCAATCACAGCACTCGCTTGCTGGAGGCGGGGTATTTAAAGCCCTGTCACCAGAAAGAGAGTGATATGCTAGAGCAGAGAACACTGCAGCCTGCCGCAGCGCCAGAGACCAGCGCAAGGGACTCAGACACCGCTGGCCAGGTGAGTATTGATCCCCCCCCATGTAGTTTAGCTAGGGCTTATTTTGGGGGGAGGGCTTATATTTCAAGCCTGTCCTGAAAATCTGGTAGGGCTTATTATCAGGCGAGGTGGTGGTGGGCGCTTATTTTCGGGGAAACCCAGTATTAGGTTTATTGCAGAAATTGTATTTTTATATATAACATTTTACAGTGTAAATTTGGAAATGGCAAATGTAATTGACACAGTGGTCATATACTATAAGCAGGACCATTCAATCTCTTTGATGAAGAAGGAGGCATACATGGGGGAATGAGGTCACAAATACATGGAAGGCTGAAAGTAACTTGATTGGCATCAGGCTTCCTATTTCCACTCATTGTGAGGTTATTGTGATTCCTGATATAGCTTGATTCTGGGGTAACCCCTTTAAAGAGGAGGACCATCCCTGAATCCTCTAGAATGGTCTCCTAAAAATTGTGAGGCAGCCTATGGTTGTTATAAGTGAAAATGAGGCTTGGACATCATCATATTCTGGCTGATGAGTCCCTAGGTGAAAAAGATCTAGAAGCCATGCTCTAGAGGAATAGCACTTCTTAGCAGCAGCTCTCCGCTCTGGCTTATTAGAGACCCGAGCCGGAG
Organism: Eleutherodactylus coqui; assembly: GCF_035609145.1. Lineage (NCBI taxonomy): Eukaryota > Metazoa > Chordata > Amphibia > Anura > Eleutherodactylidae > Eleutherodactylus > Eleutherodactylus coqui. The sequence goes on along the minus strand of NC_089837.1, from coordinate 237,044,676 downwards.
ACTCTCCTTTTATTACATCCATTTATTGTGTATATGGAGCCTGTCCACTTTAAGGGAAATGAGAGGTTAGGGGTTAAAAAAACTAGATCGCCAAAGATACTTCATTCTAAGTAGTTGATCATTGGGGTCTACCCTCTTAACAGCAGTGGCAGGAATTGTTATGTTTGTAAAGGAAATCGGGACATGCAGAGCTTTCCTTTAAGATTCTATAAGTCACTTTATAGGTATTGTTTGACATTTTTGTATTTTTTCAGCAAAAGAATATTGATCGACCACATGAACCCGAGAAAATACCTCGAGCTCCACATGACCGACGTCGTGAGTGGCAGAAGTTAGCTCTTGGTCAAGAACTGGCGGAAGATGATCTAGATACACACAAGCATATAGAAATTGTTAATGGGCCAGCCTCTCACTTTGACACACGGTTTGTTATATTTCTTTCCAGTAACTTTTGTAGAGTAGGATGTACTTATTCCAGTGTGAAGTTTGGTATATGCATGCAAGTTGTCAGTTGGTTCATGATATCTGCCACAGTCTGAAAAATGTAATAGCAATACTAATAATTTGCTTAAATTCTTTTTCAGTGGCTAATAATGTGCATTAAAGCTGCGCCTTTTATTTTCTTACATGCTAAGGGGGTGCTCACATGTAGCGCATTTTCCACAGTGGAAAAAGCCACATCAAAAGCAGCACCACTGGTGCAGATTGTAACACCGACCCACAACATACTTCAATTGAAAAGGTAAAATCTGCTGCGGAATCCATGTCAAAATCTACACGCTTTTTGGTGCTGATTTTTCCAGTCCACTACCTGTGAATATACTCTTAAACTATGTTCACATCTACACTGAAAATCCGCAGCATTCACAATAGCAGCGATGTGGATGAGATTTTCAAAAATCTCGTCCACACGCTGCGGAAAACAAAACTGCATTAAATCAGTTTGGAAAATGACATGCGGAAATTAAATCCACAGCATGCCAATTTTAGCAGCGGATTTGCAGAGCGTATACCACCTCTTCAAATGAGGGGGTGAAATCTGCACCAAAATTATGTGGATTTTCCACTGCAGCGAATCCACAGCAAATTCTGACCCATGTTGACATAGCTGCCATGTACAGACTGTGGCGCACTGGAGTCTGTCCTGCTGTGAAACAGTAAGGTGGGCTCCTTTTCTAATAACCTCAATGGCTAACTTAGTGATTACATATCGCCTAGTTAGGAGGTGAACTTTAAACCATTACCTTTCCTTATTTAAAGGGAACTTGTCATAAACAAAGTTATGGTGTGGTTAGGGGACGTGACAGACAGCAAGGTGTTCTTTTTTTTATACTCACCTGCTCCCGTGATCCAGCGCTGTCAGCCGGTGAAGACCGTGCGGCACAGGAAAATTTGACTATTTTCAGAGTCCCAAGCATGCGTTCTCTATAATGTTACATAAAATGGTTAAAATGTCTTATAAATGAATAACAAATCTTCTTTCTCTAGACCACAAGCTTATGGAGAGACTGCAGATGCCCCCTTCTCACTTGCTGCACTTCCTTATAGCCAGATGAACGATCTACTGAACAGGGTTGAAGACCGGGTACTGGTGAGACCCCATGAGCCACCACCGCCTCCACCAATGCATGCAGCTGGAGATGGAAAAGCCATGCCTGTTATCAGGTACTGTATTTTAGATAATACTTGTTTAAAGAGCTGACTTAACTACCAAGTAAACCGTATTATCTTAAAAAGGAGGCAAACCTGTCCTGTCAGCAGAGGGAGTGTATTTTTTTTTGTCAAGTAAAGAAAATAATCACAATGTAATGTAATGTAGCTGACTTACAAAAAGTGTGGTGGTCTATGCGATGATTGTCCTTTTATATCGGACGTGCTGTCAGGCAAACCATGTCCAATACTCATCCCAGTGATGCTCGCTCCTGCCCTGTTAGACAAGAGTGAGTATCGTTCTCAGCGCTGCCGGTATGTAGAGAGTGTGTTAGGGAAGGTTCTTTCACCACCCACCTCCATTAATAGTAAGCTGACAGTTCAGAAGTGAACGGCTGCTGTTTACACTGAATGACACATCGTTCAGCTTTCTGCATACAGAAACTGAATGAATGAATAATTCTCATTCAGTCGCTGCATGCATTTACATGGGATTATTATTTTCGTTCAGATTCCCGTGGGAGAGCAGGAATCTGAACACATTCTGGACGATAATTGTCCCGTGTAAAAGGGTCAGTAGTAACTGATAGTACAGAGCAGTTTAAGAACACTAGTTAAAAGGCTTATCCAAGGATTAAGTTATCCCTTGTCCATAGGATTGGGGATAACTTTCAGATTGTCTAAATGCTGGGATGTGCATCAGTCCCCAAGGTCACTGAATGACGGAGCAGTGGACGAGCATGCTGTGGATAGGGAAGAATTTTGAATCCAGGCACAACGCCTTTAAGGTGACCAAAAGTAAAGCAATAATTTGTCCAATGTCACCAGTAGAAATGAATGACTGTTGTGAAATGCATTATACCCCAATATGTCGTGTGCTCTACTGTACATAATGTACTGTTGAATGTTTTGTTAAAATCCTTGTATTTATTCTGTCTTTGCAGTGCCACCCAAGGATTGTCTGAAAACCGGCCACAGTCTCCAGCCATGGGTAGAACGCCAGTGTTTGTGAGCCCCTCTCCGCCACCACCGCCACCTCCTCTTCCTCCACCCCCTCCACCTCTTCCATCTGCCCTTTCTGCTTCCTCACTGCGATCATCAGTATCCTCCACTCCTCCACCTCCTGTTCCTCCACCTCCCCCACCACCTACAGCTAACTTGCAGAATACTGTTGTGCCACCTGCACCAACTCCTTTGCAGATAGCACCTGGAGTACTTCACCCCGCTCCGCCACCTATAGCACCGCCCCTTGTACAGCCCTCTCCACCAGTATCCCGTACTGCTCAAGTAGGTGAAACTGTACCAGTGCACCCACTTCCCCAAACTGAGACACAGGGTCTTCCACCACCTCCTCCACCCCCACCTTTACCTCCTCCTGGGATGCGACCCTCCTCTCCTGTTGCAGTCTCACATGCCACTGCTGGTCTACATCCTCTTGCTTCCATTGTGCCCGGTTCTCATGCTCCTCTTCTGCCCCCATCCCCTCCATCTCAAGTTGCGTCTGAGTCTAAGAGACACCCATCAAATCTCCCAGTTATCAGTGATGCTAGAAGTGTTCTGCTGGAAGCAATACGAAAAGGTAAAGCTATTTTTGTATTCCCACGAAAACCTTTAGATATGTGATTTTCTGCAGACGTTTAATTTAAAGAGGTTTAAAAAAAAAAAAAAAGTCTTTTATGACTTGTTAGTCAGTTATGTGATAAAAATCTGATTGGTAAAGGTCCAGTATCGGGGTCTACTGCTAATTCTAAATGAGCTGGTTTTGAGTCCCAACTTTCTGTGCAAGGTTCCTCTTCAGTGTAGTAAATGGGTATTACGCAGCCACCCCTCCACTGCAGAAAATGTAGGATCTGTACTGCAGTGGATATCTTCTTGTGCTGATCTAAGTTTCTTGTTTTGTATGTCTTGGCAAATATAAGGCTCTGTTCACATTTGTGTCCTGGCTTCCATTTATTGTGGAAGCCACAGTGCAGTGCCAACGCTATCATATAACCTGTACCATTGGTGGAAATATATTGGAAATGCCATCATATAACTTATACCATTGGTGCAAATATAATGGGTCCATCAGTGTTCATTCATGATGTATGTTATTTTGACAGAAAGAATAGGAATGTCTCTTGTCAAATCTTGCAGAATTTGTAATAGTAGTGTGTAGAGATGAGCGAGTATACTCGCTAAGGCACATTACTCGAGCAAGTAGTGCCTTAGCCGAGTATCTCCCCGCTCGTCTCTAAAGATTCGGGGGCCGGCGCCGGTGACAGGTGAGTTGCGGCGGGGAGCAGGGGGCAGAGAGGGAGAGAGAGATCTCCCCTCTGTTCTTCCCCGCTCTCCCCCGCCCCCCTGCCGGCCCCCGAATCTTTAGAGACGAGCGGGGAGATACTCGGCTAAGGCACTACTCGCTCGAGTAATGTGCCTTAGTGAGTATACTCGCTCATCTCTAGTAGTGTGTACAGAGCCTTAATCAGTATAGTGTTAAAGCTCCCATCCACATTAGACAAACTTCATCCAAATCCAGGAATTTTGGTGGGACCGGACATGCCTTGCATGTGTAGGGGGGACCTACCAACTTTCCAAAACAAAGATGGTCACCAGGGAAGTCTAGGTGTGTCTTTCTCCTCCCTCGGCACATAAGACACATGAATACTCAGCTTAACCGAGCGTTCATGTGTTTGGGGGAGTTGGGAGAAGGATTAAGTTATTCAGCTTCTTCCAAAATTAGACAAATAATAGATTCTGTGTTCAGCACTGTTGGATATGTTTGCTTTATAAGTAGTAAATTGAATGGATCTAATTAGAGAAGACATTTTTGTTTAGATAGACTTCAGAAGTTGTCTGTACCTTTCCGGAAATTTATTAATTTTTCTATAGTAAACTATTAAAGGGGTTGTCCCGCGCCGAAACGTTTTTGTTTTTTTTTCAACCCCCCCCCCGTTCGGCGCGAGACAACCCCGATGCAGGGGTTAAAAAAGAACACCGCACAGCGCTTACCTGAATCCCCGCGCTCCGGTGACTTCTTACTTACCGGTTGAAGATGGCCGCCGGGATCTTCTACCTCCGTGGACCGCAGCTCTTCTGTGCGGTCCATTGCCGATTCCAGCCTCCTGATTGGCTGGAATCGGCACGTGACGGGGCGGAGCTACACGGAGCTACACGGAGCCCCATAGAGAACAGGAGAAGACCTGGACTGCGCAAGCGCGGCTAATTTGGCCATCGGAGGGCGAAAATTAGTCGGCACCATGGAGACGAGGACGCCAGCAACGGAGCAGGTAAGTAAAAAACTTTTTATAACTTCTGTATGGCTCATAATTAATGCACAATGTACATTACAAAGTGCATTAATATGGCCATACAGAAGTGTATAGACCCACTTGCTTTCGCGGGACAACCCCTTTAAGGGCCTTTTACTTGGCCTACTGGTCGGGTGACAGCATGCATACAGTTCTTGCTTGCTATCAGGACTTGTGCAGCTGCATCCTAACGGCCAACAAATTAGTAAATGATTGTTCATTAGGCGATCGCATCTTTTGTGCAGCTGAAATACAAATAGTCTGCAGTACGACTCCCAATTCCCCATGTAAACAGGGAATGTTCTACTGACATTGATGAAACTGAATGGAGAGTCGAATGATCATGTATATGATTGTTCCTGCTCATACATTGTGAATGGTCATGTGTAAAGCCAGTTAATAGAGCGCCGATTTTCTCGATAATCAATAAAATAATCATGTGTAAGAGGACCCTTATCCACCACCACTTCTGACTCTAGCCTGGGCTTCTGTGGAATCTCTTTAGTGTTATCATTTAATTTCCTACTTTTATTAAACTGCTTTTGCCAATGTTTCAGGTATTCAGCTTCGTAAAGTGGAAGAACAACGTGAGCAAGAAGCCAAGCATGAACGCATTGAAAATGACGTAGCCACCATCTTGTCCCGGCGCATTGCGGTGGAATACAGTGACTCAGAAGATGATTCTGAGTTTGATGAGGTGGAGTGGGAATAAAATGTTATATATTACACAATACAAACTGGAATGCTGATGTCAATTGTGGTGCTTGTTCTTTGAAAAAAGTTTGGTCATTTCTAGTGTTTTGTATCTATTATTTATGCCACCAGAATAAACCATGTTTTTCTAATTTAGTTTACAGTAAAGTTAGCAGCTACAGATTTTTAAAGTGAATTTTACTGTTCTTTTACTAGGTGGCTATAACTATGTTTCATTAGACCACTAAGTATTAAGCAGCTGTCATCTTGTAGTATAGAGAATTGGATTCTTTTTTTTAATTTACTATTTGTGCAATTTGTGAATCTTAATTTAATGAAGGTGACCAGAGATTGAAATTTCAAGGGCAGCTGTATATAATATAGGCCTTATTTTATTTGGTGAGGTTTTCATAACATTAATCCTAGGTAACAATTTCTACTGCTTGAAGGTAGGTCTATACACTGAGACAAACTGTTTAAAAGCTGAACTGGCCCCAGCGCACAGAAGAAGTAAGCATTTTGTGCTCTGTGCACAATGATGTGTTTTACACTAATAGATGCTACATCGTTGCACAAAATGGATGGCTCCACTGTGGGTGGAAAACAAGTTTGCTTTATGGTTTTCAATATGTTGACTTATGAATACTATTTGTTGTTTTTTTGTTTTTAATGATTGCCTTATTTGAATGCTGAGGTATTTTTTTATGTACGTTGTTCGGTACTATTTTGCCTGTATTCCAAAAGTAAAGAAATATCATGTGAAAACTGACTTTAAACATTCGATGTAACTTATGTAATTGTTCAGAAAAAAGATTGATTTGATTTAATAAATTCCTCATTTTAAATGGAACACTTCGTCCTTTGTTAGACTGTAGAAAGGTTTTGCTGGTGTAGGGCACACACATAGGGGTCGATGGGTTCATTTCACGCTGCAATTCTGTGCAGAAAGAATAGACACGGTATAAAATTTAGAGGAAAAACAATATATGGATTATTGTAATATCTGATGTAAAGCCACAAATTCCTGTATGCAGTAATGGTAGTTTGTAGAATATGTCTAAATTGTTGACATTTTCTGCAATTCAAGGCTTTGACTCAACCATAATTGTTGTGTCCATAATAGCCATGTTCCCGAGATATTCCAAACTTTGCTATCAATTAGTGTTCCAATAGACATTTATACTAAAAGTATCCAAGGCTGTGTTCACATTTCTGTGGTATTTTCATTCTGGCCGGTCATAGAACAGGAGAACAAAAAAAACAGCATGTTGAATCTGTCAAATCACAGAAACCAGTGGTACCCAACGGAACCCATAGAATATAACTGGTTCCATTTAATTTCGGTTACGGTTTCCCTCATTCTAATACAAACAATAGTGCATTATGCTGTAGAATTCAGTGACTGAGGTGACGTGAATGAGCCCTTAAGCTTTTCAGTATTTATGATGGAACGCTTGACAAATAGAATGAATAGAAATAGGAACAGAGCCTCAGTCGAGTATCATCACCCTGTTGGCCATTCAGTTGTCTTGCTTTCTGTTTGTAGTGTATTAAACCTTGGACCTCAATGAAACAAACCTGTAGGAAAGCACATACCCAGAAGTGATGACTTCCCTTTTTCCAGATTTTGTTTTGCAGATCTGTTTTTGAATTCACAAGAAGAATAGTAGCAGACAAGTGCTATGTGCACAGGCCAGTTTGATAGGGACATCGAATCGAGTGGTTAGCAGGCACGTAGTATAAGGGCTCATTCACATCCGTGCTTCTATCTTCCGTTTTCCTGCTCCGTTATGGTAACCTATTGTCCTAACAGAACCATTATATGATGACACCGAAAGGACCTCATCAATAATTTTTATTGAGTCTTGAAATATAAGCCCTACCCTGAACATAAACTCTGACTACATTAAAAAAAACAATACATTACCTAACCAGGCACTATCCGCTCCGCCACACTTCTCCGCTGCTCCGGCACACATTTTTTCTGTAGTCTTCACCCAGCTCTTCCTGGACAGGGGGTTCAAAAATCCCACCTGCAGAAAGCACTAACTCTAACTGGCTTCCGAGCGCCGTGGCTCAGCCAATCACTGCAGCACTTGATGAACCAATCATAGCCATTCCCAATCATTGTTTTACAGCCTTGTGAAAAAGTCGTACATTGATTTGAAGGAATGCTGCCCTCCATTAGGTGGCGCTGCAGAGGTATTGTTCCATATTCCTTATTTGCATAAATTACCCAGAGGAGCATGCCTGGCCGTATAAGTCTCCTCACTCCCCTCTCAGGTGTCTTCTCACACCCTTTCTGGGTGCTCTTCTCTGATTTCTCTGTCAAAAGATAGGACATGTCCTATCTTTTGATGGCACAGCGCTGGTGTCTTACATAGACTCGTATGGGCACCGGCAAAGTGGGGTGGAGGGGGAGCGGCATACTCGCTAATAGCATAACGTGCTATTAGTGAGTGTTATAAATAGAATAACGTGCTTGCGGCTGCTAGTCGTTCCCCCGATTTAAAAATGACACTTGTGTGAAAGAGCCCTGAAAAAGTCTTTAGAGTGTTGGGGGTCTTCAACGGAGACCAGTACTGATGTTGCCTAAGTCCAAATTCAAAGGAAAGTTATAGCGAGTACTCGGGGAACCATAAGAACCCACTACACACACAACATAGTGAATCAAAATGAATTCTACTTTATTGTGAACATTGCCACTTCTTATACAAGAAAAAGAAGGCGTATCCAAATGTTGCCTGGTACAAAGGTGAAACTACTTGTCGCTTAAAAGGTGAAACTACTTGTCGCTTACTGGTACAAAGGTGAAACTACTTAGGACTTATTGACATCTACCAAATAGTCTCAAAGCTCAAACAAACAAAAAATTACCCAAGTCAGGAGATGTCTGGTGCACTAGACAATAGTTCTATAATAATTGTGTGTCTTCTCTGTTAACATAGCTTAATTTGTCTGTTGACTTCTTATCTTAAAATCCTAGTTCCTGGCACTGCAAAGCATAGGTTTTAGTCTTCTATTTAACAACCAATAGTCCAAACCTAGATAAGAAACATACACTTATTGCATTCTTTAAACTTAACACCTTATATTATGTTACTTAGAGACAAGATTAACCCTTAACAAGACCTTATTCACATGGGCGTAAAATGAAAAGATGCACTTCCAACAAAAAATGGAAGCTAGCTGGATGCTAAAAATTGCTGATCACTTTGTGTAAACAGGATTTTAGTCACCTTTTTACACAATCAGATCATAATAACTGTTCTTACCACTAGAGGTCACTAGCTTACCATTTGATAAAAAGGTTTAATTTTCAGAGAAGATTCTTAAGCTACTTTCACACCTAGGGCTGGGTTCACACAAGGCAGATTTGCCACGGAAATTCCGTCCAGAATTTTGTTGTGGCGAATCTGCCTGTGGCCGCTAATCCTAGGATTAGCCAGCCATGTGGACGAGATTTCTCAGAAATCTCGTCCACACGGGACGACATCTGTGGCAGTAAAGCCAGCAGAAGCCGGCGTTGCGGCGCGGATTCGCCGGTCACACCTCTATGGGAGCGCCGGCCGCAGCGGAAAAGCGTGCGGCCCGGCCGCTTCAAAACCCGCAGCTAAGTACCGCGGGTTTTAAAGGAGCGCTTTCCCGACGGAAATCTTGTGGGTTTTTTTTCGCTGTGGCCAAACCGCGGGATTTCTACCGGGAATACGCCTTGTGAGAACCCAGCCTTAGGGCTCAGTTCAGGGTTTTCTTCTCTCTGCCCTGTTTTTTGAAAAGCTAAAATAAAATTAAAAACATCTCTTTGATTTCAATGGGGTTTCCAAAAAACAGAAAACTAATGGTAAGGCTTCAGTTTGCTTCCGTTCTGTTAAGTTTCCGTTTTTTTGGGGGGAGTAGAGAATAGCACAGTCTGCAGCATTATTTTTCCATTACGTTTGCTATCTGTATTTTTGAAACACCATTAAAGTCAATGAGGGAAACAACAGATCAGCTTTTTCAGTTGCATTTCAGCTTCTCCTCCAAAATGGAGCAGAGAGATGAAATTCCTGAACGGAGCCCTAATGCAGATGTAAAAGCAGCCGTACCTAGACCCTCTACTACAGCCAGACCAGTAGGAGAAACATTGGTCTGTTCATTCAAATAAACTCTTTTTGCAGCCCACAAGGGGGAGACAGCAGCCTGCAAAACCTGAAGTTTGTTCTTGTTGGCATCTTCCCTGTGTAGGCTAAATTCCTCCAAGTAGGTGTCTGTGCAGCATCAACATTGTTTTTAGGCAAGGTTTATAACTGACTGGTAGTGCTTACGGATCTATAGCTACTCCAATAAAAAATCACCATCTGACAGCAGAATGCAAGGACAGTGGGCAATTAAAGCTACAATGAGACTTACAACTGTATAGTCACTGTAAAAACAGTTCTACTCAGAGTCCCACTTTAAAAGTAGGAAAAGTTTGGTCACTACAGTTAGGCTTTTCAGATCATAGTGAGTATTGAAGCTTATCTTTATTCCATGCCACCTAGGCTAAGAATTTCCGCAGAAGTGAAAAGCACTTTTCTCTTCTGCATCTAATGTACTCCAAGGTGTTCTCTCTGTTACATCTGTCAAGAAATAGAAGAATTGTGCAGAACCTCAAGGATGAAAGATGGCACCCTCTCATTTATCATGCTCACACGATTAAAACTTAAAAAATGCATTAGAACACCAATCACTACATCAAGACTCTTGCTTTCCTTACCTACCAGTTTGCCAATTCTGGCTTCATAAGGGCTACAAACATGAATTCCACCTTTGTTCCATATAAGCTCTTTAATCCCTTCCCCATTTTTATTACAAGCAGTATTTTAACCAATCTTGTCCTTCACCTTATACAACCCAGGTGGAGAAAAGATCTGGACAGTCCTCACCATATGGCATATTTTGCATAAGAACCAATTTCATTTTTACTCAAAGGGGTTTTCCGAGGTCTTTTTTAATATAAAATCCAGCTCCCCCCCCCCCCCCCCCCATCAGAAGGCGTCTGATGGGCTCCAAATTATTTCTGCAGCAGGACAATAACTCCAAACATAAGACCAATGTCATTAAGAACAATCTTCACTGTAAGGCTTTATTCACACAAGCGTATATCGACCGCTGATTTCACGGCTGGCCGATATACGCTACCATCTGATACATTGGATTCCAATGCATCAGATCAGATGGGCGTATTCCCGCAGTGAAAAAGCACCTGGCCAGTCAATACAGCACGGGGCTCTTTTATGCCGGCTTGAATACATTAGTAGCTGCATAAACTCCCATGGGAGTCAATGACAGCGGCCAGAGAAGGGAAGTGGGAGGGAGTTTAGCAGCATGACTGCTAAACTCCCTCTTTTCTCATCCTCTGCACCCCTTGCCGCCTGTTTCCGATGGGAGGGGTGGGACGGGGTGGAGCTAGTTGCTAAGCTCTCGCCGCCTCCCATTGTGGGCTGTCGACAAGGGGCGGGAGCTCAGCACACTAGCTCCCGCCCTGTCCCACCTCCTCTTCTTTGCTGAGAGCCGGCGAAGGGAAGGAGACAGTTTAGCAGAGCTTAAAGGTCTCTCCCACCCGAAAGCGTATATGCATCGGGCTTGGGCCATCTGAACAGGCGCACAGACGATTTGGGCGCTCGTTCATGCGTTTTTATGTTGCTGGCAGGTGAACCTAAAGAGGCCGACGCCTGTGTGAATAAGCCCTAAAGCACAACAAGGAAGTGATAATTTGGCCCCCACTGAGCCCTTCTCTTAACATCATCAAGTCTGTCTTGGATTATCTGTGGTTAGTTCTCCAAGACTTTTTGAACAACCTTCCTGCAGAGTACCACAACAACTCCGTATAGATGATGTTAGTTGAATTTTAAACCAGGACTCTAGTACTGCAAGGCAATAGTGCTAATGAATGAGCCACAATCCTGCTCAAAATTAGTTCTTATGCTACATAAGCCATATGGTGGAGATGGATCATAGAATGGTAGAGTTGGAAGGGACCTGTAGGGTTATCGGGTCCAACCCCCTACTCAGTACAGGATCACTAAATTATCCCTTTCAGTTTCCTCCTTTTCAGTTTCATCTCATTGCTTCTAGTCTTTCCTAGTGCAAATGAGAATAGGGCTGATCCCTCTGCACTGTGACAGCCCTTCAGATATTTGTAGACAGCTATTAAGTCTCCTCTCAGCTGTCTTTTTTGAAAGCTAAACAATCCAAGATCCTTTAACCATTCCTCGTAGGACATGATTTGTAGACCGCTCACCTTCCTGGTAGCTCTTCTCTGATTAAGATCTTTAAAAAAACTCAGATGAAGAGACTTGAAATTCCCACATACAAAATTTATAGGAAACAATCCACTCTGGATCCTTCCTACACATTGTTCTGTCTCTGATCGGCAGAGATCCTGATGGAGGTGGAAGCCCTTATTATAATATTATATTTTTATACTGTAGGTGATGCGATCACAAATCTATAAGACATGAAGATCCACATCCCAACCGAGACCTCTGATGTCAAAACATACATGAGTCACTGGTTTGGAAAGAAAATATTTGTTTATTTAGGAAGATGACCTCCCTTATTCTAGGACAATAAGCTAAGCAAAGGGTGTCCCAATGCTAGCACCCACAGTGATTAGCTATAATATGTTGGGAAGCCTGGCAGGGCTGGCTCCATGTATACATGGGCCCTTAAGGGAAATAGTCACATTGAACCCTCTTAGTAACTTATAGGCCCCTCTGTGGTCCCTGAGTACATTATAGGCCCTGCTCTGCTCCCTTAGTAATCTATAGGCCCCTCTCTGTCCTCTTAGTAGTTTATAGGCCCTGCTATACCCCTTTAGTAATGTATAGTTTGCATTGTGTCCCCTGACTCATTTATAGGCCCCACTGAGCACACACAAAAAAATACACTCATTCAACACCATCACATTACTACAGTGTCCTTCATTGTCCGCCTTGGCCTCTTCTGTCTAGGATTGGGCAAAACAACCCAGGCAGTGTGATTACAGCATCGCTCAACCTGTATGGCAGGGAGGGTGATGGGCAGCGGAATGGGAAGCACTCAGCCTCCTGCATGGCTGCTGTCCTAGTTAATTGTATCTTCTTCTTAAAGATGCGAATGCAATTTATTTCAAAGAATGAAGACTGGATCGATCCCACCTCTGAGTGGGCTCTGGCACCTATCTGAGTTTGCCAGATGCTGAAGCCAGCCCAGAGGTCTTATATCAAGTTTTAACATAGTAACAAAGTATGTAAGGCTGAAAGAAAGACAGATGTCCATCCAGTTCAGCTTATTACTCACCCCTCCCCATATTGATCCAGAGGAAGGCAAAAAAAAACCAACTAATGAGGTAGAAGCCAATTTTCCCCATTTAAGGGGAAAAATTCATTCCCAACTACAACCTGCAAATGGGAATAATCCCTGAATCACCGACCCTTCTGAAGTAATTAATGATTATAACTAGAGATGAGCGAGCGTACTCGGAAAAGCACTACTCGCTCGAGTAATTTGCTTTATTCAAGTATCGCTGTGCTCGTCCCGGAAGATTCGGGTGCCGCTGCGGCTGACAGGTGAGTCGCAGCGGGGAGCAGGGGAGAGAGGGAGAGAAAGATCTTACCTCCGTTCCTCCCCGCTCTCCCCTGCAGCTCCCTGCTTCGTGCCGGCACCCGAATCTTCAGGGATGAGCACAGCGATACTCGGATAAAGCAAATTGCTCGAGCGAGTAGTGCTTTTCCGAGTACGCTCGCTCATCTCTAATTATAACATATAATATTGCATCACTCAAGAAAGGCGTCCAGGTCCCTCTTGAACTCTTTATCGCATTTGCCATCACCATATCCTCAGGCAGAGAGTTCCACAGTCTCACTGCTCTTATAGTATACAACCCCCTTCTATATCAGTGTAGAAACGTTCTTTCCTCTAGATGCAGAGGACGCCCCCTTGTTACTGTCACAGTCCTATTCTAAATAGATCATTGGAGAGATCTCTAATGTGAAAGGAGAGATATCTGTATTGACCCGTGATATATTTATACATAGTTATTAGGTCGCCCCTCAGCCTTCTATTTTCTAAACTAAATAATCCCAATTTTGATAACCTCTCTGGGTATTGTACTCCACCCATTCCATTATTACTTTAGTTGCCCACTTGTGTACCCACTCAAACAATGGAGAACCCCCCAAAATGACCCCATTTTGAAAAGTAGACCCCTTAACGAATTCATCTAGGGGTTCTTTGCTTTTTTTTTAACCTCACAGTTTTTGAATGAATCTAAGCAAAGCAGAAAGAAAAAATTATGATTTTAATTTTTTGGTAATTCTGTCATTTGTACAGCACACATATGAATGAAGACTAGCACCCCAAAATGTGTACCCCGATTTATCCTGTTTTCAGACACATACCAGTTGTAGCCCCAATTTTCTTAGAGGACATATGACCAGGCCTATAATGGAGGGAACACCCATTGGATTTCAGGGTGCAACTGAATAAATTCAGGCCCCATTGCTCACTTGTAGAGGCATTAAACTGCCAAAATAATAGAACGCCCCACAATTTTGAAATGAAGACCCCTTAGCTCATTTATCTAGGGGTGTAGTGAGCATTATGGCCCCACATTTATATATTTTTTAATAATTATAAAGCAAGTGAAAAATAAATGCAATTTCATTTTTTTTTTTGTACAAATTTGTCACTTTAATGACCTTTTTTTTGTTTCAAGGAGGAAAAACTGGGGAGATGCACCCCAAATATTATAGCACCAATAGAAAAAAATTGACTCCCTAAAAAGAATTCCTCTCCCCCCTTCCTTTTGGCGTTTCCTATGTATTAAATAAAGTTAATAATGTAAGACGGTATGATAGGTTTCAAGGCAGGGGTAATTACAGAGGCCTTGTTGGGATGCAATATAATCGGGTATCTCTCTTCCTCCCTTGTTTGCTGCCAACCCTACACTTTTTTGTAGGGTATTTTTTGCATGCAGTTTCAGGGATGGGGTGCAGAAATTGGCGCTCTGTGAGGATATAAATTGGCCAAAGGATTGACGACCCTTAAAGCTCATAAGCGACTCGTCCAAGGACAAATTTGTTTCTGGGGTATAAATATTTTTAAAGGGATCTTTTAGTAGACATATAAGGGGCCTCAATTTGCACAATCTATCATATGCAGGGTCATTTCTGGGGGGGATTTGGGCATTATTGGCAAAATGACAAAAACACCTAATATTTTCATATCTGCGTCAGGGCATTATTGAAGCAAATACGGGCGTCGCATGAATGGCGCTCGTGGACCAATAGTACCGTATTGAGGACTTCTTTACGAGTCCCATTAACAGGCCAATTTTCCAAAATTTTTTATCTATGGAGGTCCACGTCGATGAATATACAGACCTTGGGTGGTCTGTAATATATTGTCCAGCATTGGTGTTAGTCTCCTGGACAATAAGCTCCAGGACGCTGTCAGTAATGAACAAATTAAAAATATTAAAGGGGGTAAAATTTGCAATGTCCGTATTGACGCCTGGAGTCGCGGTAAATTCGGGAATGTGGGGCGAAAATAAATTTGCAGATCTAACTCCACATTTTGGCAGGCACCACATTACTTGAGCCTGCTGCCTCAACCCCTTCCTCAACCTCCATGGGGCTAGAGGCAAAGTCGTCGCTGTCAAAAAAACCTCCTCTTCCACCTCAGTTGTCGTATCGCTACCAGAACTACTGGCGAACTACAGAGCATACGCACCATTTTAGAAAAAAAAAATTTAATGGAGGTAGACAAAAAAAAAAAAACCCTGAAAAAAGGGGACATGGGTATAGCAGGGTGATTAGGGTAAGAGGGACGGTGATGACGGGTTTTTTGTTACTTTTTTTTCACTCTCTATATGGCACACGTTTTTTTCCTGCTATCTCAGTGAGAGGAGAGATACGCAGGATTAACCGTGTGCCATATTTATTAAACAAATAACATGGATGGCTGTGATAGGTATATCACAGCCACCCATGTCAGCAGGGACCAATCACTTTGTTCCCTGCAAGTTACTATGCCAAAGGCAACTTTGGCATTGGCTTCTACTGGGCATATGCCACCATTTTGTCGGCGCATGTGCATATTAGGGTGATGCCCGGCACTTTGGGGGGCTTTAGGGGACATTAGGGGAGTATTTTCATCTCCCCTCATGGATCCGATCCATGAGGTGAGATAAAACTTTTACTTTTTAAACTTTTTGTTAAACTTTTCTGGGATCAAGGACCCGGGGACTGCTCTCCGCGGTCCCTGGTAACATCTCCTGTTTCAGACAGGAGATTTCAAATTTCCCGGGCAATCCCGGGCTTCTACGCATCTGCCGCCATTTTCCCTGTGGCGCGCATGTACAGAAGTCCGTGGTGGCTCTAGATCGCCACGGGACAACACGGAGGACTGGGGTGAGTATTCTCAGCTGCCCTCATGGATCAGATCCATGAGGACAGCTAAAATATTTACTTTTTTAAACTTTTCCGTGATCAGAGATCGCTCACCGCAGTTCCCGGTGACATCTCCTGTCTCCCGGCTACCTTCAATAGTCGGGACACAGGAAATTTTAATTGTCCCACAGCGATCTGCTCTTCTGTGCATGCGTCAACATTTTTCCTTTGGCGCACATGCTCAGAAGATAACAGAGATTCCTTCCGGACCATATTAGCGGGGAACATTTAGGAAGACCTGGATGAACTGTGTCAGCCCCCCTCATGGAAGCAATCCATGAAGGGAGCTGAAACTCAAACTTTTTAAAAACTTTTATTTACTTTAATGCGATCGTGTTACTGGGGAAGCTCCCTGCGGTCCGGGATGACAGCTCCATGTTGTCGGCTGCCTCCGGGCACTGACAGCATTAAGCTCTCACGTCCATAGCCCACGTGACTTTAATCCCTGCAAGATGCATGTTTCTACGTCCTCAGGGATTAAAGCCCACTTAGGCTGGATGTAAAAACACTATTGGCTGATCACTAAGCGGTTAAGCCCTTAGGTATTAACTGATGGGACTGAAGTGGAGAGTGGCTTTTATTTGAGCCATATCATTAAAAATGACAGGGTATTTGCTGACACTTAGGGCGGCTCCACTACGGAGCATATTAGCGCGTGAACCAGTCAAAATGCTTTATTTTTTACCATTCAAATGTTGCGCTATTTGCCACAGTTTAAATAAAAAGCACGAAGATAGGTTCTGCCCTTTTTAGTTTTTCTACATGCGTGAAAGATAGGGCAAGTCCTCTCTTTGCTAGCGAGTAGTATTAACGTGTGAAATTCTTGCTAATCAAGACAAAACCATTGAAATCAATGGTCATGTTTTGCGGCCATGATTTTTACATTTGCAAAACATGATGAAATCACGATCATCTATTTTAGCCCTTAGGCTAGGTTCACACGGGGTGGATTTACCGTGGAATTTCCGTGCGCAAGTCCACCTGCGGCCGGTAATCCCTAAGGTAGCCAGCCATGTGGACAAGAATTTGCAAAAATCTCTTTCACACAGGGCGGCCAATCCGTCGCAGCTAGGCCAGGCAGAACCAGTGTTGCGGTGTGGATTTAGAATATGCAGCATGTATATTTTTTTTCCCCTCTCTATGGGGAGAGAAAGCCGCAGCAGAATCTCGGCGGCTAAAACCTGTGGCGAAATGCAGCAGGTTTTGAAGCTGTGCTTTTCCAGACAAATTCCTGCAGTTTTCGGTTCGGCCAAACCGCAGGAATTCTGCTGGAAGTCCGCCCCATGTGAACCCAGCCTTATGGTCTTACAAGGTGCTCACAGATCCTAAAATTACAGGCACTGCAATGCTGCTTAGCACTGCTTTAGTGCTGCATCCTCTTCCCAGTTGTTCCGTGAACAGCGGCGCCTCTAGCCCTCCCTGTGCAGGAAGCGCCGCTGTGGAGGTTTGAAAGTGATACAGTACTAAAGACAAACATTGATGGCCTACAATATGCTACAAATAGGCCGCCAATGTTCGACGCCAGGAAAATAACAGTAAATCTATCACCTAAAGTATGAAATAATACACAACAGCACTAATATTTATTAATAATCATTTATTATTAATGATACAACACAATAAGTTTAGGATTACACAACAACATTGGCCATGCAAACTGTGATTTAGTCACAAGCGCCATGTAGCCCTAGACTAGATGGTATAATACATTTCATAAAACTGACCACATATAATAACATTCCATATAACCCACATCTTCAGTGTAATTATAGATAAATCCACAACGTTCCGTCCATCAGAATTCCTCTATATAGTCACACAAGTGGTCAGTAAATGGTTCAGCCGGATGCTCCTCATGTGAAACACCTTCTCAATTGATTGTGTCTGTTGACCGTACTACTGCATGGACTCTTCTTTGGGCGTCCTGATGTGTGGCACCTCGTCAAGGTGTTCCTGTCATCTATTTAGAAGAAGCAATAGTGTAAAAGAGAAATTAAACAGAAAACAATTGGCTTCCTACATCTCTTAATATCTGACGTCCTCCACCCATTAGTATGACTAGCTGGTGCATAATGGCCACAATTAAGGATGCATGTTAAGAGTACATCAAGGAGAAAATCCACGCCAGAATCCCCAAGTGGACTTTGATGTGAATTTTGGTGCAGATTTTCACAGCGGAATTCACTCATTGTATTGCAAATCGACAGCATTTTAGAATGCCTAACTTCTACTGAAGGCCGAGCTACTGGTGCGAGATTTGTGCGTTACAACCCACGCATATCTTGCACAAATATGAACCCCATTCTTTGGAATGGGGTCAAACACGGGAGCGATTTTTTTCCCCTGCACTTGGACAGCACCCTGACCCTTATAGTCAATTACACAGCTTGCTCTGATGACATTATGGAGCTAGTGTTTTTAAAAAATTAGTTTTTTAAAATCCGGCCTCCTCCTTACCCCTTAATAGCCATCTCACACCTTTTTCCTTATCACTTATGATAGAACTATCATAAGGATAAGGAAATGTAATTACCGGTAAATGTACAATTGTCATAGGCATGTGTTTAGTTGTTAAAGTAAAAAAACAAATCCGGCTTCCTCGTCACCCCTTCATAGCCGTCCATCACTCACCTGCGTATTTCCCCTCTGCCCAAAACAGCACTAGAAGCTATTGCTATCATAAGCATGGGGAAAGTTATTTATCTGTAAGTAAAACAAAATATCTTATACATGTCTATGACTTGTAGCGCAGATGTTATAAGCCATACTTACCGCCAGCTGCTGGGTGGATCTGCTGGCTTCTCCTTGGGTTTTCTCAAGGAATCTTCAACCCCAGTGAGGTGCCTTTAGAGTAATAGGGTCTTCTTTCATACAGGGGTCCGTGGTAAATGCTGGCCATCAGATCTTCTGGTCTTCTCTGGATGGTCCTCTAGAGGGCGCACAGCTTGCTCTGATGACATTGTGGAACTGTGAAAAAAAAATCCGGCCTCCTCCTTACCCCTTAATAGCCGGCCATCTCACACCTTTTTCCTTATCACCCATGATAGAACTATCATAAGGATGAGGAAATGTAATTACCAGTAAATATGCAATTTCATAGGCATGTGTCTAGATGTTAACCCCTTAACGACCAGCCCATAGTGTTTTTACGTCCTCCCGAAGTGGGCTCTATTCTCTGAGGACGTAAAAACATGCTTCCTGCAGAGAATAGTGCCCCTCGGGCTGTGGACGTGACAGCTCCATGCTGTCAGTGTCCGCAGGTAGCTGACAGCATGGAGCTGTCATCCCGGGCTGTTCGGAGCCCCCCCCGGCATTGCGATCGGCGCTATGCAATGGATAGCGCCGATCGCAAAAAAAGTAAATAAAAGTACATAAAAGTTAAAGATTCAGCTGCTCCGATGGATCGGATCCATCGGAGCAGCTGAAATTACTCACCGAGGTCTGGCACGCTGCTCCCTGCTCTCCTGCCGCTCTGGGGCCCGAAGCCGGTCTTCTGCGCATACGCGCCAGGCGGCATTACGTCAGCCGCATGCGCAGAAGGCCCGGCGGCGCGGGAGATTTAAAATCTCCTGGCTCCCGGCTCCTGTAGGTAGCCGGGAGGCAGGAGATGTCAGCGGGGACTGCGGTGAGCGGTCCCCGGTACCGCGATCGCCGTTATCCAATGGTTAGCGGCGATCGCGAAAAAGTTAAAAAAAAGTTTTAAAAAAGTCAGTTTCACCTCCCCTCATGGATCGGATCCATGAGGGGAGGTGAAAATACTCACCCCCAGTCCTCAGCGGTGTCCCGATGTCCCGGGACCCGAATCCCCGTCTGCGCATGCGCGCCCGATGATTGACATCGGGCGCGTGCACAGACGGGCTCGAGCCCCGGGGAATTTAAAATCCCTCTGCTTCTGGCTGCCATGTGTAGCTAGGAGCAGAGAGATTATACCGGGGACATGATCACTGTCATCCAATGGATGACAGTGATCATGTAAAGTGAAAAAAAAGTGTAAAAAAGTAAAAAAAAAAAAAAGTAAAAAAAAGTTTTTAAAAGTTTAAAAAGCGTACGTTTCATCTCTCCTCATGGATCATATCCGTGAGGGAGGATGAAAGTACGTACCTAAGGCCCCCAGATTTATCCGCGGACCTTACCACAGCTTCTGCACACGCGCCCGTCGCCAAAATGGCGGGCGCATGCGCAAAAGCTGTGGATTGCCAGGATAATTTAAATTCTCCCTGCTCCTGGCTACAAAACGTAGCCAAGAGCATGGAGATTTAATGGGGGTCCGCGGTGAGCGGTTCCTGGTCACGTGTTCGCCATTATCCAATAATGCCGATCACGTAAAAGTAAAAAAAAAAATTTGAAGTTTCATCTCCCCTCACTGATGCGATCGGTGAGAGGAGATGAATCTTTTTACCGGAGGCCTGCGTATTTGAATCCCGACGCGATCTTCCTCCGTGGACCTTCCAGGATTCTGCACATGCGATTGCCGGCAAAAAGCCGGACACATGCGCAGGAGTCAGGGAGCCCAGGAAATTTAAAATCTCCTTGCTCCCAGCGACCAACGGTCACAGAGAGCCTGGAGCAGTGACGGGTGGCCTCGTTGAGCGGTCCCCGGTCACGTGATAAAAAGGTAGCGATCTACCTTAGGCCGGTCTCACATGACCGGATAGGAATGACGGATTCCGCATGCGTCTGATCCGTGGTAATACGCAGATCAATCGCATTGGATTACACAATTCCGCTCACATTAGCGGGTCAGAATTGCGTAATCCACTCGCAGAAAAGAGAACGCAGCAGGTTCTATTTTACTGCGGATATCGGCAACATAGAGCCCATTGTGCTCCATGGTCGCGGATATACCCGCAGTCCATACGCAACTACATTGTATACGGGCTGCGGGTACCCGCGTCATCGCTAAGCGATGGTGCGGGAAATACAAACAAAGGTGTACTGTGCATGACCGCCTGTGTGAGTAGGCAGTTATGCGCAGTACATTACGCAGCCGTACGCAGGGTCACAGCCGGGCTCACAGATGGGATCCGCTGTGGGCCTCCGCAAGCGGATTCCGCCTGCACCCGCGTGAGCCCGGCGTTATTCAGACCGCTACCTGTGATACGTATTTTACAAGAAGCCCCGGGAACGCTCGCTTTCCTGCAGTTCCAGGAGCACCTTGTTGAGCGCCTTCTGTGTGAGACCGCCGCACCTCATCAAGCTTACGGAGACTCACGGAACGCCACTTTTTACACCCCATACCCGCCACTGAGGTCATGAAATACCCCCAAAAAGCATGAGAGGGGGGGGGGGGATACCCGGTTTTATTGCCCCATGGGCCCATTCCAACCAGCCTCCGTAATTACCCCTGTCTTCGGAAATACTACACAGTTCACATTTTTACTTTTATCTAAGATTTGCGAACGCCAAAAAGGGCGTGGAGGGGGAGGGGGGGAATTTTTAGGGAGTCAATCTTTATTCTGTACAAATAAGCAATGGGGCCTGGAATTTATTCAGTTGTGCCCTAAAATCCAACAGGTGTTCCGTCCTTTATAGGCCTTGCCATGCGTCATGTAAGTAGATTAGGGCCACAATGGGTATGTTTCTGAACTCGGGACAAACGGGGGTATCCATTTTGGGGTGAACGTCTTCATTCCTATGTGCACTGTACAAAAAAACTGTTTTTAAATTGAAAAAATTGCCAAAAAAATTGAAAATCGTAACTTTTTCCTTCTGCTTTGCTTAGATTCATTCAAATACTGTGGGGTCAAAATACGCAGTACACCCCTAGATTAATTCGTTAAGGGGTCTAGTTTTCAAAATGGGGTCATTTGAGGGGGTTTTTTATAGTTTTGGCCGCTCAATGGCTCTATAAGTGGGCAATGGGGCCTGAAATTTATTCAGTGGTACCCTGAAATCCAACGGGTATTCCTTTCATTGTAGGCCTAGCCATGGGTCCTGTAAGTCTATTAGGGCCACAATGGGTATGTTTCTGAACACGGGACAAACAGGGGTATCCATTTTGGGGTGAAAGCCTTCATTTATATGTGTGCTGTACAAAAAAAACTGTTTTTAAATTGACACAATAGCCCAAAAAATGAAAATCCTATTTTTTTCCTTTTGCTTTGCTTGAATTTATTCAAAAACTGTGGGGTCAAAATATGCAGTACATCCCTAGATAAATTCGTTAAGGGGTCTAGTTTTCAAAATGGGGTCATTTGTGGGGGTTCTATATGGTTTTGGGCGCTCAAGAACTCTACAAGTGGGCAATGGGGCCTAAAAGGACTTCAAGCAAAATCTATGTTCTGAAAGCCACCGATTACTCCTTTTATTTTGGGCCCCGTTGTGCATGCGGACATAAGATTAGGGCCACAATGGGTATATTTCTGAAAACAGCACAAACAGGGGTATCCATTTTGGGGTGTAAGTCTTCCTTCATATGTGTGCTGTACAAAAAAAGCTGTTTTTAAAATGACAGAATTGCCAAAAAAACAAAAATCCAAATTTTTTCCTTTTGCTTTGCTTGAATTTATTCAAAAACTGTGGGGTCAAAATGCGCAGTACACCCCTAGATAAATTCGTTAAGGAGTCTAGTTTTCAAAATGGGGTCATTTGTGGGGGTTCTCTATGGTTTTGGGCGCTCAAAAACTCTACAAGTGGGCAATGGGGCCTAAAAGGACTTCAAGCAAAATTTGTGTTCCGAAAGCCACCGGTCGCTCCTTTCATTTTGGGCTCCGTTGTGTATCCAGACATAAGATTAGGGCCACAATGGGTATGTCTCTGAACACGGGACAAACAGGGGTATCCATTTTTGGGTGCAAGTCTTCCTTCATATGTGTGCTGTACAAAAAAAGCTGTTTTTAAAATGACAGAATTGCCGAAAAAACGAAAATCACAATTTTTTCCTTTTGCTTGGTTTGAATTCATTCAAAAACTGTGGGGTCAAAATATGCAGTACACCCCTAGATAAATTCCTTAAGGGGTCTAGTTTTCAAAATGGGGTCATTTGTGGGGGTTTTCTATGGTTTTGGGCGCTCAAGAACTCTACATGTGTGCTATGGGGCCTAAAAGGACTTCAAGCAAAATTTCTGTTTTGAAAGACACTGACTACTCCTTTCATTTTGGGCCCCGTTGTGGACTCAGATATAACAATAGGGCCACAATGGGTATATTTCTGAACACGGGAGAAATAGGGGTATCCATTTTGGGGTGTAAATCCTGATTTTCATGTAAACTATAAGAAAAAAATATGTCTTTAAAATGACAGATTTGCAAAAATATGAAATTTTACTTTTTCTCCTCTAAATTGAATTAATTCCTGAAAAAAAACTGTGGGGTCAAAATACTCATGACACCCCTCAGTGAATACATTAAGGGGTGTAGTTTTTAAAATGAGGTCATTTGGGGGGGTATCTATTATTCTGACACTCATGAGCCTTTCCAATCTCGGCTTGGTATAGGAAAACAAAGTGTTCCTCAAAATGCTAAAAAGTAATGTTAAATTTGTACGTCTCCTAAATAGTTAAAAAAAAACGAAAGTTTTTCCAATGTGCGCCCAAAATAAAGTAAACGGGTGGAAATATAAATCTTAGCAAAAATTTCTATATTATGTTTGCACATATTTAAGATATTGCAGTTGGAAATCTGAAAAAATGACGATTTTTTCAAAATTTTCCCAATTTTGGCGCTTTTAATAAATAAACACAATTTCTATCGGTCTATTTTTTCCGCCTAAATGAAGCACAACATGTGGCGAAAAAACAATGTCAGAATCGCTTGGATATGCAAAACCTTTCTGGTGTTTTTCCATGTTAAAGTGACACATGTCAGATTTGCAAAATTTGGCCTGGTCATTAAGGCGCAAACAGGCTTGGTCACTAAGGGGTTAAGGTAAGAAAAAAAAAAATCCGGCCTCCTCTTCACCCCTTCATAGCCGGCCATCACACACCTGCATATTTCCTCTATGCCCAAGATAGCACTAGACACTATTGCTATTGTAGGCATGGGGAAATTGATTTACTGGTAAGTGAAAAATATCTTATACATGCCTATGACTGAGCAGATGTTCTAGCGCTTACTTACCACTAGTTGCTGTCGGGATCTGCTGGCTTCTCCCCAGGTCTTCTCCAGAAATCTTCAACCCAGTGAGGGGTCTTCAGAGTAATGGGGTCTTCCTCCATACAGGGGTCCGAGGTCAATGCTGGCCATCAAATCTTCTGGTCTTCTCTGAATAGTCCTCTAGAGGGCGCACAGCTTGCGCTGATGATATTGTGGAGCTGGTATCTGTGAAAAAAAAAAATCCGGCCTCCTCCTTACCCCTTAATAGCCGGCCATCTCACACCTTTTCCCTTATCACCCATGATAGAACTATCATAAGGATGAGGAAATGTAATTACCGGTAAATGTGCAATTGTCATAGGCATGTGTTTAGGTGTTAAAGTAAAAAAAATCCGGCCTCCTCTTCACCCCTTCATAGCCGGCCATCACACACCTTTGTATTTCCCCTCTGCTCAAGACAGCACTAGAAGCTATTGCTATCATAAGCATGGGGAAATTCTTTTACCGGTAAGATGGAAAAGTGTTCCACATGCCTATGACATGTAGCGCAGATGTTATAGCGTTTACTTACCGCCATCGGATCTTCTGGTCTTCTCCAGATGGTCTTGTAGAGGCTGCGGTACTTGGCTCGCTCTGATGATCTTATTCAGCGGGTGTCTTGCTGAGGGTTTTCCAGTTGACAAATGAAAACCCGGGGTACTTGGTCTGTGTATCTGGTGGTAGAGATACACTGGCCTCTGCTTCTTCAATGTCATCCAGCTTGGCTGCTTGGAAGGTGGGATGAGAGTCAGGTGGCTATAAAAGAAAGAAGCAGAAGAATGTTATAACATAATGTAAGGAAGACACTATCCATCTTATAAACCGATAACCTTCCCAACTCTAGAGAACAATCACGTTAAACAAAATAAATAAATGTAAATGTGTAACAACTCTAGAAGCAGAAGACTGAGTGAGTGGAAGTTACTGAGGAGCAACTGACATTTCTGTAGGTTCACTTACTTCAGGGATGTATGGTGGAGTCACTTTCAGTCTTTCCAAGGAGTGCCAATCGATGTACCGGAAGAAGCGATGTCCTCTGATGTTCCCATGTAGTCCTAGGCGCCGAGCAGGATCCTTCTGCAGGAGCTAAAAATGTAAAGAAATGTATCTAAAATTTAGTAACTGAAACCTGGGATCTGGGCGCAGTACGGACAAAAGCAATTACTACTCCCTGAATGCTGTTCTCAATGAATGGGCATCTATTGCTCTCATTTTAGGAGGTTGGTGATTGGGATAAAATGTGTATGTTGAAAACAGTCATCAGTACATAGATCTATTGTACAGTGTCAGCTACTATTAACGTTGTGTAACCCCTAGTACTAAACCCTTATAGCAGGAACATACTGACCTTTTCAATGATGCTTCTAGCACTGTACGAAATCCCACGTAGGAGTGTAGGATCATAATCACACTCGCCGGTCAGCATTTCATTTAGGATGACACCAAACGCATACCAATCAATAGCGGCGTTGTACTCTTTATTGGCCTGCATCTGCAATAAAGAAGAGCACTAATATTAGTAGAGCGACATCTTGTATTGACCATACTGATATATCGCTCTCCAATAGTCCTCCATGCAAATTATTAGTACAATTTTAAAAAAGTAGAAAAGTTCTCTTCTTACCTCCGGAGCGATATAACCTACTGTACCAGCTACACCAATGGATGTACGGCCTCCATGCATGTTGACAAGTGAAAGTCCGAAATCCGTGATCTTAATATGGCCAGTATCAGTTAGCAAGATGTTCTCCAGCTTGAGGTCTCTGTGAGATAAAAAATGTGGACATAAAGTTAGTGTTCAGCTTGTAATAATATGTGATAAATTTACAGTGGAATTAAGAGGCTGTCTCATGAAGCAAGTCCCTTTTAAATGGCAGCTAATCACCAACACAGGCCCATCTTCTCTAACAGCTGGTAATCAGCTGTTATCACTATGAGAAGACATGGTGTTTTGGACTCTTGAGGGAAAAGCTGGCTTTAGAGCATGACCATTTAATGCAGGGCAGGTTGGGTCCTTCTCAGACAGACATCTATATGCCTTAAAAGGCTGTTTAGTTAAGGGCTGTTTTCATGAGAGGCCCCTTTAATAAGTGAGTAATTAGAAAGTCATTACCTGTGGATGACTCCTTTACGGTGCAAGAACTGGATCCCACAAACAAGTTCGGCGCCATAAAATCTTCAAAAGGAAAAAAAGAGTATTATATCCCAAAAATAAGACAATCAGCTCATGGAGATGTTATTCTTTATTATTCCACATCTCATATATGTACAATGTAGTCTAGAGTTTCACCTGGAACTGGTGAGGTCAAGTCTCCCCTTCCTCAGTAGAAGGTCGAAGAGGTCGCCGCAGCTCACGAACTCCAATCCAAATAGGACATTCTTCTGCAATATAGGACCGATATGTCACATTACCAAATGAGCCTGCGCACATTTTCATAGTAAAATAGTACTTTGGGCTGAACTACGCTCACTGCTACGGAGCGTACTGCACATTAACAGGTTGTTTTTTTTTTCTTCTCTGGCTGTTCGAACTCCGCGCCACAGCGCAGGAGTTTCAAAAAAACAGCGGGAAAGATATAAGTCCTATCTATTCTCACCCGTACTATTAACAGACAAGAATCCTGCTAGTGAAAATGAAACCATTGAAATCAATGTTTTTGTTTTGTCCCGTTACGCGGCCATGACTATCACAGCCGCATAACATGACTAATACATGCCCACGTGTTTAAGCCCTAATGCAGAGAATTACGTGGTTGGAAATGAGTTTCTCCAAAAACTATTGCTATTCTGGCTGGAAGGGGGCAATTTCTGACCTTTATGTGGCCTATAACTTTCCTATATGTCCCTGTCAGTGTTCTACATAGAGTGGTGAAGCTTGTAGTGTATGACATTCGCTAATACAAGGTCACAGTTATACCTTGGTCTGGATGGCAAAGTCTGCATGCACAAGGAAAGGGCTTCCGGATGCCAGCTGTAGAACTTGCTTCTCCACGATGATGTACTTCTCCTTCCCTTTAGCTCGTAGGGCCGTCTTGCTGATTATCTTAACCGCAAATTTTCGGTGGGTTAAAGCATCTTCGGCCTTCATGACTGTGCCGTAACTTCCCCGGTTAAGCTCCTGGTGGAATACTAATCTCTCTTTGAAGGAATCAGAGATTGTGCCGGAGCCGGTTGGACGAACTCCGCTGGATCCTAGGAGGGAAGATAAATGGAATGTATTACAATAAGTTTGTAGCATTTACTAGACACTATTCACACTGAGGGGATATTGCAAACGGTAGGGGCACAAGAGCTATGCCCCGTTCCCCGCCCCATCACTTGTGGGTACTAGCTGTATTGTATAGCCTACAACCTACACTAGCAGGCAGATTCAGAGATAACACTGATCTCAGTCATTTAACCCCTTAGATACTTTGGTCAATGCTGTCGGCAACATCTAAGTGGTTAACAGACAGAAGACCCCTGTCACCCTATTGACCTAGCACAATGCAATCGTAGGAAGCCAATGATTTGCCATGGCAACTAGGGGCCATAAGGGGTTATCCTGGGACATAGTTTTGTTCAAAAATTGCCTGCGGCAGTAAAATCACAGGATTCATGCTCACCCTTCCACTCTTCCACTCTTCTCACCGGCCCTCTAGTACCTGCTGAACTTCACTTCCTAAAACTGGGTAACATAAGTGCCACAGCTATTCACCGGCTGAAGGAAGCAGGTGATTGGCTGCATTGGTTTTGTGGCCCTTTGCTTAGAGACGTCATCGCTGGCTCCCTGCACCGGGAAGTGAAGACCAGGGAAGACTGGAGAGCCCTGAGTACGGCAGTAATGGGGGATTCTAGGACTTTTCTGCCACGGGCTGAAGCCATTTCTGAACAAATCTATGTCCATGGAATTGCAGTTGGAATTAATTTAATATATTCCACCATTTTCCTTATATGCTTGTAGCATATAGCGAAATAGCCGAGCACCATTTTTCCATTTTTTTGTCATTGTAGCTGTATGAGGGCTGGCTTGTTGCAGGAGGAGGTGTATTCTTTAACCCCTTAAGGACACGGCCTATTTTCGATATAAGGATGCAACGATTTTTGGGGATGTTCATCTCCACTTTTCAAAAGCCATAACCTTTTTATTTTTCTGCCGACATGGCAATATGAGGGCTTGTTTTTTCCGTGGTGAACTATAGGTTTTATTGGCCCCATTTTTGGGTGCATATAATGTATTGAAAAACTTTTTTTCTTGAGGGCAAAGAGAGAAAACATCAATTCTATCATTGTGTCAGCGTCAATCATACAGCATAAGGGCTTATTCACACAAGCGTATTTTACCTCAGTATTCTGTGAGCCAAAACCAGGAGCGGGTCCAAAATACAGAAGAATTGCAAAACTTTACATTATACGTTCTCTTTTCATATTCCACTACTGCTTTTGGCTCTCAAAATACTGCGGAAAAATACGCCTGTGTGAATAAGCCCTAAATCACAAAATACATTTTTTCTGTGGATCAGTCTAATTACAATAATACCAAAAAGAATATAATTTTTTTTAGGTTTTTCTATAATGAATCCTCTTATTTTTGACCACTTTAAGGCTGGATTCAGATGAACGTATATCGGCTGGGTTTTCACGCTGAGCCGATATACGTTGTCTCTCTCTGCAGGGGGGGGGGAGCCTGGAAGAGCCAGGAGCAGTGCTCTGAGCTCCCGCCCCCTCTCTGCCTCCTCTCCGCCCCTCTACACCTTTCTGCAATAAGGAGAGGTGGGGCAGGGCGGGGCTTATTTGTGGAACTTAGCCCCACCCCATCCCACCTACTTTCATTGCAAATAGTGCAGAGGGGCGGAGAGGGGGTGGAGAGGAGGCAGAGAGGGGGCGGGAGCTCAGTTCCTGCTCCTGGCTCTTCCATCCTCCCCCCCTGCAGATGAGGACACCGTATATTGGCTTGGCCTGAAAACCGAGCCGATATACGGTTGTCTGAAACCACCCTTATTGCGCATTTTTGGAGGTAAAGCGATATTAGTATTTTTATATTTCTTGCTGCGCAGGATAAGTAGTTTGCTGAAATTACAGTACAGCTCATTACCGACACCATGATAAGTGTTTTTTTTCTTAAGTTTTTTATGTTTTTATACAAATGGAAAAAAATGATCAAAAAATGTTTTTTTTGTTATTTTTCTATGATATTTTTTAAAAACTATTTTTGTTTTCCTACACTCTTTATGTCCCTGGGGGCTTATTCACTCACCCGTATGTGAGTCCCTTTCTGCATGAGGAGGAGGAGGAAGACCGAGCTGGGAGCAGTGCACTGAGCTTCCGCCCCTCGCCACCATTTGCAATGGGAGGGGGGGGACAGGGAGGAGCTTAGCTCCACCCCCGTCCTGCCTCTCCCATTGCAAACAGTGGCGAGGGGCGGAGAGGGGGTGGGAGCTCAGTGCACTGCTCCCAGCCCAGCGCCCCCTCCCCGTGCAGAAAGGGACACTGTATAGCGGCCAGTCATGAAAACCCAGACGATTTATGGACGTGTGAATAAACTCTGAAGGAGGCTTGAACCATTGCCGCTATGATAAGGCATTGCAGGACTTATGTACTGCAATGCCTTATCGCTTGTAATAGCGAACATAGGCAATGGCAAACCTGTTGCCATGCCAACCTATTGTCCCTCAGCGATTACTCCGCCACAAAGGGAGTGCCCTCCCTCTGTGAACCCTTACATGTCTACATTGATCGTGGGATGTAAGGGGTTAACAGCTGTTGCAGCGGAAGGCCAACTTTTAGTGACGGCTGGCTCCCGCTGCGCGACAGAGCGGGCTCACTACTGATCTCACTGCATGCACATGACATAAGATTACGTCCTGTTGGGTTAAGTACAATGCTGCCATCACGTGCCTTGTGTCTTGTGGCGTTAAGGGGTCAATGGAACTGTTTTAGGGTAAATACAATGTGTTGAAAAAAGATCTGTTAATTTTTTTAGGGTGGAGAAATGGAAGCAAACTGCAATTCTGCAATTGCAAATTGTTATAGTTTTTGTTTTTACTACTTTTGCACAATAAAAACACAAACTTTTTTGTGCAACCATAACTTTTTTGATTTTTCCATGGATAGAGCTGCACAAGGGTTATTTTTTATGGACAACTTATAGTGTTCAGGATGCCATTTTGAAGTTCATGCCACTGTTGATCACCTTTTATTTAGTTTCAGGATAAACAAAAAAAGTTCTGCGCACCCCCCATATACTCCATGGAAGTCACTGGGTTCTATACTCTGCGTATTGCGCACACAAATACAGCCGTGTGACGCCACCTAAAATCCGTTGAGGCAGATTCTTGCGTTCCATAAAAACCTCAGCAATTCCACGTAAACTACACTCTTATTAAAGCTCTCTAAAAGAAAATCTGTCTCTGTTGCCCCTAGCAACCAATCACAGCGAAGCTTTCATTCACCTCATTACTATAAGAAATGAAAGCTGCACTGTGATTGGTTGCTATGGGCAACAACAATTTTTTTTTAGACAGTTTCTATAAGAGTCTACTGCTGTGATCACCCAGAACATTACATGTACCCCAAAACTGTACCAAGGAAAAATATAAGTTGCGTCACATAAAACAAGCCTTCATATAGCTTGGTCTATTGAAAATCAATGCTATGGCTTTTGAAGAGCCAACAATTGGCCTTCCATTAAATACCAACGTTGGCAGTTTGGGGTTATACATTCATGAACAGAACCCTCCCAGCAGCGGACATTTCTGTAGGAGAGATCCATGTTAACTTTGGGTTGTCCATAATTCACAATAAAACCCCTCCTAACCGTCTGCGGACAACAGATCACATTGGCTTCACCTCAGCAGACGTCACCCTGCAGGATGTGTGATGTTAGAGGGATTTCATCATGAATTGGGGAGAGAAGACAACTCTACTAACATTATAATGGTCAACTGGGCCTATTCCATCTGTCATCATCCGCTCTGACATAAGGGGGCGCTCACATGTAGCGCAAATGGGGAGGAGCTTCTGCACCAAAATCCATGTCAAAAACTGCATCAAAATCTGCAGCTAATATCATTCTTTCTATAGAAGAGGTGAAGTTTGCTGCGGATCCATAATAAAGTCCACAGAAATGGTGTGGATTTTAATGCCGATTTTAGCATGGATTTTGCACTCTGGAAGATTCCCCACATTTCCTCTACATGTGAGCGTACCCTGAAAATGGTGGAATATGACATTAAAATAATAACTTTTATCACTGGATTACATGTGAAGATATAAAACATGTACCGTGTTTTCCTGAAAATAAGGCAGTGTCTTATATTAATTTTTGTTTTAAAAGGTTTAACTTTTTTACATGTATAGCTGCCTGGACACTATTTAAATTGACTTTTTTAAATTAACTGTTAGCAGGGCTTAATTTTGGAGTAGGGCATATATTTCAAGCATTCTCAAAAAGCCTTAAAAATCATTTTGCATCCTCAAAAATTCTGGAAAATCATGCTATGTCTTATTTTCAGGGTATGTCTTATTTTCAGGGAAACATGGTATATACAGTACAGTTATATAATGACCAGATATATCTACCTGCGCCTCCGTGGTCATCAGGCCCATAATTTCTCTTTTGGAACTTGGTGTCCCTCGATGGCTTTTTTCTGTCCTCTGAACAGTTCTGGTTGGTTCTTCTGTTCTTTGGTCTTTTCCCATGTGGAATGACGTCCTGTTCATCCACTGCTGGAGCGGCAGACGTCCTCGGTCCTGGAATTGGATCACTCCTCTTCCTCTTCCTGGTCTGCTTTCTGCTCTTTTTGGTCTTCTGGCTTGAAGACATCTCATCAGCCGATGAGATTGAGATGTGTTTCCTCTTCTCCACTTTCTTCCTCCCCACAACAACCTCCTCTTTCTCCATAAAAACGCTTTTTTCTCTGTCCATAGACAACTCTCCTATACTGTCGCCAGTACTCTCCAACTGTCACTTTGTGCATGTGCCAGCTGCCTTATATGTACATCATCACAATACACCTGGATGACACTGGTCATGTGATCAGTAACCGACCAATGGGATTCAAGTATATGTGCTATAGCATAAGGATTTGAAAATGTCAGCTTAATATGATTATATTGAAAATGCTTTTCTGTTTTATTCTTCCTAGTTTGTTATGTAAATTATATTGGTTTTATCTTTATTTTCCCCTTCATTAAAGTACAACTACATTTACACTGCAGCATTGGCTTACAGATGGAGGGATTTAGGGCCCATTTTAATCATTTGTCAATTTATATGTTGTGTTATGTATTAAAATCATACTAAAATCAATCATCCATCTACCTGCCCATTGTATATATTTGGGGCTTCAGTCCTATATTTTATTTGTATTATTTTATTATATCCTCATGTCTGTTGGTATATACTATTATAACAATATAACCAGAATACAATGGCTATTACTATGAAGCATCATGAGACGGTTACTGAACTTTATGTAGTTTCTACATGGCTTCTCCAGGCATACATTTCCCATGAACTATAATTTAGAGAGATGGGCCAGATTTATGAAACTGTCCTAAAGAAAACTGTCTACGTTGCCCATAGCAACCATTCACAGGGCAGCTTTCATTTTACCAGACCAGAATACATGATGAAAGCTGTGCTGTGATTGGTTGCTATGGGCAACATACACAGTTTTCTTTTAGTTTCATAAATCTTCTTATACTTCTTTACATCCAAACTGTCTAGCAGTAAGACTGCCCTTGTTACCATAGCAACCAATCACAGCGCAACTTTAATTTCTGAAACTGCTGTTGAAAAATGAAAGCAGTGTTGTGATTGGTTGCTATGGGCAACAGGGATAGTCTTAATGCTAGACAGTTTTGATAAATGAGGCCCTATAGCTTACATTTGTCTGCCTGCACCTTCTAAAAAGGCTCAGTATCCAGATTACTGGCTGCCACAAATACTACCCTCCACGCCTGAGCTTCTCTAAGCCCTCATGCACACGGGTGGATTTTTGCTGCAGAATCCAGAGTGGGCGCCCGCCTTCGGATACCGCGGCAATAACCCTCCATAACAAGCTATAGAAAAATGATTCTTCATGCACACGAGGGGAAACCAATAGCGTTTTTTGCTCACGGATAAAAAATTGCACACGCTCCATTTTAATGTGGTTCCCGCACTGAAAGCTTCCATTGAAGTCAATGGTAGTCGTCCGATCCGTGGCCTGTCTGAAATTGACATTGTCGTGCAGACCATCAGAAGTACAGAGAAGCCGGAAGAAGACAGTTCCGCGCGGGCGCTGGCGAAGAAGATGGTGGGCATGCAGGGTAACCCGCCACGGTCGGGGCCGTATTCCATGCAGGATTCCGCTGCAGAATCTGGACCTGCCATGCGCATTCAGCCTAAACCTTGAACTCAATTCTTTCTTGGTTCAAAGAGTATCCGTCATACTTACCTGCTACCAATAGACAGGAGACTTTGATTCTCTACGCTGCTAGTTATCAGAGCAGTCAGAAACATCTACCAAACTCTAGTCTATTCAGGCAGATGTCCAAGCATGAAGAATGAATTACTAATAGAGATGAGCGAGCACCGAAATGCTTGGGTGCTCGTTACTCGAGACAAAATTTTCGCGATGCTCGAGGGTTCGTTTCGAGTAACGAACCCCATTGAAGTCAATGGGCGACTCGAGCATTTTTGTATATCGCCGATGCTCGCTAAGGTTTCCATTTGTGAAAATCTGGGCAATTCAAGAAAGTGATGGGAACGACACAGCAACGGATAGGGCAGGCGAGGGGCTACATGTTGGGCTGCATCTCAAGTTCCCAGGTCCCACTATTAAGCCACAATAGCGGCAAGAGTGGGCCCACCCCCCTCCCAACAATTTTTACTTCTGAAAAGCCCTCATTAGCAATGCATACCTTAGCTAAGCACCACACTACCTCCAACAAAGCACAATCACTGCCTGCATGACACTCCGCTGCCACTTCTCCTGGGTTACATGCTGCCCAACCCCTCCGCACGACCCAGTGTCCACAGCGCACACCAAAGTGTCCCTGCACAACCTTCAGCTGCCCTCATGCCACACCACCCTCATGTCTATTTATAAGTGCGTCTGACATGAGGAGGAACCGCAGGCACACACTGCAGAGGGTTGGCACAGCCAGGCAGCGACCCTCTTTAAAAGGGGCGGGGCGATAGCCCATAAAGCTGTACAGAAGCAATGAGAAATCCAATCCTGTGCCACCTCCATCAGGAGCTGCAAACGTGGGCATAGCAATGGGGAACCCATGTGCCACACACTATTCATTCTGTCAAGGTGTTTGCATGCCCCAGTCAGACTGGGTTTTTTTATAAATAGTCACAGGCAGGTACAACTCCGCAATGGGAATTCTGTGTGCACCCACAGCATGGGTGGCTCCCTGGAACCCACCGGCTGTACATAAATGTATCCCATTGCAGTGCCCAGCACAGCTGAGGTAACGTCAGGTTTAATGCAGGTGGGCTTCGGCCTACACTGCATGCCCCAGTCAGACTGGGGTTCTTTAGAAGTGGACACATGGAGTTACAACTCTGTGTGGACCGGCAGCATTGGTGGGTCCCAGGAAGCCACCGGCGGTACATAAATATATCCCATTGCATTGCCCATCACAGCTGAGGTAACGTCCGATTAAATGCAGGTGGTCTTCAGCCCACACTGCATGCCCCAGTCTGACCAGGGTTTTTAATACATAGACACTGGCAGGTACAAATCCCTAATGTGAAGTCCCTGTGGACCCACAGCATGGGTGGCTCCCTGGAACCCACCGGCGGTACATAAATATATCCCATTGCAGTGCCCATCACAGCTGAGGTAACGTCAGGTTTAATGCAGGTGGGCTTCGGCCCACACTGCATGCCCCAGTCAGACTGGGGTTCTTTAGAAGTGTACACATGCAGTTACAACTCTGTGTGGACCGACAGCATGGGTGGCTCCCTGGAACCCACCGGCGGTACATAAATATATCCCATTGCAGTGCCCAGCACAGCTGAGGTAACGTCAGCTTTAATGCAGGTGGGCTAAAAATTAGTAGGATTACAATGTAGGCGAGGGCCCAAAAAAATTGGTGTACCAACAGTACAAATGTACTTCAGAAAAATTGCCCATGCCCAACCAAGAGGGCAGGTGAAACCCATTAATTGCTTTGGTTAATGTGGTTTAATTTGTAACTAGGCCTGTAGGCAGCCCAGTTAAAATAAAAATTGGTTCAGGTGCAAGTTTCAACGCTTTATTGAATTGAGAATTGAAACGTATAAACGTTGTTTACAAAAATTATATGACTGAGCCTTGTGGGCCTAAGAAAAATTGCCCGTTCGGCGTGATTACATGAGGTTTCAGGAGGAGGAGGATGAATATAATACACAGATTGATGAAGCTAAAAGGTCCCCGTTTTTTATGGTGATAGAGAACGATGCTTCCATCCACGGGTGCAGCCTACGTATAGTTTAGGTATCGCTGCTGTCCGCTGGTGGAGAAGAGAACTCTGGGGAAATCCAGGCTTTGTTCATCTTTATGATTGTAAGCCTGTCGGCACTGTCGGTTGACAGGCGGGTACGCTTATCCGTGATGATTCCCCCAGCCGCACTAAACACCGTCTCTGACAAGATGCTAGCCGCAGGACAAGCAAGCACCTCCAGGGCATACAGCGCGAGTTCAGGCCACGTGTCCAACTTCGACACCCAGTAGTTGTAGGGGGCAGAGGCGTCACGGAGGACGGTCGTACGATCGGCTGGGGAATACAGTCTTGCTGGGGAGCCATAAAGCTGTCAAAGGCCTTGGATAGTGTTCCCCTGCCTGTGCTGTACATGCTGCCTGATCTCCGCGCCTCCCCTGCTACCTGGCCCTCGGAACTGCGCCTTCCGCCACTAGCGCTGTCGGATGGGAATTTTACCATCAGTTTGTCTGCCAGGGTCCTGTGGTATAGCATCACTCTCGAACCCCTTTCCTCTTCGGGTATGAGAGTGGAAAGGTTTTCCTTATACCGTGGGTCGAGTAGTGTGTACACCCAGTAATCCGTAGTGGCCAGAATGCGTGTAACGCGAGGGTCACGAGAAAGGCATCCTAACATGAAGTCAGCCATGTGTGCCAGGGTACCTGTACGCAACACATGGCTGTCCTCACTCGGAAGATCACTTTCAGGATCCTCCTCCTCCTCCTCAGGCCATACACGCTGAAAGGATGACAGGCAAGCAGCATGGGTACCCTCAGCAGCGGGCCAAGCTGTCTCTTCCCCCTCCTCCTCATGCTCCTCCCCCTCCTCCTCCTCCTCAACGCGCTGAGATATAGACATGAGGGTGCTCTGACTTTCCAGCGACATACTGTCTTCCCCCGGCTCCGTTTCCGAGCGCAAAGCGTCTGCCTTTATGCTTTGCAGGGAACTTCTCAAGAGGCATAGCAGAGGAATGGTGACGCTAATGATTGCAGCATCCCCGCTCACCATCTGGGTAGACTCCTCAAAGTTTCCAAGGACCTGACAGATGTCTGCCAACCAGGCCCACTCTTCTGTAAAGAATTGAGGAGGCTGACTCCCACTACGCCGCTCATGTTGGAGTTGGTATTCCACTATAGCTCTACGCTGCTCATAGAGCCTGGCCAACATGTGGAGCGTAGAGTTCCACCATATGGGCAAGTCGCACAGCAGTCGGTGCACTGGCAGATTAAACCGATGTTGCAGGGTGCACATGGTGGCAGCGTCCGTCTTGGACTTGCGGAAATGTGCGCTTAGCCGGCGCACCTTTCCGAGCAGGTCTGACAAGCGTGGGTAGCTTTTCAGAAAGCGCTGAACCACCAAATTAAAGACGTGGGC
This sequence comes from Eleutherodactylus coqui, assembly GCF_035609145.1. Lineage (NCBI taxonomy): Eukaryota > Metazoa > Chordata > Amphibia > Anura > Eleutherodactylidae > Eleutherodactylus > Eleutherodactylus coqui. Next base: position 237,007,703 of record NC_089837.1, on the reverse strand, counting down.
CAGGCATAGCAGTTGCGTGAGGCTGCCGAGCTGCAGAGCTGCCACCAGGTTACGGCCGTTGTCACACACGACCATGCCCGGTTGTAGGCTCAGCGGCGAAAGCTAGCGGTCAGTCTGCTCTGTCAGACCTTGCAGCAGTTCGTGGGCCGTGTGCCTCTTCTCTCCTAAGCTGAGTAGTTTCAGCACGGCCTGCTGACGCTTGGCCACCTCTGTGTTGCCACGCCGCGCGACACCGACTGCTGGCGACGTGCTGCTGCTGACACATCTTGATTGCGAGACATAGGTTGCGTAGGAGGAGGAGGAGGGTGGTTTAGTGGAGGAAGCATACACCGCCGCAGATACCAGCACCGAGCTGGGGCCCGCAATTCTGGGGGTGGGTAGGACGTGAGCGGTCCCAGGCTCTGACTCGGTCCCAGCCTCCACTAAATTCACCCAATGTGCCGTCAGGGAGATATAGTGGCCCTGCCCGCCTGTGCTTGTCCACGTGTCCGTTGTTAAGTGGACCTTGGCAGTAACCGCGTTGGTGAGGGCACGTACAATGATGCGGGAGACGTGGTCGTGCAGGGCTGGGACGGCACATCGGGAAAAGTAGTGGCGACTGGGAACCAAGTAGCGCGGGGCCGCTGTCGCCATCATGTTTTTGAAAGCCTCCGTTTCCACAAGCCTATACGGCAGCATCTCCAGGCTGATCAATTTGGCTATGTGCATGTTTAACGCTTGAGCGTGCGGGTGCGTGGCTGCGTACTTGCACTTGCGCTCAAACACTTGCGCTAGTGACGGCTGGACGGTGCGCTGAGAGACATTGCTGGATGGGGCCGAGGACAGCGGAGGTGAGGGTGTGGGTGCAGGCCTGGAGACGGTAGTGCCTGTGTCCTGAGAGGGGGGTTGGATCTCAGTGGCAGGTTGGGGCACAGGGGGAGAGGCAGTGGTGCAAACCGGAGGCGGTGAACGGCCTTCGTCCCACCTTGTGGGGTGCTTGGCCATCATATGTCTGCGCATGCTGGTGGTGGTGAGGCTGGTGGTGGTGGCTCCATGGCTGATCTTGGCGCTACAAACCTTGCACACCACAGTTCGTTGGTCGTCTGCACTCTCAGTGAAAAACTGCAACACCTTTGAGCACCTCGGCCTCTGCAGGGTGGCATGGCGTGAGGGGGCGCTTTGGGAAACAGTTGGTGGATTATTTGGTCTGGCCCTGCCTCTACCCCTGGCCACCGCACTGCCTCTTCCAACCTGTCCTGCTGCTGCACTTGCCTCCCCCTCTGAAGACCTGTCCTCAGTAGGCGTAGCAAACCAGGTGGGGTCAGTCACCTCATTGTCCTGCTGCTCTTCCTCCGAATCCTCTGTGCGCTCCTCCCTCGGACTTACTGCAATTACTACTACCTGAGTGATAGACAACTGTGTCTCATCGTCGTCGTCCTCCTCACCCACTGAAAGCTCTTGAGACAGTTGCCGGAAGTCCCCAGCCTCATCCCCCGGACCCCGGGAACTTTCAAAAGCTTGGGCATCGGTCACGACAAACTCCTCCGGTGGGAGAGGAACCATTGCTGCCCATTCTGGGCAGGGGCCCGAGAACAGTTCCTGGGAGTCTGCCTGCTCCTCAGAATGTGTCATTGTAATGCAGTGAGGAGGCTGGGAGGAAGGAAGAGCAGCAGCCAGAGGATTCAGAGTTGCAGCAGTGGACAGCGTAGAACTCTGGGTGGTCGATAGATTGCTGGATGCACTTTCTGCCATCCACGACAGGACCTGCTCACACTGCTCATTTTCTAATAAAGGTCTACCGCGTGGACCCATTAATTGTGAGATTAGTTTGGGGACGCCAGAAATGTGACCCTCCTAATCCCGCAGCAGTCGGCTGCGATATACCTGGATAAGGAGCTCGGCCTGTGCCCACACCCTAACTTGGGCCTCCGCGTCCTCGCCCGCGTCCACGTCCTCTAGGCCTACCCCTACCCCTCAGCATGGAGTATTACCAGTAGTGCAGAAACAGAACGCTGTAATTAAATGTGCCGCTTATTGGCCTGTGGTTGGAGGCTGACTTCGCTTACAAAACGCACAGCAGAGCCAGGAAAGAATTTTTCGCAAGCCTGTAGTGAGACGTAGGTGCGTATGACTGAGCTAGTGGAATTCACAGCGCAGAAGCAGTCAAGTGTCCAAAGGCCACTAGTAGGCCTTAAGTATTTTGCTTCTATTTTTTTAAAGGCTGAGCTGAGACAGCAGACAGATACTGTAGGCAGCGTATATATGTATACTGTTTCCCTCTGGACGGGATGACGGCGGTGATGTAACGGGCAACGCAGAGCCAGGAAACAATTTTGCGCAAGCCTGCTGTAACACTTAGCTGCGTAATAATTAGGACTACTACCCCCAGCAGAGACGCAGTACACTCAAGACGGTCACAGGCAGCCCAAAGATAGTATTTTTCCCAAATTTGTTTGAAAAAGCCCACTGCCTATATAGACAGTATATCTCTTTCACCTTTCCCACTGTCCCTGCCTCACCAGTACTGGCCCTATACTATGTAAAATTACTGCAGACTGTTTCCCTCTGGACGGGATGACGGCGGTGATGTAACGGGCAACGCAGAGCCAGGAAACAATTTTGCGCAAGCCTGCTGTAACACTTAGCTGCGTAATAATTATGACTACTACCCCCAGCAGAGACGCAGTACACTCAAGACGGTCACAGGCAGCCCAAAGATAGTATTTTTCCCAAATTCATTTGAAAAAGCCCACTGCCTATATAGACAGTATATCTCTTTCACTTTTCCCACTGCCCCTGCCTCACCAGTACTGGCCCTATACTCTGTACAATGACTGCAGACTGAGGACGCAATGCTCTGCACGCCCGATATACAAAAAAAAAAATTGTGGAACACTGCTCACAGCAGCCTCAACAGTACTGCACACGGTCAGATGTGGCCCTAAGAACGACCGTTGGGGTTCTTCAAGCCTAAAATAACTCCTAACACTCTCCCTATAGCAGCAGCAGCATCAGCAGCACTGTCCTTGATCTATGTCAGAATGCATCTATGGCGAGCCGCGGGAGGGGCAGATTTTAATACTCGGGTGTCACCTGATCTCCCCAGCCACTCACTGCAGGGGGGTGGTATAGGGCTGGAACGTCGCAGGAGGAAGTTGTAATGCCTTCCATGTCGTTCTATTGGCCAGAAAAGCGCGCTAATGTCTCAGAGATGAAAGTGAAAGTAACTCGAACATCGCGTGGTGCTCGTCTCGAGTAACGAGCATCTCGAACACCCTAATACTCGAACGAGCATCAAGCTCGGACGAGTACGTTCGCTCATCTCTAATTACTAAGCTTTACAGTATCCTGCAGCTAGTAGAACAGATAGCACTAACTTCTCTACCTAGCTTTAGACTTCTGATGAAAGACTATTTATCCACATCTTAGAAACGTCTTATTTAATGCGCTGGAATCCTTTTGTGAGTGTTATGCACAGTCAGCATCTATTTTGGCTAGCAGTAACTTTGGTTTTCCACTGAGGATTTATGTGGATACATGATGATATTCTGAATCTTTTATGACACGTCTGAACTAGAGATGAGCGAGCACCAAAATGCTCAGGTGCTCGGTACTCGAGTCAAACTTTTTGTAATGCTCAAGAGCTCGTTTCGAGTAAAATGGGGGACTCGAGCATTTTTGTATGGGACCGATGCTCTGCATGGGGGAGGTTGTGTGAGACATCTGCAAACATCAGAAAGGCATGGAAACACCAAAGAAACGGATAGGGAATGGCAGGGCAGCATGCATGGCTGCATCTGAGGCACCTTGGTCCCACTATTAAGCCAAATTGGGGGCAAGAGCCTGACGGTCACCCCCCTAACAATTTACTTGTAACAGATCCTCATTAGCAAGGCACACGCACTGGCACATCCTAGCTAAGCACCACACTAACTGCAACCAAGGACAATCACTGCCTGCGGGATACACTGCTGCCTCTTCTCCTGGGTTACATGCTGGCATTGCTGTCCAACCCCCACGCACGACCCTGCGACCACAGCGGACACAAAGATTTCCCTACCCAGCGTTCAGCCGCCCTCATGCCACACGCTAGCTTCATAGCCACACCACCCGCATGTCTATTTAAGTGCGTAGTGGATGAGGAGGAACCGGAGGCACACACTGCAGAGGGATGGCAGGGCCAGGCAGCAACCCTCTTTGAAAGTGGGGGTGATAGCCCACAATATTAATGAGAATTGATGATAAATTGATGTATGATCATCATTCCAATCCCGTGCCACCTCCGTCACAAACTTGTCAGGAGCTGCAAACGTTGGCCTAAAGGGGACTGGAGTGCCAGCACTTCTACACATCTCCACAATGCAGCAGCGCATACTAACACCAAAGATTGGTTTGAAGCCGGAGGTGTTGCAAAAGTAGCCACCACAGGTATACAGTGACCATGTGAAAGTCTCATGAAATCCGTTTTGCTTCCTGTGAACGCTCCAATCCAGTATCTTAGATAACTGTGGTAATTTGTAGCACGAGAGATAATACATGCTGACCAACGCTGATCCCCAGACCCCAAGCAGGAGGAGGAGGTGGCATGATAAACCCAAGAAACCATGACCGAGGTCGGACCCGCAATATTCTGTGTGGGAAGCACGTCAGCGGGCCCAGGGTCAGGCTCGGTCCTAGCCTCCACCTTGTGGGATCCATGGTGACGTGAGTTACATAGCAATGGGAAATCCATGTGTCCCCACACACTTCATTCTGTGTAGGTGTCAGATAGCAGAACACCCCAATGGGGGAAGCCTTCTGCGCCCTACCCAAGTATACAGTGTATTTGTGCCAGATAGCTAAAACACCGCAATGGGAAATCATTGTGCACCCACAGCATGGGCGAGCCCCTGCAACCCTGAGACAGTATAAATATGAGGAAATCAAAGTGCCCATACATGGCAGAATTACACCACCGCCAAGGACCTTGGCCCACACTTCTGCCCTAGTCAGTCAGTGTATTTGCACCAGATAGGTAAAACACCGCAATGGGAAGTCTTTGTGCACCCTACCCAAGTCAGTCAGTGTTTTTGTGCCAGACAGCTGAAAAGCACTACGGGAAACCTTTCTGCATCCACAGTATAGGCGGACCCCTGAAACATTTCTGTAGCAAGAGAATAGGCGAACCCCTCAAACCTTTTAGTAGCAAGTGTATAGGCGGACCCCTGAAACTTTTCTCTTGCAAGAGTATAGGCGAACCCCTGAAACATTACTGTAGCAAGAGTGTAGGCGAACCCCTCAAACCTTTTAGTAGCAAGTGTATAGGTGAACCCCGAAATTTTTCTGTTGCAAGAGTATAGGCGAACCCCCAAAACATTTCTGTAGCAAGAGTATAGGCGAACCCCTGAAACCTTTCTGTTGCAAGAGTATAGGCAAACCCCTCAAACCATTTAGTAGCAAGTGTATAAGTGAACCCCGAAATCTTTCTGTTGCAAGAGTATAGGCGAACCCCGAAATATTTCTGTAGCAAGAGTATAGGTGAACCCCTGAACTTTTCTGCCGCAAGAGTATAGGCGAACCCCTCAAACTTAACATTTCTGTAGCAAGAGACTAGGCAAACCTCTCAAATCTTTTTAGTAGCAAGAGTATAGGCGGACCCCTGAAACATTTCTGTAGCAAGAGAATAGGCAAACCTCTCAAACCTTTTAGTAGCAAGAGTATAGGCGAACCCCTGAAACATTACTGTAGCAAGAGAATAGGCGAACCCCTTAAACCTTTTAGTAGCAAGTGTATAGGCGAAACAATGAAACTTTTCTGTCGCAAGAGTATAGGCGAAATTCTCAAACCTTTCAGTAGTAAGTGTATAGGCGGACCCCTGAAACATTTCTGTAGCAAGAGTATAGGCGAATCCCGGAAGCATTTTTTTTGCAAGAGTATAGGCGAATCCCTGAAACATTTCTGTAGCAAGAATACAGGTGAACCCCTCAAACATTGGTGTACCAAGAGTATAGGCGAACATCTGAAAAAATTTGTTTGCCAAGAGTATAGGCGAAGGCTGGAAAAATTAGTTGCCTAAGAGTATAGGCGAGGGCCTGAAAAATTGGTGTACCAAGAGTACAAGTGTACCCCTGAAAAATTGTTTAACCCTGAGGGCAGGTGAAACCCATAAACATTTTTTAAACATACAGCTCATTGTTGCTTTATTTGTAACAGAGCCTGGAGGCAGCCCTCCGAAAACATTGGTTTTAAAAGAGCCTTTTGGCCCGCAGAAAAATATGCGGTTCAGTATGATGACATGCTGTTTTAGGAGGAGGAGTAAGATCCAAAAGGGGTAGACCAAGCTACTTCTCCCCTTTTTTGGGTTTAGAGAGAGTATGCATATTTCTCCTGTTGCAGCTAAAGGAATCTTTAGGATCCCCTGCTTTCCACTGTTGAAGAAGAGAAGTCTGGGGACATCCAGCCTTTGTTCATCTTTATGAGTGTAAGCATGTCGGCGCTGACAGCTGACAAGCGGGTACACTTATCCATGATGATCCCCCAGCTGCACTGAACACCCTCTCTTACAAGACGCTAGTGACAGGGCAGGCCAGCACCTCCAGGGCGTACAGCGCAAGTTCGTGGCATGTGTCCAGCTTTGACACCCAATAGTTGTATGGAGCAGAGGCATCACGGAGGATGGTGGTACGATCGGCTATGTACTCCCTCACCATCTTTTTACAGTGCTCCCTCCGACTCAGCCTTGACTGGGGAGTGGTGACACAATCTTGCTTGGGGAGCCATTAAACTAGCAAAGGCCTTGGAGAGTGTTCCCCTGCCTGCGCTGGACATGCATCCTGATCCCAGCGCCTCCCCTGCTAGTTGGCTCTCAGAACTGTGTCTTTTGCCAGTAGCGCTATCAGATGGGAACTTTAGCATCACTTTTTCCACCAGGGCCATGTGGTATTGCATCACTCTCGTACACCTTTCCTCTTTGGGAATGAGAGTGGAAAGGTTCTGCTTATACCTTGGGTCAAGAAGGGTGTACACCCAGTAATCCGTGTTGGGCAGAATGCGTCTAATACGAGGGTCATGTGAAAGGCAGCCTAACATGAAGTCAGCCATGTGTGCCAGGGTCCCAGTACGCAACACATCGCTGTCCTCACTAGTAAGATGACTTTCAGGATCCTGCTACTACTCCTCTTCAGCCCATACACACTGAACAGATGAGAGGCAAATAGCATGGGTACCCTTTGCAATGTGGCCAGCAGTCTCTTCCCCCTCCTCCTCGTCCTCTCCCTTCCCCTCCTCCTCCAAAACGCTCTGAGATATAGACGTGAGGTATTCCACAATTGCTATACGCTGCTCATACAGCCTGGACAACATGTGCAGCGTAGAATTCCAGTGCGTGGGCACGTCACACAGCAGTCGGTGCTCTGGCAGCTGAAACCAACGTTGCAGTGTCCTGAGGCTAGCAGTATCTGTGGTGGACTTGCGGAAATATGCACAGATGCGGCGCACCTTGACGAGCAGGTCAGACAAGTGGGGGTAGTTTTTCAGAAACCGCTAAACCACCAGATTGAAGACGTGGGCCAGGCATGGCATGTGTGTGAGGCTGCCAAGCTGCAGAGCCGCCACCAGGTTGTGGCCGTTGTCACACAAGACCATGCCCAATTGGAGGCTCAGAGGCAAAGGCCAGAGGTCGGTCTGCTCTGTCAGACCCTGTAACAGCTCGGGGGTCGTGTGCCTCTTGTCACCTAAGCAGATTCGTTTCAGGACGACTTGATGACACTTGCCCACACTTCTTAATTGAGAGGTAGAGGTGGCGGAGGAGGAGGAGCGGGGGTTTGAAGAAGTTGGTATAATACGCCGCAGATACCAGCACCGAGGTAGGATCCGCTATTCTCGGTGTGGGTAGCACGTGAGCGGTCCCAGGCTCTGACTTGGTCCCAGCCTCAACCAAGTTCACCCAATGTGCCATCAGGGAGATATAGTGGCCCTGCCCACCAGTACTTGTCCACGTGTCCGTTGTTAAGTGAGGGCATAGTGGCGACTGGGGACCTAGTAGCGTGGAGCCACTGCCGCAATCATGCTTTTGAAAGCCTCCATTTTCACAAGCCTGTACGGCAGCATCTCCAGGCTGATAAATTTGGCTATGTGCACGTTTAAAGATAGTGTATGCAGGTGGGTGGCGGCGTATTTCCACTTTCGCTCAAACGTTTGTGTTAGCGACAGCTGAACGCTGCGCTGAGAGACATTGCTGGATGGAGTGGAGGACCGTGGAGGTGAGGGTGTGGGTGCAGGCCGGGAGGCACTAGTGCCTGTGTCCTGGGAGGGGAATTGGATCTGTGTGGCAGTTCGTGGCACAGGGGAAGAGACGGTACTGTGACCCGGAGGCGGTGTGTGGCCTTCATCCCACCTTGTGTGGTACTTGGCCACCATATGCCTGCGCATGCTGGTGGTGATGAGGCTGGTAGTGGTGGCTCCCCGGCTGATCTTGGTGCAGCACAGGTTGCACACCACTGTTCGTCGGTCGTCCGTGCTCTCATTAAAACACATCCACACCTTTGAACACCTAGCCCTCTGCACGGAGGCTTGCCGCAAGGGGGTGCTGTGGGAAACAGTTCGGGGATTGTTGGCTCTGGGCCTGCCTCTCCCTCTGGCCACCCCACTGCCTCTTTCAACCTGTCCTGCTGCTGCACTTGCCTCCCCCTTTGAAGCCCTGTCTTCAGTAGGCTTAGCAAGCCAGGTGTGGTCAGTCACCTCATCGTCCAGCAGCTCTTCCTCCGAAGACTCTGTGCGCTCCTCCCTCGGACTTACTAGCCTTACTACTACCTCACTGACAGACATCTGTGTCTCATCATCCTCACCCAGAAAAAGCTCTTGAGACAGTTGCCGGAAGTCCCCAGTCTCATCACCCGGACTCCAGGAACTTTCAAAAGGTTGGGCATCAGTCACAACAAACTCCTCAGGTGGGAGAGGAACCGTTTTTTCCCACTAAGGGCAGGGACCCGAGAACAGTTCCTGGGAGTCTGCCTGCTCAGAATCTGTCATTTTCCAGGAGTGACGAGGCTGGGAGAAAGGAGGAGCAGCCAGAGGATTCAGAGGTGCAGTCCCTAGGCCGGGAGAAGTGAACTGCATAGAAGACTGGGGGTTCGATACATTGCTGGACACGTTATCCGTAGAGATGAGCGAGCACCAAAATGCTCGGGTGGTCGTTACTCGGGACAAACTTTTCGCGATGCTCGAGGGTTCGTTTAGAGTAACGAACCCCATTGAAGTCAATGGGCGACCCGAGCATTTTTGTATTTCGCCGATGCTCGCTAAGGTTTCCTTGTGTGAAAATCTGGGCAATTCAAGAAAGTGATGGGAACGACACAGCAACGGATAGGGCAGGCGAGGGGCTACATGTTGGGCTGCATCTCAAGTTCACAGGTCCCACTATTAAGCCACAATAGCGGCAAGAGTGGGGCCCCTCCCCCTCCCAAAAACTTTTACTTCTGAAAAGCCCTCATTAGCATGGCATACCTTAGCTAAGCACCACACTACCTCCAACAAAGCACAATCACTGCCTGCATGACACTCCACTGCCACTTTTCCTGGCTTACATGCTGCCCAACCGCCCCCCCTCCCCCCACAGCGCACACCAAACTGTCCCTGCGCAGCCTTCAGCGGCCCTCATGCCACACCACCCTCATGTCTATTTAGAAGTGCGTCTGCCATGACGAGGAACCGCAGGCACACACTGCAGAGGTTGGCATGGCTAGGCAGCGACCCTCTTTAAAAGGGGCGGGGCGATAGCCCACAATGCTGTACAGAAGCAATGAGAAATAGAATCCTGTGCCACCGCCATCAGGAGCTGCACACGTGGGCATAGCAATGGGGAACCTATGTGCCACACACTATTCATTCTGTCAAGGTGTCTCTGCATGCCCCAGTCAGACCGGGCTTTTTAATTCATAGACACAGGCAGGTACAACTCCCTATTGTGAAGTCCCTGTCGACCGACAGCATGGGTGGCTCCCTGGAACCCACCGGCGATACACAAAAATATCCCATTGCATTGCCCAACACAGCTGAGGTAGTAATGTCGTGCTTAATGCAGGTGGGCTTCAGCCCACACTGCATTCCCCAGTCAGACTGGGGTTCTTTACAAGTGGAAACAGATGCATTTATAATTCCCTGTGGACCCACAGCATGGGTGGGTGCCAGGAAGCCACCGGCGGTACATAGAAATATCCCATTGCATTGCCCAACACAGCTGAGGTAGTAATGTCGTGCTTAATGCAGGTGGGCTTCGGCCCACACTGCATGCCCCAGTCTGACTGGGGTTGTTTACAAGTGGAAACAGATGCATTTACAACTCCCTGTGGACCCACAGCATGGGTGGCTCCCTGGAACCCACCGGCGGTACATAAAAATATCCCATTGCATTGCCCAACACAGCTGAGGTAGTAATGTCGTGCTTAATGCAGGTGGGCTTCGGCCCACACTGCATGCCCCAGTCAGACTGGGGTTCTTTACAAGTGGAAACAGATGCATTTATAATTCCCTGTGGACCCACAGCATGGGTGGGTGCCAAGAAGCCACCGGCGGTACATAGAAATATCCCATTGCATTGCCCAACACAGCTGAGGTAGTAATGTCGTGCTTAATGCAGGTGGGCTTCGGCCCACACTGCATGCCCCAGTCTGACTGGGGTTGTTTACAAGTGGAAACAGATGCATTTATAATTCCCTGTGGACCCACAGCATGGGTGGGTGCCAGGAAGCCACCGGCGGTACATAGAAATATCCCATTGCATTGCCCAACACAGCTGAGGTAGTAATGTCGTGCTTAATGCAGGTGGGCTTCGGCCCACACTGCATGCCCCAGTCAGACTGGGGTTCTTTACAAGTGGACACATGTAGGTTAAACTCCGTGTGCACCTACAGCATGGGTGGCTCCCTGGAACCCACCGGCGGTACATAAAAATATCCCATTGCATTGCCCAACACAGCGGATGTAACGTCAGCTATAATGCAGGTGGGCTAAAAATTCATTTGATTACACTGTAGGCGAGGGCCCACAAAAATTGCTGTATCAACAGTACTAATGTACATCCAGAAAATTGGCCATGGCCAACCAAGAGGGCAGGTGAAACCCATTAATCGCTTTGGTTAATGTGGCTTAAGTGGTAACTAGGCCTGGAGGCAGCCCAGTTTAACTAAAAATTGGTTCAAGTTAAAGTTTCAACGCTTTTAAGAGCATTGAAACATATAAAAATTGTTTAGAAAAATTATATGAGTGAGCCTTGTGGCCCGAAGAAAAATTGCCCGTTCGGCGTGATTACGTGAGGTTTCAGGAGGAGGAGCAGGAGGAGGAGGAATATTATACACAGATTGATGAAGCAGAAATGTCCCCGTTTTGGATGGTGAGAGAGAACGATGCTTCCATTCGCGGGTGCAGCCTACGTATTGCTTAGGTATCGCTGCTGTCCGCTGGTGGAGAAGAGAAGTCTGGGGAAATCCAGGCTTTGTTCATCTTGATGAGTGTAAGCCTGTCGGCACTGTCGGTTGACAGGTGGGTACGCTTATCCGTGATGATTCCCCCAGCCACACTAAACACACTCTCTGACAAGACGCTAGCCGCAGGACAAGCAAGCACCTCCAGGGCATACAGCGCGAGTTCAGGCCACGTGTCCAGCTTCGACACCCAGTAGTTGTAGGGGCCAGAGGCGTCACGGAGGACGGTCGTGCGATCGGCTACGTACTCCCTCACCATCCTTTTACAGTGCTCCCGCCGACTCAGCCTTGACTGGGGAGCGGTGACACAGTCTTGCTGGGGAGCCATAAAGCTGGCAAAGGCCTTGGAGAATGTTCCCCTGCCTGCGCTGTACATGCTGCCTGATCTCTGCGCTTCCCCTGCTACCTGGCCCTCGGAACTGCGCCTTCTGCCACTAGCGCTGTCGGATGGGAAGTTTACCATCAGTTTGTCCACCAGCATCCTGTGGTATAGCATCATTCTCGAACCCCTTTCCTCTTCGGGAATGAGAGTGCAAAGGCTCTCCTTATAGCGTGGGTCGAGCAGTGTGTACACCCAGTAATCCGTAGTGGCCAGAATGCGTGTAACGCGAGGGTCACGAGAAAGGCATCCTAACATGAAGTCAGCCATGTGTGCCAGGGTACCTGTACGCAACACATGGCTGTCTTCACTAGGAAGATCACTTTCAGGATCCTCCTCCTCCTTTTCTTCCTCCTCCTCAGGCCATACACGCTGAAAGGATGACAGGCAAGCAGCATGGGTACCGTCAGCAGTGGGCCAAGCTGTCTCTTCCCCCTCCTCCTCATCCTCCTCATGCTCCTCCTCCTCCTCCTCCTGAACGCGCTGAGATATAGACAGGAGGGTGCTCTGACTATCCAGCGACATACTGTCTTCCCCCAGCTCTGTTTCCGAGCGCAAAGCGTCTGCCTTTATGCTTTGCAGGGAACTTCTCAAGATGCATAGCAGAGGAATGGTGACACTAATGATTGCAGCATCGCCGCTCACCACCTGGGTAGACTCCTCAAATTTTCCAAGGACCTGGCAGATGGCTGCCAACCAGGGCCACTCTTCTGTAAATAATTGAGGAGGCTGACTCCCACTGCGCCGCGCAAGTTGGAGTTGGTATTCCACTATAGCTCTACGCTGCTCATAGAGTCTGGCCAACATGTGGAGCGTAGAGTTCCACTGTGTGGGCACGTCGCACAGCAGTCGGTGCACTGGCAGATTAAACCGATGTTGCAGGGTCCGCAGGGTGGCAGCGTGCGTGTGGGATTTGCGGAAATGTGCGCAGAGCTGGCGCACCTTTCCGAGCAGGTATGACAAGTGGGGGTAGCTTTTCAGAAAGCGCTGAACCACCAAATTAAAGACATGGGCCAGGCATGGCACGTGCGTGAGGCTGCCGAGCTGCAGAGCCGCCACCAGCTTACGGCCGTTGTCACACACGACCATGCCCGGTTGGAGGCTCAGCGGCGCAAGCCAGTGGTCGGTCTGCTCTGTCAGACCCTGCAGCAGTTCGCGGGCCGTGTGCCTCTTCTCTCCTAAGCTGAGTAGTTTCAGCACGGCCTGCTGACGCTTGCCCACCGCTGTGCTGTCACGCCGCGTGACACCGACTGCTGGCGACGTGCTGCTGACACATCTTGATTGCGAGACAGAGGTTGCGTTGGAGGAGGAGGAGGAGGAAGGTGCTTTAGTGGAGGAAGCATACACCGCCGCAGATACCACCACCGAGCTGTGGCCCGCAATTCTGGGGGTGGGTAGGACGTGAGCGGTCCCAGGCTCTGACTCTGTCCCAGCCTCCACTAAATTCACCCAATGTGCCGTCAGGGAGATATAGTGGCCCTGCCCGCCTGTGCTTGTCCACGTGTCCGTTGTTAAGTGGACCTTGGCAGTAACCGCGTTGATGAGGGCGCGTACAATGTTGCGGGAGACGTGGTCGTGCAGGCCTGGGACGGCACATCGGGAAAAGTAGTGGCGACTGGGAACCGAGTAGCGCGGGGCAGCCGCCGCCATCATGCTTTTGAAAGCCTCCGTTTCCACAAGCCTATACGGCAGCATCTCTAGGCTGATCAATTTTGCAATGTGCACGGTTAACGCTTGAGCGTGCGGGTGCGTGGCGTCGTACTTGCGCTTGCGCTCAAACTGTGGCACTAGCGACGTCTGGACGCTACGCTGAGAGACATTGCTGGATGGGGCCGAGGACAGCGGAGGTGATGGTGTGGGTGCAGGCCAGGAGACGGTAGTGCCTGTGTCCTCAGAGGGGGGTTGGATCTCAGTGGCAGGTTGGGGCACAGGGGGAGAGGCAGTGGTGCAAACCGGAGGCGGTGAACGGGCATCGTCCCACCTTGTGGGGTGCTTGGCCATCATATGCCTGCGCATGCTGTTGGTGGTGCCTCCCCAGCTGATCTTGGCGCGACAAAGGTTGCACACCACAGTTCGTCGGTCGTCAGGCGTCTCTGTGAAAAACTGCCACACCGTAGAGCACCTTGACCTGTGCAGGGTGGCATGGCGTGAGGGGGCGCTTTGGGAAACAGTTGGTGGATTATTCGGTCTGGCCCTGCCTCTACCCCTGGACACCGCACTGGCTCAGCCTGTGCCCACACCCTCACTTGGCCCTCCGCGTCCTCGGCCGCGTCCACGTCCTCTAGGCCTACCCCTACCCCTCAGCATGCTGTATTAGCAGTGATTTGATTTCACAGGCAGGAAAGAAATTGGCGCAAGGCTGCACTCAACCGTAGCTGGTTGCGTCTGATTTTTTTACGTTCTCCACGCAGCACACACGTACCCAGAGCCCTTAGGACTGACAGAGGCAGGGCAAATATACTTTCTTCCCTTTTGTTTAAAAGGATAGGCCCACTGCGTCTATTCACTGAATAATAAGTTTAATAACTGACACTGTGTTGCGGCCCTGCAAAAGTGTCACAGAACTTTACTGTTGCAGAGTTATTAACTGTGGCAGAGCAGATATTTCCCAGGCAGGAAAGAAATTGGCGCAAGGCTGCACTCAACCGTAGCTGGTTGCGTCTGATTTTTTTACGTTCTCCACGCAGCACACACGTACCCAGAGCCCTTAGGACTGACAGAGGCAGGGCAAATATAATTTCTTCCCTTTTGTTAAAAAAGAAAAGGCCCACTGCGTCTATTCAATGACTAATATAACTGTGTTGCGGCCCTGCAAAAGTGTCACAGAACTTTACTGTTGCAGAGTTATTAACTGTGGCAGAGCAGGTATTTCCCAGGCAGGAAAGAAATTGGCGCAAGGCTGCACTCAACCGTAGCTGGTTGCGTCTGATTTTTTTACGTTCTCCACGCAGCACACACGTACCCAGAGCCCTTAGGACTGACAGAGGCAGGGCAAATATACTTTCTTCCCTTTTGTTTAAAAGGATAGGCCCACTGCGTCTATTCACTGAATAATAAGTTTAATAACTGACACTGTGTTGCGGCCCTGCAAAAGTGTCACAGAACTTTACTGTTGCAGAGTTATTAACTGTGGCAGAGCAGATATTTCCCAGGCAGGAAAGAAATTGGCGCAAGGCTGCACTCAACCGTAGCTGGTTGCGTCTGATTTTTTTACGTTCTCCACGCAGCACACACGTACCCAGAGCCCTTAGGACTGACAGAGGCAGGGCAAATATACTTTCTTCCCTTTTGTTAAAAAAGAAAAGGCCCACTGCGTCTATTCAATGACTAATATAACTGTGTTGCGGCCCTGCAAAAGTGTCACAGAACTTTACTGTTGCAGAGTTATTAACTGTGGCAGAGCAGGTATTTCCCAGGCAGGAAAGAAATTGGCGCAAGGCTGCACTCAACCGTAGCTGGTTGCGTCTGATTTTTTTACGTTCTCCACGCAGCACACACGTACCCAGAGCCCTTAGGACTGACAGAGGCAGGGCAAATATACTTTCTTCCCTTTTGTTTAAAAGGATAGTCCCCCTGCGTCTATTCAATGACTAATAACTGTGTTGTGGCCCTGCCTACACAATTCTGTGCCTGTAGTATCAATGGAGGGTGCAATGCTCTGCACCGCCGATTTTGAGAAAAAAACAAAAAAACAACACAGCTAACAGCAGCCTGCACAGTACTCCACACAGTTAAATGTGGCCCTAGAAAGGACCGTTGTGGTTCTTGAAGGCTACACTCACTCCTAACACTTTCCCTGCCTAAGCACCACTTCTGTCCCTAATTCCGGGTGCAATGCTCTGCACTGCCGATTTTGAGAAAAAAAAAAAATTAGCAACACAGCTAACAGCAGCCTGCACACACGTAGATGTGGCCCTAAGAAGGACCGTTGGGGTTCTTGAAGCCTACACTCACTACAAACACTCTCCCTACAGCAACTCCAATAGAACAGCACTTTCCCTCAGCTAACTCACAAGACATCTGAGCCGAGCCGCGGGAGGGGCCGACTTCTATACTCGGGTGACATCTGATCGCCCCAGCCACTCACAGCAGGGGGGTGGTATAGAGCTTGAACGTCACAGGGGGAAGTTGTAATGCCTTCCCTGTCTTTCATTTGGCCAGAAAAGCGCGCTAACGTCTCAGAGAGGAAACTGAAAGTAACCGGAACACCGCGTGGTACTCGTTACGAGTAACGAGCATCCCGAACACCGTAATATTCGCACGAATATCAAGCTCGGACGAGTACGTTCGCTCATCTCTAGTTATCCGCAATCCACGACAAGACCTGCTCGTACTGCTCTGCTTGCAATAAAGGTCTACCATGCGGACCCGCAAATTGTGGTATGAAGCTGGGGAGCCTAGAAACTTGCCTCTCTCCTAATCCCTCAGCAGCTGGCTGTGATTCACCCAGCCCAGGACCTTGGCCTGTGCCCACACCCTCACTTGAACGCCCGCATCCTAAACCCTTTCCCCTACTCCTCATCATGGCGGATTAAGGATAGAGCAGGGCCCAAATGAATTACCCCACTGTACAGCGCTGACAACTGTGCCTAATTCAACGCACACAGAGACTTGTAGATAGCGGAGGCTCCATGCTGGGACTCGAAAAAGTAAACCGCTGTCTTGTGCTGATACCTAGGGGTAATTTACAGATCAGAGAGACTTGTAAACAGGACAGGCTATATGGAGTGGGAGAAAACTCTAAAGCCAGTCAATACTGCTGGTAACTACAGCTACTTGACCGCACCCAAGGAAAGGGTATTGTGCGACGCTCTGCACAGAGGGGCAGAAAACTATACAGCCAGTGGACAGTGCTAAAAACTGCGGCTACATCACCACACCCAAGGAAAGGGTATTGTGCGACGCTCTGCAGAGGGACAGAAAACTATACAGCCAGTGGACAAAACAAATTACTGCCGCTACATGACTGCACCTAAGGAAAGGGTTTTGTGTGATGCTCTGCAGAGGGGCAGAAAACTATACAGCCAGTGGACAGTGCTAATAACTGCAGCTACTAGACCGCACCCAAGGAAAGGGTATTGTGCGATGCTCTGCAGAGGAGCAGAAAACTATGCAGCCAGTGGACAGTGCTAATAACTGCGGCAACTTCCCCGCACCCAGGGAAAGTGTATTGTGCGACGCTCTGCACAGAGGCAGAAAACTATACAGCCAGTGGACACATCTAATAACTGCGGCTACTTGACCACACTCAAGGAAAGGGTTTTGTGCGACGCTTTGCACATAGGGGCAGAAAACTATACAGCCAGTGGACAGTGCTAATAACTGTGGCTACTTGACAGCACCAAGGGAAAGGGTATTGTGCGATGCTCTGCACTCAGCAGCAGAAAACTATACAGCCAGTGCACAGTGCTAATAACTGCGTCAACTTCACCACAGCCAAGGAAAGGGTATTGTGCGACGTTCTGCACAGAGGCAGAAAACTATACAGCCAGTGGACAGTGCTAATAACTGCGTCTACTTGACCGCATCCACGGAAAAAGTGTATTGTGAGACGCTCTGCAGAGGGGCAGAAACCTATACAGTCAGAGGACAGTGCTAATAACTGCATCTACTTGACCGCACCCAAGGAATTGCTATTGTGAGACGTTCTGCACAGAGGGGCAGAAAACTATACAGCCAGTGGACAGTGCTAATAACTGCGGCTAGTTGACCGCACCCAAGAAAAGGGTCTTGTGCGATGCTCTGCAGAGAGGCAGAAAACTATACAGCCTGTGGACAGTGCTAATAACTGCGGCAACTTAACCGCACTCAAGGAAAAGGTATTGTGCGACGCTCTGCACAGAGGTGCAGTAAACTATACAGCCAGTGGGCAGTGCTAAGAATTGCGGCAACTTCACCGCACCAAAGGAAACGGTATTATGAGATGCTCTGCACAGAGGCAGAGCTGAAATGGTATTATCGATGAGACCTCTGCCTAATGCACTGCACACATAGAACGGTATAACTGAAATGGTTTGCAGGGTCCCAGGACATATTAGAGAACTGTTTCCCAGTGAGACCTCTGCCTAATGCACTGCAGACTGAGAATGCTATAGTTGTAATGGTCTGCACAGGGCTAGATGCTGGGCGGGTCCACTTTAAGTACTCGGTGGTCACCTGATCGGCCCAGCCACTCACTACTGTGGGGTGGGATAGGGCTGGCACGTCACAGCAGGAAGTGGTAATGCCTTCCAGCATGTTTATTGGCTAGAAGATGGCGCTAAACAAGGGGGGAAGGGAAATGAAATTGACTCGAGTACCGCGTGGTGTTCGTCTCGAGCATCTCGAGTACCCTAATACTCGAACGAGTAGCAAGCTCAGACGAGTGTGCTCGCTCATCTCTAGTCGGAACCCCTTTCCGTTTGTTACACACACAGTCAGTATCCATCTTTTGCTGCCACACGGTTTGGTTTTCCACCGATGATTCAGAGTAAATGGAGATGCGCCCCCCGCTGTTAACCCCTTCCCTGCCGCGATCTACGTAGATCGCGGCAGGGAAAGAGATCACAGAGGAAGCGCGCTCTCTCTGTGTCTCCGGCCGGCTCTCGCGATGTTATCGTGAGAGCCCGGCCTGTCGCCATGGTAACAAGGATATTATCCTGTAATCAAACTGGGTTTTGTCTAGACTAGGCCAGGCTTTTATTTTGTGACCAGCCAGCACTTAACCTACTCTGGATATCATAGCGGAGGGGAGGGTCTGGTTCACAAATATTATGACAACACGGCGTGATTAACATCAGGGACTTTATCTTTGACTATATCAGTCCTATCTGATTGAGAGGGAGATTGATTTGACTCCTTTCAGCATTCAGCTGCATCTGATTGTGATCTGTTGTAGGATCTATCAGTTGATACATACATATATTTTTTTTATCAATCTTCTAAGCCACTATTCGGTCTATCATGACTGGAACTATCTAAACTATTTGTCGCCCCTGAAGAACCCATACGTGGGGGAAACGCGTAGGGATAAAATCCATCGCTCAGGTCTTTTTGTAGTAGTCACCCAGTTACAGGGGTGACACCTGTGCTATTATCACTGTAACTACCTCTTTCAATTGAGGTATTCGTTATGTTCTAGACCGAAACAAATTGGATGAGCATCCATTATTGGAGCTCTGCCAAATCAGTCTAAATCTTTGCACTCTAGTGGTTCTAACAGAATTATTCGTTATCTTTCATTCTATTTATATTTGTTTGTCCTTCTAGACTCTTTTTAAAATTGAAAAAATAAAAGTTATATTTTAGAATTTTTGAAAGTCCAATTTAGTAAGCCTCTCGAGATATATAATTTTGGACTTATACTGCCGCTGTGATACTTTATTCACAAAAGCAATTGCTTCATAAGTGCCTCTACATATTTTATAAACTGCCATTCCTGCCGTGTATTTAGCCTCCTGCACAGAAAATTAGATCACGTGGGCAATATATGTAGGAGAGAGAACACTCCACTCTCCAACCACATGTGGGCAGTACATGATGGCAACTCAGAACTAATTAAGTTCCATGGTATAGAGCAGATCAGGACACAGAACCGTAGAGGAGATGTTGACCAAAGGCTGCTCCAAAAAGAATCCCTGTGGATTTATCATCTGAATTGTCTGAAAGCTTATCTTTCACTTCCTTTCCTTAATTCGATTCATGATATTGCTGACTCTGACCATTGCTCTTTTCCTGTATAATCAAATATGGAGGTTTTTGCCCCCTCTTGAGGAGAGGTAGCCATGACCCCTATCACACCCATGGAAAGATTGATTTCAATTCTATAATTATATAGTTCTAATTGATAGAATTTGTCTCCAATCCAAAAGAAGAGATACTTCTCATCTAGTATATTTTCTAATGTTACTTATCCTTGGGATCCTACGTACATCTTATTATATGGACAATGACATTGTTTTTCTGATAATGTATGGATGTATAACTTATCCATAATTAATTCCTGCTAAAAACAAAAACAATGAGTAATAAAAAATAGTGGCCTGAGATGTGACCAGGTCTTTTCATAAATAAGAAACTATTAATAAAAATATGGACTTTGGTCTCAGATAATTGTCAAGTCTGATGAGACCGGAAGAGTTATGGTGTTATACAAACCAGTTTGTCCTATCCAATAGTGCGGCCAAATGACGCTATATGAGGTTGCTGTTAATCATCATGCAGCCCACTGATTACAATATTAATAAATAACGCCGTGATAGAGTAAGGGCACCTGCACACGAGCGGAAATTCTGCCGCTGGAAGCCTGCATAGGATTGCGTTAACAAAAGCAATCCAATGCAGACGCCCGCGGTTTAGCCGCGCGAAATCTCGCGTGGCAAACAAACCGCGGCAATGTTGTATTTCTGTGCGGGACTCTGCCACTCACCCGCCGCCGCCTCCGGTCTGCGCATGCGCCGGCTGCCCGGCAAGCCGGAAATCAAACCGCCGGAGCCTCGGCCGCGGGTGAGTACGCGCTGCTCTCTGCAGGCGCTTGGGTCAGGTCCCGCTGTGAGAATCCTCGCCCCCGGATCCGACCCGCCCATCTGCAGGCGGCCTAAAACAATGATATTGCATTCTGTAACCTTATTTATTGGACACTGCTAAGCATCATGCAGTCTACCAGATACAATAAGAATAAAAGATGCCCTGACATTCTGTAACTTTATTGCATGGACACCGCTAAGCATCATGTAGTTGACCTGATACAGCAAGAATTAAAGATGCCATTAAATAGGAACAGCGAGACCGTATCCCGCAACTCCACTCCCCCTGTTGTAAGCTGCGACATAAGCATGCCACCTTCAATTGTTAGTATCTGTGGAACGCTGCCCACATGTGTGACGAGGTTGAAGATCCTGGTCACATGAGGGCGGGGACGACGTGATGATGTGGATGTGTAGAGCATGCCCCTCTAACGTACAAGATAGACTCGCTGTCATATGGGCTCCAGGACAACGAGACGCTACTTGAAGGTGATATCACAACACCCCCCTTGCTCACCACCAATGCAATGAAAGGTGAAGGAAGGCTATAAACATGAACTACGGTAGGTGTAGATATAGGGCAACCATAGTGCTTTAGATATCAGGATAAGATATAAACAGAACGAGATGAAGATATTTGCTGAAATGGAGGAGGTATGGATTAACATGACACCTAGAGCACTCCCATGTATGGTTTGGATTGCACAAGAGCACTTGGATCCTCCCGTTGGGAAGGGCTGGGTGTACCATATAAGCAGAGCTCACATACCTGACGTGCATATGCCTGTGGTCTACCATCAAGGCCACGGGTCACATCTCACTGTTTGGTATTTTGAATATCTTTATCAAAAATCACATTGGCAGCGCTACCGGGCTCTACTACGGCTGAAAGGGATTAGGAATAGGGATGGATATTTACTTAAGAAACCTACATAGGATCTCCTCAAAAGAGCACTGGGGCCACAAGAACAGCTTTTTGCCTCTTTATCGGTTGCAGAAAACTGAACAGGGACTGGTGCAGCTCTAAGGCAGAATCAAGATATTTAGCAAGAATCGTGAACGTGAATAATCTAAACTATGGGAATAGATATGTGTCTTTACAGTGAAAATTAGAAGACTGCAATTAGCCCTCTTGGATTCCTAATATGATACTGACAGATATCTAATCATTTAGTATAGGACTATAGCCAGTCTTCCTTTATCTAACAGGGACTTTGAGTAAGAGCACAGAACCTTTGATATTTGTGTACATGCACTATTAGAGAGATTCAACAATTCAAAAAGAATAAGCTAATATGTAATAAGAATTTGATAGTCCGTAGGCCTATGATATTAGGTAATCAGACTAATACGTATGTGTCCAGAATTGACACTCATACTGATCAGTCCTTTTCACCTCATTGGCGCAGTACATGTCCTGTATATTGATCTAGGATAAGTTCATAGGGTTCCTGAGGAACTACTTTAAGGAGTGGAGAAAGCCGTCGAGCCGTGAACTACATTATTGGATAAACTCACCATTTGAATAGATCAATTGAAGTGAGAAAAAAAATTATATACCTACTTATTTGAAGCTGAACAATAAAATACATTTTGAATTCATTTGTGTAAATAAAAAGGACCCGGAGGATTGAGAATAAAGAAGAAAACTGTGAATCAATCGTTTTATAAACTACATTTATAAGGACTGGAATTTAAGGTCTCTAAATTCAAAGAAATTCACAGTGGGCCTGAACATAGTATAGCGGTGAAATCACTGCACACTGCTTACTATAGTCCCACTATTGATCTTGCATTCCCCTGTGCCTTCTAATCATGGACCAAGGGGACTGCCGAGGAATACTGTAAATGATTCCTTTTTTTGTATGTCTGAGTTTTTTATGTTTGATGTTTAGTCACTTGCGGTTCCACACTCACTACACAATATACGAGTGAGATATATGTCTATACTGTGAAAGGGCCTTCAGTTTTTGGTTATAGACTTCTTCCTGCCACGGTGAAAAAGCATTCCATAGGATAAAATGGCCTGCAGCGGATTTAAAATTCTCACTGGTCAGTTTTTGCAGCATGTGGGTAAGATTTAATTAAATCTGATCCGGTCTGTTGGTAGTATAAGGGCTCACTCACATGGGCGTATGGGGCCGTTGTATTACGCACATATTTTTCACACACGTAATACACTGTCCTAAAAGCCTACTGGTTTACATTGGGCCATTCAGACATCCATATTTTCATGCATGTGGTATTTTGGTAATATGCCCAATTGCCCATTATAGGATATGAGGGTTAAAGGATCAGTATATATGCATATTACATAAGTATTTAACTGTGTACTGTATATTAGGAGCGCATAATACGCAGCCCCATATGCTTGTGTGAGTGAGCCCTAAAACACTACAAGTTTTCCTCAGCAAATTAGGGTATGTCCACATGTAGAGTATATGCCGGGTATTTTCCAACATGGATTTGTACGCAGAAATCCACAGTGTGTTATTGTTCAAGCAATGTGGATGAGATTTTAATAAATCTTAGGGCTTATTCACACAGGCGCATTTTTCCTCAGTATTTTGAGAGCCAAAACCAGGAGTGAATATGAAAAGAGAACGTATAATGGAAAGTTTTGCATTTCTTCTGTATTTTGGACCCGCTTCTGGTTTTAGCCCACAAAATACTAAGGAAAAATACACCTGTGTGAATACGCCCTTATCCACACGCCGTGGAAACAATCTGCAGCGGACACTAACCTTTAGTGAGGATTTTAATTCCAAAGCAAGTCAATGTATGCTGTGGATTTTCACTGCAGCTTTCACTCCTTCAAATAAAGGGATGAAATTTGCTGAGAAAGTACACCAAAATCTGCAGCACATGTAAGGTGGATTTTGTGCAGAATTGTGGAAATAGTATTCCATGTGTGGATGTAGCCTTCTGGTGCATTCACATGTCTCTGATTTGCTGCTGATTTTGTTGCAGATCTGCAGCAGATATCACATCTTCAATTTCAATTCTATTGTGGGGATAAGATCTGCTGCAGATTTTGCACCAAAGTCCACTACAAAATGCACAGGAAATCAGCGACCAGTGAACACACCCTTAGACCAGGTTCATACGGGCGAGAAGCTGGCCAAAGGGCGTGAGATTTGTGTGTTAGGAGAAGCATGAGGTCATGCACTTGAGCAATGTTTTCCTGCATTGCAGTGGGATGTTATGCTATGCATGAAACAAATGGCTTCATGTCCTATCTTTCTGAGTGCTCTCGCATTGCAGCGGCCATTGTTTTCAATGGGGCTGACAGCAGCATCACCCCCACGTGAAGAGTCTGTAATAATTTAAAAGGAATGCTACATTTTTTTTTTTACTACTTAAAACCATTTTTCTAATCTATTTTTATTTTCTGTACATAGATGGGGCTTCCATTTTGCCTGAGTTGCAGTTAACAGCATTTAGAATTATGCTTAACGGGATAGATAACCAATTTATTATTATTATTACTTAAAACCTGAAAAGAAACATTCAATTTTTTCTATTGTGTTTATTTTCTGATTGTAGAATTATATATTCTGTTGTCTATTTGTAACTATTGGAACTGCCCTCTTGCCTAAGCTGCATTTAAGAGCATTTAGAAGATTTAGAAGAGACGCCTGTGATATAAAGAGATTAATAGTGTCCCCCTTGCTGCCCAGTATCAATCAGCTGCTGTTCAGGACACTAGAAAAGTTGAGCTGACATCCTTCCCCCTTGAATTCCCACTTACTAGGTGATAGGGAAGTGATTTGTAGAGCTTAAGAACCATTGCCCATCTAAAAAGGGAAAATGTGATAATAGATAGATAGTAGAGATGAGCGAACGTGTTCGTCCGAACTTGATATCCGTGCGGATATTAGGGTGTTCGGGATGTTCGTTATTCGTAACGAACACCATGCGGTGTTCGGGTTACTTTCACTTCCTTCCCTGAGACGTTAGCGCGCTTTTCTGGCCAATTGAAAGACAGGGAAGGCATTACAACTTCCCCCTGCAATGTTTAAGCCCTATACCACCCCCCTGCTGTGAGTGGCTGGCGAGATCAGGTGTCCGCCTAATATAAAAGTCGGCCCCTCCCGCGGCTCGCCTCAGATGCCTTGTGAGTTAGATGAGGGACAGTGCTGTTTGTACCGGAGCTGCTGTAGGGAAAGAATTGGTAGTTAGTGTAGGCTTCAAGAAGCCCAAAGGTCCTTATTAGGGCCACTGATAGCTGTGTGTTGGCTGCTGTTAGCAGTGGCAATTTTTTTTTTCCTCAAAATCGCCTCTGCAGAGCGTTGCACCCGGCATTAGGGACAGAAGTGTTGCATAGGCAGGGAGAGTGTTAGGAGTGAGTGTAGCCTTCAAGAACCTCAACGGTCCTTTCTAGGGCCATATTTAACCGTGTGCAGTACTGTGCTGGCTGCTGTTAGCTGTGCTGCATATTTTTTTTCTTCTCAAAATCGCCTCTGCAGAGCATTGCACCCTCCATTGATACTGCAGGGAAAGAATTGTGTAGGCAGGGCCACAACACAGTTATTATTCATTGAATATACGCAGTGCGGCCTTTTGCTTGTAAAACAAGTGAAAAAAATTCTATTTGACCTGCCTCTGTCCGTCCTGTGGAGTGTGGACACGTGTGAGCTGCGTGTACAACGTTAAAAAATCAGACGCACCCAGCTACGGTTTACTACTGGCTTCGCCATTTGCTTTCCTTAATTGGGAAAAAAATACCTGCTCTGCCAGAGTTATAATAACTCTGCTACCCTCACGTTCTGTGACACATTAGCAGGGCCACAGCACAGTTATTAAACTTCTCATGTTCATTGAATATACGCAGTGCTGCCTTTTGGTGGAAAAAAACTGAAAAAAAAACTATTTGTCCTGCCTCTGTCCGTCCTAAGGGCTGTGTGTACGTGTCGGCTGCGTGTGCAACGTTTAAAAATCAGACGCACCCAGCTACGTTTTACTGCTGGCTTCGCCATTTGCTTTCCTTAATTGGGAAAAAAATACCTGCTCTGCCAGAGTTATAATAACTCTGCTACCCTCACGTTCTGTGACACATTAGCAGGGCCACAGCACAGTTATTAAACTTCTCATGTTCATTGAATATACGCAGTGCTGCCTTTTGGTGGAAAAAAACTGAAAAAAAAACTATTTGTCCTGCCTCTGTCCGTCCTAAGGGCTGTGTGTACGTGTCGGCTGCGTGTGCAACGTTTAAAAATCAGACGCACCCAGCTACGTTTTACTGCTGGCTTCGCCATTTGCTTTCCTTAATTGGGAAAAAAATACCTGCTCTGCCAGAGTTATAATAACTCTGCTACCCTCACGTTCTGTGACACATTAGCAGGGCCACAGCACAGTTATTAAACTTCTCATATTCATTGAATATACGCAGTGCTGCCTTTTGGTGGAAAAAAACTGAAAAAAAAACTATTTGTCCTGCCTCTGTCCGTCCTAAGGGCTGTGTGTACGTGTCGGCAGCGTGTGCAACGTTTAAAAATCAGACGCACCCAGCTACGTTTTACTGCTGGCTTCGCCATTTGCTTTCCTTAATTGGGAAAAAAATACCTGCTCTGCCAGAGTTATAATAACTCTGCTACCCTCACGTTCTGTGACACATTAGCAGGGCCACAGCACAGTTATTAAACTTCTCATGTTCATTGAATATACGCAGTGCTGCCTTTTGGTGGAAAAAAACTGAAAAAAAAACTATTTGTCCTGCCTCTGTCCGTCCTAAGGGCTGTGTGTACGTGTCGGCTGCGTGT
The DNA here is from genome assembly GCF_035609145.1 of Eleutherodactylus coqui. Lineage (NCBI taxonomy): Eukaryota > Metazoa > Chordata > Amphibia > Anura > Eleutherodactylidae > Eleutherodactylus > Eleutherodactylus coqui. The sequence continues at coordinate 236,981,620 of NC_089837.1, read as the reverse complement.
GCAACGTTTAAAAATCAGACGCACCCAGCTACGTTTTACTGCTGGCTTCGCCATTTGCTTTCCTTAATTGGGAAAAAAATACCTGCTCTGCCAGAGTTATAATAACTCTGCTACCCTCACGTTCTGTGACACATTAGCAGGGCCACAGCACAGTTATTAAACTTCTCATGTTCATTGAATATACGCAGTGCTGCCTTTTGGTGGAAAAAAACTGAAAAAAAAACTATTTGTCCTGCCTCTGTCCGTCCTAAGGGCTGTGTGTACGTGTCGGCTGCGTGTGCAACGTTTAAAAATCAGACGCACCCAGCTACGTTTTACTGCTGGCTTCGCCATTTGCTTTCCTTAATTGGGAAAAAAATACCTGCTCTGCCAGAGTTATAATAACTCTGCTACCCTCACGTTCTGTGACACATTAGCAGGGCCACAGCACAGTTATTAAACTTAGATTATTCATTCACTAGAGGCAGTGGGGCCTTTCGTTTTCAAAAAAGGGAAAAAATTATATTTGGCCTGCAGTCTTGCGCCAATTTATTTCCTGCCTGTGAAATCAAATCACTGGTAATACAGCATGCTGAGGGGTAGGGGTAGGCCTAGAGGACGTGGACGCGGCCGAGGACGCGGAGGGCCAAGTCAGGGTGTGGGCACAGGCCGAGCTCCTGATCCAGGTGTGTCGCAGCCGACTGCTGCGCGATTAGGAGAGAGGCACGTTTCTGGCGTCCCCACATTCATCGCCCAATTAATGGGTCCACGCGGGAGACGGTTATTAGAAAATGAGCAGTGTGAGCAGGTCCTGTCCTGGATGGCAGAAAGTGCTTCGAGCAACCTATCGTCAACACGCAGTTCTGCGCCGTCCACTGCTGCAAATCCGAATCCTCTGTCTGCTGCTCCTCCTTCCTCCCAGCCTCCTCACTCCACTACAATGACACCTGCTCAGGAGCGGGAACACTCCCAGGAACTGTTCTCGGGCCCCTGCTTAGATTGGGCAGCAGCGGTTCCTCTCCCACCAGAGGAGTTTATCGTGACTGATGTCCAACCATTCGAAAGTTCCCGGGGTCCGGGGGAAGAGGCTGGGGACTTCCGCCAACTGTCTCAACAACTTTCTGTGGGTGAGGAGGACGATGACGATCAGACACAGTTGTCTTGCAGTGAGGTAGTAGTAAGGGCAGTAAGTCCGAGGGAGCAGCGCACAGAGGATTCGGAGGAAGAGCAGCAGGACGATGAGGTGACTGACCCCACCTGGTGTGCAACGCTTACTCAGGAGGACAGGTCTTCAGAGGGGGAGTCAAGGGCATCAGCAGGGCAGGTTGCAAGAGGCAGTGCGGTGGCCAGGGTTAGAGGCAGGGCCAGACCGAATAATCCACCAACTGTTTCCCAAAGCGCCCCCTCGCGCCATGCCACCCTGCAGAGGCCGAGGTGCTCTAAGGTCTGGAAGTTTTTCACAGAGACGCCTGACGACCGACGAACAGTGGTGTGCAACCTTTGTCGCGCAAAGCTCAGCCGGGGAGCCAACACCAACAGCCTCACCACCACCACCATGCGCAGACATATGATGGCCAAGCACCCCACAAGGTGGGACGAAGGCCGTTCAGCGCCTCCGGTTTGCACCCCTGCCTCTCCCCCTGTGCCCCAACCTGCCACTGAGATGCAACCCCCCTCTCAGGACACAGGCACTACCGCCTCATGGCCTGCACCCACACCCTCATCTCCGCTGTCCTCGGCCCCATCCAGCAGTGTAGTTCAGCGCACCATCCAGCCGTCGTTTGCGCAACTGTTGGAGCGCAAGTACGCCGCCACGCACCCGCACGCTCAAACGTTAACCGTCCGCATAGCAAAATTCATCAGCCTTGAGATGCTGCCGTATAGGGTTGTGGAAACTGAGTCCTTCAAAAGTATCATGGAGGCGGCGGCCCCGCACTACTCAGTTCCCAGTCGCCACTACTTTTCCCGATGTGCCGTCCCAGCCCTGCACGACCACGTCTCCCGCAACATTGTACGCGCCCTCACCAACGCGGTTACTGCCACGGTCCACTTAAGAACGGACACGTGGACAAGCACAGGCGGGCAGGGCCACTACATCTCCCTGACGGCACATTGGGTGAATTTAGTGGAGGCTGGGACAGAGTCAGAGCCTGGGACCGCTCACGTCCTACCCACCCCCAGAATTGCGGGCCCCAGCTCGGTGCTGGTATCTGCGGAGGTGTATGCTTCCTCCACTAAAGCACCCTCCTCCTCCTCCTCTGTCTCGCAATCAAGATGTGTTAGCAGCAGCATGTCGCCAGCAGTCGTTGTGGCGCGGTGTGGCAGCACAGCGGTGGGCAAGCGTCAGCAGGCCATGCTGAAACTACTCAGCTTAGGCGATAAGAGGCACACGGCCCACGAACTGCTGCAGGGTCTGACACAGCAGACCGACCGCTGGCTTGCGCCGCTGAGCCTCCAACCGGGCATGGTCGTGTGTGACAACGGCCGTAACCTGGTGGCGGCTCTGCAGCTCGGCAGCCTCACACACGTGCCATGCCTGGCCCACGTCTTTAATTTGGTGGTTCAGCGCTTTCTGAAAAGCTACCCACGCTTGTCAGACCTGCTCGTAAAGGCGCGCCGGCTCTGCGCACATTTCCGCAAGTCCCACACGGACGCTGCCACCCTGCGCACCCTGCAACATCACTTTAAGCTGCCAGTGCACCGACTGCTGTGCGACGTGCCCACACGGTGGAACTCTACGCTCCACATGTTGGCCAGGCTCTATGAACAGCGTAGAGCTATAGTCGAATACCAACTCCAACATGGGCGGCGCAGTGGGAGTCAGCCTCCTCAATTCCTTTCAGAAAAGTGGGCCTGGTTGGCTGACATCTGCCATGTCCTTGGTAATTTTGAGGAGTCTACCCAGGTGGTGAGCGGCGATGCTACAATCATTAGCGTCACCATTCCTCTGCTATGCATCTTGAGAAATTCCCTGCAAACCATAAAGGCAGCTGCTTTGCGCTCGGAAACGGGGGCGGTGGAAGACAGTATGCCGCTGGATAGTCAGGGCACCCTCCTGTCTATTTCTCAGCGCGTACAGGAGGAGGAGGAGGAGCATGAGGAGGATGAGGAGGAGGGGGAAGAGACAGCTTGGCCCGCTGCTGACGGTACACCGGCTGATTGCCTGTCATCCTTTCAGCGTGTATGGCCTGAGGAGGAGGAGGAGGAGGATCCTGGCAGTGATCTTCCAAGTGAAGACAGCCATGTGTTGCGTACAGGTACCCTGGCACACATGGCTGACTTCATGTTAGGATGCCTTTCTCGTGACCCTCGCGTTGCACGCATTCTGGCCACAACGGATTACTGGGTGTACACACTGCTCGACCCACGCTATAAGGAGAACCTGCCCACTCTCATTCCCGAAGAGGAAAGGGGTTCGAGAGTGTTGCTATACCACAGGACCCTTGCGGACAAGCTGATGGTAAAATTCCCATCCGACAGCGCTAGTGGCAGAAGGCGCAGTACCGAGGGCAAGGTAGCAGGGGAGGTGCGGAGATCGAGCAGCATGTACATCCCAGGCAGTGCAACAGTCTTTAAGGGCCTGGACAGCTTTATGGCTCCCCACCAAGACTGTGTCACCGCTCCCCAGTCAAGGCTGAGTCGGCGGGAGCACTGTAAAAGGATGGTGAGGGAGTACGTAGCCGATCGCACGACCGTCCTCCGTGACGCCTCTGGCCCCTACAACTACTGGATGTCGAAGCTGGACACGTGGCCTGAACTCGCGCTGTATGCCCTGGAGGTGCTTGCTTGTCCTGCGGCTAGCGTCTTGTCAGAGAGTGTGTTTAGTGTGGCTGGGGGAATCATCACGGATAAGCGTACCCGCCTGTCAACCGACAGTGCCGACAGGCTAACACTCATCAAGATGAACAAAGCCTGGATTTCCCCAGACTTCTCTTCTCCACCAGCGGACAGCAGCGATACGTAAGCATTACGTAGGCTGCACCCGCGGATGGAAGCTACGTTCTCTCTCACCATCCAAAACGGTGCTTCATCAATCTGTGTCTAATATTCCTCCTCCTCCTCCTGCTCCTCCTCCTGAAACCTCACGTAATCACGCTGAACGGGCAATTTTTCTTAGGGCCACAAGGCTCACTCATCTAATTTTTCGAAACAATTTTTATATGTTTCAATGCTCTTAAAAGCGTTGAAACTTTAACTTGAACCAATTTTTCATTAAACTGGGCTGCCTCCAGGCCTAGTTACCACTTAAGCCACATTAACCAAAGCGATTAATGGGTTTCACCTGCCATCTTGGTTGGGCATGGCCAATGTTTACTGAGGTACATTAGTACTGTTGGTACACCAATTTTTTGGGGCCCTCACCTACAGTGTAATCATAGCAATTTGTATGTTCTTCGCCTGTACTCATGGTACAGAAGTGTGTGTGGGGTTGGCCTACACTTTAGCTACATAAATGTAACTTGGGCCTTGGCTATACTAAGGCTACTGAAATGGAACTAAGGCTGCGCTCCCACTATACTGCTGCTTCAGAATTGTTACTGGGGCCTGTCTTGAGTGCTACTATTGCTGACATGGAACGAAGACTGCGCTCCCGCTATACTGCTGCTTCGGAATTGTTACTGGGGCCTGTCTTGAGTGCTACTATTGCTGACATGGAACGAAGACTGCGCTCCCGCTATACTGCTGCTTCGGAATTGTTACTGGGGCCTGTCTTGAGTGCTACTATTGCTGACATGGAACGAAGACTGTGCTCCCGCTATACTGCTGCTTCGGAATTGTTACTGGGGCCTGTCTTGAGTGCTACTATTGCTGACATGGAACGAAGACTGCGCTCCCGCTATACTGCTGCTTCGGAATTATTACTGGGGCCTGTCTTGAGTGCTACTATTGCTGACATGGAACGAAGACTGCGCTCCCGCTATACTGCTGCTTCGGAATTGTTACTGGGGCCTGTCTTGAGTGCTACTATTGCTGACATGGAACGAAGACTGCGCTCCCGCTATACTGCTGCTTCGGAATTGGTACTGGGGCCTGTCTTGAGTGCTACTATTGCTGACATGGAACGAAGACTGCGCTCCCGCTATACTGCTGCTTCGGAATTGTTACTGGGGCCTGTCTTGAGTGCTACTATTGCTGACATGGAACGAAGACTGCGCTCCTCCTATAATGCTGCTAGTGATATGTTAGTGGGGCCTGTCCTAATGCTACGGCTGAAATGTTACGAATTATGGGCTCTGCCTATACCGCTGCTAATGGTATGTCTCTGGGGTGTGGAAACAGAGGCTTCCCAAAGACATGATGGCGGCGAGGCCATTTCCCACCAACGCGGTTACTGTTAAGGTGCATATAACCACAGACACGTGGAGAGGACACGTAGTGCCTCAAAAACATCCCCCTCCTCCTCCAACAGGGAAAACATTCTTGGCAAATGCCTTTGCATTGGTTCGTCTGGTGGCAGTCCAAGAATTTCACCTTTACCGACACTACAAGAGAGCCCCCCCACCATCCCCCCGCCACGGCCCACTTAATCCTGGCCACATTCCGAAAACCAACAAAATAAAACCGCGCTACTAGGTCCGCAGTCACCACCACATTACCACCAACGCGGTTACTGTTAAGGTGCATATAACCACGGACACGTGGAGAGGACACATAGTGCCTCAAAAACATCCCCCTCCTCCTCCAACAGGGAAAACATTCTTGGCAAATGCCTTTGCATTGGTTCGTCTGGTGGCAGTCCAAGAATTTCACCTTTACCGACACTACAAGAGAGCCCCCCCACCATCCCCCCGCCACGGCCCACTTAATCCTGGCCACATTCCGAAAACCAACAAAATAAAACCGCGCTACTAGGTCCGCAGTCACCACCACATTACCACCAACGCGGTTACTGTTAAGGTGCATATAACCACGGACACGTGGAGAGGACACGTAGTGCCTCAAAAACATCCCCCTCCTCCTCCAACAGGGAAAACATTCTTGGCAAATGCCTTTGCATTGGTTCGTCTGGTGGCAGTCCAAGAATTTCACCTTTACCGACACTACAAGAGAGCCCCCCCACCATCCCCCCGCCACGGCCCACTTAATCCTGGCCACATTCCGAAAACCAACAAAATAAAACCGCGCTACTAGGTCCGCAGTCACCACCACATTACCACCAACGCGGTTACTGTTAAGGTACTTATTACCAGTCTGACTGGGGCATGCAGACACCTTGACAGAATGAATAGTGTGTGGCACATAGGTTCCCCATTGCTATGCCCACGTGTGCAGCTCCTGATGGCGGTGGCACAGGATTCTATTTCTCATTGCTTCTGTACAGCATTGTGGGCTATCGCCCCGCCCCTTTTAAAGAGGGTCGCTGCCTAGCCGTGCCAACCCTCTGCAGTGTGTGCCTGCGGTTCCTCCTCATGGCAGACGCACTTCTAAATAGACATGAGCGTGGTGTGGCATGAGGGCAGCTGAAGGCTGCGCAGGGACACTTTGGTGTGCGCTGTGGGGGGGAGGGGGGGCAGTTGGTCAGCATGTAACCCAGGAGAAGTGGCAGCGGAGTGTCATCCAGGCAGTGATTGTGCTTTGTTGTAGCTAGTGTGGTGCTTAGCAAAGGTATGCCATGCTAATGAGGGCTTTTCAGAAGTAAAAGTTTTTGGGAGGGGGGGGGGCCCCACTCTTGCCGCTATTGTGGCTTAATAGTGGGACCTGTGAACTTGAGATGCAGCCCAACACGTAGCCCCTCGCCTGCCCTATCCGTTGCTGTGTCGTTCCCATCACTTTGTTGAATTGCCCAGATTTTCACACATGAAAACCTTAGCGAGCATCGGCGAAATACAAAAATGCTCTGGTCGCCCATTGACTTCAATGGGGTTCGTTATTCGAAACGAACCCTCGAACATCGCGGGAAGTTCGTTTCGAATAACGAACACCCGAACATTTTGGTGTTCGCTCATCTCTAATAGATAGATAGATAGATAGATAGATAGATAGATAGATAGATAGATAGATAGATAGATAGATAGATAGATAGATAGATAGATGTTATAGATTGGTATAACTTATATAATTGTTATACCTAATATACCTAATGATAAATATCTGCCCCCCTTCCTGATTAGAAGGTCCAAGGCCTGAGGATTGTGCATGCACGGAAGAATCACACTGAAACCTGCTGTTCAGCTAAATGAAACTTCTTTATTCTAATCAAGCTGCATTAGGTTTTATAGACAGTGTGCATGGTTAATACGTCATGAAGTACGAATCTGTAGCTGATTGGTTATTGCTTTGAAGGGGTTTCTCCCTCCAGGGAACTAAGGTCATCATCTCGAAATTCCTGTAGTAGGAAGTCACCATACTGAGTAAATTGTTAGGAACATGGTGGGAGGGGAGCGAGTAGTCAGCACTTTCAGACAGGAAGCTGTGTTAGTAGTAGAGGAGAGGCACATATTTGCAATAGGCATTTTACTTAGTTTATTACAATCCTCCCTTAAAATGACTATTTTATCTGTCCCTAATTCTAAAGACCTATCCACCTCCCCCGATATGCCTTTCTTGAACACTTCTGCGGCCCTTTTGACAACCCATGGCTTATCCATGGGCTCGCAGAATCACTGTCTTGGCATATCAAATGATCAGGTGCTTTCCTTAAGGTTTAAATGTATTATAATTGCTTAGGGGAAAGAGTTTTTAGGATTTCTCATGATCCTCTGGACTCTCCATGTTCATCAGTGTCGGCGAAGCATTGTCCACAGCCTTCTCAAGGAGTTTCTTTAGGCAGAGTAGTACACAGCAGACTATGATGGCAAGGACAATCAGAATTACAAGTATGGTTATACCTACCTGAGCCAGCATTCTCTGCCACCAACTCATCCAACTAAAGTATTGGTCCCGTGGGTCATTTACACCTCAGTTTTTCTTTAGCTCCACTGACACGTCCTTTAGCTTTCTGATGGCTAAAGTTACTTTACCGTTTGGTTCTGTGTTGTTGGGAATGTATGTGCAGCAGGAACCCCCTATCATTTTACATACCCCTCCTTTCTCTGCTATGATCATCTCTAAGGCCATTCTACATTGGAAAATCATGGAGGAGGTCGGTCCTATCTGGTTCACTAGTCCCTGTAGGGCATCTTTGGTGACCTCAAAGGTAGGGTCAGCTATAACTATCATGCTATTCGAAGTCTGCATCCTACTGCGTAGGGTGTTGGCTACAGGTGTAGCACTGGGGGAAGGTTTCCACTCGGGGGTGTCCGTCATGTTCCCTAGTTTTCATTTCCTGAGGGGATAGTCTGAGCCCACCCCTATATTGGTTCCAAACAAATATATTCCGGGATCCCCAAGGCTCGAAATTTCTATTGTTAGAGTGAGGGGCATGCTGAAGTCGGATCTTCCGATGTGGAGGCATCTGACAGTCTTGAGTAGGGTCATGCGACTAATTAAGGATTTCCCATTTCTGTCTTTCTTGTTAAGGCACCTTGTGGTTTGTAGCCCCAGTCTGTCCCAAATAGCTACAGTCCTGTCCCCAGTAAGAATCCATGATGCATATGCATATTATACCAGCATATCCGTTATACTGTCACGAAGCATGAGGACAGGGGCTAGGTCACAATAATCAAAGGAGAATGTGGCTACATGGGTGTTGGATGAATTGTACCAGAATGTAACCGTACCCTCGTATGCCATCGACCAGGTGTTCCAGTTCCTATCCTTTTCTCTTGTGACACCTGGTCACAAGAGAAAAGGATAGGTCGATGGCATACTCCCTGAACAGCCCCAGTAGTAGAAGGTAATATAGCATAATTATGCTTGCTCTTCAGGAGGCAGAACCTTCTTGCAATGGGAGGCGTGGATCCAGGAGCTCTTTCCGTCTAGTTTCACTGACATGGCTGTTCCCTACCAGGTGCTACTCACTAGAGATGAGCAAGCACGCTCGGGAAAGTCAGTTACTCAAGCGAGCAACGCTCTTCTCGAGTAACTGCCTTCTCCTCTGAGCATGCTCAGGGGGTGAGCGGGGGGGGGGGGGGGTAGCGGGGGAGAAAGAGAGAGCTCTCTCACTCTCCCCCCCGCTCCCCTCCTGCCCCCCGCTGCCCCTCAAGCACGCTCAGAGGAGAAGGCAGTTACTTGAGAAGGGCGATGCTCGCTTGAGTAACTGACCTTCCCGAGCATGCTTGCTCATCTCTAGTTGCTAGCACCTGGTAGGGAACATCGTATTTAGGTTCAAGGGAGTGCTTTCTAACAAATTTCTTCACATAGACCCAATCGCTGGGGAGCAAGTCATGGGTCCCCGTGTCAGTCTCTGGATCTGGAAGGGAAGTAAACACTCCAAAATATACATTAGTTAAGTGTTTTCTGAGAGCAATAACAGAGTTTGTCAAGCTACCATGCTGCATCTGGAGTTATCACGGTAATTCTAACCTTGGAGCTGAGTGACCCAAAAAGTACCTCATATGGGCTGAGGCCTATTCTGTCAGGTCTGTACCTTACAGAGAAGAGTACCAGGGGGAGGCACTCGGTCTATGGTCTATTCAGCTCTGCCTTGGCCTTCTGGATCGTGGTTTCTAAGGTATTATTTAAACTTTTCTGCTTTACCACTGCTTTGTGGATGGTACGGAGCATAAAAGGCCAGTTCTACCCCCAAAACCTTCATTATGTTCTGTATCACTTCTCCCGTGGAGGGATTACCTCTGTCACTCTCAGTTGTCTCCAGTACTCTGTACCTGTTTACCACCTCAAAGATCAGTTTTTGGTGGTGGCGCTTGTGAGCGGGTATGCCAGTCTGGCTACCCTGAGAACGGGTCTAGGCAGACCAGAACAAACTCGTACCTGCGCACCGTTGACAGTTGGAAGTAGTTTACTTGGAGACGCTGAAAAGGGTAGTCAGCATGAAAGGTGAACTGCATCAGAGCCTATACAGACCTACCTACGTTGTTCTGTGCACAAATCAGGCAGCCCTGTGTGTGTTTGGCTGTTGTGACGCTAAATCCTGGTGCAGACGAGTGACTAGCAACCACATCTGTCATAGCTGTTTTTGACCGGTGTGTATTTTCATGGGGCTTGGACCCATGATAGGATTGGTGCCTGTGGGAGACAAAGCTTGCTGGATACCATCCATTTATCTCCAGTTGTCTCTCTGCCCCTCTTGCTGGTTCCCATTGTTCCTTTTCCCCCCTTAAATTGCCTGCTTTATAACTGCATCAAAAGGTCATAATCCACCAGGAGTGTCGCCTGAGGGGGTACCTGTACCTCCCCAACCCCTGAAGGATCAAGTCTGGGCTGTCTTCACAGCCTGATCAGCCAGGTGATTTACGATTGCCTCTTTTGTGCCATCCTTGGAATGGCCTTTTGTTGCAATTTCCGGCTACTCTCTCAGGCAGTAAGAGGGCTTCCAGTGCTAATCAGTGCTGGAACACATTTTCTGTTTTTAATTGCCTTTTTCAAGAATGACCTTGCTCTCCAGATGGGTCCATAGTCATAAGCAATGCCATTGGCATAGCGGGAGTCTGTGAAGACGTTAGCCGCGTTCTCGTGAGCATGAGGTTCGGATTTGACTACATCATGTATGGAGAGTACAACATAACCTGTCTAGAACCTGCCTTCTTTACCATACCTCGATCCATCCACAAAAAGTCCAAAATCAGGGTTATCTAATAACTGAGTAACATGCGGGCCATTGCCAGCCATCCAGTCTGTGGAATACGGTTGGAGGGGGGTGGTTGTGCGAGTAGTTAATCAGCACTTTCAGACAGGAAGCTGTGTTAGTAGAAGTAGAGAAGAGACACATATTTGCAATAGACATTTTACTTAGTTTATTACAATCATAGATAGATAGATATTCTGATGTAAATATTTTAGGCTGTCAGACATTTTTTGTGTGTCTCAGCATCCATTTTTATATTAGCCCTTTCGGTATGCTGGCTGTATGGTGGCTATTGTATGTAGTTAGCTAGCATTGGTAATTTGTCAGGACCCTGGGAAAGCTGAATTAATTCAATGTTCTAAGCTGCCCCTTCCTCCCTTGCAGCTGTACAGGTCTTGTGATGTACAGGAAACTCTTTGTTCCACTGGCCATAAATCTAGCTAATGACAAGGTAATGCTAATTTGAAGGTGGAGTGACACCTTCGTCAGTTCACACAGACAAAGTAGTGCCAAGATTTTTAGTAAGAGAATCTTTTACTAAAGGTTATTGGGTCATCCGAAGGTCCTAGCCCAATATGAAATATATTTTCAGAATTAGGCAGCCCAGCCAATTAAAACACATTGTCTGTACTTGTGCTCGAGTCAGCAGCTCTCTTCCCTGGGCCATCCAGAATTTGGGCAGTTCCTTGCTGAAACCCAGCCTTATTCTATGTTTTCCTGCTCCTGCTAAATCCACTTCTTGTTTTCCTGTTCTGGCTCCACCCTGATACTAATAAGGGCTTCCTATAAAAGCCTGACTGTGCCTAAGATCTAGTGTGTCATTATTGTGCTCCACCACCTTGATCAAGCTTCTTTTCCTCCTGCTCCTCTCCGATTGTACTGATAGCTCCCTGCTGCTGACCTCTGGCTTCCATTTGACCATGCTTTTGTCTCATCCCATTGTACTGCATGCCATAACTTTCCAATAATGACTCCCGCTGCGGGGAGCAGGGGGGAGAGCTGTCAGTTCTCTGCGGTGAGCCTATCTGACTGATAGGCTCACCGTGGAGAATCAAGGCATGTTGAGATTTGAATCACGTGAGCAGATAATTGCTACGATTCTCCGCTCGTGGACAGCGGGGTTGTGCTTTCCAATGCTATGGAAAGTGTTCACTGTGTTACACCCGGCCGGATTATCGCCGCGGGTAATGCAATGAACTATCACCCATGCATAGGCAGCATTACAAGGAGGCTCTAATTGTAAAATAGCAGGTGTCCTAATAAAGTGTCCATTTAGTGTATGATATTAAGTAGTGGCAACAAGTGCAGCACCAACCACTTCAAGAGATATTAAGAAATTAAATATCACAGAATTTGGATATATTTAGACTAAAAACGAAAAATTATGTTTGAGGACCATTCACTTTAGGCTTAATATGAAGATAACAGAACTCTAGGATGCATCTTCTTCTTTGAGGTCCCACAAAACGTTGATTGGCAGATCTCCTATCTTCGCTTTGTAGACTTTATCAAACATCTCGCTTTGTGCCACCGTCATCATATTTTTCCAGTCACCAACAGCCCCTAGTAAAGAGTATAAAGAAGCTGAGCCAGTGGATTTCTGTATGAGTAATACAGTTAAGAAAATCAGATTAAAGTACACATTCTTACCAGCATCTTATGAAACAGATTCCAGTGACATTTTTTTTAGCAAGGGTACTTACAGCTATTATATTTTCCTTCAATAGATGTAATGAATGCTAATACAGATATCCAGCGGTAATTGATAGACACTTAACACACAGCAAAGGAGAGCATTCCCAGGAAATATGTATGTATACTTCTATGTATCAGTTTAAAATGGAGCATTTGGACATATTTCCCTTTAATATCGTATAAATACTGTTTACACAATCCGGCAACTAACCAGCATGGTTCCTTATTAGAGATGAGCGAACGTACTCGTTACGAGTACTTACGCACCCGAGTACCGCCATTTTCGAGTACTTCAGTACTCGCGCGCAAAGATTCGGGGGGCGCCGGGGGGCAGGGAGAGGTGTGGCGGTGCGGGGGGTAGCAGCGGGGAACAGGGGGGAGCCCTCTCTCTCTCCCTCTCCCCCCCACTCCCCACTGCTACCCCCCGTGCCGCCACGGCGCCCCCCGAATTTTTTCGCCCGAGTACGGAAGTACTCGGAATTCGCGGTATTCGGGCGAAAAAGGGGCGTGGCTGAGCACGTTCGCTCATCTCTATTCCTTATATCAGTGCTGGGATGCCAACTGCCAGGTTGGTAAAGGAAGTGACTGCTGTCAATATTGTTGTATTTTTTTCCCACCAAGCCTGTCTGTCATTAGAAATGAGTAGGGCCACATTCAGACGGCCATATGTGAGTTGCTCCTGAGATTCTCAGGCTCAACTTGCATTAAACTGCACTCCGAGAACAGTAAGCATGGATGTGCAGTCTCCTGCACTTTGGACAGCACACAAATAGAATCTAGTGCGCAAGCTTTTACTCATCCTTATGCAAGTAGCCTGATTCTCAGGCACAACTCACATCAGTCAGCACATGGATAGCTCATCCCTGTGCTGTTTAATGCGCGGGAGATCGCACGTTGACATGTACTATTGTCATATGAAAATCGGACAAAAATTGCCCATGCTGGGATTTTTTTTACTGGGACTATAAGTACAAAAAAAACTGTCTTTTTGCATACACCTATTTAAATACTATTTCTGCTTGATTTTCTGGTCCAAAAATTTTATGGAAAAAAAGGCCATGCAAGAGACACCGATCACAAACTAAAATGTTTCTACACAAATACACTGAGCATGGGAAACAAACAAGGAGAATTGGAGCTCCTAACACAGTGAGAGCAATATGATGTCATAGACATCACGGAAACTTGGTGGAATGAGACACATGATTGGAATACAAGGCTTGAAGGATACAACTTATCTATAAGAAAAAGGCCTAATAAAAAGGGAGGGGGTATTGCGTTGTATGTTAGGAAAACATACCTCTCTACGGAGATTCAAGCTTCAGAGCATGATAGCTCTGTAGAAACTGTTTGAGTAAGAATACAAGTAGAGATCAACAGAAAGGACACTCTTTCTACATCAGATGGCCAAGTTCTCAAAAACGTATGACATAGTGGTCATGGGAGATTATAACTATCCAGAAATTTGTTGGGAATCTCTGTCAGAAAAAATTCTAATATTCTTTTGTGGACAACTTTATCTTCTAAAAGGTAGAAGATAAAACAAGGGGATCTGTGACCTTGGACCTAATTCTTACCAACAAGAATGAAATGGCTGAGGAAGTAAGCGTGGTTGGGACCTTAGGAGGCAGTGATCTTGCTATCCTTGAATTTTGGATAAGAAGGGGAGGAAGACCTGAAAAGACTCACCCCTCAGGGTTGAATCTCAGAAAGAGGGTAGGAAGGATCCAATGGCTGGATGTTCTTAAGGACAGAAAGGACAAAAAGGTTGGGAAATATTGTGAAATGAGATTCTCAAGCACAATTGTTAACAATTAGAGATGAGCGAGCATACTCGATAAGGCAAACTACTCGAGCGAGTAGTGCCTTATTCGAGTACCTGCCCGCTCGTCTCTAAAGATTCAGCTGCCGACGCGGGTGACTGGTGAGTTGTGACGGTGAGCAGGGGGGAGCGAGGGAGAGAGAGAGATCTCCACGCCCCCTGCCGGCACCCAAATCTTTAGAGACGACCGGGCAGGTACTCGAATAAGGCACTACTCGCTCGAATAGTTTGCCTTATCGAGTATGCTCGCTCATCTCTATTAACAATCCCTAAAAGAAGAAGGAAGAATGGGAAGCATTTAAACAGACCAATATGGATAAGCATAGAACTTACACACATGTTAAAAAGGAAGAAAAATATGTTTAGCAAATAGCAAGAAGGGGAAATATCTAAAGAAGAATATAATTCAATCTGCAGAAACTGTAGGGCAAATGTCAGAAAAGCTAAAGCTAAAAATGAATTGAGGCTTGCAACACAGGTTAAAATCAATGAAAGCAATTTTGGGATATGTCAAAAGCAAAAGAAAAGTCAAAGATGCTGTAGGATGTTTAGGATGTTTACAGGATGAAAATGGTGAATTGGTTAAAAATTATGTTGAGAAGGACGAACTTTTAAATTGCTATTTTGGATCTGTTTTCTCTCAGAAAGTAGATGTAACATCAACTGATCTTTCCTGTGATATTAGGGGAATAAAAGAATGCAGGCTATATATAAGCAGAGAGATGGTGGGGGAACACTTAACTAACTTAAATAAATTCAATTATTGAGGTCCAGATGAATTACATCCTAGATACTAAAAGAAACAGCAGAGGTAATTGCTGAACCACTTGCTATAATCTTTAAAAATTCCTGGAGAACAGGAGAAGTCCCAGAAGATTGGCTGCAGGCAAAAGAAGGTGGAACCAGGAAACTACAGATCTGTGAGCCTGACTCTATATACAAGGAAAGATCTTTGAACAAATTATAATTTGTAATAATTATTAAACAGCATATATGCAAGTACTTGGATGAAAATGGAGTAATTACCAAGAGCCAGCATGGTAGACTAATCTAATTTCCTTCCATGACAGAATCACCGACTGGGTTGATCAGGTAAATGCAGTAGATATAGTATATCTTGACTTTAGTAAAGCTTTTGACAAAGTATCTCATACCATCCTTATTGAAAAAATGACCGAACATGGGATTGACAAGGAAACTCTTAGATGGATTCACAACTGGCTGAGTGATACTCAAAGAGTAGTCATAATTGGCTGCACATCCATTTGGAAGAATGTGTCAAGTGGAGTACCACAAGGTTCAGATATCATGTGAGGTAATGATCCCTCTCTTAGTATTCCAAATGAGGTCTGACTAAGGAATAGGTGTCCAGTTCTGGGAACCCCACTTAAAAAGAGACATAGACAAACTGGAGCAGGTTCAGAGAAGAGCTACCAGAATGCTGAGCGGTCTGTAAACCATGTCCTATAAGGAATGGTTAAAAGCTCTGGTAATGTTTAGCTTGCAAAAAAGAAGGCTGAGAAGAGACTTAATAGCTGTCTACAAATATGTGAAGGCCTGTCACAGTGCCTGAAAAGAAGGAGACACAGATTAAATATTAGAAGAAAAAAAATTGACAGTGAGGGTGATCAATCAGCGGAACAAGTTGCCACCGGAGGTGGCGAGTTTTCCTTCAATTGAGTTCTTCAAAAAGAGACTGGGCAGACATCTGTCTGGGATGATTTTGTGATCCTGCATTGACTAGGGGGATGATTCTTCAGAGGAAAGTGTGGACTTCATTCACCTAGGAGATAAGCCATTGTCAGAGTTTTCTGGAAACAGTTTATACCACACTAGCCAGCTGTGATCCAACCTATATAGAAACATTGACAGGCGACCACGTCAGCTTAAGTCCTAGATTGGTGGAGATTTAAAAGGTAAGTGCTGTTTTTTTATTTTTTATATTTTCAGATTTTTTTTTTAATTCTCAAACAATCCCTTCCATTTAAATTTACCTTTACGTAGAAAATTTCCTTTAGTATGGTCTAATAAATCATTTGGAAAAAAAAGTATAATTAGCAAGAGGATCTTCTTTCATGTTCTTAAAAGTTGCTTTTTCCACCACAGTGTCTATGTCTTTCTCATTGAGCTTTATATCCACAAATTTGCATATTTTCAGTACAGCAGATCGAAGGTCCTGAAACAGACATTATATATTAACCACAAAACACGCAGGTATAAGAATAAGAAATGTAGTTCTATAATTGCCAGCACCATCATTAACCCCTTAAGGACATGGCCTATTTTGGGCTTAAAGACGCAACGATTTTTGGCGGATTTTCATCTCAATTTTTCAAAAGCCATAACTTTTTTACTTTCCGTCGACGTGGCGATATAAGGGCTTGTTTTTTGCGTGGCGAACTATAGTTTTTATCGGCGGCATTTTTGGGTACATAGACTATATCGTAAAACGTTTATTTTTTTTTTTATGATAACAGGGAGAGAAAACGCATCAATTCAACCATAGATTTTTTTTTTACAGCATTAATTATGCAGCATAAATTACACAATCCATTTTTTATGCAGGTCGGTACGGTTACAACGATACCAAAATTCTTATATTTTTTTAGTTTTCTTCACTTTTCTGCAATAAAAACCCTTTTTTTGTAAATCTTTTTTTTTTTCTAAATCGCTGAATTCAAAGTCCTGAAACTTTTTTATTTTTCTATGTGCGGAGCTCTATGAGGGCTTATTTTTTGCAAGATGAGCTGTAGTTTTTATTGGTACCATTTTGGGCAACATACAGCTTTTTTGATCACTTTTATCGCATTTTTTGGGAGGCAAAATGCTAAAAATTTGCATTTTGCCTGTTTTTTTTTACGCTTTTTGCAGTGCAGAATAAAAAGTATATTCAACTTATTGGACACGTCGTTACGGACGCGTCGATACCAAATATGTACCGTTTAAATTTTTTTTACCTTTTTTTATGCTAATATGAGAAAAAGCATATAAAAGGTTTTTTGTAACATTTTTCTTTTTTTTACACTTTTATTATTTTTTTTTACACCATCTATGTCCCTCTGGAGGACGTAAAGCACAGCACCGATGAGCGCTGTGATATGGCATGGCAGGGGTTCTGTTCTGCCATGCCTTATCGCTTATACAGCGATCATAGGCTCTGGCAACACAGGATGCCGGTATCTGGCGTCCTGTTGCCATGGCAACAGGCCGGGCTCTCTGCGATTATATCGCGAGAGCCTAGCAACTTCAGAGAGAGAGCGCGCTCCCTCTGTGAACCCTTCCCATGCCGCGATCTACATAGATCGTGGCAGTGAGGTGTTAACAGCGGGGGGGCGCATCTCTGATGCACCCCCGCTGTTGCAGCGGGAGGCCGGCTGTGACTGACAGCCGGCTGCCGCTGCGGGATAGCGCGAGAGCAGTCATGATCTTTCGCTATGCCTATGACATAAGTGTATGTCATTTTGCGGGAAGTAACCCACTCCCATGACATACCCTTACGTCATGGGGAAGGAAGGAGTTAAAGGGGTTGTCCCGCGAAAGCAAGTGGGGTTATACACTTATGTATGGCCATATTAATGCACTTTGTAATGTACATTGTGCATTAATTATGAGCCATACAGAAGTTATTCACTTACCTGTTCCGTTGCTAGCGTCCCCGTCTCCATGGTGCCGTCTAATTTCAGCGTCTAATCGCTCGATTAGACGCGCTTGCGCAGTCCGGTCTTCTTTCTTCTGAATGGGGCCGCTCGTGCCGGAGAGCGGCTCCTCGTAGCTCCGCCCCGTCACGTGTGCCGATTCCAGCTAATCAGGAGGCTGGAATCGGCAATGGAACGCACAGAGCCCACGGTGCACCATGGGAGAAGACCTGCGGTCCACCGTGGGTGAAGATCCCGGCGGCCATCTTCGCAAGGTAAGTAAGAAGTCACCGGAGCGCGGGGATTCAGGTAAGCACTATCCGTTTTTTTTTTTTAAACCCCTGCATCGGGTTTGTCTCGCGCCGAACGGGGGGCTATTGAAAAAAAAACAAACCCGTTTCGGCGCCGGACAACCCCTTTAAATATTGAGACATCTTCCAAGCCGGTTTTGTATCTATGCTAATTATAAGTCTTCTGTAATTACACCTTCTATGGCCAGTGCTGCAGCTATGAGAACAAGCATCAAGAGCCTGACTATTATCCCATCCACCCATCACTGTGCATGCAAAGATAGCTGTTAATCACTAAGTAGAAAAGCCCGGCAAGGAAATAAATGAATAAAATACAAATTATTCTAAATTTTTTCCTATTAAACTACATATCTATCAGCTCCCCAAATGTATAACAGGCTTCCCAGAGATATGCCTGCATGTACAATGATACAAGTTTCCATTAAAGCTTATGATCACATTTTGGCACCCTTTTACTGTTTATATTAAATCTATCCTTTGCTTTTAGAAGAAAAGTTGTCTTGGCACCAGAGAGGTGAAGTAATCTTACCTACCCTCCTTTGTTTTTTTTTGTTGGTGGTGTCTCCATCAATATGCCCGACACACCTTTCTAACTATCCGTGTTATGCCTTACTGATGTTGGATTGGAGCTGCTAGTGTAGGTCACTGGAGAATAGTCAAGACAGCCAGGAGTCGTTATCGGCAAGTCACGTATGCAGTACAAAGGGATGAGAGAGAAGTGTAGTCTAATGGAAGCCAGAGGTCAGCAGCAGGAGGTATTGGTACACAGTACAATGGGAGGAGATGGAAGTATGGTCAAACAGAAGCCAGACATCAGCAGCAGGAGGTATCGGTAGGCAGTACAATGGGAGGAGATGGAAGCATGGTCAAATAGAAGCCAGAGGTTAGCAGCAGGAGGTATCGGTACAATCATAGAGGAGCAGGAGGAAGAGGAGCTTGATCAGGTGGTGGATCACAATAATTACGTACTGGATCTGAGTCATGGTTAGGCTTTTATAGGAAGTCCTAATTAGTAGCAGTGTGGAGCCAGAACAGGGAGACAGGAAGTGGATTTAGCAGGAGCAAGGAAACATTAAACAAGGCTGTGTTTAAGCAAGAAACTATACAAATCCTGGATAGCCCAGGGGAGAGAGCTGCCCTGCTCTGACTAGAGCACAAAAGGTCCCTGGTTTGAGTGATGTGCACATTGCATTGGTAGTATTTCAATTGATGAGCTACACCTCATGTGATCATTTTGGTTAATCTGAAAGCAGCATGAAGTGCCTCAGATTACCAATATGCAATGTACTCCCAACAGTGAGTGAAGAGATATGGCTGCATCTTGGAAGAATGGAGAGGGGCCAGGAAGTGGCAAATATGCGAAGGAACAGTAAAAAGGCAAAGACAATTCTGGGATGTATTAATACAAGCATAGTCTAGATCATGTGAGGTTATTATCCCTCTCCACTCTTCCTTAGTCAGATCTCATTTGGAATACGGTGTCCAGTTCTGGGCACCCCAATTTAAAAAAGTAAAGAGAAGAAGCATTATTAATTATGAGGTAACATAGAAGCAGTACTTATGGTGGGGCACATAGAGGGGGCATTATTTATTGTGGAGGCACAGAAGGGCATTATTTCTTGTGGGCACTATTATCACTGTTTTGGGACACTATTAATATGAGGGGCACTAAGAGCAGCATTAGGGGTAGTGGCAAGATGGGTAGAGTGAACATAGGTTATTCATAACTGAAAGAAGAACTTATAGGGCCTAAATACAGCAGAAATGGGAAAGTGAACAACTGCAATCAGAGAGGATTCCATATGTGATCATTGAAGGTAACTGAACTACATTTGTAGTGGCCTCCAGAATAGTCACATTCATTTGTTCTGTCACACCTGTCTATGTGCTTGCAGAAGGCATAGAAGGTGCCATACATCAGAGAAACCTTGTTTCCCCCTTCTTCCTAAGCTAGAAGCATAGAGCTGGCAACAGCTTTCTGCATATTGGCTATATGTCATGCTCCACCAGTGCGGGAAGAGAGAGGGAGTGGAGGAGGAGTTAGAAGGGAGTTTTGAGGAAAGTTTGCAGTGAGCCATCGTCGGAGGTCATGTAACAGGAGTGCAGCAGAGAATACAGTGATAGATCAAGTCTTCAAGGGAAGCTAGGTCCTTTCTGCTCCCAAGCCTTACCAGCAGCGAGGAGAAAGAGTTTGAGGTCATCTTTCCACTAAAATAGTGAGTTAAACTAACCCGGTGAAATCAAAGCCAGGAATAATTCAGAGGCCATCTTAAACTCAAATCCAACACCTGCATCTTTCACTTCCAGTAAGCCCATTAGTTCGCAAGTACTGTGGGGATTTATTGCTGAGTAACCTCTAGGAACGCAGAGAGAGCGTTGAAGAAAAGTGTATGTTATTTCAAGTTTACTGCTTTCAACGTGTTCATCAATCGCATCATTGTCAGCACTGCTATAACTTCTGTATTGCAGCATTACTGTAGAAAGGGAATCTTGTTGATTGCAAAGCTTAAGTAAAACTGCGTGCCCCCAGTTTACTAAGAAAAGCTAACTGAACTCGTGCCAAGTTATTTCACCATCGTTCAACTTGGAGTTCAGATTGGAGTGCTGGCGTCACAAGTGACTAAACACAGTTCAGTTTAAACATATTCTTATACGTCATTTGTGCCACTGTGCAACAGCTAAGTAGAGCACCATTGCCACCATTGTTGGGAGAGATTGCACAGCCACCCGTGACAAACAACTTGCAATCCCTGTGGTCTCCCCCAATTTGGCACGCTTCGCTCAGCCGTTGCACATTCACTTTTCACTGCGTATAGCTGGAAATATTATTTGGTGACTGCATTATGTATAGGTATAGTAAAGCTGAGCCACTGTATCAGATCCCACCATGTTATAAAAGTTGTCTTACACTGTGTCCGATATGTATGGATCTATATGTAGGAATATATGTATACTTACTATCTAACCATCTTTTTTCTGGGGGTGGGGGAAGCATATGTGTTGTGCCCCTGATCTTTTAAGACTAGCAAAAACCTATGCCACTAGTGCTACATCAGTGGGTCACGTAAAAGGAATTTATAACCACCTTTATACTGCCTTCTCAGCATAAGGTAGTGACTGGCACAACAATGTTCATAATAAGTTTGTTACATATATCTAGGAAGTAATTTGTCAGAAACTTACATTTTATCAGAAGCAGCACACAGAGGACTACAGGAAGTAGTCCTTGATATTCATGAGCTTCAGACTAGCCCTACGCAACCCATCCTCCAGCCCCTGATTGATAGCTGCATGCTATTACTGTGCATAGAGATGCAGCTGTCAATCAGTGGCTGAAGGCTGGAGGATGCCTTGGATGAGGCAGATGGATGTTTCCTGCATTTCCGGTTGTTGCTGCTGAGATGTGAGTTTCGGACAAAATACTTTACTGATATAACAAATATATTGCTGCAATCAGCATGTCTGTCACTACCTTATGCTGCAGTCAGAGAGGGCAACGTAAAGGTGGTGACAGATTCCCTTTAAGAGAACCCGTGATGGAGCTGAGCGCTATGGCAGAACCACAGCCAGTGGACATGAAGAAAAGCTGAACTTTTTCACCAGGGTCCACGAGACTATAGCTAGACCCCACAATGCAACCTAAAGAAAACAATGCAGCTGGCCACAATCACATTGTAACTATAAAGGTATCTTCACATGGGGGGTGATTATCACATGAATCATCACTGGAAACCACTATGTAGAGCGATAGTCATCCCATGTGCACACAGACGCTGACAGGATATCGAGTGAGAAATCGCTTGCATGTTGGAGTTGCTTGGTTTTCAGCTTACCTACAATCCCAGCGACTGTCAGCATGTGTAACCAGGCAGTCATTCATCTATGAACGACTGCCTGTTGCAGTGAATGGAGGCAGTCGCCCAGACGAGATCTCCGACCGATCTGCCTCCATTCTGTGAACAACTATCACTCCTGTGTGAGAGCTTGGAGTGACAGTCGGTAGGACAGCTGTCAGGGCTTATGTGCCTGACCATCATCCCATTTAAAGCTATGGATACACTGCAGATTGAGAAAACTGTTATGGCAAGGGGGAGGAGCTCAAGGCAGATCATGAATAAGTGTCACTCATCATGTTAGGGTTGTGTAGGTCACACACTGGACGACTGTACAACCAGAACTATGAACGTAATTCTATGCTGGAAGAAAGGCTAACTACAAAAATGTATTATATTTACAAAATAATTTTATACACATTACATCCATATTTTAGTTGTAAAATGTAGTTTAAAGATGGATATAACCTTTAACATGCTTGTTGGACTGAGGAAATGGAATTAGGAATGACAACTGAGACAGATTTGCTGTGTTTGGCCATGAAGTCCTAACATAGATGTAAATTCCAAGTGGATGCCATAGTTGTCAAATTCACTTTATATACTGCACAGCTTGTTATTATCTAATAAACCAATAATTACCTTTTTCATTTCCTCATATGTCAAAAATAGTATGTTGAAATCTTCTTTGTGCGCGTACCAGCCGCTAATATGATCAAACCACGAGCCACCTATGACTGTAAAATAAGATTAAATGTATCATTATAAATGCAGAAAGTTTTCTAAACTTTGTGAATCCCTTTTACTTTAGAGCACTGTATGGTTTTAAGGGCCTAATGTGTTTGATTTTCAAAGTGCAGATTCACTTTTGCGGTTTCTGTCATTTGAGTGATAAGTGACAAACTTCAGATTGTCTGTTTGTCTGCAAGTACTATTACTGATACTGCAGGTATGCAGACGTCTGGTCTGAATGAATCCCCTTCTGTCGATCGTGTGCGGACACGTGAATCCAGGTCTTGTTTGCTGTTGAGCGTTATCCTTATCTGTGGTGTATGAGGAGTATATGTGGACATCTGTATGTTGAGTACCTATGTGGCTTATCTTACATCTGTCTAGTTCGGATGTACTCTTTCCTGCTTTCCAACTAGGGACACACTAGGCCCTTAGGTGCGAGGCGCAGGGCTGTTCTGTTGGGATGATCAGCCTAGCTGTAAATACGATCTACTCCCAGTTATATGTCTTGGTGTGACCCTTTTAGTAGTTCATTCGTTCAGGCCAGGTGGATGAGCTTTATATGAACATAACGCCACAAACGTCGATAGAGAGTGATTTACTGTCTCACTTTTACTGGAATCACATGTACACTGCTCAGTCCTGCTGTACAATATTCTTTTATGATGATGGTACTTCTCTGTCTGCTACAGAGAGTTAGGGCAAAGGATCTGCTGGTTTCTCCATGTGCAGTCCATATAGAAATACCGTAGCAGCAGTTTTTCCTTCAAGTGTAGAGAAAACTGAAAATTAGAGATACAGCCTGAAGAGGGGAAAACTGCTGATAAATACATCCCATTTAATGGCCATAATAGTGTTATAGCTTATGAAAACACGGCAGCTTATTCTGAAATGTCACCCATAAAGCTGGGCATGCTTTAAGGAGAAAGTGAGAGAGCTCAGTGATTGTGGTCATGCAGTGGATGGGCATCTGCTGTGCCACAGGGTACTGGTGTATTATTTTGCCACCGGAAATTAGGGCTGGCTAAATAATATAGCAAACTTGACATTTAGTAGTGCCCCCAGCTTCTGATTGGCTGGGGGCGTGTTTAATGCCCCAAGTGCTGTTGTCCTTCTGGGAGGACAGCAGCAAGAATGTGAGTGGCGGCGCTGGTACTACGAGCAGGAGGAAAGGCGGCAGAGCGTGAAGGAGGAGAGAACATTCCTTACTTTACATTAAAACTACTGTTGGGTCCAAAAGTTAATATAATTTAGTCTTTGTACACCACAGCATTGAATTGAAAAGCCATCAAGATGTGATTTAAGTGTAGACTTTCAGTATTAATTAAAAAGTGTTTAACATACATATAGAATTAAGTGTTTAGGAATTCTAACAATTTTTTACGTAGTTCCTCCATTTTCACAGACTCAAAATTAATTAGACAAAGTAACATAACAACTATAAATATGCCTGAATGCAAATAATTTACAGCCTGAAGTTTGGATCACAGGCACATCACCAAATGCTGAGTTTCCTCTCTTGAGATGCTGTAACAGGTGGGATGTTGTGATGGTGCCATGGTGACAGACCCTTCTCAATGATTTATGATCAATATACATGCAGGGCTCTAACCATAATTTCAAGAACTCCCACTCAGACTGGCAGCTGCTGGGATTCCACATCCTGCCTAATTCTGCCAGTATAGAAGTTGGTTAGTTTCACACAGTCAACACACCATACTGGGGCTTTACATCCTTTTAGGCCACAATAAAGGCACGGGGCAAAAGGTAAGTTTTCACTGTATAAGACCAGAGCAAATTAAATCATTTGACTTCCCTGGAAGGTCCTTAAATACAAATACAATATTATCCATTAAAAGGACAGGGTATCAATTAGGTTAACCCCTTACATTGCTTTGCTAGTCCTTTACTGCAGCGGTCTTCAGTTTTCTGCTTGTTTGTGGGTCTCTTTTCTGATTTTTTTAGCCAGTGAAAAGCCTGCTAAATCAGGTTGAGGTCAGAAGACTAAGTAATTGGAGAATTTTTTATTTATGGTTTTTCAGCCTAGTTGTGGTCTCCTATGTTTCCACTGACACCACTTTGGACCAGATATTTTTTTAGAGCACTACGATATAACGGGATATACCTTATTGTTTGTTTTTTTGCCTTCCTCTTGATCAACAAGGGGGAATAGGAGGTGGAAACAGGCTGAACTGGATGGACATTGTCTCCCTTCAGCCCAACATGCTTTGTCCTAAGTGAAAAGCCTGCTTAATCAGTCAGGGAATTTACTTTTTTTGATTTTTCAGCCTAGTTGTGGCCTCCTTCACTTGCATTGACACCACTTTGGCCCAGATATTGAGAGTTCTCATTAAAGGAGATGTCCCGAGGCAGCAAGTGGGGTTATACACTTCTGTATGGCCATAATAATGCACTTTGTAATATACATTGTGCATTAATTATGAGCCATACAGAAGTTATAAAAAGTTTTTTACTTACCTGCTCCGTTGCTAGCGTCCTCGTTCCCATGGAGCCGACTAATTTTCGCCCTCCGATGGCCAAATTAGCCGCGCTTGCGCAGTCCGGGTCTTCTCCTCTTCTCTATGGGGCTCCGTGTAGCTCCGTGTAGCTCCGCCCCGTCACGTGCCGATTCCAGCCAATCAGGAGGCTGGAATCGGCAATGGACCGCAGAGAAGCCCTGCGGTCCATGAAGACAGAGGATCCCGGCGGCCATCTTCAGCAGGTGAGTATGAAGACGCCGGACCGCCGGGATTCAGGTAAGCGCTGTGCGGGTGGTTTTTTTAACCCCTGCATCGGGGTTGTCTCGCGCCGAACGGGGGGGGGGGTTTAAAAAAAAAAAAACCCGTTTCGGCGCGGGACATCTCCTTTAACAGCTACCTAATGCAAATTCCACATCTTGACCTTTTATCTCTTTTAATCTCCTGTCTTCACCTGTTCCTGGAAGGAATATGCTACACCGGGCCATGAAAGTGTTCATTGCTCAAGTTTGTGAAAGAAACTATATAAAATACTGTAATGGTAATGCAATTTTTACTTAAATTGCTTGAAATAAAACTGAAAGTCTGCATTTCAATCATGTTGATGGCTGTGTTACTAATACATTGCAGTGGTGTACAGAGGTAAAGCTACGAAAATTGTGTTCTGTTCAAGTACTTCTGTATTTTTAATTTTGATGTTGTGCAGTATGGCTGAAAAATACGGAAATTTGAAAATGAAGCTTACAATATATTGTAATAGTAACGATGCTTCTCAGATTTAGTTTATATGATCATAAATCCCCATGGAATATAAAAATGAATGTAGAACTGAAGCTAACGTCACTACAGGTTGTAACCCCATGCAGTGAGCGATAGACATCATATTTTTGTGCCACTAAGTGCTGAGGGATTATATTGGAAACTAAAAAGATTTGATTGCTTTACATTGAGGAGTTTTACTTTGTACCTCATACTTTCAACAAAGGTCAAAATTTTCCTACTGAAATCCCCTTTTAAATGTATTTAGCTGCCCATGGTTTTACTTCAGATGACATCAGAGACTCCATTCAGGTGTTGTTGGCATCCATCATTTGATGGATCCATTGGAGCATTATGGGGTTCCTACATAAATAGAAACTGCAAAATAGAAGTGAACAGAGTCTGAAGGTTACTTGTAGGCTACATTGATATGTTTTTTTTTTTCCGCATATGTAATAGGAAATTGTATCTGTGTGATCAAGAACTGTAGTTTCCAGGAGTGAAACTCCAGCCCCACAGAATTCATTGTTTTTATAATGTTTTATAGAATGTGCTTATGCCTTTGTATTGTTTACAATATGACTATAAACATAGTAACATAGTATGTTAGGTTGAATGAAGACAATGTCCATCTAGTTTAGCCTGCATCGACCCCTTCCTTGTTGATCCAGAGGAAGGCAAAAAAAAAAACAAAAAACAGCGAGGCAGAGGGCAATTTAACTCATTTGGAGGAAAAAAATCCTTTCTGACTCCATAATGGCAGTCAGAATAATCAACATTTGGGTTCCTACCTAATTCCAGCCCCGCTGATCACCTAATGTTTATATTCTATAATATCATAAGCG
The DNA here is from genome assembly GCF_035609145.1 of Eleutherodactylus coqui. NCBI lineage: Eukaryota > Metazoa > Chordata > Amphibia > Anura > Eleutherodactylidae > Eleutherodactylus > Eleutherodactylus coqui. Next base: position 236,954,905 of record NC_089837.1, on the reverse strand, counting down.
CTCTAAAAAGAAGTCTAGTCCCCTCCTAAACTCCTCTATTGATTTTGCCATCAGCACCTCCTTAGGCAGAGTTCCACAGTTTCACTGCTCTTACAGTTAAGAACCCCCTTCTGTGTTGGTGATGAAACCTGCTTTCTTCTAGACGTAGAGGATGCCCTCTTGTTACAGTCCCAGTCCTGGGTATAAACAGATCATGGGAGAGATCCTTGTATCGTCCCCTCATGTATTTATACATAGTTATTTGATCGCCCCTTAGCCATCTTTTTTCCAGGGTAAATAATCCCAATTTGGATAGCCTCTCTGGGTAGTAAAGTCCTCCCATTCCATTTATTAATTTAGCTGCCCTTCTTTGGACCCCCTCAAGCACTGTAGCATCTTTCCTGAGCAGCGGTACCCAGAACTGTACACAGTATTCCATGTGAGGCCTGACAAGTGCCTTATATAGCAGAAGAATAATGTTCTCGTCCCTCGCCCCTATACCTCTTTTAATGCACCCTAAGATTTTATTTACATTTGCAGTGGCTGACTGGCATTGATTGCTGCAGTTAAATCTACAATCCTCTTGTACCCCCAGGTCTTTTCCCATATCATTTTTCCCTAGCAGTACCCCATTTAGTGTATGTTGGTGGCATCTATTACTCCTGCCCATGTGCAGAACCTTAGATTTAACAATATTGAACTTCATTTGCCATTTTCAGCCCAAACCCCCAACTTATCTAAATCAATTTATGCAAAGTATGCATCCTGCCCCTGGATCGCTTCATGTAGGAACTGATTTATAGCTGATGGTAAAAGGCTCTCACAGAGACTAGAAAAACTCTAGGGCTATGGTGAAACATTGAAAGTAGTGCAGGATGGTGTTCTAAAAAGAGTTTAAGAAGTATTCAAGCCACCACTATCAGTGTTCGAACTGCTAACTTTTAAGGAATCTGCCTTTACCTTCTGGATGTTGTACTATTATTAAGCCTTTGGAACAAGTATTGCTCTAGCCCAAAAATAAGACCTACCCCAATAAAAAGCCTTACCCTGATTTTCAGGGATGGGCGGGGGCTTGAAATATAAGCCCTCCCCTAAAAATAAACCCTGGCTACACTACATGAAAAAACAAACAATACTCACCTAGCAGCCGCCGTGCAGGTCCCTCATGCCGGGCTGCGGCGCTCCGGCAGTCTTCCATGTAGTCCTCGGCGCTGAGAGAGCATTCTCTTCCTGGTAACGGGGCTTGAATACCCCGCCTCCAGCAAGAGATTGAATCACAGCCATCCAGTGAATTACATCATTTTACTTGTGTGCGACTGAGCAGATTGGGATACAACACACTGTGACAAGTGTAACGCTTACCATCCCTCACACAGTCAACCTGATCTTTCAGGTCACCACAGCACAGAACTACTTTAAAAACTGAAAAAAAAAAAACTACAATTGAGTTCCTTATCAAAAAAATAATTCTATGCCTACTTCTGTATTACCTTTCCCTGATATGAACAGGTTGAAAAATGTTTCCCAACTTATTGTACATTTTAAGTTTGGAAACATTTTGTAGAAGTGGTAAAAGGACACCATGACATCTTTTGGCTTTCGACACACATATATAATCTGAAAAAATAGAAATAATGAACATTTATTAAAATTTTGGTCCAAAGAGGTTGTCCCATCACATTCTATGACATCTATATACCACTAACAGGACGTATAAACAGGGGCACAACACATTTATCAATTGGCTAATAATATTCAGAAATAATGTTATTTATTAATCAATAACTACAAATCTAAAGAGGATCAATAATGATAACAATGACGATGAAAACAACAACATTCACTTATGTACACCTCTTTTAGTCTCTTTTTTTCCTCTTGGGTTGCAATGGCAGAATCAACCAAGATCTTAAGGGCAGGGACTTGACATTTGATCTTCACTTATAAGAACACGCTCAAAAGACTCATTAAATGTTCATCCAAAGAAGAGTTAGGGTACTTTCACATCTGATTTTGGGAGTTCTGTTTTTTTGCCGTTATTGGAGCAGGAAATGAGAATTCCATGGCGGAACAGATCCATCTTATGACGGAAACAAACAGCGCCGAACGGATCCCGTTAACTGTAATGAGCTCTGTTTGGTTTCTGCTCAGCTGTCTGGGATACACAAGTGTATGCACCAATGCGCTCGCTTCAGCATAACGTATTTGCACTATGAATGAGGTTTATTTGCGCAATATCAATAAGTTCTATTCTCTGTACATTGCGTGTGAAAATACGCCTGTGTGAATCCGCCCTAAGATCTTTTAAGGTTTCAAGGCTATAAATGTGTGTGCATAAATACACAAACACAGGTACTTGCATGACATAGCTAGTCCCCTACTGGTACTCATAAACCAGAGTGCAGGGCAGTTCTACATTATATTACTACATAAGACACTGCATGAGAGCCAACATTACTAGAAAGCAGGATTACACTTCATCAGCAGATGCACCTAATTTACTACCGAAGAGAGCTGCTATTTTCCGAGAGTATAGCAACTGAAAATAATGTATCTGGCCCAGAAACGTAACTTGAAGCTGCTGAGCCCCAGTGCAAAATCTGGAACTGGGCCCCCAACTATAAAGCTTCATTGATAGTATTGGTTTGCAATATGGCGAAGAGAGACTTTATGGGCCCTCTAGGGCTCCTGGGCCAAGGCGCAATCGCACCCTTTGCACCCCCTATACGTACATCAGTGACTTGGCCAACATTTTATGGATATCTGTTTTTCACCCCATGCTTCTGCCCCTGCTGGCTGGCAGCCAAGACCCCAGGGATTAGCACTGAGGGTTGGAGCACATGTGCTGGTAGAGGGAGCTGCTGCTGTTGTATGATTACTCAGCTGAGATATCAATATATGAGGCAAATGATCTATCTAGTTCCTACAGCTGGAGTGAGGATATATATATATATATATATATATATATATATATATATATATATATATATATATATATATATATATCCGTTGCTAGTAAAACTGCGTCAATGTAGCACAGGTATTACTGCCTGACTCTCCTTAGCTTTCCTACACAGAGTCAGTAGACTCTGCTTACTTATACATATATGTCTAACAGGTCTAGTGATACCTTCTGCGTATGACACAGACATGACTTGTTACTTAAGTTCTAAGCTATAAAGGGGTTTCTGTCATAAAAAAACAAAACAATACTTACCTATTCCACCCCAGACAGATTCTTTAACACATGTTCTCCTCCCCGATCTTCTCCAGTCCGCTGGGTTACCTCACCACAAGTCAGGCAGGTCCTCTCCTTCTTGGTATGATGCATCCATTCCTTGCATTCTTCTTCCTGTGGGCAATGTACACTACATCACTAGCGACGTATCGTTCACAGCCTAGCATGGAGTCCCGATCTATTGCTGAGGCTGTGTGCATGAGCAGTCTCTGCAATAGCTCGGCACTCCCTGTTAGGCTGTGAACGCTACATCAGGGATGTAACTATAGGGGATGCAGAGCATGCAGTTGCACCCAGGCCCAAGAGCCTTAGGGGGCCCATAAGGCCTCTCTTCTCCATATAAGGAGCTCAGTAATATAAATAAAGCACTATAGTAGGGGTTCCGTTATAGATTTAGCATTGGGGCCCAGAAGCTTAAAGTTACGCATCTACGCTACGTCACTAGTGACGTAATGTTCAAATTAACTTTTCAATGGTCTTGGCTGCTGCTTGCAGGGTACAATGGCACAGCCAATGGTTGAGCACTGGATGGGCGTGTTAAAATCGAAGCTTTGTTCTTCCGACAGCCAATCGCTCTGCCTTTAGCCCGCTGAATGTACGCCCCTCCAAACGATTAAACAGTCCCATCAAATCGCTTAGCGAATGTCATTTAAACCAAATGAAAAGCGATCTGCCAAACTACGGATTTTAAGTGGATTGAAAGACAACGATGAACTAAGAGGTAACAAAAATGCTCGATGGGCATGTGTTTACACACAACGATTATCGCCCAAAAGATGGGTTTGAGCGAATCTTTACGATAATCGTTGTGTCTAAATGGGCCTTAAGGGAAAGCACCTAAAAGGTGTGAGGAGAGTTATAAGGCCGTTCATGTTCCACTGGGGAATATGCAAATGGAAGATGGAACAATACCTCTATATGCCACCTATTGAAAGACAGCATTCTTGCAAGTTATTATCAGACTTTAACAAGCCTTCCAACAATAACCATGCACAGACAGCTGTTTTGGGGTGGTTGCCCCTCATCAGTGTGTAACAGGTCTCTGGTTTGGCAAGTGAGAGGCCTATAGACGTGTTACAAGGCTTGTTAAAAAGTCTGATATTGACATGTGGGAATACTGCCTTCTAATAGGTTATAGTGAAAACAGTTGCCAAAGGCATTAACCCTTCTGCCAAGTTCCCTAAAATATAACTTTTATTAGATATAAATTTAAATTCACTTGCTAAAGGTTAAAAATCCAGATTGCAGACTGCCTGAAACAAGTAAACACTCATTGGGTAAATCTCCCATATGAGAGTACAGATTTACCCTATTTCCCAGGCACATGAGTTGAAGCATCAAGGGGAATCATTAAACAAGCACTCATGGCAGATAGCAAGACACAGCCAAGCACTACACAGCAGTACTGATAGTCAGCATTAATGACAGTATTAACCTTGAAAACCACAATGCTGATTAGAGATGACATCATGTGTGAGTCAGTGTCATTGTTTATTCTGCCACTGGCTGCCTCTGATCAGTTCTGTAAATACTGTATAGTCTGTAGAGTAATGATTGTTAGTAGGATTTTTGTTTGTGAACTGACAGCTTTCATGGTACAGGTCATACTATGACGCACAAACTTGAATAGCAGGGGCTGATGTAGTGGCCCAGTACATCAGAGGGGGCTTTCCTGGACCCCTCCATAAATGTCATACATGTATGTCTTATGTAGATGCTTTGTGCAAAACTGTCTTGTCATTCTGTTATGCATATTGCACAGCTGCAGTTAATGAGAGATTAATGTCTGCAAAGTATGAGCTGACTGTCTATAAATGCATCAATTCATGTCCTGTTGCATGGTATGAGTGAGCTTATAAATGTGAGTGCTTGAGAGCGGGAAAAGGTCTTTCATCTTGAGTTCCATCTGAGAGAGTAAAGCAAAGAGGCACATGGGGGCACCTTCAGTCCTCATGTGTTGAAGATAGAAGAGGAGGAGAGATTCACGTGATCAGTGAGTGAGCCTACCCCAGTGAGAGAGAGCATTAGCCAATCCTAAGTTTTCTTACTCAAGGCCCAGTGCAGAGGTACTCTTTCATTTCTTCAATTGTTCATGCCCAAGCATCCTGAAGTCTGGGACCACTGGGTGGAGCTGCGTGTCTACAACTGTCACACACACAGGCGTCCTCAAGTCTGGGATCACTGTGGAGGTACTCAGCTTCAAGTGTGTTTGTATATATCCATTTCTATCTGCACTTGGAATACTGTCTATTGCCTTGCATCATTGGAGTTGTTACCCAGTTATATTATTCTAGGCCCTGACCGTTCCCAGGGGCCTGATGTACTCTGTTCCTGTCTCATTTATTCTCCACTGAGATTCATGCAGGTGGATACTGGAATGATGGCGTCACCCATGACAACCGCAATCCCTGTTCTACCATCTATTCGGCATCCCTATCCTAGGGGCGTCCAAAAGAGGCCCAGGCATTTCATATGCATAATTTAATCACCCAGGTAGGAAATGTAAAAGCACCTCCTCCTGATAGATTTAAGGCCCACTTAGACACAACGATTATCGCACAAAAGATGTCGTGCAAGCAACTTTTGAGCGATAATCATTGTGTTATTTACCGCTCAAGATGATCGCTCGAGCACTCAGAGCGGAGGATGCAGAAGACAAGGGGGCTCTTCACGCTTGTCTTATGCATCCAGAGGTTTTCTGCATCGAGCGCCAACTGTTTAACAGCCTGTCATCAGGGAGCGGGATACAGCTGAAACAATGGTATCAGTAGCACGCTGAAAGACAACGATGAGTGATGGCCTAATGAAAACTGCACAATGTCAGTGCAGTTATACACAACAATTAACGCTCAAAAGATAGCTTTTGAGCGAATTTTAAGTGATAATCGTTGTGTCTAAATGGGCCTTTAGTTTGCTCAGGGGTAAGGACTGGGTGATTTAGTGTGTGGACTAGTTGAGGCGTGGCTTAGAAATTTTGCTGTGATGCGTTTTGTGTGCCTCTTTGTCTGTTGCATTTTCTTTCCCTGTAAAGTTAAGAACGGGACATTTTGTGTGAAACCTGTTCATTGTATCAATTTAGTTGTTTACTAAAAATTCCAATTTATACTGTTCTCCAATTAAACTGTCTTATTTTACAGCTATTACCCGACTCTTCCTCTTACTCAACATCATATCCCGATACCTCATGAGTGAGCCCTCAAAGCCCACTACAGATGCATAAAGGGGTGGTGGTGAGCCCTGCCAACCCTACCTTAGTACTGGTGGATCTAGTCTCCACCGGAACTGTGGGTGGGGTAATGGGTTTGTCCTGGTGGAGTTAAACGCTCACAGCTGGCGATTGGCTGCCTCACATTCCTCCCCAGGCGCAAGGTGAGACCTCTACCCATCGTTCTGCTATGTAGGCTCCTCGCTGGGCTGCTCTATGCACTGCTAGCAACACGGTCAGTGCCCTACCATATATCTCCCCTCCCGATCCCGCTGTCACTTTGGTCCCTCCTGTCGGTGTCCCCAACACTCTCCCTTCTCCCCTCTCGGTTCTGGCACTGTAATTCTATTTAATAACGATTAAAAGATTGATATTATGCACTGTGAAATGAAATGCCATGCATGTATTATAAATTAATCAACTTATCAATGCAAAAAGCATTGTAGGACAATACCTTTCCCATCCTGAACCTCAGCTCTCTTGGCATTAGATAGTAAGGCAGGTGAGATGAGAAGAGACGAGGAGATGGACGACTCTTAAAGTCAGAATTATGAATGTAATATTCTATCCATGGCATTCTTGCTACATTTTCAACATGTTCTGTTCCGTTTCGATGTCCTTCGTTAAATATTAGACTCAGAATTTGTTGTGTCCAAATTGTACCTGCAAAATAGGTTATAGCTCTTATTATTTACAGCATCTACTGTAACTGACAAGCTGGAAGTTTTCACAAAGCAGGGCTGTTGATCCCAGGGTGCTGTATATATGAGAAGAGGGGAGTAAATACATTATATCATGACAGGAACAATAAACATCTACCAAATGACTAACAGATCGATACAGAGGGATAGAAGACCCCGGCACAAGGGCTTTCTCTATGAAAAATACTTTTATTGTGCAAAAGTAAAAAACTATTGAGAAAACTATATACATTTGTACTGCAGCAATCATGCTGATCCACAGAATGGAGGTAACATGTTATTAGAGATGAGCGAGCGTACTCGTCCGAGCTTGATACTCGATATACCGAGTTTGAGTATTAGGGTGTTCGAGATGCTCGTTACTCGTGACGAGTACCACGCGATGTTCGAGTTACTTTCACTTTCATCTCTGAGACATTAGTGCGCTTTTCTGGCCAATAGAAAGACAGGGAAGGCATTACAACTTCCTCCTGTGATGTTCCAGCCCTATACCACCCCCCTGCAGTGAGTGGCTGGCGAGATCAGGTGTCACCCGAGTATTAAAATCTGCCCGCCCGCGGCTCGCCACAGATGCATTCTGACAGAGATCAGGGACAGTGCTGCTGATGCCGGAGCTGCTATAGGGAGAGCGTTAGGAGTTATTTTAGGCTTCAAGAAACCCAACGGTCCTTTTTAGGCCATAGTCAGAAATCGCAGATCGCACCTATCTGCGATCTGCGATTCCTGTTCTCTTCTCTATATGTGCTCAATGGGGCCAACGGCAGCAGCGCCGACCCCATTGAGAACATATAGTAGACAAATCATTCTTCTCTGCCACAGCTGTAACAACTGTGGCAGAGAAGAACGATGTTTGCCCATTGAATTCAATGGAGCCGGCAACACAGCAGGTTCCACTGAAAGCAATGGGCTGCCGGCGTGCGCGGGATGAATTGTCGGGAAGGGCTTAAATATAGAAGCCCTTCCCTGCAATTCATCCAGAAATGTGTTAAAATAATAAAATATATATATATATATACTTACCTTGTCCTGGCAGACGGAGTTCAGCGCGGCCGGCCTACAGTGGGTGTGAAGGGGGTGTGAGTCAGACCTGCCCCCTGATTGGCTCAGCCGGGCGTTAAATTCCAGCCGATATACGTCCATGTGAATAAGCCCTAAGAATCAAGCTAAACAAAGACCCATCTGTATTTCCAAATCTGATGGAGAAACTTTAACATATTCTCAAACTTGGAAAAATTAATAAATATTGAATTGGAAAATTTAAAATAAATAGAAATGTCTTCCATTACTGTGTTCTTCCATGAATGTACATACCGTATTTTTCTCTTTATAAGATGCACTTTTTCCACCTCCAAAGCGGGGGGGGAAAAGTTGTGTGTCTTATAGAGTGAATGTACCAAAAAAGTTGTTCCGATCGCCATTTTTAGCGCGATCGCGAATTTAACGCACGAACGCGATTTAGTTAGCGCGATTGCGTGTTAAACTCGCGATCGCACGAACAAATGTGCGACCAGTCTCCTCCCCACTGCTGCCCATACATACTTCTGATTGGTCGTGAGCGCCGGCGGGTACTACTGCTGCTCCCCGCCTCCACCAAACGGCTTCCTTCCTCCTGCTGCACACAAGCGCCGCTGTGATATGGAGCGCCGGTTTTTCAGACCTCTGCTGCTCTCTCTGCTCCGTCACCCGACACTAACCCTGCGGTGTCTCAGGGTGAGTTCAATTTTTTTTCCCCTATTTTCCCGCTCTAAAATGGGGGTGCGTCCTATAGACCGGTGCGTCTAATAGAACAAAAAATACTTTATGCAGCATGTGTGCTTCTCTTTAATAATCTACTCCAATAGAATGAGAATTTCTACCTGTAAACTTACCTGATTTTGGGTAGGTAACAAGAAACACATCACTGTCCCTAATTTCCATATGTTCTACAGCATCTACAGCTTCAGGTGATGAAAAGGCCTCAAAGTATACTCCTTTATGTTTAAACATTAGGGCATTCAGGGCTTCATCAAGTGCATCTTGGTCCATTGTTGCTTCTTCAAACCTAAAATGGATCATTTGTATTTATTTGCCAGAAAATATAACAGCAAAACACAATATATATTTCAATTACCTTTGAGAAATATGCAGTTTCTCCATTCAGAAGACGCAGTGATAGTAGATTGAGTACAGAAGGTCAGATTATGCTTATTTATATATGACTGCTTTAACCTTTAAACTTTTGGAACCACTGGATGGTGCGCTGCTCCTTGTCATATGATTTTGCGGTATAGTTGAAGGTAGATCTATTAATTATTAACCACACTTGAACTAAAATGAACTTATAAACAGTTAAAGGAGGTACCTCCCCACAACTGATATTAGGGCATATTAACATCCTAAAAGGAAAGGTCCTCTGTATGTGGCAGACCAGAAAACAAAGGTTTGGCACGGTGTTAACCAATATAGCAAAATGTGATTGTTCCCAGCAAGAGAAACCAAGTAATTTTGTAGATATGATACCTTTTAATGGCTAACAAAAATACATGATGTAATAACGAGCTTGCGAACCTCTCGGGTTCTTCGTCAGGTTAAAAAAGTATTTACCTTTTATTAAGTGTTATTACCTTTCATTTTTTTAATGATCTGTAAAACTTTTTTGAGCTTCTTTAAAAAAATGTTTTAGTCCCCAGAGGGGACATGAACTTGCAATGCTTTGATCACTCCTGCAATATAATGTAATGCCATAGCATTACATCATATCGCAATCTGACAGGCGATCTTCTATTGCACTCTGCAATGGCAGCCCTGGGGCCTTTCAGAATGGCCTTGTCAGGAAACCAGGGAAAGTAGGAGTCAGGGGTCCCTGCAACATAGCCCACAACCCCTGTCCCTGCCTACTTGCCTTCACTCCTGGCTAACCCCAGGCGGGCAACTGGGCGACGGTCCCTACACTGGCTAGTGGAATGCTGGGGAAAGCCACAATCCCTGGAAACAGAAAACAAATGGACAAACAAAGAACCAGAGCGAAGCACAAAGGGAAAACCGCAAACCAGTCCAGGAGCAAGCCAGTGATCTGGATTATGGTTTTCTCCAGCAGATTTCGGGGTATTTTGTAGCTTCCAAATTGTATAGTGTGCACACATCATCGACCAGATCAGACACAAATGCTGGTCTAAAACCGGGAGAGTCTCTACACTGTGTAGAGGCTCAGGCTTTTTATTATAACACATGATAACCGCCCTTTAATGGGCGTGCAACAGATTACATCAGTAACATATAAGATTCTCATTTGTCGGATGATATAGAATCTCCCGCCTCTCTGCCCACCCTTCCTCAAGTCTTGATGTAGCGTGGACTTTGTCCTAGCTGAAGGCATTTCTGTGTGCGTATCAACTTATTATTTAACTAACTTCAGTATGGGGGGGTGGAAGAGGGCTAGGTAAACACTCAGTATTGGATACAGGTATGCATATAACACTATGACCCTTAACTCTTAGAGGCTTCTTGTGCAACTTTATGTACTCAGCTAACATTACATCACACATTTCACCATCCCATTGTCTAGCAAATACCATGATAAGATTGTGTGGCCATTACCCTCCACTAAGTTAAAAGTCATTACAGGTGCATAATACATTTGGTTTATACAAATCAATAGACATTTTACACTGACTAATCATCATGTCTATCACACCAGGGTCAAGTACAAAAAGTCAGTCCGGAGAAACGCAGTACAGAAGGAGGAGACGAAGTCCGGTCAGGGGAAAAGCCGAGGTCACAATACTAATAATCAGGACTACAAGGAAATGCTGGTGAGTGCAAGGAAGCCTATACAAACACTGGCAGTGTCAGAAAGCAACTGAGGGGTTTAAATGCTGTCAGAGCTCCCGCCCCAGCAGCTGATTGGGGCAGAGCACCTGACAGCAGCAGGATAATCAGAAAGTGCTGGGAGAACCTCCCTCAGCACTAGCAGACCAGACTAGGTCAGTGAGGATGCAGCAGGCTGCCATGGAAACAGGAACACGGCGCCGAGCAGCAGCCGCCATGCTCCTAGCACCTCTGCGTCGTGTAGGAGCTGGGCGGCCAAGAGTAATGACCAGCATAGGAGTCCATCTGCGATGCACACTCACAGCAGGGGCGACAGCGTCTGCCGTGCAGGCATGGCGGCCCCGATAGCCGCCCATCCTGACAGTACCCCCCCCCTCTTACGGGGGTACTCTGGACCCCCATGACCCGGCGCTGGCTTGAGGGGGTAGGTCCTATGAAAGTGAGGGACTAGCCGTGCAGCATGGACATCCTTGGCTGGAACCCATGACCGCTCCTCGGGTCCAAACCCCTTCCAGTGCACTAAATACTGGTAAGCACCCTGTACCCACCTGGAGTCCAGAATTCAGTTTATCTCAAATTCCATCTCTCCTTGGACAAGGGTGGGAGGAGGAGGTTTGCGGGTGGGCAATACCGGGGGGAATGAACCTTTCAAGAGCGACTTGTGGAAGACGTTATGCACCTTCCAGGAGTCAGGTAAGGTTAGTTCATAGAACACCGGAGTTAATAATCTTGAAAATAGGGAATGGCCCGACAAAACGAGGAGCTAACTTGAGAGATGGTACCTTCAACTTTAAATTTCTTGTGGACAGATAGACTAGGTCACCAATTACAAAGGGGTGCGTTTACCAGCACCTTGTTTCTGCAACTTCTCCTGCGATTCCAGTAAGTTCTTGCGAACCTGGACCCAGACTGCGTCCAGCTCCCCCGTAAAGGAATCCGCCGACAGGTTATCCAACGGCAAGGAGACAGATACAGTAAAGCAGGGATGGAACCCGTAAGTGAGTAAAAAAGGGGAAAACTGAGATGATGAGCTGGTATGGTTATTTATAGCGAATTCCGCCAAAAGCAAAAACTTCACCCATTGTTCCTGGTTGTCCGAGACAAACAGACGAAGGTACTGAATGAGTTCCTGATTCATACGCTCCATCTGTCCGTTGGACTCAGGGTGAAAGGCGGAAGAGAACGACAGGTTAACATCGATACGCTTACAGAACCCCTGCCAGAACCATGCCACGAACTGTACCCCCTGATCAGAAACAATATTTTCTGGAACACCGTGTAAACGGACTATCTCCTTAATAAACAGGTCAGCTAGGTCCCTAGCTGAGGGTAATTTACTTAACGGGACAAAATGGGTCATCTTAGAAAACCTATCAACCACTACCCAGATGACAATATGACTCTGACGGGGGTAAATCCGTAATGAAATCCATGGATATGTGCGACCAAGGTTTACATGGAGCTGGTAGGGGAAGAATAGGACCTTCACGGCATCTCCTAACATTCTTCCCCCGAGCACAAACAGCGCAGCCCTTGACAAAACCCCTGACATCTCTGGACATCTGGGGCCACCAGTATAACAGGGAGCATAAATCCAATGTTCCCCTAATGCCAGGATGACCGGTCAGAACCGAAGAGTGTATCTCTTCGAGAACCCGTAGTCTCAGGGAGACAGGAACAAACAGTTTGCCCTCCGGAAGGGCCTCCGGGGCACCTTGCTGGGCGGCATGTAGCAGAGATGAGAGATCGGAGGTTAAGGCCGCTAGAATCACTCCAGGAGAGAAGCTCCCCTCTGGCTGAGAATCCACGGGTTCAGGCACATCGAAGCTACGCGACAACACGTCGGCTCTAATGTCCTTCGACCCAGGCCAGAAGGTGACGACAAAATTGGAACGGGGAAAAAATAAGGCCCAGCGCGCCTGCCGGGGCATTTAGTCGTTTAGCTGACTCAAGATACACCAAGTTTTTGTGGTCAGTGAGGACGGTAATTTGGTGTCTGGCTCCCTCAAGGAAATGCCGCCATTCCTCAAAAGCCCACTTGATGGCCAACAATTCCCTATTACCTATATCATAGTTACGTTCAGAGGACGAGAATTTTCTTGAGAAGAACGTGCAGGGTTGGAGGTTAGAGAGGGTTGCTGGTCCCTGAGACAGGACGGCGCCCACTCCAAATTCAGAAGCATCTACCTCCACAATGAAGGGGCTGTTCAAGTCGGGTTGAACAAGGACAGGCATGGAGGAGAAGGCTTCTTTAAGATTCAAAAAGGCGGTGACCGCCTCCGGCGTCCAGCTGCCAACCTCAGCCCCTTTCTTGGTTAAATCAGTTAATGGTTTGGCGATGACTGAGAAACCCTTAATAAATTTGCGGTAGAAGTTGGCAAATCCCAGAAAATGCTGCAAAGCCTTCAGGTTAGTAGGTTGCGCTCAGTCTGTTATTGCCCTAACCTTCCGTGGATCCATCTTGATAACAGATGGGGTATTTAGGTACCCTAAAAATGAGATCTCCTGGACCCCAAACAAACACTTCGAGTTTCGCAAACAGCTGGTTAGCCGAAGTCGGTTGAGGACTATCCGTAGGTGACAAAGGTGTGACTCCCAGTCGGCAGAGAACACCAGGATGTCGTCTAAGTAGACCACCAAGAATATGCCCATGACATCCTGGAATATAGCATTCATGAAACCTTGGAAAACGGCCGGGGGATTGCATAAACCGAAAGGCATCACCAAATACTCAAAATGCCCCAATGGCGTATTGAACGCAGTCTTCCATTCGTCTCCCTCTCTTATTCTGATCAGATTATAAGCTCCCCTCAGATCAAGCTTGGAGAACCATTTAGCTTCTGATACTTGATTCAGGAGATCAGGTATCAGAGGAAAAGAGTACTGGTTACGGACAGTGATCTTATTCAACCCTCTATAATCGATGCATGGCCGCAGGCTGCCATCCTTCTTTACGAAGAAGAACCCTGCCCCAGCAGGAGACTCAGATGGGCGGATATAGCCCTTGGCCAAACTCTCAGAAACGTATTCCTTCATGGCTTCTTGCTCTGGTACAGTGATGTTATATATACCCCCCTTCGGAAGTTTAGCCCCGGGAATAATGTCGGTTTTACAATCCCACTCCCGATGAGGTGGTAATGTATCGGACAGCCGTTTAGAAAATACATCAGAAAATTCGGTCAAATAATGCGGCAGGGTCAGTTCCTTGCATTCAGTGGTATGGACCTGAACAGCAGGCATGTGGTCACTGCACCCTGCCCCCCATCGAACTAACTCCAGAGTCTCCCAGTTGATGACTGGGCTATGTACCTTTAACCACGGCAGGCCGAGCACCACGTCCACCGATAAGTTTTCCATGACCAAAAAGGTACAAGGTTCTGTGTGCAAGGCCCCCACAGAAAACTTCAGCTCTGGAGTGACCCGACTGACATGTCCAGCTAATAAGGGTGTAGAATCAATTCCAGACACCTGGACAGGAGGATCAAGGTTTCTTAACACCTTGGCTATGGGAACAATGAAATCAAAATTAATGAAATTGGCGGCTGCCCCAGAATCTATGAAGGCTTGACCCGAAACATGGAAGGAATCAAACACAATAGAGCATGGTAATAACAACTTGGAACATTCTGGGGGTACCTGGGCTCCTAAGTGATCCTCCCGGACATCACTTAGGAGCGGACGTCTTCCAGGTTGCGGCCTCCTCTCGCAGGATGCGACCCGGTGTCCTGGTTCTCCACAGTGCAAGCAAAGTCGGTTCTTGAAACGCATCTCCTTGCGTTGTCTGGGAGACATGGACCCCAGTTCCATGGGTTCTGAGGAAACAGCTGGTGAACCCTGGACATCGATCCTACGGGCTGATAACCCAAAACTGGTCTTGGGGAAGCATCTTGCCCTCAGGCGGCGGTCAGCTCTAATGGCTAGCGTCATGGCTTGCTCCAAACTGTCAGGCTCAGGATACGAAACAAGGAGGTCTCTCAGAGCATCCGAGAGACCCGACAGAAATAAGTCCTTAAGGGCTCGGTCATTCCAACCAGACTCAGCCCAATACTGTCAAACCTGAGAGCAATATTCCTCCGCTGCCAG
Organism: Eleutherodactylus coqui; assembly: GCF_035609145.1. Classification (NCBI taxonomy): domain Eukaryota; kingdom Metazoa; phylum Chordata; class Amphibia; order Anura; family Eleutherodactylidae; genus Eleutherodactylus; species Eleutherodactylus coqui. The sequence continues at coordinate 236,939,892 of NC_089837.1, read as the reverse complement.
TCTACCGTGTCGCAGTTCTAATAACCTGGAAACCGCATACCCGGCCCCATCTGGCTCGTCATAGATCTGGCCTAACGTGGTAAAGAAAGAGTCCACGGACTGCCTGATGGGCGAGTCGGCGGGCAAGGAAAAAGCCCAATTCTGCGGGTCACCTCTCAAGCGGGATATGACAACTCCCACTCTTTGGAACTCGGTTCCAGAGGAGTACGGATGCAAAGTGAAATACAGCTTACACCCCTCCCGGAAAGAAAAAAAAAACTGTCTCTGGTTCCCAGAAAAGAAATCAGGGAGGGTAGCCTTGGGCTCAAGCTTATCTGTATGAGCAGGAGGCGGCACCGCTGGTGCACTGGCCTGCTGGAGGAATCGTGTGGTTAAATCTTGCACCCTACCTGTCAGGCTCTGCACCTAATTAGCTAGGGCTGAAACAGCCTCCATGGATGGACTAGTTTGGCTGGACGTATGTAGGAACCCGAAAACGTTTAGGGCCAGTGTTTCGGTCAAGAAACCAGGGAAAGCAGGAGTCAGGGGTCCCTGCAACATGGCCCACAACCCCTGTCCCTGCCTACTTGCCTCCACTCCTGGCTAACCCCAGGCGGGCAACTGGGCGACGGTCCCTACACTGGCTAGGGGAATGCTGGGGAAAGCCACAATCCCTGGAAACAGAAAACAAATGGACAAACAGACAACTAGAGCGAAGCACAAAGGGAAAACCGCAAACCAGTCCAGGAGCAAGCCGGGGTCAAGTACAAAAAGTCAGTCCGGAGAAACGCAGTACAGAAGGAGGAGACGAAGTCAGGTCAGGGGAAAAGCCGAGGTCACAATACTAATAATCAGGACTACAAGGAAATGCTGGTGAGTGCAAGGAAGCCTATACAAACACTGGCAGTGTCAGGAAGCAACTGAGGGGTTTAAATGCTGTCAGAGCTCCCGCCCCAGCAGCTGATTGGGGCGGAGCACCTGACAGCAGCAGGATAATCAGAAAGTGCTGGGAGAACCTCCCTCAGCACTAGCAGACCAGACTAGGTCAGTGAGGATGCAGCAGGCTGCCATGGAAACAGGAACACGGCACCGGGCAGCAGCCGCCATGCTCCTAGCACCTCTGCGCCATGTAGGAGTGATGACCAGCGTAGGAGTCCCCCTGCGACGTGCACTCGCAGCAGGGGCGACAGCGTCCACCTTGTGGGCACGGCGACCCCGATAGCCGCCCATCCTGACAGGCCTTATCGTGGGGGGCAGTATGGGACCCCCGTACATTAGTCAGGGCATTTAAATGCCACTGTCAGAAGTGTAATTCTCTGGTTGTCAGAGAAGCAGTTCAGCCATTTTTGTTTTTCATGACTGGAGGGTCGCTTTAAGGATCTGGACACTTTGTTGTTTTTGGATTGTCGCATTCCGAAAGCCAAACTTTTTGCTTGCCAACGCAGTAATATGAGGACTTTATTTGTATAGGGAGCTGTATTTTTCAATGGCACTATTTTGCAGCTCATATAACCTATTGCTTAACTTTGGTTAACACTATGGGGCAAATGGAGAAAACAAGAATTTTTCCTTTCATTTTTATGTATTAAATATTACACCATTTACCATGTGGCATAAATAACATGTCACCTCCGTTCTGTGGATCAGCCTGATTGCCGCAATACAAATGTATATAGTTTTTCACTTTTGCACAATAAAAGTATTTTTCATAGAGAAAGCCCTTGTGCCGGGGTCTTCTCTCCCTCTGTATCGATCAGTTGGACATTTAGTAGATCTTTATTGTTCCTGTCATAATACTGTATAATGTATTTACTCCCCTTTTCTCATATATACAGCACCCTGGGATCAACAGCCCTGTTTTGTAATAAATTATCTGAAAACTCCCAGCTTGTCAGTTACAGTAGACACTGTAAATAATAAGAGCTATAACCTATTTTACAGGCACAATTTGGACACAACAAATTCTAAGCCTAATATTTAGGTAAAAAAGTATTTTTTTAGCCTGATGAAAAACCTGAGAAGTTCGCAAGCTCGCTGTAACATCATGTATTTTTGTTAGCCATTAAAAGGTATCATATCTACAAGATTACGTGGTTTCTCTTGCTGAGAACAATCACATTTGGCAGAACAGAGAAACACTTTGATAGATCCGGCACATCCATGCACTACTCTGAATTCCTGTTAGGAGGAAACGTACCAGCAGCGTGGTCGGGTCTCGGCCGCATGCCAGTTCAGCTGCAGGGGTCTAGGCTCGGCGTCCTTCCTCCCGGGTCCGGCGCCGGTTTCCTTAGGGCGGCAGCGCGGCTCTGAGAGCCTTTTCTGATGTGAGTGGGTGGGTCTTCTTTCTCCACCCACTAGCATGTCATTGGCTCCGCCCCTTTGCTAGGGATAAGAGGCAGCAGCTGGCAAGTTTCATTGCCAGTGTTTGTTTGCATCTAGTGAGGTTAACTAGGTCTCTCTGCTCCTCTTAACCCTTGCTTTAACTCTTGCTGTAACCCTTGCTGGAGGTTTATTCAGCCTTTGTGTTTCTCCTTGGTAGTTTCTTCCTTAGTTTTTGTGCTCCTTTTCCCCTTTAGTATCAGGTTATCCCTAGACAGTATAGGGAGCGCCGCCCAATTGTCCACCTGGGTTTAGCCAGGGCGAGGCAAGTAGGTAGGGTCAGAGGGGTGGGTGGTTTTTAGGGACTCCCAGTCTTTTCACTGCAGCAACCGCTACATGGGGAGTTAGTGGCTGGCTGTAGCCTTCTCCAACAATAACAGCTGATTGCTGAGGGATAGGGAGCTTAATTTTATAATGGACAGACACTTATTAAGGAATGCATATAGACTTGTAATAGTATCTCATAAACAAATAAAGAAACTCCACCAAAATGTAATTTTAAACTATCTGATTAATAATGCAAGCTGGAATGGGAATGGCATGACTTGACTGTTTTAAAGAAGCTCTTCCCCTGAGTGTATTTTTACAACAATAAGGTTGAAATCTCTTTAAGCATAAAAAGGGCTGAATAAAGAGTACAGAGGCTGAAAGCATTAAGGCCCATTTACACTGGAAGATTATTGCTAAAAATTCGCTAATCGGCGATCATTTTAGCGCTAATCGGTGCGTGTAAATGGACATGGGGCACCTGCATTTCGGGCACTTTTTGCTGATCCTTAAAATCAAGCTCACTTGATTTTGACAATCACTTTTATCAGTCTTCTCCGGGAGGGGGAGGGGGGGGGGATTGTTCTGATAGGATTGTTTCCTCTGTAGAGAACAAACGATCTGAGCTCAGATAATAGCCTCTGAGCGATCTTTGAGCGATTATCTGCTCGTGTAAATGGCCTTAATTAGTCGATATGGATAATACTGCCATTTTACATCATATCTAGAGATGAGCGAACGTACTCGTCCGAGCTTGATACTCGTTCGAGTATTAGCGTGTTCGAGATGCTCGTTACTAGAGGCGAGCACCACGTGATGTTCGAGTTACTTTCACTTTCATCTCTGAGACGTTAGCGCGCTTTTCTGGCCAATAGAAAGACAGGGAAGGCATTACAACTTCCCCCTGCGACGTTCAAGCCCTATACCACCCCCCTGTAGTGAGTGGCTGGCGAGATCAGGTGTCACCCGAGTATATAAATCGGCCCCTCCCGCGGCTCGCCACAGATGCATTCTGACATAGTTCAGGGAAAGTGCTGTCTTGCTGAATTTGCTATAGTACACAATCCGGTATTATCCAGCGTATCTTAAAGAAAAATTGGGTTATCGTGAAGGAAGACCCTTTTTTAGAAGATAGCCTTCCAAAGGCACCTCCTTGCATATTTAGGAGAAACAAAACCCTAAAAAATCTTATCACACCATCATGCCCCAAAAGAGAGAGGAAAAATAGTAGAGCAATAGAACTACAAGCACATCCAGAAGGGCGGGGGGGGGGGGGTGGGGGGGGGGGGGGGGTTGCAAGTGTAGGGAAAAGAGGTGCAAATGTTGTACAAATATTAGTCACGGAGCCAAGAGTATAAAACTAACAAACGGAGAGAACATCATAATAAAACAAAAAATGTCTTGTAATGTTAAAGGGGTCATTTATATGCTCGAATGTCCCTGCGGACTTAGATTTGTAGGGAGGACGGTGAATACTCTACGGGAAAGGCTAAACCAGCACCGTAGTAACATACATAAAGGTTATATAAAACATAGCATATCGCGACATTTCGCTACAGCACATGCAAAAAATTCTACGGGCTTGCGAGTGACTCCAATTGAATACATCCAGAACATCTCCACCCAGAAACTCAGGGAAAAGGAGATGTTCTGGATTTTTAGGATAAATACATTGGTCCCAAAGGGACTAAACGAAATTTTAGAAAAATTATAGTTACATATTCATGATTATAAGGGAAGATTTTTATTGAGATAAATATATACTGTTGGTATATGCATTTGCAGGATATGACATGATACATATATATATACCTAAAATATTAGCTGGAATTTCTAAAGTTTATATTTATAAATAAAATAATTTAAGGTTTTTAAGGTACACACAGGTATTAATAGGTATATGATATGCGGGAGATATATATATGTATCAAATCTAATGAAATTCTGTGCATAAGCAAAGGTTCATAATGTGCTTATATGTATATATAGAAATACTTTTTTTAGGATATTGGGGCTGTTTTATTGTTCACTAATTATATCTTTATAAAGGATACTGCAATAGAAGGAAGAGAGAGCAGAAATGCGGGTTACACAGCAACGGCATGAATAGTATACGGTGGAGGCTAGAGACACCGTTTACATGTGTAACCATGGAAACTCTCTTCCCATAGATGCCGCGGCTTAACCCGTCTTCACTCCTCCCCGCACAGGGGGCGGCGCCCAACGTAGCGACGTCAGGATCACATGTTCCCTCAACACAGGTACGCAGTGTATGGGGGCGGGACGCCGCAGGACGCCGGAGGAGGACGGGAGCCACGAGAATGCAATCAGTTAAGGTAATACCAATAATGCTTGTTATGTATATATAGATGCAGTGTTTTAAATGATTACCATGTACTTGAAAAAGTCGTTAGACGAAACGCGTTGTACAGGATTAAAGGGAGTGGAACACAAAACTTGCTGACCGGGGTGTGCATTTCCTAAGGAGCGCGATATCCAGTTTTACCTATACAGTTTTACTTGGTTGTTCAGCGGCTCTCTGGACAGAGAGACGGCAGGATTCGCACAGCTCTCCCACAGTCTAGCCCAGTGGGATACAGAGGACCTCCGGCAGGACTTATTTTGCTACAGGCTCAACTGGATCTAGGGTGGTAGTGGAGATCTTAGCTAAGGTCTCCGCTATACACCGGGTAAGTGGAAACACCACCATAGAGTGCACCTATAACAAGCTGTATATATAAGCCTAATTCTCAGGAGCGCCACCCTAATTTTTTCTATTTTATTATCTTGTTTATCACGGACTTCTTTGGAGTTCCGGAGTAACAATATAGGAGTGGGCGCACCGAATAAAGGCAAACCAATGGAGAAATTAAAAGACTATTGGTCAACCATGGATGTTAGGATAATTTATGCGATTGAAGAAATGCAGAGGAATCTGAAAGATGTGGATGCTAATAAAGTTCCTCATTTGAATGATGATGATCTGATATGGGAAACCACTTCAGACCCCATTGAAGTGGGGAAAGAGGTATATTATATGAAAAGAACGATGCAGGATATCTGGAAACATTCCCTAGATATTATATTCCTCAAAATTTATGATTTGAACAAATTGGTACCTAGAGGGTTACGAGTGAATATTCTTCCGGCCTTTCCGCAAGATGGGGACTTTTCTGGACAGTGGGTATTGATGCTACATACGTTTGCCACCCTGATGATGTCTAAATTGATAAGTAAACGTCTGTCATTATTGTCCCTTAAAATGAAGGAGATCATACCATGTAATGATGTTAAGGCTTACGAAGAAATTTATAAACATATAGAGAAATATGAAAAGGAAATTATATCCCGGAAAATTAGGAAATTTATAAGGGATTATAAGGATTATGAACTAAAGGTATTCTTCCCTAAGGATTATAAGAAGAAAAGAAATGTTCAGATTGAAGATATAGACAAACTACATGAAGAAGCCACACATAAAGAGCCAATACAGAACATAAGGGGGATTAGGAGGGAAATAGACAGGCCATATTATAGAGGGCCTCAATATGATCATAATGGGAGATATATATCACAACATATAAACTATGATATACAGAGACATCAGAGAGACGGAGGGACCCAGGGGGGGGTAAGAAGAAGGAATGAAGAATATAACCATAATAGAACAATAAATAAACAAGGATATAATGGCAGGTATGAGACAGGGAGACCATCTCCCAGTATATACAAGAGATATAATAACAACAGGGGGGAACAGTTTCATACAAGAAATAGAAACATTAGCACAAATCAAAGGAATAGGGAGTATAAACGGGTGGTAGATAACAACACACAAACAGACCCGACTATACCCACTAGGGAATATACTAGGAGCACTATTCAACAGACCCCAATGCGATCAAAAAGAACAATGGGTCAATACTTAGACGAACATACTAAGTCATTATATGTAGTTGATTCCACCACATGCAGTGTGTCGGAAAGTAAGGGAAGAAAACAGGGGAACGAACAGAGATTGCGGACACCCACACTTATACCAAGTGAGGTGGAAGAAATACTCTTGAGTTCTCCCATGGCAAACTCCCCCCCAGATATGGAAGGGATTATCGACCTGAGTTTAAGGGGAAGGTTGGGTAGACACTCATTTGAACACAATGATACAATGGAGGTTCCTTTTTTGGGGGGAAGAGGATCATTGACATCCCAGGAACCAGGGTTGACATCGTCCCCTTTGGGTCGGGAGATAGTAAACAGGAAAACAACTACAGAAAAAAACATTGTAGGAATACAATCCGGCAAGAGACCCATGACAATGGGAGCAAGAACAAAGATACATCAATTCTATCAACCTATAAATACAGTATCTATAAAGAAAAAAATAGGAAGAGAAGAAGGAGGGGCAAAAGGGGGGGGGGGGGGCCCGCACTTCCCAAAAGAATAGAAGGACAGAATCACGGGGTGAGGAGATAGTGAGCTTCGATGAAGCAAAAGCAAAAGGTATATTTAACATATCACAATACAAGTTAAAAAGGAATGAAATGGAGGTATTGATTAAAGGATTGTCATTCAGCCCAACTAGGGGTTCTAACCTCTTTGATTTATTTATTGATCTGAATTCCTTTATACGCAAGATAACGCTAAACAGATATTTTGCAATACAGGAAAAGAAAAATGCAGGTATAAAAACCATGGACCAACTGAAAGATAGGGAATTTGATATAGAGGAACCCATAATTACGGATTTAAGACCTAAGAGTAGATTTCACCCCATAGAGGCCAGAGGGGAATACTTAGAAATGTTCTATAATAAGATGATGAAAGACTTCACAATTATGTGTAAGGATAATAAAAATATGAATCATAATTTAACAAAACAGCAGAGGAACACCCTAAAAAAACTGATGGAAGAAGATTCCATCGTGATAAAAAACGCTGATAAAGGGGGAGCCATTGTAATTATGGGGTATGACCAATACCATACAGAAGCCATGAGGATTTTAGGGGACGAGAAATACTATCAAAAAATGAAAAAAGATCCAACGAAAGAAATCATGAAAGAATTTTATTCTTTGATACAAACAGCATACGAAAGAAATAGCATGTCAAAAATGGAATTCAAATATCTAAAGGAAACGCCTACGGGAACGCCTTATTTCTATCATGTACCTAAGGTGCATAAAGACCTACACAACCCCCCAGGGAGGCCTATAATTGCAGGGATGCAGGCCATCACACACAGATTGTCAGAGTATATCGATCGCCAGCTCCAAAAATATGTGGTAAGTCTCCCCTCTCATATTAGAGATTCGGGACACTTATTGGAGCTGGTGGAAGATATAGAGTGGCAACCATCGTTCATTTGGTGTACGATAGATGTCGAGGCTTTATACTCGAATATAGACCATAAAAAGGGAGTAGAGGCCATCGAAAAAATACTCAGTGAAGATCCGTTAATGCCCATTCACCAAAGAGAATTTTTGAAGGAAGGCCTAACATTTATTTTGAAACAGAATATATTCACCTATAACGGCGATTTTTACCGCCAGCGAACTGGGACTGCAATGGGCACTAAATGCGCACCCAGTTTCGCAAACTTAGTTATGGGTATATTCGAGAGGGATAGATTCAGTGATGTTAGAATAGTATTCTACAAACGTTTCATAGATGACTTACTAATCATCTGGAACGGCCAGGAAATAGATCTTAGGAAATACATTGAAAATTTGGCTGAAAATGAATTTCAGCTTAAATTTACATATAACATCAGTGCACATAAGGCGATATACCTGGATTTAGAACTAGAAGGGGAGAATAAGAAAATAGTTTCACGGACGCATTTTAAAAAGGTAGATACTAACAGTTACCTGAGCTATTATAGCTGCCACCAAAAAAACTGGAAAAGAAGCATACCGTATGGCCAATACCAACGGATTAAAAGGAACTGCAGTAAAGAAAGTGACTTTAAGGTACAGGCAAAAGTTTTAGAAGGACGTTTTTTAGAAAAAGGATATCCTAAAGAACTGGTCAACGCAGCCTATGAGAGGGTATTAAAGCAAAAAAGAACCCGACCTTCACAGAAACAGATAGAAACCAGTGATAAAACAATAAAAAAAGAAAAATTCTGTACATCTTTTGTAACAAAATATAGTACACAATCCGGTATTATCCAGCGTATCTTAAAGAAAAATTGGGTTATCGTGAAGGAAGACCCTTTTTTAGAAGATAGCCTTCCAAAGGCACCTCCTTGCATATTTAGGAGAAACAAAACCCTAAAAAATCTTATCGCACCATCATGCCCCAAAAGAGAGAGGAAAAATAATAGAGCAATAGAACTACAAGCACATCCAGAAGGAAGGGGGGGGGGGGGGGGTTTACAAGTGTAGGGAAAAGAGGTGCAAATGTTGTACAAATATTAGTCACGGAGCCAAGAGTATAAAACTAACAAACGGAGAGAACATCATAATAAAACAAAAAATGTCTTGTAATGTTAAAGGGGTCATTTATATGCTCGAATGTCCCTGCGGACTTAGATATGTAGGGAGGACGGTGAATACTGTACGGGAAAGGCTAAACCAGCACCGTAGTAACATACATAAAGGTTATATAAAACATAGCATATCGCGACATTTCGCTACAGCACATGCAAAAAATTCTACGGGCTTGCGAGTGACTCCAATTGAATACATCCAGAACATCTCCACCCAGAAACTCAGGCAAAAGGAGATGTTCTGGATTTTTAGGATAAATACATTGGTCCCAAAGGGACTAAACAAAATTTTAGAAAAATTATAGTTACATATTCATGATTATAAGGGAAGATTTTTATTGAGATAAATATATACTGTTGGTATATGCATTTGCAGGATATGACATGATACATATATATATACCTAAAATATTAGCTGGAATTTCTAAAGTTTATATTTATAAATAAAATAATTTAAGGTTTTTAAGGTACACACAGGTATTAATAGGTATATGATATGCGGGAGATATATATATGTATCAAATCTAATGAAATTCTGTGCATAAGCAAAGGTTCATAATGTGCTTATATGTATATATAGAAATACTTTTTTTAGGATATTGGGGCTGTTTTATTGTTCACTAATTATATCTTTATAAAGGATACTGCAATAGAAGGAAGAGAGAGCAGAAATGCGGGTTACACAGCAACGGCATGAATAGTATACGGTGGAGGCTAGAGACACCGTTTACATGTGTAACCATGGAAACTCTCTTCCCATAGATGCCGCGGCTTAACCCGTCTTCACTCCTCCCCGCACAGGGGGCGGCGCCCAACGTAGCGACGTCAGGATCACATGTTCCCTCAACACAGGTACGCAGTGTATGGGGGCGGGACGCCGCAGGACGCCGGAGGAGGACGGGAGCCACGAGAATGCAATCAGTTAAGGTAATACCAATAATGCTTGTTATGTATATATAGATGCAGTGTTTTAAATGATTACCATGTACTTGAAAAAGTCGTTAGACGAAACGCGTTGTACAGGATTAAAGGGAGTGGAACACAAAACTTGCTGACCGGGGTGTGCATTTCCTAAGGAGCGCGATATCCAGTTTTACCTATACAGTTTTACTTGGTTGTTCAGCGGCTCTCTGGACAGAGAGACGGCAGGATTCGCACAGCTCTCCCACAGTCTAGCCCAGTGGGATACAGAGGACCTCCGGCAGGACTTATTTTGCTACAGGCTCAACTGGATCTAGGGTGGTAGTGGAGATCTTAGCTAAGGTCTCCGCTATACACCGGGTAAGTGGAAACACCACCATAGAGTGCACCTATAACAAGCTGTATATATAAGCCTAATTCTCAGGAGCGCCACCCTAATTTTTTCTATTTTATTATCTTGAATTTGCTATAGGGAGAGTGTTAGGAGTTATTTTAGGCTTCAAGAACCCCAACGGTCCTTCTTAGGGCCACATCTAACCGTGTGCAGTAGTGTGGAGGCTGCTTTTTGCAGTGTTGCACATTTTTTTTTTTTGTATATCGGCCGTGCAGAGCATTGCGTCCTGCAGTAATTTTACATTGTCCAGGGCCAGTAGTGGTGAGGCAGGGACAGAAGACATATTTAGTGTATATGGGCAGTGGGCCTTTCCAAAAACATTTGGGAAAAAAAATCTATTTGGGCTGCCTGTGACCGTCCTCAGTGTACTGGGTCTCTGCTGGGGGTAGTTGTCCTAATTCATACGCAGCCAGCTAAGTGTTACAGCAGGCTTGCGCAAAATTCTTTTCTGCCTCTGTGTTGCCTCTTACATCACCGCCGTATTCCTGTCCACAAGTGTACTGGGTCTCTGCTGGGGGTAGTTGTCCTAATTCATACGCAGCCAGCTAAGTGTTACAGCAGGCTTGCGCAAAATTATTTCCTGCTCTGCTGTGCATTCCGTAAGCGAAGTCAGCCTCCAACCAAGGGCCAATAAGTGGCACATTTAATTACAGCGTTCTGTTTCTGCACTACTGGTAATACAGCATGCTGAGGGGTAGGGGTAGGCCTAGAGGACGTGGACGCGGGCGAGGACGCGGAGGCCCAAGTCAGGGTGTGGGCACAGGCCGAGCCAGTGTGGTGGCCAGGGGTAGAGGCAGGGCCAGACCGAATAATCCACGAACTGTTTCCCAAAGCGCCCCCTCGCGCCATGCCACCCTGCAGAGGCCAAGGTGCTCTAAGGTGTAGCAGTTTTTCACAGAGACGCCTGACGACCGACGAACAGTGGTGTGCAACCTTTGTCGCGCCAAGATCAGCTGGCGAGCCACCACCACTAGCATGCGCAGGCATATGATGGCCAAGCACCCCACAAGGTGGGACGAAGGCCGTTCACCGCCTCCGGTTTGCACCACTGCCTCTCCCCCTGTGCCCCAACCTGCCACTGAGATCCAACCCCCCTCTGAGGACACAGGCACGAGTGCCTACCGGCCTGCACCCACACCCTCACCTCCGCTGTCCTCGGCCCCATCCAGCAATGTCTCTCAGCGCAGCGTCCAGACGTCGCTAGCGCAACTGTTTGAGCGCAAGCGTAAGTACGCCACCACGCACCCGCACACTCAAGCGTTAAACGTGCACATAGCCAAATTGATCAGCCTGGAGATGCTGCCGTATAGGCTTGTGGAAACTGAGGCTTTCAAAAGCATGATGGCGGCGGCGGCCCCGCGCCACTTGGTTCCCAGTCGCCACTACTTTTCCCGATGTGCCGTCCCAGCCCTGCACGACCACGTCTCCCGCAACATTGTACGCGCCCTCACCAACGCGGTTACTGCCAAGGTCCACTTAACAACGGACACGTGGACAAGCACAGGCGGGCAGGGCCACTATATCTCCCTGACGGCACATTGGGTGAATTTAGTGGAGGCTGGGACAGTCAGAGCCTGGGACCGCTCACGTCCTACCCACCCCCAGAATTGCGGGCCCCAGTTCGGTGCTGGTATCTGCGGCAGTGTATGCTTCCTCCACTAAACCACCCTCCTCCTCCTCCTCCTCCTCCAACACAACCTCTGTCTCGCAATCAAGATGTGTCAGCAGCAGCAGCACGTCGCCAGTAGTCGGTGTCGCGCGGCGTGGCAGCACAGCAGTGGGCAAGCGTCAGCAGGCTGTGCTGAAACTACTCAGCTTAGGAGAGAAGAGGCACACGGCCCACGAACTGCTGCAGGGTGTGACAGAGCAGACCGACCGCTGGCTTTCGCCGCTGAGCCTCCAACCGGGCATGGTCGTGTGTGACAACGGCCGTAACCTGGTGGTGGCTCTGCAGCTCGGCAGCCTCACGCACGTGCCATGCCTGGCCCACGTCTTTAATTTGGTGGTTCAGCGCTGTCTGAAAAGCTACCCACACTTGTCATACCTGCTCGGAAAGGTGCGCCGGGTCAGCGCACATTTCCGCAAGTCCAAGACGGACGCTGCCACCCTGCGGACCCTGCAACATCGGTTTAATCTGCCAGTGCACCGACTGCTGTGCGACGTGCCCACATGGTGGAACTCTATGCTCCACATGTTGGCCAGGCGCTATGAGCAGCGTAGAGCTATAGTGGAATACCAACTCCAACATGGGCGGCGCAGTGGGAGTCAGCCTCCTCAATTCTTTACAGAAGAGTGGGCCTGGTTGGCAGACATCTGCCAGGTCCTTAGAAACTTTGAGGAGTCTACCCAGATGGTGAGCGGCGATGCTGCAATCATTAGCGTCACCATTCCTCTGCTATGCCTCTTGAGAAGTTCCCTGCAAATCATAAAGGCAGACGCTTTGCACTCGGAAACGGAGGCGGGGGAAGACAGTATGTCGCTGGATAGTCAGAGCACCCTCATGTCTATATCTCAGCGCGTTGAGGAGGAGGGGGAAGAGACAGCTTGGCCCACTGCTGAGGGTACCCATGCTGCTTGCCTGTCATCCTTTCAGCGTGTATGGCCGGAGGAGGAGGAGGAAGAGGAGGAGGATCCTGAAAGTGATCTTCCTAGTGAGGACAGCCATGTGTTGCGTACAGGTACCCTGGCACACATGGCTGACTTCATGTTAGGATGCCTTTCTCGTGACCCTCGCGTTACACGCATTCTGGGCACTATGGATTACTGGGTGTACTCACTGCTCGACCCACGGTATAAGGAGAACCTTTCCACTCTCATACCCGAAGAGGAAAGGGGTTCGAGAGTGATGCTATACCACAGGACCCTGGCGGACAAACTGATGGTAACATTCCCATCCGACAGCGCTAGTGGCAGAAGGTGTAGTTCCGAGGGCCAGGTAGCAGGGGAGGCGCAGAGATCAGGCAGCATGTACAGCGCAGGCAGGGGAACATTCTCCAAGGCCTTTGCCAGCTTTCTGGCTCCCCAGCAAGACTGTGTCACCGCTCCCCAGTCAAGGCTGAGTTGGCGGGAGCACTGTAAAAGGATTGGGAGGGAGTACGTAGCCGATCGAACGACCGTCCTCGGTGATGCCTCTGCCCCCTACAACTACTGGGTGTCGAAGCTGGACACGTGGCCTGAACTCGCGCTGTATGCCCTGGAGGTGCTTGCTTGTCCTGCGGCTAGCGTCTTGTCAGAGAGGGTGTTTAGTGCGGCTGGGGGAATCATCATGGATAAGCATACCCGCCTGTCAACCGACAGTGCCGACAGGCTTACACTCATCAAGATGAACAAAGCCTGGATTTCCCCAGACTTCTCTTCTCCACCAGCGGACAGCAGCGATACCTAAGCAATACGTAGGCTGCACCCGCGGATGGAAGCATCGTTCTCTATCACCATCAAAAACGGGGACCTTTTTGCTTCATCAATCTCTGTATTCTAATACACTAATACACTAATCACGCCGAACGGGCAATTTTTCTTAGGCCCACAAGGCTCAGTCATATAATTTTTGTAAACCATTTTTATACGTTTCAATGCTCATTAAAGTGTTGAAACTTTCACCTGAACCAATTTTTATTTTAACTGGGCTGCCTCCAGGCCTAGTTACAAATTAAGCCACATTAACCAAAGCGATTAATGGGTTTCACCTGCCCTCTTGGTTGGGCATGGGCAATTTTTCTGAGGTACATTAGTACTGTTGGTACACCAATTTTTGGGGGCCCTCGCCTACAGTGTAATCCAATTAATTTTTTGCCCACCTGTATTAAAGCTGACGTTACATCAGCTGTGATGGGCAATGCAATGGGATATATTTATGTATCGCCGGTGGCTTCCTGGCACCCACCCATGCTGTCGGTCCACAGGGAGTTGTAACTGCATGTGTCCACTTCTAAAGAACCCCAGTCTGACTGAGGCATGCAGTGTGGGCCGAAGCCCACCTGCAATTAATCGGAAGTTACCTCAGCTGTGATGGGCACTGCAATGGGATACATTTATGTACAGCCGGTGGGTTCCAGGGAGCCACCCATGCTGTGGGTGCACACGGAATTCCCATTGCGGAGTTGTACCTTCCTGTGACTATTTATAAAAAACCGCGGTCTGACTGGGGCATGCAGACACCTTGACAGAATGAATAGTGTGTGGCACATAGGTTCCCCATTGCTATGCCCACGTGTGTAGCTCCTGATGGCGGTGGCACAGGATTATATTTCTCATTGCTTCTGTACAGCATTGTGGGCTATCGCCCCGCCCCTTTTAAAGAGGGTCGCTGCCTAGCCGTGCCAACCCTCTGCAGTGTGTGACTGCGGTTCCTCCTCATGGCAGACGCACTTATAAATAGACAAGAGGGTGGTGTGGCATGAGTGCAGCTGAAGGCTGCGCAGGGACACTTTGGTGTGCGCTGTGGACACTGCGTCGTGCGGGGGGGGGGGGGGGGGGGGGTGTTGGGCAGCATGTAACCCAGGAGAAGTGGCAGCGGAGTGTCATGCAGGCAGTGATTGTGCTTTGTTGGAGGTAGTGTGGTGCTTAGCTAAGGTATGCATTGCTAATGAGGGCTTTTCAGAAGTAAAAGTTGTTGGGGGGGGGGCCCACTCTTGCCGCTATTGTGGCTTAATAGTGGGACCTGTGAACTTGAGATGCAGCCCAACATGTAGCCCCTCGCCTGCCCTATCCGTTGCTGTGTCGTTCCCATCACTTTCTTGAATTGCCCCGATTTTCACAAATGAAAACCTTAGCGAGCATCTGCGATATACAAAAATGCTCGGGTCACCCATTGACTTCAATGGGGTTCGTTACTCGAAACGAACCCTCGAGCATCGCGATAATTTCGTCCCGAGTAACGAGCACCCGAGCATTTTGGTGCTCGCTCATCTCTAATCATATCCTAATTTATTTTTTTCTGTTTTTCAATTGTAGTTGGAATCTGAAAACTAAACATGTGAAACCCCTTGAGTTTGTTTCTTCATTTTTGTTTTCTCTTTCCCACTTTCAAATTAAAACTATTTTAATTTTATGCTGATGTAGCCATTTGTGGGCTTATTTGTTGCAGCACAAGTACTATTTTTCAATGGCACCATTTATATATGCCATCTTATATACTAAAAAATAAAAAAAAATTCCAAATGGTCTTGTCTGATGGCTTTTTTTGCAGGAAACCCTGTAATTTCTCTTGGTACCATTTTGGGGTACATATGATGTTTTGATTGCATTTTTTATTTCATCTTGGAGACCTAGTGACTAATAAAAGCACAGTTCAGTTG
Source organism: Eleutherodactylus coqui (assembly GCF_035609145.1). Lineage (NCBI taxonomy): Eukaryota > Metazoa > Chordata > Amphibia > Anura > Eleutherodactylidae > Eleutherodactylus > Eleutherodactylus coqui. The sequence goes on along the minus strand of NC_089837.1, from coordinate 236,924,165 downwards.
TTGGATTTTTTTTCTCACAGCATTCACTATGCAAAGAAAAATGATGGATTATAGATGAGAATTTAATGAATGTGGCATTTCAACATTTTTTTCCTTTGTTCTTTATTTTAAAAATGATAAAAGTTTTTTTTAACGTTTAATTATTTTTCTTATAACAAAAGGTTTTTTCTCACTTATTTTTGCTTTTTTTGCCACATGCTGGTCTTGAACTGGCAACCACTTTATTGCTTATACAATATATTGCAATACTTCAGTATTGTATTATATTGTATTTCTACAGGCATTAAGTCATGCCACAAGAAAATCTCAAAAGGAACAAATACGTGGCACCAAGCTGCCATGACACCCAAACGGGGCCGTGCAATCTCATTGCACTGAGCTTCTATCAGTAGCAGAGCTAATTTTAGATTTTTAGCAATTCTGCTATCTGTCACGGCTTGAAGGGTTTGGAATACATCATCCCAGAAGGTGTAAGTCTGTGGGCATTCCCAAAATAGATTGAATATAGTACTTTTCTGTCCACACTCTATCCAGCATTTATTACTAATGTTAGTAAAACTCCTTGCCAATTTGGAGGGCATGTAATACCACCTAGTCGATAACTTATAGTGGGTCTGGAGAAGATTCACACAAAGGGTAGCTTTCTTCACCTGTTCCAACCACAATCCACTGAGCTGTAGCGAACCTCTCTACCACGTCTCGTTCCCTATTCAACAAATGGGCCTTTTTAATTGCTCCCATCTTTTAGTAAACGGACCTTGAATGTGGTTCACCTTGGAGAGTAGAAAATGTAGTTTACTAGGAAAAGTGTACCCCCTCCCCAGCTGTGAATGTTTCAGAAAAGACTGAACTTGATAGCACGAATAGAGTTCTTTAATGGAGAGACTCCATTTATCTTTAAGAATCTAAAATGGAATGACCTTCCTAATCACCAGGAGATCTGAGAAAGAGTTATGCCCTGCTTAATCCACCCAATGACATTTAAATTAGGTATGAAATAAGTGAGGATCTCCAAAGGTAAATTAGGTTTACTTTTATCAGAATCTTGCCTGAAAGCCCTTTTACACACAATGATTATCGCACAAAATTTGCTCAAAAGCCATCTTTTCATCGATATTGTGTGTAAATGTGTGCCCATTGTGCACTTGTCATCTATCACTGAGTTCAGCTCAACTTAAAGGGGTTGTCCCGCGCCGAAACGGGTTTTTTTTTTTTCAACCCCCCCCCCGGTCGGCGCGAGACAACCCCGATGCAGGGGTTAAAAAAGAACACCGGACAGCGCTTACCTGAATCCCCGCGCTCCGGTGACTTCTTACTTACCGGTTGAAGATGGCCGCCGGGATCTTCTTCCTCGGTGGACCGCAGGGCTTCTGTGCGGTCCATTGCCGATTCCAGCCTCCTGATTGGCTGGAATCGGCATGTGACGGTGCGGAGCTACACGGAGCTACACGGAGCCCCATTGAGAAAAGAAGAAGACCCGGACTGCGCAAGCGCGTCTAATTTGGCCATTAGACGCCGAAAATTAGACGGCCTCCATGGAAACGAGGACGCTAGCAACGGAGCAGGTAAGTGAAAAACTTCTTATAACTTCTGTATGGCTCATAATTAATGCACAATGTACATTACAAAGTGCATTAATATGGCCATACAGAAGTATATAGACCCACTTGCTGCCGCGGGACAACCCCTTTAAAGTCCATCGGGACTGACATGACGGACAGCACTCTGAGTTCTCTGCGGGCAGTGCTGATAACATTCTTTGAGCAGCTGTCCCTCTGGAGAACAATAGCGGTGTATTTAGAGAACAGACCACCCGCTGTTCTCTAAACACATGCAAATGTATCTAGTTAGTTTCTAATGGGCTGATTAAACGGATTGCTCAAAATTGTCAGTTTCTGCCGAATTTTGAGCGATCATTTGTGTGTGTAAATGCACCTTAAGTTTGTGGGCAATTATATTCCATGTCTCCTCATCTGCATCTCCTCACCTGCGCCGCTGCATTCACCTCTCCTGTGAACGGGACCCCCTGCTTCTACCCTAATGGTAAGTAAAAAGGTATAGGACTGCTCTGGGAAGGCACCAGGACCACTCCCAGGGAGCCTCACATCATTTCTCCGCAGCTCCGGGGACTCAGGTGGCCGAGGAGCACCAGCCAAGATAGCACGACTGGAAGAGAAGAGAGAACGCGTGGGCCGTACAACCCGGGCAGAGGACTCCACAAGGCCGACAGCAGTCATGGAAGGTGCCCCCAGGGTGTCCGCAGGTGGCTCCAAGGTAGGAAGCGCAGTGTCAGGTGGAGAGTCTCTGGGCTCTCTGGCCGGCTTCACACAAGCTTCAGGGTTGGAGTGGGCAGGGGGCCCTGAGGAGGCCCTGCTCAGAGCCTCCAGCACACAAGCTCGGCAGCAGCATCTAGGCTCTAGTCTTTCTCCTTCATCTGATGGAGCCCCAGGAGGACTCTCCCCACAGCACAGCAGTGCGGGCACAGGCACTCCTCATACTCATGAAGACCGGGGGCCTTAAGCCTGCACACTAGCCCTCCCACACTGGGAGACTTAGCTGGGGAGAGAATAAGTAGTAACCCCACAGTTGTGCCCAGTATTTCAGGGGCTCATGCTAAATCAGCAATTGGGGATGTTCCGCCACTCCCAGCATCCACGGCTCCCATCATGCCTCCCAAAATATCCAGGCCGGAAAAGCCTGAGGCACCAGTTCTGGGTCCTACACCCTCTGACCACCCCCTGATCAAAGCGAGTAGGTCTGGAAGGAACATCTCCGTGCCTTACCCACTAAGAGTGAGATCGATAACCTATTTCTGAGGGTGGATACTAAGGAATATCCACAGCCACCCATAGGGGGTTTCAGCACCAGGTCCTGTCCTCTAAAATCGATCCAGATGGATATTTTGTTTTCCTAAAAATTGATACTAAATTTAACGCAAGGAAAGCTTTCCATAAAATTGCTATGGAAAGCGCAACCATGGCATCCATGAAAGGAGAATCATAGCGATTCTCTGCTCAAGGGATCTAAATCGCGGCATGCTGCGATTCTCCGCGGTGAGCCTATTTGTCTCCTCTATCTCCTCATTACCTTCTTCACACTCTGATCCCTCTCCTCCTCCTCCATCTCATTACCATCCTCACACTTTGATCCCTCTCCTCCTCCTCCGTCTCCTCATTACCATCCTCATTCTGATCTACCTCCTCCTCCTCCTCTATCTTCTCATTAACTTCTTCATGCTCTGATCCCTCTCCTCATCCTCCATCTCCTCATTACCTTCCTCACACTCTGATCTGCCTCCTCCTCATAACCTTCCTCACACTCTCATCCCTCTCCTCCTCCATCTCCTCATTACCTTCCTTACACTCTGATCCCCCTCCTGCTCCATTTCATTACCTTCCTCACACTCTGATCCCTCTCCTCCATCTCCTTATTACCTTCCTCACACTCTGATCCCCCTCCTCCTCCATCTCCTCATTACCTTCCTAACACTCTGATCTCCCTCCATCTCCTCATTACCTGCCTCCTACTCTGATCCTGCTCCTCCTTATCTATCTCCTCATTAACTTCTTAACACTCTGATCCTTTTCTTCATCCATCTCCTTACCTTCCTCACACTCTGATCCTCCTCCTCCTCATTACCTTCCTCACACTCTTATCCCTCTTCTCCTCCTCTATTTCCTCATTACCTTCCTCACACTCTGATCCTTCTCCTCCTCCTCCATCTCCTCATTACCTTCCTCCAACTTTGATCCCTCTCCTCTGTCTCCTCATTACTTTCCTCACACTCTGATCCCCCTCCTCCTCATTACCTCCCTCACACTCTAATCCCTCTCCCCCATCTCCTCATTACCTTCCTCACACTCAGATCTCTCTCCTCATTACTTTTCTCACACTTTGATCCCCCTCCTCCTCTACTTCCTCATTACCTTCCTCCAACTTTGATCCCTCTCCTCTGTCTCCTCATTACTTTCCTCACACTCTGATCCCCCTCCTCCTCATTACCTCCCTCACACTCTGATCCCTCTCCTCGATCTCCTCATTACCTTTCTCACACTCTGATCCCTCTCCTCTGTCTCCTCATTACTTTCCTCACACTCTGATCCCCCTCCTCCTCATTACCTCCCTCACACTCTGATCCCTCTCCTCCATCTCCTCATTACCTTCCTCACACTCTGATCTCTCTCCTCATTACTTTTCTCATACTCTGATCTCCCTCCTCCTCTATCTCCTCATTACCTTCCTCCAACTTTGATCCCTCTCCTCTGTCTCCTCATTACTTTCCTCACACTCTGATCCCCCTCCTCCTCATTACCTCCCTCACACTCTGATCCCTCTCCTCGATCTCCTCATTACCTTTCTCACACTCTGATCCCTCTCCTCTGTCTCCTCATTACTTTCCTCACACTCTGATCCCCCTCCTCCTCATTACCTCCCTCACACTCTGATCCCTCTCCTCCATCTCCTCATTACCTTCCTCACACTCAGATCTCTCTCCTCATTACTTTTCTCATACTCTGATCTCCCTCCTCCTCTATCTCCTCATTACCTTCCTCCAACTTTGATCCCTCTCCTCTGTCTCCTCATTACTTTCCTCACACTCTGATCCCCCTCCTCCTCATTACCTCCCTCACACTCTGATCCCTCTCCTCCATCTCCTCATTACCTTTCTCACACTCTGATCCCTCTTCTCTGTCTCCTCATTACTTTCCTCACACTCTGATCCCCCTCCTCCTCATTACCTCTCTCACACTCTGATCCCTCTCCTCCATCTCCTCATTACCTTTCTCACACTCTGATCTCTCTCCTCTGTCTCCTCATTACTTTCCTCACACTCTGATCCCCCTCCTCCACATTACCTCCCTCACACTCTGATCCCTCTCCTCATTGTTGCAGAAGCACTATTCTTAATCATCTTTATGCAACATTCCTTTGCATATCTTAATGCACAAATATTTTAACCTTTTGTTGTCCAATTTCACATTACTAACTTTACAAGACCGTTTACTGAAGTTTTTTTAGCATGCATTTAAGTGGTGACTGTGAGATCGAACTGCCCATACTTGGTTGGTACTGTTTTCTCTATGCACTGAAAACAATACCCGAGTTTCACACAGTTTTTTTTACGCTGGACTGTTTATAACCACGGAAGGTTTAAAGACAAAGCGTCTTCACTCCCAAAATCCGATAGAGTTACTGAGGCTCGTCTGGGATGTGATTAAGATCCTCATCCACCCCTACGGGGTAGGTCGTTTACCTGCGATTGTCTCAGACCAAATCGCTAACACTACTCGACAGGGCATATCATCTCACAATCACAAAGCATACTACTTCACAACTTCAGAATATATCTCAGGACCCGGGTCTTACCTTTTCAGCTGATTTCAGAACTTCCCCGTATACCATTCAGTTCCATAGTCCCTTTAGGGTTCCAGCTGCTTGGTCTGAAAGTATAGACGCAGCAGGCTAGGAGAGTGTTCCATTTTACCCAGAGAAAGTTACTGGGCGGGGCCCCATGGTCCGGTCTCCGTAGCCTCTTTGTCCTTACCTGCAGACAAGAGCGGATGCAAAAATGCAATCTGCATCAGATCCCGGACACGAGCCCCCAGATGTTGTAGAAGCCAAAATCCAACACGATACCAGGGACATAGGAAATGAAGATTTATTCAATGTCGACATGAATGAGTCTAGGAGACACAAAGGTTCTCAAATCCAGACTGACTTGTGACATCACAACAGATTCTTAAATACTAGATAGGCAGTCTTATTGGAATCTAACACGTATTGGCTCATCTTATCTCTTAAACCAGTTACAAGTACAGGAAGTAAGTGGTAGTCGTAGCTAAGGGGGGCAGCAAGGGGGATGCATCCCAACCAACATGCAGTTTACACTTTAGATAACTACATACCGGGGGAGGGATACAGAATCAGCACCTGGTGCAACAGTGCCCCATTGTCTTGACGACCCCTTACATCACACAGCAAAACTTCACATCCTTGAATAAAGGAGATTGCATTCCCATGTTCATAGTTAGGGAACTGAAAGATTATGTGAAGTTAGTATACAGTACAGTATGCAGCTATATTTCATTTGTTAGATACTTATAATTACATTTTATACTTATGTGTAAAAGGACAATATAATATGCTTCAGCCTTTGGGCTGGTAACAGAGAAACAAAAGCTTATAAGTCTTCGTACCACATCCCCCCCTTTGATAGCTATTATGCACTTATAGCTTATCATCCTTATTTAGGAGTTTAAACCCCCATAGACTTTAGTATAGCTTGTGTATCCCATGTTACATCAGTGTCTATCCATGTTTCAGTGGGAGAGTATACTTGTTCACACTTGTAGTAGGTGGTCTTATTGTATTTGTAACCCCCTGATTGTCTCCCCTTACCCATGTAGAAAGTATGGTACACTAATGTTCTTGTGATGTGTGTACCCATTCTAACTTCTTGTATACATTTATTACAATTATTGGCACAAGTCCAATTTTCCTGTATAACGTAATTCCCCCCCAACAGTCTTTAATAGGTTCTTCAGTCTTCTTGTTGTCTTGCAGCTGTAGTTATCCCCTCTCCTAGGTGTTTGAGGGAAAAACAATGTCTCTGTGACGAAAACACTGTCTCTGTGACGAAAACACTGTCTCTGTGACGAAAACACTGTCTCTGTGAAGGAAACACTGTCTCTGTGACGAAAACACTGTCTCTGTGACGAAAACACTGTCTCTGTGAAGGAAACACTGTCTCTGTGAAGGAAACACTGTCTCTGTGAAGAAAACACTGTCTGAAGAAAACACTGTCTCTGTTGCTTCCTGGGCTACCAGGAGGGGGCAAGGTACTTGTCTGGTCTAAGGCACTTTTGGAGGTTTTTTTTAGATGAGCTTCGGGGATCTGTCAGGTGTGATAAGCAGGCACGGTCAGTGTAGGCCACATTGACTCTGGTCTGGTGGATTCAAGGTCCCATCTCAGCAACTTTAACAACAGTCGGGGTAGATGGGATAACGGTGTATGGACCCTTCCACCAAGGTTTGCGAGGCCTCTGGTGCCAATCTGTCACCCAGACTTTTTTCCCTGGAAGAAAAAAGAAGTACACAGCAGTATCCAGACATATAGGTAACCTTTGCACAGCAATATTCAAACAAGTAGGTAACCTTTCTCCTGCTTTTTTTGGTAATGGTTGCCATGGTCTTACCCAGGGCAAGCATTTGCTGGTAATTTGTCTGCTCTAATCCCCAACACTACTTGGCTAGGCCTCCCCTACATCATCTTAAGAGGGGAACTAACAGTTATTTCGTGGGGGAAGATCTGTTTCTGAGCAGAGCAATGGGTAAGACTTGTGGCCATATTAGGTGAGTCTCCTGACAGAGCGTCTCTTAGGCAAGTTTTAAAGTCCAGTTCATGCGCTCAGCCTTCCCTGAGCACTAAGGTCTGTGGGCAATGTGCAGTTTCCATCTGATCTTGAAGCAGTTGTCTAACTCTTGTTTATTCTCCACAGCAAACGCTGGTCCATTTTCCGTACCGGTAGGTCGTGTCTTTGAATTATGTCTCTCAGTAGTGTTCTGGCCACTTAAGTTGATTTTTCTCAGTCCTAGTGGGGTAGGCCTCCACCCACTCTGTGTAAGTGCAGACAAAGACCAGGAGATACTTCCATCCATCAGCTGCAGGCATTTGAGTAAAGTCCACTAGTACATCTTGGAAGAGACCAGCTCTATAAGATTGTATCCCTGGAGTCTTCAGAGGTCCTTGTCTGGGACTATTTTCAGGGTATAAGACACATTTTCTGGTGCTTGCCCGGTAAGTCTTAGCATGTACAGCACATCTTGAATTAGCTCTTCCATAGTGGTGGACCTGTTAAGGACCGTTACACATGACCGGTCACATTAACCTTTCAAGCCTTGGGTTCCAAATTAGTTCATACCTGGATGCATCAGAGAGGACAAAAACTATATGATTTATAGTAATTAGCTCTCACAGATATGTAGAGATGAGCCGCGGCAGGTATTCAGCCCACCCTGCTTAAGGCGCGTACACACTGAATCTTTATTGACTGAGTATATTTCTTAATACAGGAAAGCAGTACGTCATTAGTCACGAGGTTAATCTTATTGGGTTAGAAAAAACATCAAGAATTGTGCTTTGTTGAACAATCAGCGCAGTGAGAATAAATATGTGAAATGTCCTTCAAATGATTATTCTCTCTTGTGAGTTTGGATGATCGCAGCGTCTTATCAGCACGATTTGCTCTTTTCCAAAGCTCAGGACATGGGGGAGGTTTTTCTGATAGCGGCTGTACCAGGCAAATGTTCTCGGATGAATAGAAAGGAAAGAAAAAACAAACAAATCATTAGACAATGCACCGAATACCCTGCTGTAAAGTTATTTTTGCAAATTTATTGTTTCACTACACACAAGCTTATTTACATCTTATAATGCTCCATTTTGAATCTAGCGGCCATTTTGAGACAGATTCTTCCATTTTATGGACCTGTACCTTCTCAGACCCATAGCGTGTCCTCATGCACTTTCTTGACGATCTCCGTTACTAGTGCTGTTGGGACCACACTTCTTCCATCCGAGAGAATGAACCAGCCTTCAGGTGTGTAATTCCCATCTTCTGTCTTCGGCCATTCCTGTTTGCTTTGATTGTAGCAAGGGTTCCAGTTGCTGAGGGGAAACAGGAAAAAGGCTTGTAGTTTGACAGAACTTTTGGCGTTTCAGGAGAGTGACAGCTCGCTTGGCATAAGCATCTGCCTTTCTGTTTCTCTGTGCAACGAGTGAGTCTCCCTTCTGTTTTCCTTCACAGTGACTGACCCATACCTCTTCTGACAGTTCTGGAATGAGAGGAGAGTGCTTCACTTCTTGATCCGCTGAAGGGACCAGACTCTTCTCTCAGGGCCCCATTAACATGAAGTGTGAGGAAGGCCTACTTTGAGTCAGTGAAGATATTGACTTTCACCCCAGCTGCCAGCTGTGGGGCTTCTAATAAGTGCATTAAGTTCTGCCTTTTGAGCTGAAGTTTCTTTGGGCAGTGGTTCTGCTTTTGTAGTAGTCTGTAGGGTGACCACCGCATATTCAACATAGCATATGCCTTCATCCATGAGGCTGCTACTATCTGTGTACTATTCTACATCAGGAGCTTTGAGAGGTGTTTCTCGTAGATCAGGATAGCTGCTAAAGACTTCATCCATCACCTCACAGCAGTTATAGTCAGGGCTTCCAGTTCTGGTCGGCAACAGAGTTGCTGGATTTAGAGTAGTACACACTTCCAACGTCAGTCTTGGGTTTTCACATAGTAGGCCTTGGAACTTGGTCATGCAAGCATTTGTCTGCTAGTGGTGACCTGTGGCATCCATCAAAGTTAGGACAGAAGATGGCACTCGTACCGTAAGATCCTGACCCAGGGTTAGCTTGTCAGCTTCCGTAACCAAGGCCACTGTTGCTGCCAGCCTTCTCATCCCATGGCTGCATTATCAAGTTGCTTGGAGAGATGGGCAACAGGTTGATGCCATGATCCCATCATCTGGGTGAGAACGCCGATCACCAGTTTCTTCTTCTTATGAACATACAGAATAAGTGGTTTCTCCAGAGTAGGCAAGGCCAGTGCGGGGGCTTTTAGAAGAGCTTGCCTGATGTTGTCATAGGCCCTTGTATGTTTCTGCTTCCACCGGTAGAGGGCATCTTCACCTCCCTTTGTGACTTCATAGAGGGGTTTGGCCATTGTAGCAAAACCGGGTTTCCATATTCTGCAGAATCCGGCAGCTCCAAGGAATTCTCTGACTTTTTCCTCTGGTTGTTGGTACAAAGATATTGCAGACAACCTACTTCCTTTCAGCTTCCAGTTGTACTTTTTTCTTGGGAGATATGAAATCCCAGGTATTTGACAGTTGCTTGGCAGATCTGTGGCTTCTTTTCTTGAGACTTTGTATCCAGCTTCATATAGAAGACAAAGCACTGTCTTAGTGTTCTGCAGACTTCACACAGAGGTAGATCCGGTTATGAGGAGGTCATCCATATGCTGTAGTAATACAGTGCCTGGCTGGGAAGGGAGAGCGAGTTTCCTTAGGTCAGTAGCAAGAGATTCTCTGAAGGGTGCGGGCAAGTTTTTGAGCCCTTGGGGCAAGTGGCATGTTTTTCCAGTTCTTGGGTCTTCCCATTGGAAGGCAAAGATAAGCTGACTGTCCTCTATCAGTCTGATGGTGCAGAAAGAGTCTTTCAAATTCAGCACAGTAAAGCGAGTTGCTTCCCCAGGTAATAGTCCAAAGAAAGTGTACGGGCCGGGCACTGTCTGATGCAAAATAACCACAGCTTGATTCACTGCTCTGAGATCCAGGACTGGGTGATACTCTGTTATTCCAGGTTTCTTTACAGGCTGGAGAGGGGTGTTCCTGGGTATTGGCATCTCCTCAGGATACCGTACTTCAGAAACTTTTCCAGATGCAGTGTGATGCCATGGCAGGCAGCAGATGATAGGAGGTGGTGTTGCTTGATGGACACCGGTTGTGCCCCTGGCTCCAGCTATACTGCGACTGGAGGTATATTTTTGTTACATATTCGAGTGTAGAACCAAAGTGCCATCCTTCTGGGCAGGAAAACCACTCAGTGACACTGACAGCTGACCCAGAGACCGGATACTCACTCCTCAGAGCATGGCTTGGTACAAGGTGGAGACTAGGACTGAGATAGCCCTGCATTGGTGAGGAATATGAAATCCCTGCCTAACAGAAAGCATGGTCATCGTCCTGACAAGAACGGCCCTGAGCTGGAACCTGGGCGCTGACTAACCCTGTCATGACCCTAACACCGAACGGGTCATACCAAGCAGGAACACAGGTCGAGGGTGTGACTAGGTAACAGAGAACCTGGAAGGTACACAAGTTGCAAATAGCTACAGCAGACTGCAAATCAGTAGCAACAGAGACACTGTAGAAGTAGCAGCCACAAGCTGTCATACACTTCTGAACTAGTCCTGGTGGATTGTCTTCAGCCCATACTCCTAGCAGCTTCATTACTAGGTTCGGGGTGGTTCTTGAGTGTTCTGGCTCATGAGTGACAGCAAACAATTTCCATTCCTCCTCCTGAGACACTGTGAGTGAGAGGATGTGGGCAGGAGTTGAAGCATCTTTCCTAAGTTGTAAAGGCATCTGTCATTCCGGTTCAAAGGACACTTGGGCCTGTAGTTTTCTCATCCTATCCTGTCCCAATTTTGGTATTAGACAGTCCGGTGGATACAGGAATTGATGAGGGACTTCTTTGTCTTCCAAGGTGCATTGCTGTGGTACAATAAAGTGATGCTTCCTGCCTTGTCCAGTAGCTCCCACAATCTGAGCTATTCTGTGTTAAAGAGGTGCTAGTTGTTAGGTTATAACTGAATGTTCAGCTCCGGTATCAACCATAAAGTTCACAAAATGATCCCATTCATTTATTCTGACCATAGGTTCCTGGGGGCCCAGCAGGTAGGAACCTGGTCATCCTCATTCAGCATTATCTTCATACAGCAGAACAATAGGAGCAAAACAAGATGGAGGTTGTGGGCGGGCCTGAGTCCCCCTGCCTTGTGCTCGTCTCTGGTAGTGGCCATTTTGGGCTTTGCCCCTTCCTCCTTCTCTTCCTGTATGAGCAGAGGAAGTGAGGTCGCAGTCTCTACTCCAGTGACCATGCTTCCTGCACATTCTGCATTGGTCTCCAGCAAGAGGGCGGTGTTGGGACCCCCCCTTCTGTACGTATGAAGGAGGTGGGTTGTTCTGGGTGTTGTTCGGTGGTGGAGCTGTCTCAATTGGATTTCTGCAACCCATCCACCATCTTTTTAATTGTTTAACAGTCTTTTGTCCTCCAGCCATTCTGTAACTTTCTTCTAATTAGCATCCCAGTTCAGGTCGACATCAGAATACTATGCATTTGCTGTATCATATTGGATTATACTCTGTCAGAAAACTCACCAAAACCTGACAATCCCCCTTCTCCAGATTTTTAATTAACATTGCTTTTTGCATAAACTTACAATAAAGACAGTAATTCATTTCATTATCAGTTTCTATTCCAATAAAGCAAGCATGTACTGCTACAGGAATTCTTACATTTGAAGTTCAACACACATTCCCCCTTTTTCCCACTGGACTGTCTAACTGAAAGACAGGGAGGGAGATGACGGGGGAAAGTGAAACTGCAGCTTTATGAGAGGTGTGCAAGAATCAAGCATTAACCATTTATCTATTCCTGTACACCATGACACTTTTGCACTGTCTAAAGAGACTATCGAATTATCACGTAATAATCCTTTTTCTCTCTCTGAAAGTTTTTTTTTCTCTCAGATTCTGCATAAACTTGCATAGGGAGACAAAAACTGTATGAATGAGAGAATAAAATCCCCTTTTTTGCTCCCCTCATTTAACAACTATGTGTGCAGGCATTTTTTAATACAATATCGGGCAGACCAGCATAAGGTGGGTGCTAATGCAGGCTGCAGGCAGATAGCCAGTGGGGTTTGACTATTCCTATGCAATTCGGAGAACGCACCAGTCCTTGAACTACCAACGCAATGCCAGGTAAAAGATACATTGATGAGAGGTGAGAAGCCCGTGCCTGTTGTGGAGTTAAGATGGCACTTGGGCGGCTGTCTAAGGTATTCTTACAGCAGATTCTAAAATAGCTGCTGGGCCATAGCTGGCATTGAAATGGCCACCGGGGGTGTGGCCTGACTGGGCGATGGTAAGGGGTGGTCCTGCACACTAAACACGTATTAAGGTATGCAGACTTCTACTGGCCACATTAACAACATGGCCATCTATGCAATAGGCAATAGGGAGGAAACACCCTTCATGACACATCCAGGGTGGAGCCCTCAGATGGTGAAGAAGGGCTGACCTTCTTTGTCTTTCACACAAAGCACTTCTAAAAATTGCCATCTTGTCTAAACAACAGTCAGTTTTCCATCACTAACTGTATGATATACCATTTACTGAAATTCTGCAACATACATTTCAAAGGTAACACTTGAGATAGCGTTCAAATCCTTGGTAGATCCCATCTACCATGCTTATTTACTTAAGACTAGCAAGGTTCGTTAGCAAATATCTACGAACCGTACTACGATGACCTCCAGAAGAGATCACTGTTTTCTCTACTAGACAACACGGTACCAAACCTGACTAAATGACATACCAAGGTATCAGGTTATAAGCTGCCTTTTGTTAGGGGCACCTATATACAGAGCTCAATGATCTCACACTTGTGGCATTTATTCATAGAACTACAAGTCCCAGCCCACAAGCTAACCACCCCCTCTTCTTTGTTCTACCTCTGACCATAGAGGCTGACATAAGAAGGAGACGCCATATTTTGGGTGCAGCTTTTGCACTATTCTTAATCATCTTTATGCAACATTCCTTTGCATATCTTAATACACAAATATTTTAACCTTTTGTTGTCCAATTTCACATTACTAACTTTACAAGACCGTTTACTGAAGTTTTTTTTAGCATGCATTTAAGTGGTGACTGTGAGATTGCACTGCCCATACTTGGTTGGTACTGTTTTCTCTATGCACTGAAAACAATACCCGAGTTTCACACAGCTTTTTTACGCTGGACTGTTTATAACCATGGAATGTTTAAAGACAAAGCGTCTTCACTCCCAAAATCCGATAGAGTTACTGAGGCTCGTCTAGGATGTGATCAAGATCCTCATCCACCCCTACGGGGTAGGTCGTTTACCTGCGATTGTCTCAGACCAAATCGCTAACACTACTCGACAGGGCATATCATCTCACAATCACAAAGCATACTACTTCACAACTTCAGAATATATCTCAGGACCCGGGTCTTATCTTTTCAGCTGATTTCAGAACTTCCCTGTATACCATTCAGTTCCATAGTCCCTTTAGGGTTCCAGCTGCTTGGTCTGAAAGTATAGACGCAGCAGGCTAGGAGAGTGTTCCATTTTACCCAGAGAAAGTTACTGGGCGGGGCCCCATGGTCCGCTCTCCGTAGCCTCTTTGTCCTTACCTGCAGACAAGAGTGGATGCAAAAATGCAATCTACATCAGATCCCGGACACGAGCCCCCAGATGTTGTAGAAGCCAAAATCCAACACGATACCAGGGACATAGGAAATGAAGATTTATTCAATGTCGACATGAATGAGTCTAGGAGACACAAAGGTTCTCAAATCCAGACTGACTTGTGACATCACAACAGATTCTTAAATACTAGATAGGCAGTCTTATTGGAATCTAACACCTATTGGCTCATCCTATCTCTTAAACCAGTTACAAGTACAGGAAGTAAGTGGTAGTCTTACCTAAGGGGGGCAGCAAGGGGGATGCATCCCAACCAACATGCAGTTTACACTTTAGATACGTACATACCAGGGGAGGGATACAGAATCAGCACCTGGTACAACAGTGCCCCATTGTCTTGACGACCACTTACGTCACACAGCAAAACTTCACATCCTTGAGAAAAGGAGATTGCATTCCCATGTTCATAGTTAGGGAACTGAAAGATTATGTGAAGTTAGTATACAGTACAGTATGCAGCTATATTTCATTTGTTAGATACTTATAATTACATTTTATACTTATGTGTAAAAGGACAATATAATATGCTTCAGCTTTTGGGCTGGTAACAGAGAAACAATAGCTTATAAGTCCTCGTACCACATCATTACCTTCCTCACACTCTGATCTCTCTCCTTATTACTTTTCTCACACTCTGATCCCCCTCCTCCATCTCCTCATTACCTTCCTCACACTCTGATCTCTCTCCTCCATCTCCTCATTACCTTCCTCACACTCTGATCTCTCTCCTCCTCCATCTCCTCATTACCTTCCTCACACTCTGATCCCTCTCCTCCTTATTACCTTTCACCCCAGCAGCAGCCTCCTCTTCCTTCCATAGAGCTGCATTAATGATAAGCATCGCCCCTTTCCGTTCTGTCTGGTAATCTTTCATCATAAGACCTCCTAGCAGCCCATACACTGTAGCCCATACACTACCAGCAGTGCCTGATCTCTGGAGATGGCCTCCGGATATCTGGATGTAGGAGATGGGATAAAGGAGGCTGAAGGAGAATCTCATCTCTGAGCTCCACCACTTCATAAGGAGATCAAAGCCAGCTGTTAGCTCCACAGTTGGGCCGTGTACCTCCACTAACTGCTCATCCAGGATCTCCCTGCAGGAAACATTCGAAAATACCGGCCTGTAATATGGTCAGTAAAATAAAAAAAATACTGGCATCGGCCTGGCGGGCAAAACAACGCCCAGGCTGGTGAATTACCGTAAGGGTGGCAACCCTAGTTGTATTTCAGAGAATAAAGATATGGATAAATGATAAATAGTGGACACCTCATATCCTTATTTATGGTACGACAACATACAAAAAATTAATGTACTCTAGCTGCTATTGTCTTTCTGTTATCATCCAGAGACCTTGAGTATATTGTAAGTCTTCTCTGCTCAAACTGTTGTAATTTGATATTATGATTGCCCACATATTGCATTCCAACTCCCCTTAGTATGACGCTGTTCTGCTCACCATGCATCTGTATGTATGTAGCGGGTATAAGAGATGTGATGAACCAATAAGTGTTAGCTTTTAATAAGCCTGCCCGCACTGTGTAAGGCTGTTAGAATCCTATTTTTTAAGGACTCTGGGTGAAAGATGTGAATTGACCAGAGCCTGTGCGCACATAAAATAAAATAACGATTTCCTGAGAAGATCCTGAGTTGTTCTGTCAAATATTCTATTTTTTATATAGGGACCTCGTCTAGGATTTGACAGAGACGGCTTTTTGCCACCTGGCTTCCCTGGGAGTTTTTACATGAATGTTTCCGCAGATATGACCGTTGTGGCGTTGTTTTCTCTGGAACAACGGAAACCTCTGCTCAGATATATCTGTCTATCTCTCAGCGGAATAATCGGGAACTCAGATATATCCCAGGAAATGTACGGTGTACGGTGATGTTCGTTTGAGGGCAACTGCAAAAGGTAAGACACAGTATTCTGAGATGGTATGGTAGCGATAGTATAGAGGCCATCGCAAGTAAATGACCTGTCCCGTATGGGCAGTAGGGCGTCCTCGCCACACCCCAGATAGACCTTAGTACCTTGAGTATTCCAAAAGAAGACGTCTTGAGTAAAAATGATGACTGGAGGTCATCATAGTACGGTTCGTAGATATTTACTAACGAACCTTGCTAGTCTGAAGTAAATGAGCTTGGTAGATGGGATCTACCAAAGATTTGAATACTATCTGAAGTGTTACCTTTGAAATGTATGTTGCAGAATTTCAGTAAATGGTATCGTAAAGTTAGTGATGGAAAATTGACTGTTTTTTAGACAAGATTTGAAAAAATGTGTTAGATGATAAGGAATTTTGGCTGATAGATGATTGCTCAAGTTTGCAGAGGACCGGTGAAGAATATTGCTGATAGAAAGTAACAGAAAGATAATTGAAGTTACAAGATAGCGATTTTTAGTGCTTTGCGTGAAAAACAAACAAGGTCAGCCCTTCTTTACTATCTGAGGGCTCCATCCTATATGTGCCATGAAGGGTGTTTCCTCCCTATTGCCTATTGCATAGGTGGCTGTGTTGATAATGTGGCCAGTAGGAGTCTGCATACCTTAATACGTGTTTAATGTGCAGAACCACCCCTTACCATCGCCCAGTCAGGCCACGACCCCGGTTGCCATTTCAGTGCCAGCCATGGCCCAGCAGCTTTTTTAGAATCTGCTGTAAGAATACCTTAGACAGCCACCCAAGTGCCATCTTAACTCCACAACAGGCATTCTAATGCAAGGATGGGTGCCTTCTCCGAATTTCATAGGAATATTCAAAACCCCCCTGGTTATCTGCCTGCAGCTTGTGTTAGCACCCACCTCAAGTCACTTTCCCTGGTATTGTGTTTAAATTACCTGTACATGTAGTTGTTAAATGGGGAGAAAAAAGGGATTTTCCTCTCATTCATACAGTTTGTGTCCCCCTATGCAAGTTCATGCAGAATCTGAGAAAAAAAAACTTTCAGAGAGAGAAAGGATTATATTACGTGATAATTTGATAGTCTCTTTAGACAGTGCAAAAGTGTTATTGTGTAGAAGAATAGATAAACGGTTAATGCTTATCTCTGGTAAGGCTACAGTTTCACTTGCCCCTGTCACCCCCCCCTTCCCTTTCAGTTAGACAGTCCAGGTGAAAAAGGGAGAGGGGAGTGTGTATTTAAAAATTCTCGCAGCCGTACTTGCGTTATTGAAGTAGAAACTTGTAATGAAGTGAATTACTGTCCTTATTATAAGTTTATGCAAATAGGAATGTTAATTAAAAATCTGGAGAAAGGGAATTGTCAAATTTTGGTGAGTTGTCTGACAGAGCATAATCCAATATGATATAGCAAATGCATATTTATAGCAAATGCATATTATTCTAATGTCGACCCGAACTGGGATGCTAATAGTGACATTAGAAGAAAGTTACAGTGCACAATGGTTGGAGAACAAAGGACTGTTAAAAAAAATGAAAAAGGTGGTCTGCAGTAATCCAGTCAAGACAGCCCAACCCCCGTACAGTGTCCAAAACAACCCACCTACTTCATATGTACAGAAGGGTGGGCCCCAACATCGCCCCCTTGCTGGGAACCAATGCATAAGCTGCAGAAAGCATGGCCACGAGTAGAGACTGCCCGCTCACTACCTCTGCTCATATAGGAAGAAAAGAAGGAAGGGGCCAGGCCCAAAATGGCCACTACCAGAGACAAGTACATGGCAGAGCCACTCAGGCCCGCCCCCACAACCTCCAAATTGTTTTGCTCCTATTGTTCTGCTGTGTGAAGATACTGCTGAATGGGGATGACCAGATTCCTATCTGCTGGACACCCAGAAACCTATGGTCAGAGTAAATGTATGGGGTCATTTTGTGAACTTTATGGTTGATACAGAAGCTGTTATAACCCAAAGAAGTCACTTATCAATTCCTGTATCCACTAGACTGTCCAATACCAAAATTGGGGCAGGCTATGATGAGAAAACTACAGGCCCAGGTGTGCTTTGGACCGGAAGGACAGATGCCTTTACAACTTGAAAAAGATTCCAACTCCCGCCCACATCCTCTCGCTTACAGTGCCTCAGGAGGAGGAATGGAGATTGTTTGCTGTCACTCATGAGCCAGATCATGCAAGAACTACCCCGTGCCTAGTAATGAAGCTGCTAAGAGTATGGGCAGAAGATGATCCACCAGAACTAGCTCAGAATTGTATGACAGCTTGTGACTGCTGCTTCTACAGTGATCTCTGTTGCTACTCATCTCCAGTCTGCTGTAGCTATTATCAGCGCCCAGGTTTCAGCTCAGGGCCGTTTTTGTCAGAACGATGACCCTGCTCTCTGTTAGGTAGGGATTGCATATTTTTCACCACTACAGGGCTTGCTCAGTCCTAGTTTCCACCTCATACCAAGCTACCTGCTGAGGAGTGAGTATCTGGTCTCTGGGTCAGCTGTCAGTTTCACTGAGTGGTTGTCTTGCCTAGAGGGATGATACAGTGGTTCTACACTTCAATACATAACAAGAATATACCTCCAGTCGCAGTGCAGCTGAAGCCAGGGGCACAACTGGTGTCCATCAAGCAATACCGCCTACCATCTGCTACCTGCCAGGGCATCACACTGCATCTGGAAAAGTTACTGGTACGGTATCCTGAAGAGATGCCAATCACCCTGGAACACCCCTCTCCGGTCTGTAAAGAAACCTAGAAGAACAGAGTATCGCCCAGTCCAGGATCTCAGAGCAGTGAATCAAGCTGTGGTTACTTTGCATCAAACAGTGCCCAGCCGACCGTACACACTGCTTGGACTGATACCTGGAGAAGCTACTCATTTTACTGTGCTCAATTTGAAAGACACTTTCTTCACAGTCAGGCTGACAGATGACGGTCAGCTTATTTTTGCCTTCCAATGGGAAGACCCAAGAACTGGAGAAAAGTATTGCTTGCCCCAAGGGCTCAAGAACTCAACCGCACTCTTCGGAGAAGCTCTTGCTATTGACCTAAGAAGAATTTCCAGCCAGGCAATGTATTGCTACAGTATGTGGATGACCTCCTCATAACTGAATCTACCTCTGAATGAAGTCTGTAGAATACTAAGACAGTGCTTTGTCATCTCTATGAAGCCAGATACAAAGTCTCAAGGAAGAAGACACAGAGCTGCAAAGCAATTGTCAAATACCTGGGATTTCATATCTCACAAGTGAAGGTACAACTAGGAGTTAAAAGAAAGTAGGCCGTCTACAATATCTCTGTACCAACTACTAGAAGAAAAAGTCAGAGAATTCCTTGGAGCTGCCGGATTCTGCAGGACATGGATACTTGGCTCTGCTGAAATTGCCAAACCCCTTTATGAAGTCACAAAGAGAGGTGAAGATGCCCCCTTCTGCTGGAAGCAGAAACATACAAGGGCCTATGACAACATCAAGCAAGCTAAAATATATCACCGTGACAGGCGAATTTCCCAATTAATTATCTTATAGAATTAAGTCACCGATGGGAACCACTGGGTATTAAAATACAACTTTTATTAAACTTATCCAATAAAAACACGTGATCAAAAACTATAAAATGATATGCCTCTTATTTCTTAGATTAGCACTGATACTATTTATGCCTAAGGCTTCTGTAATAATCTGTCCTCATAACAATACTGACACTAGGTATGATCCAAGAATTCTGGAATCCATGCAGGATATATCCAGTATAAAGTTGAAATCTCACACGGCCATCCTCTAGTTGTTGCCGTACTTATGTGTATGTATATTTTTTCTGCGTGACTTTGTTTGATCAATAGCCAGTGGTTTGTAAAATCGTGTTACTCAAACACACTGAGATCAAACACAAAATCTATTAGTACCCGGTCAAGTTTGAGAATTTTTAGGACATTTGAATCAAGACAATATATATCTTTGTGCTGCGCTGATATTTATGTTTTAACAGCGCTGTGCTTAACACCTCGACATATATGTCCTATATTCATTCATTCGCCCATAGAGGGCAAACACATATGAGGGTATTGGAAATCCACACTTAAAGGGGTTGTCCCGCGAAACAAAGTGGGGGTAAGCACTTCTGTATGGCCATATTAATGCACTTTGTAATATACATCGTGCATTAATTATGAGCCATACAGAAGTTATTCACTTACCTGTTCCGTTGCAGGCGTCCCCGCCTCCATGGTGCCGTCTAATCTTCAGCGTCTAATCGCCCGATTAGACGCGCTTGCGCAGTCCGGTCTTCTCCTTTGCTGAATGGGGCCACTCGTGCCGGAGAGCGGCTCCTCGTAGCTCCGCCCCGTCACGTGTGCCGATTCCAGCCAATCAGGAGGCTGGAATCGGCAATGGACCGCACAGAAGCCCTGCGGTCCACCGAGGGTGAAGATCCCGGCGGCCATCTTCACAAGGTAAGTATGAAGACGCTGGACCGCGGGGATTCGGGTAAGTACTATCTGTTTTTTTTTTTATCCCTGCATCGGGTTTGTCTCGCGCCGAACGGGGGGGCTATTGAAAAAAAAAAATACCCGTTTCGGCGCGGGACAACCCCTTTAATTTATTATGTGGAAATCTCAGCCCCTATTGGTGTTCGACATCTCATTGCTAAGGGGACTATACGTAAGTTTTGTGAGCTTTGATATTAGCATCCACCAAAACTTCCTCAGACCTCTTTGTTTAACTTCAATACATCGCTATGGTCACTTGATGTCACTAAAACTGATCCATGCGATGTTATAAAGAATCCCCCACCGATGTTGTTAGGTGGAGGAACATAGCTCTTGTTGATATATGTCAAGGTGTTAAGCACAGCGCTGTTAAAACATAAATATCAGCGCAGCACAAAGATATATATTGTCTTGATTCAAATGTCCTAAAAATTCTCAAACTTGACCGGGTACTAATAGATTTTGTGTTTGATCTCAGTGTGTTTTACAAACCACTGGCTATTGATCAAACAAAGTCACGCAGAAAAAATATACATACACATAAGTACGGCAACAACTAGAGGATGGCCGTGTGAGATTTCAACTTTATACTGGATATATCCTGCATGGATTCCAGAATTCTTGGATCATACCTAGTGTCAGTATTGTTATGAGGACAGATTATTAAAGAAGCCTTAGGCATAAATAGTATCAGTGCTAATCTAAGAAATAAGAGGCACATCATTTTATAGTTTTTCATCACGCGTTTTTATTGGATAAGTTTAATAAAAGTTATATTTTAATACCCAGTGGTTCCCATCGGTGACTTAACATCAAGCAAGCTCTTCTAAAAAGCACCCGCACTGGCCTTGCCTAACCTGGAGAAACCACTTATTCTGTATGTTCATGAGAAGAAAAGATTGGTGATCGGCATTCTCACCCAGATGATGGAATAATGACATCAACCTGCTGCCTATCTGTCCAAGCAACTTGATAATGCAGCCATGGCATGGCCTCCCTGACTGAGAAGACTGGCAGCAACAGTGGCCTTGGTTACGGAAGCTGACAAGCTAACCCTGGGTCAAGATCTTACAGTACGAGTGCCACCTTCTGTCCTAACTCTGATGGATGCCAAAGGTCCCCACTGGCTGACAAATGCTCGCATGATAAAGTACCAAGCCCTCCTATGTGAAAACCCATGCCTGAAGCTGGAAGTGTATACTACTTTAAATTCAGCAACTCTGTTGCCCACCAGAACTGAAACCCCTGACTATAACTGCTGGGAGGTGATGGATGAAGTCTTCAGCAGCCATCCTGATCTACAAGACACACCGCTTGAAGCTCCTGATGTTGAATAGTACACAGCTGGTAGCAGCTTCATGGATGAAGGCATACATTACGTTGAATATTTAGTGGTCTCCCTACAGACTACTACAAAAGCAGACCCGCGCCCAAAGGAACTTCAGCTCAAAAGGCAGAACTTATTGCACTTATCAGAAAAACCCTACAGCTGGCAGCTCGGGTGAAAGTCAATATCTTCACTGAATCAAAGTATACCTTCCTCACACCCCATGTTCATGGGGCCCTGAAAAAAAAAAGAAATGAGTCTGATTCCTTCAGCGGGTCAAGAAGTGAAGCACGCTCCTCTCCTTCCAGAACTGTCAGAAGAGGCGTAGGTCATTCACTGCAAAGGAAAACAGAAGGGAGACTCACTCGTTGCACAGGGAAACAGAGAGGCAGATGCTGCTAACAGGTAAGCTGCCACTCTCCAAAATGCCAAAAATTCTGTCAAGCTACAAGCCTTTTTCCTGGTTCCCCTCAGTAACTGGAACCTCTGCTATATTCGAAGTGAACAGGAGTGAATAAAGACAGGGGGTTGGTTTATCCCCTCGGATGAAAGAAGTGTTGCCCCAACAGCACTAGCAATCGTCAAGAAAGTGCATGAGGACACACAATGGGTCCACCACTATGGAAGATATAATCCAAGATGCGCTGTACATCCCAAGACTTACCAGGTGAGCACCAGAAAAAGTGTCATTTCCACTGAAAATAGTCCCAGACAAGGATCTCTGAAGACTAGAGATAAGCAAGCACCAAAATGCTCAGGTCCTCGTTACTCGAGCCAAGCTTTTCGTAATGCTGAAGAGCTCGTTTCGAATACCAAACCCCATTGAAGCCAATGGGAAACTCGAGCATTTTTCAAGGTGACCCATGCTCTGCATAGGGGAGGGTGTGTGATTCACCTGAAAACATCAGAAAGTGATGGAAACACCACAGAAACGGATAGGGAACGGCAGGGGCAGCATGCATAGCTGCATCTAAGGTCACCCGGTCCCACTATTAAGCCAAATTGGGAGCAAGAGCGTGGCGGTCACCCCCCCTAACAATTTACTTGGGACAGACCCTCATTAGCAAGGCACATGCACTGACACATCTTAGCTAACCACCATACTAGCTGCAACCAAGGACAATAACCACCTGTGGGTGACACTGCTGCCTCTTCTCCTGTGTTATATGCTGGCATTGCTGTCCAACCCCCCGCACAACCCTGCATGCACAGCGGACACAAAGATTTCCCTGCCCAGCGTTCAGCTGGCCTCATGCCACACTCTCGCTTCATAGCCACACCACCCTCATGTCTATTTATAAGTGCGTACTGGATGAGGGGGAACCGGAGGCACACACTGCAGAGGGTTGGCAGGGCTAGACAGCGACCCTCTTTGAAAGTGTGGGTGATAGTCCACAATGCTGATGAGAATTAATGATAAATTGACGTACGATCATCATCACGTGATTGGAATAATCACGTGCCACCTCCATCACAAAATTGTCAGGAGTCGCAAACGTTGGCCTAAAGGCGACTCAGGTGCCAGCACTTCTACACATTTCCACAATGCAGAACCGCATTTTAGCACCAAAGATTGGTTTGAAGCCGGAGGTGTCGCAAAAGTGACCCTGTGAAAGTCTCATGAAATCTGTTTCGCTTCCTGTGAACGCTCCAATCCAGTATCTCGGATAACTGTGGTAATTTGTAGCACGAGAGAGAATACATGTCGCCCAGCGCTGATCCCCAGACCCCAAGCAGGAGGAGGAGGGGGCATAATAAGCCAGAGAAACCGTGACCGAGGTCGGACCCGCAATACTCTGTGTGGGAAGCACGTCAGCGGGCCCAGGGTCAGGCTCAGTCCCAGTCTCCACATTGTGTGATCCAAGGTGACGTGAGTTACATAGCAATGGGAAATCCATGTGTCCCCAAACACTTCATTCTGTGTAGGTGTCAGATAGCAGAACACCGCAATGGGGGAAGCCTTCTGCACCCTACCCAAGTCATTCAGTGTATTTGTGCCAGATAGCTAAAACACCGCAATGGGAAATCTTTGTGCACCAACAGCATAGGCAAGCCCCTGCACCCCAGGGACAGTATTAAACAGGAAGAAAAGAGAGTGCCCAAACATGACAGAGTTTCACCCCGCCCCAGGATCTCGGCCCAGACTTCTGCCCTAGTCATTCAGTGCATTTGTGCCGGATAAGTAAAACACCACAATGGCAAAGCCATCTGCACTCTACCCAAGTCAGTCAGTGTATTTGTGCCAGACAGGTAAAACACCGCAATTGGAAGTCTTTGTGCACCCACAGCAAAGGCGAGCCCATAAAACACAAAGACAGTATTACACATAAGGAAATCAGAGAGTGCCCAAACATGGCAGAGTTTCACCCCACCAAAGGCCTCGGCCTTGGCCCACATTTCTGCCCAATTCATTCTTTGTATATGTCAGATAGCTGAACAACGCAATGGGAAAGCCTTTGTGCACCCACAGTATAGGCGGGCACCTGGAACCTAGGGACAGTATTAAACAGGAAGAAAAGAGAGTGCCCAAACATGGCAGAGTTTCACCCCGCCCAGGACCTCGGCCCACGCTTCTGCCCCAGTCATTCAGTGTATTTGTGCCAGATAGGTAAAACACCGCAATGAGAAAGCCGTCTGCATCCTACCCAAGTCAGTAAGTGTATTAGTGCCAGAAAGGTAAAACACCGCAATAGGAAGTCTTTGTGCACCCACTGTTACCATGCGGCGGTTGCTGGGGCCATGGGTGGTTGGTCGTCGCGGTGTGCGTGCTCGTGGGTCCAGGCAGTGGCCAGTTATTGGTTTCTGTTCAGTGTGCTAGCTTCCTGCCTCTGTCAGTCTCCTGTGTTCAGCTTGTGTGCTTTATCTGCCAGGTTATCCATCTGCCTCGGTCTGCTTATATTTTCTGTTGGTTTATTCATCTGCCCTTCCTGTCGGTATTCTACCCTGTTCCATCTTGGTACGCCAGCGTCCCTCCTCAGTCCCTAGCGAGTGTAGGGACCGACGCCCAGTTGCCCACCTGGGGTTAGCCAGGAGTGGAGGCAAGTAGGCAGGGACAGGGGTTGCGGGTAAGTTCTAGGGCAACCCGGGCTGGTGTATCATCGGGTAGGATACCGTAGCATAATAACTGGCCCTTAAAATTTCCCTGTCCGGTCGTACAGTGGGCCAGGAGCAGCGGATGTTGGCGCAGGTTCCTGCTGCCCCATCTATTCCTGAGTCCAAGTTTCCTCTCCCTGAGGTGTTTTCTGGGAAAAGAAGCAAGTTTTTTGTTTTTCAGCAGGCATATAGACTATATTTCCGTATGCGGCTCGGATCCTCCGGCTCTGAGTCCCAGAAGGTGGGATTGATTCTGTCCTTGCTGCGGGGTCCCCCCAGACATGGGCCTACTCCTTACCCGAGAATTCTGCTTGCCTGCAGTCTGTTGATTCATTTTTTCAGGAACTAGGAGGTATTTTTGATGAGCCGGACCGGGCGGGGTTAGCCATATCTCACCTCATGGCTTTGCGTCAGGGGCAGCAGTGTGCTGAAGACTATTGCTCTAGGTTTAGACAGTACGCCGGTGAAACCTCCCAGAATGATGCCGCCCTCAAAGATGTGTTTTTGTTGGATCTTTCTGATGCTGTCAAGGATCTAATTAATTCCCATCCCG
Organism: Eleutherodactylus coqui; assembly: GCF_035609145.1. Classification (NCBI taxonomy): domain Eukaryota; kingdom Metazoa; phylum Chordata; class Amphibia; order Anura; family Eleutherodactylidae; genus Eleutherodactylus; species Eleutherodactylus coqui. The sequence goes on along the minus strand of NC_089837.1, from coordinate 236,898,723 downwards.
CTCCCATAACACTTAATGAGGCGATGGTATTGGCAGTAAAGGCTGACAGGAGACTGAGATCTAGAGAAAAGGAACGCCAGGCCTGTAAAACTAGGGAGTCCTGTAGATCCATTCCCATTTCTCCCATGCCAGCTCCTGGGGCCGAGCCTATGGAAGTGGACCAGCTAAGTCCCAGGGAACGGCGAAGGTTTCGGATGACTCACCATCTTTGCCTCTACTGTGGAGAAGCCTGACATCGAGCAACAAATTGTCCACATAAGCAACGGCAACATCAGTCTGAAGCGGCGGAAAAACTACCGATCATAGGCGATTCTCAGAAGGGTTTCCTAGGATCACAGGTACTCCCTAGGTTGTTGGTGCCTTGTCAGGTTGGCTTCCGGAATTTTATTCGGTCCGGTCAAGCCTATATTGATTCGGGTGCTGCCGTCAATCTGATTAATTTAAATTTTGTCAGACCTCTGATAACCGAATTTTCCATGCTGAAGCCCCCCATGCGCTTCATTGGTATTGATTCGACCCCTCTCTCCGCAGGTGTTGTTAAATGGAGGACTCCCATTCTGCAGTTCACTGTGGGTGTTCTCCATTCTGAGAATCTGTCTTTCCTGGTTATGGAAAAGATGTCTGTTGATGTGGTGCTTGGTATGCCCTGGTTGGCACTGCACAATCCCCAATTTGATTGGTCCACCCGGGAATTGACTCATTGGGGGTCATCCTGTCATAATCACCTAACTACTATAGCCATGTGCTCCGCAGATACTGTGCTTATTCCAGAGTATTTGTTGGATTTTCAGGAAGTATTTTCCAAAAAACCGTCTGAGGCTTTGCCTCCCCATAGAGAATGGGACTGTGGTATTGATCTGATTCCCGGCAGTCCCATCCCTAAGGGGGCCATTTTCAATTTGTCAGGGCGTGAGCATGAAGCCCTTAAGTCCTATATCTCGGAGTCTCTTGCCAAACGACATATCCGGCCGTCCAGGTCCCCTGCTGGGACAGGACTCTTTTTTGTTGAGAAGAAGGATGGGACATTGAGGCCTTGTGTGGATTATCGGGCCTTGAATAAAATCACAGTGAAGAACCAGTGCTCCTTGCCCCTAATTCCAGACTTGTTGAATCAGATGGTAGGGGCCCACTGGTACTCCAAACTGGACTTAAGGGGGGTTTACAATTTAATTCGATTTCGAGAGGGAGATGAATGAAAGATGGCGTTCAACACCCCGTTAGGACATTTTGAATGTCTGGTCATGCCTTTCGGACTCTGTAACGCCCCGGCTGTATTTCAGGGTTTTATGAACACGGTCTTTCACGACTTTCTGTTGGTATTTCTGGTCATATATCTTGATGACATTCTGGTGTATTCTCCTGACTGGGATTCACATGTGCCGCACCTGAGGTTGGTTCTGACCCATTTGCGTGAGTATCAACTTTTTGTCAAGTTGGAGAAATGTACATTTGGTTCTAAACAAGTATCTTTCCTTGGTTATGTGATTTCACCCATTCAGATGGAGTCTGATAAAGTATCTCACAATGGGTCAGACCAGACAACCGTAAGGCTCTCCAGCGGTTCTTGGGTTTCACAAATTTTTACCGCAAATTCATTAAGAATTACTCGGTTATTGCTCAACCCTTGACCGACCTGACTAAGAAGGGGGCCGACTTGGTAAAATGGTCACCTGCAGCCCTAGAGGCCTTTAGTCATCTAAAAAGGGCATTTACAACTGCCCTGGTGCTAATACAGCCGGACGCGCGACTACCCTTTTTCATTGAGGTAGATGTGTCTGAGGTGGAGACAGGAGCAGTATTGTCGCAGGAAGTCAGTGGGAGATCTGGGTATAGCCCATGTGCGTTCTTTTCGTGGAAGTTTAGTTCAGCAAAACGCAACTATGATGTGGGTAACCGTGAGTTACTGGCGATCAAATGGGCTTTAGAAGAGTGGCGACACCATATTGAGGGTGCTAGACACCCTATTACGATGTATATTGATCACAAGAATTTGGTTTATCTCGCCAATGCTAAAAGACTCACAGCTCGTCATACCAGGTGGGTGTTGTTTTTCAACAGGTTTATTTCGTTGTGACGTATATCCCAGGAGAGAAGAACGTAAAGGCGGACGCCCTGTCACGGAGTTTCGAGTGCCGGAAAGTGAGACCCTGACTCCCGAGAATATCTTGGCACCTGGCGTGGTAGTGGCAGCTGTAGAATCTAACTTCGTCCCTCAACTACAGAATGCTCAGCAGGACGCTCCTTCAGGGGTGCCAGAGGGCAGATGGTTTGTGCTAGAGGCCTTACAACTTAGAGTCATGGATGAATCTCACTCGTCAGTTCTCGCAGGTCATCCGGGCTTTCAGGGAACCCTGGATCTTTGTTTTAGACACTTCTGGTGGCCAGGTATGTCTCAGGAGATCCACGACTTTGTTAAGGGATGCTCTGTCTGTGCACGCAATAAGAGTCAGTGGCTTCCTCTGAAGGGTCCCCTAAGATCGTTACCGGTACCTTCTAGTCCGTGGTCGCAGTTATCGGTAGATTTTATCACTGATCTACCGGAATCCCAGAAGTGCACCACTATCTTAGTGGTTGTCGACCGGTTCTCAAAGATGGCACATTTTGCGGCATTAAAGAAACTACCTTCGGCAAACGAATTTGCCAAGATCTTTGTAAAAGAAATAATTCGCCTACATGGGGTTCCCCAAAACATTGTATCTGATCGCGGGGTTCAGTTTGTGTCGCAGTTTTGGCGTGCCTTCTGCAGAAACCTGGGAATGTCGCTTTCCTTCTCCTCAGCATTCCACCAGCAAACTAATGGTCAGACTGAGCGGAAGAACCAAGATTTAGTGCAATATTTCCAGTTGTTTGCTGGCAAAAAGGCTCATCAGTGGGCAGAGTTCCTGCCGTTGGCAGAGTTTGCACTAAACAACCGCACTTGTTCTTCCACTGGGGTATCTCCATTCTTTTGTGTATACGGTCAGCATTCTTGCTTCTTTACAGCAATCCCTACTCCATCTCTCTGTCCTGCAGCTGATGTCACCACAGATACGCTGCAGGGAGTATGGAAAGAGGTACAGAAAAACTTGGAAGCAACAGGGGCTCGTATGCAGTTGCGTAGTGGGAAGAGTCTGTTTGTATCTGAACCTTTCAGGGTGGGACAGAAGGTATATCTGTCTTCTAAAAATCTCAAATTAAGGGTCCCATTCTTGAAGCTGGCGCCGTGTTACATGGGTCCCTTTGTCATCACACATGTGGTGAACCCACTCGCCTACGAACTGGGTTTGCCAGCTACATGGAGGGTTCACAAGGTGTTCCATAAGTCTTTATTGAAACCTTTTGTCCCTTCGGTGAACGTCTGATTAAATCAGTTATGGTTGCTTTCATCGCTCCAAAAACTGGATGAACCACAAATAAGTTCCACAGGCCAGACGTAGGGCAGTTGCATCCCCCCCAGGACTTCAGCCTCTGCCCACACCCTCAGTAATCGTGGGCATAAAGCAGACTCAGATGCTAGTACAGCTGTCAACGTCTCCTTAATTCAGTTACACTTCTTTTGGTTGGTCCAAACCAGTGTCTCAGATAACTGTGGTAACACGAGAGCAAATACATGTTGCCCAGTGCTGATCCCCAGACCCCAAGCAGGAGGAGGAGGTGGCATAATAAGCCCAGGAATCTGTGACCGAGGTAGGACCTGCAATACTCTGTGTGGGAAGAACGTGAGCGGGCTCAGGGTCAGGCTTGGTCCCAACCTCCACCTTGTGTGACCCAAGATGCCGTGAGTTACATAGCTATGGGAAATCCATGTGTCCCACACACTTCATTCTGTGTATGTGTCAGATAGCTGAACACCGCACTGGGAAAGCTGTCTGCACTCTGCACCCTACCCAAGTCATTCAGTGTATTTGTGCCAGATAGCTAAAACACCGCAATGGGAAATCTGTGTGCACCCACAGCATAGGCGAGCCCCTGCAACCCTAAGACAGTATTAAATATGAAGAAATCAAAGTGCCCACACATGGCAGAATTACACCACCGCCAAGGACCTTGGCCCACACTTCTGCCCTAGTCAGTCAGTGTATCTGTACCAGATAGGTAAAATACCGCAATGGGAAGTCTTTGTGCACCCTACCCAAGTCAGTCAGTGTTTTTGTGCCAGAAAGCTGAACAGCACTATGGGAAACCTTTGTGCACTCACAGTATAGGCGAACGCCTGAAACATTTCTGTAGCAAGAGAATAGGCGAACCCCTCAAACCTTTTAGTAGCAAGTGTATAGGCGGACCCCTGCAACTTTTCTGTTGCAAGAGTATAGGTGTACTCCTGAAACATTACTGTAGCAAGAGAATAGGCAAACCCCTCAAACCTTTTAGTAGCAAGTGTATAGGTGAACCCCTGAAACTTTTCTGTTGCAGGAGTATAGGCGGACCCCTCAAACCTTTTAGTAGCAAGTGTATAGGCCAACCCCGAAATTTTTCTGTTGCAAGAGTATAGGCGAACCCCAGAAACATTTCTGTAGCAAGAGTATAGGCGAACCCCTGAAACTTTTCTGTTGCAAGAGTATAGGCGAACCCCTCAAACCTTTCAGTAGAAAGTGTATAGGCGGACCCCTGAAACATTTCTGTAGCAAGAGTATAGGCAAACCCCTCAAACATTGGTGTACCAAGAGTATAGGTGAACACCTGAAAAAATTTGTTTGCCAAGAGTATAGACGAAGGCCGGAAAAATTAGTTGCCTAAGAGTATAGGCAAGGGCCTTAAAAATTGGTGTACCAAGAGTACAAGTGTACCCCTGAGAAATTGCTTAACCCCGAGGGCAGGTGAAACCCATAAACATTTTTTAAACATACAGCTCGTTGTTGCTTTATTTGTTACAGAGCCTGGAGGCAGCCCTCCGAAAACATTGGTCTTAAAAGAGCCTTTTGGCCGGCAGAAAAATTGGTGGTTCAGCATGATGACATGCTGTTTTAGGAGGAGGAGTAAGATCCGAAAGGGATAGACCAAGCCACTTCTCCGCTTTTTGGGGGTTAGAGAGAGGATGCATATTTCTCCTGTTGCAGCTAAAAGAATCTTTAGGATCAGCTGCTTTCCAGATGTGGGACACTCTGCAGAGGGACAGAAAACTATACAGCCAGTGTACAGTGCTAATAACTGAGGCTACTTCACTGCACTCAAGGAAAGGGTATTATGCGACGCTCTGCAGAGGGGCAGAAAGCTATGCAGCCAGTGGACAGTGCTAATAACTGCGGCAACTTCACTGCACTTAAGGAAAGGGTATTGTGCGATGGTCTGCAGAGGGGCAGAAAACTAAACAGCCAGTGGACAGTGCTAATAACTGCGGCTACTTGACTGCACCTAAGGAAAGGGTATTGTGCTGCGCTCTGCAGAGGGGCAGAAAACTATATAGCCAGTAGACAGTGCTAATAACTGCAGCTACTTGACTGCACCCAAGGTAAGGTTATTGTGCGATGCTCTGCACTCAGCAGCAGAAAACTATAGAGACAGTGTACAGTGCTAATAACTGCGGCTACATACCGCTCCCAAGGAAAGGGTCTTGTTCGACGCTCTGCACAGAGGGGCAAAAAACTATACAGCCAGTGGACAGTGCTAATAACTGTGGCAATTTCACTGCACTCAAGGAAAGGGTATTGTGCGATGCTCTGCACGGAGGAGCAGAAAACTATACAGCCAGTGGACAGTGATAATAACTGCGGCTACTTGACCACACCCAAGGAAAGGGTATTGTGTGACGCTCTGCACAGAGGGGCAAAAAAACTATACAGTCAGTGGACAGTGCTAATAACTGCGGCTACTTAACTGCATCCAAGGAAAGGGTATTGTGCGGCGCTCTGCAGAGGAGCAGAAAACTGCACCGCCAGTGACAGTGCTAATAACTGCGGCTACTTCACCGCACCCAAGGAAAGAGCATTGTGCGACACTCTGTAGAGGGGCAGAAAACTATACAGCCAGTGGACAGTGCTAATAACTGCGGCAAATTTGCCGTACTCAAGGAAAGGGTATTGCGCGGCGCTCTGCAGAGGGGCAGGAAATTATACAGCCAGTGGACAGTGCTAATAACTGCGGCAGCTTTGCCGTACTCAAGGAAAGGGTATTGTGCGGCGCTCTGCAGAGGGGCAGGAAATTATACAGCCAGTGGACAGTGCTAATAACTGCGTCTACTTGACGGCACCCAAGGAAAGGGTATTGTGCGACGCTCTGCATAGAAGCAGAAAATTATACAGCCAGTGGACAGTGCTAATAACTGCGGCTACTTAACCACACGCAAGGAAAGGGTATTGTGCGACGCTCTGCACAAAGGGGCAAAAAGCTATACAGCCAGCGGACAGTGCTAATATCTGCGGCAACTTCACTGCACTCAAGGAAAGGGTATTGTGCGACGCTCTGCACGGAGGGGCAGAAAACTATATAGCCAGTGGACAGTGCTAATAACTGCGGCTACTTAACTGCACCCAAGGAAAGGGTATTGTGCGACGCTCTGCAGAGGGGCAAAAAAGCTATACAGCATGTGGACAGTGCTAATAACTGCGGCAACTTCACTGCACTCAAGGAAAGGGTATTGTGCGATGCTCTGCACAGAGGCAGAAAAACTATACAGCCAGTGGACAGTGCTAATAACTGCTGCTACTTGACCACACCCAAGGAAAGAGTATTGTGTGACGCTCTGTAGAGGGGCATAAACTATACAGCCAGTGGACAGTGCTAATAACTGCGGCAACTTTAACGCACTCAAGATAAAGGGTATTGTGCGACGCTCTGCACGGAGGGGCAGAAAACTATATAGCCAGTGGACAGTGCTAATAACTGCGGCTACTTAACTGCACCCAAGGAAAGGGTATTGTGCGACGCTCTGCAGGGGGGCAAAAAAGCTATACAGCATGTGGACAGTGCTAATAACTGCGGCAACTTCACTGCACTCAAGGAAAGGGTATTGTGCGATGCTCTGCACAGAGGCAGAAAAACTATACAGCCAGTGGACAGTGCTAATAACTGCTGCTACTTGACCACACCCAAGGAAAGAGTATTGTGTGATGCTCTGCAGAGGGGCAGAAAAACTATACAGCCAGTGGACAGTGCTAATATCTGCTGCTACTTGACCACACCCAAGGAAAGAGTATTGTGTGACGCTCTGTAGAGGGGCATAAACTATACAGCCAGTGGACAGTGTAAATAACGGCGGCAACTTCACTGCACCCAAGGAAAGGCTATTGTGGGATGCTCTGCAGTGGGGCAGAAAACTATGCAGCTAGTGCATAGTGCTAAAAACTGCGGCTACTTGACCGCAGCCAAGGAAAGGGTATTGTGCGACTCTCTGCAGAGGGGCAGAAAACTATACAGCCAGTGGACAGTGCTAATAACTGCGGCTATTGACCACACCCAAGTAAAGGATATTATGAGATGCTCTGCACAGTGGCATAGCTGAAATGGCTAGCAATGTCCCAGGAAATAATAATGTACTGTTTAGCGATGTGACCTCTGCCTAATGCACTGCACACATAGAACGGTATAACTGAAATGGTTTGCAGCGTCCCAGAACATATCCGAGAACTGTTTTGCAGTGAGACCTCTGCCTTATGCACTGCAGACTGAGAATGCTATAGTTGTAGTGCTCTGCACAGGGCTAGATGCTTTAAAAAAAAAAAAAAAAAGGTTGCACTACTGCTCCCAGCCTGCCACAATTGTAATGTACCTGATGAGGAGCAGCCCTAAGAAGGACCATTGGGGTTCTTGAAGACAGGATCCTACTCTAACACTTTCCCTGTAGGATGGCATCCCCATCTCCATGGCTCCGTCTAATTTCAGCGTCTAATCACCCGATTAGACGCGCTTAGACGCGCTTGCGCAGAAGGGTCTTCTCCCTTCTGGTCGGTCCGGGCACGAGCGGTGTTCTGGCTCCGCCCCCTTCAACGCGTCATCGCGTAGCTCCGCCCCGTCACGTGTGCCGATTCCAGCCAATCAGGAGGAATCTGCAATGGACCGCACAGAGCCCACGGTGCACCATGGGAAAAGACCCGCGGTGCATCGTGGGTGAAGATCCCGGTGGCCATCTTGGAAGAAAAGAAGGAAGAAGTTGCAGAGAGGGGATTCGGGTAAGTAAAATTTTTTTTTTTAAATTTCAACACATCCCTTGGGTTTGTCCTGCGCTGAACGGGGGGCCTATGCAAAAAAAAAAAACAAAAAAAAACGTTTCGGCGCAGGACAACCCCTTTAAGGAGGTAAAAATAGACTGAAAAAATTTGTGTATATTTATTAAAAGCACCAAAATTGGAAAAATATTTTAAAAATTGTCATTTTTTCACATTTTCATTTGTAATTTAACAAATATTTGCAAACATACTGTACAAATTTTTGATAATATATATATTTCCATCTGTTTACTTTATTTTGGATGCACATTTGAAAAGCTTTAATTTTTTAAAAATCATTTAGATGACATTTAACATTTTGAGGAACACTTTTATTGTATTAGTGTACCTTGACGCCACCGGAAGCTAGGGGTTTGACAGGAGGAACGCCCCTCTCACACCCCTAGCTCCCAATTTGGCCAAGGCTGCCAGGTCCTAGGAGCAAAGTGTAGAGATATAGCTGTGTTTTGAGCACAGTTTATTAGGCTGACATTATTAGCTATAAGCCTAAGAAGATATTAAACCCTCACCCTAAGGTCCCCCGCAATGAGCTATCGGGCTCACTGCTTCTGCTCCCGCTCCGTGCATTCTCAGGTCCGTGTCGGCTGTTCCCCTGCTCTCAGCTGCCGAGCTCATGCTGTGTCTTCCGGCGGCGGGACTGTAAAGTATGTGGACGCCGCTCCCTTGCTGACAGATGGCGCATAGGACTGTGAGATCCGTCATCTCGCTCCAGCAGGGACAGCTGGTGCTCTGTGCACTTGAGCTCTGGCATCAGGAAAGCCAAATCAGGTGGGGGAAGTCTGGCGGCGTGTGCTCCTGCACTGGCCCACCGCCGGATACCAATTTGTGTCCACCCCGCCCTTGTCGCTTCCATGCAGCAGGTGGGATCTTCACGTTACATCGGTGGGTGTGCCTGTTGTCGAGCACCACTGCCGCCCCTGCTAAATTCGCTTCACAAGCCTTTTGCCTAAGTAGTTAAACACTGAGGTGGGTTGCGCCTTGCCATTCGGTGGGCAGGAACAGCGTGGGAGCTCTGCCCATGCGTTGGAACCAGGTGAGCGATACCCTTCTAGGACCTCTGTGCCAGGCTGCTGTGCAGTCAATCAGGTACAGGGGGCGTCAATTCCCTGTCAATCTTGACGCCACCCACCTGGTGGCGTCAAGATACACTAATACCTACTTTGTTTTCCTACACCAAGCCAACATTGCAAAGGCTCATAGGTATCAGAATGATAGATACCCACACAAATAACCCCATTTTAAAAACTACACCCCACAGTTTTTTTCAGGAGTTAATGCAATTTAGAGGAGAAAAAATAAAATTTCATATTTTTGCAGGTTTTTATTCTAGAGTGCACATGAAAATAAGAATTTACACCCCAAAATGAATATGCCTGTTTGTCCAGTGTTCAGAAACATACAAAACGTTGTGGCCCTAATATTATGTGGGTATGTACAATGGAGCCCAAACCAAAAGGAGCAGCTGGTGGCTTTCAGAACTTTTTGAAGGTGATTTATGCCCCACTGTCCACTTGTAGAGCCTTTGAGCGGCCAAAATAATATATAACCCCCAAAAATTACCCTATTTTGAAAACTAGACCCCTAACAAATTCATCTAGAGGTGTACTGCATATTTCTACCACACCGTTTTTGAATGAATCTAAGCAAAGCAGAAGGGAAAAAAAATATGCTTTTCATTTTTTAGCAATTGTGTCATTTTAAAAACAGTTTCTTTTCTACAGCACACATATGATGAAGACTTGCACCCCAAATTGGATACCCCTGTTTGTCCTGTGTTTAGAGATATACCCATTGTGGCCCTAATATCATGTCTGTATGCACAACAGGGCCCAAATTGAAAGGAGCAGCTGGTGGCTTTCAGAACAGAAATTTTGCTTGAAGGTGTTTTAGGCCCCATTGCTCACTTGTAGAGCCCTTGAGCCATCAAAACGATGGAGAACCCCAACAAATGACCCCATTTTGAAATCTTAAAGGGGTTGTCTCGAGGAAGCAGTGAATTTTTTTTTGCCCAGTCCCCCTTATTAAGCATACATTACTAAGCCCCCCTGTAAATGACTTTTCTAGCTGGTTTGTACTTACAGTTCCAGCGTTTCAGCAACTTATAAAAATTTTCCCAAGATGGCCGCCAGCTCTTTTCCCATCGCTTGCTGTAGCCCGACGTGCGCGCTCCCAAGACGCTACCAGCTGTGTCTCCCTGACAACCAGACGCCCCGCAGCCGCTGACCGGACCCCTGGATTGAACACGGCCGACCAGTCACCCACCGCCAGGCAGCAGGTAACCGGCGCAGCCCCCCCCCCCCGGCACAGCGGCAGACCCCCCGGCACAGCAACAGCCCCCCCATCACAGCGGCAGCCCCCCCATCGCAGCGACAGCCCCCCCCGGCACAGCGACAGCCCCCCCATCACAGCGGCAGCCCCCCCATCGCAGCGACAGCCCCCCCGGCACAGCGACAGCCCCCCCATCACAGCGACAGTCCCCCCATCGCAGCGACAGTCCCCCCTTCGCAGCGACAGCCCCCCCGGCGCAGCGGCAGCCCCCCCATCACAGCGGCAGCCCCCCCCCTGGCGCAGCCCACCCCCGGCGCAGCGGCAGCCCCCCCCGGCCCATCACTTACCTGGGCGGCAGGACGGCAGGACGGCGGGACAGCTGGGCGGCTCTGCACCTTCCTCTAACAGAGGATGGTACAGAATGGCCGCTCCAGCGCGCTCCCGAGCAGTGACAGCTCGTCTGCGCATGCGCAGAAGAGCTGTAGCGGGGAGCACACTGAAGCGGCTCGTGCTGAAAGGAGAAGAACGGACTGCGCAAGCGCGTCTAAAAAAGCAAGCTGCCAGCGAATTTAGACGGAACCATGGAGACGAGGACGCTAGCAACGGAGCAGGTAAGTGAATAACTTCTGTATGGCTGATATTTAATGCACGATGTATATTACAAAGTGCATTAATATGGCCATACAGAAGTGTATACCCCACTTGATTTCGCGAGACAACCCCTTTAATGAATTCATCTAGGGTTGTAATGTGTATTTTGACCCCACAGTATTTTAATTCATCTAAGCAAAGCAGAAGGAAAAAAATTATGATTTTCATTTTTTCAGCAACTGTGTCAATTTCTTCGTACAGCACACATATAAATGAAGATTTGCACCCCAAAATGGATTCCCCTGTTTGTTCTGTGTTCAGAAAAATACCCATTGTGGCCCTAAACCTCTGTTTGTATGCACAACGGGGCCCAAACCGAAAGGAGCATCCACTGGCTTTCAGAATAGACATTTTGCTTGAAGGTGATTTAGGCCCCATAGCACACTTGTATGGCCCTTGAGCGTTTAAAACAATGGAGAACCCCCACAAATTTTGAAAACTACACCCCGTACTGAATACATCTAGGGGTGAACTGCATATTTTGACCCCACAGTTTTAGAATGAATCTAAGCAAAGCATAAGGAAATAATTACGATTTTCATTTTTTGGCAATTGTGTCATTTTAAAAACTGTTTTTTTTGTATAGCACACACAGGAATGAAGACTTTCACCCCAAAATGAATCCCCGTTTGTCCCGTGTTCAGAAACATATGCATTGTGGCCCTAATCTTCTTATAGGACACATGGTTAGGCCTATAATGGAGGGAACACACATTGGATTTCAGTGCACAACTGAATAAATTCCAGGCCCCATTGCTCACTTGTGCAGAAGAAAATTGACTCCCTTAAAATAACCCCCCCCCTTTTGCAGCCTTTTTATCATTCTCTTAATCTTAGATAACAGTAATAACATAAACGGTGTAGTGTGTCCGAAGACAGAGGTAACTACAGGAGCTGGTTGTATAAACAGAAAGGATGTGGCAGCATTCCAGATGCAGTTTTCCAGAGTGAATTTTAATCTTCCCAAGTCACAAGACAATGACGTTTCAACACAATCTGTCTTTTTCAAATATACAAATAGTGGTATATATGGAGGTATATATGCACATGATCTACTAAACATATGACCAATCAGATTAGAGGTGTAACTAAACATAATAAATACCTTATGTGTAACCACAGCGATGACACAGCAGTGCCCCCTCCCCAGTCGGCGTATGCAGCTGGCATATCAGCTCGGCACATCACAATGACGGCGTCGTGACGTCACGGCGCCGGCATCATGTGACTCCGCGCCACAATGGGTTACTTCACACATACGATATTTTGTAGCATGCAACAACTTGACACAAAAACCTCGCAGGTTCGGCGATATGCACGTGACTCGTGAGGTTTTGTAGCCCATGTTTCCCTATGGTGCCTTCCTCTCTGTTGCAGCGATTCACACAAAAACACAGTTTTCGTGCTGTGCGATACAACTTTGACAGTAGGAAATCCTCCTACAAAGTCTAAACTAAGCCCTAGTTGCAGGGAAAAAATGAAAAAACACATATACATCACCTAAGACGTGCTGTAAGCCCAGCCGCAGCTTCTCCCCGGGTCTCCGGTACTATCTTCTTCTTCTCTTCTGGCCAGGGATTGAAAAATCGATGATTGGCTGTGATTGGTTAAACGAGCGCTAGCTGTGATTGGCTAAGCGTCAGCCAATCAAAGCTAGCGCTTCCAAGAGGCGGAGATTTTTCAATCCCCGGCCAGAAGAGAAGAAGTAGATCAGTGCCAGGGACCAGGGGAGAAGCTGCAGCTGGGCTAGCAGCGCCACTGAGGTGATGTATGTATTTTTTTTTCCTCTACGGCTTATTTTCAGGGAAGGGCTTATATTTCAGGCATCCCCCGAAAATCCTTGCATGTGATGGTATAAAGTCACACGACTTTGTAGCACTACAAAGTCGCAGTTTCACTGCGAGAAACTGCAGCGTTGTTGCACAGACCAGCAATGTGATATTGCTGCGATTTTCTCGTGTCACCCATGTGAACGAGGCCTTAAACTTAATTAAAACAGACACACAATTATTAAAAACAGTAACATGCATGAATTGTAAGCCTGACGGATGACTCAGGGAATGAGGCAAAAGTATGGAAAGCCCCCCAAAACATCAAACAAAAAGTTGATGAAAAAAAGAAGCTTCGAAAGCAGAGTCACAATCTGACACTCATATCCATACTAATATTACACATGTGAAAGTAACTCTGTCTGTATGTATGTTTGTTACCTTTTCATGGCTAAACTGCTGAAGTGCTTGTGATGAGATTTGGCAGGGGGTTAGCTTGCATCTTGAGGAAGGACACAGGCTACGTTTTATCCCCAAAATTTATAGAGTTCTCTAGGGAGAGCAACGAGATAGATTTATTTGGTGATGCGCAGGCGCACCTCTGCTTTGCCATTGGTGTGCGTCGTGTGGCAAGTTCGAGGGGCACAGAGTGTACATCATAAGTTATGCCTACACAAATGGGCAGATACGTGAGGAAAGATGTCGTTGCTGCACGTATGCATATATTAAGCTAACAGGGATACCCGGCGTTGCCCGGGATTAGAACTTGAACCAAAGACGCATCAACATGGATTGAGATTTTAAAGAAAATCTGTGTTGCCCATAGCAACCAATCACAGCACAGCTTTTATTTTACCTCAGCTGTGTAAGAAATGTTTTCCATTTTTTGGTATTCTTTTAACCCCTTCCCGCTGCAGGTTGTAAGTTTACGTCCTGGCAGCCTGGTACTTCCTACAACAGGACGTAAACTTACGTCCTGGAGATAGCGCGGGATCACATATGATCCCGCGCTATCCCGCAGCGGGGGGGGGGGGGCATCGGAGATGCGCCCCCCGCTGTTAACCCCTTCCCTGCCGCGATCTAAGTAGATCGCGGAGGGAAAGAGTTCACAGAGGGAGCAGAAAAAAGAGTAAAAAAAACATTTCTTTATGCTTTTTCTCAGATTAGCATAAAAAAAGGTTAAAAAAAAATAAAACCCCACATATTTGGTTATTACGGACGCGTACAATAAGTTACACATGCTTTTGACTGTGCACGGAAAAAAACGCTTAAAAAAACGCTAAAAAGCTGAGGCAAAATGCTAATTTTTAGCATTTTGCCCCACTAAAAACGCAATAAAAGTGATCGAAAAAGCCATATGTACCCCAAAATGGTACCAGTAAAAACTACAGCTCGTCTCGCAAAAAATAAGCCCTCATAGAGTACCGTACATCGAAAAATAAAAAAGTTACAGGACTTTGAATGCAGCAATTTAGAATAGAAAAAAGGGTTTTTATTGCAGAAAAGTGGGAAAACCTAAAAAAAATGCTAGAATTTTGGTATCGTTGTAACCGTACTGGTCCGCAGAAAAAATGGAAAGTCTCATTTATGCTGCATGATTAACGGTGTAAAAAAAAAATTAAAAAATCTATGGCAGAATTGATGCGTTTTCTCTCTGTGCTATTATAAAAAAAAAAAAAAAGGTTTACAATATAGTCTATGTACCCAAAATTGGCACCGATAAAAACTACAGTTCGCCACACAAAAAACAAGCCCTCATACGGCCGCGTCGACGGAAAAATAAAAAAGTTATGACTTTTGATAAACGGAGAAGAAAATCCGCCAAAAATTGTTGCATCCATAACCCCTTAACGACCAGCCCATAGTGTTTTTACGTCCTCCCGAAGTGGGCTTTATTCTCTGAGGACGTAAAAACATGTGTCCTGCAGAGACTAATGCCCCTCGGGCTGTGGACGTGACAGCTCCATGCTGTCGGTGTCCGCAGGTAGCTGACAGCATGGAGCTGTCATCCCGGGCTGTTCGGAGCCCCCCCCGACATTGCGATCGGCGCTATGCAATGGATAGCGCCGATCGCAAAAAAGTAAATAAAAGTGCAATAAAAGTTAAAGATTCAGCTGCTCTGATGGATCGGATCCATCGGAGCAGCTGAAATTCCTCACCGAGCTCCACCGCACGACTCCCCGCTGTCCCGATGCTTCGGGCGCCGTAGCCGTCCTTCTGCGCATGCGCGCCAGGCGGCATTACGTCAGCCGCATGCGCAGAAGGCCCGGCGGCGCGGGAGACTTAAAATCTCCTGGCTCCCGGCTCCTGTAGGTAGCCGGGAGGCAGGAGATGTCAGCGGGGACTGCGGTAAGCGGTCCCCGGTACCGCGATCGCCGTTATGCAATGGATAACGGCGATCGCGGAAAAGTGAAAAAAAAGTATAAAAAAAGAAAAGTTTCACCTCCCCTCATGGATCGGATCCACGAGGGGAGGTGAAAATACTCACCTCAGGTCCGCCGATGTCCTCCGGCCGGTGTCGGGACCCCCCGCTGGCTTCTGCGATGTGCCGATGCGGCGCGCATGCGCAGAAGCCGGCGAACCCGGCAAATTCAAAATCTCCCTGCACCCGGCTGTCACAGATAGCCGAGTGCAGGGAGATATGACTGGGGACCGCTGTATGCGGTTTCCAGTCATATGATCATCGTTATCCATCAGATAACGGTGATCATATAAAGTTAAAAAGTAAAAAAAAAAAAAAAAAGTTAAAAGTAAAAAAAAAAAAAAAAAGTTAAAGTTTCATCTCCCCTTATGGATCGTATCCGTAAGGGGGGATGAAATTACGTACCCAAGGTCCCGGATTTGTTCCCTGGTGGGATGTTCATCCGCGGCCCTTACCCCAGCTTCAGCGCATGCGCCCGTCAGCATGATGGCGGACGCATGCGCAAAAGTGAAATATTGCCCAAGAAATATAAAATCTCCCTGCTGCTGGCTACAAAAGGTAGCCAAGAGCCTGGAGATGTCACGGGGAGCCGCGATATGCGGTTACTGGTCACGTGATCACCGTTATCCAATGCATAATGGCGATCACGTAAAAGTTCTTTAAAAAGTGGCAGTTTCATTTCCCCTCACTGATGCGATCGGTTGGGGGAGATGAAACATCTTCTCGGAGGCTTCCGCATTTGAATCCAGATGCAATTATCCTCCATGGACCCTTCCGGCTGCTGCGCATGCACCCGCCGGCAAAATGCCGGACACATTCGCAGGAGCCGGGGAGCCCAGGAAATTTTAAATCTCCTTGCTCCCAGCGACCAATGGTCGCTGAGTGCTTGGAGCAGTGACCGGCGGCCTCGCTGAGCGGTCCCCGGTCACGTGATAAAGTAGCGATCTAACATTAGGCTGGTCACGCGTGACCGGAGAGGAATTACGGGTTCTGCATGCGCTTGATCAGCGGTAATCCACGGATCAAATGCATGCATTGGATTACACAATTCCCCCCAATTAGCGGGTCGGAATTACGTAATCCACTCACAGAAACAGAACACAGCATGCTATATTTTACCGCGGATATCCGCGACCTAGAGCCCATTGTGCTCTATGACCGCAGATATACCCGCAGCCCATATACAAACACATTGTGTACGGGCTGCGGGTACCCGAGTCATCTCTAAGCGACGGCATGGGAAATGCAAACAAAAAACCGCCTGTGTGAGTAGGCAGTTATACGCAGTACATTACGCAACCGTACGCAGAGTCACAGCCGGGCTCACAGCTGGAATCCGCTGCGGGCCTCCGCAAGCGGATTTCGCCTACGGTTACGTGAGCCCGGTGTTATTCAGACCGCTACCAGTAATCCGTAATTTACAAGAAGCCCCGGGAACGTTCGTCTTCCTGCAGTTCCAGGAGCAGCTTGTTGAGCGCCTTCTCTGTGACACCGCAGCACCGCAGCAAGATTACAAAGCCTCACAGCGCTACTTTTTACACCCCATCCCTGCCGCTGAGGTTACGAAATACCCCCCAAAATACATGAGAGGAGGGGGGGATACCCGGTTTTCTTGCCCCATGTGCCCAACCCAACCAGCCTCCGTAATTACCCCTGTCTTCGGACATAAAACGCAGTTTATATTATTACCTTTATCTAATATTTAGGGAATGCCAAAAAAATGGGGATGTTGGGGGGGGGGGATTATTTTTAGGAAGTCAATTTTTTTTCCGTATAAGTGGGCAATGGGGCCTGGAATTTATTCAGTTCTGCCCTGAAATCCAGCGGGCATTCCCTCCATTATGGGCCTAGCCATGTGTCCTGTAAGTAGTTTAGGGCCACAATGGGTATGTTTCTGAACACGGGACAAACAGGGGTATTCATTTTGGGGTGAAAGTCTTCATTCCTATGTACACTGTACAAAAAAACCAGTTTTTAAATTGACAAAATTGCCAAACAAATGAAAATCGTAATTTTATCCTTTTGCTTTGCTTAGATTCATTCAAATACTTTGGGGTCAAAATATGCAGTACACCCCTAGATGAATTTGTTAAGGGGTCTAGTTTTTAAAATGGGGTCATTTGTGGGGGTTCTCTATCGTTTTGGACGCTCAATGGCTCTACATGTGGGCAATGGAGCCTGGAATTTATTCAGTTGTACCCTGAAATCCAACGGGTGCTCCTTCGATTATAGGCCTAGCTATGTTTCCTTTAAGTAGATTAGGGCCACAATGGGTATGTTTCTGAACACGGGACAAATGGGGGTATCCATTCTGGTGTGAAAGTCTTCATTCCTATGTACATTTTCCAAAAAAAACAGTTTTTAAATTGACACAATTGCCCAAAAAATGAAAATCATAATTTTTTCCTTCTGCTTGGCTTAGATTCATTCAAAAACTGTGAAGTCAAAAAAGTCATCATACCCCTAGATAAATTCGTTAGGGGGTCTACTTTTCAAAATAGGGTCACTTGTGGGGGTTCTCCATCGTTTTGGTCACTCAATGGCTCTACAAGTGGGCAATGGGGAATAAATCTCCTTCAAGCAAAATTCTGTTCCGAAAGCCACCTGTTGCTCCTTTCATTTTGGGCCCCATTGTGCATCCAGACATATGATTAGGGCCACAATGGGTATGTTTCTGAGCACGGGAGAAACAGGGGTATCCATTTTGGGGTGCAAGTCTTCATTTATATATGTGCTGTACAAAAAAACTGCTTTTAAAATGACAGAATTACCCAAAAAATGAAAATCGTAATTTTTTTCCTTCGGCTTGGCTTAGATTCATTCAAAAACTGTGAAGTCAAAAAAGTAATCGTACCCCTAGATAAATTCGTTAAGGGATCTACTTTTCAAAATGGGGTCACTTGTGGGCGTTCTCCATCGTTTTGGTCACTCAAGGGCTCTACAAGTGGGCAATGGGGACTAAATCTCCTTCAAGCAAAATTTCTGTTCCGAAAGCCACCGGTTGCTCCTTTCATTTTGGGCCCCATTGTGCATCCAGACATATGATTAGGGCCACAATGGGTATGTTTCTGAGCACGGGAGAAACAGGGGTATCCATTTTGGGGTGCAAGTCTTCATTCATGTATGTGCTGTACAAAAAAACTGCTTTTAAAATGACAGAATTACCAAAAAAATGAAAATTGTAATTTTTTTCCTTCGGCTTGGCTTAGATTCATTAAAAAACTGTGAAGTAAAAAAAGTCATTGTACCACTAGATAAATTCATTAAGGGGTCTACTTTTCAAAATGGGGTCACTTGTGGGCGTTCTCCATAGTTTTGGTCATTCAATGGCTCTACAAGTGGGCAATGGGGCCTAAATCTCCTTCAAGCAAAATTTCTGTTCTGAAAGCCACCGATTGCTCCTTTCATTTTGGGCCCCATTGTGCATCCAAACCTAAGATTAGGGCCACAATGGGTATGTTTCTGAGCACGGGACAAACAGGGGTATCCATTCTGGGGTGCAAATCCTAATTTTCATGTGTACTATAGAAAAAAGTCCTGTCTTTAAAATGACATATTTGCAAAAATATGAAATTTTAGTTTTTCTCTTCTAAATTGCATTGACTCCTGAAAAAAAACTGTGTGGTTAAAATACTCATGACACCCCTCAGTGAATACGTTAAAGGGTGTAGTTTTTAAAATGGGGTCACTTGTGGGGGTATCTATCATTTTGACTCCTATGAGCCTTTCCAATCTTGGATTGGTGTAGGAAAACAAAGTGTTCCTCAAAATGCTGAAAAGTAATGTTACATTTGTACGTCTTCTAAATGGTTAAAAAAAAAACGAAAGTTTTTCCAATGTGCGCCCAAAATAAAGTAAACGGATGGAAATATAAATCTTAGCAAAAATTTCTATATTATGTTTGCACATATTTGAGATATTGCAGTTAGAAATGTGAAAAAATGACGGTTTTTTCAAAATGTTCCCAATTTTGGCGCTTTTAATAAATAAACACAAATTCTATCTGTCTTTTTTTTCCACCTAAATGAAGTACAATATGTGGTGAAAAAACAATGTCAGAATCGCTTGGATATGCAAAACCTTTCTGGTCTTTTTCCATGCTAAAGTGACACGTGTCAGATTTGCAAAATTTGGCCTGGTCATTAAGGCGTAAACAGGCTTGGTCACTAAGGGGTTAAGCCCAAAATAGGCCGTGTCATGAAGGGGTTAATATGCTGCACAAGCTTAAGTCAGATCTAACGCATAGCTCTAGCAGAGATTGAGCTGTGAAAATTACTAGAAACCCAGAATCTGATGACCACGCTGAGGCAAGAAGGCATCAAGAAGCTGAAAGACGAGCTGCTCTTAGAGCAGTAGAGACCGCTGAGCAGTCTCAGGCTCATCAGACTTTAGATTATGACATTCCTTTCACTATTTCAACTTTTAATGTTTCAATAAACAGCAAAACTCAGATTGGATAAAAAAAATACAGATTCCACGCGGACAAAGTCGCAGGTAACAAGCTAGTATCACAAAAATGCAAGAACAAGCCAGTCAAAAAAGGACACCTACCATTCAGAACATGCCCAGTCCTCCTATGCCCCTTTTAAATCTGCTTCACAATAAAATATTAAGTAACAGGATGACAAACCTGGCTTTCCTGAAACAAAAATAAACAAAAGGAAAGGGCTATAAGGTCCTGATAATTAAAAGGAAGAAAAACATATCTATAACATAATGTAACACAGCAAAACGAGGCGAGATGTAATTCCTCCATGTAAAAACCAATAACGACCAAAATCAATCGCCACAAGTGCTCCGGCCATGCTGCCCCCTCCTCGGAGGCCCAGGGTACCAAACTTCTCCAGCTGAAAACGTGATAGAGAATCGGTAATTACATTACATATACCTGTAATGTGTCCCGCTTTAATCCAAAATATTTAAATGTAAACATAGAATAACAAGGTGACACAAAAGCTTAGCCACCATCATAAATTTTGAAGATAAACAGTTAATAGCATACATAACCCCTTTGTTATCCATATGAAACAAAACCCACTTATTGGCAAAATATTGGTCACATAAAACCAAAAAAACAACAATAGGGAAAAATTCCAAGAGGACCAGATTAGAAGCCACACCATTAGAGATGAGCGAGCACCAAAATGCTCGGGTGCTCGTTACTCGGGACGAAATTTTCGCGATGCTCGAGGGTTCGTTTCGAGTAACGAACCCCATTGAAGTCTATGGGCGACCCGAGCATTTCTGTATATCACCGATGCTCGCTAAGGTTTCCATTTGTGAAAATGTGGGCAATTCAAGAAAGTGATGGGAACGACACAGAAACGGATAGGGCAGGCGAGGGGCTACATGTTGGGCTGCATCTCAAGTTCACAGGTCCCACTATTAAGCCACAATAGCGGCAAGAGTGCCCCCCCCTCCCAACAATTTTTACTTCTGAAAAGCCCTCATTAGCAATGCATACCTTAGCTAAGCACCACACTTCCTCCAACAAAGCACAATCACTGCCTGCATGACACTCCGCTGCCACTTCTCCTGGGTTACATGCTGCCCAACCCCCCCCCCGCACGACCCAGTGTCCACAGCGCACACCAAACTATCCCAGCGCAGCCTTCAGCTGCCCTCACGCCACGCCACACTCATGTCTATTTATAAGTGCGTCTGCCATGAGGAGGAACCGCAAGCACACACTGCAGAGGGTTGGCACGGCTAGGCAGCGACCCTCTTTAAAAGGGGCGGGGTGATAGCCGACCATGCTGTACAAAAGCAATGAGAAATCCAATCCAGTGCCACCTCCATCTGGAGCTGCACACGTGGGCATAGCAATGGGGAACCTATGTGCCACACACTATTCATTCTGTCAAGGTGTCTGCATGCCCCAGTCAGACCGCGGTTTTTTATATATAGTCACAGGCAGGTTCAACTCCGCAATGGGAATTCCGTGTGCACCCACAGCATGGGTGGCTCCCTGAAACCCACCGGCTGTACATAAATGTATCCCATTGCAGTGCCCTGGACAGCAGAGCTAACGTCAGATTAAATGCAGGTGGGCTTCGGCCCACACTGCATGCCCCAACCTGACCGGGGTTTTTAATTCATAGACACAGGCAGGTATAATTCCCTATTGTGAAGTCCCTGTGGACCGACAGCATGGGTGGGTGCCAGGAAGCCACCGGCGGTACATAAATATATCCCATTGCAGTGCCCAGCACAGCTGAGGTAATGTCATGTTTAATGCAGGTGGGCTTCGGCCCACACTGCATGCCCCAGTCAGACTGGGGTTCTTTAGAAGTAGACACATGCAGTTACAACTCCGTGTGCACCGACAGCATGGGTGGCTCCCTGGAACCCACCGGCGGTACATAAATATATCCCATTGCATTGCCCATCACAGCTGAGGTAATGTCATGTTTAATGCAGGTGGGCTTCGGCCCACACTGCATGCCCCAGTCAGACTGGGGTTCTTTAGAAGTGGACACACACAGTTACAATTCCGTGTGGACCGACAGCATTGGTGGCACCCTGGAACCCACCGGCGGTACATAAATATATCCCATTGCAGTGCCCAGCACAGCTGATGTAACGTCAGCTTTAATGCAGGTGGGCTAAAAATTTATTGGATTACACTGTAGGCGAGGGCCCAAAAGAATTTGTCTACCAACAGTACTAATGTACCTCAGAAAAATTGCCCACGCCCAACCAAGAGGGCAGGTGAAACCCATTAATCACATTAATGTGGCTTAATTTGTAACTAGGCCTGGAGGCAGCCCAGTTAAAATAAAGATTGGTTCAGGTGCAAGTTTCAACGCTTTAATGAGCATTGAAACGTATAAAAATTGTTTACAAAAATTATATGACTGAGCCTTGTGGGCCTCAGAAAAATTGCCCGTTCGGCGTCAGGTTTCAGGAGGAGGAGCAGGAGGAGGAGGATGAATATTATACACAGATTGATGAAGCTAAAAGGTCCCCGTTTTTGATGGTGATAGAGAACGATGCTTCCATCCGCAGGTGCAGCCTACGTATTGCTTAGGTATCGCTGATGTCTGCTGGTGGAGAAGAGAAGTCTGGGGAAATCCAGGCTTTGTTCATCTTGATGAGTGTAAGCCTGTCGGCACTGTCAGTTGACAGGCGGGTACGCTTATCCGTGATGATTCCCCCAGCCGCACTAAACACCCTCTCTGACAAGACGCTAGCCGCAGGACAAGCAACTACCTCCAGGGCATACAGAGCGAGTTCAGGCCACGTGTCCAGCTTCGACACCCAGTAGTTGTAGGGGACAGAGGCGTCACGGAGGACGGTCGTGCGATCGGCTACGTACTCCCTCACCATCCTTTTACAGTGCTCCCGCCGACTCAGCCTTGACTGGGGAGCAGTGACACAGTCTTGCTGGGGAGCCAGAAAGCTGTCAAAGGCCTTAGAGAGTGTTCCCCTGCCTGTGCTGTACATGCTGCCTGATCTCTGCGCCTTCCCTGCTACCTGGCCCTCGGAACTGCGCCTTCTGCCACTAGCGCTGTGGGATGGGAATTTTACCATCAGCTTGTCCGCCAGGGTCCTGTGATATAGCATCACTCTTGAACCCCTTTCTTCTTCGGGTATGAGAGTGGAAAGGTTCTCCTTATACCGTGGGTCGAGCAGTGTGTACACCCAGTAATCCGTAGTGGCCAGAATGCGTATAACGCGAGGATCACGAGAAAGGCATCCTAACATGAAGTCAGCCATGTGTGCCAGGGTACCTGTACGCAACACATGGCTGTCCTCACTAGGAAGATCACTTTCAGGATCCTCCTCCTCCTCAGGCCATACACGCTGAAAGGATGACAGGCAAGCAGCATGGGTACCCTCAGCAGTGGGCCAAGCTGTCTCTTCCCCCTCCTCCTCATCCTCCTCATGCTCCTCCTCCTCCTCCTCAACGCGCTGAGATATAGACATGAGGGTGCTCTGACTATCCAGCAACATACTGTCTTCCCCCGCCTCCGTTTCCGAGCGCAAAGCGTCTGCCTTTATGCTTTGCAGGGAACTTCTCAAGAGGCATAGCAGAGGAATGGTGACGCTAATGATTGCAGCATCCCCGCTCACCATCTGGGTGGACTCCTCAAAGTTTCCAAGGACCTGGCAGATGTCTGCCATCCAGGCCCACTCTTCTGTAAAGAATTGAGGAGGCTGACTCCCACTGCGCCGCCCATGTTGGAGGTGGTATTCCACTATAGCTCTACGCTGCTCATAGAGCCTGGCCAACATGTGGAGCGTAGAGTTCCACCGTGTGGGCACATCGCACAGCAGTCGGTGCACTGGCAGATTAAACCGATGCTGCAGGGTGCGCAGGGTGGCAGCGTCCGTGTGGGACATGCGGAAATGCGCGCAGAGCCGGCGCACCTTTCCGAGCAGGTCTGACAAGCGTGGGTAGCTTTTCAGAAAGCGCTGAACCACCAAATTAAAGACATGGGCCAGGCATGGCACGTGCGTGAGGCTGCCGAGCTGCAGAGCCGCCACCAGGTTACGGCCGTTGTCACACACGACCATGCCCGGTTGGAGGCTCAGCGGCACAAGCCAGCGGTCGGTCTGCTCTGTCAGACCCTGCAGCAGTTCGTGGGCCGTGTGCCTCTTATCTCCTAAGCTGAGTAGTTTCAGCACGGCCTCCTGACGCTTGCCCACCGCTGTGCTGCCACGCCTCACGACACCGACTGCTGGCGACGTGCTGCTGCTGACACATCTTGATTGCGAGACAGAGGTTGCGTTGGAGGAGGAGGAGGAGGGTGGTTTAGTGGAGGAAGCATACACCGCCGCAGGTACCAGCACCGAGCTGGGGCCCGCAATTCTGGGGGTGGGTAGGACGTGAGCGGTCCCAGGCTCTGACTCTGTCCCAGCCTCCACTAAATTCACCCAATGTGCCGTCAGGGAGATATAGTGGCCCTGCCCGCCTGTCCTTGTCCACGTGTCCGTTGTTAAGTAGACCTTGGCAGTAACCGCGTTGGTGAGGGCGCGTACAATGTTGCGGGAGACGTGGTCGTGCAGGGCTGGGACGGCACATCGGGAAAAGTAGTGGCGACTGGGAACCGAGTAGCGCGGGGCCGCCGCCGCCATCATACCTTTGAAAGCCTCCGTTACCACAAGCCTATACGGCAGCATCTCCAGGCTTATCAATTTGGCTATGTACACGTTTAACGCTTGAGCGTGTGGGTGCGTGGCGGCGTACCTGCGCTTTCGCTCCAACACTTGCGCTAGCGACGGCTGGACGGTGCGCTTAGAGACATTGGTGGATGGGGCCGAGGACAGCAGAGGTGAGGGTGTGGGTGCAGGCCAGGAGACGGTAGTGCCTGTGTCCTGAGAGGGGAGTTGGATCTCAGTGGCAGGTTGGGGCACAGGGGGAGAGGCAGTGGTGCAAACTGGAGGTGGTGAACGGCCTTCGTCCCACCTTGTGGGGTGCTTGGCCATCATATGTCTGTGCATGCTGGTGGTGGTGAGGCTGGTGGTGGTGGCTCCCCGGCTGATTTTGGTGCGACAAAGGTTGCACACCACTGTTCGTCGGTCGTCTGCACTTTCAGTGAAAAACTGCCAGACCTTTGAGCACCTCCGTCTCTGCAGGGTGGCATGGCGCGAGGGGGAGCTTTGTGAAACAGTTGGTGGATTATTCAGTCTGGCCCTGCCTCTACCCCTGCCCACCGCACTGCCTCTTCCAACCTGCCCTGCTGCGGCACTTGCCTCCCCCTCTGAAGATCTGTCCTCAGTAGGCTTAGCAAACCAGGTTGGGTCAGTCACCTCATCGTCCTGCTGCTCTTCCGAATCCTCTGTGCGCTCCTCCCTCAGGCTTACTCCAATTACTACTACCTGAGTGATAGAGAACTGTGTCTCATGGTCATCGTCCTCCTCACCCACTGAAAGCTCTTGAGACAGTTGCCGGAAGTCCCCAGCCTCATCCCCCGGACCCCGGGAACTTTCCAAAGGTTGGGCATCGGTCACGACAAACTGCTCCAGTGGGAGAGGATTCGGAACCATTGCTGCCCATTCTGGGAGTCTGCCTGCTCCTCAGAATGTGTCATTGTAATGGAGTGAGGAGGCTGGGAGGAAGAAGGAGCAGCAGCCAGAGGATTCAGAGTTGCAGCAGTGGACAGTGCAGAACTCTTTGTGGTCGATAGATTGCTGGATGCACTTTCTGCCATCCACGACAGGACCTGCTCACACTGCTCAGTTTCTAATAAAGGTCTACCGCGTGGACCCATTAATTGTGAGATGAATGTGGGGACACCAGAAACGTGCCTCTCTCCTAATCCCGCAGCAGTCGGCTGCGATACACCTGGATCAGGAGCTCGGCCTGTGCCCACACCCTGACTTGGGCCTCCGCGTCCTCGCCCGCGTCCACGTCCACGTCCTCTAGGCCTACCCCTACCCCTCAGCATGGTGTATTACCAGTAGTGCAGAAACAGAACGCTGTAATTAAATGTGCCGCTTATTGGCCTGTGGTTGCAGGCTGACTTCGCTTACGGAACGCACAGCAGAGCCAGGAAAGAATTTTGCGCAAACCTGCTGTAACACTTAGCTGGCTGCGTATTAATTAGGACAACTACCCCCAGCACAGACGCAGTACACTGAGGACGGTCACAGGCAGTCCAAATAGAAAGTTTTTTCCCAATTTTTTTAGGAAAAGCCCACGGCCTATATAGACAGTATATCTCTTTCAGCTTTTTCACTGTCCCTGCCTCACCACTACTTGCCCTAAACTATGTAAAATTACTGCAGACTGTTTCCCTCTGGACAGGATGACAGTGGTGATGTAACGGCCAACGCAGAGCCAGGAAAGAATTTTGCACAAGCCTGCACAAGCCTGCAGTAACACTTAGCTGGCTGCGTATTAATTAGAACTACTACCCCCAGCACAGACGCAGTACACTGAGGACGGTCACAGGCAGCCCAAATAGAAAGTTTTTCCCCAAATTTTTTAGGAAAAGCCCACGGCCTATATAGACAGTATATCTCTTTCAGCTTTTTCACTGTCCCTGCCTCACCACTACTTGCCCTAAACTATGTAAAATTACTGCAGACTGTTTCCCTCTGGACAGGATGACAGCGGTGATGTAACGGCCAACGCAGAGCCAGGAAAGAATTTTGCGCAAGCCTGCTGTAACACTTAGCTGGCTTCGTATTAATTAGGACTACTACCACCAGCACAAACGCAGTACACTGAGGACGGTCACAGGCAGCCCAAATAGAAAGTTTTTTCCCCAAATTTTTTTGGAAAAGCCCACGGCCTATATAGACAGTATATCTCTTTCAGCTTTTTCACTGTCCCTGCCTCACCACTACTTGCCCTAAACTATGTAAAATTACTGCAGACTGTTTCCCTCTGGACAGGATGACAGCGGTGATGTAACGGCCAACGCAGAGCCAGGAAAGAATTTTGCGCAAGCCTGCTGTAACACTTAGCTGGCTCCGTATTAATTAGGACTACTACTCCCAGCACAAACGCAGTACACTGAGGACGGTCACAGGCAGCCCAAATAGAAAGTTTTTTCCCAAATTTTTTTGGAAAAGCCCACGGCCTATATAGACAGTATATCTCTTTCAGCTTTTTCACTGTCCCTGCCTCACCACTACTTGCCCTAAACTATGTAAAATTACTGCAGACTGTTTCCCTCTGGACAGGATGACAGCGGTGATGTAACGGCCAACGCAGAGCCAGGAAAGAATTTTGCGCAAGCCTGCTGTAACACTTAGCTGGCTCCGTATTAATTAGGACTACTACTCCCAGCACAAACGCAGTACACTGAGGACGGTCACAGGCAGCCCAAATAGAAAGTTTTTTCCCAAATTTTTTTGGAAAAGCCCACGGCCTATATAGACAGTATATCTCTTTCAGCTTTTTCACTGTCCCTGCCTCACCACTACTTGCCCTAAACTATGTAAAATTACTGCAGACTGTTTCCCTCTGGACAGGATGACAACGGTGATGTAACGGCCAACGCAGAGCCAGGAAAGAATTTTGCGCAAGCCTGCTGTAACACTTAGCTGGCTGCGTATTAATTAGGACTACTACCCCCAGCACAGACGCAGTACACTGAGGACGGTCACAGGCAGCCCAAATAGAAAGTTTTTTCCCAAATTTTTTTGGAAAAGCCCACTGCCTATATAGACAGTATATCTCTTTGAGATTTCTCACTGTCCCTGCCTCACCACTACTTGCCCTATACTATGTAAAATTACTGCAGACTGAGGACGCAATGCTCTGCACGGCCGATATACAAAAAAAAAAAAAGTGCAACACAGCAGAAAGCAGCCTCAACAGTACTGCACACGGTCAGATGTGGCCTTAAGAAGGACCGTTGGGGTTCCCTATAGCAGCTCCAGCATCAGCAGCACTTTCCCTGAGCTATGTCAGAATGCATCTGTGGCGAGCCGCGGGAGGGGCCGATTTATATACTCGGGTGACACCTGATCTCGCCAGCCACTCACTGCAGGGGGGTGGTATAGGGCTTTAACGTCGCAGGGGGAAGTTGTAATGCCTTCCCTGTCTTTCTATTGGCCAGAAAAGCGCGCTAACGTCTCAGAGACAAAAGTGAAAGTAACTCGAACATCGCGTGGTGCTCGCCTCTAGTAACGAGCATCTCGAACACGCTAATACTCGAACGAGCATCAAGCTCGGACGAGTACGTTCGCTCATCTCTACACACCATCCAACACCCATGAACTAATCAACACACTAATGACCATCCCAAAATGCATTGAAGCCAGTACTACCCGCTGCATGAAAAGCTGTAGATCAACTGACGAGACAACATGAGGATACATTCTAAGCGAAGACAAATATTCAAGACCCTGTCACCCAATACCCTGAACCACATTCAAAAGAAAACCCATAGAGAAGTTGTTAACTGATAGGTTAACTATCGGTTTGTTTGGGAACCTGCTTAACCAAGGAAGCATGTTCTCCAACTTTACCGGTGTCAATGCTTTTTGTCAAAAATTATTTTGCAGAAGACTGACCGGATGAGCTTGCTTTTTTAAAACATCAGGACACAGGGTGACCACCTCTGCAAAAGAAACACTCATGTTTCTATTTGTAACTAACAGGCCACTGGAATTGTGTTAAGAGATTAGCGAGCACACACGTCCGAGCTTGATGCTCGTTCGAGCATTAGGGTACTCGAGGTGCTCGTTACTCGAGACGAGCCCCAGGCGGTACTCGAGTGAATTCCATTTCCTTCCCCGCATGTTTAGCGCCATTTTCTAGCCAATAGACATGCGGGGAAGGCATTACCCCTTTCTCCTGTGACGTGCCAGCCCTATCCCACCCCCCAGCAGTTAGTGACTGGCGAGATCAAGTGAACACCAAGTACTTAAAGTGGTCCCGCCCGTGGCTTACCTCAGACACACACTGGGAGAGATTAGGGAAAGTGCTGCTGCTGATATAGGGAAAGTGTTAGCGTAGGATCCTGTCTTCAAGAACCACAACGGTCCTTCCTAGGGCTACATCTGAGCGTGTGCATTACTGTTGTGGCTGGCTGGGAACAGTAGTGCACAATTTTTATTTATTTTTTCATCTCGGGCTGCGCAGGCCATTTCAGCTATAGCGTTCTCAGTCTGCAGTCTATTATACAGAGTATAGGGAAAGTGCTGCTTCTGATATAGGGAAAGTGTTAGCAGAGGTCCTGTCTTCAAGAACCCCAATGGTCCTTGTTAGGGCTAGATCTGACCGTGTGCATTTTACTTGGGGCCTGCTGGGAGTAGTAGTACTAGTAGTGCTTCCATTTTTGTATAATGCAGCTAGGCCTGTTTACAGCCTTTCAGTTACACTTTTTTTGGCTGCAGTGCCGTACAATACTGCTCTCACCAGGAAAGTGCACTCAAACAATTCCTAGCCTTCTGCGAACTACCTCATTTATACCATTCTCTGTCTGCAGTGATTTAGACAGCGGTCTCACCGCTAAACAGTACTGTAAAGTATTTCAGCTCTGCCACTGTGCAGCGCGTCTCACAATACCATTTCCGTTGGTGGGGCTAAGATAGCCGCAATTACCAGCACTATCCACTGGCTTTAAAGTCTTCTCCCACTCCGCACAGCCTCTATTATCTACAAGTCTCTGTGAGCAGTAAATTACCCCTAGGTATCAGCGCAAGACAGCAGGTTACTTTTTCAAGTCACAGCATAGAGCCTCCGCTATCTACAAGTCTCTGTGTGCGGTGAATTAAGGCCCAGTTGTCCATTAGTTATTTGGGCCCTGCTCTATTCTTAATCCGCCATGATGAGGAGTAGGGGTAAGGGTCGAGGACGTGGACGCGGACGTCCAAGTGAGGGTGTGGGCACAGGCCGAGTTCCTGGTCCATGTGAATCACAGCCGGCTGCTGCGGGATTAGGAGAGAGGCAAGTTTCTGGGTTCCCCAGCTTCATATCACAATTTATGGGTCCACGTGGTAGACCTTTATTACAAACAGAGCAGTGTGAGCAGGTCCTGTCGTGGATGGCAGAAAATGCATCCAGCAATGTATCGACCATCCAGTCTTCTATGCAGTCCACTACTCCCGGCTGAGGGACTGCAACTCTGAATCCCTGGCTGCTGCTCCTCCTTCCTCCCAGCCTCCTCACTCCATGAAAATGATATATTCTGAGCAGGCAGACTCCCAGGAACTGTTCTCGGGTCCCTGCCATGAGTGGCTAAAACTGGTTCCTCACTCACCTGAGGAGTTTGTCGTGACCGATGCCCAACCTTTGGAAAGTTACTTGGAAGGTCCACTTAACAACGGACACGTGGACAAGTACAGGCGGGCAGGGCCACTATAACTCCCTGATGGCACATTGGGTGAACTTGGTGGAAATTTGGACCGAGTCGAAGCCTGGGACTGCTCACGTCCTACCCACACCCAGAATAGCGGGTCCTACCACGGTGCTGGTATCTGCGGTGGTTTATGCCACCTCCTCTAAACCCTTCCCCTCCTCCTACGCAACCTCTACCTCTCAATTAAGAAGTGGGAGCAGCACGTCGCCAGCAGTCGGTATCGCGCGGCGTGGCAGCACAGCGGTGGGCAAGCGTCAGCAGGCCGTGCTGAAACTACTCAGCTTAGGTGACAAGAGGCACACAGCCCCCGAACTGTTGCAGGGTCTGACAGAGCAGACCGACCTCAGGCTTTCGCCGCTGAGCCTCCAACCGGGCATGGTCGTGTGTACCAACGGCCGTAAACTGGTGGCGGCTCTGTAGCTCGGCAGCCTCACAAACGTGCCATGCCTGGCCCACGTCTTCAATCTGGTGGTTCAGCGGTTTTTGAAAAACTACCGCAAGTCCACCATGGACGCTGCCACCCTGAGGACCCTGCAACATCGGTTTAATCTGTCAGACACCGACTGCTGTGCGACATGCCCACTTGCTGGAATTCTACGCTGCACATGTTGGCCAGGCTGTATCAGCAGCATAGAGCAATAGTGGAATACCAACTCCAACATGGGTGGCATTGTGGTAGTCAGCCTCCCCAATTCTTTACCGAGGAGTGGGCCTGGATGGCAGATATCTGCCAGGTCCTTGGAAACTTTGAGGAGTCTACCCAGATGGTGAGCGGTGATGCTGCAATTATTAGCGTAACCATCCCGCTGCTATGTCTGCTGAGAGGTTTGCTGCAAAGCATAAAGGCCGATGCTTTGCGGTTGGAACAGGAGACGGGGAATGAGAGTATGTCACTTGATAGCCAGAGCACCCTCATGTCTATATCTCAGCACATTTTGGAGGAGGATGAGGAGGGGGAGGAGCAGGAGGAGGAGGGGGAAGAGACAGCTGGGTACACTACAGAGGGTACCCATGCTGCTTGCCTCTCATCTGTTCAGCATGTATGGGCTATGGAGGAGGAGGAGGATCCTGAAAGTCATCTTCCTAGTGAAGACAGCCATGTCTTGCATACTGGTACCCTGGCACACATGGCTGACTTCATGTTAGGCTGCCTTTCTCGTGACCCTTGCATTAGACGCATTCTGGCCAACACAGATTACTGGGTGTACACCCTTCTCGACCCATGGTACAAGGAGAACCTTTCCACTCTAATTCCCGAAGAGGAAAGGGGTACGAGAGTGATGCAATATCACAGGGCCCTGGTGGAAATAGTGATGCTAAACTTCCCATCTGACAGCGCTAGTGGCAGAAGGCGCAGTTCCGAGGGCCAAGTAGCAGGGGAGGCGTGGAGATCAGGCAGCATGTCCAACGCAGGCAGGGGAACACTCTCCAAGGCCTTTACCAGCTCTATGGCTCCCAAGCAAGACTGTGTCACCACTCCCCAGTCAAAGCTGAGTCGGAGGGAGCACTGTAAAAAAATGGTAAGGGAGTACGTAGCCGATCGTACCACCATCCTCCGTGATGCCTCTGCTCCATACAACTATTGGGCATCAAAGCTGGACACGTGGCACGAACTTGCGCTATACGCCCTGGAGGTGCTGGCTTGCCCTGCCGCTAGCATCTTTTCAGAGAGGGTGTTTAGTGCAGCTGGGGGAATCATCTGAAAGTTCGACTTGAGCAACAAGCACCTGAGCATTTTGGTGCTAGCTCATCTCTACACAATGCACATGACAATGCAGTTGGTAGTCAGGCAGGACTAGATCGGGAAAAAGCAAAGCAGGTGAGTATTCTGTTTTCTTTTACTTTTTAGCCTCAACCGGCCACTTTGTAAGCTGGAGTCTGAAGGGAATGCCTGTAGCAGCCGCAGTTGTGGGTGGCCCCAGGGTATGACCGGCCCACAAGGATTTTTCCCGGTGGACTGGGTGGCCAATTTGTCTATGGTGTCACGGCACCCTTGGCAGGTTCTTACAGCACACCAGGTTGGGAATCACTACTCTAATGTATAGATACCACTTTTGTTTTCTCAGTAGTGAAGGTTGTTGGCCCCTGTGAGAAGAGCTCCTGATATTGTGCCCTCATGACTGCTCTTCATGCCTTGGGTTCCGGCAGTATAAACCACACAAGTGGTTGATGTGCACAACAAGGGCTCTTTTTCCATGGGTTTTGATGCTAGGCTCCAACAAGCTTTTGACAGTGCTGAACTGGCAACAAGAAGTGTTGTCATCTTCACTTACAAAATACAAGGGCCTATGTCTGGATCTTGTAGGGTTTTCCCCATATTGTCCACCAGATAATTGATGACAATGGGCTGTATCTGTAGTAAATAAATATGGCCTCACAGTATTTCTGAATCCCTACTGTCCACCTTTTCCCTCAGGTTCCAGCTCTGGCTTCATGTCTATGCGAGGAGGTATCTGCAGGAAGATGGGCCCTCAAGGATCCTCCAGTGAAGGGCCCCACTCATTCTTCTAATACCTTTGTCCATTGGGATGACTTGATCTAAAACCATCACTAATATCAATGGAATGCTGGAAAATGTTATTATATTCCAAACTGTAAAGCGCAAATGACTGGAGCAGAGGGCATTTTGGTCTATGTGAAGATTCTTATCTAACCCTCCTCTAGAAGAAAGAAGACATAGTCTGGGGGTTCTTTAGATTGGCTGGTTGGAAGGGCTCTTGTTCTACATAGTCCCAAGAAAAACTACCTTCACACCACTCTATTGTATTGCTGGTTCTTTAGTCAAAGAATCCTCTTGGCCAGATCAAATCTGTCAGAGACAAACTAATGTGACCCCGGCTCCACCAATCCATGGACATAGTCTGGAGACCATCGACCAACCCATCAGTCAGCATAAACTGTTTATGATCTCCTAATAATTAATGACTATTCTTTTCATTTTTATTTTATTAAAGCAGATCTGCATTATATCCCCATTATTGAGACTTTGCCCATTTATTGAGACTCCTCCCCTTATTGTGGCTTCTTCCCCTCAATTTATATGCAGTAGCCATCAGACTATCCACTTCTTCTCTCTGTTAATTTAGTTATTTATAGTTTATAATCATCTGTTTAAACTGTAATGTTATAATCTCTTCTGGTATTGACTCCCTGCTGTTCTTTATGGCTGTAGACAGCAGTCAATCTAAACAAGCAGAGCTGCAGCGTAAAGCATGGAGGAGAAACAAAGCATTAGCCTGGACCTCTGGTAAGACAGATATTAAAGGGGTTGTCCCGCGGCAGCAAGTGGGTCTATACACTTCTGTATGGCCATAATAATGCACTTTGTAATATACATTGTGCATTAATTATGAGCCATACAGAAGTTATAAAAAGTTTTATACTTACCTGCTCCGTTGCTGGCGTCCTCGTCTCCATGGTGCCGACTAATTTTCGCCCTCCGATGGCCAAATTAGCCGCGCTTGCGCAGTCCGGGTCTTCTGCAGTCTTCTATGGAGCCGCTCGTGCAGAATGCAGGCTCCGTGTAGCTCCGCACCGTCACGTGCCGATTCCAGCCAATCAGGAGGCTGGAATCGGCAATGGACCGCACAGAAGAGCTGCGGTCCACGGAGACAGAGGATCCCGGCGGCCATCTTCAGCGGTAAGTATTGAAGTCACCGGAGCGCGGGGATTAAGGTAAGCGCTCCGGTAAGCTTTCTTTACCTCCCTGCATCGGGGTTGTCTCGCGCCGACCGGGGGGGGGGGGGGGGGGGGGGGTGTTGAAAAAAAAAAAAAACCCGTTTCGGCGCGGGACAACCCCTTTAAGTGTTCTCATTACCTCAAACTCAACTATAAAATGTGCATAAGCTGAAGCCATTGGTGTGCCCTAAAGAAGAAAAGCTGCAGTGTAAGGACCCCTGTTCACGGGCGAGGTGGAATATCGGAAAATCTTCTGAGACTTCTGTTCTCCAAGATAACTGCAAGAGGTGCAGCAATTACCTCTGCTGCTTCCTTTAGTACCCTAGGATGTAATTCATCTGGGCCTGAAGACTTGAATTTATTTAAGTTAGGTCATCTCTCTGCTTACAGATAGCCTGTATTCCTTTATTCCTTCAATAGCACAGGGAAGCTCAGCTGATGTTACATTTACTTCCTGAGAGAAAACAGATACAAAATAGGAATTTAAAAGTTCTGCCTTCTCAACAGCATTTTTTAACCAATTCACCATTTTCATCCTGTAAACATCCTATAGCATCTTTGACTTTTCATTTGCTTTTAATATATCCCCAAATCCTTTTTTATTGCTTTTGGCTCCTCTTGCAAGTTTCAATTCATTATTACCTTTAGCTTTTCTGACAATTGCCCTACAGTTTCTGCAGATTGTATTATATTCTTCTTTAGATATCCCTCCCCCCTTTACATTTGATAAACACATCTTTCTTCCTTTTTAGCATGTGTGCAACCTCAGTGTTCATCCATCCTGGTCTCTTTAAATGCTTCCCATTCTTCCTTCTTTTAGAGATTGTTAATGGTTGTGCTTTGAGAATCTCATTATGTAATATTGCCAACCTTCTTGGACATTTCTGTCCTTAAGAACATCCAGCCATTGGATCCTTCTTACCCTGTTTCTGAATCAATTGAAATCTGCCTTTGTGAAAACCAACCCTGAGGTCTGAGTTTTCTCAGGCCTTCCTCCCCTTGTTATCCAAAATTCAAGGATAGCATGATTACTGCCTCCCCTAAAGGCCCTTTTACACGCAACGAGTGTTGGCAAATGATGCCCGACACTCTTCCCTGTGTATCCTCACTCTCATGCTGTTACACAGGAGCAAGTATCACTGGATCGCTGACAGTGCAGTCAGCAGGGGGCCGTGGGGGCTGGAGGAGAGTTCTCTCCCTGCCCCTCTCCATTTACTGTAAGCAGCAGCCACTCAGTACTAAATGGCTGCTGTTTACACTAAGCGATCGTCATTCAGGATTTTAAGTAGTTTTTGTATGCTTTTACATGTGACGATTATCGTTTAAAAGCCCCCGGAAGCGAGGGTTTTTGAATAACCAGAACAATATTCATCCTGTGTTAAAGGGCCTTAAGGTCCCAGCCACCCATACTTCCTCAACCATTTCCTCCCTATTGGTAAGAATTAGGTCCAGGATCGCAAAGCCCCTTGTTTTCTCTTCTACTTTTTGGAAGATAAAGTTGTCAGCAACATCATCTATCGGGCAAAAGTTGAGCCGCCCCATGCACAATAGAGAGTTGTGCGAACCTGTTGCTATTAGTAGGCTCAGACAACTAAAGGATGCAGTGACCGAGGCACAGGGCGCACAGCTGAGGAGATGGTGGAGTAGCTGTTAGGGATGGCACGGTGGCACTGCCATCTCCTCCCCTGAGAGACGCGTGCAACCATTTACCAAGGCCCTGGCAGGCCTCTCCAGGCAACGCTGGTGATGCAGTTACCTGTACAAACCTCTGGGTGGAAACTTCAGTATATGTCATGGGTGACGCCCTGTTCCATCCACTGCGGTGAACTCTGACGATGGTGCAATAAATAGTCCACACACAGGGCTGTACTTTAAATAGACTAAACCAGAAAACAATTGGTAAAGCCTTTCTTTACTGGAACATACAAGAGGAATAATGCACAACAGTTCTTGCAATGGAGGATTGGTGTCTTTCTACAGATATTAGTATATCTTGACTCCACCAGGAGTTTCAGGTGGAGTCAACATTGACAGGGGGTGACGCCCCCCGCAGCTGATTGGCTGCAGACACTGTTTGCCTTCAGGTCGAGCAAGCTCAGTAAAGTTAATGAGAAAAGCGATGCAGCGCCCATCGGTCCAGCAAAGACACAAAAGTAAGGATCAAAAGGCATTTAGCGGTGGCCGCCGCTGCACAGCTCTAAGAGCAAGTGGCTTTATCGCCGGCGTTGGCTGTCGGCCACAAGGCGGAACCCACCTTTCACTGGTTTTCCGGGAGTGGCCGTGAGGGAGAAGAAATGCGTCCGCCACTACTCAGCTCACAGCCGTGGCCATCACCTTATGCGTGAAGCAGCAGTGGCGGCAGGGAAGAAGAGCTGAGTGGTCGCATGCTTACCATGCTTGAGAGACATGGCAGCCGGGACAGACCTTAAACGCTTCAGCTTGTGCATACATTTGTCCCTGTGCTCCACCCTTCGGCTGACGGTTAATACTATTCTTAGACTTCCATTATTACATGTAGATGTTGCCATGTTACAGCGGTAACATGCCATTATTTATAGGTAATAATGTAAGACTTACAACGGTAGTAACCTTCAGCCAAAGGCTGCAGCCCTGGGACAAGTCTATGCACACTGTGCTGGTAGGACTTACGTGCCTTAGCCCAATCGGGAGCTGGAGGTGTAAGAGGGGCATTCCCCCTGTCAAAACCCTAGCTTCAGGTGGCGTCAAGATACACTAATACCCTTGATACATACAGTCCATGTTATCTCAGTACTTATTCTAATATATAGGGGGCCAGACATGGCTACACAGTGCACCCTTAGTACTTGTCCTATTATATAGTGACCCAGACATGGCTACACAGTGCACCCATAGTACTTGTCCTAATATATAGGGGACCAGACATGGCTACACAGTGCACCCTCAGTACTTGTCCTAATATATAGGGGACCAGACATGGCTACACAGTGCACCCTCAGTACTTGTCGTGATATAATTTGGTTTTGCAAAAGCTGATGCACACTGCAAAATTTGCTGAGGTGCACCTTGAAACCCCAAATCACATCTCATCTGTAAACTTTAACCCTTATATCTCTGTATCGCCCGAGCTTATGCAGAGTTCTGCAGGTTTAAAACAGTGCAATGCAAAGTACAAGGAATATACATTATTATGCATGTGGGAAATATACTTTATACAACCACGTGACAACGTTGCACTGGGGAGTAAAAAAAACTTTGGTTCTGGGACACTACATTAGGGGACCAGACATGACTACACAGTGCAACCTTACTACCTGTCCTAATCTATAGGGGACCAGACATGACTGCACAGTCCACCCTTACTACTTATCCTAATATATAGGGGACCAGACATGACTACACAATGCAACCTTAGTACTTGTCCTAATATATAGGGGACCAGACATGGCTACACAGTTCACCCTTTGTACCTCTTATAATATATAGGGGACTCAGACATGACTGCACAGTGCACCCTTAGTATCTGCCCTAATATATGTGGGGGGTCTGGAACGCAGACCGAAATGCGCATGTTGCCTGTATCCAAATTAAGAGGAAATATTATATAGAGTACTCATACTCTACCGACTGAGAACCATAATAAACCACTACACAGACCGTCTAGTGATCAGAATGAATTCTAGTTTATTTTCGAAGATTGCTAGTTTTTATACAAGATGAAAAGAAGGCGTTTCCAAATGTCACCTGATGCCCGGTTTCAAAGTACTCTTGGTGACCAAACCCTCATTCCAACAGATTACAACATGGCTGTACATCAAAAGCCTTCTAAACAAAAGGTATCAGCAAAACTGTTTGAAGTGTACACAAAACAGTTACATGTGATAATAAAGGTTGACTCCTGGCTGTCTAAGTACCTTGTTAATTATATTTCTTGTTTGGGAAGAAATGTAATCTTCAAGGTCCATCAACAATTTGCACATCAAAAGAGGGGACATTGTTTCTAGTTTACACATAGAACTGGTTCAGCCACCTACGTGGGATTCAGCACATTGTAAGATAGTTGAATAAAATCTAATTAATCATACATTTAGTATTTTAAAGTCATCATCCAAATAAACGCTTGATATACCTTTTTACATATGATTCTACATCCAAATTCTACTAGCAACTTCCGGAATGTTTTACATATAATACATAACATTATATAACCAAATAACTAATGTCACATTTATTACACTGTTTCCTTATCTTTCTTATGTTAGGTTATTAAAAATATTGATTGACCCCTATCATTCCCCCATTTGGACATCAGAGCCACCATTATCTCCTGGTTCTGTCGCCCATTGGTGCTGGGTTCCCAGGTAGGAATGGTGCACTCTATGTTCATCTAGGATATGAAGACATAATATCAAATATTGCAAGTCAATCAAGTTTACAATACAGTAATCTTAGATTTATCAACATCAATATCATCATCGTCATCTTCTTCATCACTATCATTGTGTACTTTTGAGTATATGTCTCGAAGAGTCTCTACAGGAGTGGGGACAGATAATAGACAAGTCTGCAAAATGTCCTCTCCACTCCTGAGGTTGGGCATACACGTGTGGGCAATATTTGCCCATCCAGTCCATCGCTTCTCCATGTGGATCGTTCGTAGTGGTGTTTCCCAATAAGAAGACAGTCCAATAAGACAAATGCAAAAGTCAAAATCAAAATGTCCATTACCTCCCCCACCCAAACAACGCCGGGATCCCACCCATCACTTTTCCTCTGGCTCGGGAACTTTCTTGCAGTGGGAGGCGTGTATCCACTTTTACAGAAGTAGGTGTTGACAACAGAACTTGGTATGGTCGTCAAACCTTGGGTCCAAGGCCTTTATTACGTGTCTTTTTGCAACCACCCAGTCTCCAGGCTGCAAGAAATGAGTCCCCTCTAGATTGTCGGGGTCTGGAGTTGGGGAAAACACTAGATCGGGTGTTATTTTCAGTTTACGACATAGTTCTTGTACATATTCAATAACCTTATCACACCCCTGCTGTAGGGCCTGTGGATGGTACAGGCCTAATCTTGGCATAGAGGCAAACAACACTTCTTTTAACTTAAGCACATCATTTCAGTTCTTTCAACTTTGTTAAACTCTGCGGGTGGTATAGAGTGTGAAACGCTTGTTCCACCCCCAGGCTGACATCACCTCTTGCATCACTTCACCTGTAAATTGTGTACCTCTGTCACTCTCAATTGTCTCTAGTACCCCAAATCTACATACAAGTTCTGACACAAGTTTAGTCACTGTACATTGTGCGGTGGCTTTGAACAGGTCCACGCACACAAGGACGTACTCATACCTGCCTGATTTGGGAAGCTGGATGTAATCGATTTGTAATCTCTGAATAGGATACAGTGGTCTGGGTGTGCACTTCACATGCCTTCACATATGCCTTCGCCAACCTGTCCAACCCTGGAGCATACCATACCTTGTCCATAACAGAAACCATGGCATTCCGAGAGGCATGCACTTTCCCGTGAGCTAGGACGGCGAGGTGGGTGTAGGCAGCCGCTGGTACATCATCTACATCCCGTAGGACGCCAAATCCCAAATCAACAAGAGTGGTGGGACCAAGATCCAACTTATAGCACAAGGGGTCTTGCGTCCTGTCCTAGGAGAGCTGCAGCCTTGGCTGCCCTATCCCCTTGCTCTCTGGTGACTGCCCCTGGGTGTGTGCTTTAACCTTTATTATGGCCACCTGTTCTGGCAACATGATCGCTTAATGGGCTTGCCTTGTGCCGTGAGAAAGCTCCTGGACCGCCAGATGGGTCCATAATCGTGTGAAGTACCAAAGACGTACCTGGAATCAGTGTAGATGTTAGCAGTGGTAGCTTTTTCAATCGTACAGGCCTCAGTTCCTGTGCTGACATGTATGGCGGCAGTGGTTTTTGTACAAGTATCTCATTCAGTGTGACTACTTCAAAACCTGTTACAAACCTTCCTTCGTCATTCAGGTATCTAGATCCATCCACAAACATTTCAAGGTGGGGGTTTAGGAGGGGTTTGTCAGTGACATGTGGAACCCAGCTGTCTCCTGCTCCATGAGCGCTGCACAATCATGCTGGTGTTCTGCGTCAAAGGCCTCCTCTTCATCAGTCAGAGAATTTGCAAAAAGCTGGTCCTCTGTACTTACTCCCCCATTTGAATCAGTGTCACCTAATGGTAATAAGGTGGCCGGATTCAAAGTGGTGCAACGTTGAAATGAGACATTGGATGAAGAGTGTACTGTAAGTTCCATTTTGATCTGTCTAACAAGGGACAGATGTCTACGGCTTACCTGTGTCAGGATACCATGTATGTCATGTGGGGTGTAGATCACCATGGTGTGATCTAGGACAACGTCAGAACTTTTGTCCATTAGTGCCTGAACTGCTAGAACCGCTCGGACGCAGGATGGAGACCCTCTAGCCACCGCGTCAAGATGGGCACTGTAGTATGCTACAGGTCGCTTTTTGTCACCATGCATTTGTGTCTGTACAGCGGTGGCGTGTCCCTCCATCTCAGTGACGTACATTTGGAAAGGTTTGTCATAGTCTGGCAGCCCCAGTGCACCCGGTTACCTGTACTTTCAGCTGATAGAAGGCTGACTCGGCCTGCGGGGTCAGGGCAAATGGCCGTGAACCCAAACAGTCGTACAGAGGCTGCATGGTCATGGAGGCAGAGCGTCCATTGCCAATAGTATGAAACCAGTCCCAAGAAAGTACGCAACTGGGCAAGGGAGGTGGGAAGTTGCATGTCACTTACCACCTTCGTGCGTTCCGGCGTCAGGTGCTTAGTACCTGGACCTAGGCAGTGGCCCAGGAACACTACGTGAGACTTGCAGAACTGAAGTTTCTCTTTGCTGGCTTTGTAGCCATTCTACTCTGATGGAGGAAACACAAAAGGCTTAGTGATGCATTGAGGTAACTGTTTGTGTCAGCAGTACATAAAAGTAAATTAAAAACAAATCATCAACATATTACAAGAGGGCGGTGCCCTCGGGAATTGGCCAGGCGTCTAATACCAGCTTCATGCATCTGGTGAACTGGTATTGGGCTATTCTGTGCCCCTTGTGGCAGCACTATCCAACAGTACTGCTTTCCTCTGAAATTAAATGCAAACAAATACTGACAGTCTGTCGAGGTCCGTCTGACTGGTAGCCCAAAGGCTCGAAGGAACGACACTAAGAACTTGTTCCTCTGCGTGCGTAAGAGTGAAGACAGGTAGAGGTGTCGCTAGGTCTGCTGCCATCCGACCGAAGGTCGGGTTACTTTCAGACCTGGGGTGTATACGAGCCTCACCGGACGGGTGAAGTTCGCTACAAGATCCCAAGGATCCCATCATTTCGGTTCCCAATATGCTTTCAGGACTTTCCAGCACAAGGAAGCGTATGAGGCATCGTGACCCTTTAAACATTACCTCTAGCGGTTCAGTTTCTGCCAGCTGAATTGGCACTCCTGAAACCCCTTGCACCAATTACTGCTAGACAAATAGATCAGAATCTTGTTGCAAAAAAAATTTAACATTTTTAAAAATTTAGAAATTGCTGACCTGCAATACCTGGATCAATTATGTCAGATGTCCAGTTCCTTGGGCTAAGCAATGACTCAGGACTTTTACATTATCTAGCTCCACCCTTTCGAAGCTGGTCATTTGCATGTCTCTCCTACAGAACATTCTCTCAGCGACAGTACAATACTAACAGCATTTAGCAGTGATATAGACGTCCAACCAATTACAGAACTGACATTTACCCAAAAAGCAAAAATATATATATATCTTAAAATCCCTATATTCTCTATTTTTAAGACCGTATAATTCACATAATTCATTACAAGTTTCTTATTTCATCAGCGTCTGTCTTCCTTTCTGTGACCCTGAATTTTATCTCTATGAAACAGAACAATAGCTAAGATATTAATAAGCAACTAAAACATTCAGACTTTAAACAGCATTAATTATTAGTAATTACAACACGTATACTTCTCACCTAGGCTGGTCTGTGTTAAGGGTGGAGCAAGACCTCTTCCTATTGTTCTTCCCTCCCATCTCCTTACATCACCTAGCTCCCCCCCCCCCCCCCCCCCGTGGCCTGGCTCAGCATTTGGTCTTTCTTGCCTCATTTTATTTCTAGCCACCGGACAGTATACACACCATATAACACAATCTAACTCTCATACGGGCCCTTCATTAATACACAAATTCACACTCACTGGGGTTTTCATTCACTCATATACAGACTGATAAGTATCTCATGTAAAGTAGAAACTGGGATTGTATTTACTGTACATAGAACTTCCCATATTGAACAAAGTATATATATATAATAAAAACTCTTATGTACCGCGGTTTTTACATATTTTGTTCAGAATAGGCTATCCAATGACAAACATAATACAACTTATGCCCATTTCCACCCACATACTTATATTCACCACTCCAGATAGCAACTATTATCACCGTGCATTGTCAAACCTTCTACCTTTCCTTAACTCATTGACTTGCTTTTTCTTTTTTTTGCCATTTTTGTGTGTCCAGTTGTGTTTACAAACATCATCTCATTGAATTTGCTTGCGAGTCTTTGATTTTTCCCACACCTCACGACGCAGGTTTGGCTTATCCACCAAGAAGCACTTACAGTTTTACCCCTGCTTTTTATGTCACGATTGGAAAAATCTTACTATTATTGAGATTCTCTCATCCACAACTCGTAGCACAAACTTTTACTTTTGACGACGCAGGTTTGGCTTATCCACTAAGAAGCACTTACAGTTTTCCCCCTGCTTTTTATGTACTTTTGGCACTAGTCCTCAAAAAAAAAAAAATTCGTTGGGACCACTGCAATTGGATAGGTATCTCGGCCGGCTCACTCTCCCATCAGACAGGCCTGCTGTCTGGTATCAATTACTCCAAGCCAAAATCCTTTTGAGTTGATGTATGCCAACATGGCACATGGACACACTACTCTGTTTTTAACCAGAATCACTACTATAACCTTCAGCTAAAATAGTTTACATCAACTTTTCTTTTTACTTTCTTTTAACAAGTTATACTACACATTCTTTGTTCCCTATTAACCTGCACAGTCTGCTCACACCATTCACTACTACAGAGACAATACAAAACCCCCCATAGCT
Organism: Eleutherodactylus coqui; assembly: GCF_035609145.1. Lineage (NCBI taxonomy): Eukaryota > Metazoa > Chordata > Amphibia > Anura > Eleutherodactylidae > Eleutherodactylus > Eleutherodactylus coqui. The sequence continues at coordinate 236,855,885 of NC_089837.1, read as the reverse complement.
CACACCTTCTTTACACTCAGGACATTACTTCACAGACAACATAAAAACCACACAGTATATCTACTTACACTTACATGAAGAAGATTAAGACGTACAACAAAGATTAGTTTACATAACAACAAGACTTACAAGACAAACAATAGTGGTTATTTGTCACATAATTGTCCACAGATTTTGCATGAACTTACTTTATGTCCAGAGGGACACAAACTATAAGAGGATTCCCTTTCTCTGATAACCCCTTACTGCCGTATCTAGACTTGCCTTAATCCATCTGTGTATATCTGGTGATATTATAACAGACTCAGTAAAAGCAAATTATGGCTAACATGACACAGACTATCAACGTACAGATTTCAACAATTACTACAGGCAACATGGCAATATACACACAAGGGTTCTTCCGTCTAGCACGGTTACTAAGGACACCGTAAATAACAGGCAGAAGCGTCCTATATAACATGCAGCAACTCACCCCCTGTCGACACGAGACTGAATTAAGCCAGGAGAGCCCAGAGCTTGAGTGGTAAGTCAAGAGCTTACCGTATACCGGTGTTTTGTAGATCTGGGGTCCCGTGGCCTCTGGTCCGGCTGGTCGGCAGGTAGTGTCGTCAGGTATCGGCTGCAGGTAAGGAGTTAGCTTCTGCCCCACATTGGGCGCCAAATAAACTGTGGAGGGTCTGGAACGCAGACCGAAATGCGCATGTTGCCTGTATCCAAATTAAGAGGAAATATTATATAGAGTACTCATACTCTACCGACTGAGAACCATAATAAACCACTACACAGACCGTCTAGTGATCAGAATGAATTCTAGTTTATTTTCGAAGATTGCTAGTTTTTAGGCAAGATGAAAAGAAGGCGTTTCCAAATGTCACCTGATGCCCGGTTTCAAAGTACTCTTGGTGACCAAACCCTCATTCAAACAGATTACAACATGGCTGTACATCAAAAGCCTTCTAAACAAAAGGTATCAGCAAAACTGTTTGAAGTGTACACAAAACAGTTACATGTGATAATAAAGGTTGACTCCTGGCTGTCTAAGTACCTTGTTAATTATATTTCTTGTTTGGGAAGAAATGTAATCTTCAAGGTCCATCAACAATTTGCACATCAAAAGAGGGGACATTGTTTCTAGTTTACACATAGAACTGGTTCAGCCACCTACATGGGATTCAGCATATTGTAAGATAGTTGAATAAAATCTAATTAATCATACATTTAGTATTTTAAAGTCATCATCCAAATAAACGCTTGATATACCTTTTTACATATGATTCTACATCCAAATTCTACTAGCAACTTCCGGAATGTTTTACATATAATGCATAACATTATATAACCAAATAACTAATGTCACATTTATTACACTGTTTCCTTATCTTTCTTATGTTAGGTTATTAAAAATATTGATTGACCCCTATCATTTATATGAGACCCAGACATAGCTGCACAGTCAATCCTTAGTACTTGTTCTAATATATAGGGGAACCAGGCATGGCTACACAATGCACCCATGGTGCTTGTCATAAAACATAGGGGAACCAGACAGGGCTTCCCACTGCACCGTTTTACTTGTTCTAATATATAGGAGGCCAAGACCTGGTTACACAGTGCACCGTTAGCACTTCTTCTAATATGTAGTGACCAGACATGACTACAATATGCACCTTGAGTACTTGTGCTACTATATAGAGAACCCAGACATGACGACACAGTGCACCCTCAGTACTTTTCCTAATATATAGGGACCCAGACATGACTACAAAGTATATCCTCAGTACTTGTTCTAATATATAGGGAACCCAAAAAGGCTAAACAGTGCACCCTTACTACTTGTCCTAATATATAAGGGATCCAGACATGACTGCACAGTGCACCCTTACTACTTGTCCTAATATATAGGGACCCCGACATGGCTACACAATGCACCCTTAGTACTTGTCGTAATATATAGGGGACCAGACATGACTACACAGTACACCCTTAGTACTTGTCGTAATATATAGGGGACCAGACATGGCTACACAGTACACCCTTACTACTTGTCCTAATATATAGGGACCCCGACATGGCTACACAATGCACCCTTAGTACTTGTCGTAATATATAGGGGACCAGACATGACTACACAGTACACCCTTAGTACTTGTCTTAATATATAGGGGACCAGACATGACTACACAGTGCATCCTTAGTACTTGTTCTAATATATAGGAGACCCAGACATGAGTACACAGTGCACACTTAGTACTTGTCCTAATATATAGGGACCCCGACATGGCTACACAGTGCCCCCTTAGTACTTGTCGTAATATAGAGGGGACCAGACATGACTACACAGTGCACCCTTAGTACTTGTCCTAATATATAGGTGTCCCAGGGTAAAGACTCCAGGGGTTCTTTCTCATGGCTTTTAACTGAGTGATGTGTTGCAATCCTCTCTCCCTCAACATCCCAATAACTGAACCCTCACTGTCTGGCTCCTCCCACATTCCTGGGGATTACTTGCAAAACCGATACAATTTGGTTTTGCAAAAACTGATGCACTCTGCAAAATTTGATGAGGTTCTACTTGATACCCAAAATCACATCTCATCTGCAAATTTTAACCTTTAGGCTGCCTGTCCACAGGCATTATTGCATTGTGTTATCCGCGCAAATAATCCAGCCGTGTATAACGCAGTGCACGCCGTGTATAACGCAGTGCGCTTTTCATAGCGTTGCTATGGAAAGCGCAACCTCCTGTCCACGAGCGTAGAATCACAGCGATTCACCTCTCGCGGGATTCAAATCGCCACATGACGCGATTTGCCAAAACTTCTTGTGGCGAGCCTGTCAGATACGCTCACTGCGGACAACTGACAGTTCTCTCTCCTGTTCCCTGGTGGCGGAATATGACTAGCGATATTCCGCAACCCCAGTGGACATGCGGCCTAAGGCAAAGTACAAGGAATATACATTATTATGCATGTGGAAAATATACTTTATACAACCATGTGACAACTTTGCACTGGGGAGTAAAAAAACTTTGGTTCTGGAATACTGCAATAGGGAACCAGACATGACTGCACAGTGCACCCTTACTACCTGTCCTAATATATAGGGGACCAGACATGACTGCACAGTGCACCCTTACTTCCTATCCTAATATATAGGGGACCAGACATGACTACACAGTGCACCATTAGTACTTGTCCTAATATATAGGGGACCAGACATGACTGCACAGTGCACCCTTACTACTTGTCCTAATATATAGGGGACCAGACATGACTACACAGGGCACCCTTAGTGCTTGTCCTAATATATAGGGGACCAGACATGACTGCACAGTGCACCCTTAGTACTTGTCCTAATATATAGGGGACCAGACATGGCTACACAGTACACCCTTAGTGCTTGTCCTATTATATAGGGGACCAGACATGACTGCACAGTGCACCCTTACTTCCTGTCCTAATATATAGTGGACCAGACATGAATGCACAGTGCACCATTAGTACTTGTCCTAATATATAGGGACCCAGACATGACTGCACAGTGCACCCTTAGTACTTGTCCTAATATGTAGGGGACCAGACATGACTGCACAGTGCACCCATACTACCTGTCCTAATATATAGGGGACCAGACATGACTGCACAGGGCACCCTTACTACTTGTCCTAATATAAAGGGGACCAGACATGACTGCACCCTTACTACTTGTTCTAGTATATACGGTCCCCAGGCATAGCTACGCAGTGCACCCTTAGTACTTGTCCTAATACCTAGGGGACCAGACATGACTGCACAGTGCACCCTTACAATTTGTCCTAATATATAGAGGATCCAGACATGGCTACACAGTTTAACCTTAGTACTTGTCCTCATACATAGGGGGCACAGACATGACTACAAAGTGCACCCTTAGTACTTGTCCTAATATATAGGGGACCAGACATGACTGCACAGTGCACCCTTACTACTTGTCCTAATATATAGGGGACCAGACATGACTACACAGGGCACCCTTAGTGCTTGTCCTAATATATAGGGGACCAGACATGACTGCACAGTGCACCCTTAGTACTTGTCCTAATATATAGGGGACCAGACATGGCTACACAGTACACCCTTAGTGCTTGTCCTATTATATAGGGGACCAGACATGACTGCACAGTGCACCCTTACTTCCTGTCCTAATATATAGTGGACCAGACATGAATGCACAGTGCACCATTAGTACTTGTCCTAATATATAGGGACCCAGACATGACTGCACAGTGCACCCTTAGTACTTGTCCTAATATGTAGGGGACCAGACATGACTGCACAGTGCACCCATACTACCTGTCCTAATATATAGGGGACCAGACATGACTGCACAGGGCACCCTTACTACTTGTCCTAATATAAAGGGGACCAGACATGACTGCACCCTTACTACTTGTTCTAGTATATACGGTCCCCAGGCATAGCTACGCAGTGCACCCTTAGTACTTGTCCTAATACCTAGGGGACCAGACATGACTGCACAGTGCACCCTTACAATTTGTCCTAATATATAGAGGATCCAGACATGGCTACACAGTTTAACCTTAGTACTTGTCCTCATACATAGGGGGCACAGACATGACTACAAAGTGCACCCTTAGTACTTGTCCTAATATATAGGGGACCAGACATGACTGCACAGTGCACCCTTACTACTTGTCCTAATATATAGGGGACCAGACATGACTACACAGGGCACCCTTAGTGCTTGTCCTAATATATAGGGGACCAGACATGACTGCACAGTGCACCCTTAGTACTTGTCCTAATATATAGGGGACCAGACATGGCTACACAGTACACCCTTAGTGCTTGTCCTATTATATAGGGGACCAGACATGACTGCACAGTGCACCCTTACTTCCTGTCCTAATATATAGTGGACCAGACATGAATGCACAGTGCACCATTAGTACTTGTCCTAATATATAGGGACCCAGACATGACTGCACAGTGCACCCTTAGTACTTGTCCTAATATGTAGGGGACCAGACATGACTGCACAGTGCACCCATACTACCTGTCCTAATATATAGGGGACCAGACATGACTGCACAGGGCACCCTTACTACTTGTCCTAATATAAAGGGGACCAGACATGACTGCACCCTTACTACTTGTTCTAGTATATAGGGTCCCCAGGCATAGCTACGCAGTGCACCCTTAGTACTTGTCCTAATACCTAGGGGACCAGACATGACTGCACAGTGCACCCTTACAATTTGTCCTAATATATAGAGGATCCAGACATGGCTACACAGTTTAACCTTAGTACTTGTCCTCATACATAGGGGGCACAGACATGACTACAAAGTGCACCATTAGTACTTGTCCTAATATATAGGGGACCAGACATGACTGCACAGTGCACCCTTACTACTTGTCCTAATATATAGGGGACCAGACATGACTACACAGGGCACCCTTAGTGCTTGTCCTAATATATAGGGGACCAGACATGACTGCACAGTGCACCCTTAGTACTTGTCCTAATATATAGGGGACCAGACATGGCTACACAGTACACCCTTAGTGCTTGTCCTATTATATAGGGGACCAGACATGACTGCACAGTGCACCCTTACTTCCTGTCCTAATATATAGTGGACCAGACATGAATGCACAGTGCACCATTAGTACTTGTCCTAATATATAGGGACCCAGACATGACTGCACAGTGCACCCTTAGTACTTGTCCTAATATGTAGGGGACCAGACATGACTGCACAGTGCACCCATACTACCTGTCCTAATATATAGGGGACCAGACATGACTGCACAGGGCACCCTTACTACTTGTCCTAATATAAAGGGGACCAGACATGACTGCACCCTTACTACTTGTTCTAGTATATACGGTCCCCAGGCATAGCTACGCAGTGCACCCTTAGTACTTGTCCTAATACCTAGGGGACCAGACATGACTGCACAGTGCACCCTTACAATTTGTCCTAATATATAGAGGATCCAGACATGGCTACACAGTTTAACCTTAGTACTTGTCCTCATACATAGGGGGCACAGACATGACTACAAAGTGCACCCTTAGTACTTGTCCTAATATATAGGGGACCAGACATGACTGCACAGTGCACCCTTACTACTTGTCCTAATATATAGGGGACCAGACATGACTACACAGGGCACCCTTAGTGCTTGTCCTAATATATAGGGGACCAGACATGACTGCACAGTGCACCCTTAGTACTTGTCCTAATATATAGGGGACCAGATATGGCTACACAGTACACCCTTAGTGCTTGTCCTATTATATAGGGGACCAGACATGACTGCACAGTGCACCCTTACTTCCTGTCCTAATATATAGTGGACCAGACATGAATGCACAGTGCACCATTAGTACTTGTCCTAATATATAGGGACCCAGACATGACTGCACAGTGCACCCTTAGTACTTGTCCTAATATGTAGGGGACCAGACATGACTGCACAGTGCACCCATACTACCTGTCCTAATATATAGGGGACCAGACATGACTGCACAGGGCACCCTTACTACTTGTCCTAATATAAAGGGGACCAGACATGACTGCACCCTTACTACTTGTTCTAGTATATAGGGTCCCCAGGCATAGCTACGCAGTGCACCCTTAGTACTTGTCCTAATACCTAGGGGACCAGACATGACTGCACAGTGCACCCTTACAATTTGTCCTAATATATAGAGGATCCAGACATGGCTACACAGTTTAACCTTAGTACTTGTCCTCATACATAGGGGGCACAGACATGACTACAAAGTGCACCCTTAGTACTTGTCCTAATATATAAGGGACCAAAACATGGCTACACAGTGCACCCTTACTATTTGTCCTAATACATAGGGGCCCCAGGCATGGTTATGCAGTGCACCCTTAGTACTTGTCCTTTGTACTTCTAATATACAGGGGACTCAGTCATGACTGCACAGTGCACCCTTACTACATGTCCTAATATATAGGGGACCATACATGATTGTACAGTGCACCCTTACTATGTGTTCCAATTAGAGATCAGCGAACGTACTCGTCCGAGCTTGATATTCGTGCGAATATTAGGGTGTTCGGGATGCTCGTTACTCGTAACGAGTACCACGCGGTGTTCCGGTTACTTTCAGTTTCCTCTCTGAGACGTTAGCGCGCTTTTCTGGCCAATTGAAAGACAGGGAAGGCATTACAACTTCCCCCTGTGACGTTCAAGCCCTATACCTCCCCCCTGCTGTGAGTGGCTGGGGAGATCTGATGTCACCCGAGTATAAAAATCGGCCCCTCCCGCGGCTCGCCTCAGTTGCGTTGTGAGTTAGCTGAGGGACAGTGGTATCGTGCTGGAGCTGCTATAGGGAGAGCGTTAGGAGTTAGTGTAGGCTTCAAGAACCCCAACGGTCCTTCTCAGGGCCACATCTAATAGTGTGCAGTACTGTGTTAGCACTGTATTTTTTATTTTTTTTTCAAAATTGGATCTGCAGAGCATTGCGCCCTGCAATAGGGACAGAAGTGGTGGTTAGGCAGGGAGAGTGTTAGCAGTGAGTGTAGGCTTCAAGAACCCCAACGGTCCTTTCTAGGGCCACATCTATCCGTGTGCAGTACTGTCCAGGCTGCTGTTAGTAGTGTTGCATATTTTTTTTTTTTCTCAAAACCGGCTGTGCAGACCATTGCACCCGGCATTAATACTACAGGGATAGAATTGTGTAGGCAGGGCCAGAAGACATACATTATTCATTGAATAGACGCAGTGTGGCTTTTCCTTTGAAAAACAAGGGAAAAAATTCTATTTCGCCTGCCTCTGACAGTCCTCAGGGCTCTGGGTACGTGTGTGCTGCGTGCAGAACGTTAAAAAAAATCAGACGCAGCCAGCTACGTTTTACTGCAGGCTTGCGCCAATATTTTTCCTGCATGGGAAATCCCTGATCTGCTGTAGCGAATAACTTTGCATCACTGCAGTTCTGTGACACATTTGCAGGGCCACAACACAGTTATTAAACTTAGTAGTATTCATTGAATACACGCAGTGTGGCTTTTCCTTTGAAAAACAAGGGAAAAAATTCTATTTCGCCTGCCTCTGACAGTCCTCAGGGCTCTGGGTACGTGTGTGCTGCGTGCAGAACGTTAAAAAAAATCAGACGCAGCCAGCTACGTTTTACTGCAGGCTTGCGCCAATTTTTTTCCTGCATGGGAAATCCCTGATCTGTTGTAGCGAATAACTTTGCATCACTGCAGTTCTCTGACACATTTGCAGGGCCACAACACAGTTATTAAACTTAGTAGTATTCATTGAATACACGCAGTGTGGCTTGTCCTTTGAAAAACAAGGGAAAAAATTCTATTTTGGCTGCAGGCTTGCGCCAATTTTTTTCCTGCCTGGGAAATCAAATCACTGGTAATACACCATGCTGAGGGGTAGGGGTAGGCCTATAGGACGTGGACGCGGGCGAGGACGCGGAGGCCCAAGTCAGGGTGTGGGCACAGGCCGAGCCAGTGCGGTGGCCAGGGGGAGAGGCAGGGCCAGACCGAATAATCCACCAACTGTTTCCCAAAGCGCCCCCTCGCGCCATGCCACCCTGCAGAGGTCAAGGTGCTCTACGGTGTGGCAGTTTTTCACAGAGACGCCTGACGACCGACGAACAGTGGTGTGCAACCTTTGTCGCGCCAAGATCAGCTGGGGAGGCACCACCAACAGCATGCGCAGGCATATGATGGCCAAGCACCCCACAAGGTGGGACGATGCCCGTTCACTGCCTCCGGTTTGCACCACTGCCTCTCCCCCTGTGCCCCAACCTGCCACTGAGATCCAACCCCCCTCTGAGGACACAGGCACTACCGTCTCCTGGCCTGCACCCACACCCTCACCTCCGCTGTCCTCGGCCCCATCCAGCAATGTCTCTCAGCGTAGCGTCCAGACGTCGCTAGCGCCACAGTTTCAGTGCAAGCGCAAGTACGACGCCACGCACGCACCCGCACGCTCAAGCGTTAAACGTGCACATTGCAAAATTGATCAGCCTAGAGATGCTGCCGTATAGGCTTGTGGAAACGGAGGCTTTCAAAAGCATGATGGCGGCGGCGGCCCCGCGCTACTCGGTTCCCAGTCGCCACTACTTTTCCCGATGTGCCGTCCCAGGCCTGCACGACCACGTCTCCCGCAACATTGTACGCGCCCTCACCAACGCGGTTACTGCCAAGGTCCACTTAACAACAGACACGTGGACAAGCACAGGCGGGCAGGGCCACTATATCTCCCTGACGGCACATTGGGTGAATTTAGTGGAGGCTGGGACAGAGTCAGAGCCTGGGACCGCTCACGTCCTACCCACCCCCCGAATTGCGTGCCCCAGCTCGGTGGTGGTATCTGCGGGGGTGTATGCTTCCTCCACTAAACCACCCTCCTCCTCCTCCTACGCAACCTCTGTCTCGCAATCAAGATGTGTCAGCAGCAGCACGTCGCCAGCAGTCGGTGTCACGCGGCGTGGCAGCACAGCGGTGGGCAAGCGTCAGCAGGCCGTGCTGAAACTACTCTGCTTAGGAGAGAAGAGGCACACGGCCCACGAACTGCTGCAGGGTCTGACAGAGCAGACCGACCGCTGGCTTGCGCCGCTGAGCCTCCAACCGGGCATGGTCGTGTGTGACAACGGCCGTAACCTGGTGGCGGCTCTGCAGCTCGGCAGCCTCACGCACGTGCCATGCCTGGCCCATGTGTTTAATTTGGTGGTTCAGCGCTTTCTGAAAAGCTACCCCCACTTGTCAGACCTGCTCGGAAAGGTGCGCCGGATCTGCGCACATTTCCGCAAATCCCACACGCACGCTGCCACCCTGCGCACCCTGCAACATCAGTTTAATCTGCCAGTGCACCGACTGCTGTGCGACGTGCCCACACAGTGGAACTCTACGCTCTACATGTTGGCAAGACTCTATGAGCAGCGTAGAGCTATAGTGAAATAGCAACTCCAACTTGCGCGGCGCAGTGGGAGTCAGCCTCCTCAATTATTTACAGAAGAGTGGGCCTGGTTGGCAGCCATCTGCCAGGTCCTTGGAAAATTTGAGGAGTCTACCCAGGTGGTGAGCGGCGATGCTGCAATCATTAGCGTCACCATTCCTCTGCTATGCATCTTGAGAAGTTCCCTGCAAAGCATAAAGGCAGACGCTTTGCGCTCGGAAACAGAGTCGGGGGAAGACAGTATGTCGCTGGATAGTCAGAGCACCCTCCTCTCTTTATCTCAACGCGTTCAGGAGGAGGAGGAGGAGCATGAGGAGGATGAGGAGGAGGGGGAAGAGACAGCTTGGCCCACTGCTGACGGTACCCATGCTGCTTGCCTGTCATCCTTTCAGCGTGTATGGCCTGAGGAGGAGGAAGAGGAGGAGGAGGATCCTGAAAGTGATCTTCCTAGTGAAGACAGCCATGTGTTGCGTACAGGTACCCTGGCACACATGGCTGACTTCATGTTAGGATGCCTTTCTCGTCACCCTCGCGTTACACGCATTCTGGCCACTACGGATTACTGGGTGTACACACTGCTCGATCCACGGTATAAGGAGAGCCTTTGCACTCTCATTCCCGAAGAGGAAAGGGGTTCGAGAATGATGCTATACCACAGGGCGCTGGTGGACAAACTGATGGTAAACTTCCCATCCGACAGCGCTAGTGGCAGAAGGTGCAGTTCCGAGGGCCAGGTAGCAGGGGAGGCGCAGAGATCAGGCAGCATGTACAGCGCAGGCAGGGGAACATTCTCCAAGGCCTTTGCCAGCTTTATGGCTCCCCAGCAAGACTGTGTCACCGCTCCCCAGTCAAGGCTGAGTCGGCGGGAGCACTGTAAAAGGATGGTGAGGGAGTACGTAGCCGATCGCACGACCGTCCTCCGTGACGCCTCTGCCACCTACAACTACTGGGTGTCGAAGCTGGACACGTGGCCTGAACTCGCGCTGTATGCCCTGGAGGTGCTTGATTGTCCTGCGGCTAGCGTCTTGTCAGAGAGTGTGTTTAGTGTGGCTGGGGGAATCATCACGGATAAGCGTACCCACCTGTCAACCGACAGTGCCGACAGGCTTACACTCATCAAGATGAACAAAGCCTGGATTTCCCCAGACTTCTCTTCTCCACCAGCGGACAGCAGCGATACCTAAGCAATACGTAGGCTGCACCCGCGGATGGAAGCATCGTTCTCTCTCACCATCCAAAACGGGGACATTTCTGCTTCATCAATCTGTGTATAATATTCCTCCTCCTCCTCCTGCTCCTCCTCCTGAAACCTCCCGTAATCACGCCGAACGGGCAATTTTTCTTAGGGCCACAAGGCTCACTCATATAATTTTTCTAAACAATTTTTATACGTTTCAATGCTCTTAAAAGCGTTGAAACTTTAACTTGAACCAATTTTTCGTTAAACTGGGCTGCCTCCAGGCCTAGTTACCACTTAAGCCACATTAACCAAAGCGATTAATGGGTTTCACCTGCCCTCTTGGTTGGCCATGGCCAATTTTTTGTATGTACATTAGTACTGTTGATACAGCAATTTTTGTGGGCCCTCGCCTACAGTGTAATCAAATGAATTTTTAGCCCACCTGCATTACAGCTGACGTTACATCCGCTGTGTTGGGCAGTGCAATGGGATATATTTATGTACCGCCGGTGGCTTCCTGGCACCCACCCATGCTGTGGGTCCACAGAGAATTATAAATGCATCTGTTTCCACATCTAAAGAACCCCAGTCAGACTGGGGCATGCAGTGTGGGCCGAAGCCCACCTGCATTAAGCACGACATTACTACCTCAGCTGTGTTGGGCAATGCAATGGGATATTTTTATGTACCGCCGGTGGGTTCCAGGGAGCCACCCATGCTGTCGGTCCACAGGGACTTCACAATAGGGAGTTGTACCTGCCTGTGTCTATGAATTAAAAACCGCGGTCTGACTGGGGCATGCAGACACCTTGACAGAATGAATAGTGTGTGGCACATAGGTTCCCCATTGCTATGCCCACGTGTGCAGCTCCTGATGGCGGTGGTACAGGATTATATTTCTCATTGCTTCTGTACAGCATTGTGGGCTATCGCCCCGCCCCTTTTAAAGAGGGTCGCTGCCTAGCCGTGCCAACCCTCTGTAGTGTGTGCCTGCTTTTCCTGTGGCAGACGCACTTATAAATAGACATGAGTGTGGCGTGGCATGAGGGCAGCTGAAGGCTGGGCAGGGACAGTTTGGTGTGCGCTGTGGACACTGGGTCGTGGGGGGGGGTGGTTGGTCAGCATGTAACCCAGGAGAAGTGGCAGCGGAGTGTCATGCAGGCAGTGATTGTGCTTTGTTGGAGGTAGTGTGGTGCTTAGCTAAGGTATGCATTGCTAATGAGGGCTTTTCAGAAGTAAAAGTTGGTGGGGGGGGACCCACTCTTGCCGGTATTGTGGCTTAATAGTGGGACCTGTGAACTTGAGATGCAGCCCAACATGTAGCTCCTCGCCTGCCCTATCCGTTGCTGTGTCGTTCCCATCACTTTCTTGAATTGCCCAGATTTTCACACATGAAAACCTTAGCGAGCATCGGCGAAATACAAAAATGCTCGGGTCGCCCATTGACTTCAATGGGGTTCGTTACTCGAAACGAACCCTCGAGCATCGCGAAAATTTCGTCCCGAGTAACGAGCACCCGAGCATTTTGGTGCTCGCTCATCTCTAGTTCCAATATATAGGGGACCAGACTTGACTGCACAGTGCACCCTTACTACTTGTCCTAATATGTAGGGTCCCCAGGCATGGCTATGCAGTGCACCCTTAGTACTTGTCCTAATATATAGGGGACCAGATATGTCTGCATAGTGCACCCTTAGAACTTGTCCTAAAATACAGAGCACCAGATATGACTACGTAGTGCACCCTTAGAACTTGTCCTATTATATAGGGGAGCCAGACATGGCTACACAGTACACCCTTACTACCTGTCCTAATTTATAGGGTCACTAGACATAGCTGCACAGTCAATCCTTAGTACTTGTTCTAATATATAGGGGAACCAGGCATGGCTACACAGTGTACCCATGGTGATTGTCATAAAACATAGGGGACGCAGACAGGGCTTCACACTGCACCGTTTTACTTGTTCTAATATATAGGAGGCCAAGACATGGTTACACAGTGCACCGTTAGCACTATTTCTAATATATAGTGACCAGACATGACTACAATATGCACCCTGAGTACTTGTGTTACTATATAGAGGACTATATAGAGCTTATGCAGAGTTCTGCAGTTCTAAAACTTGTGCAATGCAAAGTACAATGAATATACATTATTATGCATGTGGGAAATACACTTTATACAACCACGCGACAACTTTGCACTGGGATGTAAGAAAACTTTAGTTCTGGCATACTACAATAGGGAACCAGAAATGACTACACAGTGCAGCTTTAGTACTTGTCCTAATATATAGAGCCCCAGACATGGGTACACAGTCACTCTTAGTACTTGTCCTAATATATAGGGGACCAGACATGGCTACACAGTGCGCCCTTAGTACTTGTCCTAATATATAGGGGACCCTGACACAACTACACAGAGAACCCTTAGTACTTGTGCCAATATAAGGTGGCTGGATTTTCCCAGGATGAAAGCGGCACAAAGGGATGTCGTTAGAGGATGGGGCTTATCACAACATATGATTTTACCTCCAGCATTATAAAATGTACAGGGCCATTTAAAAAAAGAGAGGGAGCAAATTCTGTGGCATTTCTGCTTCCAAAAGACAGTCAGAGTCTGTAGCATTGGTGCGGAGTTTGACTGCAAATCAGGTGCGTATCCACAGTTTATTTGAAACAATGCGGTGCTTCTCCTTGAACTGGATACCATTTTCTCCAGCAGGTTTCGGGGTATTCTGTAGCTTCCTAATTGTGTAGTATGGCATGCGCACGCCTTATAACAACCAGTCAGACACAAGATGTAAGTCTCAGGTCTAAACTGGATCTGCGCGGTACATTGCTCAGACCCTCATTTTATTGAAACACATAATACCTGCCCTTTATGGGCGAATAACATATTAAATCAGTAACCTATATAGGTTTTAATTCGTTGGGCCATATAAAATCCCCCGCCCCTCCTCACACCCCTCTCAAGTCCAGTGTATGAGCCAGTCTTTGTCTCCTCAAGAAGTGGTCTGGCAAAAGTAGTTTCTTTGTCTCAGAAGTTGAGGGTGGGGCAGGGCTGGGAAAACGCCCAACGTGGATACAGTTCTTCAGTCTTGCAGTATAGCAATGTGACTTTAACCCTTAAGAGGCTGTAGAGGAGCTTTACATTAGGCTAACATTATAGAACAAATCTTTCACCATGCCATTGTCCAGCAATTACCATAATGAAATCATGCGGCCATTAGCCTCTACAGTGTGAATTCACTACAGCTGCGTAATACATCTAGTTTATACAAATCAATAGACATTTTACGCTAATTAATCATCATGTCTACTACACCCTCACCTCCTCCACAGGTTTCCCACTGTCAGTGTTTCTGACCAGCTCCGCTGGAGGAGGTGAGGTGGAGCACTGCATAGTATGAAATCAGCTGCAGGTATGCTGCTGATTTCCAGTCAAAATCCACATCAATGGTACAGATTTTGACAGTTTTTTTGGATGCAGAAATTCAACAGAATTTGCTGTTGAAATTTCTGCTGGAGACATTCTGCAGCATTTCCGCCACATGTATACATACCGTATGTCAGCTAGAGGTATGCTGCCATGTGCAACGTGGCCCCGGTAGTAAGTGTCCTCCACAGTGGCCTCAGTAGTAATAGCGACCCTCACAGTGACCTCAAAGCTCTGTCCTAGGCCCAGTGTTGAACATTTGTATAAATGATCTGGAGGAGGGAATTGACGGGAAGCTGATCAAATTTGCTGACAACACACAGCTACGCAGCTATGCATACGTAGCCATGTGAAGAGCCAAGCGAAACCAGGCAGGCATGTGCAGTGTCATGCGGTCCCTGCCGGAAGTGCGCATGGCTGGAAAATGTGTGAGATGCTGATTGTCTCCCACAGCGTTATAGGCTTACAGCTGTGGCATTGAGCCCCTAGTCACCAATACAGCGGCTTAGTTCTAGTATACCTCTAATACTGAAGTCAGATGGTCAAATGCCGGCTCGCTGATAGTGATTACCGTTCAATTACCTACAGTGATCGCTGGTGACGATCACTTTCAGTTTTCATCTCTAGCTGGCCCAGACCAACATTAGGGCTTTTTCCAGCCACCATTCGTCTCTGCTGAATTCGGAACAGACATGTTTGGCTACATGGTTTCCCAACACAGCCGCACACTGATAACAATTCCCTCCTTCTGCTCTTTAAACCATTAAAGGGGTTGTCTCGCGGCAGCAAGTGGGGTTATACACTTCTGTATGGCTATAATAATGCACTTTGTAATGTACATCGTGCATTAAATATGAGCCATACAGAAGTTATTCACTTACCTGCTCCGTTGCTAGCATCCCCGTCTCCATGGATCCGTCTAATTCTGATGTCTTCTGGCGTTTTTAGACGCGCTTGTGATGTGCGGTCTTCTCCCCTTCTGTTCGGTCCGGCACGAGCGGCATTCTGACTCCGCCCCCTTCTACGCGTCATCGTGTAGCTCGCCCCGTCACGTGTGCCGATTCCAGCCAATCAGGAGGCTGGAATCTGCAATGGAACGCACAGAGCCCATGGTGCACCATGAGAGAAGACCCGCGGTGCACCATGGGAGAAAACAGCAGTGCATCCCTGGGAAAGGACCAGCGGCCATCTTAGGCAGAAGATTTTTTAAACTTCATATTTCGTCGGATCGGTGAGTAGCAAGCGGCTTAAAAACCGCTTTAAATTGCTATTTTATGCGAGGGGGTGACAGGGGGAATGGGATAATGTAAAATTGTGATGTTTGCCGCGAGACAACCCCTTTAAGGACATGGCCTATTTTGGATATAAGGATGCAATGATTTTTTTGGGGTTTCTCATCTCCACTTTTCAAAAGCCATAACTTTTATTTATCCATCAACATGGTGGTATGAGGGCTTGTTTTCTTCGTGGCAAACTGATCACACAGATCGCCCCTCATTCTCTTTTCCCCCACTCCCCATCACACAGGATGCCTCTCGTTCTCCTCCCCCACTACCCATCACACAGAACACCCCTCATTCTATTCCCCCCACTCTCTATCATATTGGATGTCCCTCGCTCTCCTCCCCCCACTCCCCATCACATAGTGCCCCTCATTCTCCTCCCCCAACTACTCATCATACAGAACACCCCTCATTTCCCCCTCCACAGACCCCATCACACAGGACACCCCTCGTCCTCCTCTTCAGACTCCCCATCATACCAAACACTCCTTGTTCTGCCCCCCCCCATCACACAGTACATTCTGCTCACTAACCGCAGAGTTACTTTCAGTAAGGTCTGTGCACGGGCTGGCAGCTTCTCCTGCACACCAGCGCTTCCTCCCTCTGCTCAGTCTCCTCCCCTGTCTTGTTCTCCTGCACTGAGATAATCAGAGAGGAGGAGTCTGAGCAGAGGTCCAGGAGGAAGCGCTGGTGTGCAGAAGAAGCTGCCAGCCTGCGCAGAGACCTAATTGAAATTAACTCTGCGGTCAGTGAGCATGTGGAAAGGAGGCCATCTGGCCACCCCTGGCTTAGGCACCAGATTGTAATCGCGACTCCTATATGTACACAAGTGGTTGCGTCCAGTTCTGGGCAGCCCACTTTAAAGAAGACATCGACAAACTGGAGCAAGTACAGAAAAGTGTTACCAAGATGGTGAGCGGTCTGCAAATCATTTCCTATGAGGAACAGTTAAAGGATCTGAGAATGTTTAGCTTGCAAAAAAGAAAGAGATTTAATAGCTGCCTACAAATATCTGAAGGGCTGTCACAGTGCAGAGGGATCAGCCCTATTCTCATTTACACAGGGAAAGACTAGAAGCAATGGGATGAAACTGAAAAGGAGGAGACACAGATTAGATATTAGAAAAAAGTTCCTGACAGTGAGGGTGCTAAATGAGTGGAACAGGTTACCATGGGAGGTGGTGAGTTCTCCTTCAATGGAAGTCTTCAAACAGAGGCTGGACAAATATCTGTCTGGGATGATTTAGGGAATCCTGCACTGAGCAGGGGGTTGGACCAAATGACCCTGGATGTCCCTTCCAACTCTACCATTCTATGATTCTCAGTAGTGACCCCCCCCGCCCCCACAGTGGCCCAAGTAGTAATAGTGACCCCACAGTGGCCCCAGTAGTAATAGTGAACCTCCACAAAAACCATAGTTGTAATTGTGGCCCGATTGTGGCCTCAGTTGTAATTGTGACCTCCACAGTGGCCGTAGTAGTAATAGTGTCCCGACAGAGGCCCCAGTAGCAATAGTGACGCCTACAGTGGCCTCAGTGCTAATACTATTACTACTAGGGTTGATATAGGGAACTCTATTACCAATAGTGTCCCCTAGATCGACCCCAGTAGTAACAGTGACCCCCACAGTAGCCCCAGTAGTAATAGAACCTCCCTTTGAAACTGATATACTTACCCTACTCCTGGTCTTCAAAGCGCCACTGCTCCTCTTCTCATCACTGCTGTGGGCAGGAGTGTGCGCACCTTCCTCCCTGCTAAAAGTGATTAGCACCCTGGCTGCTAATCACTTTAATGGTGACCTGACGTCCCAAGAGTGAGACAAATAGGTTTCCCGTTGGGGTCCCGGCGGAATGTGGAACACATGGTCCCAAAGCGGGACTGTCCCGACTAAGTTGGGATGTCTGGTCACCTTACCTAATATATAGTGGACACAGACATGGCTATACAGTGCACCCTTAGTACTTGTCCTAAAAAATAGGGGACCCAGACATGACTACACAGTGCACCCTTAGTGCATCCCTGGTTTAGGGTAACACCTCACAGAGTAACCTCTGGGTGAGGGGTCTTTCCCACGAGCATATATCAGCCCACTGTTTTCGCGGCCTGCCGATATACGCTATGATCTGATGCATTGGATTCCAATGCATCAGATTACATGGCCATATTCCCGTGGTATAAAAGCGCCCAGCCAGGCCAATATAGCACCGGGCACTGTCACACTGGGCCAAAAATATAGTCCTGGAACTATCTTTCCACCTGGAATACGGCGGCCACTGCAAGGGCTCGTATGGGAGCCAATGACAGCAGCCGGAGAAAGGAGCGGGGAGGGAGTTAAGCAGCGTGACTGCTAAACTCCCTCCCTCTTCTCTCCTATTCTCTCCTCCCCTCTGACTGTTTGCAATGGGAGGGGTGGGACAGGGCGTAGCTAAGCTCTGTCCCACTCCGTCTCCTGCTCTGTCCCACTCCGTCTCCTCCCATTACTGGATGCGGACAAGGGTTGGGGGGTGCTTAGCTCTGCCCCCATCCAGCCTACTCCCTTTGCAAACAGCCGGAGGGAAGGAGAGAAGAGGTGAGCAGGCGAGGGGAAGAGAAGTAGAGGCAGCGGCATTGCGGCCTCGGCGTACATGCGTTGGGGCCCATGCCGTCTGAATGTGTGCACAACAACATTAGATTTGGCAGGTGCACGTAAAAACGCCTACGAAAGTGTGAAAAAGCCCTGACTGTGATGCATATTAATACACTATCACACTGAAATGCCCTTTACAAATTTTTCAAATTAGTTGTTAATACCCACACAGTTTTGTGGTTAAAACTTCTGCTTGCCTGCGAAATTACTTGATCGTTAAGGATATTTATTAGGGATGAGCGAGCGTACTCGGAAAAGCACTACTCGCTTGAGTAATTTGCTTTATCCGAGTATCGCTGTGCTCGTCCCTGAAGATTCGGGTGCCGGCACGGAGCGGGGAGCTGCAGGGGAGAGCGGGGAGGAACGGAGGGGAGATCTTTCTCTCCTTCTCTCCCGCCCGCTCTCCCCTGCTCCCCGCTGCGACTCACCTGTCAGCCGCAGCGGCACCCGAATTTTCAGGGACGAGCACAGCGATACTCGGATAAAGCAAATTACTCGAGCGAGTAGTGCTTTTCCGAGTACGCTCGCTCATCTCTAATATTTACCTCAAATTTCACTTTTGCATAGCATAGGGTAAAATGCACTTCAAATCTGATACTAAGTCCCATTAACAAATGTAGGTTTTACCATGGAGATTCACTGCTAATTCTCTGTGTAAATGATCCACCGCACAAGGGCATTCATGCCATAAAGGCTGACTATGTTGATGCTATAGGGCCCATGGAGAGAGGGGTCCAGTGAAGTTCAGTTTTCCCTCCTTTTCTATTGGGTTACTGGAACTAGTGCGGGACTTGCCCCTCCAGAGGAACGGAACTGCCCAAAAACTAGTTGTTGGGAAATGACTATGGGGTCATGGAAAGGAAATGGAGAAGAAAACAAACATCAGACTCTTCTGTCCCGGATGCCAAAATCCAGCACTTTAATAAGTGACCCATTTTTTTTTTGCTCTGGGGCCATATCTCTTCTATGTATCCAACTGCGACATCTGGATTGACCCTTACAAAATCCTCCTCCAATCTTGTAATTCTCATAATGTACAAGTTAAAAAACTACAGGGCCGTGTCAGGGTTTAAGTTTAAAGTGGGTAAATTCAGTTTGCATCGTCATTGAAATCTCCAGCTGGTATAATGGGCAGTTGTGCATCGACTATCATGTTTTCACTGATCCTCTTTAATCTCAGAGTAACAGCCACCTTAAGGCTTCGTTCACACAAGCGCATATTGGCCGGCGTTTTCACGGCTCGCTCCATCTGGGGCGTAGAAACTCGTGAATGGGCGCACAAATCTAAAGTTTGTGCACCCGTTCACATGGCATGGGATCCGGTGCATATGCACCGAGCTCACCATGCCACCGCCCATTTCCCCTGCCTCCGCATCGCAGGGTCACCTTTCGTCTCCTCTACGCTTGTTCTTTGCAATGGAAGGGGGCAGGGTGGGGTGAAGCTAAGCATCGACCTGCCCCGCCTCCTCCCATTGATGCCTATGGACAAGGGGCGGGAAGGGGGCCATAGCTTAGCTCCACCTACGCCCTGCCCCTCGTCCATAGCCATCAATGGGAGGGGCGGGAAGGATCAGTGCTTAGCCCCGCCTCCTTCCATTGTACAGAATGAGCGGGGAGGCCATGCTGCCAAACTCCATCCCACCTACAGCCGCTGCTATGGGCTCCCATAGGAGCGCATGCAGTGGCCGACGTATTTCGGCCCAAAAGATAATTCCCGGAATATCTTTTGGGCCAGATGTAAAAACGCCCGGCGCTATATTGGTCTTGCTGGGCGCTTTTAGATCTCCAGTAATACGCTCATGTGATCTGATGCATTGGAATCCAATATATCAGATAACAGCGCATATTGGCTATCCTCTCTAATGCATTTTTAATCATTTTGAAGCCATTTATTAGCCATATGTCGTGACGTTTTGCAAAATAAATTTTTCGTACCATAATTTTCTCAAATGTTCACTATTTGCTGTATACTTGTAGAACTGACTGAGACAAATCATATAATACCTCACAAGGTTTGGCAGCATGCCAGAGCCTAGAACTACACTGATTTTAGGTGTGCGGCACAGCAATTGTAGTCCCTTAAGGAGGCGGTGTTATTGCATCACCAGAACTCGTCATACCGAGGTCAGACTCTTGTTACTGGGTACCTTGGCCGTTCCTCTTTACAATGAGATATTTAACACTATCGTCATACATCTAGAAATTAGTTTAATTGTAAAACTTTCATGTTTCTGCACCGAGTACGGTTCCTGAACTATACACACATTCTACGTCAAATCTGCTCTCTGCTGTTATACTAGAGGCAGCTTAGCAGAGTTGTAGCGTTCAGCTGGTTGAAGACCTGCCCAGTTCAGGTGATACTATGGATACTTTTTAAGAATTAGGTTGCCTTCAGTGCACTTTCAGCACGGTTGCTACATGTGGATATGCAATAAAAAATAGCTACAGTATGCAGATGTTCTCTAAACCTTATTGCACAGTTTTAAGCTAAAACTTGTAGTTACATGGGAGTGGAGGAGCTCACGTTGCTATTGTATTGCTGCTCTTCTTCAGAAGGAATGAGCGTCGCTGCTGCTCCAGGAAAAGCCCCGACTCCTTGATGATGTGGATGCTGATGTGATTAGTGCTTTGTGATTAGCATGTCACCTGCTCTGGTAACAGTCGGAAGAGTGTCACATAAGCGCCGGATTGTGCCATTTGTGCAGAGGCGTGGCACATGCCACGTGGTGTGCTGTGAGCCCCTACTAGGGGTGAGTGCTGAGGAGACACTGCTGCCACAACTGCGGAATGGATGGCCCATATGAGAACTTCAGATACTGAAGAGTGTCCCAGAATGTGTGCAGGGGCAGAGGATGTCTACCACCTGAGCTGCGGCTTGTCAATGGTGAAATCTGCTTATATGCTCCCCCCACCCCACCCCCTCCCATTGCAAACAGCCAGAGGGGAGGAGAGCCGCAGAGAGCTGGCGAGGGGGAGGGAAGAGGAAGACGGCTCATATGGTAGCGTATATCGTCCAGCTGTGAAAGCGTTGTCCGATATACACTCATGGGAATAAGCCCTTAAGTTGTTAAATGACTTAAAGGGATTTTCCCACAACTTCAGACCAGCATCACATGAGCTTATGCATATTTGAACACATGGCGTTTTTGAGGGATGAACTATGCTTTTTTGTGCGCGCATCGGTGTATTTTACTCTACACAAAGCATGCGCATTTCTGTTAAGTCGCCCTGATTTATACGGCTTTTCAGTCTACTGAGTACCAACTGTGTTCTTTTTTCAGTGGAATTACACAGTGTTTTACACATTTCCTAGTTCATTGCTCATGCATTTGCACACTCCCCATTGACTTCTATGGAGGTCTTTAGTGTGCAAATGTATAGGAAAAAAGAGCATGGTGAGGTTTTTTTGTGCAACCAAAATGTGTAGAAAAAATACAGGCATGTCGACGAATCCAATGAAATGAATTGGTTCTATTCTCTATGTATTGTACACATATATTTTGTGTGTGCCTAAGCCTGTGTGGCGCAGGCTTTAAATTGCTTTACAACCACTTAGTTCTTCCTGGTTGTTGACTAGGACATGTGATCCTTAAGGTCCCCATACACAGTGGACTACAGTTATTACCTAAACCTGCCAATTTTGGTGGGATGACCCGTATATGGGGCCCTTTGATCTTCTCCCAACAGATGATGTTGAGGAATCAAGGATCAGGTATGTTGAATGTTAAAGCCTGATCCTTTTGTCTCCTGGAGATAAGTTGCCACCAGAACTGTCTGCTGTGGTCAAACCGAGCACTCATGTGTAAGAAGAGCAGAATGGCAAAAGAGGAAGAGCTAAGCCAACTCTATAGCCCACTATATGGTAAGCCAGGGCCCGCCACTGAATCCAGCAACCATCAATGGCTATTATGTGATACACAACGCGTTTTACACATATGGCCATGGGAATGAGCCCTTACAGGTGTTATTCCAGGATTGAAAGTTATCCTCTGTTTACAAGATAGGGGATTCATTTCAAATCACTAGGAATCTGAGTACTGGAACGCCCCCAATTCTGAGAACAGGGTCCGCTGCATCCAGGAATGAACAGAATGGCAGTTGTTAATGCACCCTGTTGCTTCATTAATTTCGATGGAACCGATGGAGACAGCAGAGTTCAAGCGCTCAGCTATTCCTCTGTCAGTCATATTGAAATTAATGAAGTTGTAATGTTCATGCTGAACCATCGCTTCATTCATTTGGAGACCTTTGGGACCTGCGTTGGACCCCCAATCAGAAAGTCATTCTCAGTCCTGTGAATAGGGCTAACGCTCAAACTTGGCAAACCTCTTTAAGATGGTCATACACATGGAGATGAACTGCCACCAGAGATGCCTGACACAGCAGCTACTCCCTCTACCTATTGATGGCACATAAACACTTAGCCAAGCCGAGCATACATATGTATGCAAAGCTGGGAGTAATAGCTGTTGGCCAAATAAATATTTGGTTGCCCAGTAGTATTGAGTGAACTTTTGAGAAGTTCGATTGGGCCGGTTTGCCAAATTCCGGCAAAAAGTTAATTTCAGTCCACATTAGTTTGAACCAAGCCAGAACTTCAGCAGTAATTTGTCAATTAGTCTGACCTTTAGTTTTCATCACTGTTGGGACTCTAAAACGTAACCTTTAATAAAGTAATTAAAATTTAAACCAAATATTTAGACACAAACTGACACACATTATACAAAAAAAGAGGGGGGGGGGGAGAGAATTTATCTCTCGACTAAAATCACAGAGAGTTCTGAGGCGTGTGGATGCCATATAAAAGGTATTCAGGCCGTAAAAACTTTTCTGGACTGTGACAATAAAATCCCAGAAAAGCAAAAAGCCTTTATTTTAGAGGGACTCTCCTTTGTATTAGAGCACAATTATTTCAAATATAATAACTAGAGATGAGCGAGCACCAAAATGCTCGGGTGCTCGTTACTCGGGACGAACTTTTCGCGATGCTCGAGGGTTCGTTTCGAATAACGAACCTCATTGAAGTCAATGGGCGACCCGAGCATTTTTGTATATCGCCGATGCTCGCTAAGGTTTTCATTTGTGAAAATCTGGGCAATTCAAGAAAGTGATGGGAACGACACAGCAACGGATAGGGCAGGCGAGGAGCTACATGTTGGGCTGCATCTCAAGTTCACAGGTCCCACTATTAAGCCACAATACCGGCAAGAGTGCCCCCCCTCCCACCAACTTTTACTTCTGAAAAGCCCTCATTAGCAATGCATACCTTAGCTAAGCACCACACTACCTCCAACAAAGCAAAATCACTGCCTGCATGACACTCCGCTGCCACTTCTCCTGGGTTACATGCTGCCAAACCCCCCCCCCCCGCACGACAGTGTCCACAGCGTACACCAAATTGTCCCTGCCCAGCCTTCAGCTGCCCTCATACCACGCCACCCTCATGTCTATTTATAAGTGCGTCTGCCAGAGGAAAAGCAGGCACACACTGCAGAGGGTTGGCACGGCTAGGCAACGACCCCCCCATAAAAGGGGCGGGCCGATAGACCACAATGCTGTACAGAAGCAATGAGAAATCCAATCCTGTGCCACCTCCATCTGGAGCTGCACACGTGGGCATAGCAGTGGGGAACCTATGTGCCACACACTATTCATTCTGTCAAGGTGTCTGCATGCCCCAGTCAGACCGTGGTTTTTTATAAATAGTCACAGCCAGGTCCAACTCCGCAATGGGAATTCCGTGTGCACCCACAGCATGGGTGGCTCTCTGGAACCCACCGGCGGTACATAAAAATAACCCATTGCATTGCCCATCACAGCTGAGGTAATGTCGTGCTTAATACAGGTGGGCTTCGGCCCACACTGCATGCCCCAGTCAGACTGGGGTTCTTTACAAGTGGACAGATGTAGTAACAACTCCCTGTGGACCGACAGCATGGGTGGGTGCCAGGAAGCCACCGGCGGTACATAAATATATCCCATTGCAGTGCCCTACTCAGCAGAGCTAACGTCAGATACAAGACAGGTGGGCTTCGGCAGACACTGCATGCCCCAGTCAGACTGGGGTTCTTTACAAGTGGACAGATGCAGTTACAACTCCGTGTGGACCCACAGCATGGGTGGCTCCCTGGAACCTACCTGCGGTACATAAATATATCCCATTGCAGTGCCCTACTCAGCAGAGCTAACGTCAGATACAAGACAGGTGGGCTTCGGCCCACACTGCATGCCCCAGTCAGACTGGGGTTCTTTACAAGTGGACAGATGCAGTTACAACTCCGTGTGGACCCACAGCATGGGTGGCTCCCTGGAACCTACCTGCGGTACATAAATATATCCCATTGCAGTGCCCTACTCAGCAGAGCTAACGTCAGATACAATACAGGTGGGCTTCGGCCCACACTGCATGCCCCAGTCAGACTGGTAATATGTACCTTAACAGTAACCTCGTTGGTGGTAATGTGGTGGTGACTGCGAACCTAGTAGCGCGGTTTTATGTAGTTGGTTTTCGGAATGTGGCCAGGATTAAGTGGGCCGTGGCGGGGGGATGGTGGTGGTGCTCTCTTGTTGTGTCGTTAAAGGTGAAATTCTTGGACTGCCACCAGACGGACCAATGCAAAGGTATTTGCCAAGAATGTTTTCATTGTTGGAGGAGGAGGGGGATGTTTTGGAGGCACTATGTGTCCTCTCCACGTGTCCGTGGTTAGATGCACCTTAACAGTAACAGCGTTGGTGGGAAATGGCCTCACCGCCATCATGTTTTTGTGAAGCCTCTGTTTCCACACCCCAGTGACATAGCATTAGCAGCGGTATAGGCAGAGCCCAGAATTATTAACATTTCTGCGGTAGCATTAGGGACAGGCCCCACTAACATATCACTAGCAGCAGTATAGGGGGAGCGCAGTCTTAGTTCCATTTCAGTAATAGTAGCACTCAAGACAGGCCCCAGTAACATTCCCATTGCAGCAGTTTAGGGAGATAACAGTCTCTTTCACATTTCAGTAGCTGCAGTATAGACAAGGCCCCAGTTACATTTATGTAGCTAAAGTGTAGGCCAACCCCACACACCTTTCTGTACCAGGAGTGCAGGCGAAGAACATAGAAATTACAATGATTACACTGTAGGTGAGGGCCCCAAAAAATTGGTGTACCAACAGTACTAATGTACCTCAGAAAAAATTGGCCATGCCCAACCAAGATGGCAGGTGAAACCCATTAATCGCTTTGGTTAATGTGGCTTAAGTGGTAACTAGGCCTGGAGGCAGCCCAGTTTAATGAAAAATTGGTTCAAGTTAAAGTTTCATCACTTGTAAGAGCATTGAAACGTATAAAAATTGTTTAGAAAAATTATATGAGTGAGCCTTGCGGCCCTAAGAAAAATTGCCCGTTCGGCGTGATTACGTGAGGTTTCAGGAGGAGGAGCAGGAGGAGGAGGAGGAATATTATACACAGATTGATGAAGCTGAAATGTCCCCGTTTTGGGTGGTGATAGAGAACGATGCTTCCATCCGCGGGTGCAGCCTACGTATTGCTTAGGTATCGCTGCTGTCCGCTGGTGGAGAAGAGAAGTCTGGGGAAATCCAGGCTTTGTTCATCTTGATAAGTGTAAGCCTGTCGGCACTGTCGGTTGACAGGCGTGTACGCTTATCTGTGATGATTCCCCCAGCCGCACTAAACACCCTCTCTGACAAGACGCTAGCAGCAGGACAAGCAAGCACCTCCAGGGCATACAGCGTGAGCTCAGGCCACGTGTCCAGCTTCGACACCCAGTAGTTGTAGGGGGCAGAGGCGTCACCGAGGACAGTCGTGCGATCGGCTACGTACTCCCTCACTATCCTTTTACAGAGCTCCCGCCGACTCAGCCGTGACTGGGGAGCGGTGACACAGTCTTGCTGGGGAGCCATAAAGCTGGCAAGGGCCTTAAAGACTGTTGGCGTGCCTGTGCTGTACATGCTACCTGATCTCCGCGTCTCCCCTGCTACCTGGCCCTCGGAACTGCGCCTTCGGCCACTAGCGCTGTCGTATGAGAATTTTACCATCAGTTTGTCCGCCAGGGTCCTGTGGTATAGCAACACTCTCGAACCCCTTTCCTCTTCGGGTATGAGAGTGGAAAGGTTCTGCTTATACCGTGGGTTGAGCAGTGTGTACACCCAGTAATCCGTAGTGGCCAGAATGCGTGTAACGCGAGGGTCACGAGAAAGGCATCCTAACATGAAGTCAGCCATGTGTGCCAGGGTACCTGTACGCAACACATGGCTGTCCTCACTAGGAAGATCACTTTCAGGATCCTCCTCCTCCTCAGGCCATACACGCTGAAAGGATGACAGGCCAGCAGCATGTGTACCCTCACCAGTGGGCCAAGCTGTGTCTTCCCCCTCCTCCTCATCTTCCTCCTCCTCCTCCTCACCACGCTGAGATATAGACAGGAGGGGGGTGCTCTGACTATCCAGCGACATACTGTCTTCCCCCGACTCTGTTTCCGAGCGCAAAGCGTCTGCCTTTATGCATTGCAGGGAACTTCTCAAGAGGCATAGCAGAGGAATGGTGACGCTAATGATTGCAGCATCGCCGCTCACCACCTGGGTAGACTCCTCAAAGTTTCGAAGGACCTGGCAGATGTCTGCCAACCAGGCCCACTCTTCTGAAAATAATTGAGGAGGCTGACTCCCACTGCGCCGCCCATGTTGGAGTTGGTATTCCACTATAGCTCTACGCTGCTCATAGAGCCTGGCGAACATGTGGAGCGTAGAGTTCCACCGTGTGGGCACGTCGCACAGCAGTCGGTGCACTGGCAGATTAAACCGATGTTGCAGGGTGCGCAGGGTGGCAGCGTCCGTGTGGGACTTGCGGAATGTGCGCACCTTTACGAGCAGGTCTGACAAGCGTGGGTAGCTTTTCAGAAAGCGCTGAACCACCAAATTAAAGACGTGGGCCAGGCATGGCACGTGTGTGAGGCTGCCGAGCTGCAGAGCCGCCACCAGGTTACGGCCGTTGTCACACACGACCATGCCCGGTTGGAGGCTCAGCGGCGCAAGCCAACGGTCGGTCTGCTCTGTTAGACCCCGCAGCAGTTCGTGGGCCGTGTGCCTCTTATCTCCTAAGCTGAGTAGTTTCAGCACGGCCTGCTGACGCTTGTCCACCGCTGTGCTGCCACGCCGCGCGACACCGACTGCTGGCGACATCCTGCTGCTGCTGACACATCTAGATTGCGAGACAGAGGTTGAGGAGGAGGAGGAGGAGGAGGGTGGTTTAGTGGAGGAAGCATACATCGCCGAAGATACAACCACCGAGCTGGGGCCGGCAATTCTGGGGGTGGGTAGGACGTGAGCGGTCCCAGGCTCTGACTCTGTTCCAGCCTCCACTAAATTCACCCAATGTGCCGTCAGGGAGATGTAGTGGCCCTGCCCGCCTGTGCTTGTCCACGTGTCCGTTGTTAAGTGGACCTTGGCAGTAACCGCGTTGGTGAGGGCGCGTACAATGTTGCGGGAGACGTGGTCGTGCAGGGCTGGGACGGCACATCGGGAAAAGTAGTGGCGACTGGGAACTGAGTAGCGCGGGGCCGCCGCCGCCATCATACTTTTGAAGGACTCCGTTTCCACAACCCTATACGGCAGCATCTCAAGGCTGATAAATTTGGCTATGTGGACGGTTAATGATTCAGCGTGCGGGTGCGTGGGGCGTACTTGCGCTTGCGCTCAAACACTTGCGCTAGCGACGGCTGGACTGTGCGCTGAGAGACATTGGTGGATGGGGCCGAGGACAGCGGAGGTGAGGGTGTGGGTGCAGGCCAGGAGACGGTAGTGCCTGTGTCCTGAGAGGGGGGTTGGATCTCAGTGGCAGGTTGGGGCACAGGGGGAGAGGCAGCGGTGCAAACCGGAGGCGGTGAACGGCCTTCGTCCCACCTTGTGGGGTGCTTGGCCATCATATGTCTGCGCATGCTGGTGGTGGTGAGGCTGTTGGTGGTGGCTCCCCGGCTGATCTTGGCGCGACAAAGGTTGCACACCACTGTTCGTCGGTCGTCAGGCGTCTCTGTGAAAAACTGCCAGACCTTAGAGCACCTCGGCCTCTGCAGGGTGGCATGGCGCGAGGGTGCGCTTTGGGAAACAGTTGGTGGATTATTCGGTCTGGCCCTGCCTCTACCCCTGGACACCGCACTGCCTCTTGCAATCTGCCCTGCTGCTGCCCTTGCCTCCCCCTCTGAAGACCTGTCCTGAGTAGGCGTTGCACACCAGGTGGGGTCAGTCACCTCATCGTCCTGCTGCTCTTCCTCCGAATCCTCTGTGCGCTCCTCCCTCGCACTTACTGCCCTTACTACCTCACTGCAAGACAACTGTGTCTCATCGTCATCGTCCTCCTCACCCACTGAAAGGTCTTGAGACAGTTGCTGGAAGTCCCCAGCCTCATCCCCCGGACCCCGGGAACTTTCCAATGGTTGGGCATCAGTGACGATAAACTCCTCTGGTGGGAGAGGAACCACTGCTGCCCAATCTAAGCAGGGGCCCGAGAACAGTTCCTGGGAGTCTTCCTGCTCCTGAGCATGTGTCATTGTAGTGGAGTGAGGAGGCTGGGAGGAAGGAGAAGCAGCAGCCAGAGGATTCGGATTTGCAGCACTGGACGGCGCAGAACTGTGGGTGGACGATAGGTTGCTCGAAGCACTTTCTGCCATCCACGACAGGACCTGCTCACACTGCTCATTTTCTAATAAAGGTCTCCCGCATGGACCGATTAATTGTGCGATGAATGTGGGGACGCCAGAAACGTGCCTCTCTCCTAATCGCGCAGCAGTCGGCTGCGATACACCTGGATCAGGAGCTCGGCCTGTGCCCACACCCTCACTTGGGCCTACGCGTCCTCGGCCGCATCCACGTCCTCTAGGCCTACCCCTACCCCTCAGCATGCTGTATTACCAGTGATTTGATTTCCCAGCCAGGAAATAAATTGGCGCAAGCCTGCTGTTAAACTTAGCTGGCTGCGTATGATTCTTTTTACGTTCTCCACCCACCACACACGTACCCAGAACGCTGAGGACTGTCAGAGGCAGGCCAAATAGAATTTTTCCCTTTTTTTTTTAAAGGGAAGGCCCACTGACTATATTCAATCAGATAAAAAATGTGTTCCACAGAACTGCAGTGTTATATGAAGTGCAGCAGAGCGGTGATTTTTCCCAGCCAGGAAATAAATTGGCGCAAGCCTGCTGTTAAACGTAGCTGGCTGCGTATGATTTCTTTACGTTCTCCACCCACCACACACGTACCCACAACGCTGAGGACTATCAGCGGCAGGCCAAATAGAATTTTTCCCTTTTTTTTTTTAAAGGGAAGGCCCACTGACTATATTCAATCAATAATAAATGTCTTCTGGCCCTGCCTACACAATTCTGTCCCTGTAGTATTAATGCTGGGCGCAATGCTCTGCACATCCGATTTTGAAAAAAAAAAAAAAAATGCAACACTGCTAACAGCAGCCTGCACAGTACTGCACACGGTTAAATGTGGTCCTAAGAAGGACCGTTGGGGTTCTTGAAGCCTGCACTCACTCCTAACACTCTCCCTGCCTA
The DNA here is from genome assembly GCF_035609145.1 of Eleutherodactylus coqui. Taxonomy (NCBI): domain Eukaryota; kingdom Metazoa; phylum Chordata; class Amphibia; order Anura; family Eleutherodactylidae; genus Eleutherodactylus; species Eleutherodactylus coqui. Next base: position 236,825,834 of record NC_089837.1, on the reverse strand, counting down.
ACCACCACTTCTGTCCCTGGACTATTACTGCAGGGCGCAATGCTCTGCAGACAGCCGATTTTGAAAAAAAAAAATTGTGCAACACTGCTAACAGCAGCCTCCACAGTACTGCACACGGATAGATGTGGCCCTAAGAAGGACCGTTGGGGTTCTTGAAGCCTACACTAACTCCTAACACTCTCCCTACAGCAGCTCCAGCACGATAGCACTTTCCCTCAGCTAACTCACAACGCATCTGAGGCGAGCCGCGGGAGGGGCCGACTTTTATACTCGGGTGACATCTGATCTCCCCAGCCACTCACAACAGGGGGGTGGTATAGGGCTTGAACGACGCAGGGGGAAGTTGTAATGCCTTCCCTGTCTTTCAATTGGCCAGAAAAGCGCGCTAACGTCTCAGAGATGAAAGTGAAAGTAACCCAAACATTCGCTCATCTCTAATAATAACCAATACTATTTGCAAACAAGGGGTACAGCAATGGGGGCTAAATGTGCCCCTTTCTATGCAAATCTGTATGTGGGGGCATACGAAGATTCTTTAAATGACCCCCACATACGATTTTATAAGATATACATAGGTGAATGACATCATCTTCATCTGGGAAGGCCCTATACAAGAGGTCCAACAGTTTATTTCCAACATGAATAATAATATCTGGGGTCTAAAATTCACCAGCACAATTGATCCAATAAATATAACCTTCCTCGACTTAGATATATATATTGAAAATAATAATGTATGCACAAAAACACACTTCAAAAAAGTGGATGCGAACAGTCTATTAGACTTCAGGAGTGCCCATTTGAAAAAATGGAAATTGAACGTGACCTATGGGCAATTTAAACGTCTAAGACGAAATTGCTCTACTGTAGAACAGTACAAAGAACAAGCAAAAATCTTATATAATCGCTTTCGTGATAAAAAAATACCCTGAAAGCCTTATAAAATCATCATATACAAGAGCATTAGAGGAAGAAAGACATGTAGATAATATAGATAAAACGAAAAAATATATAAAAGATCGAGATAAATTTGGACTGTGCTTTATCATGAGATTCAACTCTAAACAACATAATCTCCAAAAGATCATCTTAAATAGGTGGAAAATTCTGGAAAACGACCCCCACCTTACAGACATAACGTCTTCCCGTCCCAACATTATATATAGGAAAGGGAAAACATTGGGTAATCTTTTAGCGCCATCGCGCCCCCGGACACCAAATCTCAAAAAAGAAAAAAACAAAAAATCTGTAATTTCTCCAGTATTAGGTTCATATTAGAGATGAGCGAACGCGTTCGTCCGAGCTTGATATTCGTGCGAATATTAGGGTGTTCGGGATGTTCGTTATTCGTAACGAACACCATGCGGTGTTCTGGTTACTTTCACTTACTTCCCTGAGACGTTTGCGCGCTTTTCTGGCCAATTGAAAGACAGGGAAGGCATTACAACTTCCCCCTGTGACGTTCAAGCCCTATACCACCCCCCTGCTGTGAGTGGCTGGGAAGATCAGGTGTTCGCCTAATATAAAAGTCGGCCCCTCCCGCGGCTCGCCTCAGATGCGGTGTGAGTTAGATGAGGGACAGTGCTGTTTATACCGGAGCTGCTGTAGGGAAAGAATTGGTAGTTAGTGTAGGCTTCAAGACCCCCCAAAGGTCCTTATTAGGGCCACTGATAGCTGTGTGTTGGCTGCTGTTAGCAGTGGCATTTTTTTTTCTCTCAAAATCGCCTCTGCAGACCGTTGCACCTGGCATTAGGGACAGAAGTGCTGCATAGGCAGGGAGAGTGTTAGGAGTGAGTGTAGCCTTCAAGAACCTCAACGGTCCTTTCTAGGGCCATATTTATCCGTGTGCAGTACTGTCCAGGCTGCTGTTGGCTGTGCTGCATTTTTTTTGGGCTTCTCAAAATCGCCTCTGCAGAGCATTCCACCCTCCATTGATACTGCAGGGAAAGAATTGTATAGGCAGGGCCACAACACAGTTATTATTCATTGAATATACGCAGTGCTGCCTTTTGGTGGGAAAAAACTGAAAACAAATCTATTTGTCCAGCCTCTGTCCGTCCTTACGGGCGGTGGAGACGTGTGAGCTGCGTGAAGAACAGTGCTAAATCATACGCACCCAGCTACGCTTTACTGCTGGCTTCGCCATTTGCTTTCCTTAATTGGGAAAAAAAATACCTGCTCTGCCAGAGTTATAATAACTCTGCTACCCTCACGTTCTGTGACACATAAGCAGGGACACAGCACAGTTATTAAACTTCTCATGTTCATTGAATATACGCAGTGCTGCCTTTTGGTGGGAAAAAACTGAAAACAAATCTATTTGTCCAGCCTCTGTCCGTCCTTACGGGCGGTGGAGACGTGTGAGCTGCGTGAAGAACAGTGCTAAATCATACGCACCCAGCTACGCTTTACTGCTGGCTTCGCCATTTGCTTTCCTTAATTGGGAAAAAAAATACCTGCTCTGCCAGAGTTATAATAACTCTGCTACCCTCACGTTCTGTGACACATAAGCAGGGACACAGCACAGTTATTAAACTTCTCATGTTCATTGAATATACGCAGTGCTGCCTTTTGGTGGGAAAAAACTGAAAACAAATCTATTTGTCCAGCCTCTGTCCGTCCTTACGGGCGGTGGAGACGTGTGAGCTGCGTGAAGAACAGTGCTAAATCATACGCACCCAGCTACGCTTTACTGCTGGCTTCGCCATTTGCTTTCCTTAATTGGGAAAAAAAATACCTGCTCTGCCAGAGTTATAATAACTCTGCTACCCTCACGTTCTGTGACACATAAGCAGGGACACAGCACAGTTATTAAACTTCTCATGTTCATTGAATATACGCAGTGCTGCCTTTTGGTGGGAAAAAACTGAAAACAAATCTATTTGTCCAGCCTCTGTCCGTCCTTACGGGCGGTGGAGACGTGTGAGCTGCGTGAAGAACAGTGCTAAATCATACGCACCCAGCTACGCTTTACTGCTGGCTTCGCCATTTGCTTTCCTTAATTGGGAAAAAAAATACCTGCTCTGCCAGAGTTATAATAACTCTGCTACCCTCACGTTCAGTGACACATTAGCAGGGACACAGCACAGTTATTAAACTTAGATTATTCATTCACTAAAGGCAGTGGGGCCGTTCGTTTTCCAAAAAGTGCAAAAATAATATTTGGCCTGCAGTCTTGCGCCAATTTATTTCCTGCCTGTGAAATCAAATCACTGGTAATACAGCATGCTGAGGGGTAGGGGTAGGCCTAGAGGACGTGGACGCGGCCGAGGACGCGGAGGGCCAAGTCAGGGTGTGGGCACAGGCCGAGCTCCGGATCCCGGTGTGTCGCAGCCGACTGCTGCGCGATTAGGAGAGAGGCACGTTTCTGGCGTCCCCACATTCATCGCCCAATTAATGGGTCCACGCGGGAGACGGTTATTAGAAAATGAGCAGTGTGAGCAGGTCCTGTCCTGGATGGCAGAAAGTGCTTCGAGCAACCTATCGTCAACACGCAGTTCTGCGCCGTCCACTGCTGCAAATCCGAATCCTCTGTCTGCTGCTCCTCCTTCCTCCCAGCCTCCTCACTCCACTACAATGACACCTGCTCAGGAGCGGGAACACTCCCAGGAACTGTTCTCGGGCCCCTGCTCAGATTGGGCAGCAGCGGTTCCTCTCCCACCAGAGGAGTTTATAGTCACTGATGCCCAACCATTCGAAAGTTCCCGGGGTCCGGGGGATGAGGCTGGGGACTTCCGCCAACTGTCTCAACAACTTTCTGTGGGTGAGGAGGACGATGACGATCAGACACAGTTGTCTTGCAGTGAGGTAGTAGTAAGGGCAGTAAGTCCGAGGGAGCAGCGCACAGAGGATTCGGAGGAAGAGCAGCAGGACGATGAGGTGACTGACCCCACCTGGTGTGCAACGCTTACTCAGGAGGACAGGTCTTCAGAGGGGGAGTCAAGGGCATCAGCAGGGCAGGTTGCAAGAGGCAGTGCGGTGGCCAGGGGTAGAGGCAGGGCCAGACCGAATAATCCACCAAGTGTTTCCCAAAGCGCCCCCTCGCGCCATGCCACCCTGCAGAGGCCGAGGTGCTCTAAGGTCTGGCAGTTTTTCACAGAGACGCCTGACGACCGACGAACTGTGGTGTGCAACCTTTGTCGCGCAAAGCTCAGCCGGGGAGCCAACACCAACAGCCTCACCACCACCACCATGCGCAGGCATATGATGGCCAAGCACCCCACAAGGTGGGACGAAGGCCGTTCACCGCCTCCGGTTTGCACCCCTGCCTCTCCCCCTGTGCCCCAACCTGCCACTGAGATGCAACCCCCCTCTCAGGACACAGGCACGACCGTCTCATGGCCTGCACCCACACCCTCACCTCCGCTGTCCTCGGCCCCATCCTCCAATGTCTCGCACCGCACAGTCCAGCCGTCGCTAGCGCAACTGTTGGAGCGCAAGCGCAAGTACGCCGCCACGCACCCGCACGCTCAAACGTTAACCGTCCGCATCGCAAAATTCATCAGCCTTGAGATGCTGCCGTATAGGGTTGTGGAAACGGAGTCCTTCAAAAGTATCATGGAGGCGGCGGCCCCGCGCTACTCAGTTCCCAGTCGCCACTACTTTTCCCGATGTGCCGTCCCAGCCCTGCACGACCACGTCTCCCGCAACATTGTACGCGCCCTCACCAACGCGGTTACTGCCACGGTCCACTTAACTACGGACACGTGGACAAGCACAGGCGGGCAGGGCCACTACATCTCCCTGACGGCACATTGGGTGAATTTAGTGGAGGCTGGGACAGAGTCAGAGCCTGGGACCGCTCACGTCCTACCCACCCCCAGAATTGCGGGCCCCAGCTCGGTGCTGGTATCTGCGGAGGTGTATGCTTCCTCCACTAAAGCACCCTCCTCCTCCTCCTCCTCCTCCTCTGTCTCGCAATCAAGATGTGTTAGCAGCAGCATGTCGCCAGCAGTCGGTGTCGCGCGGTGTGGCAGCACAGCGGTGGGCAAGCGTCAGCAGGCCGTGCTGAAACTACTCAGCTTAGGCGATAAGAGGCACACGGCCCACGAACTGCTGCAGGGTCTGACACAGCAGACCGACCGCTGGCTTGCGCCGCTGAGCCTCCAACCGGGCATGGTCGTGTGTGACAACGGCCGTAACCTGGTGGCGGCTCTGCAGCTCGGCAGCCTCACGCACGTGCCATGCCTGGCCCACGTCTTTAATTTGGTGGTTCAGCGCTTTCTGAAAAGCTACCCACGCTTGTCAGACCTGCTCGTAAAGGCGCGCCGGCTCTGCGCACATTTCCGCAAGTCCCACACGGACGCTGCCACCCTGCGCACCCTGCAACATCACTTTAAGCTGCCAGTGCACCGACTGCTGTGCGACGTGCCCACACGGTGGAACTCTACGCTCCACATGTTGGCCAGGCTCTATGAACAACGGAGAGCTATAGTGGAATACCAACTCCAACATGGGCGGCGCAGTGGGAGTCAGCCTCCTCAATTCCTTTCAGAAGAGTGGGCCTGGTTGGCAGACATCTGCCATGTCCTTGGTAATTTTGAGGAGTCTACCCAGGTGGTGAGCGGCGATGCTACAATCATTAGCGTCACCATTCCTCTGCTATGCATCTTGAGAAATTCCCTGCAAACAATAAAGGCAGCTGCTTTGCGCTCGGAAACGGGGGCGGGGGAAGACAGTATGCCGCTGGATAGTCAGGGCACCCTCCTGTCTATTTCTCAGCGCGTACAGGAGGAGGAGGAGGAGCATGAGGAGGATGAGGAGGAGGGGGAAGAGACAGCTTGGCCCACTGCTGACCGTACCCATGCTGCTTGCCTGTCATCCTTTCAGCGTGTATGGCCTGAGGAGGAGGAGGAGGAGGAGGAGGAGGATCCTGAAAGTGATCTTCCTAGTGAGGACAGCCATGTGTTGCGTACTGGTACCCTGGCACACATGGCTGACTTCATGTTAGGATGCCTTTCTCGTGACCCTCGCGTTGCACGCATTCTGGCCACGACGGATTACTGGGTGTACACACTGCTCGATCCACGGTATAAGGAGAACCTGCCCACTCTGATTCCCGAAGAGGAAAGGGGTTCGAGAGTGTTGCTATACCACAGGACCCTTGCGGACAAGCTGATGGTAAAATTCCCAGCCGACAGCGCTAGTGGCAGAAGGCGCAGTACCGAGGGCAAGGTAGCAGGGGATGTGCGTAGATCGAGCAGCATGTACATCCCAGGCAGTGCAACAGTCTTTAAGGGCCTGGCCAGCTTTATGGCTCCCCACCAAGACTGTGTCACCGCTCCCCAGTCACGGCTGAGTCGGCGGGAGCACTGTAAAAGGATGGTGAGGGAGTACGTAGCGGATCGCACGACCATCCTTGGTGACGCCTCTGCCCCCTACAACTACTGGGTGTCGAAGCTGGACACGTGGCCTGAACTCGCGCTGTATGCCCTGGAGGTGCTTGCTTGTCCTGCGGCTAGCGTCTTGTCGGAAAGGGTGTTTAGTGCGGCTGGGGGAATCATCACAGATAAGCGTAGCCGCTTGTCAACCGACAGTGCCGACAGGCTAACACTCATCAAGATGAACAAAGGCTGGATTTCCCCAGACTTCTGTTCTCCACCAGCGGACAGCAGCGATACGTAAGCAATACGTAGGCTGCACCCGCGGATGGAAGCTACGTTCTCTCTCACCATCCAAAACGGGGACATTTCTGCTTCATCAATCTGTGTCTAATATTCCTCCTCCTCCTCCTCCTGCTCCTCCTCCTGAAACCTCACGTAATCACGCTGAACGGGCAATTTTTCTTAGGGCCACAAGGCTCAGTCAAATAATTTTTCAGAACAATTTTTAAAAGTTTCAATGCGCTTAAAAGCATTGGAACTTTAACTTGAACCAATTTTTCGTTACACTGGGCTGCCTCCAGGCCTAGTTACCACTTAAGCCACATTAACCAAAGCGATTAATGGGTTTCACCTGCCCTCTTGGCTGGCCATGGCCAATTTTTGGGATGTACATTAGTACTGTTGATACAGCAATTTTTGTGGGCCCTCGCCTACAGTGTAATCAAATTAATTTTTAGCCCACCTGCATTACAGCTGACGTAACCTCAGCTGTGTTGGGCAATGCAATGGGATATTTTTATGTACCGCCGGTGGGTTCCAGGGAGCCACCCATGCTGTAGGTGCACACGGAGTTTTTAATACATCTGTACACTTCTAAAGAACCCCAGTCTGACTGGGGCATGCAGTGTGGGCCGAAGCCCACCTGTATTACGCACAACATTACTACCTCAGCTGTGTTGGGCAATGCAATGGGATATTTCTATGTACCGCCGGTGGCTTCCTGGCACCCACCCAGGCAGTGGGTCCACAGGGAATTATAAATGCATCTGTTTCCACTTATAAAGAACCCCAGTCTGACTGGGGCATGCAGTGTGGGCCGAAGCCCACCTGTATTACGCACAACATTACTACCTCAGCTGTGTTGGGCAATGCAATGGGATATTTCTATGTACCGCCGGTGGCTTCCTGGCACCCACCCAGGCAGTGGGTCCACAGGGAGTTTAACCTACATGTGTCCACTTGTAAAGAACCCCAGTCTGACTGGGGCATGCAGTGTGGGCCGAAGCCCACCTGCATTAAGCACGACATTACTACCTCAGCTGTGTTGGGCAATGCAATGGGATATTTCTGTGTACCGCCGGTGGGTTCCAGGGAGCCACCCATGCTGTGGGTCGACAGGGACTTCACAATAGGGAGTTGTACCTGCCTGTGTCTATGAATTAAAAAGCCCGGTCTGACTGGGGCATGCAGACACCTTGACAGAATGAATAGTGTGTGGCACATAGGTTCCCCATTGCTATGCCCACGTGTGCAGCTCCTGATGGCGGTGGCACAGGATTCTATTTCTCATTGCTTCTGTACAGCATTGTGGGCTATCGCTCCGCCACTTTTAAAGAGGGTCGCTGCCTAGCCGTGCCAACCTCTGCAGTGTGTGCCTGCGGTCCCTCGTCATGGCTGACGCAATTCTAAATAGACATGAGCGTGGTGTGGCATGAGGGCAGCTGAAGGCTGCCCAGGGACACTTTGGTGTGCGCTGTGGGGGGGAGGGGGGGCGGTTGGTCAGCATGTAACCCAGGAGAAGTGTCAGTGGAGTGTCATGCAGGCAGTGATTGTGCTTTGTTGGAGGTAGTGTGGTGCTTAGCAAAGGTATGCCATGCTAATGAGGGCTTTTCAGAAGTAAAAGTTGTTGGGAGGGGGGGGGGCCCACTCTTGCCGGTATTGTGGCTTAATAGTGGGACCTGTGAACTTGAGATGCAGCCCAACATGTAGCCCCTCGCCTGCCCTATCCGTCACTGTGTCATTCCCATCACTTTCCTGAATTGCCCAGATTTTCACACATGAAAACCTTAGCGAGCATCGGCGAAATACAAAAATGTTCTGGTCGCCCATTGACTTCAATGGGGTTCGTTGTTCGAAACGAACCCTCGAGCATCACGGGAAGTTCGTTACGAATAACGAACACCCGAACATTTTGGTGTTCGCTCATCTCTAGTTCATATAAATGTGGAAAAATAAACTGCAAGTGCTGCCCAAATATATGTCATAAGAGAAAAACTATTGAAAGACAGTTGGACAATCATTATTCCATCAAACAATATTTGAACTGTAGTACAGCTTATTTAATATACATGATAGAATGCCCCTGCGGGCTACGGTATATAGGCCGCACCATCAACTCATTACACAACCGCATCAACCATCATAGGCACAATATAAAAAGGAGTTTTTTAAAACACAGTCTATCACGACACTTTAAGGGTGCCCACCCACTAGCGTTTTTTTACTGCGAAATTCGCAGCGTTTTTTTTTTTCTGCAGGGGTCTTTGGGCTATGGGAGTTGTAAAGCTAAAATCGCGATTGCGCAAAATCGCGATTTCGCGCGATCGCGATTTTAGCTTTACAAGTCCCATAGACCCCCTGTAGAAAAAAAAAACATGCGAATTTCGCAGTGAAAAAAAACGCTAGTGGGTGGGAGCCCTTACCTTGAACATAATTCTGATCCAAATTTGATGAAAATCACTCCAGTAGAAAAAATCAATATAGGAGAATTCATTAAGCTAAAAACGAAGGAAATGTTTTATATATTTTATTTTAATACCCTCACACCGAACGGTTTAAACGAGGTTTTAGAGAAATTTTAATAAGAAATTTATATTCTATACTATAATTTTAGCTGTTCAATAGAAACAAAAAGGTGACAGACCCCATATATGGGTTATCTAGATTAGATAAATACCACATATACAGGTAGTTTTTAAATTGCATATAAATTCTAAATAACAGACACCCTACCATCAGATTACAAACTAAGGATAGTTATAATACATATGAAGACAAGGGCCTCTCATCTACGTAGTTTATATATATATATTACAATTCTATTCAGTATGTACATTGGTGTTGAAGGTTCCCATTTTTAAACCTTCACCTTACCTGTTTCCGTTATTTATTTGTTAAATACTGCACAGAAATGATCCTGCAGTATATTTACTCTTAGCGTCTTTGTGCCAAAGAAACCGCATAGATGTAACTTTTCCATTTTGGTACGCTCCTTCTCGGCATCTATAATGTATTCTTGCCAAAAAAACATATAGATTTAGTGAATATCCTATGGCTGGTTGTAGAGAGGCCATAACACTTAAATAGCACCTACAGGTGCTTTACACCAGGGAAAATATACTCGGAACAACTATGAGATTCCTACCTGTGGACCAATGAGGGACTTTCACGTGTCTAACGACACCTCCCTAAGACTCCGTCTGACGAATTACTGTAGCAACATAAACGCCGCGGGAGGGACCACTGAGGGACAGTGACGCGTTCAGCATCACCTCCCTAAGACCCCGCCCCATAAGTCAACATGACAACGTGAACGCTGCGGTCCGGAGCGCTATGGCTCCACCATAAACATCACTGTAAGTGCGCGCGCCACTTACCTCAGAGTCTCCATAGCAACCTGAACGCCGAGGATGGAGCGCAAAGTCTCCACCGCGAGCGTCATCAGAAGTGCGCGCGCCGGCCATCCTAGAGTCACCATGGTAACATGATTGCTGCGTGTTTGAGCACGAACAGCATTAGAAGCATGCGTGCCTGCTATCCTAGCGGCGGCAGGCAACAGGTCCCTGGAATGCCATCAATATTATTAATTCCCACTAACATCTGTTTCTTATCACTGTTAGGACACCACTACGGCACCACGAACATGTGATAATCACGTTCACCTTAGTCAAACCCTGCTAATAATGCCATAGGCTAACAGTAATACCTGGCATCGGTTTAAGACAAAAATAGTATATATAGGAATTTTTGGATACCCCACAGAGAGTTCTGAGGTGTGTGGATGCCACTCTCTTGGGATATCTCCCAAAGGCAACAAAATGAACGTCCTTATAATAAAGAAACCTTTGATACCAATCACTCACCATCAGGGTGGTTGGCTTGCTGCTGCTCTATCTCTTTATTATTTTGATCTCTATGCTCTTTAGTACTATCTTATAGGATATCTATCCTCTGTTGAATTACAAAGTCTATTAGGGCTATTCATTAGAAAAACTAAAGTTGTGCAGATAGTCAGTACCTAGTAAATCTTTAATGTGAAGCTTAAAACAGTACCTTAAGGGCTTCACAAACTATAGAGACCAGCTAGCTATTGACTTACAACTATAGATAATGTGTGTATGATTTCCGCGTAGCACTGTCTCTCTAATCATTTGAGACTTTGTCTACATGGCTATGACTGAATAAGTTGGATCTGACCACTATATTGAGAAGTCAGTTTTAATCTTAGGAGATGAAATTTACATCTATTTATGGCAACTATAGATCATCATTTCATGTATACTAACAATCAAGAAATATAATCGCATCAAGTGAGGTACATTTAGCCAACATATATAGGTCCCTGAGGAGCTCAAAACTGAGAGAAACGCGTCGGACCAAGTCGGACCTAAAATTTCTTGATAAAATAATAAACGTAAAATATCCCGTGTCCTGGAGATCACCTGTTCTCCATTATAATTGATATTTCCATCAGAGGGATATATCGTCCTTTATTATAAGGACGTCCATTTTGTTGCCTTTTGGGAGATATCCCAAGAGAGTGGCATCCATATGCCTCAGAACTCTCTGTGATTTTAGTCGAGAGATAAATTCTCCCCCCCTCTTTTTTTGTATAATGTGTGTCAGTTTGTGTCTAAATATTTGGTTTAAATTTTAATTACTTTATTAAAGGTTACGTTTTAGAGTCCTAACAGTGAAGAATTCTTTGATATAATTTGGACTATACTTGCCCCAGTGAGACCTTTAGTTTTCAGCCCTTATTTTTCTTCTTCTGCTAATTTATGACCAGCCCCCCATACCATTTTCCCTGCCACCCGGCTAGACCATCATGATGATTCCTTGCAATCATAACTTGTCTCTACAGAATTTGACACTCAGACAACTTTGACTTCTAAATTTCCCAACCACCTGGCTTTATTTTTCAAACTTGCACGCAATGTCCCCATCCATGCCCCAGTTAGTAGTAATGCCACCCATACTTAGAAGCCTGAGAGCATGTATGGTAATGTTGTTTGTGTTTGTCCCCCCTTCAGATTTTATCCAAGATTTGGCTCCTATGATCAGCACAACACATCAGAGAGTCAGTACAGCTTGAAGAGAAGAAGAGAACACCAGCTCCAGCTGCAGTACAGAGAGTGAACCTGATATGACAAAGCAAGAACGGCTCACCACTGTCGCCAGTCTCTCCTCTGCAACCTCTATAACCTAATAAGTCTGGAGGTTATGGACATCACAGAGTGACTTCCTCGGGGATATCCTCTATGGGTATAAGAGTTTTTTAAGGGGCTTTACGAGTAATAAGGCATGGTGGCAGTGGGGGTTGGGGGTGGAGTCATGTGGTTGATTGGAAGGCTCCAACAGGAACGCCATCAGTGGTGTTCTGTAAACCTAGCAGGGCTTCTAAATTACAAGCCCATGTGACACATTTACGGCAGACCACCAGACCAGAAGATCTGGTAACGTCACCTGTCAGATGCTGTTCCCGCACGGAATCCAACCCTGCCTGCGGCCGGTAAACCCTGCATACCTGTATTCTCCCATCTGCGACGTCTCCACTTCTGGGTTTGCTGTACTGTGCATAGTCCTCATGGCTCGCTGTTGGACATGTGCAGTACAGTTTTTTTTTATATCCCCTGCTTTCTCATGGGATCTGCGGCATCATCGTAGTATCAGCTGCGGGTGTGCCGTGGATCAGACAGCTTCCATTGACTGCAATGGAAGCCGTCTGTAGGGGGAACTTCAACAATATGGAGCACACTGCGATTTGTTTTACAAACCAAAAGGTCTGCAAAACAAATCTGCATGCTTTAATTAATTTGCATACTCCCATGTTTCCTTAAGGGCGGCTTGATTTGCTGATCTCTTGTTCAGGTGCCGCACGCGTATTCCGCAAATCAAACCCACCCGCGAACATTGGGCCTTAGGCCTCTTTCCCACGGGCGTATATCGGCCTGTCATTTTCACGGTCGGCTGATATATGCTGCGATCTGATGCATTCTATTCCAATGCATCAGATCACATGGCCATATTCCCGTGACATAAAAGAGCCGGCCAGCCAATATAGCACCGGGCATTTTCATGTTAGGCCCAAAAGATAGTCCTGGAACTTTTGGGCCCGAATACGTCAGCCACTGCATTAGCTCCTATGGGATGGGAGCCAATGACAGCCGCTGGAGAAGAGAGTTGGGAGGGAGTTTAGCATCGTGACTGCTAAACTCTCTCCTTCTCTCTCCTCCACTCAGGCTGATTGTAATGTGAGAGGGCAGGATGGGGGCAGAACTAAGCTACCGCACCCTCCCCATCCCTTGTTTACAGCTAGCAATCGGAGGAGGTGGGATGGGGTAGCACTTAGCTCTGCCCCCTCACCGCCCTCTTCCATTGCAATCAGACGGTGGGGAGGAGAGATTTAGCTGAGCCGGAAACGGGAAGGGAAGAGTGATGGCATGGCAGCCATGGTGTATATGCGCCGGGGCCCATGCCGTCTGAACGGGCACACAAACATTAGATTTGTGCACCTGTTCACGAGCTTTTACGCCCCAGACGGTAGTGTATATCGTCCAGCCATGAAAACGGCGGCCGATATATATGCTCATGCGAATGAAGCCTCAGTTTCAGAAAAACCCTTTAAATTGCTGCCAAAGGTTCAGTGAACAAGGCTTAATAAGGTTAATGATCATAATGAGCAATGTGGCTTTACGCCAGATAAATCGGTTGGCAATAATCTGCGGTATCACTAGTTTCTCTGAAATAAGGGTAACCACTCAACTCCTTCACTTGATGCATCAGAAGCATTTAATTGCATAGAGTGGATGTATTTGTAGTTTGTAGGAAACATCGCTTCTGCTATATTTATCATAATTAGTAATTTTTAAAAATATACCTCTTTTTTTGGTCTATTAGTTCATTGGCCGAAATCTGTCTTGTCTTATCCCGACTCCAATACACTCCCAGGATGTTCCCCCCAACGTATACCACCAAATGTATTTTTCCGTTATTGAAGGGTAATAATTCTCTGAAGGGTTTAGGACTATTCAGCACTGAAAAATCGCTCTTGTGAAAATGGCGCAGTTGTTGAAGGGGATCTTTATCATTGTAAAAAGTGCTATCTGGACACTACTGAAATAGTTTAAAACCTTTGTCCATCAACCGTTTAATACCGGAGAAGATTATGGCCTCAATTACAGCCCATATATACACACAGAGGTCAGTTAGATTCTTCTTGGTAAATATGCCTAGAGGTAAGGTAGATTCTCTTTCGTATATACACACAAAGGTCAGTTAGATTCTCTTCAGTATATATACATAAAAGTGAGGTAGATTCTCCTCAGTATACAAATTATTTCCCTAGGCTTAATGGTTTCTGAGAAAGGAACTATCTTATGTATTGCGGATTTTTGCACAGTTTTTCACATTTAGAATTGAATATTAAAGTTGTGACCCCTTTACTTTTCCAATTTAGGATGTAAAGAATGGTCGTGCCAAATTTTACGTTTGTGTGGTACAAATGTGTGTTATTAGTTACATTACATACAGTAGGGGGTCACTTACTTTTACACTTAGAATTGAACAATCAAGTTGTGACCCCCTTACTTTTCCTATTTAGGACCTAAACAAAGGTCTTGCCAAATTTCAAGTTTGTGCAGTACAGATTTGTGTTATTAGTTACATTACATAGGGGGGTCACTTACTTTTGAGTTTAGAATTGAATTATCAAGTTGCGACCCCCATAGTTTCCTATTTAGGACCTAAGGAAGAGTGGTGCCAAATTTCAAGTTTGTACAACATCGGGAAGTTAGAGAGTTAGATTAGGTATATAGCATAGCGGGGTCACTTACTTTTGCACTTAGCATTGAATAATCAAGTTGCAATCCCTTTACTTTTCCTATTTAGGACCTTAAGAATGCACGTGCCAAATTTCATGTTTGTGCAATACAGATGTTTGTTATTAGATACATTGCATAGGGGGTTACCTACTTTTGCACTTAGAAATGAATAATCAAGCTGCGACCCCTTTACTTTTCTATTAATGACATATGGAATGGTGACACTAATTTTCACGTTTCTACGACACCAGGAAGTTACATATCATAAGGGGTCACTTACTTTTGCACTTAGCATTGAATAATAATCAAGTTGAGACCCTTTCACCTTTCCTGTTTGGTACCTAAATAATATTTGTGCCAAATTTCAAGTTTTTGCACAACCCTGGGAAGTAAATAACATAGGGGGTCATATACTTTTGCACTCAGCATTGAATAATCAAGTTGTTTGTGTGCAGGCGACCTTAGTCAGTGGGTGAGTCAGTCAGTCTGTGAGTGAGTTAGTCTGTGAGTGAATCAGTCTGTGAGGGCTTTCGCCTTTATATATATATAGATTCTGTATTATTAACATATATGAGTGATTGTCATGGATCTATCAGTGTTATAATCACTAGACATGACCACACACAGCCTATTGAAATAATGATGTTGTTGCCCCTTTTACAAGGGGGGCTGGCAGGGAAATTAGAGGCCATTTTAGCTATACAGAATATGATTGGTTGCTCAGACTCTTCTGGTTCCTAACAGCTGCAGCTTGTGATGTCACGGAATGCTGTGGCTGTTGGCCCCTCCCCCTTTCATTATGCACATTATGACATGACAGACAATATGACATCACAGAGGTTATATAAGGAGCTGCAGCGCCAACATTCTGTAGAGAGTTGCAGTTGGCGTTAGAGGTAAGTCCACTATATGTGGAGCTCCTGTATTGTGCTTCATTATCTTCTATCTTGGGTCCTCTTCTTCAGCTGTGATCATTTCTTTCCTTTCCCTCCTTTTCCAGTAAATCCATCTGTTGTATTTGTACAAGTGTTGTAAATGTACAATGTGACATTATGTGGTGCGGGTACAAGTTGTTATATGGATGTAGCAAGTGTTAGCATGTAATCCACCGCCAGAATGCTTGTAGGGAATGTGTTATCCATTATAAGCATTAGCTAAGTCCTGGTTCTTCTAGTTTAGGTGACATGGAGTCCTGGGAGCCTCTTTTACTTTTCACCCGCTTCCATGTTCCTGCACTGTCCCCGTCACAGTTAGCACAAAGGAAGTTTAGCTCTTTATAGAAAACTGTGAGCGCACTCGCACAAAGATTAATGGGTTAATATTTATACCTATTATTAGTATTGATATCTGTCAGATATTAGACATGGAGTTTACAGTTTTTTACTATGTTGCTGGTGGTACAGCGGTCGATGGGCTGTCCACCATACTTGGGGTCTGGTTGGTGGGCTGTCCACCATACTTGGGGTCTGGTCGGTGGGCTGTCCACCATACTTGGGGTCTGGTCGGTGGGCTGTACACCATACTTGGGGTCTGGTCGATGGGCTGTACACCATACTTGGGGTCTGGTCGATGGGCTGTACACCATACTTGGGGTCTGGGTTCGGTTCAGTGGAGGGTTTTGTCTTTCTGCTGACCAACATCCAGTAATTACATGAGATAAGTACGGCGTGTGATACTCATTTACCAGCTGCAGTCAGTGGAGCCTATGATGCCTGCTGTCAGGGTTCAGTTCCAGGTGCAGATTATAATTGTATCTATTTCAGGTTATTATTTGTTACTTTGTTGCATATACAGTATTTACTAATACAACATGTCTAGAATGCAGGATTGTACCAGCTTGCTTATTTTTCTAGACCCTATCGCCTGATTATAACATCCCTCACTGTATCACTGTGCTAATGTGGAATCAGATTCTATAAGGTTGCATTCACACTTGGTAGATTTAATCTAGTTCTGCATGGGCAATCATGATTTTGCCATGAGAAAATCGTGGCAAAATCCCTAACAGCTGCAGCTTGTGATGTCACGGAATGTTGTGGCTATTGGCCCCTCTATCTTTCATTATGCACATTATGACATCACAGACATTTTGACATCACAGAGGTTATATAAGGAGCTGCAGCGCCAACATTCTGTAGAGAGTTGCAGTTGGCGTTGGAGGTAAGTCCGCTATATGTGGAGCTCCTGTATTGTACTTCATTATCTCCTATCTTGGGTCCTCTTCTTCAGCTGTGATCACTACTTTCCTTTTCCTCCTTTTCCAGTAAATCCATCTGTGTTGTAAATGTACAATGTGACATTATGTGATGCAGGTACAAGTTGTTATATGGGTGTAGCAAGTGTTAGCATGTAATCCACCGCCAGAATGCTTGTAGGGAATGTCTTATCCACTATAAGCATTAGCTAAGTTCTGGTGCTTCTAGTTTAGGTGACATGAAGTCTGGGGAGCCTCTTTTTTTTCTCACCTACTTCCACGTTCCTACGATGTCCCCGTCACAGTCAGTGCACAGCAAGTTTACCTCTTCACAGAACGCTGTGTGTGCCCTCCCACAGAGGTGAATGGATTGATATACTTATTTTTAGCATTGCTATCGGTCACATATTAGACATGGATTCTACAGTTTTTCACTATGTTGCTGGTGGTACACCGGTAAGTGGGCTGTCCACCATACATAGGGGCTGGTCGGTGGGCTGTCCACCATACTTGGGGTCTGGTCGGTGGGCTGTCCACCATACTTGGGGTCTGGTCGGTGGGCTGTCCACCATACTCGGGGTCTGGTCGGTAGGCTGTCCACCATACTTGGGGTCTGGTCGGTGGGCTGTCCACCATACTTGGGCTCTGGTCGGTGGGCTGTCCACCATACTTGGGGTCTGGGTTCGGTTCAGTGAAGGGTTTTGTCTTTCTGCTGACAAACATCCAGTAACTACATGAGATAGGTACAGAGTGTGATACTCATTTACCAGCTGCAATGTTTTCACTCATGCGATGTTGCAAAATCGCAGCACGTCCTGTCTATCTGCGTTTTACAGGTTTTTTTCATCTCCTATGTTTCCGCATGGAGCCTCCTTTTTTTCATATTGCAAAGATTGAAAGTGTGATTTTCATGGCTATAAAGGTCCTCAATGTCTGGGAGGGGCATACACTGAAATGATAAGAGCCTGTAATTAATTATTATATAATAGTAATATTTATAATGTACAGTCCTATAAACCTGATATGTATCTATTATCTCGCTATCCATCATCCAACCATCCAACATCTCCACATCCATCCTCCACAATTACATTCTATAGAGATGACAATGTTGCCCCATGTACAAGGTTTTGGAGGCTGGGGAAAGAATTTAGAGACTATTTTATGTATATGAAATTTGATTTCATCTTGTCCCTAATTGCTGCTTGTGATGTCACCAAATGTTGTTGGCTCAACCCCCACATAGTGTGACAGCATGTATATGGTATAAGGAGCTGCAGAGCCAACATTGCATTGAGGGTTGCAGTTGGTGGCAGGTATGTCCACTACATCTGCAGCGCATTTGTGTCCTTTATTTTCTAGCATGTCCGTAGCTTTCCTTG
Organism: Eleutherodactylus coqui; assembly: GCF_035609145.1. NCBI lineage: Eukaryota > Metazoa > Chordata > Amphibia > Anura > Eleutherodactylidae > Eleutherodactylus > Eleutherodactylus coqui. The sequence continues at coordinate 236,807,833 of NC_089837.1, read as the reverse complement.
AGGTGGCGGTAGAGGTTGGGGATGGTTTTGTTATAGAATAATGGCTGACCCTCATACCTAGATTTTAACTATCTTATTTATTCTTTAACAGTATTGAGAGAGAGAGATAGAGAGAGAACGAGCTTATTACTGAGATAGATTTAAAGCGAGCATATCCAGTTATGATGTAAGTATCTTGTTATATGACCCTTGGGTGATATTTAGATAAATAGATGGACACCATGAAAACAAGTATAACGAGGTGCAACCAACCTATGGCATAAGCCAGGATAACGCCAACAAATACAGAGTCCATATGGAAGAACCTGTTGTGCCCTCAAATATCACAAACATATAACACATTCTATTATAGTCATACTAAATTACCCTAAAAAAACAAGTATGTATGAGCGTGATCTGCAAGGATGGATTCAGAACCAAATTGGTTCAGAGTGCTTCCACATAGATGAGCGGCCCAAAGAATGCCACAGAAAAATTCCCCAGACTATAACTCTGCTTCCACCGGCTTGTGTTCTTCCAGCAGTGGTTGCAGGGTGTTTGTTCTCTGATGTTTCTTATCTGACACGCCAACGTCCATCTATTCATCTATCATTATCAGAAGTCCTGCCTGTATCTGGAAAATGATGGCAGGCGCTGATGTTCCTGAATTTTACACCCTGTAGTAGGGAGACAATGTCCTAGATTATCACCATCTTCTTTACTTTCTAATAGGACCCACGAGGAAGAAGCGTTTACATTCTACGCATTACCGGCTTTTTATAACAACTGTGCCGAGGAGTTACCACAAAAAAACATCAGAATCTTCTTACAAAAGCAGTAAGTATTTCACTGTAGGACCCCTATGATAGTAACTGTTACCACAATACCTGGTGCTATTCTTCACAGACATAGCCCCACACTCATCCTATAAACACACATAAAGGACAAGGGACCATAGATAACACAATGATAAAAGCGGGAATGTAGAAGGAAATATAACACAAATATCAGCTATCACCCAGGAGCCCTTATTATCGTGTTACTCTTCTTCATTGCTCTCTGGCAAGGGGAGAGTGGCCGATATCATCGACTGGCCATGGCAAGCCAATCATACAAAGTAGACCTTCATACAGTCACCAGAAAATGTCAGCTGCAATCTGATTGGTTGTTATTGAAAATTCCTTGTTTATAATTCTTTCCTTTTCCTCTCCCACAGGTGGCGGGAGACCACCAATAACAACAGTGTGGTTTATTACCAGTAAGTATCTCCTAGCATGACAACCCTATTGTTCTAGTGTTATTGGAATTGCTGTTTTTTCTTTGTGAAGGCCCATTTATACGCAACGATTTCGCTCAAAAGACATCTTTTGGGTGATAATCGTTGTGTGCATTCACACGGCAAGATGATCGCTCATAATTCACTCAAACGCCAGTTTGTGTGACAGTTTTGAGCGTTCACTTTGCGTAAGTGTGTAAATGAAGCTCACACTGTATGCAGAAAACAAGTGGGGCCGCTATCTTTTGCATATATCTGTTGTCTTCTCGCAGTACTCAGCTGGAATATAGGTGTATGCTCCAAGTGAACTATACAGAAGACAGCTGGAGTGCTGTCTTCTGCATAATCTTGCTGTATTTACGTAGTGCTCCACTAGTAGTATATAGCTGAGCACTCTGAGCGGGATATGCAGAACCTAGCAGGACCGCTGTCTTCAGCATACTCCTGCTGTGTTCTCTGAGCAGGACACCAGCTGAAACAATAGTATCAGTGGTATACCGCTAAGAACTCAGGGCGTGGCGCTGATAAGGCTCATCGTTCTCTCTCAGCTTGCTGAAAGACATCGATGAACAACTTGTTAATGAAAAATGTACAAATTCCGTTCAGTTTGACCCAATGATTCTTGCTCAAAAGACGGCTTTGATTGATTTTTGATCAAGAATTCTTAGGTTTAAATGGGCCTTAATTCTCCCCCTAATAAAAGGACAGCAAGGAGCGACAATTCATTAGTAACCCCAATCTCCCCCAAAACGGGGGACTTAACTTATTTAAATGACCTCACTATAATAAACCCCATATGGGACCTCTGATGGCAAAATTACAAAGCTACGGCTATCAGAACATGAACATGCAAAAATATCAAAAGTCACTGCTTCCTTAAAGCCTAAAATACACCAATCCTCTCCTGGAGATTTTCTTTTTCTATGTACGGTTATATTATCTTCTGGCCCAATTAGCCACCAGAACTGAATGTATGTATATGTTATGTGTTGTTCAACAGAGAAGAAGATGATGAGGAGGAGGATGATCAGATACCTTCCGGCCTCGAGGATTCCATCATTATGGACACTTCCGACAGCATCACTGTGTAAGTATTGAATCATCTCCAATGGGCCTATTGTATAAATATATCATGTATCAAACACCACTATATACATAATATTTCTGTATTGTTTTAATAGCGAAGAGGACAAGGCAGAACAAGACACCAACACTGCCTGTCCTAGTGCCCCCCTCCTGGACGAATCTGCCAACATCGTTCTGTAAGTACCGCATCCTCTACAATGGGCTTATTGTACACACCGTATATGACACAACATTACACATAGTTCATTGATAATGACTTGTACTATCCAGACTGACAGTCATATACAACATGGCGGTACACACTGGATATCACATAGGACTTATTCACAGGATGACTGGATAGGATTCATGTTAGTATACGGATTATTATTGTGGTTGGGTTGCACTCTTCTGCTGCACATTACAAGACATGGAGCCATTAGTTCAGTCATGGACATCCACACATTATAAGGCAGAGAATTTACTTAGAGTCTTTGGCCAGTTTTCTGCTAGGAAAAAAAATAGTTAATTTTACAGCACACTGAATTTGACAGCTGACAGCTGGCATAGAGTCCACATTCTGGCGCACAGATTGGCCAGAGATATGCCAAACTTAGTAAGAAATGATCGCCTCTTAATAGATTTAGCGCACTTTGGATTTAGACTGCCATATACAGCGACGTACATTTCCCCAAGTGTGTGGAACTAGTTCCATGTAGAACTATGTATCACAGACAAGATGGGTTGGGATGATTCTGATGGAGGGTTGTCCGTCTTGTGGTGATGGTGCGGGGTGCGAACAGCTCTGATAGACATCTACCCGTCCATCAATTACCAAAGTGTTGCTTATATCTGAAAAATGATGGCGGAAACTGATGTTCCTGAATTCTACACCCTGTAGTAGGGAGACGATGTCCTAGATTATCACCATCTTCTTTACTCTCCAATAGGACCCAGGAGGAAGAAGCGTTAACATTCTACGCATTACCGGCTTATTATAACAACTGTGCCGATGAGTTGCCACAAAAAAATCTAAGAATCTTCTTGCAAAAGCAGTAAGTATTTCACTGTAGGACCCCCATGATAGTGACTGTTACCACAATACCTGGTGATATTCTTCACAGACATAACCCCACACTCATCAGATAATCACACATCAGGGACAAGGGGCCATAGATAACACAATGATAAAACGAGAATGTAGAAGGAAATATAACACAAATATCAGCTATCACCCAGGAGCCCCTATTATCATGTTAATTTTCTTCATTGCTCACTTGCAAGGGGAGAGAAGCTGATATCACCAACTAGCCATAGCAAGCCAATCATATAAAGTAGACTTTCATACAGTCACCAGAAAATGTCAGCTGCAATCTGATTGGTTGTTACAGAAAATTCCTTGTTTATAATTCTTTCCTTTTCTTCTCCCATAGGTGGCGGGAGACCACCAATAACAACAGTGTGGTTCATTACCAGTAAGTATCTCCTAGCATGACGACCCTATTGTTCTAGTGTTATTGGAAATGGTGTTTTTCTTTGTAAAAGCCCTTTTAGATGCATTGATTCTCGCTCAAAAGACATCTTTTGAGTGATAATTATTGTGTGCATTTACATGGAAAGATGATTGCTCAAAATTCGCTCAAATGGCAGTTTGAGTGACCGTTTTGAGCATTCAATTTGCATAAGTGTGTAAATGAAGGCTCACACTGTATGCAGAAGACAAGTGGGGCCACTATCTTTTGCATACACCTGTTGTCTTCTCGGAGTGCTCAGCTGGTATACAGCTGTGCGCCCTGAGCAGAGTATACTGAAGATAGCTGGAGTGCTGTTTTCTGCATAATCCTGCTGTGTTCACGGAGCGCTCCGCTAGTACATAGCTGAGCGCTCTGAGCGTGGTATGCAGAACATAGATGGACCGCTGTCTTCTGCATACTCCTGCTGTGTTCTTCAAGCAGGACATTAGCTAAAACAATAGTATCAGCGGTATCCCACTGAGAATTCAGCATGCGGCACTGATAGGGCACATCGTTCTCTTTCAGCTTGCTGAAAGAGATCGATGAACAACTTGTTAATGAAAATCGCACAAAGTCTATTCAGTTAGACCCAACAATTCTTGCTCAAAAGATGGCTTTGAGCGATTTTTGGTCGAGAATCATTGGGTTTAAATGGAACTTAAGTCTTCTCCTAATAAAAGGACAGTTGAGAGTGACAGTTCATTAGTAACCCCCATCAACCCCAAAATGGGGCACTTAACGTATCTAAATTATCACACTATAATAAACCCCATATGGGACCTCTGATGGCAAAATTACAAAGTTATGGCTATCAGAACGTGAACATGCAAAAATATCAAAAGTCACTGCTTCCTTAAAGCCTAAAATACACCAATTCTCTCCTGGAGATTTTGTTTTTCTATATACGGTTATATTATCCTCTGGCCCCATTAGCCACCAGAACCCAATGTATATATATGTCATGTCTTGTTCAACAGAGAAGAAGATGATGAAGACGAGGATGATGAGACACCTTCCAACCTCAAGGATCCAAGCATTATGGACATATCCGGCAGCATCACTGTGTAAGTACTGAATCTTCTCCAATGGGCTTATTGTATAAATATATCATATATTACACATCACTATATATATATAATATTTATGTATTGTTTAATAGCGAAGAGGACAAGGCAGAACAGGAGTCCATCACTGCCTGTCCTAGTGACCCCCTCCTGGACGAATCTACCAACATCGTTCTGTAAGTACTGCTTCCTCTATGATGGGCTTATTGTACACACCGTATATGACACAACATTACACATAGTTTATTGATAATGACTTGTACTATCCAGACTGACAGTCATATACAACATGGCGGTACACACTGGATATCACATAGATGATGAGTCGGGTCGGTACACCGGACACATTCACAGGATGGCTGGATAGGACTTATGTTAGTATACGGATTAGTATTTTGGTTGGGTTGCACTCTTGTGCTGCACATTACAAGGCATGGCGCCATTAGTTCAGTCATAGACGTTTATCCACACACTACAAGGGCAAGAATTTACTTAGAGTCTTTGCCCAGTTTTCTGCTGAAAAAGAAGCTAATTTTACAGCACACTAAATTTGGGCACAAAAATTGTGATTTTTATTCATTTTTTCACCTCAATCACCACTTTTGGAGAAAAAAATGAGACTAGCAAAAGGGGGTTTTCAGAGATTTACTATGATTTATGCTAATATCTGGCATAAGTTATGGAACAAATCTGCAGCACCTGACAGCTGGCTTACACTCCACATTCTGCGCTGATAGACATCTAGATACCCATCCATCATTTACCAAAGTGCTGCTGGTATCTGGACAATGATGGCGGGCACTGATGTTCCTGAATTCTACACATTGTAGTAGGGAGACGATGTCCTAGATTATCACTATCTTCTTTACTATCCAATAGGACCCAGGAGGAGAAAGCAGCGGCATACTCAGTTTTCCCGTCATATTATAACAACCGTGCGAATGAGTTGCCGCAAAAAAATCTAAGAATCTTCTTGCAAAAACAGTAAGTATTTCACTGTAGGACCCCCATGACAGTCACCAGAAAATGTCAGCTACAATCTGATTGGTTGTTACAGAAAATTCCTTGTTTATAATTCTTTCTTTTTCTTCTCCCATAGGTGGCGGGAGACCACCAATAACAACAGTGTGGTTTATTACCAGTAAGTATCTCCTAGCATGATGACCTTTTTGTTCTAGTGTTATAAGAATTGCTCTTTTTTTCTTTGTGAAGGCCCATTCAGACACAACGATTCTCAGTCAAACAACATCTTTTGAGCAATAATCGTTGTGTACATTTACACGGCAAGATGATCCCTCAAAATTTGCTTAAATGGCAGTTTGGTTGAGAATTTTGAGCACTCACTTTACATAAGTGTATAAATAAATGTATGCAGAATACAAGCGAGGCTGCTATCTTCTGCATATAGCTGTTGTCTTCTTGGAGCACTGAGCTTGAATACAGCTGTGCGCTCCGAGAGGAGCATAGAGTAGACAGATGGAGCGCTCTCTTCTTCCTACTCCTGCTGTGTTCATAGAGCGCTCAGCTAGTATACCAGCTGAGAGCTCCGAGACGGGGATGCAGAACATAACTGGACCGCTGTCTTCTGCATACTACTGCTGTGTTCTCCAAGTGGGACACCAGCTGAAACAATAGTATCAGCGGTATGCTGAAGGATATCGATGAACAACTCATTAATGAAAAGTGCACAAAGTCTGTGCAGTTAGACTGAACGATTCTTGCTCAAAAGACGGCTTTGAGCAATTTTTGATCGGGAATCATTAGCTTTAAATGGGCCTTAATTCTCCTTCTGATAAAAAGACAGCAAGGAGTGACAGTTCATTAGTAACCCCCATCTACCCCAAAATGGATTACTTAACTTATTTAAATTATCCCACTATAATAAACCCCATATGGGACCTCTGATGGCAAAATTACAAAGTTATGGCTATCAGAACATGGAGATGCAAAAATATCAAAAGTCACTGTTTACTTAAAGCCTAAAATACACCAGTCGTGAAAGGGTTAACCCTACCGCCTGTAGATTTTCTTTTTCTATGTACGGTTATATTATCCTCTGGCCCCATTAGCCAACAGAACTAAATGTATATATATGTTATGTGTCTTGTTCAACAGAGAAGAAGATGATGAAGACGAGGATGATGAAACACCTTCCATCCTCGAGGATCCAAGCATTATGGACACAACCGACAGCATCACCGTGTAAGTACTGAATCATCTCCAATGGGCTTATTGTATAAATATATCATATATCACACAACACTATATATATAATATTTATGTATTGTTTAATAGCGAAAAGGACAATGCAGAACAGGAGTCCATCACTGCCTGTCCTAGTGACCCCCTCCTGGACGAATCTACCAACATCGTTCTGTAAGTACTGCTTCCTCTATGATGGGCTTATTGTACACACCGTATATGACACAACATTGCACATAGTTTATTGATAATGACTTTTACTATCCAGACTGACAGTCATATACAACATGGCGGTACACACTGGATATCACATAGATGATGAGTCGGGTCGGTACACAGGACACATTCACAGGATGGCTGGATAGAACTTATGTTAGTATACGGATTAGTATTTTGGTTGGGTTGCACTCTCGTGCTGCACATTACAAGGCATGGCGCCATTAGTTCAGTCATAGACGTTTATCCACACATTACCAGGGCAAGAATTTACTTAGAGTCTTTGCCCAGTTTTCTGCTGAAAAAAAAGCTAATTTTACAGCACACTAAATTTGGGCACAAAAATTGTGATTGTTATATATTTTTTCACCTCAATCACCACTTTTGGAGAAAAAAATGAGACTAGCAAAAGGGATGTTTTGAGAGATTTACTATGATTTATGCTAATATCTGGCATAAGTTATGGAACAAATCTGCAGCAGCTGACAGCTGGCTTACACTCCACATTCTGCGCTGATAGACATCTAGATACCCATCCATCATTTACCAAAGTGCTGCTGGTATCTGGAAAATGATGGCGGGCACTGATGTTCCTGAATTCTACACCCTGTAGTAGGGAGACGATGTCCTAGATTATCACCATCTTCTTTACTATCCAATAGGACCCAGGAGGAGAAAGCAGCGGCATACTCAGTTTTCCCGACATATTATAACAACCGTGCGAATGAGTTGCCGCAAAAAAATCTACGAATCTTCTTGCGAAAACAGTAAGTATTTCACTGTAGGACCCCCATGATAGTGACTGTTACCACAATTCCTGGTGCTATTCTTCACAGACATAACTCCACACTCATCAGATAATCACACATCAGGGACAAGGGGCGATAGATAACACAATGATAAAAGCGGGAATGTAGAAGGAAATACAACACAAATATCAGTTATCACCCAGGAGCCCCTATTATCATCTTACTCTTCTTCATTGCTCTCTTGCGAGGGGAGAGAAGCCCTATATCACTGACTGGCCATGGCAAGCTAATCATACAAAGTAGACCTTCATACAGTCATCAGAAAATGTCAGCTGCAATCTGATTGGTTGTTACTCAAAATTCCTTGTTCATAATTCTTTCCTTTTCTTCTCCCACAGGTGGCTGGAAACCACCAACAACATTAGTGTGGTTTATTACCAGTAAGTATCTCCTAGCATGATGACCCTATTGTTCTAGTGTTATTGGAATTGCTCTTTTTTCTTTCTAAAAGTCCCTCTTAGACGCATTGATTCTCGTTCAAAAGACATTTTTTGAGCGATGATCATTGTGTGCATTTACATGGTAAGATGATCCCTCAAAATTCGCTCACACGGTAGTTTAGGTGACGGTTTTGAACGTTCACTTTGCATAAGCGTGTAAATGAAGGCTCACACTGTATGCAGAATACAAGAGGGACAGCTATCTTTTGCATACTCCTGCTGTTTTCATGGAGCGCTCAGCGAGTATATAGCTGAGCGCTCTGAGCAGGGTATACAGAACATAGCTGGACTGCTCTCTTTTTCATACTCCTGCTGTGTTTTTGGAGAGCTCAGCTGGTATACAGCCGAGCACTCCGAGTGGGGTATGCAAAACACAGCTGTAACTCTGTCTTCAGCATACTCCTGCTGTGTTCTCTGAGCGGCACACCAGCTGAAACAATAGTATCAGCGGTATCCCACTGAGAACTCAGTGCGCAGCACTGATAAGGCTCATTGCTCTCTTTCTGCTTGCTGAAAGAGATCAATGAACAACTTGTTAATGAAAAATGTACGAAGTCCGTACAGTTAGATCCAACGATTCTTGCTCCAAAGACGGCTTTGAGCAATTTTTGATCAAGAATCGTTGGGTTTAAATGGGCCTTAATTCTCCTCCTAATAAAAGGACAGAAAGGAGTGACAGTTCACAAGTAACCCCCATCTACCATAAAATGGGACACTTAACTTATTTAAATTATCCCACTATAATAAACCCCACATGAGACCTCTGATGGCAAAATTACAAAGTTATGGCTATCAGTACATGGAGATGCAAAAATATCAAAAATATCAAAAGCTTCCTTAAAGCCTACAATACACCAGTCCTAAAAGGGTTAACCCTACCACCTGGAGATTTTCTTTTTCTATGTACGGTTATATTATCCTCTGGCCCCATTAGTCACCAGAACTAAATGTATATATATGTTATGTGTCTTGTTCAACAGAGAAGAAGATGATGAAGAGGAAGATGAGACACCTTCGGTCCTCAAGGATTCCAACATAATGGGCACAACCGACAGCATCACTGTGTAAGTACTGAATCATCTCCAATAGGCTTATTGTATTAATATATTATATATCACACAACACTATATATATAATATTTATGTATTGTTTAATAGCGAAGAGGACAAGGCAGAAAAAGATAACATCACGGCCTGTCCTAGTGCCCCCCTCCTGGATGACTCTGCCGACATCATTCTGTAAGTACTGCTTTCTCTATGATGGGCTTATTGTACACACCGTATATGACACAACATTACACATAGTTCATTGATAATGACTTGTACTATCCAGATGACAGTCATATACAACATGGCGGTACACACTGAATATCACATAGATGATGAGTCGGGTTGGTACACTGGACACATTCACAGGATGGCTGGATAGGACTTATGTTAGTATACGGATTAGTATTGCGGTTGGGTTGTGCTCTTGTGCTGCACAGTACAAGGCATGGCGCCCTTTGTTTGAGTCATAGATACCCACACATTACAAGGGCGAGAATTTACTTAGAGACTTTGTCCAGTTTTCTGCTAGGAAAAAAATGGCTAATTTTACAGCACGTTAAATATATATATATATATGTTATGTGTTATCTAATAGGGAAGAAGACAAGAAGGAAAAGTCAAACTATCAAATTCCAACTAATGATATTGATGATGGCAACCTGATCAGCGAATGCCAAATAATTGATAAGACAGAGAGCATTAAGAGGTAAGTACAGAATTATCTGCCATGGGCATATTGAAGCATTCCATCATAGGTTCATGGTATTTCATGGACGGACACAGAATATAATGTTTTAGTTTTTCTTTTGTGACATTTAGTTTCTCATCTTGTCCATTTTTTTTCCAGCAGCAAAAAGAAGACCGGAAGATGGGCCAGATTCACCAGGTGAATACAGTATATTTTCTGTGAGGTTCATGGAGGCAGGGAAATAAAACTTAGGTTATTACATTTGCATTGGGGATTTTGTTTTCTTGCTCTATTATGAGAACGAACAGGAAAACAGAATCCTCGGCCAAACGGTTCCTTTTTATAATAGAACCTTATTGCATTGAGCTGACCCCATTGACTATAATGGGGTCTGTTCAGTTGCTGAAACCCCGCAGCATTTTACCGGACATGCAGCATTTTTGTCCAGCGTTTCATGTGTGATTTGTGCCAGTGACTCCGAACAGAAACTGACACTGATGTGAGCAAAGCTTTATAGCTTTATTTTCTCCCTACATTTGTCTGTGTATAGATTAGAGGTAATGGTGATTCTATGGTTACTGGATACCTGAATTGTACACAGTGTATACTACTATATACAGGAGTTACATGTTGTGTGGGTATTTGAACATATATTGACCAAAAGTGAACTTTTAAAAATTCGGTTTGGCTGGTTCACTGAATTTCAGCATAAAGTTTGGTTTATTCCAGATTAGTTTAAACTGAACCGGAACTTCACCAATACCCCTAAAACTAGTGTATAACAGTGGTGGTGGTTCAGCTGAGACAAACTGCCCGAGATTCGGGTTCACGCTGAACTGAACTTTTAGTGACATTTAACCCAAAACAGGGTTGGACTGTTTCAGTTTGCTCATCACTAATGCACAGATTTATGTTCAGTAGCTAAAACCACAACTTGCTGAAACAAAAATAGGTACATCTAGTCCATGTAGGAAATGATAATCAAGCACCACCTGAACCCCCAAGTCTCACACTTGTTTTCTTCTTTATTTAGAGCTTTCCGAGGACTTTTCTCCTGCTGCCGCCCAAATAAATGCCATGACAATGGCTAGAAGCTTTCACCTCCCCAATCCCCCTTCCCTTCCCCCATAACCCTCTACTCCCTCCACTCCCATAACCCTCTCCCCAAACCCCTTTCCCACTCCATAACTCTTTCCTCTCCCCACACCCATCAGATAATCACTTTTGAGAAACCATGACCGCATGTAACGGAGTCATCTCCACTGCTGTCACCCCCTTCAAACCCCATCTTACCTAATTAACCACAGACTCCTTTTTCTTTGGATTATTTTGGCCACAACAGCCATGTTAATTAACAAAGATAACATTGAGCAAATGAAACATTTTAACCCAATGGGAAACCTAGGGAGAGATCCTTGGAGCCACAAAAAATCTGTCGCCTCACCAACATGGGAAATAGTTGTAACTTCAACCAGTCACATACTAACCAACTCGGTTGACACTATTTCTCAAACCACGCCTCCCGCCACAAGCCAACTGACTCAGGAGATCCAGCACTCATCAACTAGCCTCTAGTTGCTGACCTCCTGACACCGAGGCCAGTTAGCCATACCCTGGCTAGCCACCTCCACCATCTTTGCAGGGCACTGCCTGTCAAAGCCAAGAGGCGACAGACCCACTTACTAATCAATCAAGAGGGGGAAGGTAGCGATCCAGCCCCTGCCTTCCCCCCACCATACTTTTATGCTGACTCCAAGGACCCTCCCCCCATTGCTGCTATGACAAGGTTTCTCAAAAAATCCCTCCAACCCTTTCCCTTACCACTTGCCAGGTTAACTCTTCCCTTCCTGTTAACCCTGTCATGTGTGCCTTCCACTTATCACCCTGCGAACTTCAGTTCCAGCATTTCTTATACTTGAATAAACTTTCATTCATTCAACACTTGGTATCATTAGTTTCTGTTTCCTCCTTATTTAGATACTTTAGAAAAGTAATTTCCACCTGCATCTACAGGATGCCGGATGAACATGGATGAAAACTTTTCCCTCCCCAAACTTTCTCCTCCTCCCTCCCCCCACCCACATAACTCTCTCCACTCCACAATCCCCCTCCTATCCTCAAAGAATAAAAAAATGGATGGACTTGTTCAGGACTCTCCACTGGGTTGGCAACATTAGTGCCCAAGGAAGGAGTCAACCAGACCCTTGGTCATGACCAGCTTCAGATGTACATGGGCCCTTGGGCAACAAAGTCAAAGTGCACCTTGCAGCATCCCTTAAGGTGATCCCGGAAACATGGCATATGCTGAGGATCTGGGAGGGCAAAATGCTGGCTTGTCATAGTGGCACTTACGACGCTCCCACCTGGAGGGATGCACACAGCCAGGGCCAGAGTACCGCTGGGCCTCTTCTGGACACCCTTAGGATAGGGATGCCCAATAGATGGTGGAACAGGATAAGAGTTTGTCACGAGTGGTGCCACCATTCTGGTACACACTGGAATGAACTCCGGTGCAGAATAAAATGAGCCATAGACAGATATGAAGTACCTCAGGTTACTGGGAATGGTGAGGGCCTGAAATAAACTTTATGTGGCAAACTTGGAGAAATGACAGTGCAGGAAATTAGTAGACTTGAACAGTAGTACCTCCACATGGCGATCCAGACTTCAGAACACCCGTGTGTGACAGACAAAATGGGTGTACCTCTACGCGGTGATCCACTAGCTGCGGAAGGCCGCATAGGAAGGGATAACAGGGCCGCATAGGAAGGGATAACATAGACAGTACTTCTGCATTGGGCCTTGCCAAGCACTCAATCATGGTTGCTCTCGCTCTGCTTAGGTGGGGCTCACTTCTTCCTCCTTACATGCACATCCAAGTTGGGGAAAACCTCTACTGCTCCTCCATGCTTTACTAAATGAGGGCTAAAGGTACCACCATGTAGCTGTACGCCCTGATCACCACTCGAGAAGACATGGACTTGTTTTCCTGCTCTCAAACACTCACTTATATAACCTCTCTCATATCACGTTAAAGGACATAAAGACCGTGGCCCTGGCCAGGCATAAAGTATGGGGGAAGACCCATATCAAATAGGCTCAAAGCAATCCCCAAAGGGAGGAGTTACCTGCGGCTGCAGACTCATTTTATTCTCGCCGGAGTTCATTCTGGTGTGTACCGGAATGGTGGCGTCACCCGTGACAAACTCCACACTTGTTTTGTTCTACCATTGGTTTGTCATCCCCATCCTAGGGGTGTCAGGAAGAGGCCAAGCAATGCTCTGGTCTTGGCTGCGAGCATCCTTCCAGGAGCATGGTAAGTGCCGCCGTGACAAGCCAGCATCTTGCCCTCCCAGCTCCTCAGCGTATGCCATGTGTTCGCAGTCACCCTAGGGATGCTGCATGCACAGTGTGTATTAGAATGTGTGCAGAGTGTATAAAGAGGTGTACAGAGTGTGTATATAGATGTGCAGAGTGTGTAGCATGTGTATTAGAATGTGTGCAGAGTGTATATACAGGTGTGCAGAGTGTGTATACAGGTGTGCAGAGAGTGTTTGCAGAGAGTATGTACAAAGGGCAGGTAGTCCGTGCCAGTGCTGCAGGTTGCATGATAGCATGGCGATAACAGACAGAGGCGGAGACAGCAATTTTGTTTTTAATAGAAGATAGCTTTACTGAACACCAACTGCTTAAATGTGGGATTACAGAACATACATGCATAAGCAAACATAGACTCTTCTAGAAATAAAGACACAATGGCTGGAGGATAATAAGACTTTATTAAGCTTTAAGCAAACATTTGAATATAAACTATTTCATGACCTTAAAACTTGTTAGCCATATTAAAGAGTCCAACCATATGGCCCTTTTACATGGGTCGCCCCAGCGCATCTTTCCTGTGCTTTTATACAGGAATGAGCACTGCTAGTGAATGGAGCTAAAGCGGTCCGGCGATCGCTTCGGCTCGACCGTTCCAGTCACAGCAAACAGGCAGTTGTTTATAAGTGAACGACTACCTGTTTAGATGGGCCAAATCTGGACAATATTCGTACAGATTCCCACTGAGGACAAGCAAGCAGAATGTACCAAGATGACGACCATCTACTTACACGTTCGATTATAGACTCACTCAAACTTGCTCTCACAGCCACAGTAGCTTCCCCGATGCAAAAGGAATGACTAGAAAAAGAAAAACTGGAAATGAGTACTACGTTTAACAAGAACAGGACTTCTTCAGACGCTCGTGATTTTGTCCCGTTTTGTGGCCGTGAAAATCATGTCCGCAAAACAGGTTGATTTGAAACCATTCAATGGTTTCGTTTTGAGTAGCGGTATCCTTGGTTGTTAATAGTATGCATGAGAAAATTCAGTCTTTTTTTCCCAAAGTAGCGCAGAGTTTGAATAGTCAAAAAAAAAACTGAAGAAAAAACACTGATTAATGCGCTAATATGCTCCATAGCGGAAGCGTATTAGCGCATGCGCCCGTCTATTTAGGCTATGAAACTGAAATTGAGTTAGTGGAGAATCATCCAAATGCAATGGAAAAAGCTTCCTACTAGAAATGAGCGAGTATACTCGCTAAGGCACATTACTCGAGTATCTCCCCGCTCGTCTCTAAAGATTCAGGGGCTGGCGCGAGTGATAGGTGAGTTGCGGCGGGGAGAGGGGGAAGCGGGGGCCAGAGGGGAGAGAGGGAGAGAGAGATATCCCCTCCGTTACTCCCCGCTCTCCCCCGCCGGCCCCCGAATCTTTAGAGACGAGCGGGGAGATACTTGGCTAAGACACTACTCGCTCGAGTAATGTGCCTTAGCGAGTATGCTCGCTCATCTCTACTTCCTACCTAAATTAGGCCTTATAGCACAATAAGCACACACTGAGCATATCCTACTCTGCAGAACAGCACCAATATGCAACTAATATCCTTTGCCTCGAGCATCCATTTTAGGACTTAAGGCCACAGGCGGGTCGAATTCCATGTACAGGAGGCTGCATCGGAATCCAACCCTGCCCGCGGCTGAGGACTCTGCATACCTGTGCAGGCAGGAGGCGGCATCCGCGCGGACCTCTCTTCTGCTGGGACATTGGTACTGCGGATGGTCCACACTGCTCACCGTCGGACATTCGCAATACAGGTTTTGTTTTTTAAATCTCTTGATTTTCAGCTGAATCCGCGGCCCGTCCGCAGTGTCAGCTGCAGGTAGACCGCAGATAGGACTGCTTCTATTGACTTCAATGGAAGCTGATCGTGCAGAAACCGCATTGAAATGAAGTATGCTGCGATTTGTATTCCGGACCAAAAGGTCAGCAAAACAAATCCGCATGCTTTAATTACAGTGCAGAAGCCCATGTTTCTCTATTGGCAGCTTGAACTGCGGATCTTGCACAATTTAAATCCACCCGTGGACATTGGGCCTTAAGGCCTCGTTCACAAGGGCGACAAAGTCGCACGATTTTGTTGTGTTGCTGCAATGCTACAAATCGCATCTATGAGAAGCCCATGCTTTCCTATGGGTTACTTCATACATACGATATTTTGTGATATTGCTGCGATTTTCTCGCATCACCCATGTGAACGAGGCCTTAAACTTAATTAAAACAGACACACAATTATTAAAAACAGTAACATGCATGAATTGTAAGCCTGACGAATGACTCAGGGAATGAGGCAAAAGTATGGAAAGCCCCAAAAAACATCAAACAAAAAGCTGATGAAAAAAAGAAGCTTCGAAAGCAGAGTCACAATCTGACACTCAAATCCATACTAATATTACACATGTGAAAGTAACTCTGTCTGTATGTCTGTTTGTTACCTTTTCATGGCTAAACTGCTGAAGTGCTTGTGATGAGATTTGGCAGGGGGTTAGCTTGCATCTTGAGGAAGGACACAGGCTACGTTTTATCCCCAAAATTTATAGAGTTCTCTAGGGAGCGCAACGAGATAGATGTATTTGGTGATGTGCAGGCGCACCTCTGCTTTGCCATTGGCGTACGCCATGTGGCAAGTTCGAGGGGCACAGACTGTACATTATAAGTTATGCCTACACAAACGGGCAGATACGTGAGGAAAGATGTCGTTGCTGCACGTATGCATATATTAAGCTAACAGGGCTACCCGGCGTTGCCCGGGATTAGAACTTGAACCAAAGACGCATCAACATGGATTGAGATTTTAAAGAAAATCTGTGTTGCCCATAGCAACCAATCACAGCACAGCTTTTATTTTACCTGAGCTGTGTAAGAAATGTTTTCCATTTTTTGGTATTCTTTTAACCCCTTCCCGCTGCAGGGCGTAAGTTTACGTCCTGGCAGCTTGGTACTTCCTACAACAGGACGTAAACTTACGTCCTGGAGATAGCGCGGGATCACATATGATCCCGTGCTATCCCGCAGCGGGGGGGCATCGGAGATGCGCCCCCCGCTGTTAACCCCTTCCCTGCCGCGATCTAAGTAGATCGCGGCAGGGAAAGAGTTCACAGAGGGAGCGGACTCCCTCTGTGTCTCCGGCCGGCTCTCGCGATAACATCGCGAGAGCCCGGCCTGTCACCATGGCAACAGGACGGCAGACACTGGCGTCCTGTATTGTCTATGCCTGAGATCGCTGTATGAGCGATAAGGCATGGCAGAGCAGTAGCTCTGCCATGCTTTACGACAGCGATTATCAGGGCAGTGGTTAAAGTCCTCAGAGGGACACAAACAGTGTAAAAAAAAGAAAGATTAAAAGAATGAATAAAAAAAAAAATTTAAAAAAAGAGTTTAAAAAACTTTTTTTATGCTTTTTCTCAGATTAGCATAAAAAAAGGTTAAAAAAAAATAAAACCCCACATATTTGGTATTGTCGCGTCCGTAATTACAGACGCGTACAATAAGTTACACATGCTTTTGACTGTGCACGGAAAAAAACGCTTAAAAAAATGCTAAAAAACTGAGGCAAAATGCTAATTTTTAGCATTTTGCCCCACTAAAAACGCAATAAAAGTGATCAAAAAAGCCATATGTACCCCAAAATGGTACCAGTAAAATCTACAGCTCGTCTCGCAAAAAATAAGCCCTCATAGAGCACCGTACATCGAAAAATAAAAAAGTTACAGGACTTTGAATGCAGCAATTTAGAATAGAAAAAAGGGTTTTTATTGCAGAAAAGTGGGAAAACCTAAAAAAAATGTTGGTATCGTTGTAACCGTACTGGTCCGCAGAAACAATGGAAAGTCTCATTTATGCTGCATGATTAACGGTGTAAAAAAAAAATAGAAAAATCTATGGCAGAATTGATGCGTTTTCTCTCTCTGCTATCATAAAAAAAAAAAAAGGTTTACAATATAGTCAATGTACCCAAAATTGGGAAAAACAAGCCCTCATACGGCTGCGTCGACGGAAAAATAAAAAAGTTATGACTTTTGATAAACGGAGAAGAAAATCCGCCAAAAATTGTTGCGTCCTTAAGCCCAAAATAGGCCATGTCATGAAGGGGTTAATATGCTGCACAAGCTTAAGTCAGATCTAACGCATAGCTCTAGCAGAGATTGAGCTGTGAAAATTACTAGAAACCCAGAATCTGATGACCACGCTGAGGCAAGAAGACATCAAGAAGCTGAAAGACGAGCTGCTCTTAGAGCAGTAGAGACCGCTGGGCAGTCTCAGGCTCATCAGACTTTAGATTATGACATTCCTTTCACTATTTCAACTTTTAATGTTTCAATAAACAGCAAAACTCAGATTGGATAAAAAAAATACAGATTCCACGCGGACAAAGTCGCAGGTAACAAGCTAGTATCACAAAAATGCAAGAACAAGCCAGTCAAAAAAGGACACCTACCATTCGGAACATGCCCAGTCCTCCTATGCCCCTTTTAAATCTGCTTCACAATAAAATATTAAGTAACAGGATGACAAACCTGGCTTTCCTGAAACAAAAATAAACAAAAGGAAAGGGCTATAAGGTCCTGATAATTAAAAGGAAGAAAAACATATTTATAACATAATGTAACACAGCAAAACGAGGCTAAGATATAATGCCTCCATGTAAAAACCGATAACGACCAAAATCAATCGCTACAAGTGCTCCGGCCATGCTGCCCCCTCCTCGGAGGCCCAGGGTACCAAACTTCTCCAGCTGAAAACGTGATAGAGAATCGGTAATTACATTACATATACCTGTAATGTGTCCCGCTTTAATCCAAAATATTTAAATGTAAACATAGAATAACAAGGTGACACAAAAGCTTAACCACCATCATAAATTTTGAAGATAAACAGTTAATAGCATACATAACCCCTTTGTTATCCATATGAAACAAAACCCACTTATTGGCAAAATAATGGTCACATAAAACCAAAAAAACAACAATAGGGAATAATTCCAAGAGGACCAGATTAGAAGCCACACCATTAGAGATGAGCGAGCACCAAAATGCTCGGGTGCTCGTTACTCGGGACGAAATTTTCGCGATGCTCGAGGGTTCGTTTTGAGTAACGAACCCCATTGAAGTCTATGGGCGACCCGAGCATTTTTGTATATCGCCAATGCTCGCTAAGGTTTCCATTTGTGAAAATCTGGGCAATTCAAGAAAGTGATGGGAACGACACAGAAACGGATAGGGCAGGCGAGGGGCTACATGTTGGGCTGCATCTCAAGTTCCCAGGTCCCACTATTAAGCCACAATAGCGGCAAGAGTGCCCCCCCCCTTCCCAACAATTTTTACTTCTGAAAAGCCCTCATTAGCAATGCATACCTTAGCTAAGCACCACACTACCTCCAACAAAGCACAATCACTGCCTGCATGACACTCCGCTGCCACTTCTCCTGGGTTACATGCTGCCCAACCCCCCCCCCCCCGCACGACCCAGTGTCCACAGCGCACACCAAAGTGTCCCAGCGCAGCCTTCAGCTGCCCTCATGCCACACCACCCTCATGTCTATTTATAAGTGCATATGCCATGAGGAGGAACCGCAGGCACACACTGCAGAGGGTTGGCACGGCTAGGCAGCGACCCTCTTTAAAAGGGGCGGGGCGATAGCCCACCATGCTGTACAGAAGCAATGAGAAATCCAATCCAGTGCCACCTCCATCTGGAGCTGCACACGTGGGCATAGCAACGGAGAAACTATGTGCCACACACTATTCATTCTGTCAAGGTGTCTGCATGCCCCAGTCAGACCGCGGTTTTTTATAAATAGTCACAGGCAGGTACAACTCCGCAATGGGAATTCCGTGTGCACCCACAGCATGGGTGGCTCCCTGGAACCCACCGGCTGTACATAAATGTATCCCATTGCAGTGCCCTGGACAGCAGAGCTAACGTCAGATTAAATGCTGGTGGGCTTCGGCCCACACTGCATGCCCCAACCTGACCGGGGTTTTTAATTCATAGACACAGACAGGTACAACTCCCTATTGTGAAGTCCCTGTGGACCGACAGCATGGGTGGGTGCCAGGAAGCCACCGGCGGTACATAAATATATCCCATTGCAGTGCCCAGCACAGCTGAGGTAATGTCATGTTTAATGCAGGTGGGCTTCGGCCCACACTGAATGCCCCAGTCAGACTGGGGTTCTTTAGAAGTGGACACATGCAGTTACAACTCCGTGTGGACCGACAGCATGGGTGGCTCCCTGGAACCCACCGGCGGCACATAAATATATCCCATTGCATTGCCCATCACAGCTGAGAAAATGTCATGTTTAATGCAGGTGGGCTTCGGCCCACACTGCATGCCCCAGTCAGACTGGGGTTCTTTAGAAGTGGACACATGCAGTTACAGCTCCGTGTGGACCGACAGCATGGGTGGGTCCCAGGAAGCCACCGGCGGTACATAAATATATCCCATTGCAGTGCCCAGCACAGCTGATGTAACGTCAGCTTTAATGCAGGTGGGCAAAACATTTATTGGATTACACTGTAGGCGAGGGCCCAAAAAAATTGGTGTACCAACAGTACTAATGTACCTCAGAAAAATTGCCCATGCCCAACCAAGAGGGCAGGTGAAACCCATTAATCACATTAATGTGGCTTAATTTGTAACTAGGCCTGGAGGCAGCCCAGTTAAAATAAAAATTGGTTCAGGTGCAAGTTTCAACGCTTTAATGAGCAGGATTACGCCAGGTTTCAGGAGGAGGAGCAGGAGGAGGAGGATGAATAGAATACACAGATTGATGAAGGTAAAAGGTCCCCGTTTTTGATGGTGATAGAGAGCGATGCTTCCATCCGCGGGTGCAGCCTACGTATTGCTTAGGTATCGCTGATGTCCGCTGGTGGAGAAGAGAAGTCTGGGGAAATCCAGGCTTTGTTCATCTTGATGAGTGTAAGCCTGTCGGCACTGTCGGTTGACAGGCGGGTACGCTTATCTGTGGTGATTCCCCCAGCCGCACTAAACACCCTCTCTGACAAGACGCTAGCCGCAGGACAAGCAAGTACCTCCAGGGCATACAGCGCGAGTTCAGGCCACGTGTCCAGCTTCGACACCCAGTAGTTGTAGGGGACAGAGGCGTCACGGAGGACGGTCGTGTGATCGGCTACGTACTCCCTCACCATCCTTTTACAGTGCTCCTGCCGACTCAGCCTTGACTGGGGAGCAGTGACACAGTCTTGCTGGGGAGCCAGAAAGCTGTCAAAGGCCTTAGAGAGTGTTCCACTGCCTGTGCTGTACATGCTGCCTGATCTCCGTGCCTCCCCTGCTACCTGGCCCTCGGAACTGCGCCTTCTGCCACTAGCGCTGTCGGATGGGAATTTTACCATCAGCTTGTCCGCCAGGGTCCTGTGGTATAGCATCACTCTCGAACCCCTTTCTTCTTCGGGTATGAGAGTGGAAAGGTTCTCCTGGTGTACACCCAGTAATCCGTAGTGGCCAGAATGCGTGTAACGCGAGGATCACGAGAAAGGCAACCTAACATGAAGTCAGCCATGTGTGCCAGGGTACCTGTACGCAACACATGGCTGTCCTCACTAGGAAGATCACTTTCAGGATCCTCCTCCTCCTCAGGCCATACACGCTGAAAGGATGACAGGCAAGCAGCATGGGTACCGTCAGCAGTGGGCCAAGCTGTCTCTTCCCCCTCCTCCTCATCCTCCTCATGCTCCTGCTCCTCCTCCTCAGCGCGCTGAGATATAGACATGAGGATGCTCTGACTATCCAGCAACATACTGTCTTCCCCCGCCTCTGTTTCCGAGAGCAAAGCGTCTGCCTTTATGCTTTGCAGGGAACTTCTCAAGAGGCATAGCAGAGGAATGGTGACGCTAATGATTGCAGCATCCCCGCTCACCATCTGGGTGGACTCCTCAAAGTTTCCAAGGACCTGGCAGATGGCTGCCAACCAGACCCACTCTTCTGTAAAGAATTGAGGAGGCTGACTCCCACTGCGCCGCCCATGTTGGAGTTGGTATTCCACTATAGCTCTACGCTGCTCATAGAGCCTGGCCAACATGTGGAGCGTAGAGTTCCACCGTGTGGGCACGTCGCACAGCAGTCGGTGCACTGGCAGATTTAACCGATGTTGCAGGGTGCGCAGGGTGGCAGCGTCCGTGTGGGACTTGCGGAAATGTGCGCAGAGCCGGCGCACCTTTCCGAGCAGGTCTGACAAGCGTGGGTAGCTTTTCAGAAAGCGCTGAACCACCAAATTTAAGACATGGGCCAGGCATGGCACGTGCGTGAGGCTGCCGAGCTGCAGAGCCGCCACCAGGTTACGGCCGTTGTCACACACGACCATGCCCGGTTGGAGGCTCAGCGGCGCAAGCCAGCGGTCGGTCTGCTCTGTCAGACCCTGCAGCAGTTCGTGGGCCGTGTGCCTCTTATCTCCTAAGCTGAGTAGTTTCAGCACGGCCTGCTGACGCTTGCCCACCGCTGTGCTGCCACGCCGCACGACACCGACTGCTGGTGACGTGCTGCTGCTGACACATCTTGATTGCGAGACAGAGATTGCGTAGGAGGAGGAGGAGGGTGGTTTAGAGGAGGAAGCATACACCGCCGCAGATACCAGCACCGAGCTGGGGCCCGCAATTCTGGGGGTGGGTAGGACGTAAGCGGTCCCAGGCTCTGACTCTGTCCCAGCCTCCACTAAATTCACCCAATGTGCCGTCAGGGAGATATAGTGGCCCTGCCCGCCTGTGCTTGTCCACGTGTCCGTTGTTAAAGGGGTTGTCCCGCGCCGAAACTGATTTTTTTTTCAATAGCCCCCCCGTTCGGCGCGAGACAAACGCGATGCAGGGGTTAAAAAAAAAAACGGATAGCACTTACCCGAATCCCCGCGCTACGGTGACTTCTTACTTACCTTGCGAAGATGGCCGCCGGGATCTTTACCCACGGTGGACCGCAGGTCTTCTCCCATGGTGCACCGTGGGCTCTGTGCGTTCCATTGCCGATTCCAGCCTCCTGATTGGCTGGAATCGGCACACGTGACGGGGCGGAGCTACGAGGAGCAGCGCTCCAGCACGAGCGGCCCCATTCAGAAGGGAGAAGACCGGACTGCGCAAGCGTGTCTAATCAGAAGATTAGACGCTGAAATTAGACGGCACCATGGAGACGAGGACGCTAGCAACGGAACAGGTAAGTGAATAACTTCTGTTTGGCTCATATTTAATGCACGATGTATATTACAAAGTGCATTAATATGGCCATACAGAAGTGAATAACCCCACTTGCTTTCGCGGGACAACCCCTTTAAGTGGACCTTGGCAGTAACCGCGTTGGTGAGGGCATGTACAATGTTGCGGGAGACGTGGTCGTGCAGGGCTGGGACGGCACATCGGAAAAAGTAGTGGCGACTGGGAACCGAGTAGCGCGGGGCCGCCGCCGCCATCATACCTTTGAAAGCCTCCGTTTCCACAAGCCTATACGGCAGCATCTCCAGGCTTATAAATTTGTCTATGTGCATGTTTAACGCTTGAGTGTGCGGGTGCGTGGCGGCGTACCTGCGCTTTCGCTCCAACACTTGCGCTAGCGGCGGCTGGACGTGTGCTAAGAGACATTGGTGGATGGGGCCAAGGACAGCAGAGGTGAGGGTGTGGGTGCAGGCCAGGAGACGGTAGTGCCTGTGTCCTGAGAGGGGGGTTGGATCTTAGTGGCAGGTTGGGGCACAGGGGGAGAGGCAGCGGTGCAAACCAGAGGTGGTGAACGGCCTTCGTCCCACCTTGTGGGTGCTTGGCCATCATATGTCTGCGCATGCTGGTGGTGGTGAGGCTGGTGGTGGTGGCTCCCCGGCTGATCTTGGTGCGACAAAGGTTGCACACCACTGTTCGTCGGTCGTCTGCACTCTCAGTGAAAAATTGCCAGATCTTTGAGCACCTCGGCCTCTGCAGGGTGGTATGGCGCGAGGGGGAGCTTTGTGAAACAGTTGGTGGATTATTCAGTCTGGCCCTGCCTCTACCCCTGCCCACCGCACTGGCTCTTCCAACCTGCCCTGCTGCTGCACTTGCCTCCCCCTCTGAAGACCTGTCCTCAGTAGCCTTAGCAAACCAGGTGGGGTCAGTCACCTCATCGTCCTGTTGCTCTTCCTCCGAATCCTCTGTGCGCTCCTCCCTCGGACTTACTCCAATTACTACTACCTGAGTGATAGACAACTATGTCTCATCGTCATCGTCCTCCTCACCCACTGAAAGCTCTTGAGACAGTTGCCAGAAGTCCCCAGCCTCATCCCCCGGACCCCGGGAACTTTCCAAAGGTTGGGCATCGATCACGACAAACTCCTCCAGTGGGAGAGGATTCGGAACCATTGCTGCCCATTCTGGGAGTCTGCCTGCTCCTCAGTATGTGTCATTGTAATGGAGTGAGGAGGCTGGGAGGAAGAAGGAGCAGCAGCCAGAGGATTCAGAGTTGCAGCAGTGGACGGTGCAGAACTCTGGGTGGTCGATAGATTGCTGGATGCACTTTCTGCCATCCACGACAGGACCTGCTCACACTGCTCAGTTTCTAATAAAGGTCTACCGCGTGGACCCATTAATTGTGAGATGAATGTGGGGACGCCAGAAACGTGCCTCTCTCCTAATCCCGCAGCAGTCGGCTGCGATACACCTGGATCAGGAGCTCGGCCTGTGCCCACACCCTGACTTGGGCCTCCGCATCCTCGCCCGCGTCCACGTCCTCTAGGCCTACCCCTACCCCTCAGCATGGTGTATTACCAGTAGTGCAGAAACAGAACGCTGTAATTAAATGTGCCGCTTATTGGCCTGTGGTTGGAGGCTGACTTCGCTTACGGAACGCACAGCAGAGCCAGGAAAGAATTTTGCGCAAACCTGCTGTAACACTTAGCTGGCTGCGTATTTATTAGGACAACTACCCCCAGCACAGACGCAGTACACTGAGGACGGTCACAGGCAGCCCAAATAGAACGTTTTTTCCCAAATTTTTTAGGAAAAGCCCACGGCCTATATAGACAGTATATCTCTTTCAGCTTTTTCACTGTCCCTGCCTCACCACTACTTGCCCTAAACTGTGTAAAATTACTGCAGACTGTTTCCCTCTGGACAGGATGACAGCGGTGATGTAACGGCCAACGCAGAGCCAGGAAAGAATTTTGCGCAAGCCTGCTGTAACACTTAGCTGGCTGCGTATTAATTAGGACTACTACCCCCAGCACAGACGCAGTACACTGAGGACGGTCACAGGCAGGCCAAATAGAAAGTTTTTTACCAAATTTTTTTGGAAAAGCCCACGGCTATATAGACAGTATATCTCTTTCAGCTTTTTCACTGTCCCTGCCTCACCACTACTTGCCCTAAACTATGTAAAATTACTGCAGACTGTTTCCCTCTGGACAGGATGACAGCAGTGATGTAACGGCCAACGCAGAGCCAGGAAAGAATTTTGTGCAAGCCTGCTGTAACACTTAGCTGGCTGTGTATTAATTAGGACTACTACCCCCAGCACAGACGCAGTACACTGAGGACGGTCACAGGCAGCCTAAATAGAAAGTTTTTTCCCAAATTTTTTAGGAAAAGCCCACTGCCTATATAGACAGTATATCTCTTTGAGCTTTTTCACTGTCCCTGCCTCACCACTACTTGCCCTATACTATGTAAAATTACTGCAGACTGAGGACGCAATGCTCTGCACGGCCGATATACAAAAAAAAAAGTGCAACACTGCAAAAAGCAGCCTCAACAGTACTGCACACGGTCAGATGTGGCCCTAAGAAGGACCGTTGGGGTTCTTGAAGCCTAAAATCACTCCTAACACTCTCCCTATAGCAGCTCCAGCATTAGCAGCACTTTCCCTGAGCTATGTCAGAATGCATCTGTGGCGAGCCGCGGGAGGGGCCGATTTATATACTCGGGTGACACCTGATCTCGCCAGCCACTCACTGCAGGGGGGTGGTATAGGGCTTGAACGTCGCAGGGGGAAGTTGTAATGCCTTCCCTGTCTTTCTATTGGCCAGAAAAGCGCGCTAACGTCTCAGAGACGAAAGTGAAAGTAACTCGAACATCGCGAGGTGCTCGCCTCTAGTAACGAGCATCTCGAACACGCTAATACTCGAACGAGCATCAAGCTCGGACGAGTACGTTCGCTCATCTCTACACACCATCGAACACCCATGAACCAATCAACACACTAATGACCATCCCAAAATGCATCGAAGCCAGTACTACCCGCTGCATGAAAAGCTGTAGATCAACTGACGAGACAACATGAGGATACATTCTAAGCGAAGCCAAATATTCAAGACCCTGTCACCCAATACCCTGAACCACATTCAAAAGAAAACCCATAGTTAACCTATCAGTTAACAACTTCTCTATCGGTTTGTTTGGGAACCTGCTTAACCAAGGAAGCATGTTCTCCAACTTTACCGGTGTCAATGCTTTTTGTCACAAATTATTTTGCAGAAGACTGATCGGATGAGCTTGCTTTTTTAAAACATCAGGACACAGGGTGACCACCTCTGCAAATGAAACACTCATGTTTCTATTTGTAACTAACGGGCCACTTGAATTGTGTTAAGAGATTAGCGAGCACACTCGTCCGAGCTTGATGCTCGTT
This sequence comes from Eleutherodactylus coqui, assembly GCF_035609145.1. Classification (NCBI taxonomy): domain Eukaryota; kingdom Metazoa; phylum Chordata; class Amphibia; order Anura; family Eleutherodactylidae; genus Eleutherodactylus; species Eleutherodactylus coqui. The sequence continues at coordinate 236,781,565 of NC_089837.1, read as the reverse complement.
CGAGCATTAGGGTACTCGAGGTGCTTGTTACTCGAGACGAGCACCAGGCGGTACTCGAGTGAATTCCATTTCCTTCCCGTTATGTTTAGCGCCATTTTCTAGCCAATAGACATGCGGGGAAGGCATTACCCCTTTCTCCTGTGACGTGCCAGCCCTATCCCACCCCCCAGCAGTTAGTGGCTGGCGAGATCAAGTGAACACCAAGTACTTAAAGTGGTCCCGCCCGTGGCTCGCCTCAGACACACACTGGGAGAGATTAGGGAAAGTGCTGCTGCTGATATAGGGAAAGTGCTAGCGTAGGATCCTGTCTTCAAGAACCACAACAGTCCTTCTTAGGGCTACATCTGAGCGTGTGCATTACTGTTGTGGCTGGCTGGGAACAGTAGTGCACAATTTTTTATTTTTTTTTCATCTCTGGCTGCGCAGGCCATTTCAGCTATAGCGTTCTCAGTCTGCAGTCTATTATACAGAGTATAGGGAAAGTGCTGCTTCTGATATAGGGAAAGTGTTAGCAAAGGTCCTGTCTTCAAGAACCCCAATGGTCCTTCTTAGGGCTAGATCTGACCGTGTGCATTTTACTTGGGGCCTGCTGGGAGTAGTCGTACTAGTAGTGCTTCCATTTTTGTATAATGCAGCTAGGCCTGTTTGCAGCCTTTCAGTTACACTTTTTTTGGCTACAGTGCCGTACAATACCGCTCTCACCAGGAAAGTGCACTCAAACAATTCCTAGCCTGCTGCGAACTACCTCATTTATACCATTCTCTGTCTGCAGTGATTTAGACAGCGGTCTCACCGCTAAACAGTACTGTAATATTACCGGGGCCACTGCAAAGTATTTCAGCTCTGCCACTGTGCAGCGCGTCTCACAATACCATTTCCGTTGGTGGGGCTAAGATAGCCGCAGTTACCAGCACTATCCACTGGCTTTAAAGTCTTCTCCCACTCCGCACAGCCTCTATTATCTACAAGTCTCTACGAGCAGTAAATTACCCCTAGGTATCAGCGCAAGACAGCAGGTTACTTTTTTCAAGTCACAGCATAGAGCCTCCGCTATCTACAAGTCTCTGTGTGCGGTGAATTAAGGCCCAGTTGTCAATTATTTATTTGGGCCCTGCTCTATTCTTCATCTGCCATGATGAGGAGTAGGGGTAAGGGTCGAGGACGTGGACGCGGACGTCCAAGTGAGGGTGTGGGCACAGGCCGAGTTCCTGGTCCAGGTGAATCACAGCCGGCTGCTGCGGGATTAGGAGAGAGGCAAGTTTCTGGGTTCCCCAGCTTCATATCACAATTTATGGGTCCACGTGGTAGACCTTTATTACAAACAGAGCAGTGTGAGCAGGTCCTGTCGTGGATGGCAGAAAATGCATCCAGCAATGTATCGACCATCCAGTCTTCTACGCAGTCCACTACTCCCGGCTTAGGGACTGCAACTCTGAATCCCTGGCTGCTGCTCCTCCTTTCTCCCAGCCTCCTCACTCCATGAAAATGACATATACTGAGCAGGCAGACTCCCAGGAACTGTTCTCGGGTCCCTGCCATGAGTGGGTAAAACTGGTTCCTCTCTCACCTGAGGAGTTTGTTGTGACCGATGCCCAACCTTTGGAAAGTTACTTGGAAGGTCCACTTAACAACGGACACGTGGACAAGTACTGGCGGGCAGGGCCACTATATCTCCCTGATGGCACATTGGGTGAATTTGGTAGAAATTGGGACCGAGTCGGAGCCTGGGACCGCTCACGTCCTACCCACACCCAGAATAGCGGGTCCTACCTCGGTGCTGGTATCTGCGGTGGTTTATGCCACCTCCTCTAAACCCTCCCCCTCCTCCTCCTCCTACGCAACCTCTACCTCTCAATTAAGAAGTGGGAGCAGCACGTCGCCAGCAGTCGGTATCGCGCGGCGTGGCAGCACAGCGGTGGGCAAGCGTCAGCAGGCCGTGCTGAAACTACTCAGCTTAGGTGACAAGAGGCACATGGCCCCCGAACTGTTGCAGGGTCTGACAGAGCAGACCGACCTCAGGCTTTCGCCGCTGAGCCTCCAACCGGGCATGGTCGTGTGTACCAACGGCCGTAAACTGGTGGCGGCTCTGTAGCTCGGCAGCCTCACAAACGTGCCCTGCCTGGCCCACGTCTTCAATCTGGTGGTTCAGCGGTTTCTGAAAAACTACCGCAAGTCCACCATGGACGCTGCCACCCTGAGGACCCTGCAACATCGGTTTAATCTGTCAGAGCACCGACTGCTGTGCGACATGCCCACTCGCTGGAATTCTACGCTGCACATGTTGGCCAGGCTGTATCAGCAGCATAGAGCAATAGTGGAATACCAACTCCAACATGGGCGGCATTGTGGTAGTCAGCCTCCCCAATTCTTTACCGAGGAGTGGGCCTGGATGGCAGATATCTGCCAGGTCCTTGGAAACTTTGAGGAGTCTACCCAGATGGTGAGCGGCGATGCTGCAATCATTAGCGTAACCATCCCGCTGCTATGTCTGCTGAGAAGTTCGCTGCAAAGCATAAAGGCCGATGCTTTGCGGTTGGAACAGGAGACGGGGGATGAGAGTATGTCACTTGATAGCCAGAGCACCCTCATGTCTATATCTCAGCGCATTTTGGAGGAGGATGAGGAGGGGGAGGAGCAGGAGGAGGAGGGGGAAGAGACAGCTGGGCACACTACAGAGGGTACCCATGCTGGTTGCCTCTCATCTGTTCAGCATCTATGGAGGAGGAGGAGGATCCTGAAAGTCATTTTCCTAGTGAAGACAGCCATGTCTTGCATACTGGTACCCTGGCACACATGGTTGACTTCATGTTAGGCTGCCTTTCTCGTGACCCTTGCATTAGACGCATTCTGGCCAACACAGATTACTGGGTGTACACCCTTCTCGACCCATGGTACAAGGAGAACCTTTCCACTCTCATTCCCGAAGAGGAAAGGGGTACGAGAGTGATGCAATACCACAGGGCCCTGGTGGAAATAGTGATGCTAAACTTCCCATCTGACAGCGCTAGTGGCAGAAGGCGCAGTTCCGAGGGCCAAGTAGCAGGGGAGGTGTGGAGATCAGGCAGCATGTCCAGCGCAGGCAGGGGAACACTCTCCAAGGCCTTTACCAGCTTTATGGCTCCCAAGCAAGACTGTGTCACCACTCCCCAGTCAAAGCTGAGTCGGAGGGAGCACTGTAAAAAGATGGTGAGGGAGTATGTAGCCGATCGTACCACCATCCTCCGTGATGCCTCTGCTCCATACAACTATTGGGCGTCAAAGCTGGACACGTGGCACGAACTTGCGCTGTACGCCCTGGAGGTGCTGGCTTGCCCTGCCGCTAGCGTCTTTTCAGAGAGGGTGTTTAGTGCAGCTGGGGGAATCATCTGAAAGTTCGACTTGAGCAACAAGCACCCGAGCATTTTGGTGCTAGCTCATCTCTACACAAAGCACATGACAATGCAGCTGGTAGTCAGGCAGGACTAGATTGGGAAAAAGCAAAGCAGGTGAGTATTCTGTTTTCTTTTACTTTTTAGCCTCACCCGGCCACTTTGTAAGCTGGATTCTGAAGGGAATGCCTGTAGCAGCCGCAGTTGTGGGTGGACCCAGGGTATGACCGGCCCACAAGGATTTTTCCCGGTGGACTGAGTGGCCAATCTGTCTATGGTGTCACGGCACCCTTGGCAGGTTCTTACAGCACACCAGGTTGGGAATCACTACTCTAATGTATAGATACCACTTTTGTTTTCTCAGTAGTGAAGGCTGTTGGCCCCTGTGAGAAGAGCTCCTGATATTGTGCCCTCATGACTGCTCTTCATGCCTTGGGTTCCGGGAGTATGAACCACACAAGTGGTTGATGTGCACAACAAGGGCTCTTTTTCCATGGGTTTTGATGCTAGGCTCCAACAAGCTTTTGACAGTGCTGAACTGGCAACAAGAAGTGTTGTCATCTTCACTTACAAAATACAAGGGCCTATGTCTGGATCTTGTAGGGTTTTCCCCATATTGTCCACCAGATAATTGATGACAATGGGCTGTATCTGTAGTAAATAAATATGGCCTCTCAGTATTTCTGAATCCCTACTGTCCACCTTTTCCCTCAGGTTCCAGCTCTGGCTTCATGTCTATGCGAGGAGGTAACTGCTGGAAGATGGGCCCTCAAGGATCCTCCAGTGAAGGGCCCCACTCATTCTTCTAATACCTTTGTCCATTGGGATGACTTGATCTAAAACCATCACTAATATCAATGGAATGCTGGAAAATGTTATTATATTCCAAACTGTAAAGAGCAAATGACTGGAGCAGAGGGCATTTTGGTCTATGTGAAGATTCTTATCTAACCCTCCTCTAGAAGGAAGAAGACATAGTCTGGGGGTTCTTTAGATTGGCTGGTTGGAAGGGCTCTTGTTCTACATAGTCCCAAGAAAAACTACCTTCACACCACTCTATTGTATTGCTGGTTCTTTAGTCAAAGAATCATCTTGGCCAGATCAAATCTGTCAGAGACAAACTAATGTGACCCCGGCTCCACCAATCCATGGACATAGTCTGGAGACCATCGACCAACCCATCCGTCAGCATAAACTGTTTATGATCTCCTAATAATTAATGACTATTCCTTTCATTTTTATTTTATTAAAGCAGATCTGCATTATATCCCCATTGTTGAGACTTTGCCCATTTATTGAGACTCCTCCCCTTATTGTGGCTTCTTCCCCTCAATTTATATGCAGTAGCCATCAGACTATCCACTTCTTCTCTCTGTTAATTTAGTTATTTGTAGTTTATAATCATCTGTTTAAACTGTAATGTTATAATCTCTTCTGGTATTGACTCCCTGCTGTTCTTTATGGCTGTAGACAGCAGTCAATCTAAACAAGCAGAGCTGCAGCGTAAAGCATGGAGGAGAAACAAAGCATTAGCCTGGACCTCTGGTAAGACAGATATTAAGTGTTCTCATTGCCTCAAACTCAACTATAAAATGTGCATAAACTGAAGCCATTGGTGTGCCCTAAAGAAGAAAAGCTGCAGTGTAAGGACCCCTGTCCACGGGCGAGGCGGAATATCTTCTGGGACTTCTCCTGTTCTCCAAGATAATTGCAAGAGGTGCAGCAATTACCTCTGCTGCTTCCTTCACTACCCTAGGATGTAATTCATCTGGACCTGAAGACTTGAATTTATTTAAGTTAGGTCATCTCTCTGCTTACAGGTAGCCTGTATTCTTTTATTCCTTCAATAGCACAGGGAAGCTCAGCTGATGTTACATTTACTTCCTGAGAGAAAACAGATACAAAATAGGAATTTAAAAGTTCTACCTTCTCAACAGCATTTTTTAACCAATTCACCATTTTCATCCTGTAAACATCCAATAGCATCTTTGACTTTTCATTTGCTTTTAACATACCCCCAAATTCTTTTTTATTGCTTTTGGCTCCTCTTGCAAGTTTCAATTCATTATTACCTTTAGCTTTTCTGACAATTGCCCTACAGTTTCTGCAGATTGTATTATATTCTTCTTTAGATAGCCCTCCCCCCTTTACATTTGATAAACACATCTTTCTTTCTTTTTAGCATGTGTGCAACCTCAGTGTTCATCCATCCTGGTCTCTTTAAATGCTTCCCATTCTTCCTTCTTTTAGAGATTGTTAACGGTTGTGCTTTGAGAATCTCATTATGTAATATTGCCAACCTACTTGGACATTTCTGTCCTTAAGAACATCCAGCCATTGGATCCTTCTTACCCTGTTTCTGAATCAATTGAAATCTGCCTTTGTGAAAACCAACCCCGAGGTCTGAGTTTTCTCAGGCCTTCCTCCCCTTGTTATCCAAAATTCAAGGATAGCATGATTACTGCCTCCCCTAAAGGCCCTTTTACACACAACGAGTGTTGGCAAATGATGCCCGACACTCTTCCCTGTGTATCCTCACTCTCATGCTGTTACACAGGGGCAAGTATCACTGGATCGCTGACAGTGCAGTCAGCAGGGGGCCGTGGGGGCTGGAGGAGAGTTCTCTCCCTGCCCCTCTCCATTTACTGTAAGCAGCAGCCACTCAGTACTAAATGGCTGCTGTTTACACTAAACGATCGTCATTCAGGATTTTAAGTAGTTTTTGTATGCTTTTACATGGGACGATTATCGTTTAAAAGCCCCCGGAAGCGAGGGTTTTTGAATAACCAGAACAATATTCATTCTGTGTTAAAGGGCCTTAAGGTCCCAGCCACCCATACTTCCTCAACCATTTCCTCCCTATTGGTAAGAATTAGGTCCAGGATCGCAAAGCCCCTTGTTTTCTCTTCTACTTTTTGGAAGATAAAGTTGTCAGCAACATCATCTATCAGGCAAAAGTTGAGCCGCCCCATGCACAATAGAGAGTTGTGCGAACCTGTTGCTATTAGTAGGCTCAGACAACTAAAGGATGCAGTGACCGAGGCACAGGGCGCACAGCTGAGGAGATGGTGGAGTAGCTGTTAGGGATGTCACGGTGGCACTGCCATCTCCTCCCCTGAGGGACACGTGCAACCATTTACCAATGCCCTGGCAGGCCTCTCCAGGCAACGCTGGTGATGCAGTTACCTGTACAAACCTCTGGGTGGAAACTTCAGTATATGTCATGGGTGACGCCCTGTTCCATCCACTGCGGTGAACTCTGACGATGGTGCAATAAATAGTCCACACACAGGGCTGTACTTTAAATAGACTAAACCAGAAAACAATTGGTAAAGCCTTTCTTTACTGGAACATACAAGAGGAATAATGCACAACAGTTCTTGCAATGGAGGAATGGAATCTTTCTACAGGTATTAGTATATCTTGACTCCACCAGGAGTTACAGGTGGAGTCAATATTGACAGGGGGTGATGTCCCCCGCAGCTGATTGACTGCAGACACTGTTTGCCTTCAGGTCGAGCAAGCTCAGTAAAGTTCAAGGAGATGTCCCGCGCCGAAACGGGTTTTTTTTTTTTTAAACCCCCCCCCCGTTCGGCGCGAGACAACCCCGATGCAGGGGTTAAAAAACCCACCCGCACAGCGCTTACCTGAATCCCGGCGGTCCGGCGTCTTCATACTCACCTGCTGAAGATGGCCGCCGGGATCCTCTGTCTTCATGGACCGCAGGGCTTCTGTGCGGTCCATTGCCGATTCCAGCCTCCTGATTGGCTGGAATCGGCACGTGACGGGGCGGAGCTACACGGAGCCCCATAGAGAAGAGGAGAAGACCCGGACTGCGCAAGCGCGGCTAATTTGGCCATCGGAGGGCGAAAATTAGTCGGCACCATGGAGACGAGGACGCTAGCAACGGAGCAGGTAAGTATAAAACTTTTTATAACTTCTGTATGGCTCATAATTAATGCACAATGTATATTACAAAGTGCATTATTATGGCCATACAGAAGTGTATAGACCCACTTGCTGCCTCGGGACATCTCCTTTAATGAGAAAAGCGATGCAGCGTCCATCGGTCCAGCAAAGACACAAAAGTAAGGATCAAAAGGCATTTAGCGGTGGCCGCCGCTGCACAGCTCTAAGAGCAAGTGGCTTTATCGCCAGCGTTGGCTGTCGGCCACAAGGCGGAACCCACCTTTCACTGGTTTTCCAGGAGTGGCCGTGAGGGAGAAGAAATGCGTCCGCCACTACTCAGCTCACAGCCGTGGCCGTCACCTTATGCGTGAAGCAGCAGTGGCGGCAGGGAAGAAGAGCTGAGAGGTCGCATGCTTACTATGCTTGAGAGACATGGCAGCCGGGACAGACCTTAAACGCTTCAGTTTGTGCATACTTTTGTCCCTGTGCTCCACCCTTCGGCTGACGGTTAATACTATTCTTAGACTTCCATTATTACATGTAGATGTTGCCATGTTACAGCGGTAACATGCCATTATTTATAGGTAATAATGTAAGACTTACAACGGTAGTAACCCTCAGCCAAAGGCTGCAGCCCTGGGACAAGTCTATGCACACTGTGCTGGTAGGACTTACGTGCCTTAGCCCAATCGGGAGCTGGAGGTGTAAGAGGGGCGTTCCCCCTGTCAAAACCCTAGCTTCAGGTGGCGTCAAGATACACTAATACCCTTGATACATACAGTCCATGTTATCTCAGTACTTATTCTAATATATAGGGGGACAGACATGGCTACACAGTGCACCCTTAGTACTTGTCCTAATATATAGTGACCCAGACATGGCTACACAGTGCACCCATAGTACTTGTCCTAATATATAGGGGACCAGACATGGCTACACAGTGCGCCCTTAGTACTTGTCCTAATATATAGGGGACCCTGACACAACTACACAGAGAACCCTTAGTACTTGTCCCAATATAAGGTGGCTGGATTTTCCCAGGATGAAAGCGGCACAAAGGGATGTCGTTAGAGGATGGGTCTTATCACAACATATGATTTTACCTCCAGCATTATAAAATGTACAGGGCCATTTAAAAAAAGAGAGGGAGCAAATTCTGTGGCATTTCTGCGTCCAAAAGACAGTCAGAGTCTGTAGCATTGGTGCGGAGTTTGACTGGAAATCAGGCGCGTATCCACAGTTTATTTGAAACTATGCGGTGCTTCTCCTTGAACTGGATACCATTTTCTCCAGCAGGTTTCGGGGTATTCTGAAGCTTCCTAATTGTGTAGTATGGCATGTGCACGCCTTATAACAACCAGTCATACACAAGATGTAAGTCTCAGGTCTAAACTGGATCTGCGCGGTGGGGCGTGAGGGTGTGGGCGCAGGCCATGAGGCGGTAGTGCCTGTGTCCTGAGTGGGGGGTTGCATCTCAGTGGCAGGTTGGGGCACAGGGGGAGAGGCAGGGGTGCAAACCGGAGGCGCTGAACGGCCTTCGTCCCACCTTGTGGGGTGCTTGGCCATCATATGTCTGCGCATGGTGGTGGTGGTGAGGCTGTTGGTGTTGGCTCCCCGGCTGAGCTTTGCGCGACAAAGGTTGCACACCACTGTTCGTCGGTCGTCAGGCGTCTCTGTGAAAAACTGCCAGACCTTAGAGCACCTCGGCCTCTGCAGGGTGGCATGGCGCGAGGGGGCGCTTTGGGAAACAGTTGGTGGATTATTCGGTCTGGCCCTGCCTCTACCCCTGGCCACCGCACTGCCTCTTGCAACCTGCCCTGCTGCTGCCCTTGACTCCCCCTCTGAAGACCTGTCCTCCTGAGTAAGCGTTGCACACCAGGTGGGGTCAGTCACCTCATCGTCCTGCTGCTCTTCCTCCGAATCCTCTGTGCGCTGCTCCCTTGGACTTACTGCCCTTACTACTACCTCACTGCAAGACAACTGTGTCTGATCGTCATCGTCCTCCTCACCCACAGAAAGTTGTTGAGACAGTTGGCGGAAGTCCCCAGCCTCTTCCCCCGGACCCCGGGAACTTTCGAATGGTTGGGCATCAGTGACGATAAACTCCTCTGGTGGGAGAGGAACCGCTGCTGCCCAATCTAAGCAGGGGCCCGAGAACAGTTCCTGGGAGTGTTCCCGCTCCTGAGCAGGTGTCATTGTAGTGGAGTGAGGAGGCTGGGAGGAAGGAGGAGCAGCAGACAGAGGATTCGGATTTGCAGCTGTGGACGGTGCAGAACTGCGGGTTGACGATAGGTTGCTCGAAGCACTTTCTGCCATCCACGACAGGACCTGCTCACACTGCTCATTTTCTAATAACCGTCTCCCGCGTGGACCCATTAATTGGGCGATGAATGTGGGGACGCCAGAAACATGCCTCTCTCCTAATCGCGCAGCAGTCGGCTGCGACACACCTGGATCAGGAGCTCGGCCTGTGCCCACACCCTGACTTGGCCCTCCGCGTCCTCGGCCGCGTCCACGTCCTCTAGGCCTACCCCTACCCCTCAGCATGCTGTATTACCAGTGATTTGATTTCACAGGCAGGAAATAAATTGGCGCAAGACTGCAGGCCAAATATAATTTTTTCCCTTTTTTGAAAACGAAAGGCCCCACTGCCTCTAGTGAATGAATAATCTAAGTTTAATAACTGTGCTGTGGCCCTGCTAATGTGTCACAGAACGTGAGGGTAGCAGAGTTATTATAACTCTGGCAGAGCAGGTATTTTTTTCCCAATTAAGGAAAGCAAATGGCGAAGCCAGCAGTAAAACGTAGCTGGGTGCGTCTGATTTTTAAACGTTGCACACGCAGCCGACACGTACACACAGCCCTTAGGACGGACAGAGGCAGGACAAATAGATTTTTTTTCAGTTTTTTTCCACCAAAAGGCAGCACTGCGTATATTCAATGAACATGAGAAGTTTAATAACTGTGCTGTGGCCCTGCTAATGTGGCACAGAACTTGAGGGTAGCAGAGTTATTATAACTCTGGCAGAGCAGGTATTTTTTTTCCAAAGTAAGGAAAGCAAATGGCGAAGCCAGGAGTAAAACGTAGCTGGGTGCGTCTGATTTTTAAACGTTGCACACGCAGCCGACACGTGTCCACAGCCCTTAGGACGGACAGAGGCAGGTCAAATAGAATTTTTTTCACTTGTTTTACAAGCAAAAGGCCGCACTGCGTATATTCAATGAATAATAACTGTGTTGTGGCCCTGCCTACACAATTCTTTCCCTGCAATATCAATGGAGGGTGCAATGCTCTGCAGAGGCGATTTTGAGAAGAAAAAAAATATGCAGCACAGCTAACAGCAGCCAGCACAGTACTGCACATGGTTAAATATGGCCCTAGAAAGGACCGTTGAGGTTCTTGAAGGCTACACTCACTCCTAACACTCTCCCTGCCTATGCAACACTTCTGTCCCTAATGCCGGGTGCAACGCTCTGCAGAGCCGATTTTGAGAAAAAAAAAATTGCCACTGCTAACAGCAGCCAACACACAGCTATCAGTGGCCCTAATAAGGACCTTTGGGGGTCTTGAAGCCTACACTAACTACCAATTCTTTCCCTACAGCAGCTCCGGTACAAACAGCACTGTCCCTCATCTAACTCACAAGGCATCTGAGGCGAGCCGCGGGAGGGGCCGACTTTTATATTAGGCGGACACCTGATCTCCCCAGCCACTCACTGCAGGGGGGTGGTATAGGGCTTGAACGACGCAGGGGGAAGTTGTAATGCCTTCCCTGTCTTTCAATTGGCCAGAAAAGCGCGCTAACGTCTCAGGGAAGGAAGTGAAAGTAACACGAACACCGCATGGTGTTCGTTACGAATAACGAACATCCCGAACACCCTAATATCCGCACGGATATCAAGTTCGGACGAACACGTTCGCTCATCTCTAGTTGTGACGTTTTGCAAAATAAATTTTTCGTACCATAATTTTCTCAAATGTTCACTATTTGCTGTATACTTGTAGAACTGACTGAGTTATTGCATCACCAGAACTCGTCATACTGATGTCAGTCTCTTGTTACTGGGTACCTTGGCCGTTCCTCTTTACAATGAGATATTTAACACTATTGTCATACGTCTAGAAATTAGTTTAATTGTAAAACTTTCATGTTTCTGCACCGAGTACGGTTCCTAAACTATACACACATTCTACGTCAAGTCTGCTCTCTGCTGTTATACTAGAGGCAGCTTAGCAGAGTTGTAGCGTTCAGCTGGTTGAAGACCTGCCCAGTTCAGGTGATACTATGGATACTTTTTAAGAATTAGGTTGCCTTCAGTGCACTTTCAGCACGGTTGCTACATGTGGATATGCAATAAAAAAGAGCTACAGTATCCAGATGTTCTCTAAACCTTATCACACAGTTTTAAGCTAAAACTTGTAGTTACATGGGAGTGGAGGAGCTCACGTTGCTATTGTATTGCTGCTCTTCTTCAGAAGGAATGAGCGTGGCTGCTGCTCCAGGAAAAGCCCCGACTCCTTGATGATGTGGGTGCTGATGTGATTAGTGCTTTGTGATTAGCATGTCACCTGCTCTGGTAACAGTCGGAAGAGTGTCACATAAGCGCCGGATTGTGCCATTTGTGCACAGGCGTGGCACATGCCACGTGGTGTGCTGTGAGCCCCTACTAGGGGTGAGTGCTGAGGAGACACTGCTGCCACAACTGCGGAATGGATGGCCCATATGAGAACTACAGATACTGAAGAGTGTCCCAGAATGTGTGCAGGGGCAGAGGATGTCTACCACCTGAGCTGTGGCTTGTCAATGGTGGAATCTGTTTATATGCTCCCCCCACCCCACCCCCTCCCATTGCAAACAGCCAGAGGGGAGGAGAGCCGCAGAGAGCTGGCGAGGGGGAGGGAAGAGGAAGACGGCTCATATGGTAGCGTATATCGTCCGGCCGTGAAAACGTTGTCCGATATACGCTCATGGGAATAAGCCCTTAAGTTGTTAACTGCCTTAAAGGGATTTTCCCACAACTTCAGACCAGCATCACATGAGCTTATGCATATTTGAACACATGGCGTTTTTGAGGGCTGAACTATGCTTTTTTGTGCGCTCATCTGTGTATTTTACTCTACACAAAGCATGCGCATTTCTGTTAAGTCGCCCTGATTTATACGGCTTTTCAGTCTACTGAGTACCAAATGTGTTCTTTTTTCAGTGGAATTACACAGTGTTTTACACATCTCCTAGTTCATTGCTCATGCATTTGCACACTCCCCATTGACTTCTATGGAGGTCTTTAGTGTGCAAATGTGTAGGAAAAAAGAGCATGGTGAGGTTTTTTTGTGCAACCCAAATGTGTAGAAAAAATACAGGCATGTGGACGAATCCAATGTAATGAATTGGCTCTATTCTCTATGTATTGTACACATATATTTTGTGTGTGCCTAAGCCTGTGTGGCGCAGGCTTTAAATTGCTTTACAACCACTTAGTTCTTCCTGGTTGTTGACTAGGACATGTGATCCTTAAAGGGGTTGTCTCGCGGCAAACATCAAAATTTTATATTAGCCCATTCCCCCTGTCACCCCCCTGACATAAAATAGCATTTTAAAGCGGTTTTTAAACCGCTTGCTACTCACTGATGTGATGAAAGATGAACTTATAAAATACTTCTCCCAAGATGGCCGCTGGTCCTTTCCCAGGCATGCACTGCGGTTTTCTCCCATGGTGCACCGTGGGTCTTCTCCCATGGTGCACCATGGGCTCTGTGCGTTCCATTGCCGATTTAAGCCTCCTGATTGGCTGGAATCGGCACACGTGATGGGGCGGAGCTACGCGATGACGCGTAGAAGGGGCGGAGCCAGAACTTTGCTTGTGCCCGGACCGACCAGAAGCAGAAAACCGCACAGCGCAAGCGCGTCTAAAAATGCCAGAAGACATCAGAATTAGACGGAGCCATGGAGACGGGGACGCCAGCAACGGAGCAGGAAGTGAATAACTTCTGTATGGCTCATATTTAATGCACATATTTAATGTATATTACAAAGTGCGTTAATATGGCCATACAGAAATGTATAACCCTACTTGCTTTCGTGAGACAACCCCTTTAAGGTCCCCATACACAGTGGACTACAGTTATTACCTAAACCTGCCAATTTCCGTGGGATGACCCGTATATGGGGCCCTTTGAGCTTCTCCCAACAGATGATGTTGAGGAATCAAGGATCAGGTATGTTGAATGTTAAAGCCTGATCCTTTTGTTCCCCTGGAGATAAGTTGCCACCAGAACTGTCTGCTGTGGTCAAACCGAGCACTCATGTGTAAGAAGAGCAGAATGGCAAAAGAGGAAGAGCTAAGCCAACTCTATAGCCCACTATATGGTAAGCCAGGGCCCACCACTGAATCCAGCAACCACCAATGGCTATTATGTGATACACGAAGCATTTTACACATATGGCCATGGGAACGAGCCCTTACAGGTGTTATTCCAGGATTGAATGTTATCCTCTGTTTACAAGATAGGGGATTCATTTCAAATCACTAGGAATCTGAGTACTGGAACGCCCCCAATTCTGAGAACAGGGTCCGCTGCATCCAGGAATGAACAGAATGGCAGTTGTTAATGCACCCTGTTGCTTCATTAATTCCAATGGAACCGCTGGAGATAGCAGAGTTCAAGCGCTCAGCTATTCCTCTGTCAGTCATATTGAAATTAATGAAGTTGTAATGTTCATGCTCAACCATCGCTTCATTCATTTGGAGACCTTTGGGACCTGCGTTGGACCCCCAATCAGAAAGTCATTCTCAGTCCTGTGAATAGGGCTAACGCTCAAACTCTGCAAACCTCTTTAAGATGGTCATACACATGGAGATGAACTGCCACCAGAGATGCCTGACAAAGCAGCTACTCCCTCTACCTATTGATGGCACATAAATAGAGATGAGCGAGCACCAAAATGCTCGGGTGCTCGTTACTCGGGACGAACTTTTCGCGATGCTCGAGGGTTCGTTTCGAGTAACGAACCCCATTAAAGTCAATGGGCGACCCGAGCATTTTTGTATTTCGCCGATGCTCGCTAAGGTTTCCTTGTGTGAAAATCTGGGCAATTCAAGAAAGTGATGGGAACGACACAGCAACGGATAGGGCAGGCGAGGGGCTACATGTTGGGCTGCATCTCAAGTTCACAGGTCCCACTATTAAGCCACAATACCGGCAAGAGTGGGCCCCCCCCCCTCCCAACAACTTTTACTTCTGAAAAGCCCTCATTAGCATGGCATACCTTAGCTAAGCACCACACTACCTCCAACAAAGCACAATCACTGCCTGCATGACACTCCACTGCCACTTCTCCTGGGTTACATGCTGCCCAACCGCCCCCCCCTCCCCCCCACAGCGCACACCAAAGTGTCCCTGCGCAGCCTTCAGCTGCCCTCATGCCACACCACCCTCATGTCTATTTAGAAGTGCGTCTGCCATGAGGAGGAACCGCAGGCACACACTGCAGAGGGTTGGCACGGCTAGGCAGCGACCCTCTTTAAAAGGGGCGGGGCGATAGCCCACAATGCTGTACAGAAGCAATGAGAAATAGAATCCTGTGCCACCGCCATCAGGAGCTGCACACGTGGGCATAGCAATGGGGAACCTATGTGCCACACACTATTCATTCTGTCAAGGTGTCTCTGCATGCCCCAGTCAGACCGGGCTTTTTAATTCATAGACACAGGCAGGTACAACTCCCTATTGTGAAGTCCCTGTCGACCGACAGCATGGGTGGCTCCCTGGAACCCACCGGCGATACACAAAAATATCCCATTGCATTGCCCAACACAGCTGAGGTAGTAACGTCGTGCTTAATGCAGGTGGGCTTCGGCCCACACTGCATGCCCCAGTCAGACTGGGGTTCTTTGCAAGTGGAAACAGATGCATTTATAATTCCCTGTGGACCCACAGCATGGGTGGGTGCCAGAAAGCCACCGGCGGTACATAGAAATATCCCATTGCATTGCCCAACACAGCTGAGGTAGTAATGTTGTGCTTAATGCAGGTGGGCTTCGGCCCACACTGCATGCCCCAGTCAGACTGGGGTTCTTTACAAGTGGACACATGTAGGTTAAACTCCGTGTGCACCTACAGCATGGGTGGCTCCCTGGAACCCACCGGCGATACACAAAAATATCCCATTGCATTGCCCAACACAGCTGAGGTAGTAATGTCGTACTTAATGCAGGTGGGCTTCGGCCCACACTGCATGCCCCAGTCAGACTGGGGTTCTTTACAAGTGGAAACAGATGCATTTATAATTCCCTGTGGACCCACAGCATGGGTGGGTGCCAGGAAGCCACCGGCGGTACATAGAAATATCCCATTGCATTGCCCAACACAGCGGATTTAACGTCAGCTGTAATGCAGGTGGGCTAAAAATTCATTTGATTACACTGTAGGCGAGGGCCCACAAAAATTGCTGTATCAACAGTACTAATGTACATCCAAAAAATTGGCCATGGCCAACCAAGAGGGCAGGTGAAACCCATTAATCGCTTTGGTTAATGTGGCTTAAGTGGTAACTAGGCCTGGAGGCAGCCCAGTTTAACGAAAAATTGGTTCAAGTTAAAGTTTCAACGCTTTTAAGAGTATTGAAACATATAAAAATTGTTTAGAAAAATTAGATGAGTGAGCCTTGTGGCCCTAAGAAAAATTGCCCGTTCAGCGTGATTACGTGAGGTTTCAGGAGGAGGAGCAGGAGGAGGAGGAGGAGGAATATTAGACACAGATTGATGAAGCAGAAATGTCCCCGTTTTGGATGGTGAGAGAGAACGTAGCTTCCATCCGCGGGTGCAGCCTACGTATTGCTTACGTATCGCTGCTGTCTGCTGGTGGAGAAGAGAAGTCTGGGGAAATCCAGGCTTTGTTCATCTTGATGAGTGTTAGCCTGTCGGCACTGTCGGTTGACAGGCGGGTACGCTTATCTGTGATGATTCCCCCAGCCGCACTAAACACCCTTTCCGACAAGACGCTAGCCGCAGGACAAGCAAGCACCTCCAGGGCATACAGCGCTAGTTCAGGCCACGTGTCCAGCTTCGACACCCAGTAGTTGTAGGTGGCAGAGGCGTCACGGAGGACGGTCGTGCGATCGGCTACGTACTCCCTCACCATCCTTTTACAGTGCTCCCGCGGATTCAGCCTTGACTGGGGAGCGGTGACACAGTCTTGGTGGGGAGCCATAAAGCTGTCCAGGCCCTTAAAGACTGTTGCACTGCCTGGGCTGTACATACTGCTCGATCTCCGCACCTCCCCTGCTACCTGGCCCTCGGAACTGCGCCTTCTGCCACTAGCGCTGTCGGATGGGAATTTTACCATCAGCTTGTCCGCCAGGGTCCTGTGGTATAGCAACACTCTCGAACCCCTTTCCTCTTCGGGAATGAGAGTGGGAAGGTTCTCCTTATAGCGTGGGTCGAGCAGTGTGTACACCCAGTAATCCGTAGTGGCCAGAATGCGTGTAACGCGAGGGTCACGAGAAAGGCATCCTAACATGAAGTCAGCCATGTGTGCCAGGGTACCTGTACGCAACACATGGCTGTCCGCACTAGGAAGATCACTTTCAGGATCCTCCTCCTCCTCCTCCTCCTCCGGCCATACACGCTGAAATGATGACAGGCAAGCAGCATGGGTACCGTCAGCAGTGGCCCAAGCTGTCTCTTCCCCCTCCTCCTCATGCTCCTCCTCCTCCTCCTCCTGAACGCGCTGAGATATAGACAGGAGGGTGCTCTGACTATCCAGCGACATACTGTCTTCCCCCGGCTCTGTTTCCGAGCGCAAAGCGGCTGCCTTTATGGTTTGCAGGGAACTTCTCAAGATGCATAGCAGAGGAATGGTGACGCTAATGATTGCAGCATCGCCGCTCACCACCTGGGTAGACTGCTCAAAGTTTCGAAGGACCTGGCAGATGTCTGCCAACGAGGCCCACTCTTCTGAAAAGAATTGAGGAGGCTGACTCCCACTGCGCCGCCGATGTTGGAGTTGGTATTCCACTATAGCTCTACGCTGCTCATAGAGCCTAGCCAACATGTGGAGCGTAGAGTTCCACCGTGTGGGCACGTCGCACAGCAGTCGGTGCACTGGCAGATTAAACCGATGTTGCAGGGTGCGCAGGGTGGCAGCGTCCGTGTGGGACTTGCGGAAATGTGCGCAGAGCCGGCGCACCTTTACGAGCAGGTCTGACAAGCGTGGGTAGCTTTTCAGAAAGCGCTGAACCACCAAATTAAAGACATGGGCCAGGCATGGCACGTGCGTGAGGCTGCCGAGCTGCAGAGCCGCCACCAGGTTACGGCCGTTGTCACACACGACCATGCCCGGCTGGAGGCTCAGCGGCGCAAGCCAACGGTCGGTCTGCTCTGTCAGACCCTGCAGCAGTTCGTGGGCCGTGTGCCTCCTATCTCCTAAGCTGAGTAGTTTCAGCACGGCCTGCTGACGCTTGCCCACCACTGTGCTGCCACGCCGCGCGACACCGACTGCTGGCGAAGTCCTGCTGCTGCTGACACATCTAGATTGCGAGACAGAGGTTGAGGAGGAGGAGGAGGGTGCTTTAGTGGAGGAAGCATACACCGCCGAACATACCACCACCGAGCTGGGGCCCGCAATTCTGGGGGTGGGTAGGACGTGAGCGGTCCCAGGCTCTGACTCTGTCCCAGCCTCCACTAAATTCACCCAATGTGCCGTCAGGGAGATGTAGTGGCCCTGCCCGCCTGTGCTTGTCCACGTGTCCGTAGTTAAGTGGACCTTGCCACTAACCGCATTGGTGAGGGCGCGTACAATGTTGCGGGAGACGTGGTCGCGCAGGGCTGGGACGGCACATCGGGAAAAGTAGTGGCGACTGGGAACTGAGTAGCGCGGGGCCGCCGCCGCCATCATAGCTTTGAAAGCCTCCGTTTGCACAACCCTATACGGCAGCATCTCAAGGCTGATAAATTTGGCTATGTGGACGGTTAACGATTGAGCGTGCGGGTGCGTGGCGGCGTACTTGCGCTTGCGCTCCAACACTTGCGCTAGCGATGGCTGGACTGTGCGGTGCGAAACATTGGTGGATGGGGCCGAGGACAGCGGAGGTGAGGGTGTGGGTGCAGGCCATGAGACGGTAGTGCCTGTGTCCTGAGAGGGGGGTTGGATCTCAGTGGCAGGTTGGGGCACAGGGGGAGAGGCAGCGGTGCAAACCGGAGGCGGTGAACGGCCTTCGTCCCACCTTGTGGGGTGCTTGGCCATCATATGTCTGCGCATGCTGGTGGTGGTGAGGCTGTTGGTGGTGGCTCCGCGGCTGATCTTGGCGCGACAAAGGTTGCACACCACTGTTCGTCGGTCGTCAGGCGTCTCGGTGAAAAACTGCCAGACCTTAGAGCACCTCGGCCTCTGCAGGGTGGCATGGCGCGAGGGTGTGCTTTGGGAAACAGTTGGTGGATTATTTGGTCTGGCCCTGCCTCTACCCCTGGACACCGCACTGCCTCTTGCAACCTGCCCTGTTGCTGCCCGTGCCTCCCCCTCTGAAGACCTGTCCTGTGTAGGCGTTGCACACCAGGTGGGGTCAGTCACCTCATCGTCCTGCTGCTCTTCCTCCGAATCCTCTGTGCGCTCCTCCCTCGGACATACTGCCCTTACTACTACCTCACTGCAAGACAACTGTGTCTCATCGTCATCGTCCTCCTCACCCACTGAAAGGTCTTGAGACAGTTGCCGGAAGTACCCAGCCTCATCCCCCGGACCCCGGGAACTTTCCAATGGTTGTGCATCAGTGACGATAAACTCATCTGGTGGGAGAGGAACCACTGCTGCCCAATCTGAGCAGGGGCCCGAGAACAGTTCCTGGGAGTCTTCCCGCTCCTGAGCATGTGTCATTGTAGTGGAGTGAGGAGGCTGGGAGGAAGGAGGAGCAGCAGACAGAGGATTCGGATTTGCAGCACTGGACGGCGCAGCACTCTGGGTGGATGATAGCTTGCTTGAAGCACTTTCTGCCATCCACGACAGGACCTGCTCACACTGCTCATTTTCTAATAAAGGTCTCCCGCGTGGACCCATTAATTGGGCGATGAATGTGGGGACGCCAGAAACGTGCCTCTCTCCTAATCGCGCAGCAGTCGGCTGCGACACACCTGGATCAGGAGCTCGGCCTGTGCCCACACCCTCACTTGGGCCTACGCGTCCTCGGCCGCGTCCACGTCCTCTCGGCCTACCCCTACCCCTCAGCATGCTGTATTACCAGTGATTTCCAAGCCAGGAAAGAAATTGGCGCAAGCCTGCAGCCAAAATAGAATTTTTTCCCTTGTTTTTCAAAGCACAAGCCACACTGCGTGTATTCAATGAATACTACTAAGTTTAATAACTGTGTTGTGGCCCTGGAAATGTGTCAGAGAACTGCAGTGATGCAAAGTTATTGGCTCCAGCAGATCAGGGATTTCCCATGCAGGAAAAAAATTGGCGCAAGCCTGCAGTAAAACGTAGCTGGCTGCATCTGATTTTTATTAACGTTCTGCACGCAGCACACACGTACCCAGAGCCCTGAGGACTGTCAGAGGCAGGCGAAATAGAATTTTTTCCCTTGCTTTTCAAAGGACAAGCCACACTGCGTCTATTCAATGAATACTACTAAGTTTAATTAACCCCTTCCCGCTACATGACGTACCTGGTACGTCATGTCATTAAAGTGTCGCCGCGGTGACAATCGCGGCGACACAGCAGCGATCTTGGCTGATATCGTCGGCAGACAAGCGAGGCATCCGGGCTGGGGACCAATCAGAGCGGTCCCTCCCCCACGATCGCTGTGATTGGTCAGGGAAAAACTCCCTGACCAATCACAGAGCGGCAGCGGTGTTCGCGCTGTTTAGAATAGGAGCTCTGTCTGCAAGCACCGCAGTGTGTTTCCGGTGCTTGTAGAAAGAGCAACCACCGTATTGTGTGCCATAAAAACGAGCGATTAGAGTGTAGATTAGGCAGGGAGTGAGTGTAGTGTAGTGTAGTGTAGTGTAGTGGAGTGGAGTGTAGCAGAGTGGAGTTAGTGATCAGTGTAGTGAAGAGGAGTTAGTCATCAGTGTGGTGTAGTGGAGTGAGTGTTAGTGATCAGTGTGGTGTAGTGTAGTGAGTGTAGTGAGTGATTGATCAGGCAGTGTAGTGTAGTGAGTGTAGTGAGTGATTGATCAGGCAGTGTAGTGTAGCAGAGTGGAGTGAGTGATCAGAAGTGCAGTGTAGTGTAGTGAGTGAGGGATCTGCAGTGTGTGATCAGAAGTGTAGTGAGTGAGCTGTAGCGTGCGATCAGCAGTGTAGTGTAGCGCAGCGTGTAGTCAGTGTATCCCTTGGTGTAAAAAAAAAAAAAAAAAGTTCCTGTTGTTCCCATTTTGTTACCTGTCCCGTCACCCGTTATTAGTTAGTGTAGCGTTTAGTTAGTCCGTCTAGTGTGTAGCGTGTCGTTAGTCCGTGTACTGTCAGTGTATTCGTCTGTGTAAAAAAAAAAAAAAAAAGTTCCTGTTGTTCCCATTTCGTTACCTGTCCCGTCACCCGTTATTAGTTAGTGTAGCGTTTAGTTAGTCCGTCTAGTGTGTAGCGTGTCGTTAGTCCGTGTACTGTCAGTGTATTCGTCTGTGTAAAAAAAAAAACAAAAAAAGTTCCTGTTGTTCCCATTTCGTTACCTGTCCCGTCACCCGTTATTAGTTAGTGTAGCGTTTAGTTAGTCCGTCTAGTGTGTAGCGTGTCGTTAGTCCGTGTTGTGTCAGTGTATTTGTCTCTGTAAAAAAAAAACCCAAAAAACCAAAAAAGTTCCTGTTGTTCCCATTTCGTTACCTGTCCCGTCACCCGTCATTAGTTAGTGTAGCGTGTCGTTAGTCCGTCTAGTGTGTAGTGTGTCGTTAGTCCGTGTTGTGTCAGTGTATTCGTCTGTGTAAAAAAAAAAAAAAAAGAAAACACTTACGTGAATACACCACATAAGTTTCCGCGTTCTTTCCGACCCCCGTCCCGTGGTCACCCCATCCCGCAGTGTCCCATCTAATAAAACTTTTTCCCCGTGTGCCCCATTTTATATAAATATGGCCCGCAGGAGGTACACTTCAGAGGAACTGTATGCAATCATTGCATCAGACTCGGACTCAGGTAGTGGTGATGACGACCCCACTTTTTTGGCATTCTCCGACTCCTCATCCTCATCCTCATCCAGCGAGTCTGAGCTCCCTGCACCCCCGAGAAGGCGTCCAAGGACCGCCACTGACCCCAATGCATCAGATGCTCACTGGAGTACCCCGGAAGATTACAGACCCCAGATCCCTGATTTTATTGGGAACCCAGGGATTCAATTTGATCCGGAAGGGCTCAGAGGGAAGGACTTCTTCAAGTTTTTTTTTTCAGAAGAGTTCATTGCCCATATTGTTACCCAGACTAATTTGTACGCCCAGAATTTTATTCAACAAAATCCCACCTCCAGCTATGCCAGACCCGATAAGTGGACCCCTGTGGATGTACCAGAGATACAAAAATTTTGGGGGCTTATACTAACCATGGGGCTAATAAAGAAGCCAACAATCAGGGCGTACTGGTCTACCGATATTTTGTACCACACCCCAATGTTCCGCATGGCGATGTCGAGGACGCGCTTTGAGTGTATTTTAAAATTTCTGCACTACAATGACAACCAGCTGTGCCCCCCCCCCAGCGATCACCCCAATTACGATCGGTTGTATAAGATCAGGCCCGTAATAGACCATTTTAACGCCAAGTTTGCCCAGGCGTATGCCCCACAGATAAACATTGCAGTAGACGAGTCCCTGGTACACTTCAAGGGGAGGCTAAAATTCCGCCAGTACCTGCCCAGTAAGCGGGCACGGTATAGTGTGAAGTTGTACAAGCTGTGCGAAAGTACATCAGGGTACACCCACAAGTTCCGTATTTACGAGGGGAAGGACACTAAAATTGAGCCCCCAGAATGCCCCCCCGTGCTGGGAGTAACAGGGAAAATAGTGTGGGAACTGGTGCACCCACTATTAGACCAGGGTTACCATCTGTACCTGGATAACTTTTATACCAGTGTCCCCCTGTTTCAGTGCCTCGCTTCCAGAGGAACAGTGGCATGTGGCACTGTTCGGAAAAATCAAAAAAGCCTCCCTAAGACGCTGCTTGGGCAACTGCTCAGAAGGGGTGAGAGCCGGGCCCAATGCAGCGACAATGTATTGTGCGTTAAATATAAGGACAAGAGGGATGTCCTTATGTTGACGACAATACACGGCCACAGCAGTACCCCCTGCCCAGTACGAGGTACCAGTGCAGAGACCCCCAAACCAGACTGCGTCCTCGACTATAATAAGTACATGGGAGGGGTCGATCTATCAGACCAGGTACTGGAGCCCTATAGAGCCATGCGGAAAACACGGGTGTGGTACAAAAAACTGGCCGTGCACCTCGTACAGATGGCACTGTATAATGCCTACGTGCTGTTCCGAGGTGCAGGCCACAGGGGGACATTCCTTGAATTTCAAGAGGAAGTTATCAAGGACCTAATATTTGGGGACCAGGAGGTGGGGGAGAGGCCCAGTACTTCTGGAAGCGAGGCCACAAGAATTGTACCAGGGCAGCATTTTCTCAGTGAAATTCCCTCCACTGCGACGAAGGGAAGGACCCAAAAGAGGTGCAGAGTGTGCTACAAACAGGGGATAAGAAAAGACACCAGATACCAGTGTGAAACGTGCCCCACACAACCCGGCCTCTGTATAAATGAGTGTTTTAAGATCTACCACACGTCCCTGAAATTTTAATTTTTTTATTGCCCTGACATTTTACCCTGATGTACTTCGCACAGCTTGTACATAAAGCCACATGCTAAGTCCTTCCCTTCTGAGCCCTGCGCCCTAAAAACAGTTTAGATTCACATATGGGGCATTTCCCTGTTGGGTAACATCATGGATTACGTTTTCTCCTTCTGCCCCTGGTAAAAAATAAAAATCTGGGCCTAAACTGAGCATTATTGGAAAAATGTGAATTTTTCATTCTCAACTCAAATTGTTAAAAAAAATTCCTCAAATACCTGTGGGTTCAAACCGCTCACTACACCCCTTAAAAAATTCCCTGAGGGGTGTAGTTTCCAATATGGGGTCAGTTGTTGGGGGTCTCAAATGCACTGGTACCTCAGGGGCACTGCAAACACTACATGGGGTCTGAAAATTATTCCAGCAAAATCTGCATTCAAAAAAAGCGCTCCTTTCTTTCTGAGCCCTGCCATGTGCCCAAACAACAGTTTACATCCACATATGGGGCATTTCCGTGCTCGAGAGTAATTGGGTAATGCATTATGGACTATGTTTTCTCCTTCTGCCACTGGTAAAAAATAAAAATCTGGGCCTAAACTGAGCATTATTGGAAAAATGTGAATTTTTCGTTCTCAACTCAAATTGTTAAAAAAAATTCCTCAAATACCTGTGGGTTCAAACCGCTCACTACACCCCTTAAAAAATTCCCTCAGGGGTGTAGTTTCCAAAATGGGGTCAGTTGTTGGGGGTCTCAAATGCACTGGTACCTCAGGGGCACTGCAAACACTACATGGGGTCTGAAAATTATTCCAGCAAAATCTGCATTCAAAAAAAGCGCTCCTTTCTTTCTGAGCCCTGCCATGTGCCCAAACAACAGTTTACATCCACATATGGGGCATTTCCGTGCTCGAGAGTAATTGGGTAATGCATTATGGACTATGTTTTCTCCTTCTGCCACTGGTAAAAAATAAAAATCTGGGCCTAAACTGAGCATTATTGGAAAAATGTGAATTTTTCGTTCTCAACTCAAATTGTTAAAAAAAATTCCTCAAATACCTGTGGGTTCAAACCGCTCACTACACCCCTTAAAAAATTCCCTCAGGGGTGTAGTTTCCAAAATGGGGTCAGTTGTTGGGGGTCTCAAATGCACTGGTACCTCAGGGGCACTGTAAACACTACACGGTGTCTGAAAATTATTCCAGCAAAATCTGCATTCAAAAAAAGCGCTCCTTTCTTTCTGAGCCCTGCCATGTGCCCAAACAACAGTTTACATCCACATATGGGGCATTTCCGTGCTCGAGAGTAATTGGGTAATGCATTATGGACTATGTTTTCTCCTTCTGCCCCTGGTAAAAAATAAAAATCTGGGCCTAAACTGAGCTTTATTGGAAAAATGTGAATTTTTCGTTCTCAACTCAAATTGTTAAGAAAAATTCCTCAAATACCTGTGGGTTCAAACCGCTCACTACACCCCTTAAAAAATTCCCTGAGGGGTGTAGTTTCCAAAATGGGGTCAGTTGTTGGGGGTTTCAAATGCACTGGTACCTCAGGGGCACTGTAAACACTACATGGGGTCTGAAAATTATTCCAGCAAAATCTGCATTCAAAAAGCCAAGAAGCGCTCCTATCCTTCTGAGTCCTGCCATGTGCCCATACAACAGGCTACGTCCACATATGGGGCATTTCCGTGTTCGAGAGCAACTGGGTAACGCATCATGGGGTACGTTTTTTCCTTCTGCCACTGGTAAAAAATATAAATCTGGGCCTAAAGCTGAACATTATGTGAAAAATGTGATTTTTTTGTATTGAACTCAAACTGTTAAAAAAATTCCTCAAATACCTGTGGGTTCAAACCGCTCACTACACCCCTTAAAAAATTCCCTGAGGGGTGTAGTTTCCAAAATGGGGTCAGTTGTTGGGGGTTTCAAATGCACTGGTACCTCAGGGGCACTGCAAACACTACATGGGGTCTGAAAATTATTCCAGCAAAATCTGCATTCAAAAAGCCAAGAAGCGCTCCTATCCTTCTGAGTCCTGCCATGTGCCCATACAACAGGCTACGTCCACATATGGGGCATTTCCGTGTTCGAGAGCAACTGGGTAACGCATCATGGGGTATGTTTTTTCTTTCTGCCACTGGTAAAAAATATAAATCTGGGCCTAAAGCTGAACATTATGTGAAAAATGTGATTTTTTTGTATTGAACTCAAACTGTTAAAAAAATTCCTCAAATACCTGTGGGTTCAAACCGCTCACTACACCCCTTAAAAAATTCCCTGAGGGGTGTAGTTTCCAAAATGGGGTCAGTTGTTGGGGGTTTCAAATGCACTGGTACCTCAGGGGCACTGTAAACACTACATGGGGTCTGAAAATTATTCCAGCAAAATCTGCATTCAAAAAGCCAAGAAGCGCTCCTATCCTTCTGAGTCCTGCCATGTGCCCATACAACAGGCTACGTCCACATATGGGGCATTTCCGTGTTCGAGAGCAACTGGGTAACGCATCATGGGGTACGTTTTTTCCTTCTGCCACTGGTAAAAAATATAAATCTGGGCCTAAAGCTGAACATTATGTGAAAAATGTGATTTTTTTTGTATTGAACTCAAACTGGTAAAAAAATTCCTCAAATACCTGTAGGTTCAAACCGCTCACTACACCCCTTAAAAAATTCCCTGAGGGGTGTAGTTTCCAAAATGGGGTCAGTTGTTGGGGGTTTCAAATGCACTGGTACCTCAGGGGCACTGCAAACACTACATGGGGTCTGAAAATTATTCCAGCAAAATCTGCATTCAAAAAGCCAAGAAGCGCTCCTATCCTTCTGAGTCCTGCCATGTGCCCATACAACAGGCTACGTCCACATATGGGGCATTTCCGTGTTCGAGAGCAACTGGGTAACGCATCATGGGGTACGTTTTTCCTTCTGCCACTGGTGAAAAATGAAAATCTGGGCCTAAAGCTAAACATTATGTGAAAAATTGGATTTTTTCGTATTGAACTCAAACAGTTAAAAAAAATTCCTCAAACATCTGTGGGTTCAAACCGCTCACTACACCCCTTAATAAATTCCCTGAGGGGTGTAGTTTCCAAAATGGGGTCAGTTATTGGGGGTTTCAAATGTACTGCTACCTCAGGGGCACTGCAAACACTACATGGGGTCTGAAAATTATTCCTGCCAAATCTGCATTCAAAAAGACAAGAAGCGCTCCTTTCCTTCTGAGACCTACCATGTGCCCATACAACAGGCTACGTCCACATATGGGGCATTTCTAAAAACTGCGGAATCTGGGTAATACATTCCAAGTTTTGTTTCTTTGCTAACTCCTACTGTTTTATATAAAAAAAAAGGTTTTATATTGAAAATCAGTAGAAAAAAGGAACTGTTCTAATTTTTGATGCACTTTCCTTTAATTCCTGTAAAACATCTAAAGGGTTAATAAACTTTCTAAATGCCATTTTGAATACTTTGAAGGGTGCTGATTTTAAAATGGGGCAATTCATGGGGGATTCTGATATACAGGCTCGGCAAAACTATGTCTGAACTGCATTGGTCCTTAAAAAATTTAGATTTTGAAATTTGCTAGTAAATGTGAAAAATTACTGCTAAATTTATATACTTTGTGGAGTCTGCAAAAAGTAAAATAACACTTAAAAAATGATTGCTGTGTAAAGTAGGCCTATGGGAAATGTTAATTAATTACTATGTTGTGGTGTTTGACTTTCTATCTTACAAAGAAAACAATTCAAAGTTTGAAAATTGTGAATTTTTCCAAATTTTCAGTAAATTTGGATTTTTTTTCCTAATAAGGACAAAATTTATTGATGAAATTTTTACCCTAACATAAAGTACAATATGTCACGAAAAAACAATCTCAGAATCACCTTGATAAGTAAAAGCATTCAAAAGTTATTAGCACAGAAAGTGACAGATGTCAGATTTGAAAAATAAGGCTTGGTCCTTAAGCTCAAAATAGGCCATGTCATTAAGGGGTTAATAACTGTGTTGTGGCCCTGGAAATGTGTCAGAGAACTGCAGTGATGCAAAGTTATTGGCTCCAGCAGATCAGGGATTTCCCATGCAGGAAAAAAATTGGCGCAAGCCTGCAGTAAAACGTAGCTGGCTGCGTCTGATTTTTTTTAACGTTCTGCACACAGCACACACGTACCCAGAGCCCTGAGGACTGTCAGAGGCAGGAGAAATAGATTTTTTTCCCTTGTTTTTCAAAGGACAAGCCACACTGCGTCTATTCAATGAATAATGTATGTCTTCTGGCCCTGCCTACACAATTCTATCCCTGTAGTATTAATGCCGGGTGCAATGGTCTGCACAGCTGGTTTTGAGAAAAAAAAAAAAATATGCAACACTGCTAACAGCAGCCTGGACAGTACTGCACACGGATAGATGTGGCCCTAGAAAGGACCGTTGGGGTTCTTGAAGCCTACACTCACTGCTAACACTCTCCCTGCCTAACCACCACTTCTGTCCCTATTGCAGGGCGCAATGCTCTGCAGATCCAATTTTGAAAAAAAAATAAAAAATACAGTGCTAACACAGTACTGCACACTATTAGATGTGGCCCTGAGAAGGACCGTTGGGGTTCTTGAAGCCTACACTAACTCCTAACGCTCTCCCTACAGCAGCTCCAGCATGATACCACTGTCCCTCAGCTAACTCACAAGGCATGTGTGGCGAGCCGCGGGAGGGGCCGACTTTTATACTCGGGTGACATCTGATCGCCCCAGCCACTCACAGCAGGGGGGTGGTATAGGGCTTGAACGTCACAGGGGGAAGTTGTAATGCCTTCCCTGTCTTTCAATTGGCCAGAAAAGCGCGCTAACGTCTCAGAGAGGAAACTGAAAGAAACCGGAACACCGCGTGGTACTCGTTACGAGTAACGAGCATCCCGAACACCCTAATATTCGCACGAATATCAAGCTCGGACGAGTACGTTCGCGCATCTCTGCACATAAACACTTAGCCAAGCCGAGCATACATATGTATGCAAAGCTGGGAGTAATAGCTGCTGGCCAAATAAATATTTGGTTGACCAGTAGTATTGAGTGAACTTTTGAGAAGTTCGATTGGGCCGGTTTGCCAAATTCCGTCAAAAAGTTAATTTCAGTCCACATTAGTTTGAACCAAGCCAGAACTTCAGCAGTAGTCTGTCAATTAGTCTGACCTTTAGTTTTCATCACTGTTAGGACTCTAAAACGTAACCTTTAATAAAGTAATTAAAATTTAAACCAAATATTTAGACACAAACTGACACACATTATACAAAAAAAGAGGGGGGGAGAATTTATCTCTCGGCTAAAATCACAGAGAGTTCTGAGGCGTGTGGATGCCACTCTCTTGGGATATCTCCCAAAGGCAACAAAATGAACGTCCTTATAATAAAGATACCTTTAATACCAATCACTCACCATCAGGGTGGTTGGCTTGCTGCTGCTCTATCTCTTTATTATTTTGATCTCTCTGCTCTTTAGTACTATCTTATAGGATATCTATCCTCTGTTGAATTACAAAGTCTATTAGGGCTATTCATTAGAAAAACTAAAGTTGTGCAGATAGTCAGTACCTAGTAAATCTTTAATGTGAAGCTTAAAACAGTACCTTAAAGGGGTTGTCCCGCGGCAGCAAGTGGGGTTATACACTTCTGTATGGCCATATTAATGCACTTTGTAATGTACATTGTGCATTAATTATGAGCCATACAGAAGTTATCAAAAGTTATTCATTTACCTGCTCCGTTGCTGGCGTCCTCGTCTCCATGGTTGCCGTCTAATTTTCGCCGTCTAATGGCCAAATTAGACGCGCTTGCGCAGTCCGGGTCTTCTGCTTTTCTCAATGGGGCTCCGTGTAGCTCCGTGTAGCTCCGCCCCGTCACGTGCCAATTCCAGCCAATCAGGAGGCTGGAATCGGCAATGGACCGCACAGAAGCCCTGCGGTCCACGGAGGGAGAAGATGCCGGTGGCCATCTTCACCGGGTAAGTAAGAAGTCACCGGAGCGCGGGGATTCAGGTAAGCGCTGTCCGGTGTTCTTTTTTAACCCCTGCATCGGGGTTGTCTCGCGCCGAACGGGGGGGGGGGGGGTGTTGAAAAAAAAAACAACCCGTTTCGGCGCGGGACAACCCCTTTAAGGGCTTCACAAACTATAGAGACCAGCAAGCTATTGACTTACGACTATAGATAATGTGTGTATGATTTCCACGTAGCACTGTCTCTCTAATCATTTGAGACTTTGTCTACATGGCTATGACTGAATAAGTTGGATCTGACCACTATATTGAGAAGTCAGTTTTAATCTTAGGAGATGAAATTTACATCTATTTATGGCAACTATAGATCATCATTTCATGTATACTAACAATCAAGAAATATAATCGCATCAAGTGAGGTACATTTAGCCAACATATATAGGTCCCTGAGGAGCTCAAAGACTGAGCGAAACGCGTCGGACGAAGTCGGACCTAAAATTTCTTGATAAAATAATAAACATAAAATATCCCGTGTCCTGGAGATCACCTGTTCTCCATGATAATTGATATTTCCATCAGAGGGATATATCGTCCTTTATTATAAGGACGTTCATTTTGTTGCCTTTGGGAGATATCCCAAGAGAGTGGCATCCACACGCCTCAGAACTCTCTGATTTTAGTCGAGAGATAAATTCTCCCCCCCTCTTTTTTTGTATAATGTGTGTCAGTTTGTGTCCAAATATTTGGTTTAAATTTTAATTACTTTATTAAAGGTTACGTTTTAGAGTCCTAACAGTGAAGAATTCTTTGATATAATTTGGACTATACTTGCCCCAGTGAGACCTTTAGTTTTCAGCCCTTATTTTTCTTCTTCTGCTAATTTATGACCAGCCCCCCATACCATTTTCCCTGCCACCCGGCTAGACCATCATGATGATTTCTTGCAATCATAACTTGTCTCTACAGAATTTGACACTCAGACAACTTTGACTTCTAAATTTCCCAACCACCTGGCTTTATTTTTCAAACTTGCACGCAATGTCCCCATCCATGCCCCAGTTAGTAGTAATGCCACCCATACTTAGAAGCCTGAGAGCATGTATGGTAATGTTGTTTGTGTTTGTCCCCCCTTCAGATTTTATCCAAGATTTGGCTCCTATGATCAGCACAACACATCAGAGAGTCAGTACAGCTTGAAGAGAAGAAGAGAACACCAGCTCCAGCTGCAGTACAGAGAGTGAACCTGATATGACAAAGCAAGAACGGCTCACCACTGTCGCCAGTCTCTCCTCTGCAACCTCTATAACCTAATAAGTCTGGAGGTTATGGACATCACAGAGTGACTTCCTCGGGGATATCCTCTATGGGTATAAGAGTTTTTTTAAGGGGCTTTACGAGTAATAAGGCATGGTGGCAGTGGGGGTTGGGGGTGGAGTCATGTGGTTGATTGGAAGGCTCCAACAGGAACGCCATCAGTGGTGTTCTGTAAACCTAGCAGGGCTTCTAAATTACAAGCCCATGTGACACATTTACGGCAGACCACCAGACCAGAAGATCTGGTAACGTCACCTGTCAGATGCTGTTCCCGCACGGAATCCAACCCTGCCTGCGGCCGGTAAACCCTGCATACCTGTATTCTCCCATTTGCGACGTCTCCACTTCTGGGTTTGCTGTACTGTGCATAGTCCTCATGGCTCGCTGTTGGACATGTGCAGTACAGTTTTTTTTTATATCCCCTGCTTTCTCATGGGATCTGCGGCATCATCGTAGTATCAGCTGCGGGTGTGCCGTGGATCAGACAGCTTCCATTGACTGCAATGGAAGCCGTCTGTGGGGGGAACTTCAACAATATGGAGCACACTGCGATTTGTTTTACAAACCAAAAGGTCTGCAAAACAAATCTGCATGCTTTAATTAATTTGCATACTCCCATGTTTCCTTAAGGGCGGCTTGATTTGCTGATCTCTTGTTCAGGTGCCGCACGCGTATTCCGCAAATCAAACCCACCCGCGGACAATAGGCCTTAGGCCTCTTTCCCACGGGTGTATATCGGCCTGCCATTTTCATGGTCGGCTGATATATGCTGCGATCTGATGCATTCTATTCCAATGCATCAGATCACATGGCCATATTCCCGTGACATAAAAGAGCCGGCCGGCCAATATGGCACCGGGCATTTTCATGTTAGGCCCAAAAGATAGTCCTGGAACTTTTGGGCCCGAATACGTCACCCACTGCATTAGCTCCTATGGGATGGGAGCCAATGACAGCCGCTGGAGAAGAGAGTTGGGAGGGAGTTTAGCATCGTGACTGCTAAACTCTCTCCTTCTCTCTCCTCCGCTCCGGCTGATTGTAATGTGAAGGGGCAGGATGGGGGCAGAACTAAGCTACCGCACCCTCCCCATCCCTTGTTTACAGCTAGCAATCGGAGGAGGTGGGATGGGGTAGCACTTAGCTCTGCCCCCTCACCGCCCTCTTCCATTGCAATCAGACGGTGGGGAGGAGAGATTTAGCTGAGCCGGAAACGGGAAGGGAAGAGTGACGGCATGGCAGCCATGGTGTATATGCGCCGGGGCCCATGCCGTCTGAACGGGCACACAAACATTAGATTTGTGCACCTGTTCACAAGCTTTTACGCCCCAGACGGTAGTGTATATCGTCCAGCCATGAAAACGGCGGCCGATATATATGCTCATGCGAATGAAGCCTCAGTTTCAGAAAAACCCTTTAAATTGCTGCCAAAGGTTTAGTGAACAAGGCTTAATAAGGTTAATGATCATAATGAGCAATGTGGCTTTACGCCAGATAAATCGGTTGGCAATAATCTGCGGTATCACTAGTTTCTCTGAAATAAGGGTAACCACTCAATTCCTTCACTTGATGCATCAGAAGCATTTAATTGCATAGAGTGGATGTATTTGTAGTTTGTAGGAAACATCGCTTCTGCTATATTTATCATAATTAGTAATTTTTAAAAATATACCTCTTTTTTTGGTCTATTAGTTCATTGGCCGAAATCTGTCTTGTCTTATCCCGACTCCAATACACTCCCAGGATGTTCCCCCCAACGTATACCACCAAATGTATTTTTCCGTTATTGAAGGGTAATAATTCTCTGAAGGGTTTAGGACTATTCAGCACTGAAAAATCGCTCTTGTGAAAATGGCGCAGTTGTTGAAGGGGATCTTTATCATTGTAAAAAGTGCTATCTGGACACTACTGAAATAGTTTAAAACCTTTGTCCATCAACCGTTTAATACCGGAGAAGATTATGGCCTCAATTACAGCCCATATATACACACAGAGGTCAGTTAGATTCTTCTTGGTAAATACGCATAGAGGTAAGGTAGATTCTCTTTCGTATATACACACAGAGGTCAGTTAGATTCTCTTCAGTATATATACATAAAAGTGAGGTAGATTCTCCTCAGTATACAAATTATTTCCCTAGGCTTAATGGTTTCTGAGAAAGGAACTATCTTATGTATTGCGGATTTTTGCAGTTTTTCACATTTAGAATTGAATATTAAAGTTGTGCCCCTTTTACTTTTCCAATTTAGGATGTAAAGAATGGTCGTGCCAAATTTTACGTTTGTGTGGTACAAATGTGTGTTATTAGTTACATTACATACAGTAGGGGGTCACTTACTTTTACACTTAGAATTGAACAATCAAGTTGTGACCCTCTTACGTTTCCTATTTAGGACCTAAACAAAGGTCTTGCCAAATTTCAAGTTTGTGCAGTACAGATTTGTGTTATTAGTTACATTACATAGGGGGGTCACTTACTTTTGAGTTTAGAATTGAATTATCAAGTTGCGACCCCCATAGTTTCCTATTTAGGACCTAAGGAAGAGTGGTGCCAAATTTCAAGTTTGTACAACATCGGGAAGTTAGAGAGTTAGATTAGGTATATAGCATAGCGGGGTCACTTACTTTTGCACTTAGCATTGAATAATCAAGTTGCAATCCCTTTACTTTTCCTATTTAGGACCTTAAGAATGCACGTGCCAAATTTCATGTTTGTGCAATACAGATGTGTGTTATTAGTTACATTGCATAGGGGGTCACTTACTTTTGCACTTAGAAATGAATAATCAAGCTGCGACCCCTTTACTTTTCTATTAATGACATATGGAACGGTGACACTAATTTTCACGTTTCTACGACACCAGGAAGTTACATATCATAAGGGGTCACTTACTTTTGCACTTAGCATTGAATAATAATCAAGTTGAGACCCTTTCACCTTTCCTGTTTGGTACCTAAATAATATTTGTGCCAAATTTCAAGTTTTTGCACAACCCTGGGAAATAAATAACATAGGGGGTCATATACTTTTGCACTCAGCATTGAATAATCAAGTTGTTTGTGTGCAGGCGACCTTAGTCAGTGGGTGAGTCAGTCAGTCTGTGAGTGAGTTAGTCTGTGAGTGAATCAGTCTGTGAGGGCTTTCACCTTTATATATATAGATTCTGTATTATTAACATATATGAGTGATTGTCATGGATCTATAAGTGTTATAATCACTAGACATGACCACACACTTACAGCCTATTGAAATAATGATGTTGTTGCCCCTTTTACAAGGGGGGCTGGCAGGGAAATTAGAGGCCATTTTAGCTATACAGAATATGATTGGTTGCTCAGACTCTTCTGGTTCCTAACAGCTGCAGCTTGTGATGTCACGGAATGTTGTGGCTGTTGGCCCCTCCCCCTTTCATTATGCACATTATGACATGACAGACAATATGACATCACAGAGGTTATATAAGGAGCTGCAGCGCCAACATTCTGTAGAGAGTTGCAGTTGGCGTTAGAGGTAAGTCCACTATATGTGGAGCTCCTGTATTGTACGTCATTATCTTCTATCTTGGGTCCTCTTCTTCAGCTGTGATCATTTCTTTCCTTTCCCTCCTTTTCCAGTAAATCCATCTGTGTTGTAAATGTACAATGTGACATTATGTGGTGCGGGTACAAGTTGTTATATGGATGTAGCAAGTGTTAGCATGTAATCCACCGCCAGAATGCTTGTAGGGAATGTGTTATCCATTATAAGCATTAGCTAAGTCCTGGTTCTTCTAGTTTAGGTGACATGGAGTCCTGGGAGCCTCTTTTACTTTTCACCCGCTTCCATGTTCCTGCACTGTCCCCGTCACAGTCAGCACAAAGGAAGTTTAGCTCTTTATAGAAAACTGTGAGCGCACTCACACAAAGATTAATGGGTTAATATTTATACCTATTATTAGTATTGATATCTGTCAGATATTAGACATGGAGTTTACAGTTTTTTACTATGTTGCTGGTGGTACAGCGGTCGATGGGCTGTCCACCATACTTGGGGTCTGGTCGGTGGGCTGTCCACCATACTTGGGGTCTGGTCGGTGGGCTGTCCACCATACTTGGGGTCTGGTCGGTGGGCTGTACACCATACTTGGGGTCTGGTCGATGGGCTGTACACCATACTTGGGGTCTGGGTTCGGTTCAGTGGAGGGTTTTGTCTTTCTGCTGACCAACATCCAGTAATTACATGAGATAAGTACGGCGTGTGATACTCATTTACCAGCTGCAGACAGTGGAGCCTATGATGCCTGCTGTCAGGGTTCAGTTCCAGGTGCAGATTATAATTGTATCTATTTCAGGTTATTATTTGTTACTTTGTTGCATATACAGTATTTACTAATACAACATGTCTAGAATGCAGGATTGTCCACTATAAGCATTAGCTAAGTTCTGGTGCTTCTAGTTTAGGTGACATGAAGTCTGGGGAGCCTCTTTTTTTTCTCACCTACTTCCACGTTCCTACGATGTCCCTGTCACAGTCAGTGCACAGCAAGTTTACCTCTTCACAGAACGCTGTGTGTGCCCTCCCACAGAGGTGAATGGATTGATATACTTATTTTTAGCATTGCTATCGGTCACATATTAGACATGGATTCTACAGTTTTTCACTATGTTGCTGGTGGTACACCGGTAAGTGGGCTGTCCACCATACATAGGGGCTGGTCGGTGGGCTGTCCACCATACTTGGGGTCTGGTCGGTGGGCTGTCCACCATACTTGGGGTCTGGTCGGTGGGCTGTCCACCATACTCGGGGTCTGGTCGGTGGGCTGTCCACCATACTTGGGGTCTGGTCGGTGGGCTGTCCACCATACTTGGGCTCTGGTCGGTGGGCTGTCCACCATACTTGGGGTCTGGGTTCGGTTCAGTGAAGGGTTTTGTCTTTCTGCTGACAAACATCCAGTAACTACATGAGATAGGTACAGAGTGTGATACTCATTTACCAGCTGCAATGTTTTCACTCATGCGATGTTGCAAAATCGCAGCACGTCCTGTCTATCTGCGTTTTACAGGTTTTTTTCATCTCCTATGCTTCCGCATGGAGCCTCCTTTTTTTCATATTGCAAAGATTGAAAGTGTGATTTTCATGGCTATAAAGGTCCTCAATGTCTGGGAGGGGC
The DNA here is from genome assembly GCF_035609145.1 of Eleutherodactylus coqui. Lineage (NCBI taxonomy): Eukaryota > Metazoa > Chordata > Amphibia > Anura > Eleutherodactylidae > Eleutherodactylus > Eleutherodactylus coqui. Next base: position 236,746,095 of record NC_089837.1, on the reverse strand, counting down.
ATACACTGAAATGATAAGAGCCTGTAATTAATTATTATATAATAGTAATATTTATAATGTACAGTCCTATAAACCTGATATGTATCTATTATCTCGCTATCCATCATCCAACCATCCAACATCTCCACATCCATCCTCCACAATTACATTTTATAGAGATGACAATGTTGCCCCATGTACAAGGTTTTGGAGGCTGGGGAAAGAATTTAGAGACTATTTTATGTATATGAAATTTGATTTCATCTTGTCCCTAATTGCTGCTTGTGATGTCACCAAATGTTGTTGGCTCAACCCCCACATAGTGTGACAGCATGTATATGGTATAAGGAGCTGCAGAGCCAACATTGCATTGAGGGTTGTAGTTGGTGGCAGGTATGTCCACTACATCTGGAGCGCATTTGTGTCCTTTATTTTCTAGCATGTCCGTAGCTTTCCTTGAGGTGGCGGTAGAGGTTGGGGATGGTTTTGTTATAGAATAATGGCTGACCCTCATACCTAGATTTTAACTATCTTATTTATTCTTTAACAGTATTGAGAGAGAGAGATAGAGAGAGAACAAGCTTATTACTGAGATAGATTTAAAGCGAGCATATCCAGTTATGATGTAAGTATCTTGTTATATGACCCTTGGGTGATATTTAGATAAATAGATGGACACCATGAAAACAAGTATAACGAGGTGCAACCAACCTATGGCATAAGCCAGGATAACGCCAACAAATACAGAGTCCATATGGAAGAACCTGTTGTGCCCTCAAATATCACAAACATATAACACATTCTATTAAAGTCATACTAAATTACCCTAAAAAAACAAGTATGTATGAGCGTGATCTGCAAGGATGGATTCAGAACCAAATTGGTTCAGAGTGCTTCCACATAGATGAGCGGCCCAAAGAATGCCACAGAAAAATTCCCCAGACTATAACTCTGCTTCCACCGGCTTGTGTTCTTCCAGTAGTGGTTGCAGGGTGTTTGTTCTCTGATGTTTCTTATCTGACACGCCAACGTCCATCTATTCATCTATCATTATCAGAAGTCCTGCCTGTATCTGGAAAATGATGGCAGGCGCTGATGTTCCTGAATTTTACACCCTGTAGTAGGGAGACAATGTCCTAGATTATCACCATCTTCTTTACTTTCTAATAGGACCCACGAGGAAGAAGCGTTTACATTCTACGCATTACCGGCTTTTTATAACAACTGTGCCGAGGAGTTACCACAAAAAAACATCAGAATCTTCTTACAAAAGCAGTAAGTATTTCACTGTAGGACCCCTATGATAGTAACTGTTACCACAATACCTGGTGCTATTCTTCACAGACATAGCCCCGCACTCATCCTATAAACACACATAAAGGACAAGGGACCATAGATAACACAATGATAAAAGCGGGAATGTAGAAGGAAATATAACACAAATATCAGCTATCACCCAGGAGCCCTTATTATCGTGTTACTCTTCTTCATTGCTCTCTGGCAAGGGGAGAGTGGCCGATATCATCGACTGGCCATGGCAAGCCAATCATACAAAGTAGACCTTCATACAGTCACCAGAAAATGTCAGCGGCAATCTGATTGGTTGTTATTGAAAATTCCTTGTTTATAATTCTTTCCTTTTCCTCTCCCACAGGTGGCGGGAGACTACCAATAACAACAGTGTGGTTTATTACCAGTAAGTATCTCCTAGCATGACAACCCTATTGTTCTAGTGTTATTGGAATTGCTGTTTTTTCTTTGTGAAGGCCCATTTATACGCAACGATTTCGCTCAAAAGACATCTTTTGGGTGATAATCGTTGTGTGCATTCACACGGCAAGATGATCGCTCATAATTCACTCAAACGCCAGTTTGTGTGACAGTTTTGAGCGTTCACTTTGCATAAGTGTGTAAATGAAGCTCACACTGTATGCAGAAAACAAGTGGGGCCGCTATCTTTTGCATATATCTGTTGTCTTCTCGCAATACTCAGCTGGAATATAGGTGTATGCTCCAAGTGAACTATACAGAAGACAGCTGGAGTGCTGTCTTCTGCATAATCTTGCTGTATTTACGTAGTGCTCCACTAGTAGTATATAGCTGAGCACTCTGAGTGGGATATGCAGAACATAGCAGGACCGCTGTCTTCAGCATACTCCTGCTGTGTTCTCTGAGCAGGACACCAGCTGAAACAATAGTATCAGTGGTATACCGCTAAGAACTCAGGGCGTGGCGCTGATAAGGCTCATCGTTCTCTCTCAGCTTGCTGAAAGACATCGATGAACAACTTGTTAATGAAAAATGTACAAATTCCGTTCAGTTTGACCCAATGATTCTTGCTCAAAAGACGGCTTTGATTGATTTTTGATCAAGAATTCTTAGGTTTAAATGGGTCTTAATTCTCCCCTTAATAAAAGGACAACAAGGAGCGACAATTCATTAGTAACCCCAATCTCCCCCAAAACGGGGGACTTAACTTATTTAAATGATCTCACTATAATAAACCCCATATGGGACCTCTGATGGCAAAATTACAAAGCTACGGCTATCAGAACATGAACATGCAAAAATATCAAAAGTCATTGCTTCCTTAAAGCCTAAAATACACCAATCCTCTCCTGGAGATTTTCTTTTTCTATGTACAGTTATATTATCTTCTGGCCCAATTAGCCACCAGAACTGAATGTATGTATATGTTATGTGTTGTTCAACAGAGAAGAAGATGATGAGGAGGAGGATGATCAGATACCTTCCGGCCTCGAGGATTCCATCATTATGGACACTTCCGACAGCATCACTGTGTAAGTATTGAATCATCTCCAATGGGCCTATTGTATAAATATATCATGTATCAAACACCACTATATACATAATATTTCTGTATTGTTTTAATAGCGAAGAGGACAAGGCAGAACAAGACACCAACACTGCCTGTCCTAGTGCCCCCCTCCTGGACGAATCTGCCAACATCGTTCTGTAAGTACCGCATCCTCTACAATGGGCTTATTGTACACACCGTATATGACACAACATTACACATAGTTCATTGATAATGACTTGTACTATCCAGACTGACAGTCATATACAACATGGCGGTACACACTGGATATCACATAGGACTTATTCACAGGATGACTGGATAGGATTCATGTTAGTATACGGATTATTATTGTGGTTGGGTTGCACTCTTCTGCTGCACATTACAAGACATGGAGCCATTAGTTCAGTCATGGACATCCACACATTATAAGGCAGAGAATTTACTTAGAGTCTTTGGCCAGTTTTCTGCTAGGAAAAAAAATAGTTAATTTTACAGCACACTGAATTTGACAGCTGACAGCTGGCATAGAGTCCACATTCTGGCGCACAGATTGGCCAGAGATATGCCAAACTTAGTAAGAAATGATCGCCTCTTAGTAGATTTAGCGCACTTTGGATTTAGACTGCCATATACAGCGACGTACATTTCCCCAAGTGTGTGGAACTAGTTCCATGTAGAACTATGTATCACAGACAAGATGGGTTGGGATGATTCTGATGGAGGGTTGTCCGTCTTGTGGTGATGGTGCGGGGTGCGAACAGCTCTGATAGACATCTACCCGTCCATCAATTACCAAAGTGTTGCTTATATCTGAAAAATGATGGCGGAAACTGATGTTCCTGAATTCTACACCCTGTAGTAGGGAGACGATGTCCTAGATTATCACCATCTTCTTTACTCTCCAATAGAACCCAGGAGGAAGAAGCGTTAACATTCTACGCATTACCGGCTTATTACAACAACTGTGCCGATGAGTTGCCACAAAAAAATCTAAGAATCTTCTTGCAAAAGCAGTAAGTATTTCACTGTAGGACCCCCATGATAGTGACTGTTACCACAATACCTGGTGATATTCTTCACAGACATAACCCCACACTCATCAGATAATCACACATCAGGGACAAGGGGCCATAGATAACACAATGATAAAACGAGAATGTAGAAGGAAATATAACACAAATATCAGCTATCACCCAGGAGCCCCTATTATCATGTTAATTTTCTTCATTGCTCACTTGCAAGGGGAGAGAAGCTGATATCACCAACTAGCCATAGCAAGCCAATCATATAAAGTAGACTTTCATACAGTCACCAGAAAATGTCAGCTGCAATCTGATTGGTTGTTACAGAAAATTCCTTGTTTATAATTCTTTCCTTTTCTTCTCCCATAGGTGGCGGGAGACCACCAATAACAACAGTGTGGTTCATTACCAGTAAGTATCTCCTAGCATGACGACCCTATTGTTCTAGTGTTATTGGAAATGGTGTTTTTCTTTGTAAAAGCCCTTTTAGATGCATTGATTCTCGCTCAAAAGACATCTTTTGAGTGATAATTATTGTGTGCATTTACATGGAAAGATGATTGCTCAAAATTCGCTCAAACGGCAGTTTGAGTGACCGTTTTGAGCATTCAATTTGCATAAGTGTGTAAATGAAGGCTCACACTGTATGCAGAAGACAAGTGGGGCCACTATCTTTTGCATACACCTGTTGTCTTCTCGGAGTGCTCAGCTGGTATACAGCTGTGTGCCCTGAGCAGAGTATACTGAAGATAGCTGGAGTGCTGTTTTCTGCATAATCCTGCTGTGTTCACGGAGCGCTCCGCTAGTACATAGCTGAGCGCTCTGAGCGTGGTATGCAGAACATAGATGGACCGCTGTCTTCTGCATACTCCTGCTGTGTTCTTCAAGCAGGACATTAGCTAAAACAATAGTATCAGCGGTATCCCACTGAGAATTCATCATGCGGCACTGATAGGGCACATCGTTCTCCTTCAGCTTGCTGAAAGAGATCGATGAACAACTTGTTAATGAAAATCGCACAAAGTCTATTCAGTTAGACCCAACAATTCTTGCTCAAAAGATGGCTTTGAGCGATTTTTGGTCGAGAATCATTGGGTTTAAATGGAACTTAAGTCTTCTCCTAATAAAAGGACAGTTGAGAGTGACAGTTCATTAGTAACCCCCATCTACCCCAAAATGGGGCACTTAACGTATCTAAATTATCACACTATAATAAACCCCATATGGGACCTCTGATGGCAAAATTACAAAGTTATGGCTATCAGAACGTGAACATGCAAAAATATCAAAAGTCACTGCTTCCTTAAAGCCTAAAATACACCAATTCTCTCCTGGAGATTTTGTTTTTCTATATACGGTTATATTATCCTCTGGCCCCATTAGCCACCAGAACCCAATGTATATATATGTCATGTCTTGTTCAACAGAGAAGAAGATGATGAAGACGAGGATGATGAGACACCTTCCAACCTCGAGGAACCAAGCATTATGGACATATCCGGCAGCATCACTGTGTAAGTACTGAATCTTCTCCAATGGGCTTATTGTATAAATATATCATATATTACACATCACTATATATATATAATATTTATGTATTGTTTAATAGCGAAGAGGACAAGGCAGAACAGGAGTCCATCACTGCCTGTCCTAGTGACCCCCTCCTGGACGAATCTACCAACATCGTTCTGTAAGTACTGCTTCCTCTATGATGGGCTTATTGTACACACCGTATATGACACAACATTACACATAGTTTATTGATAATGACTTGTACTATCCAGACTGACAGTCATATACAACATGGCGGTACACACTGGATATCACATAGATGATGAGTCGGGTCGGTACACCGGACACATTCACAGGATGGCTGGATAGGACTTATGTTATTATACGGATTAGTATTTTGGTTGGGTTGCACTCTTGTGCTGCACATTACAAGGCATGGCGCCATTAGTTCAGTCATAGACGTTTATCCACACACTACAAGGGCAAGAATTTACTTAGAGTCTTTGCCCAGTTTTCTGCTGAAAAAAAAGCTAATTTTACAGCACATTGAATTTGGGCACAAAAATTGTGATTTTTATTCATTTTTTCACCTCAATCACCACTTTTGGAGAAAAAAATGAGACTAGCAAAAGGGATGTTTTGAGAGATTTACTATGATTTATGCTAATATCTGGCATAAGTTATGGAACAAATCTGCAGCAGCTGACAGCTGGCTTACACTCCACATTCTGCGCTGATAGACATCTAGATACCCATCCATCATTTACCAAAGTGCTGCTGGTATCTGGAAAATGATGGCGGGCACTGATGTTCCTGAATTCTACACATTGTAGTAGGGAGACGATGTCCTAGATTATCACCATCTTCTTTACTATCCAATAGGACCCAGGAGGAGAAAGCAGCGGCATACTCAGTTTTCCCGACATATTATAACAACCGTGCGAATGAGTTGCCGCAAAAAAATCTAAGAATCTTCTTGCAAAAACAGTAAGTATTTCACTGTAGGACCCCCATGACAGTCACCAGAAAATGTCAGCTGCAATCTGATTGGTTGTTACAGAAAATTCCTTGTTTATAATTCTTTCCTTTTCTTCTCCCATAGGTGGCGGGAGACCACCAATAACAACAATGTGGTTTATTACCAGTAAGTATCTCCTAGCATGACGACCCTATTGTTCTAGTGTTATAAGAATTGCTCTTTTTTTCTTTGTGAAGGCCCATTCAGACACAACGATTCTCAGTCAAACAACATCTTTTGAGCAATAATCGTTGTGTGCATTTACACGGCAAGATGATCCCTCAAAATTTGCTTAAATGGCAGTTTGGTTGAGAATTTTGAGCGCTCACTTTACATAAGTGTATAAATAAATGTATGCGGAATACAAGCGAGGCTGCTATCTTCTGCATATAGCTGTTGTCTTCTTGGAGCACTGAGCTTGAATACAGCTGTGCGCTCCGAGAGGAGCATAGAGTAGACAGATGGAGCGCTCTCTTCTTCATACTCCTGCTGTGTTCATAGAGCGCTCAGCTAGTATATCAGCTGAGAGCTCCGAGACGGGGATGCAGAACATAACTGGAACGCTGTCTTCTGCATACTACTGCTGTGTTCTCCAAGTGGGACACCAGCTGAAACAATAGTATCAGCGGTATGCTGAAGGATATCGATGAACAACTCATTAATGAAAAGTGCACAAAGTCTGTGCAGTTAGACTGAACGATTCTTGCTCAAAAGACGGCTTTGAGCAATTTTTGATCGGGAATCATTAGCTTTAAATGGGCCTTAATTCTCCTTCTGATAAAAAGACAGCAAGGAGTGACAGTTCATTAGTAACCCCCATCTACCCCAAAATGGGTTACTTAACTTATTTAAATTATCCCACTATAATAAACCCCATATGGGACCTCTGATGGCAAAATTACAAAGTTATGGCTATCAGAACATGGAGATGCAAAAATATCAAAAGTCACTGTTTACTTAAAGCCTAAAATACACCAGTCGTGAAAGGGTTAACCCTACCGCCTGTAGATTTTATTTTTCTATGTACGGTTATATTATCCTCTGGCCCCATTAGCCAACAGAACTAAATGTATATATATATGTTATGTGTCTTGTTCAACAGAGAAGAAGATGATGAAGACGAGGATGATGAAACACCTTCCATCCTCGAGGATCCAAGCATTATGGACACAACCGACAGCATCACCGTGTAAGTACTGAATCATCTCCAATGGGCTTATTGTATAAATATATCATATATCACACAACACTATATATATATAATATTTATGTATTGTTTAATAGCGAAGAGGACAAGGCAGAACAGGAGTCCATCACTGCCTGTCCTAGTGACCCCCTCCTGGACGAATCTACCAACATCGTTCTGTAAGTACTGCTTCCTCTATGATGTGCTTATTGTACACACCATATATGACACAACATTACACATAGTTTATTGATAATGACTTGTACTATCCAGACTGACAGTCATATACAACATGGCGGTACACACTGGATATCGCATAGATGATGAGTCGGGTCGGTACACAGGACACATTCACAGGATGGCTGGATAGGACTTATGTTAGTATACGGATTAGTATTTTGGTTGGGTTGCACTCTCGTGCTGCACATTACAAGGCATGGCGCCATTAGTTCAGTCATAGACGTTTATCCACACACTACCAGGGCAAGAATTTACTTAGAGTCTTTGGCTAGTTTTCTGCTGAAAAAAAGCTAATTTTACAGCACACTAAATTTGGGCACAAAAATTGTGATTGTTATATATTTTTTCACCTCAATCACCACTTTTGGAGAAAAAAAATGAGACTAGCAAAAGGGATGTTTTGAGAGATTTACTATGATTTATGCTAATATCTGGCATAAGTTATGGAACAAATCTGCAGCAGCTGACAGCTGGCTTACACTCCACATTCTGCGCTGATAGACATCTAGATACCCATCCATCATTTACCAAAGTGCTGCTGGTATCTGGAAAATGATGGCGGGCACTGATGTTCCTGAATTCTACACCCTGTAGTAGGGAGACGATGTCCTAGATTATCACTATCTTCTTTACTATCCAATAGGACCCAGGAGGAGAAAGCAGCGGCATACTCAGTTTTCCCGTCATATTATAACAACCGTGCGAATGAGTTGCCGCAAAAAAATCTAAGAATCTTCTTGCGAAAACAGTAAGTATTTCACTGTAGGACCCCCATGATAGTGACTGTTACCACAATACCTGGTGCTATTCTTCACAGACATAACCCCACACTCATCAGATAATTACACATCAGGGACAAGAGGCGATAGATAACACAATGATAAAAGCGGAACTGTAGAAGAAATACAACACAAATATCAGCTATCACCCAGGAGCCCCTATTATCATCTTACTCTTCTTCATTGCTCTCTTGCAAGGGGAGAGAAGCTGATATCACTGACTGGCTATGGCAAGCCAATCATACAAAGTAGACCTACATACAGTCACCAGAAAATGTCAGCTGCAATCTGATTGGTTGTTACTCAAAATTCCTTGTTCATAATTCTTTCCTTTTCTTCTCCCACAGGTGGCTGGAAACCACTAACAACATTAGTGTGGTTTATTATCAGTAAGTATCTCCTAGCATGACAACCCTATTGTTCCAGTGTTATTGGAATTGCTCTTTTTTCTTTCTAAAAGTCCCTCTTAGACGCATTGATTCTCGTTCAATAGACATTTTTTGAGCGATGATCATTGTGTGCATTTACATGGTAAGATGATCACTCAAAATTCGCTCACACGGTAGTTTAGGTGACGGTTTTGAACGTTCACTTTGCATAAGCGTGTAAATGAAGGCTCACACTGTATGCAGAATACAAGAGGGACAGCTATCTTTTGCATACTCCTGCTGTTTTCATGGAGCGCTCAGCGAGTATATAGCTGAGCGCTCTGAGCAGGGTATGCAGAACATAGCTGGACGGCTCTCTTCTTCATACTCCTGCTGTGTTTTCGGAGAGCTCAGCTGGTACACAGCCGAGCACTCCGAGTGGGATATGCAAAACACAGCTGTAACACTGTCTTCAGCATACTCCTGCTGTGTTCTCTGAGCGGCACACCAGCTGAAACAATAGTATCAGCGGTATCCCACTGAGAACTCAGTGCGCAGCACTGATAAGGCTCATTGCTCTCTTTCTGCTTGCTGAAAGAGATCAATGAACAACTTGTTAATGAAAAATGTACGAAGTCCGTTCAGTTAGATCCAACGATTCTTGCTCCAAAGACGGCTTTGAGCAAGTTTTGATCAAGAATCGTTGGGTTTAAATGGGCCTTAATTCTCCTCCTAATAAAAGGACAGAAAGGAGTGACAGTTCACAAGTAACCCCCATCTACCATAAAATGGGACACTTAACTTATTTAAATTATCCCACTATAATAAACCCCACATGAGACCTCTGATGGCAAAATTACAAAGTTATGGCTATCAGTACATGGAGATGCAAAAATATCAAAAGTCACTGCTTCCTTAAAGCCTACAATACACCAGTCCTAAAAGGGTTAACCCTACCACCTGGAGATTTTATTTTTCTATGTACGGTTATATTATCCTCTGGCCCCATTAGTCACCAGAACTAAATGTATATATATGTTATGTGTCTTGTTCAACAGAGAAGAAGATGATGAAGAGGAAGATGAGACACCTTCCGTCCTCAAGGATTCCAACATAATGGGCACAACCGACAGCATCACTGTGTAAGTACTGAATCATCTCCAATAGGCTTATTGTATTAATATATTATATATCACACAACACTATATATATAATATTTATGTATTGTTTAATAGCGAAGAGGACAAGGCAGAAAAAGATAACACCACGGCCTGTCCTAGTGACCCCCTACTGGATGACTCTGCCGACATCATTCTGTAAGTACTGCTTTCTCTATGATGGGCTTATTGTACACACCGTATATGACACAACATTACACATAGTTCATTGATAATGACTTGTACTATCCAGATGACAGTCATATACAACATGGCGGTACACACTGGATATCACATAGATGATGAGTTGGGTCGGTACACCGGAAACATTCACAGGATGGCTGGATAGGACTTATGTTAGTATACGGATTAGTATTGCGGTTGGGTTGAGCTCTTGTGCTGCACAGTACAAGGCATGGCGCCCTTTGTTTGAGTCATAGATATCCACACATACAAGGGCGAGAATTTACTTAGAGACTTTGTCCAGTTTTCTGCTAGGAAAAAAATGGCTAATTTTACAGCACACTAAATATATATATATATATATATGTTATGTGTTATCTAATAGGGAAGAAGACAAGAAGGAAAAGTCAAACTATCAAATTCCAACTAATGATATTGAAGATGGCAACCTGATCAGCGAATGCCCAATAATTGATAAGGCAGAGAGCATTAAGAGGTAAGTACAGAATTATCTCCCATGGGCATATTGAAGCATTCCATCATAGGTTCATGGTATTTCATGGACGGACACAGAATATAATGTTTTAGTTTTTCTTTTGTGACATTTAGTTTCTCATCTTGTCCATTTTTTTTTCCAGCAGCAAAAAGAAGACCGGAAGATGGGCCAGATTCACCAGGTGAATACAGTATATTTTCTGTGAGGTTCATAGAGGCAGGGAAATAAAACTTAGGTTATTACATTTGCATTGGGGATTTTGTTTTCTTGCTCTATTATGAGAACAGGAAAACAGAATCCTCGGCCAAACGGTTCCTTTTTATAATAGAACCTTATGGCATTGAGCTGACCCCATTGACTATAATGGGGTCTGTTCAGTTGCTGAAACCCCGCAGCATTTTACCGCACATGCAACATTTTTTGTCCAGCGTTTCATGTGTGATTTGTGCCAGCGACTCCGAACAGAAACTGGCACTGATGTGAGCAAAGCTTTATAGCTTTATTTTCTCCCTGCATTTGTCTGTGTATAGATTAGAGGTAATGGTGATTCTATGGTTACTGGATACCTGAATTGTACACAGTGTATACTACTATATACAGGAGTTACATGTTGTGTGGGTATTTGAACATATATTGACCAAAAGTGAACTTTTAAAAATTCGGTTTGGCTGGTTCACTGAATTTCAGCATAAAGTTTGGTTCATTCCAGATTAGTTTAAACTGAACCGGAACTTCACCAATACCCCTAAAACTAGTGTATAACAGTGGTGGTGGTTCAGCTGAGACAAACCGCCCGAGATTCGGGTTCACGCTGAACTGAATTTTTAGTGACATTTAACCCAAAACAGGGTTGGACTGTTTCAGTTTGCTCATCACTAATGCACAGATTTATGTTCAGTAGCTAAAACCACAACTTGCTGAAACAAAAATAGGTACATCTAGTCCATGTAGGAAATGATAATCAAGCACCACCTGAACCCCCAAGTCTCACACTTGTTTTCTTCTTTATTTAGAGCTTTCCGAGGACTTTTCTCCTGCTGCCGCCCAAATAAATGCCGTGACAACGGCTAGAAGCTTTCACCTCCCCAATCCCCCTTCCCTTCCCCCATAACCCTTTACTCCCTCCACTCCCTTAACCCTCTCCCCAAACCCCTTTCCCACTCCATAACTCTTTCCTCTCCCCACACCCATCAGATAATCACTTTTGAGAAACCATGACCGCATGTAACGGAGTCATCTCCACTGCTGTCATCCCCTTCAAACCCCATCTTACCTAGACTCCTTTTTCTTTGGATTATTTTGGCCACAGCAGCCATGTTAATTAACAAAGATAACATTGAACAAATGAAACATTTTAACCCAATGGGAAACCTAGGGAGAGATCCTTGGAGAAACAAAGAATCTGTCGCCTCACCAACATGGGAAATAGTTGTAACTTCAACCAGTCGCATACTAACCAACTCGGTTGACACTATTTCTCAAACCACGCCTCCCGCCACAAGCCAACTGACTCAGGAGATCCAGCACTCATCAACTAGCCTCTAGTTGCTGACCTCCTGACACCGAGGCAGGTTAGCCATACCCTGGCTAGCCACCTCCACCATCTTTGCAGGGCACTGCCTGTCAAAGCCAAGAGGCGACAGACCCACTTACTAATCAATCAAGAGGGGGAAGGTAGCGATCCAGCCCCTGCCTTCCCCCCACCATATTTTTATGCTGACTCCAAGGACCCTCCCCCCATTGCTGCTATGACAAGGTTTCTCAAAAAATCCCTCCAACCCTTTCCCTTACCACTTGCCAGGTTAACTCTTCCCTTCCTGTTAACCCTGTCATGTGTGCCTTCCACTTATCACCCTGCGAACTTCAGTTCCAGCATTCCTTATACTTGAATAAACTTTCATTCATTCAACACTTGGTATCATTAGTTTCTGTTTCCTCCTTATTTAGATACTTTAGAAAAGTAATTTCCACCTGCATCTACAGGCTGCCGGATGAACATGAATGAAAACTTTTCCCTCCCCAAACTTTCTCCTCCTCCCTCCCCCCACCCACATAACTCTCTCCACTCCACAATCCCCCTCCTATCCTCAAAGAATAAAAAAATGGATGGACTTGTTCAGGACTCTCCACTGGGTTGGCGACATTAGTGCCCAAGGAAGGAGTCAACCAGACCCTCGGTCATGACCAGCTTCAGATGTACATGGGCCCTTGGGCAACAAAGTCAAAGTGCACCTTGCAGCATCCCTTAAGGTGATCCCGGACACATGGCATACGCTGAGGATCTGGGAGGGCAAAATGCTGGCTTGTCATAGTGGCACTTACGACGCTCCCACCTGGAGGGATGCACACAGCCAGGGCCAGAGTACCGCTGGGCCTCTTCTGGACACCCTTAGGATAGGGATGCCCAATAGATGGTGGAACAGGATAAGAGTTTGTCACGAGTGGTGCCACCATTCTGGTACACACTGGAATGAACTCCGGTGCAGAATAAAATGAGCCACGGACAGATATGAAGTACCTCAGGTCACTGGGAATGGTGAGGGCCTGAAATAAACTTTATGTGGCAAACTTGGAGAAATGACAGTGCAGGAAATTAGTTGACTTGAACAGTAGTACCTCCACATGGCGATCCAGACTTCAGAACACCCGTGTGTGACAGACAAAATGGGTGTACCTCTACGCGGTGATCAACTAGCTGCGGAAGGCCGCATAGGAAGGGATAACAGGGCCGCATAGGAAGGGATAACATAGACAGTACTTCTGCATTGGGCCTTGCCAAGCACTCAATCATGGTTGCTCTCGCTCTGCTTAGGTGGGGCTCACTTCTTCCTCCTTACATGCACATCCAAGTTGGGGAAAACCTCTACTGCTCCTCCATGCTTTACTAAATGAGGGCTAAAGGTACCACCATGTAGCTGTACGCCCTGATCACCACTCGAGAAGACATGGACTAGTTTTCCTGCTCTCAAACACTCACTTATATAACCTCTCTCATATCACGTTAAAGGACATAAAGACCGTGCCCTGGCCAGGCATAAAGTATGGGGGAAGACCCATATCAAATAGGCTCAAAGCAATCCCCAAGGGGAGGAGTTACCTGCGGCTGCAGACTCATTTTATTCTCGCCGGAGTTCATTCTGGTGTGTACCGGAATGGTGGCGTCACCCGTGACAAACTCCACACTTGTTTTGTTCTACCATTGGTTTGTCATCCCCATCCTAGGGGTGTCAGGAAGAGGCCAAGCAATTTCCTGGTCTTGGCTGCGAGCATCCTTCCAGGAGCATGGTAAGTGCCGCCGTGACAAGCCAGCATCTTGCCCTCCCAGCTCCTCAGCGTATGCCATGTGTTCGCAGTCACCCTAGGGATGCTGCATGCAGAGTGTGTATTAGAATGTGTGCAGAGTGTATAAAGAGGTGTACAGAGTGTGTATATAGGTGTGCAGAGTGTGTAGCATGTGTATTAGAATGTGTGCAGAGTGTATATACAGGTGTGCAGAGTGTATATACAGGTGTGCAGAGAGTGTTTGCAGAGCGTATGTACAAAGGGCAGGTAGTCTGTGCCAGTGCTGCAGGTTGCATGATAGCATGGCGATAACAGACAGAGGCGGAGACAGCAATTTTGTTTTTAATAGAAGATAGCTTTACTGAACACCAACTGCTTAAATATGGGATTACAGAACTTACATGCTTAAGCAAACATAGACTCTTCTAGAAATAAAGACACAATGGCTGGAGGATAATAAGACTTTATTAAGCTTTAAGCAAACATTTGAATATAAACTATTTCATGACCTTAAAACTTGTTAGCCATATTAAAGAGTCCAACCATATGGCCCTTTTACATGGGTCGCCCCAGCGCATCTTTCCTGTGCTTTTATACAGGAATGAGCACTGCTAGTGAATGGAGCTAAAGCGGTTCGGTGATCGCTTCGGCTCGCCCGTTCCAGTCACAGCAAACAGGCAGTTGTTTATAAGTGAACGACTACCTGTTTAGATGGGCCAAATCTGGACAATATTCGTACAGATTCCCACTGAGGACGAGCATGCAGAATGTACCAAGATGACGACCATCTACTTACACGTTCGATTATAGACTCACTCAAACTTGCTCTCACAGCCACAGTAGCTTCCCCGATGCAAAAGGAATGACTAGAAAAAGAAAAACTGGAAATGAGTACTATGTTTAACAAGAACAGGGCTTCTTCAGACGCTCGTGATTTTGTCCCGTTTTGTTGCCGTGAAAATCATGTCCGCAAAACAGGTTGATTTGAAACCATTCAATGGTTTCGTTTTGAGTAGCGGTATCCTCGGTTGTTAATAGTATGCATGAGAAAATGCAGTCTTTTTTTTCCAAAGTAGCGCAGTTTGAATAGTCAAAAAAAAACACTGATTAATGCGCTAATATGCTCCATAGCGGAAGAGTATTAGCGCATGCGCCCGTCTATTTAGGCTATGAAACTGAAATTGAGTTAGTGGAGAATCGTCCAAATGCAATGGAAAAAGCTTCCTACTAGAAATGAGCGAGTATACTCGCTAAGGCACATTACTCGAGTATCTCCCCGCTCGTCTCTAAAGATTTGGGGGCCGGCGCGAGTGACAGGTGAGTTGCGGCGGGGAGAGGGGGAAGCGGGGGGGGGGGGGGGAGAGGGGAGAGAGGGAGAGAGAGATATCCCCTCCGTTACTCCCCGCTCTCCCCCGCCGGCCCCCGAATCTTTAGAGACGAGCGGGGAGATACTCGCTCGAGTAATGTGCCTTAGCAAGTATGCTCGCTCATCTCTACTTCCTACCTAAATTAGGCCTTATAGCACAATAAGCACACACTGAGCATATCCTACTCTGCAGAACAGCACCAATATGCAACTAACAGCCTTTGCCTCGAGCATCCATTTTAGGACTTAAGGCCACAGGCGGGTCGAATTCCATGTACAGGAGGCCGCAGTGGAATCCAACCCTGCCCGCGGCTGAGGACTCTGCATACCTGTGCAGGCAGGAGGCGGCATCCGCGCGGACCTCTCTTCTGCCGGGACATCGGTACTCCGGATTGTCCGCACTGCTCACCGTCGGACATTCGCAATACAGGTTTTGTTTTTTAAATCTCTTGATTTTCAGCTGAATCCGCGGCCCGTCCGCAGTGTCAGCTGCAGGTGGACCGCAGATAGGACTGCTTCTATTGACTTCAATGGAAGCTGATCGTGCAGAAACCGCATTGAAATGAAGCATGCTGCGATTTGTATTCCGGACCAAAAGGTCAGCAAAACAAATCCGCATGCTTTAATTACAGTGCAGAAGCCCATGTTTCTCTATTGGCAGCTTGAACTGCGGATCTTGCACAATTTAAATCCACCCGTGGACATTGGGCCTTAAGGCCTCGTTCACAAGGGCTACAAAGTCGCCCGATTTTGTTGTGTTGCTGCAATGCTACAAATCGCATCTATGAGAAGCCCATGCTTTCCTATGGGTTACTTCACACATACGATATTTTGTAGCATGCAACAACTTGACACAAAAACCTCGCAGGTTCGGCGATATGCACGTGACTCGTGAGGTTTTGTAGCCCATGTTTCCCTATGGTGCCTTCCTCTCTGTTGCAGCGATTCACACAAAAACACAGTTTTCGCGCTGTGCGATACAACTTTGACAGTAGGAAATCCTCCTACAAAGTCTACACTAAGCCCTAGTTGCAGGGAAAAAATGAAAAAACACATATACATCACCTAAGACGTGCTGTCAGCCCAGCCGCAACTTCTCCCCGGGTCCCCGGTACTATCTTCTTCTTCTCTT
Organism: Eleutherodactylus coqui; assembly: GCF_035609145.1. Taxonomy (NCBI): domain Eukaryota; kingdom Metazoa; phylum Chordata; class Amphibia; order Anura; family Eleutherodactylidae; genus Eleutherodactylus; species Eleutherodactylus coqui. Next base: position 236,729,554 of record NC_089837.1, on the reverse strand, counting down.
CTGGCCAGGGATTGAAAAATCGATGATTGGCTGTGATTGGTTAAACGAGCGCTAGCTGTGATTGGCTAAGCGTCAGCCAATCAAAGCTAGCGCTTCCAAGAGGCGGAGATTTTTCAATCCCCGGCCAGAAGAGAAGAAGTAGATCAGTGCCAGGGACCAGGGGAGAAGCTGCAGCTGGGCGAGCAGCCCCACTGATGTGATGTATGTGTTTTTTTTTTCCTCTACGGCTTATTTTCAGGGAAGGGCTTATATTTCAGGCATCCCCCGAAAATCCTTGCATGTGATGCTATAAAGTCACACGACTTTGTAGCTCTACAAAGTCGCAGTCTCACTGCGAGAAACTGCAGCGATGTTGCACAGACCAGCAATGTGATATTGCTGCGATTTTCTCGTGTCACCCATGTGAACGAGGCCTTAAACTTAATTAAAACAGACACACAATTATTAAAAACAGTAACATGCATGAATTGTAAGCCTGACGAATGACTCAGGGAATGAGGCAAAAGTATGGAAAGCCCCCCAAAACATCAAACAAAAAGCTGATGAAAAAAAGAAGCTTCGAAAGCAGAGTCACAATCTGACACTCATATCCATACTAATATTACACATGTGAAAGTAACTCTGTCTGTATGTATGTTTGTTACCTTTTCATGGCTAAACTGCTGAAGTGCTTGTGATGAGATTTGGCAGGGGGTTAGCTTGCATCTTGAGGAAGGACACAGGCTACGTTTTATCCCCACGCGTACCAACGCGTACAGCACATGCGCGCTGTGGCGTCAGAAGCGTTCCACAGTGGAATGCCCAAAAACAATAAGGGTAATTAACCCTAGCCATGCCAGAAGTGCAGCGACATGGAAGGTTTATGGGGCATCAACGGTCACACTGTGTCATAGCATGACAAATGTATACAAATTGCAATGGGGAGAATCGGGAACATGATCAGGCAAACTTATATGGCTAGCTAGAAAAAAGGGGTGGGGGGGCAAGAGGCAATTTATATACAACTTGTAATGTATACTAGTATACCGATAAGGCTACGTTCAGATAGAAATGCGTAAGCAAAAGTGAGTAATATAGCAAAGCGTGCTAAGAATAATTAATAAATGTTCAAAATAATGATCAATAGTAGAGATGAGCGAGCACCAAAATGCTCGGGTGCTCGTTACTCGGGACGAAATTTTCGCGATGCTCGAGGGTTCGTTTCGAGTAACGAACCCCATTGAAGTCAATGGGCGACCCGAGCATTTTTGTATTTCGCCGATGCTCGCTAAGGTTTCCTTGTGTGAAAATCTGGGCAATTCAAGAAAGTGATGGGAACGACACAGCAACGGATAGGGCAGGCGAGGGGCTACATGTTGGGCTGCATCTCAAGTTCACAGGTCCCACTATTAAGCCACAATAGCGGCAAGAGTGCCCCCCCCTCCCAAAAACTTTTACTTTTGAAAAGCCCTCATTAGCAATGCATACCTTAGCTAAGCACCACACTACCTCCAACAAAGCACAATCACTGCCTGCATGACACTCCACTGCCACTTCTCCTGGGTTACATGCTGCCCAACCCCCCCCTCCCCCCCACAGCGCACACCAAAGTGTCCCTGCGCAGCCTTCAGCTGCCCTCATGCCACACCACCCTCATGTCTATTTAGAAGTGCGTCTGCCATGACGAGGAACCGCAGGCACACACTGCAGAGGGTTGGCACGGCTAGGCAGCGACCCTCTTTAAAAGGGGCGGGGCGATAGCCCACAATGCTGTACAGAAGCAATGAGAAATAGAATCCTGTGCCACCGCCATCAGGAGCTGCACACGTGGGCATAGCAATGGGGAACCTATGTGCCACACACTATTCATTCTGTCAAGGTGTCTCTGCATGCCCCTGTCAGACCGGGCTTTTTAATTCATAGACACAGGCAGGTACAACTCCCTATTGTGAAGTCCCTGTCGACCGACAGCATGGGTGGCTCCCTGGAACCCACCGGCGATACACAAAAATATCCCATTGCATTGCCCAACACAGCTGAGGTAGTAATGTCGTGCTTAATGCAGGTGGGCTTCGGCCCACACTGCATGCCCCAGTCAGACTGTGGTTCTTTACAAGTGGAAACAGATGCATTTATAATTCCCTGTGGACCCACAGCATGGGTGGGTGCCAGGAAGCCACCGGCGGTACATAGAAATATCCCATTGCATTGCCCAACACAGCTGAGGTAGTAATGTCGTGCTTAATGCAGGTGGGCTTCGGCCCACACTGCATGCCCCAGTCAGACTGGGTTCTTTACAAGTGGACAGATGTAGGTTAAACTCCGTGTGCACCTACAGCATGGGTGGCTCCCTGGAACCCACCGGCGGTACATAAAAATATCCCATTGCATTGCCCAACACAGCTGAGGTAGTAATGTCGTGCTTAATGCAGGTGGGCTTCGGCCCACACTGCATGCCCCAGTCAGACTGGGTTCTTTACAAGTGGACAGATGTAGGTTAAACTCCGTGTGCACCTACAGCATGGGTGGCTCCCTGGAACCCACCGGCGGTACATAAAAATATCCCATTGCATTGCCCAACACAGCTGAGGTAGTAATGTCGTGCTTAATGCAGGTGGGCTTCGGCCCACACTGCATGCCCCAGTCAGACTGGGGTTCTTTACAAGTGGAAACAGATGCATTTATAATTCCCTGTGGACCCACAGCATGGGTGGGTGCCAGGAAGCCACCGGCGGTACATAGAAATATCCCATTGCATTGCCCAACACAGCTGAGGTAGTAATGTCGTGCTTAATACAGGTGGGCTTCGGCCCACACTGCATGCCCCAGTCAGACTCGGGTTCTTTACAAGTGGACAGATGTAGGTTAAACTCCGTGTGCACCTACAGCATGGGTGGCTCCCTGGAACCCACCGGCGGTACATAAAAATATCCCATTGCATTGCCCAACACAGCTGAGGTAGTAATGTCGTGCTTAATGCAGGTGGGCTTCGGCCCACACTGCATGCCCCAGTCAGACTGGGGTTCTTTACAAGTGGAAACAGATGCATTTATAATTCCCTGTGGACCCACAGCAGGGGTGGGTGCCAGGAAGCCACCGGCGGTACATAGAAATATCCCATTGCATTGCCCAACACAGCTGAGGTAGTAATGTCGTGCTTAATACAGGTGGGCTTCGGCCCACACTGCATGCCCCAGTCAGACTGGGGTTCTTTACAAGTGGACAGATGTAGGTTAAACTCCGCGTGCACCTACAGCATGGGTGGCTCCCTGGAACCCACCGGCGATACACAAAAATATCCCATTGCATTGCCCAACACAGCGGATGTAACGTCAGCTGTAATGCAGGTGGGCTAAAAATTCATTTGATTACACTGTAGGCGACAGTATCAACAGTACTAATGTACATCCAAAAAATTGGCCATGCCCAACCAAGATGGCAGGTGAAACCCATTAATCGCTTTGGTTAATGTGGCTTAAGTGGTAACTAGGCCTGGAGGCAGCCCAGTTTAACGAAAAATTGGTTCAAGTTAAAGTTTCAACGCTTTTAAGAGCATTGAAACATATAAAAATTGTTTAGAAAAATTATGAGTGAGCCTTGTGGCCCTAAGAAAAATTGCCCGTTCAGCGTGATTACGTGAGGTTTCAGGAGGAGGAGCAGGAGGAGGAGGAGGAATATTAGACACAGATTGATGAAGCAGAAATGTCCCCGTTTTGGATGGTGAGAGAGAACGTAGCTTCCATCCGTGGGTGCAGCCTACGTATTGCTTACATATCGCTGCTGTCCGCTGGTGGAGAAGAGAAGTCTGGGGAAATCCAGGCTTTGTTCATCTTGATGAGTGTTAGCCTGTCGGCACTGTCGTTTGACAGCTGGGTACGCTTATCCGTGATGATTCCCCCAGCCACACTAAACACACTCTCTGACAAGACGCTAGCCGCAGGACAAGCAAGCACCTCCAGGGCATACAGCGCGAGTTCAGGCCATGTGTCCAGCTTCGACACCCAGTAGTTGTAGTGGGCAGAGGCGTCACGGAGGACAGTCGTGCGATCGGCTACGTACTCCCTCACCATCCTTTTACAGTGCTCCCGCCGACTCAACCTTGACTGGGGAGCGGTGACACAGTCTTGCTGGGGAGCCATAAAGCTGGCAAAGGCCTTGGAGAATGTTCCCCTGCCTGCGCTGTACATGCTGCCTGATCTCTGCGCCTCCCCTGCTACCTGGCCCTCGGAACTGCGGCTTCTGCCACTAGCGCTGTCGGATGGGAAGTTTACCATCAGTTTGTCCACCAGCGCCCTGTGGTATAGCAACACTCTCGAACCCCTTTCCTCTTCGGGAATGAGAGTGGAAAGGTTCTCCTTATAGCGTGGCTCGAGCAGTGTGTACACCCAGTAATCCGTAGTGGCCAGAATGCATGTAACGCGAGGGTCACGAGAAAGGCATCCTAACATGAAGTCAGCCATGTGTGCCAGGGTACCTGTACGCAACACATGGCTGTCTTCAATGGAAGATCACTTTCAGGATCCTCCTCCTCCTCTTCCTCCTCCTCAGGCCATACACGCTGAAAGGATGACAGCCCAGCAGCATGTGTACCCTCACCAGTGGGCCAAGCTGTCTCTTCCCCCTCCTCCTCATCCTCCTCATGCTCCTCCTCCTCCTCCTCCTCAACGCGCTGAGATATAGACAGGAGGGTGCTCTGACTATCCAGCGACATACTGTCTTCCCCCTGCTCTGTTTCCGAGCGCAAAGCGTCTGCCTTTATGCTTTGCAGGGAACTTCTCAAGATGCATAGCAGAGGAATTGTGACGCTAATGATTGCAGCATCGCCACTCACCACCTGGGTAGACTCCTCAAATTTTCCAAGGACCTGGCAGATGGCTGCCAACCAGGGCCACTCTTCTGTAAATAATTGAGGAGGCTGACTCCCACTGCGCCGCGCAAGTTGGAGTTGGTATTCCACTATAGCTCTACGCTGCTCATAGAGTCTGGCCAACATGTGGAGCGTAGAGTTCCACTGTGTGGACACGTCGCACAGCAGTCGGTGCACTGGCAGATTAAACCTATGTTGCAGTGTCCGCAGGGTGGCAGCGTACGTGTGGGATTTGCGGAAATGTGCGCAGAGCTGGCGCACCTTTCCGAGCAGGTATGACAAGTGGGGGTAGCTTTTCAGAAAGCGCTGAGCCACCAAATTAAAGACATGGGCCAGGCATGGCAAGTGCGTGAGGCTGCCGAGCTGCAGAGCCGCCACCAGGTTACGGCCGTTGTCACACACGACCATGCCCGGTTGGAGGCTCAGCGGCGCAAGCCAGCGGTCGGTCTGCTCTGTCAGACCCTGCAGCAGTTCGTGGGCCGTGTGCCTCTTCTCTCCTAAGCTAAGTAGTTTTAGCACGGCCTGCTGACGCTTGCCCACCGCTGTGCTGCCACGCCGTGTGACACCGACTGCTGGCGACGTGCTGCTGACACATCTTGATTGCGAGACAGAGGTTGCGTTGGAGGAGGAGGAGGAGGAAGGTGCTTTAGTGGAGGAAGCATACACCGCCGCAGATACCACCACCGAGCTGTGGCCCGCAATTCTGGGGGTGGGTAGGACGTGAGCGGTCCCAGGCTCTGACTCTGTCCCAGCCTCCACTAAATTCACCCAATGTGCCGTCAGGGAGATATAGTGGCCCTGCCCGCCTGTGCTTGTCCACGTGTCCGTTGTTAAGTGGACCTTGGCAGTAACCGCGTTGGTGAGGGCGCGTACAATGTTGCGGGAGACGTGGTCGTGCAGGGCTGGGACGGCACATCGGGAAAAGTAGTGGCGACTGGGAACCGAGTAGCGCGGGGCAGCCGCCGCCATTATGCTTTTGAAAGCCTCCGTTTCCACAAGCCTATACGGCAGCATCTCTAGGCTGATCAATTTTGCAATGTGCACGTTTAACGCTTGAGCGTGCGGGTGCGTGGCGTCGTAGTTGCGCTTGCGCTCAAACTGTGGCACTAGCGACGTCTGCACGCTGCGCTGAGAGTCATTGCTGGATGGGGCCGAGGACAGCGGAGGTGAGGGTGTGGGTGCAGGCCAGGAGACGGTAGTGCCTGTGTCCTCAAATGGGGGGTTGGATCTCAGTGGCAGGTTGGGGCACAGGGGGAGAGGCAGTGGTGCAAACCGGAGGCGGTGAACGGGCATCGTCCCACCTTGTGGGGTGCTTGGCTATCATATGCCTGCGCATGCTGTTGGTGGTGCCTCCCCAGCTGATCTTGGCGCGACAAAGGTTGCACACCACTGTTCGTCGGTCGTCAGGCGTCTCTGTGAAAAACTGCCACACCGTAGAGCACCTTGACCTCTGCAGGGTGGCATGGCGCGAGGGGGCGCTTTGGGAAACAGTTGGTGGATTATTCGGTCTGGCCCTGCCTCTACCCCTGGCCACCGCACTGACTCGGCCTGTGCCCACACCCTCACTTGGCCCTCCGCGTCCTCGGCCGCGTCCACATCCTCTAGGCCTACCCCTACCCCTCAGCATGCTGTATTACCAGTGATTTGATTTCCCAGGCAGGAAAGAAATTGGCGCAAGGCTGCAGTAAACCGTAGCTGGTTGCGTCTGATTTTTGTACGTTGTCCACGCAGCACACACGTACACGGAGACCTTAGGACTGACACAGGCAGGCCAAATATAATTTCTTTTCCTTTTTTGCAAAGGGAAGCACCCACTGCGTATATTCAATGAACAAGAAGTTTAATATCTGTGGTGTGGCCCTCAAAAAGTGTCACACAACTATAGTGTAGCAGAGTTATTAACTCTAGCAGAGCAGGTATTTGCCAGTCAGGAAAGACAATGGCGCAAGCCTGCAGTAAACCGTAGCTGGTTGCGTCTGATTTTTGTACGTTGTCCACGCAGCACACACGTACACGGAGACCTTAGGACTGACACAGGCAGGCCAAATATAATTTCTTTTCCTTTTTTGCAAAGGGAAGCACCCACTGCGTATATTCAATGAACAATACGTTTAATAACTGTGGTGTGGCCCTGAAAAAGTGTCACACAACTTTAGTGTAGCAGAGTTATTAACTCTAGCAGAGCAGGTATTTGCCAGTCAGGAAAGACAATGGCGCAAGCCTGCAGTAAACCGTAGCTGGTTGCATCTGATTTTTGTACGTTGTCCACGCAGCACACACGTACACGGAGACCTTAGGACTGACACAGGCTGGCCAAATATAATTTTTTGTCCTTTTTAGCAAAGGGAAGGACCCACTGCGTATATTCAATGAACAAGAAGTTTAATATCTGTGGTGTGGCCCTCAAAAAGTGTCACACAACTATAGTGTAGCAGAGTTATTAACTCTAGCAGAGCAGGTATTTGCCAGTCAGGAAAGACAATGGCGCAAGCCTGCAGTAAACCGTAGCTGGTTGCGTCTGATTTTTGTACGTTGTCCACGCAGCACACACGTACACGGAGACCTTAGGACTGACACAGGCTGGCCAAATATAATTTTTTGTCCTTTTTAGCAAAGGGAAGGACCCACTGCGTATATTCAATGAACAATAACTGTGTTGTGGCCCTGCCTACACAATTCTGTACCTGTAGTATCAATGGAAGGTGCAATGCTCTGCACAGACGATTTTTAGAAAAAAAAAAAAATGCAACACTGCTAACAGCAGCCAGCACAGTACTGCACACGCTTAAATTTGGCCCTAGAAAGGACCGTTGAGGTTCTTGAAGGCTACACTCACTCCCTGCCTATACACCACTTCTGTCCCTAATACCTGGTGCAATGCTCTGCACTGCCGATTTTGAGAAAAAAAAAAAAAAAAAACACTGCTAGCAGCAGCCTGCACACAGGTAGATGTGGCCCTGAGAAGGACCGTTGGGGTTCTTGAAGCCTACACTGACTCCTAACGCTCTCCCTACAGCAGCACCAGCACGATAGTACTTTCCCTCAGCTAACTCACAAGGCATGTGTGGCGAGCCGTGGGAGGGGCTGACTTTTATACTCGGGTGACATCAGATCTCCCCAGCCACTCACAGCAGGGGGGTGGTATAGGGCTTGAACGTCACAAGGGGAAGTTGTAATGCCTTCACTGTCTTTCAATTGGCCAGAAAAGCGCGCTAACGTCTCAGAGAGGAAACTGAAAGTAACCAGAACACCGCGTGGTACTCGTTACGAGTAACGAGCATCCCGAACACCCTAATATTCGCACGAATATCAAGCTCGGACGAGTACGTTCGCTCATCTCTAATCAATAGCCATAAAGCACAAAATACTCAAAGGACACAATGTGGCTCAATATCCGACGTTCCAAAGCTTGAGCAGAACGTAGTGAAAATTGCCTCCAGGTGTTGTTCCCAATTCCTCCCAACGCAATCTGAACATAAACATAATCCAGTACTCCATGGTCATAGCCTAGAAAAGAATAAAAACAATATTAAAAACCAACACGTGGTATGAAGCAGATACAGTTGGTATCACAGTGAAAATAGATGTATTTACAAAAGTTGTGTGGCATTGTATTCAATGTTTAAACCTGTAGGGGTTAATGTATCCAGTAGGTAGATCCATCTTAATTCTTTCTTCAGAAGAATTTTCTCCCGATCGCCACCACGGGGAAGAGGGGGCACACTGTTGATCACACGAAATCGTAGTTGACCAACAGTATGACCACAGAAGGGGAAATAAAAAAATTAAAAACGATCACAGAAAATGGCCGTTACTTACTGACTGAGGAGTGCATATAGATGCATCCTCCTCTCACCATGCAGGTAGCTGACTACCAAATGAAGGAGCCAATAACACCTGTGCAGGACACCGATAAGACAGGCACTCACACTGCCTCTTGATAATGAGGGGGTGGCTGCTTGGTGTATACTCCCACACATAGTGGATTCAAGGTGCCAGACCATTCTAATATATGTAGTTCACCATGCAGTCCAGCAACCTATTAATGATGCCATTATAATTCAAAAACCATAAATGCACTGAGGACTAGATTAAACAAACATAGAACTAATATCAGAAATGGATTTACTAACCACAGCGTATCGAAACACTTTTTAAACCACCATAATAAAGATTTTACATTATTAAAAATCACACCGTTAGAAAGTATACAATTAGGGCTATTTTCTTTTTAAAAAAATCGAGAGATGTATTGGATATTTAGATTGGGAACTCTCAAACCGGGGGGTTTGAATGAAATTTTAGAGAAAATTTAATGTGTGATGTGTTAGTTGTATAGAATTGATATACTAATGGATGCAATAATTTTTAATATTTATTGGAGTATATTAATATGAATTATAATAATTGAGGTAATATATTTTTTAGTCTATGATTGATATATTAATTGATATGATAGTTTATGTATTTATTAGAGTGATATGGAAAAGTTTTACATTTTTTCATTGGAATAGAATGGATATTGTTTTTTATTAGTGGTGCATTGAAAATATGTTAGTAGAAAAGGAAAAAATCATTTAAGATTACACTAATACTGATCCCAATAAGGGGATCCATATGGGAGAGCTTGTAGAGGAATGAGGAAAGTTAGAAAATTAGAGATAGATTAGCTGGTAATACAGATTCACGCAGCGTTCCGGAGTGAAACGCACTCATTCAGTTCATACTGAATGAGACGTGATGACGTAGGAACGCTGTACAATCCCCCGGAATTCCGGATACCACGTGATGTGTTTAGGACTGCGAGAACATGTGGACGTAAGAACGTTGTGACGTAGTTAGTCACACGTGACCGCGTCATCCAGGACGTGATGACGTAGGAACGTTGTGCAATCCCCCGGAATTCCGGATACCACGTGATGTGGTTTGGACTGCGGAAACGTGTGGACGTGAGAACGCTGTGACGTAGTTAGCCACACGTGACCACGCCATCCAGGATTGCAGTACGTAGTGACGAGCATCTGAATGGGATGACACCGCACGTCGTACTCATCGGAGTCGCAGCGCATGATGAGGTAGATGCGCCGATAACTCACCAATTCCCTTCCCCCCCTCCCCCCACCTGCAAGGGCATTTGGAATCATTGAACATCAAAGTGGTGAAGGTAATACTTCTCTATATAAACTGTTTCTGTTTTAATGTGTGCATAACTTGATAAGGGTACAGAGTGTACCGAAACGCGTTGTTATCGTTTGGTGGATGTGTCATACCACGATCGGGTTGACGTGTCATACCATTGTTTTGCTGAATTTTAATAAACCTTAAAGGAGAAAATCCTGGATTGGAAGATTCTTCTATTGCAGTCATTAAAACCTGTGGGAAACAGGAGGGGGAATATTGGGAATCATAACCCCCTCCAAAGTAAGTCTCCTTCTTTTGAAAAGAAAACATTCTTTTGTGTGTTTTTTTCTTTAAAGTTCTGTGAGCGCAGGAAAGAATTTTTTACTTATTGATAAATTTCTTTGCCATTATAATTCGGCGGGTTGCCCTGCATTTCCAACAGTGAACCACATTGGTACTGCCACCCTGGGCTCCCCCTGGAATCTTAAAGCCACACTGCATGTGAATGATAGATAATAAATGCAAGTAAGTAACGGCCATTTTCTGTTATCAACAGTGTGACCGCTGTCCACGAAGCGGCGTGAAACGAGTAGTGACATATTCTTTGTACGAATCGTACTTTTATGTTCATTGATTCTGTTACGTATTTCAAGTGTAGTTTCCCCAACGTACTGTAATCCACAGGGACAGTTAAGGAGATACACTACAAAAGAGGAAGAACACATATAGTGACCCTTAATCGAAAAAACTGAGCCTGTTTGGGAATGATGAAATTTGTCCCCTTTGATCATATTGTTGCAACACGAACATCCTAAACAAGGGAAGTAACCAAATCGACGTGGTGCTAACAATGTTTGTTTCAAACCCGATTTGTAATCGTGCATCGAGTGCACCAGTGTGTCCCTCAGACTTCGACCACGTCTGTAGGACATTATGGGTGGATTAGTGAATTCATCAACGTTAGCAGTTAAACTCAAAAGGGACCAATGCTTCTTCAGAATAGTGGAAATCTGTGTACTCACGGGACTGTATGTGGATACGAAAGGGATGCGTTTTGGATCTTCTTCTCTGGACCTAGAGGAAATCAATTCAGTACGGCTCATGTTAGTTAATTTATGTGTGGCCAACGTAATCACATTTTGAGGGTACTCTCTTGCTAAAAAATTTTCACACATCTGCGATAATCGGGTCTCAAGCTTCTGGTCTTTGGTAATGCACTTAATCCTTATCAACTGACTCCAAGGTAATGACTTTACCATTGGACGCGGATGAAAGCTGCTGTATTCTAGCAGACTATTGCGATCAGTATCTTTCACAAAGAGGCCAGTTTCCAATCTATTACCCTGATTCGTTACCAATACATCCAAAAAATTGATTTTTTTCTTTAAAAAACTTCAGGGTGAACTACAGTTCAGACCAGACCCCATTCAATTCCATATGGAAAGCCAACAAATCTCTTTCATTGCCTCTCCAGACGAAAAAAATGTCGTCTATATAGCGGTGCCAGGAGACCACCATGGGCCAATACGTAGATGTGTACACGAAATTGTCTTCGAATGCATTCATATAAATGTTAGCATACGTAGGTGCTACATTGGTCCCCTGCCACTGTCTGTAATATTTGCCGGCAAACAACAAATAGTTCTTAGACAAAATGAACTCATGTAGCGATAAGATTATATGTTCACATTTTAAGTGGAATCTCAGATGTAACCAATCTTTGTCTTACAGCATCAAGACCCTTTTCATGAGTAATGGATGTGTACAAAGATGTCATATCAAAGAAGGCTAGGATAACATCCTCAGTAATCTGTATTCCGCCTAAAATTGACAGAAAATTGCTCGTGTCTTTAACATAAGAGACACCCGTGGTAGCGAATCTACGCAATACTTTGTCCAAATAAATGGAAACATGATTAAATAACGATCCCCTGCCCGAGACAATGGGACGTCCCGGTGGGTTCTCCAATGATTTTTGTATTTTTGGTAATGCGTAGATCGTCGGTACCACGGGTGTTGAAATGTACAAAAAATCATAAAGGGGTTGGTCAATATTGCCCTCCATTAATGCATCATATAGTATGTTAAGCAATAAAGATTGATAAAGACTTGTAGGATTATTGGGTAACAATTCATACACATTACAATCTCGTAATTGTCGGAGAATCTTGGTCTCATACTGGACCGTGTCTATCACCACCCCCCCTTGTCGGAAGGCTTGATGGTGATGGACCTGTCCCGTGATAAAGACCTGAGTGCACGCTGCTGACCGGAATTGAGATTGGATTTTACTTTTCGCCGGTTGTTACAAATACGAAATTTCTTTATATCGTGTGTTAACCAAAGAAATGTACGTCTCAACTGCGTGATCCGAAATTCGGTGGTTGGAATCGGCTCTTTACCGTAAGGTAAACATATTACGTCTAGTGGAGTCAATATTAGATGTTTCTTCCGACGTCTCAAGGGACGATTGCTGTGAAAAAAAAAAACTTGAGACGCAATCTCCTAAAAAAGCTCCGTAAATTCAAATCAATATCAAACCAATCCACATATGGGGTTGGACAATAGGACAAGCCTTTTGAAAGTATATTGGTTTCTACATCAGATAATGTTTTAGACGAAATATTTACCACCAGGTTTACTGCCTCACAGTCCTCTTGTTGCTGGATCGTGTGGTTCTGCTTGTCGATTCTCTTTCTCCCTCTTGAATGTTTCCGCCCACCTCTTCGTTGTGGCTTGCTGCGGCACCTTTCATTCTCCCACGGTGTGCTAGACCAGATCCTAAAAAATGAACCGATTTGTTGGATCCTTGTGAGGATTCATCAGTCGACTCAGAGCCCACTGAAGAGAAGGCAAATGTTGCAGGTTCTCTAGAATATCTTTTTCTTGCTGAATTATGATTACGTCTCGATGTTCTCCCGCCGCGTTCACTCTTGGATACACACCAATTATAGATGTGGCCTTTGTCGTAATCATCTAAATCCCGAAACCACTCATTGCATTTCACCGTTTCGGTGTTTTCTTTAAATTTTTGTAGTGAAACTTCAATCTTCTTAATCGCTACATTCCATAGTTCTGTGGGTATCTTTGTATTAATTTGTTTCTCAATACTGGCGATAGTCGTTAAACAGGTAGCTGCCTCAATCTGCAGGTGGTCTATGTTCAACAACATAATATCATGTGACGCCATCGTCGTGACGCTCCGAGTCGTTATGCCGGCTGCATACGCCGACTGGGGAGGGGGCACCTCTGTGTCATTGCTGTGGTTACACATAAGGTATTTATTATGTTTAATTACACCTCTAATCTGATTGGTCATATGTTTAGTAGATCATGTGCATATATACCTCCATGTATACCACTATTTGTATATTTGAAAAAGACAGATTGTGTTGAAACGTCATTGTCTTGTGACTTGGGAAGATTAAAATTCACTCTGGAAAACTGCACCTGGAATGCTGCCACATCCTTTCTGTTTATACATTGCTGTTACAAGGAATCTACCTGGATCGGATTCTGACCAGTGGCAATTGCATAGCACCTGCCCACCCTTTTTCTGGTTGAAAGGTAGTGCTGTCTGCGTTTCATCATTTCTTCATTTACAGGGGCTGGTTGGGTTGGGTACATGGAGCATTAAAACCGGGTAACCCCCCCACCTCCCATGCTTTTTTGGGGGGTATTTTGTGACCTCAGTGGCAGGGATGGGTGTAAAAAGTGGTGCTCTGTGAGGCTTCGTAAGCTTGCTGAGCTGCGGCGGTCTCTCACAGAAGACCCTCAACAAGCTGCTCCTGGAACTGCAGGAAGGCGAGCGTTCCCGGGAACTCCTTGTAAATTACATATTACAGGTAGCGGTCTAAATAATGTCGCGCTCACACGGTGTTATGTGGAATCTGCTTGCGGAGGCCTGCAGCAGATCCCACCTGTGGGCCCGGCCGTAGTCAAGCGTACGGCCGTGTAATGTACTGCGCAAAACTGCGTACTCACACAGGCGGTCATGCGCAGTACACCTTTTCTTGTTTATATTTCCCGCGCCACAATGTAGTTATGTATGGGCTGTGGGTATATCCGTGACCATGGAGCACAGTGGGCTCTATGTTGCAGGTATCTGCGGTAAAATAGAACATGCTGCGTTCTATTTTCTGCAAGTGGATTACGTAATTCCGACCCGCTAATGTGAATAGAATTGTGTAATCTGTGCACTTGATTGATCTGCATGTTACCGCTGTTCAAACGCATGCAGAATCCGCCATTTCTATCTGGTGGTGTGAGACCAGCCTAATGGTAGATCACTACCTTTTTATCACGTGACCGGGGATCGCTCAATAAGCCCACCGGTCACTGCCCCAGGTTCTTGGTGACCGTTGGTGACCGGGAGCAAGGAGATCTAAAATTTCCTGGGCTCCCTGGTTACTGCGCATGTGTCCAACATTTTGCTGGTGGGCGCATGCGCAGAAGCCGAATGGTCTATGGAGGATGATTGCGTCGGGGTTAAAATACGGAGGCCTCTGGAAAGATGTTTAATCTCCTCTCACTGATCGCATCGGTGAGGCGAGATGAAACTTCAATTTTTTTTTTAACTTTTATGTGATCGCCATTATTCATTGGCTAACGGCGATCACGTGACCAGGAACCACATACCGCGGTCCTCCGTGTCTACCTTTGGTCACTGGAAGCAAGGATATTTTACATTTCCCGGGCAATCCTTGACTTTTGTGCATGAGTCCGCTGTTATGCTGACAGGCGCCAGCACCAAAGCCGTTGTAAGGTCCACAGATAAAGATCCTATAGGGATCTGGAAGTACGACAATGGATATTGCGTACTACATGGACAGTGGTTAATAATTTTTAAAGTTCGAAGTGTTCTCTTGATATGGCGCCTTTTTCAAGCATGACTATACATAACAATGATCTCTTTTTATAGTGTTATCTACCTTCCACGGGGACGGAGTCCGAGGCTTGCAGCGTGGGACGCCGGTTTCTCCCGCGCTGACGTGTAGATGGTGTGACGGGGAAGTTTAATATGACGGCTGAAGGAATGGTGTAGCTACGCAATCTACATTGTGGAGACTAGACAGTTTCCTTATCTGGACTGCAAGACCCCTAAAAGAGCGCAGAAGGAGCTTTTGTTTTCTTTGTAAGTTTGTTTCATAAAATGTGTGCTGCCTCTGCCTCAGTCTTCATACACAACACCACCACCTACCTCATGGCCACAGCAAAGTGATATTTTGCTAAGACGGATAAATCAAAGATATCCTTATTTCTAAATATTGCTAAATATTTCCCTTAAAGGGTTGTCTAGTTATAAACTATTCATGGCCTGTAGTAACAAAATCTGCATGCGCTAAACACACAGAATAGAACCTATTGATTTCAATGGGTTTGTTCTCATAAGCAAGTTTGGCGCTCGCACTTAAAAATGTAGGACTTGCTCTATTTTCCTGCGTTTTGTGCAGCAAAAGTCCTATAGATGTCTATGGGAAGTGCGAAAAAAGGAAGGGTATGACATTGCACGCAGGAAAAAAAAAAACACATCTGAAGCTCATTAGGCTTTAAACAGCCTTGAAATCCACGGAAAGGGTATGTCTGGCCAATAAATCCACGGAGTGGGTGTGTCATGTGCATTTGTGAACTGGCTTTGCGTGCGCAAAAGGTACAGTATTATGCACAGGCACACATGTAACACGCAGATTATGTACCACTTCAAGCCTTGTTCATTCACAAATATGCTGTGGCAACCATATTTGCGCATACGGCTGTGTGAAGCTGCCCTAACTGTAAAAAAAATTGGGTCCATCAAGAACAGTATATACAGTAGCTGACAAGAGTTGTGTCCCCATTTTTCTTTTCCCCTAACTGCAGATAAATGGTTTGTAGTTCTTGTGGATCTTCATACCCCATTAAAGTCAATGGGTAAAATTCACATCAAATTTCAAAACATTCCACAGGACTGGTGGGAGGAAAAGTGCGTCTTCTGCTCGCTCGAGTATCTGCCTTTACCGAGCGTGCTCGCTCATCTCTATTAACCCTTTCCAGTCCAATGTCGGGCCTGCCCCGACATCATCATTTTCCTCCACAGCTCCGATGTCGGGGCAGGCCCGACACTGCAGTGCAGGAGTGGATCTGCACCCGATCGTCAGGCACATCGGGTGCAGATGCAGTCCTGCACTGGTCCCCATCGAGGACCCCCGAGGAGAAGGCAGAAAGGGTTTTTAACCCTTTCTGCCCACTTCTTTATACATTACATAGCGCTCAATTAGCGCTATGCAATGCATAGATTCCGGCCGGCGATCATGTGACCGCCGGTGTTACCTGACCCCCGGCGGTCACATGATCGCTGAGCCGGGAGGCAGAAGGAGAATGCACAAGACGCCGGTCAGGTAAGCAGGTTCCTCCCTGCACCCTCCTGATCTCTGTCAGATCAGGAGGGTGCAGGGAAAATGTATTTTTTCTCACCCATTCTCCCAGCTCCAATTTATTTGGAGCTGTGGAGAATGGGTGAGAAAAAATAAATGGATTGGAAAGGGTTAATAACCTTCTAAATTAGAAAAGTTTTCACCCATATTCACTCCATAGAGGAATACCAAAAGGTCAATTCTTACGGGTATAAAGAAATTGCTCGGATGATAAGATATTTGAAGAAGAAAGTACAAAATTAACAAAGGTTTCTGAGAAAAAAATACCCTAGAGATGTAATCTGCAAAGCATACCACTATGCGCCCCAACAGCAAAGATCGGATCTTTTTGTCCCACGAACTCATGATGCCAACCAAGAACCGTATATTATTGGTACAGGAACTAGACAGGTTTGTGAGATCTTAAACCGTTATTGGGACATGCTAAAAGACGATGCAGACTTGAACGATCTACTACCAGACACCCTGCTAATCACTTTCTGACCGAAGAAACATCCGTGATTGTTTAATGAAGAGTCATCTATCTCAACTAGGAACAGGGGCCAACTGGCTTAATGCATCTAGACCAGTTGGAACACTCCTGTGCTCAAACTGTGCAGCATGTACCTTTATTCAAGTGCCTCTACACATTTTATAAACTGCCATTCCTGCCATGTCGTGTATTTAGCCTCCTGCACAGAAAATTAGATCACGTGGGCAATATATGTAGGAGAGAGAACACTCCACTCTCCAACCACATGTGGGCAGTACACGGTGGCAACTCAGAACAAATTAAGTTCCATGGTATAGAGCAGATCAGGACACAGAACCATAGAGGAGATGTTGACCAAACGCTGCTCCAAAAAGAATCCCTGTGGATTTATTGTCTGAATTGTCTGAAAGCTTATCTTTTACTTGCTTTCCTTAATTCGATTCATGATATTGCTGACTCTGACCATTGCTCTTTTCCTGTATAATCAAATATGGTGGTTTTTGCCCCCTCTTGAGGAGAGGCAGCCATGACCCCTATCACATCCATGGAAAGATCGATTTCAATTCTATAATTACATAGTTCTAATTGGTGGAATTTTTCTCCAATCCAAAAGAAGAGATACTTCTCATCTAGTATATTTTCTAATGTTACTTATCCTTGGGATCCTACGTACATCTTATTATATGGACAATGACATTGTTTTTCTGATAATGTATGGATGTATAACTTATCCATAATTAATTCCTGCTAAAAACAAAAACAAGGAGTAATAAAAAATAGTGGCCTGAGATGTGACCAGGTCTTTTCATAAATAAGAAACTATTAATAAAAATATGGACTTTGGTCTCAGATAATTGTGAAGTCTGATGAGACCGGAAGAGTTATGGTGTTATATAAACCAGTTTGTCCTATCCAATAGTGCGGCCAAATGACGCTATATGAGGTTTCTGTTAATCATCATGCAGCCCACTGATTACAATATTAATAAATAACCCTGTGATAGAGTAAAACAATGATATTGCATTCTGCATATTACCGGGTGCAATAAGAATAAAAGATGCCATGACATCCTGTAACTTTATTGTATGGACACCGCTAAGTATCATGTAGTTGACCTGATACAGCAAGAATAAAAGATGCCATCAAATATAAACAGCGAGACTGTATCCCGCAACTCCACTCCCCCTGTTGTAAGCTGCGACATAAGCATGCCACCTTCAATTGTTAGTATCTGTGGAACGCTGCCCACATGTGTGACGAGGTTGAAGATCCTGGTCACATGAGGACGGGGACGACGTGATGATGCGGATGCGTAGAGCATGCCCCTCTAATGTGGATAAGATGCCCCTCTAATCAGGATAAGATATAAACAGAACGAGATGGAGATATTTGCTTAAATGGAGAAGGTATGGATTAACATGATACCTAGAGCAATCCCATGTATGGTTTGGATTGCACAAGAGCACTTGGATTCTACCGTTGGGAAGGGCTAGGTGTACCATATAAGCAGAGCTCACATATCTGACGTGCATATGCCTGTGGTCTACCATCAAGGCCACAGATCACATCTCACAGTTTGTTATTTTGAATATCTTTATCAAAAATCACATTGGCAGCGCTACCGGGCTCTACTACGGCTGAAAGGGATTAGGAATAGGGATGGATATTTACTTAAGAAACCTACATAGGATCTCCTCAAAAGAGCACTGGGGCTACAAGTACAGCTTTTTGCCTCTTTATTGGTTGCAGAAGACTGAACAGGGACTGGTGCAGCTCTAAGGCAGAATCAAGATATTTAGTAAGAATCGTGCACGCCTATAATCTAAACTATGGGAATAGATATGTGTCTATAGTGGAAATTAGAAGACTGCAATTAGCCCTATTATGATACTGACAGATATCTAATCATTTAGTATAGGACTATAGCCAGTCTTCCTTTATCTAACAGGGACTTTGAGTAAGAGCACAGAACCTTTGATATTTGTGTACATGCACTATTAGGGAGATTCAACAATTCCAAAAGAATAAGCTAATATGTAATAAGAATTTGATAGTCCGTAGGCCTATGATATTAGGTAATCAGACTAATATGTATGTGTCCAGAATTGACATGCATACTGATCAGTCCTTTTCACCTCGTTGGGGCAGTACATGTCTTGTATATTGATCTAGGATGAGTTCATAGGGTTCCTGATGAACTGTTCTAAGGAGCGGAGAAAGCTGTCGAGCCGTGAACTACATTATTGGATAACTGGAGAACTGAGAAAAAAATTTATATACCTACTTATTTGAAGCTGATCAATAAAATACATTTTAAATTCATTTGTGTAAATGAATAAGGGTGACTATCCACTAGCGTTTGCGAATTTGCTGCATTTTTTTCTCCAGGTGTCTATGGGGCTTTCTAATGTTAAAAACGCATCGCAGCAAAATTGCAATTTACCGCGAAATCACGATTTTGTGCGATGCGATTTTAACATTAACAAGTCCCATAGACCCTTGGAGAAAAAAAAGCTGCAAATTTCGCAGTGAAAAAGAACTGTAGTGGGTAGTCACCCTAAGGCCTCATGTCCACGGGCAAAACAAGAATTAAAATCCGCAGCGGATTTTAACTCTTCTTCTGCACGCGGATCCGCACCCCATAGGGATGCATTGACCACCCGTGAGTAGATAAATACCCGCGGATGGTCAATAAAAGGGATTTAAAAAAAAATGGAGCATGAAAAAATCTGGACCATGCTCCATTTTCGTGCGGGTCTCCTGCAGGGACGGCTCCCGCGGGCTTCTATTGCAGCCTATGGAAGCCGTCCGGATCCACGGGAGACCTAAAATAGGAATTTAAAAGAATTAACTCACCCGCAGCGGGCCGGGAAGGTCTTCTCTTCCTCAAGGCCGGATCTTTCTTGTTTCGGCTCGGCGGATGTGCCCTGCGGGTGAGTTAATTCTTTTAAATTCCTATTTTAAGCACTCATGTCCGCGGGGCAGGAGGGACCCGCTGCAGATTCTACATGTAGAATCCGTAGCGGGCCTGATTTTCCCCCGTGGACATGAGGCCTAAGACCCGGAGGATTGAGAATTAAGAAGAAAACTGTGAATCAATCGTTTTATAAACTACATTTATAAGGACTGGAATTTAAGGTCTCTAAATTCAAAGAAATTCACAGCTGGACTGAACATAGTATAGCGGTGAAATCACTGCACACTGCTTACTATAGTCCCACTATTGATCTTGCATTCCCCTGTGCCTTCTAAGCATGGACCAAGGGGACTGCCGAGGAATACTGTAAATGATTCCTTTTTTTGTATGTCTGAGTTTTTTATGTTTGATGTTTAGTCACTTGCGGTTCCATACTCACTACACAATATACGAGTGAGATATATGTCTATACTGTGAAAGGGCCTTCAGTTTTTGGTTATAGACTTCTTCCTGCCACGGTGAAAAAGCATTGCATAGGATAAAATGACCAGCAGCGGATTTAAAATTCTCACTGGTCAGTTTTTGCAGCATATGGGTAAGATTTAATTAAAGGAGATGTCTCGAGGAAGCAGTTAATTTTTTTTTTTGCCCAGTCCCCCCCATTAAACATACATTACTAATTACCCCTGTAAATGACATTTCTAGCTGGTTCGTACTTACCGTTCCAGCGTTTCAGCAACTTATAAAAGTTTCCTCAAGATGGCCGCCGGCTCTTTCCCCGTCGCTCGCTGCAGCCCGACGTGCGCGCTCCCGAGACGCCGCCAGCTGTGTCTCCATGGCAACCGGACGCCCCGCAGCCGCCGACCAGACGCCCCGCAGCCGCCGACCAGACGCCCACCGCCAGGCAGCAGGTAACCGGCGCTAGCCCCCGGCTCCCCAGCGCTAGACCCTCAGCCCAGGTGAAGGCCCCGGAGCCCAGCGCTAGGTTCCGGAGCCCAGCGCTAGTTCCCCCGGCCTAGCGACAGCCCCCCCATCGCAGCGACAGCCCCCCCGGCCTAGCGACAGCCCCCCCATCGCAGCGGCAACCCCCCCCCGGCCTAGCGACAGCCCCCCCATCGCAGCGGCAACCCCCCCCCGGGCCTAGCGACAGCCCCCCCGGCGCAGCCCGGCGCAGCGGCAGCCCCCCCCCCGGCGCAGCGACAGCCCCCCGGCGCAGCCCGGCGCAGCGGCAGCCCCCCCCGGCGCAGCGACAGCCCCCCCGGCGCAGCCCGGCGCAGCGGCAGCCCCCCCCCGACCCATCACTTACCTGGGAGGCTTTTCGGGGCTGCTGGGCTGGGCTGGGCTTCTCCGCTGGGCAGCTCCAGTTTCTGCACCTTCCTCTAACAGAGGATGGTGCAGAATGGCCGCTCCAGCGCGCTCCCGAGCAGTGACAGCTCGTCTGCGCATGCGCAGAAGAGCTGTAGCGGGGAGCACACTGAAGCGGCTTGTGCTGAATGGAGAAGACCGGACTGCGCAAGCGCGTCTAAAAAAGCAAGCTGCCAGCGAATTTAGACGGAACCATGGAGACGAGGACGCTAGCAACGGAGCAGGTAAGTGGAATAACTTCTGTATGGCTCATATTTAATGCACAATGTATATTACAAAGTGCATTAATATGGCCATACAGAAGTGTATAACCCCACTTGGTTTCGCGAGACCACCCCTTTAAATCTGATCCGGTCTGTTGGTAGTATAAGGGCTCACTCACATGGGCGTATGGGGCCGTTGTATTACGCACATATTTTTCACACACATAATACACTGTCCAAAAGCCTACTGGTTTACATTGGGCCATTCAGGCATCCATATTTTCATGCATGTGGTATTTTGGTAATATGCCCAATTGCCCATTATAGGATATGAGGGTTAAAATAATCAGTAAATATGCATGTTACATAAGTATTTATCTGTGTACTGTATATTATGAGCGCATAATCCGCAACCCCCATACGCCCGTGTGGGTGAGCCCTAAGACACTGCAAGTTTTCCACAGCAAATTAGGGTATGTCCACATGTAGAGTATATGCCGGGTATTTTCCAACATGGATTTGTACGCAGAAATCTTCCGTATGTTATAGTTCAAGCAATGTGGATGAAATTTTAATAAATCTTAGGGCTTATTCACACAGGCGCATTTTTCCTCAGTATTTTGAGAGCCAAAACCAGGAGTAGAATATAAAAAAAGAGAACGTATAATGGAAAGTTTTGCATTTCTTGCGTATTTTGGACCCGCTCCTGGTTTTAGCCCACAAAATACTGAGGAAAAATACACCTGTGTGAATACGCCCTTATCCACACGCCGCGGAAACAATCTGCAGTGGACACTAACCTTTAGTGAGGATTTTAAATCCAAAGCAAGTCAATGTATGCTGTGGATTTTCACTGCAGCTTTCACTCCTTCAAATAAAAGGATGAAATTTGTAGAGAAAGTACACCAAAATCTGCAGCACATGTAAGGTGGATTTTGTGCAGAATTTTGGAAATAGTGTACCATGTGTGGATGTAGCCTTCTGGTGCATTCACATGTCTCTGATTTGCTACTGATTTTGTTGCAGATCTGCAGCAGATATCACATCTTCAATTTCAATTCTATTGTGGGGATAAGATCTGCTGCAGATTTTGCACCAAAGTCCACTACAAAATGCACAGGAAATCAGCGACCAGTGAACACACCCTTAGACTAGCTTCATACAGGCGAGAAGCTGGCCAAACGGTGTGAGATTTGTGTGTCACGAGAAGCATGAGGTCATGCACTTGAGCAATGTTTTCCTGCATTGCAGTGGGATATTATGCTATGCATGAAACAAATGGCTTCATGTCCTATCTTTCTGAGTGCTCTCGCATTGCAGCGGCCATCGTTTTCAATGGGGCTGACAGCAGCATCACATCACATGCTAGGTGCACGCAATGCGAGATCTATCATTGAAAATAATGGTAGAAACTCCGTGATCCTTCACCGCTGCAGAGGATTCCATTTTAACATGAAAACGCCTCACATCCTCAAGAAATTCCCATGGTGAGGAGTGCGATATGGGGGCACGATTCACTACCCGATATCACACTTGCCCATGTGAAGTTAGACTTAGGGCTGTTGTGAAAATTTTCTGCTCCATGTGTAGATTTCAGAAATCTCCCCTTCACGGCTTAGGCCCAATATCCAGGGAATTCCCACAGGGAAATCAGCTGCTGAAATTCCATACTGTTTTTGCTGTGTGTGAAGGTACCCTTACATATAATATATGGGAGTCCGAGGAGTATGGCCTTTTGAGTCTCCTCACTCAGTCTAGGTGCTCTCCCTAAGGAGAAAAAAAAAGCATTTCGAACACTGTGTTTATAATGGACCACCTGGATAATAGCAAAATGTTTTCAAGATGAACTATGTATTATGTTGTGTGGTTTTTATTTCTGTTCTACAGGACTAATATAATCTTCGTACAGTATTATTTATAACATTCTTATAGTATTTTTGCATTGTGTAGAATGTATTATTATATCCTGAATTTACTTTGCAATACCACCACCTTCGACACAACTCACAGCATTTTACTGAACTTCATCTGTAGCTTGATAGTTAGTCATCAACTTAGGCCTCATGTCCACGGGGAAAATCAGGCCCGCTATGGATTCTACATGTAGAATCTGCAGCGGGTCCCTCCTGCCCCGCGGACATGAGTGCTTAAAATAGGAATTTAAAAGAATTAACTCACCCGCAGCGGGCCGGGAAGGTCTTCTCTTCCTCACGGCCGGATCTTCTTTTTTGGCCGGCGGATGAACTTGTCACGCCGGCGGCACATCCGCCGAGCCGAAGCAAGAAAGATACGACCGTGAGGAAGAGAAGACCTTCCCGGCCCGCTGCGGGTGAGTTAATTCTTTTAAATTCCTATTTGAGGTCTCCCGCGGATCCGGACGGCTTCCATAGGCTTCAATAGAAGCCCGCGGGAGACGTCCCCGCGGGAGACCCGCACGAAAATGGAGCATGGTCCAGATTTTTTCATGCTCCATTTTTAAAAAAAATCCCTTTTATTGACCATCCGCGGGTATTTATCTACCCGCGGGTGGTCAATGTATCCCTATGGGGTGCAGATCCGCGTGCAGAAGAAGAGTTAAAATCCGCTGCGGATTTTAATTCTTCTTTTGCCCGTGGACATGAGGCCTTATACTACTAAAAAAAGTCTCAAGGTAGCCACAGCCTAACTCTCAGTTTTCTCTAAGCTGGTGGGACTAGCCTGGCTGCTGACCTTATTTCTATGCATTGTACACAGAGAAGACTGCAAAATCTGCTTACTTTCTGTAAGACGCACACATAAATCATTTCAGCACATTGGACACTAGATCAAATAAGTCACCAGTTAGGTTCTGAAGTGTCTGAATGTATCTGTGCTTCTGTCCCCTTCCTCCTCTATATAGACTTTTATGGGCAGCATGAGTCATTCACTCCTCCACTTCCTCTATTTCCTCTAATTATCTGTGTTACTAGAAACTGACATGCTTTGACAACAGGCAGTGGACAGCAATTTCAGAGGAAGTGAGTTCCGAAACGGCCAGCACTTTAGATGGATTTTTCAGCACAAAAACTTCAAATCCAATAAAATTCCAGGGATTTAAAAAAAACAAACAAAACAAAAATGTCACTTTGGATAAATAAACTGATTTTGCTTGCTATAACATTGGCTAACATATTAACACAGGTTATTTGAAGAGTCAATAATCATTTAAAAGGAATGCTATATTTTTTACTACTTAAAACCATTTTTCTAATCTATTTTTATTTTCTGTACATAGATGTGGCTTCCATTTTGCCTGAGTTGCAGTTAACAGCAGAGATATGCTTAACAGGACTAGATAACCAATTTTTTTAATTATTATTACTTAAAACGAGAAAAAGAAATATTAAATTTTTTTTTGTTCTGTGTTTATTTTCTGATTGTAGAATTATATATTCTGTTGTCTATTTGTAACTATTGGAACTGCCCTCTTGCCTAAGCTGCATTTAAGAGCATTTAGAGGATTTAGAAGAGATGCCTGTGATATAATGAGATTAATAAAGTGTCCCCCTTGCTGCCCAGTATCAATCAGCTGCTGTTCAGGACACTAGAAAAGATGAGCTGACATCCTTCCCCCTTGAATTCCCACTTACTAGGTGATAGGGAAGTGATCTGTAGAGATCAAGCACCATTGCCCATCTAAAAAAGGGGAGATGTGATGATAGATAGATAAATAGATAGATAGATAGATAGATAGATAGATAGATAGATAGATAGATAGATAGATAGATAGATAGATAGATAGATAGATAGATAGATAGATAGATAGATAGATGCTATAGATTGGTACTAATATACCTAATGATAAATATCTGCCCCCTTCCTGATTAGAAGGTCCAAGGCCTGAGGATTGTGCATGCACAGAAGAATCACACTGAAACCTGCTGTTCAGCTAAATGAAACTTCTTTATTCTAATCAAGCTGCATTAGGTTTTATAGACAGTGTTGAAGTACGTCTTGAAGTACGAATCTGTAGCTGATTGGTTATTGCTTTGAAGGGGTTTCTCCCTCCAGGGAACTAATATCATCATCTCGAAATTCCTGTAGTAGGAAGTCGCCATATTGAGTAAATTGTTAGGAACATGGTGGGAGGGGGGGGGAGCGAATAGTTAGTCAGCACTTTCAGACAGGAAGCTGTGTTAGTAGGAGTAGAGGAGAGGCACATATTTGCACTAGGCATTTTACTTAGGTTATTACAATCCATTACAATCCTCCCTTAAAATGACTATTTTATCTGTCCCTAATTCTGAAGACCTATCCACCTCCCCCGATATGCCTTTCTTGAACACTTCTGCGGCCCTTTTGACAACCCATGGCTTATCCATGGGCTCCCAGAGTCGCCGTCTTGGCATATCAAATGATCAGATACTTTCCCTAAGGTTTAAAGGTATTATAATTGCTTAGGGGAAAGAGTTTTTAGGATTTCTCATGATCCTCTGGACTCTCCATGTTCAGCAGTGTCGGCGAAGCATTGTCCACAGCCTTCTCAAGAAGTTTCTTTAGGCAGAGTAGTACACAGCAGACTATGATGGCAAGGACAATCAGAATTACAAGTATGGTTATACCTACCTGAGCCAGCATTCTCTGCCACCAACTCATCCAACTATAGTATTGGTCCCATGGGTCATTTACACCTAAGATTTTCTTTAGCTCCACTGACAAGTCCTTTAGCTTTCTGATGGCTAAAGTTACTTTACCGTTTGGTTCTGTGTTGTCGGGAATGTATGTGCAGCAGGAACCCCCTATCATTTTACATACCCCTCCTTTCTCTGCTAAGATCATCTCTAAGGCCATTCTATATTGGAAAGTCATGAAGGAAGTCTGTCCTATCCGGTTCACTAGTCCCTGTAGGGCATATTTGGTGTCCTCAAAGGTAGGGTCAGCTATAACTATCATGCTATTCAAAGTCTGCATCCTAGGGCGTAGGGGGTTGGCTACAGGTGTAGCACTGGGGGAAGGTTTCCACTCGGGGGTATCCGTCATGTTCCCTAGTTTTTATTTCCTGAGGGGATAGTCTGAGCCCACCCCTATATTGGTTCCCAACAAATATATTCCGGGATCCCCAGGGCTCGAATTTTGTATTGTTAGAGTGAGGGGCATGCTGAAGTCGGATCTTCCGATGTGGAGGCATCTGACAGTCTTGAGTAGGGTCATGCGACTAATTAAGGATTTCCCATTTCTGTCTTTCTTGTTAAGGCACCCTGTGGTTTGTAGCCCCAGTCTGTCCCAAATAGCTACAGTCCTGTCGCTAGTAAGAATCCATGATGCATATGCATATTATACCAGCATATCCGTTATACTGTCACAAAGCATGAGGACAGGGGCTAGGTCACAATAATTAAAGGAGAATGTAGCTACATGGGTGTTGGATGAATTGTACCAGAATGTAACCGTACCCTCGTATGCCATCGACCAGGCGTTCCAGTTCCTATCCTTTTCTCTTGTGATGGTTACCTGAGAGCCAACCACTCCCTGAACAGCCCCAGTAGTAGAAGGTAATATAGCATAATTATGCTATAATTATGCTGTTTTTAATTGCCTTTTTCAAGAATGACCTCGCTCTCCAGATGGGTCTGTAGTCATAAGCAATGCCATAGGCATAGCGGGAGTCTGTGAAGACGTTAGCCGCATTCTCATGAGCATGAGGTTCGGCTTTGACTACATCATGTAAGGAGAGTACAACATAACCTGTCTAGAACCTGCCTTCTTGACCATACCTCGATCCATCCACAAAAAGTCCAAAATCAGGGTTATCTAATAACTGATTAACATGGGGGCCATTGCCAGCCATCCAGTCTGTGGAATACGGTTGGGGGGGGATGGGGGGGCAGTAGTTAATCAGCACTTTGAGACAGGAAGCTGTGTTAGTAGAAGTAGGGGAGAGGCACATATTTACAATAGACATTTTAATTAGTTTATTACAATCATAGATAGATAGATATTCTGATGGAAAAATGTTTGGCTGTCAGACATTTTTTGTGTGTCTCAGCATCCATTTTTATATTAGCCCTTTCAGTATGCTGGCTATTGTATATAGTTAGCTAGCATAGGTAATTTGTCAGGACCCTGGGAAAGCTGAATTAATTCAATGTTCTAAGCTGCCCCTTCCTCCCTTGCAGCTGTACAGGTCTTGTGATGTACAGGAAACTCTTTGTTCCACTGGCCATAAATCTAGCTAATGACAAGGTAATGCTAATTTGAAGGTGGAGTGACACCTTTGTCAGTTCACACAGACAAAGTAGTGCCAAGATTTTTAGTAAGAGAATCTTTTACTAAAGGTTATTGGGTCATCCGAAGGTCCTAGCCCAATATGAAATATATTTTCAGAATTAGGCAGCCCAGCCAATTAAAACACATTGTCTGTACTTGTGCTCGAGTCAGCAGCTCTCTTCCCTGGGCTATCCAGAATTTGGGCAGTTCCTTGCTGAAACCCAGCCTTATTCTATGTTTTCCTGCTCCTGCTAAATCCACTTCTTGTTTCCCTGTTCTGGCTCCACCCTAATACTAATTAGGACTTCCTATAAAAGCCTGACTGTGCCGCAGATCTAGTGTGTCATTATCAAGCTCCTTTTCCTCCTGCTCCTGCGATTGTATTGATAGCTCCCTGCTGCTGATCTCTGGCTTCCATTTGACCATGCTTCTGTCTCATCCCATTGTACTGCATGCCATAACTTTCCAATAATGACTCCCGCCGTGGGGAGCAGGGGGGAGAGCTGTCAGTTCTCTGCGGTGAGCCTATCTGACAGATAGGCTCACCGTGGAGAATCAAGGCATGCCGAGATTTGAATCATGTGAGCAGATAATTGCTACCATTCTCCGCTCGTGGACAGCGGGGTTGTGCTTTCCAATGCTATGGAAAGTGTTCACTGCGTTACCCGTGGCCGGATTATCGCCGCGTGTAACGCAATGAACTATCACCCATGGATAGGCTCTAATTGTAAAATAGCAGGTGTCCTAATAAAGTGTCCATTTAGTGTATGATATTAAGTAGTGGCAACAAGTGCAGCACCAACCACTTCAAGAGATTAAGAAATTAAATATCACAGAATTTGGATGTATTTAGACTAAAAACAAAAAATTATGTTTGAGGACCATTCACTTTAGGCTTAATATGAAGATAACAGAACTCTAGGATGCATCTTCTTCTTTGAGGTCCCACAAAACGTTGATTGGCAGGTCTCCTATCTTCTCTTTGTAGACTTTATCAAACATCTCGCTTTGTGCCACCGTCATCATATTTTTCCAGTCACCAACAGCCCCTAGTAAAGAGTATAAAGAAGCTGAGCCAGTGGATTTCTGTATAATGAGTGATACAGTTAAGAAAATCAGATTAAAGTACACATTCTTACCAGCATCTTATGAAACAGATTCCAGTGACATTTTTTTTTAGCAAGTGCACTTACAGCTATTATATTTTCCTTCAATAGATGTAATGAATGCTAACACAGATAACCATCGGTAATTGATAGACACTCAACACACAGCAAAGGAGAGCATTCCCAGGAAATATGTATGTATATTTCTATGTATCAGTTTAAAATGGAGCATTTGGACATATTTCCCTTTAAAGGGGTTGTCCCGCGAAAGCAAGTGGGGGTATACACTTCTGTATGGCCATATTAATGCACTTTGTAATATACATCGTGCATTAAATATGAGCCATACAGAAGTTATTCACTTACCTGCTCCGTTGCTAGCGTCCCCGTCTCCATGGTGCCGTCTAATTTTCAGCGTCTAATCGCCCGATTAGACGCGCTTGCGCAGTCCGGTCTTCTCCGTTTTGAATGGGGCTGCTCGTGCTGGAGAGCTGCCCTCGTAGCTCTGCCCCGTCGCGTGTGCCGATTCCAGCCAATCAGGAGGCTGGAATCGGCAATGGACTGCACAGAAGCCCTGCGGTCCATCGAGGGTGAAGATCCCGGCGGCCATCTTCACAAGGTAAGTAAGAAGTCACCGTAGCGCGGGGATTCGGGTAAGTGCTGTGCGTTTTTTTTTTAAGCCCCTGCATCGGGTTTGTCTCGCGCCGAACGGGGGGGCTATTGAAAAAAAAAAACCCGTTTCGGCGCGGGACAACCCCTTTAATATCGTATAAATACATTTTACACAATCCGGCAACTAACCAGCATGATTCCTTATATCAGTACTGGGATGCCAACTGCCAAGTTGGTAAGGGAAGTGACTGCTGTCAATATTGTTGTATTTTTTTCCCACCAAGCCTGTCTGTCATTAGAAATGAGTAGGGCCACATTCAGAAGGCCATATGCGAGTTGCTCCTGAGATTCTCAGGCGCAACTTGCATTAAACTGCACTCCGAGAACAGTAAGCATGGATGTGCAGTCTCCTGCACTTTGGACAGCACACAAATAGAATCTAGTGCGCAAGCTTTTACTCATCCTTATGCAAGTAGCCTGATTCTCAGGCACAACTCACATCAGTCATGGATATCTCAAAACTGTGAGGAGATTTCCGCGAGGAGAAGCACTGCTTCAAAACCCGCAGCAGTTAACCGCGGGTTTTGAAGCGGCCCGGCCGCTCGCTCTTTCGCTGCGGCCGGCGCTTCCATAGAGGAGAGCGCTGCCGCAGCAGAGGAAGAAAAAGAATGAGCATGCTACGGCCGGCTAATCCACACCGCAGTGCCAGCTTCTGCTGGCTGTGCCGCGGCGGATTTGCCGTCCTGTGTGGACAAGATTTCTGAGGAATCTCCTTCACTTGGCTGGCTAAATGCCGGATTAGCGGCCGCAGGCGGATTTGCCATGGCAAAATTCCGGACAGAATTTCCACGGCAAATCCGCCATGTGAGAAACCAGCCTTAAAGGAAAAAAAGGCCATGCAAGAGACACAGATTACAAACTAAAATGTTTCTACACAAATGCACCGAGCATGGGAAACAAACAAGGAGTATTAGAGCTCCTAACACAGGGAGAGCAATATGATGTCATAAGCATCACGGAAACTTGGTGGAATGATACACATGATTGGAATACAAGGCTTGAAGGATACAACTTATTTGTAAGAAACAGACCAAAATAAATGGGGAGGAGGTATTGCGTTGTATGTTAGGAAGACATTCATCTCCACAGAGATTCAAGCTTCAGAGCATGGTAGCTCTGTAGAAACTGTTTGGGTAACAATACAAGGAGAGAACAACAGAAAGGACACTCTTTCTACATCAGATGGCCAAGCTCTCAAAAACGTATGACATAGTGGTCATGGGAGATTATAACTATCCATAAACTTGTTGGGAATCTCTGTCAGAAAAAATTCTAATATTCTTTTGCAGACACCTTTATCTTCTAAAAGGTAGAAGGTACTTTCACTATAATATCAGTATAGGTTCATTTCTGCATCATTCCACTGCAAGCTGAATTCCCTCTGCTATCCCCCTCCGCTTAAATCATCTGTGCTGCTTGCTTGCTGTGAATTGTGTATTTTGTATTTCATCTGTTTGCATCGGTATGTTCATTTATGGCTAAATTAAACTTAACTGCCATCTACCTCCCCCAAATGGCATCTTTCATCCATCCTTGCTTTCCTTATCTAAGGAGAGCAATAAATTTCACTCCCCCCCCCCCTTTGGTCATTAGTCTTGTCAGCACTGCATCTAGCTCCTGCTCACTGTCTGTACTCAGACCAGCAACAGGGGAAGAAGTCTCCAAATTGCTATTCTCTGCTCGCCCCACCACCTGCGCTAGCGACCCCCTCCCCTCACACCTCCTCCGTTCCTTCTCCCCAGTGGTCATCTCCCATCTCACCACTATATTCAACCTCTCTCTGACATCTTTCCCTCTTCTTTCAAACACGTCATCATATCCCCACTGCTAAAGAAGCCGACTCTGGACGCGACTGATGCTGCCAACTACCGACCCATCTCTAATCTCCCCTTCATCTCCAAACTACTAGAAAGCCAGGTTTACTCCCGCCTTGTAAGCTATCTATCAGAGCACTCTCTCCTAGACCCACTACAGCCTGGCTTCCGACCTCAACACTCGACGGAAACTGCCATTACAAGGGTATCCAATGACCTACTGACAGCCAAATCGAGGGACGATTACTCCCTACTCATCCTCCTCGACCTTTCAGCAGCATTTGACACTATTGACCACAAAGTCCTCCTCAGTATGCTTCGCTCCATCGGCCTAAAGGACACTGCTCTCTCCTGGATATCCTCCTACCTATCTGACCGCTCTTTCAGCGTCTCCTTTGCTGGCTCTACCTCCCCTCCTCTTCCCCTTGCTATTGGGGTCCCCCAGGGCTCGGTCTTCGGACCCCTCCTTTTCTCTATCTACACAGCCCCTATTGGACAAACCATCAGGAGCCTGCAATACCACCTGTATGCTGACGACACCCAGCTATACACCTCTTCCAGTGACATCTCTGCACCTTTCCTCCAAAACATCACCGACTGTCTGTCCGCTGTCTCTAACACTATGTCCTCTCTCTACCTAAAACTAAACCTCTCTAAAACTGACTTACTGGTATTAACACCCTTTACTAACCGACCTCATCCTGACATCTCCATCTCAGTGTGTGGCGCCACCATAACTCCTATACAACATGCCCGCTGCCTTGGGGTCATATTCGACTCTGATCTATCATTTACCCCCTACATCCAATCTCTTGCCTGAACATGTCAGCTACACCTCAAGAACATCGTAAGAATACACACTTTTCTCACTGTGGACACGCTAAAAACGCTTACTGTTGCCCTCATCCACTCTCGGCTCAATTATTGCAACTCGTTGCTGATCGGTCTCCCTTGCACCAGACTCTACCCTCTCCAATTCATCCTGAATGCAGCAGCCAGGCTCATCTTCCTGTCCAGCCGCTACTCGGACGCATCTGCCCTGTGCCGGTCACTGCACTGGCTGCCCGTTAAATACAGAATTCAATTTAAACTCGCTACCTTCATCCACAAAGCCCTCCACAGTGCAGCGCCACCCTATATCGCCTCCCTCATCTCAATCCATCACCCAGCCGGGGCTCTCCGCTCTGCTAACGAAACCAGACAAAGCGCCTCCTTAATTCGAACTTCTCATTCCTGCCTCCAAGACTTCTCCAGAACAGCACTGGTCCTCTGGAGCGCACTACCAAAGGTTACCCGAGCAATCCAGGACTCGCAGAACTTCAGGCGTGCTCTAAAAACACCTCTTCAGGGAGGCATACCGCATTCCCTAAACAAACCCCTCTGTACTCCGCCTGATAACATGCTCCCTGACCTACTGACTGCAATCCCTGCTAGCCATCATAAACGGCTCTTGCAGTCATAGCGTTTTTGCCGTCACACGGCCAAATGTCGGACCATTGTCTATGTGTATAGAATCCCTCACTCTCCACCTCGCCATACCGTGCACATCTCCTGCCCTTTCGCTTCTGTATCACCCCATTACTTGTAGTATGTAAGCTCATTGGAGCAGGACCATCATCCCTATTGTTTCCATCAACTGAATACTATGTAACCGTGGTTCTGTAATTTTTGTATTTTTTGTCTTTCTGTATTCCCCCTGTCTATGTAAGCGCTGCAGAATATGTTGGCGCTATACAAATAAAGATTATTATTATTATTAAGATAAAACAAGGGGATCTGTATCCTTGGATCTAATTCTTACCAACAAGAATGAAATGACTGAGGAAGAAAGGGTGGCTGGGACCTTAGGAGGCAGTGATCTTGCTATCCTTGAATTTTGGATAACAAGGGGAGGAGGACCTGAAAAGACTCAGCCCTCAGGGTTGAATTTCAAAAAGGCTAATTTTAATGGTCTCAGAAAGAGGGTAGGAAAGATCCAGTGGCTGGATGTTCTTAAGGACAGTAAGGACAAGAAGGTTGGGGAAAATTGTAAAATAAGATTCTCAAGCACAATTGTTAACAATCCCTAAAAGAAGAAGGAAGAATGGGAAGCATTTAAACAGACCAATATGGATAAGCATAGAACTTACACACATGTTAAAAAGGAAGAAAAATATGTTTAGCAAATAGCAAGAAGGGGGAATATCTAAAGAAGAATATAATTCAATCTGCAGTAACTGTAGGGCAAATGTCAGAAAAGCTAAAGCTAATAATGAATTGAGGGTTGCAACACAGGTTAAAATCAATGAAAAGGATTTTGGGGTATGTCAAAAGCAAAAGAAAAGTCAAAGATGCTGTAGGATGTTTACAGGATGAAAATGGTGAATTGGTTAAAAATTATGTTGAGAAGGATGAACTTTTAAATTCCTATTTTGGATCTGTTTTCTCTCAGAAAGTAGATGTAACATCAACTGATCTTCCCTGTGATATTAGGGGAATAAAAAAATGTAGGCTATATATAAGCAGAGAGATGGTGGGGGAACACTTAACTAACTTAAAGAAATTCAATTCTTCAGGTCCAGATGAATTACATCCTAGGATACTAAAAGAAGCAGCAGAGGTAATTTCTGAACCACTCGCCATAATCTTTAAAAATTCCTGGAGAACAGGAGAAGATTGGCTACAGGTAAAAGAAGGTGGATCCAGGAAACTACAGATCTGTGAGCCTGACTCTATATACAAGGAAAGATCTTTGAACAAATTATTAAACAGCATATATGCAAGTACTTGAATGAGAATGGAGTAATTAACAAGAGTCAGCATGGGTTGTAACAAACAAGTCATGCTAGACTAATCTAATTTCCGTCCATGACAGAATCACCAACTGGGTTGATCAGGTAAATGCAGTAGATATAGTATATCTTGACTTTAGTAAAGCTTTTGACAAAGTATCTCATACCATCCTTATTAAAAAAAAAAATGACCAAACATTGACAAGGAAACTCTTGACAATTGACAAGGAAACTCTTAGGTGGATTCACAACTGGATGAGTGATACTCAAAGAGTAGTCATAATTGGCTGCACATCCAATTGGAAGAATGTGTCAAGAGGAGTACCACAAGGTTCAGATATCATGTGAGGTAATTATCCCTCTCTTCTATTCCTTAGTCAGACCTCATTTGGAATACTGTGTCCAGTTCTGGGAACCCCACTTTAAAAAAGACATAGACAAACTGGAGCAGGTTCAGAGAAGAGCTACCAGAATGCTGAGTGGTCTGTAAACCATGTCCGATGAGGAAAAGTTAAAGGATCTGGTAATGTTTAGCTTTCAAAAAGAAGGCTGAGAGAAGACTTAATAGCTGTCTACAAATATTTGAAGGGCTGTCACAGTGCAGAGAGATCAGCCCTGTTTCATTTGTACAAGGAAAGACTAGAAGCAGTGGAATGAAACTGAAAAGAAGGAGACACAGATTAGATATTAGAAAAAAAAAATGACAGTGAGGGTGACCAATGAATGAAACAGGTTGCCACCGGAGGTGTTGAGTTTTCCTTCAATTGAGTTCTTCAAAAAGAGACTTGGCAGACATCTGTCTGGGATTATTTTGCGATCCTGCATTGAGTAGGGTGTTGAACCCGATGACGCTGGAAGTCCCTTTCAACTCTACTATTTTATGATTCTTCAGAGGAAAGTTTGGACTTCATTCACCTAGGAGATAAGCCATTGTCAGAGTTTTCTGGAAACAGTTTATACCACTCTCCCAATAACCATGTCTAGCCAGCTGTGATCCCACCTATATAGAAACATTGACAGGCGACTACGTCAGCTTAAGTCCTAGATTGGTGAAGATTTAAAAGGTAAATGCTGTTTGTTTTTTTAATTTTTATATTTTCAGATTTTTTTTTAATTCTCAAACAATCCCTTCCATTTAAATTTACCTTTACGTAAAAAATTTCCTTTAGTATGGTCTAATATATCATTTGGAAGAAAAGTATAATTAGCAAGAGGATCTTCTTTCATGTTCTTAAAAGTTGCTTTTTCCACCACAGTGTCTATGTCTTTCTCATTGAGCTTTATATCCAGAAATTTGCATATTTTCAGTACAGCAGATCGAAGGTCCTGAAACAGACATTATATATTAACCACAAAACACGCAGGTATAAGAATAAGGAATGTAGTTCTATAATTGCCAGCACCATCATTAGATATTGAGCCATCTTCCAAGCCGGTTTTGTATCTATGTTAATTATAAGACTTCTGTAATTACACCTTGTATGGCCAGTGAGAACAAGCATCAAGACCCTGACTATTATCCCATCCACCCATGCATCTGCGCATGCAAAGATAGCTGTCAATCACTAAGTAGAAAAGCCTGGCAAGGAATTAACCCCTTAGTGACCACGCTATAGTGTTTTTACGTCCTGCAGCTGCAGGACGTGTATGGAGGAAAGTAGCACAGCTATCTCCCTCCATACAGCGCGGGCGTCAGCTGTTTATTACAGCTGACACCCGTGGGCAATAGCCGCGCTCGGCCGTTCGGCCGTTCGCGGCTATTAACCCTTTAAATGCCGCTGTCAATTCTGACAGCGGCATTTAAATCCCCAGAACGCTGTTTGGGGGTCCCGCACGGCCCCCCCGCGGTGAGATCGGGGGATCCGGGCTGGTGTCATGGCAGCCGGGGGCCTAAGCAATGGCCCCAGGGCTGCCTTAGCAGACTGCCTATCAAGCCATCCACACAGGGTGGCTTGATAGACTGCCTGTAAAAAAGCAGTATGACGTAATGCTATAGCATTACATCATACTGCAGGAGCGATCAAAGCATCGCATGTTAAAGTCCCCCAGGGGGACTTCAAAGTAAAGTAAAAAAAAAAGATCAATAAAGTTTTTTAAATTGTAAAAAAAAAAGTTATAAAAGTTTAAATCACCCCCCTTTTGCCATCTCAATAACTAAAAAATCTAAATCATAAAATAAAAATATGTATTTGGTATCGCCGCGTCTGTAAAAGTCCCATCTATCAAAGTAGAGCATTATTTTTTCTGCACGGTGAACGTCGTCCGAAAAAAAAAAAGTTAAGAATGCCAGAAATACACTTTTTTAGTTACCCTGTCTTCCAGAAAAAATGCAATAAAAAGCGATCAAAAGTTGTATGTATTCCAAATTGATATTATCGGAAACTACAGGACATCCCGCAAAAATTGAGACCTTGCACAACTACGTCGACAGAAAAATAAAAAAGTTATTGAGCACACAATATGACCGCAGAAAATAATTGAAAAAAATTAAATATCTTAAAAAAAAAATACTACAGCAAAATAAAAACTTTATAAGTTTGGTATCGTAGTAATTATGCTGACCCATAAAATAAAAATATCAGGTCGTTTTTGTTGCAGTTTGTGTGCCGTAGAAACAGGACGCACCGAAAGATGGTGGAATGTTGTTTTTTTTTTCATTTCTCTCCGCTAAGAATTTTTAAAAAGTTTTTCAGTACATTATATGGTACAATAAATAGTGCCATTGAAAAATACAACTCGTCCCGCAAAACACAAGCCCTCATACAGCGACGTCGATGGATAAATAAAGGAGCTACGATTTTTAAAAGGGAGTAGGAAAAAACAAAAATGGAAAAAAGCAAAAAAGCCCCTATCACTAAGGGGTTAAATGAATAAAATACAAATTATTCTAAATCTTCTCCTATAAAACTGCATATCTATCAGCTCCCCCAAATGTATAACAGGCTGCCCAGCAGTGAGGAGAAGAGAGTTTGAGGTCATCTTTCCACTAAGGCCTTAGTCACACGGGCGTTTTTTCACGCGATTTGCGGATCGCATGACGGATGCGCATCCGCAAATCGCGTGAACGGTGCGCGCAAGTCGCCCGCAAATCGCCCGAAAATCTGCTCCTAGCCGCGTTTCATTAGAAACGGGCCGGAGCTGTCCAGCGCATTGCATTCAATGGAGACGGCAATAGAGCCGGCTCCATTTAAAGCAATGCGCTGCGGGCGAGCCCAGGATGAATTGTCGGGAAGGGCTTAAATATATAAGCCCTTCCCTGCAATTCATCCTAAAATGTGTAAAAATAAAAAATATATATATACTCACCTTCTCCCGGCAGCCGGAGCTCCGCGCGGCCCTCCTGCAGTGGGTGTGAAGGGGGTGTGAGTCAGACCTGCCCCCTGATTGGCTCAGCGCTGAGCCAATCAGAGGCATGTCTCACTCACACCCATTCATGAATTTATGAATGGATGTGAGTCAGACCTGCCCCTGATTGGCTCAGCGCTGAGAGGCAGCAGTCACTCACCCATTCATGAATTCATGAATGGGTGTGTGAGTGAAACCTGCCTCTGATTGGTCAGGGCTGTGACCAATCAGAGGCAGATCATTCAGCAGGCGGGGATTTTAAAGCCCCGCCGGCTGAATAGTGCCAAGAAGCAGTTCAGGAGAACTGACAGCGGCCGCGGCTGGACTCCGGCTGCAGCGGAAAGGTGAGTATACAATTTTTTTTTATTTTAACACATTTTAGGATGAATTGCAGGGAAGGGCTTATATATTTAAGCCCTTCCCGACAATTCACCCCGCGCACGCCGGCAGCCCATTGCTTTCAATGGAGCGGCTGTATTGCCGGCTCCATTGAATTCAATGGGCAAACATCGTTCTTCTCTGTCACAGCTGTTACAGCTGTGGCAGAGAAGAATGATTTGTTTTCTATATGCTCTCAATGGGGTCGGCGCTGCTGCCGCCGGCCCCATTGAGCGCATATAGAGAAGAGAACAGGAATCGCAGATCGCAGATAGGTGCGATCTGCGATTTCTGTTCTATAATTTATCGGACGAGCGCATAAAAAGCGCTCATGTGTCCGATACCATTGCAAAGCAATGTTTTTATAAAGTCGCCGGACGCATGCGCATGCGCAAATCGTGGCTAAAAACGCCCGTCTGACTAAGGCCTAAAACAGTGAGTTAAACTAACCCGGTGAAATCAAAGCCAGGAATAGTTCAGAGGCCATCTTAAACTCAAATCCAACACCTGCATCTTTCACTTCTAGTAAGCCCATTAGTTCGCAAGTACTGTGAGGATTCATTACTGAGTAACCTCTAGGAACGTAGAGAGAGAGCGTTGAAGAAAAGGGTATGTAATTTCAAGTTTACTGCTTTCAACGTGTTCATCAACCGCATCATTGTCAGCACTGCTATAACTTCTGTATTGCAGCATTACTGTGGAAAATAAATCTTGTTGATTGCAAAGCTTAAGTAAAACTGCGTGCCCCCAGTTTCTGGAGTTCAGATTGGAGTGCTGGCGTCACCCGTGACTAAACCACAGTTCATTTTAAACATATTCTTATACGTCATTTGTGCCACTGTGCAACAGCTAAGTAGAGCACCATTGCCATCACTGTCGGGAGAGATTGCAGAGCCACCCGTGACAAACAACTTGCAATCCCTGTGGTCTCCCCCACTTTGGCATGCACATTCACTTTTCATACGGCCGATTGCGGCTACTGCCTGCGGGTGTCAGCTGTAATAAACAGCTGACGCCCGCACTGTATGGAGGGAGATAGCGACGCTATCTCCCTCCATACACGTCCAGAAACAGCAGGACGTAAAAACACTATAGGGCTGTAACTAAGGGGTTATACTGCCTTCTCAGCATAAGGTAGTGACTGGCACAACAATGGCCATAATAAGTTTGTTACATATATCTAGGAAGTAATTTGTCAGAAACTTACATTTTATCAGTAGCAGCACACAGAGGACTACAGGAAGTAGTCCTCGATATTCATGAGCTTCAGACTAGCCCTATGCAACCCATCCTCCAACCCCTGATTGACAGCTGCATGCTATTACTGTGCATAGAGATGTGCATATTACAGTTCAGCTGTCAATCAGTGGCTGAAGGCTGGAGGATGCCTTGGGTGAGGCTGATGGATGTTTCCTGCATTTCCTGCTGTTGCTGCTAAGATGTGAGTTTCGAACAAAATACTTTACTGATATAACAAACATATTGCTGCAATCAGCATGTCTGTTACTACCTTATGCTGCAGTCAGAGAGGGCAACGTAAAGGTGGTGACAGATTCCCTTTAAGAGATGGAGCTGAGCGCTATGGCAGAACCACAGCCAGCGGACATGAAGAAAAGCTGAATTTTTTCACCAGGGCCCACGAGACTATAGCTAGACCCCACAATGCAACCTAAAGAAAACAATGCAGCTAGCCACAATTACATTGTAACTATAAAGGTATCTTTACATGGGGGGTGATTATCACATGAATCATCACTAGAAACCGCTATGTAGAGCGATAGTCATCCCATGTGCACACAGACGCTAACAGGGCATCGAATGAGAAATCGCTTGCATGTTGGAGTTGCTTGGTTTTCAGCTTACCTACAATCCCAGCGACTGTCAGCATGTGTAACCAGGCAGTCATTCATCTATGAACGACTGCCTGTTGTAGTGAATGGAGGCAGTTGCCCAGACGAGATCTCCGACCACTCTGCCTCCATTCTGTGAACAACTATCACTCCTGTGTGAGAGCTGGGAGTGATAGTCGGTAGGACAACTGTCAGGGCTTATGTGCCTGACCATCATCCCACTTAAAGCTATTGATACACTGCAGATTGAGAAAACTGTTATGGCAAGGGGGAGGAGCTCAAGGCAGATCATAAATAAGTGTCACTCATCATGTTAGGGTTGTGTAGGTCACACACTGGACGACTGTACAACCAGAACTATGAACGTAATTCTATGCTGTAAGAAAGGCTCACTACAAAAATGTATTTACAAAATAATTTTATACACATTACATCCATATTTTAGTTGTAAAATGTAGTTTAAATATGGATATAACCTTTAACATGCTTGTTGGACTGAGAAAATGGAATTAGGCATGACAACTGAGACTGATTTGCTGTCTTTGGCCATGAAGTCCTAACATAGATGTAAATTCCAAGTGGATGCTATAGTTGTCAGATTCACTTTATATACTGCACAGCTTGTTATTATCTAATAAACCAATAATTACCCTTTTCATTTCCTCATATGTCAAAAACAGTATATTGAAATCTTCTTTGTGCATGTACCAGCCGCTAACATGATCAAACCACGAGCCACCTATGACTGTAAAATAAGATTAAATGTATCATTATAAATGCAGAAAGTTTTCAAAACTTTGTGAATCCCTTTTACTTTAGAGCTCTGTATGGTTTTAAGGGCCTAATGTGTTTGATTTTCAAAGTGCAGATTCACTTTTGCGGTTTCTGTCATTTGAGTGATAAGTGACAAACTTCAGATTGTCTGTTGATCTGCAAGTACTATTACTGATACTGCAGGTATGCAGACGCCCGATGTGAATGAATCGCCTTCTGTCGATGGTGTGCGGACACCTGAATCCAGGTCTTGTTTGCTGTTGAGCTTATCCTTATCTGTGGCGTATGAGGAGTCTATGTGGACATGTGTATGTTGAGTACCTATGTGGCTTATCTTTAGAGATGAGCAAGTATACTCGCTAAGGCTAACTACTCGAGTGAGTAGTGCCTTAGCCGATTATCCTCCTGCTCGTCTCTAAAGATTCCTGGGCCGGCGGGGGGCGGGGAGTGGCGGGGAGGAACGGAGGGGAGATCTCTCTCTCCCTCTCTTCCCCCTGCTCACCGCCGCAACTCACCTGTCAGTCGCGCCGGCAGCCGAATCTTTACAGACAAGCGGGAGGATACTCGGCTAAGGCACTACTCACTCGAGTAGTTAGCCTTAGCGAGTATACTCACTCATCACTACTTATCTCACATCTGTCTAGTTCGGATGTACTCTTTCCTGCTTTCCAACTAGTAACACACTAGGCCCTTAGGTGCGAGGCACAGGGCTGTTCTGTCGGGATGATCAGCCTAGCTGTAAACACGGTCTGCTCCCAGTAATATGTCTTTACTGGGGACCGCGATCGCCGCTATCCATTGGATAGCGGCGATCGCGAAAAAGTAAAAAAAAAGTACAAGTTTCACCTCGCCTCATAGATCGTATCAATGAGGGGAGGTGAAAATACTCACCTAAGTCCTTCCCGATGTCCTGGGACCCGAAGTCCCCATCTGCGCATGCGCGCACGATGTCAATCATAGGGCGCGTGCACAGAGGGGCTTGAGCCCCGGGAAATTTAAAATCCCTCTGCTCCTGGCTGCCATGTGTAGCCAGGAGCAGGGGGATGTCACTGCAGAGATGATCACTGTTATCCAATGGATAACAGTGATCATTTAAAGTTAAAAAAAAGTGTAAAAACGTAAAAAAAAGTGTAAAAAGTAAAAAAAAAGTTTAAAAAAAGT
The DNA here is from genome assembly GCF_035609145.1 of Eleutherodactylus coqui. Lineage (NCBI taxonomy): Eukaryota > Metazoa > Chordata > Amphibia > Anura > Eleutherodactylidae > Eleutherodactylus > Eleutherodactylus coqui. Next base: position 236,688,121 of record NC_089837.1, on the reverse strand, counting down.
TAAAAAAAAGTTAAAAAATCTCACGTTTCATCAGCCCCCACGAATCATATCCGTGAGGGAGGATGAAATGACATACCTAAGGCCTGCGGATTTATCCGCGGACCTTACCCCAGCTTCTGTGCACGCGCCCGTCGCCAAAATGGCGGACACATGCGCAAAAGCTGTGGATTGCCAGGGTAATTTAAAATCTCCCTGCTCCTGGCTACAAAACTTAGCCAAGAGCCTGGAGATTTCACGGAGAGCCGCGGTGAGCAGTTCCTGATCACGGGTTCGCCGTTATCCAATGGATAATGGCGATCACGTAAAAGTAAAAAAAAGGTGAAGGTTCATCTCCCCTCACCGATGCAATCGGTGAGAAGAGATGAAACTTTTTACCGGAGGCCTCCGTCTTTGTACCCCGACGCGATCTTCCTCCGTGAACTTTTCCGGATTCTGCGCATACGACCGCCGGCAAAACACCGGACACATGAGCAGGAGTTGGGGAGCACAGGAAATTTAAAATCTCCTTGCTCCCAGCGACCAACGGTCGCCGAGAGCCTGGAGCAGTGATGGGTGGCCTCGTTGAGAGGTCCCCGGTCACGTGATAAAAAGGTAGCGATCTACCTTTGGCCGGTTTCACATGACCGGATAGGAATTACGGATTCCGCATGCGTCTGTTCCATGGTAATGCGCAGATCAATCGCATTGGATTACGCAATTCCGCTCACATTAGTGGGTCGGAATTGTGTAATCCACTCGCAGAAAAGAGAACGCAGCAGGTTCTATTTTACCGGGGATATCCGCAACATAGAGCCCATTGTGTTCCATGGTCGTGGATTTACCCGCTGCTCATACGCAACTACCTTGTATACGGGCTACGGGTACCCACATTATCGCTAAGCGACGGTGCGGGAAATACAAACAAAAAAAAAGTACTGCGAATGACCACCTGTGTGAGTAGGCAGTTATGCGCAGTACATTACGTGGCCGTACGCAGGGTCACGGCCGGCTCACAGCTGGGATCCACTGCGGGCCTCCACAAGCGGATTCCACCTACGGCTGTGTGAGCCCGGCGTTATTCAGACCCCTACCTGTAATACGTATTTTACAAGAAGCCCCGGGAACGCTCGCCTTCCTGCAGTTCCAGGAGCAGCTTGTTGAGCGCCTACTGTGCGAGACCGCCGCACCTCGGCAAGCTTACAGAGACTCACAGAGCGCCACTTTTTACACCCCATACCCGCTACTGAGGTCACTAAATACCCCCAAAAAGCATGAGAGGAGGGGGGATACCCAGTTTTATTGCCCCATGTACCCATCCCAACCAGCCTCCGTAATTACCCCTGTCTTCGGAAATACTACACAGTTCACATTATTACTTTTATCTAAGATTTGGGGAACGCTGAAAGGGGCGCGGAGGGGGTGGGGGGGAGGATTTTTTTAAGGTGTCAATTTTTATTCTGTACAAGTGGGCAATGGGGCCTGGAATGTATTCAGTTGTGCCCTGCAATCCAACGGGTGTTCCCTCCATTATAGGCCTAACCATGTGTCCTATAAGTAGATTAGGGCCACAACAGGAATGTTTTTGAATACGGGAAAAAAGGGTGTATCCATTTTGGCGTGAACGTCTTCATTCCTATGTAAACTGTACAAATACTGAAACTGTTTTTAAATTGACAAAATTGCCAAAAAAATGAAAATCGTAACTTTTTCCTTCTGCTTTGCTTAGATTCATTCAAATACTGTGGGGTCAAAAGATGCAGTACACCCCTCAATGAATTCGCTAAGGGGTCTAGTTTTTAAAATGGGGTCATTTGTGAGGGTTCTTTATCGTTTTAGACGTTCAATGGCTCTATTAGTGGGCAATGGGGCCTGGAATTTATTCCGTTGTACCCTGAAATCCAACGGGTGCTCCTTTCATTATAGGCCTAGCCATGTGTCCTTTAAGTAGATTAGGGCCACAATGCGTATGTTTCTGAACACGGGACAAACAGGGGTATCCATTTTGGGGTGAAAGTCTTCATTCCTATGTGTGCTGTACAAAAAAAACTGTTTTTAAATTGATACAACTGCCAAAAAAATGAAAATGATAATTTTTTCCTACTGCTTTGCTTAGATTAATTCAAAAATTGTAGGGAAAAATACACAGTACACCCCTAGATAAATTTGTTAAGGGGTCTAGTTTTCAAAATGGGATCATTTGTTGGGGTTCTCTGTCGTTTTGGCCGCTCAAGGACTCTACAAGTGGGCAATGGGGCCTAAATCACCTTCATGCTAAATTTCAGTTCTGAAAGCCACTGACTACTCCTTACATTTTGAGCCTAGTTGTGCATCCAGACAAAAGATTAGGAACACAATGGGTATGTCTCTGAACATGGGACAAACAGGGGTATCCATTTTGGGTGCAAGTCTTCATTCATGTGTGTACTGTACAAAAAAAGTAGTTTTTAAAATGATTGAATTGCAAAAAAACCGAAAATCACATTTTTCCCCCATTTGCTTTGCTTGAATTCATTCAAAAACTGTGGGGTCAAAATGGGCAGTACACCCCTGGATAAATTCGTTAAGGGGTCTAGTTTTCAAAATGGGGGTCACCTGTGGGGTTTTTTTTTGGTTTTGGCCGCTCGAGAGCTCTACAAAAGTGCTATGGGGCCTAAAAGCCTTCAAGGAAAATTTATGTTCTAAAAACCACCGACTACTCCTTTCATTTTGGGCTCTGTTGTGCATCCAGACATAAGATTAGGGCCACAATGGGTATGTCTCTGAACACGGGAGAAACAGGGGTATCCATTTTGGGGTGCAAGGCTTCATTCATGTGTGTGATGTACAAAAAAAAGCTGTTTTTAAAATGACAGAATTGACAAAAAAACGAAAATCACAATTTTTTCCTTTTGCTTTGCTTGAATTCATTCAGAAACTGTGGGGTCAAAATAGGTAGCACACCCCTAGATAAATTCAATAAAGGGTCTAGTTTTCAAAATGGTGTCACTTGTGGGGGTTCTCTATGGTTTTGGGCGCTCAAGAGCTCTACAAAAGTGCTATGGGGCCTAAAACTCCTTCAAGCAAAATTTATGTTCTGAAAGACACCGACTACTCCTTTCATTTTAGGCCCCGTTGTGCATCCAGACCTAAGATTAGGGCCACAATGGGTATATTTCTAAACACGGGAGAAACAGGGGTATCAATTTTGGGGTGTAAATCCTCATTTTCATGGGCACTATAGGAAAAAAATATGTCTTTAAAATGACATATTTGCAAAAATATGAAATTTTATTTTTTCTCCTCTAAATTGAATTAATTCCTGAAAAAAAAACGATGGGGTCAAAATACTCATAACCCCCCTCAGTGGATACATTAAGGGGTGTAGTTTTTAAAATGGGGTCATTTGGGGGGGGGTATCTATTATTCTGACACTCATGAGCATTTGCAAACTTGGCTTGGTGCAGGAAAACAAAGTGTTCCTTAAATGCTGAAAAGTAATGTTAAATTTGTACGTCATCTAAATGGTTAAAAAAAACACAAAAGTTTTTCAAATGTGCATTTAGAATAAAGTAAACAGATGGAAATATATATCTTATCAAAAATGTGTACAGTATGTTTGGACATATTTGAGATATTACAATTGAAAATGTGAAAAAATGATAATTTTTTCAAAATTTTCCCAATTTTGGCGCTTTTAATAAATATACACAAATTATATCGCTCTCTTTTTATAACCAAAATTAAGTACAACATGTGGCGAAAAAACAATGTTAGAATCACTTGGATATGTGAAGCCTTTGCGGAGTTATTCTATGTTGAACTACGCATGTCAGATTTCCATAATTTGGCTCCATCACTAAGGAGCAAACAGTCTTTGTCACTAAGGGGTTAAGGAGAAAGTGAGAGAACTCAGTGATTGTGGTCATGCAGTGGATGTGCATCTGCTGTGCCACAGGGTACTGGTGTATTATTTCGCCACCGGAAGTTAGGGGTGGCGAAATAATATAGCAAACTTGACATTTAGTAGCGCACCCAGCTTCTGATTGGCTAGGGGCATGTTTAATGCCCCAAGTGCCGTTGTCCTTCTGGGAGAACAGCAACAAGAATGTGAGCTGCAGCGCTGGCGCTACGAGCAGGAGGAAAGGCGTCAGAATGTGAAGGAGGAGAGGTAGCATTACTTTGTGAGCCGCCGTTAGCCCCGCAAACAGTGGGAACAGCGTCGGCGGCTGGATCAGGAGGAGAGGCGACAGCGACACCGAGGTCGGGAGTAGAAAAGACAGGAAAGCTAAGTGTTATGGCCATAAATTAGAACCAGGAGAGCAGAGAGAACATTCCTTACTTTACATTAAAACTACTGTTGGGTCCACAAGTTAATATAATTTAGTCTTTGTACACCACCACATTGAATTGGAAAGCCATCAAGATGTGATTGAAGTGTAGACTTTCAGTATTAATTCAAAGTGTTTAACATATATGACTGAATGACAGCTGAGAGCTGCCCCTGATTGGACCCTGCACTGAGCCAATCAGAGGCAGCACTCACTCACCCATTCATGAATTCATGAATTCATGAATGGGTGAGTGAGAGCTGCCTCTGATTGGTGAGGCTGTGACCAATCAGAGGCAGCTCATTCAGCAGGCGGGATTTTTAAATCCCCGGCTGCTGAATACTACTCAGAGCAGTTCAGGAGAACTGCCGGCCAGACGCGGCTGAACTCCGGCTGCAGCGGAAAGGTGAGTATACATTTTTTTTTTATTTTTACACATTTTAGGATGATTTTCAGGTAAGGGCTTATATTTTTAAGCCCTTCCCGAAAATTCATCCCGCGCTCGCCGGCAGCCCATTGCTTTCAATGGAGTCGGCTGTATTGCCGGCTCCATTGAATTCAATGGTCAGTGCTCATTTAATCGAGACGAGTACCGTGTGGTGCTCGTCTCGAGTAACTAGCATCTCGAGCACCCTAATACTCGAACGAGCATCAAGCTCGGACGAGTATGCTCGCTCATCTCTAGTAACGATGCTTCTCAGATTTAGTTTATATGATCATAAATCCCCATGGAATGTGAAAATGAATGTAGAACTGAAGCTAACGGGACTGCAGTGAGCTATAGACATCATATTTTTGTGCCACTAAGTGCTGAGTGATTATATTGGAAACTAAAAAGATTTGGTTGCTTTACATTGAGGATTTTTACTTTGTACCTCATACTTTCAATAGAGGTTAAATCTTTCATACTGAAATCCCCTTTTAAATGTATTTTGCTGTCCATGGTTTTACTTCAGATGAAACAAATATTATTTTCATATTCCCATCAGAGACTCCATTCAGGTGTTGCTGGCATCCATCATTTGATGGATCCATTGAATCTTCATGGGCTTCCTTTATAAATAGACACCGCAAAATAGAAGTGAACAGAGTCTAAAGGTTACTTGTAGGCTACATTGATATGTTTGTTTCTGTTCCATATGTAATAGGAAATTGTATCTGTGTGATCAAGAACTGTAGTTTCCAGGAGTGAAACTCCAGCCCCACAGAATTCATTATGTTTTTATAATGTTTTATACAATGCGCTTATGCCTTTGTATTGTTTACAATATGACTATAATCATAGTAACATAGTATGTTAGGTTGAATGAAGACAATGTCCATCTAGTTTAGCCTGCTTCGACCCCTTCCTTGTTGATCGAGAGGAAGGCAAAAAAAAAAAAAAAACAGCGAGGCAGAGGGCAATTTAACTCATTTGGAATTCCTTTCCAACTCCATAATGGCAGTCAGAATAATCAACATTTGAGTTCCTACCTAATTCCAACACCTGGATCAACAGCCCTGCTGGTCACCTAATGTCTATATCCTATAATATCATAGCACTCTAAAAAGAAGTCTAGTCCCCTCCTAAACTCCTCTATTGATTTTGCCATCAGCACATCCTTAGCCAGAGTTCCACAGTCTCACTGCTCTTACTGTAAAGAACCCCCTTCTGTGTTGGTGATGAAACCTGTTTTCTTCTAGACGTAGAGGATGCCCTCTTGTTACAGTCGCAGTCCTGGGTATAAACAGACCATGGGAGAGAGCCTTGTATTGTCCCCTAATGTATTTATACATAGTTATTTGATCGCTCCTTAGCCATCTTTTTTCCAGGGTAAATAATCCTAATTTTGTTAGCGTCTCTGGGTATTCTAGTCCTTCCATTCCGTTTATTAATTTAGTTGCCCTTCTTTGGACTCCCTCAAGCACTGTAACATCTTTCCTAAGCAGCGGTGCCCAGAACTGTGCACAGTATTCCATGTGGGGCCCGACAAGTGCCTTATATAGTGGAAGAATAATATTCTCATCCCTCGCCCCTATGCCTCTTTTAATGCACCCTAAGACTTTATTTACTTTTGCAGTGGCTGACTGGCATTGATTGCTCCAGTTAAATCTACAATCCTCTTGTACCCCCAGGTCTTTTCCCATATCACTTTTCCCTAGCAGTACCCCATTTAGTGTATATTGGTGGCATCCATTACTTCTGCCCATTTGCATAACCTTACATTTATCAACACTGAACTTCATTTGCCATTTTCAGCCCAAAACCCCAACTTATCTAAATCAATTTTCAGCCAAATATTGTCCTCCTTTGTATTAATTATCTTGTATAGTTTTGTATTGTCTGCAAATATCGATACTTTAGTGTGCAGTAATTTTACTGGGCCTAATACTGAACCCTGTGGCTCCCCACTCACAATGGTGGCCCAATCAGAGTATGAACCACTTAATACCACTCTCTGCTTTCTATCTCTGAGCCACTTTTTTTCCCAGATACACGTTTTTGCTCAGTCTGAGCTGTCTCATTTTATATATCAGCCTATTATGCAGCACGGTTTCAAATGCTTTAGAGCAGGGGTCCCCAACTCCAGTCCTCAGGGACCACCAACAGGTCATGTTTTCAAGATATCCTATAGTAAGAACACCTATGCAATGTTTGAAGCACCCACAATAATTACATCACCTGTGCAACACTGAGGAAATCCTGCAAACATGACCTGTTGGCGGTCCCTGAGGACTGGAGTTGGGGAACACTGCTTTAGAGAAGTCCAGATATACAAGATCAATAGACTCTTCCAGGTCCAGCCTAGAAGTTACTTCATTGTGGAAGCTGATCAGATTGGTCTGACATGATCGATCATTCATGAACCCATGCTGGTGAAGAGTTATGTTGTCTTCCTTGAAATATTCCAGGATGGCATCTCTCATAAACCCCTTGAATATTTTTCCAATCATTGAAGTGAGACTTACCGGCCTGTAGTTATCAAATTCTCTTTTAGACCTCTTTTCGTATATTGAGACCACACTGGCAATGTGCCAATATAGTGGTACAGCCCCTGTCTCAATGGTGTCCCTAAATATAAGGCATTGCTATATGAATATATGAGTTTAAATGTACCTAACCATTGTATTACAGGTGGTTTCTTTACTCCTTGCCTAAGTAAAGTATGCATCCTGACCCTGGATCGCTACACGTAGGAATTGATTTATAGTTGATGGTAAAAGGCTCTCACAGAGACTAGAAACACTCTAGGGCTATGGTGAAACATTGAAAGTAGTGCAGGATGGTGTTCTAAAAAGAGTTTAAGAAGTATTCAAGCCACCACTATCAGTGTTCAAACTGCTAACTTTTAAGGAATCTGCCTTCATCTTCTGGATGTTGTACTATTAAGCTTTTAGAACAAGTATTGTGCTAGCCCAAAAATAAGACCTACTCCAATAAAAAGCCTTACCCTAATTTTCAGGGATGGGCGGGGGCTTGAAATATAAGCCCTCCCCTAAAAATAAGCCCTGGCTACACTACATGGAAAAAAAAAAAAAAACAATACTCACCTAGCAGCCGCCGTGCAGGTCTCTCATGCCGGGCTGCGGCGCTCCGGTAGTCTTCCATGTAGTCCTCGGCGCTGAGAGAACATTCTCTTCCTGGTAACGGGGCTTGAATACCCTGCCTCCAGCAAGAGATTGCAAGAGATTGAATCACAGCCATTCAGTGAATTACATCATTTTACTTGTGTGCGACTGAGCAGATTGGGATACAACACACTGTGACAAGTGTAACACTTACCATCCCTCACACAGTCAACCTGATCTTTCAGGTCACCACAGCACAGAACTACTTTAAAAACTGAAAAAAACCCAATTGAGTTCCTTAGAATCAGATCAAAAAAATAATTCTATGCCTACTTCTGTATTACCTTTCCCTGATATGAACAGGTTGAAAAATGTTTTCCAACTTATTGTACATTTTATGTTTGGATACATTTTGTAGAAGTGGTAAAAAGACACCACGGCATCTTTTGGGTTTCGACACACATATATAATCTGAAAAAAATAGGAATAATGAACATTTATTAAAATGTCGGTCCAAAGAGGTTGTCCCATCACATTCTATGTCATCTATATACCACTAATAGGATGTATAAACAGGGGCACAACACATTTATCAATTGGCTAATAAATATTTAGTAATAATATTTCCTAATCAATAACTACAAATCTAAAGAGGATCAACAATGATAACAATGATGATAAAAACAACAACATTCACTTGTGTATGTAGTAGACATGATGATTAGTTAGCATAAAATGTCTATTAATTTGTAATAAACTACAAGTATTGCGCAGCTGTAGTGATTTAACTCTGTAGAGGCTAATGGTTGCATAATTTCATTATGGTAATTGCTGGACAATGGCATGGTGAAAGATGTGTGTTTTATAACTTCAGCCTAATATAAACCTCTACTGCATAAGGAAAGAGTTAAATCACATTCCTACACTCCTCCCACCTTCCCCCTCCAATCTCAGACAAAGACCTATTTCTGCTGACCGCATGCTGAGACAAAGTTCACAGGTATACTGGACTTGAGAGAAGGTGGGGACGGAGGCTGGGAATTCTATATGACCCAGCGAATAAGAATATGTATACGTTACTGATGTAAAGTGTTAAACGCCCATAAAGGGCAGCTATTATGTGTTTCAATAAATTGAGGCGTTTGGGCGTTGTATGCTCAGAACCATATTAGATATGAGACTGATATCTTGCGTCTAACTTGGGCAGTGTGCGCATACTGTATTACACAATTAGGAAGCTACAGAATACCCTGAAGCCTGCTGGAGAAAAATATGATCCAGTTCAGTGTACACCTTTTTTAGTCTCTTTTTTCCTCTTGGGTTGCTATTGCAGAATGGGTCCCCCAGGGCTCCTAGGCCCAGGCGCGACCGCACCCTTTGCACCCCTTATACGTACGTCAGTGACTTGGCCAACATTTTATGGATATCTGTTTTTCACCCCATGCTTCTGCCCCTGCTGGTTGGCAGCCGAGACCCCAGGGATTAGCACTGAGGGTTGAAGCACATGTGCTGGTAGCGGGAACTGCTGCTATTGTATGATTACTCAGCAGAGATATCAATATATGAGGCAAATGATCTATTTAGTTCCTACAGCTGGAGTGAGGATATATATATATATATATATATATATATATATATATATATATATATATATATATACGTTGCTAGTAAAACTGCATCTATGTAGCACAGGTATTACTGCTTGACTCTCCTCAGCTTTCCTACACAGAGTCAGTAGACTCTGCTTACTTATACATACATGTCTAACAGGTCTTGTGATACCATCTGCGTATGACACAGACATGACCTGTTACTTAAGTTCTAAGCTATAAAGGGGTTGTGTCTTTACAAAAAAAAAAAAACAATACTTACCTATTCCACCCCAGGCAGATTCTTTAACACATGTTCTCCTCCCCGATCTTCTCCAGTCCGCTGGGTTACCTCACCACAAGTCGGCCAGGTCCTCTCCTTCTTGGTATGATGCATCCATTCCTTGCATTCTTCTTCCTGCGGGCAATGTACACTACGTCACTAGCGACGTATCGTTCACAGCCTAGCAAGGAGTCCCGATCTATTGCTGAGGCTGTGTGCATGCGCAGTCTCTGCAATAGCTCAGCACTCCCTACTAGGCTGTGAACGCTATATCAGGGATGTACGTATAGGGGATGCAGAGCATGCGGTTGCACCCAGGCCCAGGAGCCTTAGGGTGCCCATATGCCTCTCTTCTCCATATAAGGAGCTCAGGACTATAAATAAAGCACTATAGTTGGGGTTCCATTATAGATTTAGCATTGGGGCCCAGAAGCTTAAAGTTACGCATCTATGCTACGTCACTAGTGATGTAATGTTCAAATTAATTTTTCAATGGTCTTGGCTGCTGCTTGCAGGGTACAATGGTACAGCCAATGGTTGAGCACTAGGTGGGCGTGTTAAAATCGAAGCTTTGTTCTTCCGACAGCCAATCGCTCTACCTTTAGCCGGCTGAATGTATGCCCCACCACACGATTAAACAGTCCCATCAAATTGCTTAACGAATGTCATTTAAACCAAACGAAAAGTGATCTGCCAAACTACGGATTTTAAGTGGACTGAAAGACAACAATGAACTAAGAGGTAACAAAAAATGCTCGATGGGCATGTGTTTACACACAACGATTATCGCCCAAAAGAGGGTTTTTTGGGTGAATCTTTAGCGATAATCGTTGTCTAAATGGGCCTTTAGGGAAAGCACTTAAAAGGTGTGAGGAGAGTTATAAGGCCATTCATATTCCACTGGGGAATATGCAAATGGAAGATGGAACAATACCTCTATATGCCACCTATTAAAAGACAGCATTCTTGCAAGTCATTGTCAGACTTTTAACAAGCCTTCTAACAATAACCATGCACATACAGCTGTTTTGGGGTGTTTGCCATCATCAGTGTGTAACAGATCTCTGGTTTGGCAAGTGAGAGGCCTATAGACGTGTTACAAGGCTTGTTAAAAAAAAGTCTGATATTGACATGTGGGAATACTGCATTCCAATAGGTTATAGTGAAAACAGTTGCCAAAGGCATTAACCCTTCTGCCAAGTTCCCTAAAATATAACTTTTATTAGATATAAATTTAAATTCACTTGCTAAAGGTTAAAAATCCAGATTGCAGACTGCCTGAAACAAGTAAACACTCATTGGGTAAATCACCCATATGAGAGTACAGATTTACCCTATTTCCGAGGCACATGAGTTGAAGCATCAAGGGGAATCATTAAACAAGCACTCGTGGGAGAGAGCAAGACATAGCCAAGCACTACACAGCAGTACTGATAGTCAGCATTAATGACAGTATTAGCCTTGAAAACCTCAATGCTCATTAGAGATGACATCATGTGTGAGTCAGTGTCATTGTTTATTCTGCCACTGGCTGCCTCTGATCAGTTCTGTAAATACTGTATAGTCTGTAGAGTAATGATTGATAGTAGGATTTTTGTTTGTGAACTGACAGCTTCCATGGTACTGGTCATACTAAAAGGTCTTCCATCTTGAGTTCCATCTGAGAGAGTAAAGCAAAGAGGCACATGGGGGCACCTTCAGTCCTCATGTGTTGAAGATAGAAGAGGAGGAGAGATTCACGTGATCAGTGAGTGAGCCTACCCCAGTGAGAGAGAGCATTAGCCAATCCTAAGTTTTCTTACTCAAAGCCCAGTGCAGAGGTACTCTTTCATTTCTTCAATTGTTCATGCCCAAGCATCCTGAAGTCTGGGACCACTGGGTGGAGGTGCGCATCTACAACTGTCACACACACAGGCGTCCTCAAGTCTGGGATCACTGTGTGGAGGTACTCAACTTCAAGTGTGTTTGCATACATCCATTTCTATCTGCACTTGGAATACTGTCTATTGCCTTGCATCATTGGAGTTGTTACCCAGTAATGTTATTCTAGGCCCTGACCGTTCCCAGGGACCTGATGTACTCTGTTCCTGTCTCATTTTTTCCCCACTGAGATTCATGCAGGTGAATACTGGAATGATGGCGTCACCCATGACAACCGCAATCCCTGTTCTACCATCTATTCGGCATCCCTATCCTAGGGGCGTCCAAAAGAGGTCCAGGCTTTTCACATGCATAATTTAATCACCCTGGTAGGAAATGTAAAAGCACCTCCTTCTGATAGATTTAAGGCTCACTAAGATACAACGATTATCGCTCAAAAGATGTCGCTCAAGCAACTTTTGAGCGATAATCATTGTGTTATTTACCATGCAAGATGATCGCTCGAGCGCTCAGAGCGGAGGATGCAGGAGACATGGGGGCTCTCCACGCTTGTCTTATGCATCCAGATGTTTTCTGCATCGAGCGCCTGACTGTTTTACAGCCTGTCATCAGGAAGCGGGATACAGCTGAAACAATAGTATCAGCTGTATCCCGCTGTGAATCCCTGATAAGTCTCATCGTTGTCCTTCAGCACGCTGAAAGACAACGATGAGCGACGGCATAACGAAAACTGCACAATGTCAGTGCAGTAACACACAACAATTAACTCTCAAAAGATGGCTTTTGAGCGAATTTTGAGTGATAATCGTTGTGTCTAAATGGGCCTTTAGTTTGCTCAGGGGTAAGGACTGGGTGATTAAGTGTGTAGACTAGTTGAGGCGTGGCTTAGAAATTTCGCTGCAATGCGTTATGTGTGCCTCCTTGTCTGTTGCATTTTCTTTCCCTGTAAAGTTAAGAGCGGGTCATTTTGTGTGAAACCTGTTCATTGTATCAATTTACTTGTTTACTATAAATTCCGATTTATACTGTTCTCCAATTAAACTGTCTTATTTTACTGCTATTACCCAACTTTTCCTCATACTCAGCATCATATCCTCATACAGGGGCGTAGCTAGAGGCTCATGGGCCCGGGTGCAAAAGTTTAGCTTGGGGCCCCCTTCTAGACCCTTCCACCCACCACTCCTTTTCACAGCTACTCCTTGTATATCACTTTTAGCTACATTACTGTTTTTTTTAATGACTTGAGATGAGCGAACGTACTCGTCCGAGGTTGATATTTGTGCGAATATTAGGGTGTTCGGGATGCTTGTTACTCGTAACGAGTACCACGCGGTGTTCCGGTTACTTTCAGTTTCCTCTCTGAGACGTTAGCGCGCTTTTCTGGCCAATTAAAAGACAGGGAAGGCATTACAACTTCCCCCTGTGACGTTCAAGCCCTATACCACCCCCCTGCTGTGAGTGGCTGGGGAGTTCTGATGTCACCCGAGTATAAAAATCGGCCCCTCCCGAGGCTCGGCTCAGATGCCTTGTGAGTTAGCTGAGGGAAAGTGGTATCGTGCTGGAGCTGCTGTAGGGAGAGCGTTAGGAGTTAGTGTAGGCTTCAAGAACCCCAACGGTCCTTCTCAGGGCCACATCTAATAGTGTGCAGTACTGTGTTAGCACTGTATTTTTTTTTTTTTTCAAAATTGGATCTGCAGAGCATTGCGCCCTGCAATAGGGACAGAAGTGGTGGTTAGGCAGGGAGAGTGTTAGCAGTGAGTGTAGGCTTCAAGAACCCCAACGGTCCTTTCTAGGGCCACATCTATCCGTGTGCAGTACTGTCCAGGCTGCTGTTAGCAGTGTTGCATATTTTTTTTTTTCTTCTCAAAACCGGCTGTGCAGACCATTGCACCCGGCATTAATACTACAGGGATAGAATTGTGTAGGCAGGGCCAGAAGACATACATTATTCATTGAATAGACGCAGTGTGGCTTTTCCTTTGAAAAACAAGGGAAAAAATTCTATTTCGCCTGCCTCTGACAGTCCTCAGGGCTCTGGGTACGTGTGTGCTGCGTGCAGAACGTTAAAAAAAATCAGACGCAGCCAGCTACGTTTTACTGCAGGCTTGCGCCAATTTTTTTCCTGCATGGGAAATCCCTGATCTGCTGTAGCGAATAACTTTGCATCACTGCAGTTCTGTGACACATTTGCAGGGCCACAACACAGTTATTAAACTCAGTAGTATTCATTGAATACACGCAGTGTGGCTTGTCCTTCGAAAAACAAGGGAAAAAATTCTATTTCGCCTGCCTCTGACAGTCCTCAGGGCTCTGGGTACGTGTGTGCTGCGTGCAGAACGTTAAAAAAAATCAGACGCAGCCAGCTACGTTTTACTGCAGGCTTGCGCCAATTTTTTTCCTGCATGGGAAATCTCTGATCTGCTGTAGCGAATAACTTTGCATCACTGCAGTTCTGTGACACATTTGCAGGGCCACAACACAGTTATTAAACTTAGTAGTATTCATTGAATACACGCAGTGTGGCTTGTCCTTTGAAAAACAAGGGAAAAAATTCTATTTTGGCTGCAGGCTTGCGCCAATTTTTTTCCTGCATGGGAAATCCCTGATCTGCTGTAGCGAATAACTTTGCATCACTGCAGTTCTGTGACACATTTGCAGGGCCACAACACAGTTATTAAACTTAGTAGTATTCATTGAATACACGGAGTGTGGCTTGTCCTTTGAAAAACAAGGGAAAAAATTCTATTTCGCCTGCCTCTGACAGTCCTCAGGGCTCTGGGTACGTGTGTGCTGCGTGCAGAACGTTAAAAAAAATCAGACGCAGCCAGCTACGTTTTACTGCAGGCTTGCGCCAATTTTTTTCCTGCATGGGAAATCCCTGATCTGCTGTAGCGAATAACTTTGCATCTCTGCAGTTCTCTGACACATTTGCAGGGCCACAACACAGTTATTAAACTTAGTAGTATTCATTGAATACACGCAGTGTGGCTTGTCCTTTGAAAAACAAGGGAAAAAATTCTATTTTGGCTGCAGGCTTGCGCCAATTTTTTTCCTGCATGGGAAATCCCTGATCTGCTGTAGCGAATAACTTTACATCACTGCAGTTCTGTGACAAATTTGCAGGGCCACAACACAGTTATTAAACTTAGTAGTATTCATTGAATACACGGAGTGTGGCTTGTCCTTTGAAAAACAAGGGAAAAAATTCTATTTCGCCTGCCTCTGACAGTCCTCAGGGCTCTGGGTACGTGTGTGCTGCGTGCAGAACGTTAAAAAAAATCAGACGCAGCCAGCTACGTTTTACTGCAGGCTTGCGCCAATTTTTTTCCTGCATGGGAAATCCCTGATCTGCTGTAGCGAATAACTTTGCATCTCTGCAGTTCTCTGACACATTTGCAGGGCCACAACACAGTTATTAAACTTAGTAGTATTCATTGAATACACGCAGTGTGGCTTGTCCTTTGAAAAACAAGGGAAAAAATTCTATTTTGGCTGCAGGCTTGCGCCAATTTTTTTCCTGCATGGGAAATCCCTGATCTACTGTAGCGAATAACTTTACATCACTGCAGTTCTGTGACAAATTTGCAGGGCCACAACACAGTTATTAAACTTAGTAGTATTCATTGAATACACGGAGTGTGGCTTGTCCTTTGAAAAACAAGGGAAAAAATTCTATTTCGCCTGCCTCTGACAGTCCTCAGGGCTCTGGGTACGTGTGTGCTGCGTGCAGAACGTTAAAAAAAATCAGACGCAGCCAGCTACGTTTTACTGCAGGCTTGCGCCAATTTTTTTCCTGCATGGGAAATCCCTGATCTGCTGTAGCGAATAACTTTGCATCACTGCAGTTCTGTGACACATTTGCAGGGCCACAACACAGTTATTAAACTCAGTAGTATTCATTGAATACACGGAGTGTGGCTTGTCCTTTGAAAAACAAGGGAAAAAATTCTATTTCGCCTGCCTCTGACAGTCCTCAGGGCTCTGGGTACGTGTGTGCTGCGTGCAGAACGTTAAAAAAAATCAGACGCAGCCAGCTACGTTTTACTGCAGGCTTGCGCCAATTTTTTTCCTGCATGGGAAATCTCTGATCTGCTGTAGCGAATAACTTTGCATCACTGCAGTTCTGTGACACATTTGCAGGGCCACAACACAGTTATTAAACTTAGCAGTATTCATTGAATACACGCAGTGTGGCTTGTCCTTTGAAAAACAAGGGAAAAAATTCTATTTTGGCTGCAGGCTTGCGCCAATTTTTTTCCTGCATGGGAAATCCCTGATCTGCTGTAGCGAATAACTTTGCATCACTGCAGTTCTGTGACACATTTGCAGGGCCACAACACAGTTATTAAACTTAGTAGTATTCATTGAATACACGGAGTGTGGCTTGTCCTTTGAAAAACAAGGGAAAAAATTCTATTTCGCCTGCCTCTGACAGTCCTCAGGGCTCTGGGTACGTGTGTGCTGCGTGCAGAACGTTAAAAAAAATCAGACGCAGCCAGCTACGTTTTACTGCAGGCTTGCGCCAATTTTTTTCCTGCATGGGAAATCCCTGATCTGCTGTAGCGAATAACTTTGCATCTCTGCAGTTCTCTGACACATTTGCAGGGCCACAACACAGTTATTAAACTTAGTAGTATTCATTGAATACACGCAGTGTGGCTTGTCCTTTGAAAAACAAGGGAAAAAATTCTATTTTGGCTGCAGGCTTGCGCCAATTTTTTTCCTGCATGGGAAATCCCTGATCTGCTGTAGCGAATAACTTTACATCACTGCAGTTCTGTGACAAATTTGCAGGGCCACAACACAGTTATTAAACTTAGTAGTATTCATTGAATACACGGAGTGTGGCTTGTCCTTTGAAAAACAAGGGAAAAAATTCTATTTCGCCTGCCTCTGACAGTCCTCAGGGCTCTGGGTACGTGTGTGCTGCGTGCAGAACGTTAAAAAAAATCAGACGCAGCCAGCTACGTTTTACTGCAGGCTTGCGCCAATTTTTTTCCTGCATGGGAAATCCCTGATCTGCTGTAGCGAATAACTTTGCATCTCTGCAGTTCTCTGACACATTTGCAGGGCCACAACACAGTTATTAAACTTAGTAGTATTCATTGAATACATGCAGTGTGGCTTGTCCTTTGAAAAACAAGGGAAAAAATTCTATTTCGCCTGCCTCTGACAGTCCTCAGGGCTCTGGGTACGTGTGTGCTGCGTGCAGAACGTTAAAAAAAATCAGACGCAGCCAGCTACGTTTTACTGCAGGCTTGCGCCAATTTTTTTCCTGCATGTGAAATCCCTGATCTGCTGTAGCGAATAACTTTGCATCTCTGCAGTTCTCTGACACATTTGCAGGGCCACAACACAGTTATTAAACTTAGTAGTATTCATTGAATACACGCAGTGTGGTTTGTCCTTTGAAAAACAAGGGAAAAAATTCTATTTTGGCTGCAGGCTTGCGCCAATTTCTTTCCTGCCTGGGAAATCAAATCACTGGTAATACACCATGCTGAGGGGTAGGGGTAGGCCTATAGGACGTGGACGCGGGCGAGGACGCGGAGGCCCAAGTCAGGGTGTGGGCACAGGCCGAGCCAGTGCGGTGGCCAGGGGTAGAGGCAGGGCCAGACCGAATAATCCACCAACTGTTTCCCAAAGCGCCCCCTCGCGCCATGCCACCCTGCACAGGTCAAGGTGTTCTACGGTGTGGCAGTTTTTCACAGAGACGCCTGACGACCGACGAACAGTGGTGTGCAACCTTTGTCGCGCCAAGATCAGCTAGGGAGGCACCACCAACAGCATGCGCAGGCATATGATGGCCAAGCACCCCACAAGGTGGGACGATGCCCGTTCACCGCCTCCGTTTTGCACCACTGCCTCTCCCCCTGTGCCCCAACCTGCCACTGAGATCCAACCCCCCTCTGAGGACACAGACACTACCGTCTCCTGGCCTGCACCCACACCCTCACCTCCGCTGTCCTCGGCCCCATCCAGCAATGTCTCTCAGCGTAGCATCCAGACGTCGCTAGCGCCACAGTTTGAGCGCAAGCGCAAGTACGACGCCACGCACCCGCACGCTCAAGCGTTAAACGTGCACATTGCAAAATTGATCAGCCTAGAGATGCTGCCGTATAGGCTTGTGGAAACGGAGGCTTTCAAAAGCATGATGGCGGCGGCTGCCCCACGCTACTCGGTTCCCAGTCGCCACTACTTTTCCCGATGTGCCGTCCCAGGCCTGCACGACCACGTCTCCCGCAACATTGTACGCGCCCTCACCAACGCGGTTACTGCCAAGGTCCACTTAACAACAGACACGTGGACAAGCACAGGCGGGCAGGGCCACTATATCTCCCTGACGGCACATTGGGTGAATTTAGTGGAGGCTGGGAAAGAGTCAGAGCCTGGGACCGCTCACGTCCTACCCACCCCCAGAATTGCGGGCCACAGCTCGGTGGTGGTATCTGCGGTGGTGTATGCTTCCTCCACTAAAGCACCTTCCTCCTCCTCCTCCTCCAACGCAACCTCTGTCTCGCAATCAAGATGTGTCAGCAGCACGTCGCCAGCAGTCGGTGTCACGCGGCGTGGCAGCACAGCGGTGGGCAAGCGTCAGCAGGCCGTGCTGAAACTACTCAGCTTAGGAGAGAAGAGGCACACGGCCCACGAACTTCTGCAGGGTCTGACAGAGCAGACCGACCGCTGGCTTGCGCCGCTGAGCCTCCAACCGGGCATGGTCGTGTGTGACAACGGCCGTAAGCTGGTGGCGGCTCTGCAGCTCGGCAGCCTCACGCACGTGCCATGCCTGGCCCATGTCTTTAATTTGGTGGTTCAGCGCTTTCTGAAAAGCTACCCCCACTTGTCATACCTGCTCGGAAAGGTGCGCCAGCTCTGCGCACATTTCCGCAAATCCCACACGCACGCTGCCACCCTGCGGACACTGCAACATCGGTTTAATCTGCCAGTGCACCGACTGCTGTGCGACGTGCCCACACAGTGGAACTCTACGCTCCACATGTTGGCCAGACTCTATGAGCAGCGTAGAGCTATAGTGGAATACCAACTCCAACTTGCGCGGCGCAGTGTGAGTCAGCCTCCTCAATTATTTACAGAAGAGTGGCCCTGGTTGGCAGCCATCTGCCAGGTCCTTGGAAAATTTGAGGAGTCTACCCAGGTGGTGAGCGGCAATGCTGCAATCATTAGCGTCACCATTCCTCTGCTATGCATCTTGAGAAGTTCCCTGCAAAGCATAAAGGCAGACGCTTTGCGCTCGGAAACAGAGCCGGGGGAAGACAGTATGTCGCTGGATAGTCAGAGCACCCTCCTGTCTATATCTCAGCGCGTTCAGGAGGAGGAGGAGGAGGAGCATGAGGAGGATGAGGAGGAGGGGGAAGAGACAGCTTGGCCCACTGCTGACGGTACCCATGCTGCTTGCCTGTCATCCTTTCAGCGTGTATGGCCTGAGGAAGAGGAAGAGGAGGAGGAGAAGGATCCTGAAAGTGATCTTCCTAGTGAAGACAGCCATGTGTTGCGTACAGGTACCCTGGCACACATGGCTGACTTCATGTTAGGATGCCTTTCTCGTGACCCTCGCGTTACACGCATTCTGGCCACTACGGATTACTGGGTGTACACACTGCTCGACCCACGGTATAAGGAGAGCCTTTGCACTCTCATTCCCGAAGAGGAAAGGGGTTCGAGAATGATGCTATACCACAGGGCGCTGGTGGACAAACTGATGGTAAACTTCCCATCCGACAGCGCTAGTGGCAGAAGGCGCAGTTCCGAGGGCCAGGTAGCAGGGGAGGCGCAGAGATCATGCAGCATGTACAGCGCAGGCAGGGGAACATTCTCCAAGGCCTTTGCCAGCTTTATGGCTCCCCAGCAAGACTGTGTCACCGCTCCCCAGTCAAGGCTGAGTCTGCGGGAGCACTGTAAAAGGATGGTGAGGGAGTACGTAGCCGATCGCACAACCGTCCTCCGTGACGCCTCTGCCACCTACAACTACTGGGTGTCGAAGCTGAACACGTGGCCTGAACTCGCGCTGTATGCCCTGGAGGTGCTTGCTTGTCCTGCGGCTAGCGTCTTGTCAGAGAGTGTGTTTAGTGTGGCTGGGGGAATCATCACGGATAAGCGTACCCACTTGTCAACCGACAGTGCCGACAGGCTTACACTCATCAAGATGAACAAAGCCTGGATTTCCCCAGACTTCTCTTCTGCACCTGCGGACAGCAGCGATACCTAAGCAATACGTATTATGCACCCGCGGATGGAAGCATCGTTCTCTCTCACCATCCAAAACGGGGACATTTCTGCTTCATCAATCTGTGTCTAATATTCCTCCTCCTCCTCCTGCTCCTCCTCCTGAAACCTGACGTAATCACGCCGAACGGGCAATTTTTCTTAGGGCCACAAGGCTCACTCATATAATTTTTCTAAACAATTTTTATACGTTTCAATGCTCTTAAAAGCGTTGAAACTTTAACTTGAACCAATTTTTCATTAAACTGGGCTGCCTCCAGGCCTAGTTACCACTTAAGCCACATTAACCAAAGCGATTAATAGGTTTCACCTGCCCTCTTGGTTGGCCATGGCCAATTTTTTGGATGTACATTAGTACTGTTGATACAGCAATTTTTGTGGCCCCTCGCCTACAGTGTAATCATAGCAATTTCTATGTTCTTCGCCTGCACTCATGGTACAGAAAGGTGTGTGGGGTTGGCCTACACTTTAGCTACATAAATGTAACTTGTGCCTTGTCTATACTGCAGCTACTGAAATGGAACGAAGACTGCGCTCCCACTATACTGCTGCTTCGGAATTGTTACTGGGGCCTGTCTTGAGTGCTACTATTACTGAAATGGAACGCATACTGTGCTCCCCCTATAATGCTGCTAGTGATATGTTAGTGGGGCCTGTCCTAATGTTACGGCTAAAATGTTACTAATTATGGGCTCTGCCTATACCGCTGCTAATGGTATGTCTCTGGGGTGTGGAAACAGAGGCTTCCCAAAGACATGATGGCGGCGAGGCCATTTCCCACCAACGCTGTTACTGTTAAGGTGCATATAACCACGGACACGTGGAGAGGACACGTAGTGCCTCAAAAACATCCCCCGCCACAGCCCACTTAATCCTGGCCACATTCCGAAAACCAACAAAATAAAACCGTGCTACTAGGTCCTCAGTCACCAACACATTACCACCAACGCGGTTACTGTTAAGGTACATATTACCAGTCTGACTGGGGCATGCAGTGTGGGCCGAAGCCCACCTGCATTAAGCACGACATTACTACCTCAGCTGTGTTGGGCAATGCAATGGGATATTTCTATGTACCGCCGGTGGCTTCCTGGCACCCACCCATGCTGTGGGTCCACAGAGAATTATAAATGCATCTGAAAGCACATCTAAAGAACCCCAGTCTGACTGGGGCATGCAGTGTGGGCCGAAGCCTACCTGCATTAAGCACGACATTAGTACCTCAGCTGTGTTGGGCAATGCAATGGGATATTTCTATGTACCGCCGGTGGCTTCCTGGCACCCACCCATGCTGTGGGTCCACAGGGAATTATAAATGCATCTGTTTCCACTTGTAAAGAACCCCAGTCAGACTGGGGCATGCAGTGTGGGCCGAAGCCCACCTGCATTAAGCACGACATTACTACCTCAGCTGTGTTGGGCAATGCAATGGGATATTTTTGCGTATTGCCGGTGGGTTCCAGGGAGCCACCCATGCTGTAGGTGCACACGGAGTTTAACCTACATGTGTCCACTTGTAAAGAACCCCAGTCTGACTGGGGAATGCAGTGTGGGCTGAAGCCCACCTGCATTAAGCACGACATTACTACCTCAGCTGTGTTGGGCAATGCAATGGGATATTTTTGTGTATCGCCGGTGGGTTCCAGGGAGCCACCCATGCTGTAGGTGCACACGGAGTTTAACCTACATGTGTCCACTTGTAAAGAACCCCAGTCTGACTGGGGCATGCAGTGTGGGCCGAAGCCCACCTGCATTAAGCACGACATTACTACCTCAGCTGTGTTGGGCAATGCAATGGGATATTTCTATGTACCGCCGGTGGCTTCCTGGCACCCACCCATGCTGTGGGTCGACAGGGAATTATAAATGCATCTGTTTCCACTTGTAAAGAACCACAGTCTGACTGGGGCATGCAGTGTGGGCCGAAGCCCACCTGCATTGAGCACGACATTACTACCTCAGCTGTGTTGGGCAATGCAATGGGATATTTTTGTGTATCGCCGGTGGGTTCCAGGGAGCCACCCATGCTGTCGGTCGACAGGGACTTCACAATAGGGAGTTGTACCTGCCTGTGTCTATAAATTAAAAAGCCCGGTCTGACAGGGGCATGCAGAGACACCTTGACAGAATGAATAGTGTGTGGCACATAGGTTCCCCATTGCTATGCCCACGTGTGCAGCTCCTGATGGCGGTGGCACAGGATTCTATTTCTCATTGCTTCTGTACAGCATTGTGGGCTATCGCCCCGCCCCTTTTAAAGAGGGTCGCTGTCTAGCCGTGCCAACCCTCTGCAGTGTGTGCCTGCGGTTCCTCGTCATGGCAGACGCACTTCTAAATAGACATGAGGGTGGTGTGGCATGAGGGCAGCTGAAGGCTGCGCAGGGACACTTTGGTGTGCGCTGTGGGGGGGAGGGTGGGCGGTTGGGCAGCATGTAACCCAGGAGAAGTGGCAGCAGAGTGTCATGCAGGCAGTGATTGTGCTTTGTTGGAGGTAGTGTGGTGCTTAGCAAAGGTATGCCATGCTAATGAGGGCTTTTCAGAAGTAAAAGTTTTTGGGAGGGGGGGGGCCCACTCTTGCCGCTATTGTGGCTTAATAGTGGGACTTGTGAACTTGAGATGCAGCCCAACATGTAGCCCCTCGCCTGCCCTATCCGTTGCTGTGTCGTTCCCATCACTTTCTTGAATTGCCCAGATTTTCACACAAGGAAACCTTAGCGAGCATCGGCGAAATACAAAAATGCTCGGGTCGCCCATTGACTTCAATGGGGTTCGTTACTCGAAACGAACCCTCGAGCATCGCGAAAAGTTTGTCCCGAGTAACGAGCACCCGAGCATTTTGGTGCTCGCTCATCTCTATTAATGACCCATCAATGGATCATTAGTAATCAGGGGTTTTAGATTTTTAAAACATCCAGAACACAAGCCTCAAGGCATGCTTTGCTTCCCCAAGAAAGAAAAAAATAATTATATATACACATACATAATACAGGCACACATACATTGGAGACAGCATGAGCTAACTTTTATAACATGTTAGGGCTCATGTGCACGACCAGGTTTTCACCACGTATTATGCACACGTGGTAATCCCAGCATGCTCTCTTTCTCTGTGTACCACGTAACGTGAGCCCTGTACACTTGTATGATACACTGCCCATAAACATTACATTGTTTCCATACGCATTGTCACTCTAAACAGAGTGGGGAATTAAAAAAAGAATCCCCCTGTGCATGTGCAGTGCTACACAAAGCCATATGCGGTCCCTACCGGCAGCGTGCACGGCTGGGAAATGTGTGAGATGCTGGTGGTCTCCCACAGTGATGTACGCTTATGGCTATGGCATTGGCATTGAGCCCTTAGTCACCAATACAGCGGCTCGGTTCTAGCATACCTCTAATAGTGAAGTCAGGTGCCGGCTCGCAGAACCCCCCTCACTCACCCCCACTCCCCATCACACAGAACCCCCCTCACTCACCCCCACTCCCCATCACACAGAACCCCCCTCACTCCCCCCCACTCCCCATCACACAGAACACCCCTCGTCCCCCCAACTCCCCATCACACAGAACACCCCTTGTCCCCCCCCACTCCCCATCACACAGAACACCCCTCGTCCCCCCCACTCCCCATCACACAGAACACCCCTCGTCCCCCCCACTCCCCATCACACAGAACACCCCTCACTCACCCCCACTCCCCATCACACACACAGAAGCCCCCTCACTCACCCCCACTCCCCATCACACAGAACCCCCCTCACTCACCCCCACTCCCCATCACACAGAACACCCCTCATCCCCCCCCCCCACTCCCCATCACACAGAACACCCCTCGTCCCCCCCCCACTCCCCATCACACAGAACACCCCTCGTTTCCCCCACTCACCATCACACACAGAACACCCCTCACTCACCTCCACTCCCCATCACACAGAACACCCCTCACTCACCCCCACTCCCCATCACACAGAACACCCCTCGTCCCCCCGCCCACTGCCCATCACACAGAACACCCCTCGTTTCCCCCACTCACCATCACACACAGAACACCCCTCACTCACCCCCACTCCCCATTACACACAGAACACCCCCCCCCCCTCTTAATCATACCGAGGACGTTCCCTCTCACTGACTGCACTTACTTTCACTATGGTCTCTGCGCAGGCAGGCAGCCTCTCCTGCACATCGGCGTTTCCTCCCAGGACCTCCGCTCAGACTTCTCCCCTCTGATGATCTCTGTGCTGGAGAACCAGATGGGGGAGGGGTCTGAGCGGAGGTCCTGGGAGGAAGTGCCGATGTGCAGGAGAGGCTGCCTGCCTGCGCAGAGACCATAGTGAAAGTAAGTGCAGTCAGTCAGTGTCGGAAAGTAAGCCCCGTGGGCCCCCAGGGGCTCAGGGGCCGGGTCGCAACCGCACCCCCAGCACCCCCTATATGTACGCCAGTGTCCTCATACCTCATGAGTGAACCCTCAAAGCCCACTACAGATGCATAAAGGGGTGGTGGTGAGTCCTGCCAACCCTACCTTAGTACTGGGTGGGGTAATGGGTTTGTCCTGGTGGAGTTATAGGAAACGCTCACAGCTGGCAATTGGCTACGTCACATTCCTCCCCAGACGCAAGGTGAGACCTCTACCCATCGTTCTGCCATGTAGGCTCCTCGCTGGGCTGCTCTATGCACTGCCAGCAACACGGTCAGTGCTACCATATATCTCCCCTCCCAATCCTGCTGTCACTTTGGTCCCTCCTGTTGGTGTCCCCAACGCTCTCCCTTCTCCCCTCTCGGCTCTGGCGCTGTAATTCTATTTAATAGCGATTAAAAGATCGATATTATGCACTGTGAAATTAAATGCCATGCATGTATTATAAATTAATCAACTTATCAATGCAAAAAGCATTGTAGGACAATACCTTTCCCATCCTGAACCTCAGCTCTCTTGGCATTAGATAGTAAGGCAGGTGAGATGAGAAGAGACGAGGAGATGGACGACTCTTAAAGTCAGAATTATGAATGTAATATTCTATCCATGGCACTCTTGCTACATTTTCAACATGTTCTGTTCCGTTTCGATGTCCTTCATTAAATATTAGGCTTAGAATTTGTTGTGTCCAAATTGTGCCTGCAAAATAGGTTATAGCTCTTGTTATTTACAGCATCTACTGTAACTGACAAGCTGGAAGTTGTCACAAAGCAGGGCTGTTGATTCCAGGGGGCTGTATATATGAGAAGAGGGGAGTAAATACATTATATCATGACAGGAACAATAAACATCTACCAAATGACTAACAGATCGATACAGAGGGAGAGAAGACCCCGGCACAAGGGCTTTGTCTATGAAAAATACTTTTATTGTGCAAAAGTAAAAACTATTGAGAAAACGATATACATTTGTACTGCGGCAATTATGCTGATCCACAGAACGGAGGTGACATGTTATTTATGCCACATGGTAAATGGTGTAACATTTAATACATAAAAATGAAAGGAAAAATTGTTGTTTTCTCCATTTGCCCCATAAGGTATTAACCAAAGTTAAAGGGGTTGTCCCGAGGCAGCAAGTGGGTCTATACACTTCTGTATGGCCATAATAATGCACTTTGTAATATACATTGTGCATTAATTATGAGCCATACAGAAGTTATAAAAAGTTTTTTACTTACCTGCTCCGTTGTTAGCGTCCTCGTTCCCATGGAGCCCGACTAATTTTCGCCCTCCGATGGCCAAATTAGCCGCGCTTGCGCAGTCCGGGTCTTCTGTAGTCTTCTATGGAGCCGCTCGTGCCAGAGAGCGGCTCCGTGTAGCTCCGCCCTGTCACGTGCCGATTCCAGCCAATCAGGAGGCTGGAATCGGCAGTGGACCGCACAGAAGAGCTGCGGTCCACGGAGCAAGAGGTTCCCGGCGGCCATCTTCACAGGTAAGTATAGAAGTCACCGGAGCGCGGGGATTAAGGTAAGCGCTCCGGTAAGCTGTCTGTACGTCCCTGCATCGGGGTTGTCTCGCGCCGAACGGGGGGGGGGGGGGGGTTGAAAAAAAAAAAAACCCGTTTCGGCGCGGGACAACCCCTTTAAGCAATAGGTTATATGAGCTGAAAAATAGTGCCATTGAAAAATACAGCTCCCTATACAAATAAAGCCCTTATATGACTGCGGCGGCAAACAAAAAGTTTGGCTTTCGGAATGCGACAATCCAAAAACAACAAAGTGTCCAGGTCCTTAAAGCGACCCTCCAGTCATGGAAAACAAAGATGGCTGAACTGCTTCTCTGACAACCAGAGAATTACACTTCTGACAGTGGCATTTAAATGCCCTGACTAATGTACGGGGGTCCTGTACGGCCCCCCATGATAAGGCCATTCTGAAAGGCCCAAGGGCTGCAATTGCAGAGTGCAATAGCAGATCGCCTGTCAGATTGCGATATGATGTAATGCTATGACATTACATCATATTGCAGGAGTGATC
The DNA here is from genome assembly GCF_035609145.1 of Eleutherodactylus coqui. Classification (NCBI taxonomy): domain Eukaryota; kingdom Metazoa; phylum Chordata; class Amphibia; order Anura; family Eleutherodactylidae; genus Eleutherodactylus; species Eleutherodactylus coqui. Next base: position 236,661,834 of record NC_089837.1, on the reverse strand, counting down.
AAAGTATTGCAAGTTCATGTCCCCTCTGGGGACTAAAACATTTTTTTAAAGAAGTTTAAAAAAGTTTTACTGATCATTAAAAAAATGAAAGGTAATAAAACTTAAGAAAAAAGCCTTTTGCCATATTTATAATAAAAGAATCTAAATAATAAAACCAAAATACATATTTGGTATTGTTGCATTTATAAAACTCCAAACTATGAAAGTAATGCATTATTTATCACACACGGAGAACGCCGTCAGAAAAAAAAAAAAGAACGACAATATTGCGCTCTTTTTGTCACCCTGTCTCCAAGAAAGAAATACAATAAAAAGTGATCAAAAAGCAGTATGTATTCAAATGTGATACCAAGAGAAACAACAGGATGTCCCACGAAAAATGAGCCCTCGAACAACTATGTTGACGGAAGAATAAAAAAGTTATGGCTGGCAGAGGATAGCAGTTGAAAATAATTTAAAAACATTAAAAATTTTTGGATAAAAGAATAGAAGTAGTTCAGCACAAAAAAATATATAAATTGGTATTGTATTGGTATTGCAGTTATCGTACTGGCCCATAGAATAAAGTTATCATGTCATTTTTGTTGCAGTACGTATACGAAGAAACAATATTTACCTCTGGGTATTTTTTGCCTTTGGTAATTAGAATTGTGTTTGTATGACCCGGAGTATTCCTAGGGGCAATTTCAAAATATATACTGTAGAAACAAGACGCACCCAAAGATGGCGGAATTTGATTTTTTTTTTATTTCACTCCACTTAGAATTTTCAGTACATTAAATAGCACCATTGAAAAATACAACTTGTCTCGCAAAACACAAGCTGTCATACAGCGACGGTGATGGATAAATAAAAGAGTTACAATTCTTTAAAAAAAAAATGAAAATGGAAAAAAGAGCCATGTCCCTTAGGGGTTAAACCGAACGATAAGTGAACAAGTCAACGATGATGTTTATGCCAGCATAAAATGAACAACGAGCAAAAGACGAACGCTTCTCGTTCATCATTCAGTGGTTGGTTTGTGATTAGAGATGAGCGAACGTACTCGTAATGAGTACTTATGCACCCGAGTACCGCCATTTTCGAGTACTTCAGTACTCGCGCGTAAAGATTCGGGGGGCGCCGTGGGGCGGGGAGAGGCGCGGCGGTGCGGGGGGGAGCAGCGGGGAACAGGGGGGAGCCCTCTCTCTCTCCCTCTCCCCCCCCACTCCCCACTGCTACCCCCCGTGCCGCCACGGCACCCCCCGAATCTTTACGCGCGAGTACTGCTGTACTCGAAAATGGCGGTGCTCGGGTGCGTATGTACTCGTAACGAGTACGTTCGCTCATCTCTATTTGTGATGATACCAAATGATTATCGTTCACTTTTGCTCATTTGAACAATTTTATGTCGGGTTTTCATGCATCGCTGATATATGCTGCCCTTTCTGCAAGGGCAGGAGGTGGGTTGGGGCGGGGCTAGTGTGCTGATCTCCCACCCCCAGCCACTGTTTGCAATGGGAGGGGTGGGGTGGAGCTCAGCACACTGGCTCCCACCTCCTCCCCTTGCAGAGAGAGGCAGCGTATATCAGCCGGGCGTGAAATTGTAGCCGATATACGTCCATGTGAATAAGCCCTAAGATTCAAGCTAAAGAAAGACCCATCTGTATTTCCAAATCAGATGGAGAAACTTTAACATATTCTCAAACTTGTAAAAATTAATAAATATTGAATTGTAGAATTTAAAATAATAGAAATTTCTTCCATTACTGTGTTCTTCCATGAATGTACAAACCGTATTTTTCGCTTTATAAGACGCACTTTTTCCACCTCCAAAGTGGGGGGGGGGGAGTTGCTGCGTCTTATAGAGCGAATGTGCGAAAAATTTGTTCCAATTGCCATTTTTAGCGCGATTGTGTATTTAACGCGCGAACGCGATTTAGTTAGCACGATTGCGTGTTAAACTCGCGATCGCATGAACAAATGTGCAACCAGTCTCCTCCCCACTGCCGCCCATACATACCTCTGATTGGTCGTGAGCGCCGGCGGGTACTACCGCTGCTCCCCACCTCCACCAAACGGCTTCCTTCCTCCTGCTGCACACCAGCGCCGCTGTGACATGGAGTGATGGTTTTTCAGACCTCTGCTGCTCCCTCTGCTCCGTCACCCGGCACTAACCCTGCGCTGTCTCTGGGTGAGTTCAAATTTTTTTCCCCTATTTTCCCGCTCTAAAACGGGGGTGCGTCCTATAGACCGGTGCGTCTAATAGAACAAAAAATACTTTATGCAGCATGTGTGCTTCTCTTTAATAATCTACTCCAATAGAATGAGAATTTCTACCTGTAAACTTACCTGATTTGGGGTAGGTAACAAGAAACACATCACTGTCCCTAATTTCCATATGTTCTACAGCATCTACAGCTTCAGGTGACGAAAAGGCCTCAAAGTATACTCCTTTATGTTTAAACATTAGTGCATTCAGGGCTTCATCAAGTGCATCTTGGTCCATTGTTGCTTCTTCAAACCTAAAATGCATAATTTGTATTTATTTGCCAGAAAATATTATAACAGCAAAACATAATAAATACTTGCAATACTAAAGACAAAAAGCTGCTTTTGCGCTCGTTGGGATAAAAGATGAGAAAAATGTAAATATATTAATTTTATTTACATAAATACGAGCAACGCGTTTCGACGAGTACAATCGGTACGTTTTTTTGAGCTTGAAAAAGTCGATTGTACTCGTCGAAACGCGTTGCTCGTATTTATGTAAATAAAATTAATATATTTACATTTTTCTCATCTTTTATCCCAATGAGCGCAAAAGCAGCTTTTTGTCTTTAGTATTGCCGTCTAACAAGCGCCGGTTAGGTGCTTGTGTGCTGTATATACTTTTGCTGCTCTCCGTCGTGCTGCGGATGTGGGAATAAAAGAACTTGTTCAAGGCCTTTCTGGACATCAGTGCCGACGGGGTTTATCAGGCTGATTTCCCCGTCAGGCACCAGGTGAGTTAACATTGGCTCATTAACGTTTTATTGTCTTCTTTTATCACCGGGCGCGTCTCTGATTTATTCTTCATAATAAATACTTGGATTACCTTTGAGAAATATGCAGTTTCTCCATTCAGAAGACGCAGTGATAGTAGATTGAGTACAGAAGGTCAGATTATGCTTATTCATATATAACTGCTTTACCCTTTAAACTTTTGGAACCACTGGATGGTGCGCTGCTCCTTGTCATATGATTTTGCGGTATAGTTGGAGATAGATCTATTAATTATTAACCACACTTGAACTAAAATGAACTTATAAACAGTTAAAGGAGGTACCTCCCCACAACTGATATTAGGGCATATTAACATCATACAAGGAAAGGTCCTCTGTATGTGGCAGAACAGAAAACAAAGGTATGGCACTGTGTTAGCCAGTAGAGCAAAATGTGATTGTTCCCAGCAAGAGAAACAACGTAATCTTGTAGATAGGATACCTTTTAATAACTAACAAAAATACATGATGTTACAGCGAGCTTGCGAACCTCTCGGGTTTTTCATCAGGCCAAAAAAATACTTTTTTACCTAAATATTAGGCTTAGAATTTGTTGTGTCCAAATTGTACCTGCACAATAGGTTATAGCTCTTATTATTTACAGTGTCTACTGTAACTGACAAGCTGGAAGTTTTCAGATAATTTATTACAAAGCAGGGCTGTTGATCCCAGGATGCTGTATATGTGAGAAGAAGGGAGTAAATACATTATATAATGACAGGAACAATAAAGATCTACTAAATGACTAACACATCGATACAGAGGGAGAGAAGACCCCGGCACAAGGGCTTTGTCTATGAAAAATACTTTTATTGTGCAAAAGTAGAAAACTATGTACATTTGTATTGCAGCAATCATGCTGATCCACAGAACGGAGATAACATGTTATTTATGCCACATGGTAAATGGTGTAACATTTAATACATAAAAATGAAAGGAAAAATTGTTGTTTTCTCCATTTGCCCCATAAAGTGTTAATCAAATTTAAGCAATAGGTTATATGAGCTGCAAAATAGTGACATTAATAAATACAGCTCCCTATACAAATAAAGCCCTCATATGACTGCGGCGGCAAACAAAAAGTTTGGCTTTCGGAATGCGACAATCCAAAAACAACAAAGTGTCCAGATCCTTAAAGCGACCCTCCAGTCATGGAAAACAAAAATGGCTGAACTGCTTCTCTGAAAACCGGAGAATTACACTTCTGACAGTGGCATTTAAATGCCCTGACTAATGTACGGGGGTCCCATACGTCCCCCCCAACCCCATGATAGGGCCATTCTGAAAGGCCCCAGGGCTGCCATTGCAGAGTGCAATAGCAGATCGCCTGTCAGATTGCGATATGATGTAATGCTATGGCATTACGTCATATTGCAGGAAAATAAAATATCAAAGGAGAGCGCCTTGCACCTCAGAAGGTTCACTTATTATGAGATAAAAAGGATAAAATCCAATTACTAATTATGTCACCCGGAGGTGATCATGTCTACACCAAAGATCCTAGTAGTCTTGTAGAAATTCCTTAATCCAGGGTTCATCAAAATCCAGTGGACTGGAGAGCCGCAGGTCAGGCCAATAATCCGTTCCTCTTAGAGGTCAGATAACAATAAGTAATGAAACAGAAAAAAAGTGTGCCCCTGCGCTACTTGTTAGCAGAACCGTTGAATAGATCATTTAGGTGGAAAAACCTCAAGTTTAGCGAAAAAAGAGAGGTTTAATACCTATATAATAAAAGAGGTAGCAAGCCTCTTTTCACAGATACAAACAATACATATGCAACGCGTTTCGGCGTAATAAACGCCTTTTTCAAGCATAAAATATCACAAATCATACATACTATATATAGGGGTAAAACAAAATTACATACCACATGACAAAATGACTGTCAGTTGCAAACGGTGTGTTCCGATGTGAGGCGCCATCTTTGACGAGGGATGATGACGTTTCAATGAATGACATAATCGCCGCGTCCCAGAGCGCGTCAGCGGACTTCAGTGACGCGGCACGTAACGCGTCTCATAAGGTGACGCTGTTATAGAAAGGATGGAACGCAACAGTGCGCTCCACTGAGACGTGATTCTACGTCAATAGAGAATACTTCCTTAAATGTGGAACGCGTCGTGCGTTCCACCCCAACGTACATGCAGTTCTATCGGATAGTGCCACAAGGGAAGGGAACCAATCATTATAAACAAAGGTACAATTCTTTTCATTGTGTATCCCAACAAGAGGATAATCAAAAGGATAATAGAGCAACTTTCATTGAATTGAAGAGCATGAAAACGAATCACTCTCTGGGATATCAATAATCAATATTCGTTTTCTTCCCACTCCCATTTTCCTCCCTTTCCTTATCTCCTGTGGAAAAAAAAACTTTTAATAATAGAAAAAGTGAAACAATTATTTTAAAGCTAATTAACCCGAATTAAGTAGAGATTAAAAAAAAAAAGGAAGGGAAAGGGAGTCAAAATATCTTTTCAAGAGATTCGTTGAGGCCTCTAGAGGATAATGTGTCCATACGGAAAATCCAGAACATCTATCGCCGAAACGCGTTGCATATGTATTGTTTGTATCTGTGAAAAGAGGCTTGCTACCCCTTTTACTTTATAAGTATTAAACCTCTATTTTTTCGCTAAACTTGAGGTTTTTCCGCCTATATGATCTATTGAACGGTTCTGCTAACAAGTAGCTCAGGGGCACATTTTTTTAGTTTCAAATAACTTTTATTCGAGAAGCACATAGTGAAAAGTATATTATTTCACAGCGTAGATCCCCTCGCAGGGGGTTTAACTGTTAAGGTTACATTCTATATGACAATACAATATTTGTACAAATATTCTAGATATACCTTTTCTTTTGTAATCTCCTTCTTTATTAATTTGTAGAATTATTTATTTGGTCTAGAGATTTCGATATTTACCATAATAAACTTTTTCAATATTAACAATAAAGAAAACAAAGAAATTAAACTAAATTCGTACAAGGTCGTCTTTTTCTTAGGACTCTTTTCTCGAAACAAGATAACTTGTTTACTTCACTCGGCTTATCTATATACACATATTCACACACCTACATTTTTTTTTAAATTATTATTATTAGAGTACTCTGGTATTTAGGTCGACTGGAGGACATGTCTGAATCCCGGAATAACTACTAGTTCTACCCAAAATCCCCCAACCTGGCGTGCAGCCTCTCATATAATGCAATTTGTGAAATTCTATTCATTACGTCCTGAAAGTATAAATTCTGCTGTTTCCATTTGGCCGCAATGTGAATTCTAGTTGCCATACAGATAAATTAAATCAGTTTATGTGCTCGGTATCTAATCCCTGGTTGGCGATCTCCAAGGAGAAACACCGATGGAGATTTTTGTAGTGTGCCTATAAAGAGTCTGTGTAGCAGCCTGTGTACTTGTGACCAAAGCCTAGCTACCACTGGGCAGGTCCACCAGATATGTAGTTGGGAACCTTCTTCAGTACATCCCCTAAAACACAGGGAAGAGGAGGTTGGGTATATTTTTTGTAGTCTTGTCGGTACCAAATGGGTACGGTGCAAAATTTTTAGGGAGGTTTCCATCAACGTTACCTGATGGCTTCCCTTAGATATTGTTTCGCAACAGTGCCCCCATCTTTCTAATGACATGTTGATGTCTAGATCTTTTCCCCATTTTTCCATGTAAGGTAGTTTGCCTTCTTCTGTCGGGCTGTTCAGGACATTATATATCAGAGATAAAGTCCCCTTTTTCATAGGGTCTCGTAGGCATAGTCTCTCAAACATGGTTATATGCGGGAGAGCCTGAGGAAGTTGAAGTGAGCAGACAAAATGGAATATTTAATTGATCCGAAAGTTTTCGGAAGGGGGAAGGGGGGTTGAACTTGGCCCAAAATTGATCCAGAGTCAGCAGGCGTGAGTTCTCTATCAAATGATAGAGATTAGTTACTTCGTTAATTTTCCACCACTGAAAGTGGATCAAGTCCAAGCTTGGTGGGAAGCGGACATTTGGGATCAGGGGTGTCAGTCTTGATGGATTAGTAGCTAGCTTGTATTTGAATCGGATATTCCTCCATGTACATAGTGAGTAATATGAGAGTGGGCTCAAGTTCTGTAGCTTACCAACCATAGGGCCGCCAGACCAAATCAACTCTGGAAATATATACGGAGCTATTCTTGATGCTTCCAGGTCAACCCATAGTGGGGCTTTAAGTCCCCCCAAGGTCTCAACCCATTGTGCGGTTCTCGCTGCTGTATAGTACTTCCTTAGGTTAGGCACTGATAGACCCCCTCGATTTTTATGGTAGTACATAAGTGTGTTTCTTATTCTAGCACGTTTGTTTGCCCAAAATAAGTTTTTGAAAGTTGTTTAAAGCTTCTTTTGGAATAGGAATGGGTAGGGTTTGGAAAAGATAGAGAATCCGTGGAAGTATGTTCATTTTTACAGCGTATATACTTCGTACCCATGATAGCATTGGGTTGTCCCATTTTTGCAGATCTAGGGTAAGTTTCCTTATCAGGGGTGAATAGTTCCATTTATATAGGGTGGAAAGTGAGGTGGTCAAGTTGACCCCCAGGTATGGGATATAGTGTGTCTGTTGCTGAAAGTCGAAATTTAGGTCCACTAGTTTTGACACAGAGGATGGTGTGTTTACATATGCTATATCACTTTTGTCAGAGTTACCTTTAATCCCATGAGAATTGCCCATTTTTCGAGTAAGCTCATTAGGTTAGGTAGGGATGTCAGTGGCTGGGTGAGTAGTAGGTCATCTGCAAATAAGCTTAGTTTATAAACCTCCTTTCCCAGCACTACTCCTTTAATGTTGGGATTCTGACGTATTGCTATCGCTAGAGGCTCCATTGCTAGAGCGAAAAGCGCAGGTGATAGGGGGCATCCTTGGCATGTACCCCGCCTAATAGGGATGGGAGTTTCTTTAGTCATTGGAAGCTTTAGGAGAGTGGATGGGGAGGAGTAGAGGGATCTAAGAGCCTGTATAAACGTCCCATCGAATCCCATTTGTTGTAACACAGAGAATAGATAATTCCAGGACACTGGAGTCAAACGCCTTTTCGATATCTAAGGCGAAAAGAGTTAAAGGGTTGTTATTCTTTTGTGACTGGTCTATGATATTGAGGATATATTCCTGATATTGTCTGGGGCTTGTCTGTGGGGAATAAATCCTACCTGGTCCTTACGGATTAATTTAGGGAGGAGTTGATTAACCCGGGATGCTAGAATGCTAGTGAAGATCTTATAGTCTATATTCAGGAGAGATATAGGTCTATAGTTCTTTGGGGATAGCGGGTCCTTGTTAGCTTTAGGGATCACTGTCAGGTTAGAGTTTAGGAATTCCTGCGGTGGAATTTTTCCTTCCATCAAAGTCTGGAACATATCATGCAAGGGTTTAATTAATTTGTCTTTATATTTTTTGTAATAGATGGCTGTGAGGCCATCCGGGCCTGGGGCCTTCCCTGGTTTCAGTTTATCTATTGCCTCCGTTATGTCTTCTGCTGTGATGTCTGCATTTAAGGATTCTTTTTGTTCCAGAGAGATAGTGGGAATCGGGAGGGATTCCATGAACTAATTTCTTAGGTTCTCCTCACCCCCTCTATGTTCTCGGTATAGGGATATGTAGAAATTAGCGAATATGTCGTATATCTTGTTTGGGTTGGTGGTTGTGAAATTATGGGGGGTGCATATTTTGAAAACTGAGTTTGGTCTCTGTGTGTTGCGAAATTTAGCTGCTAGTAGCCCATCTGGTTTGTTGGCATATTTATAATATTTATATTTGGTTCATTGCAGCGCTAGGGGCACACTTTTTTTCTGTATCATATTGCAGGAGTGATCAAAGCATTGCAACTTCATGTCCCCTTTAATGAAGCTCAAAAAAGTTTTACTGATCATTAAAAAAATGAAAGGTAATAAAACTTAATAAAAGGTAAATACTTTTTTGCCTGACGAAGAACCCGAGAGGTTCGCAAGCTCGTTATTACATCATGTATTTTTGTTAGCCATTAAAAGGTATCATATCTACAAGATTACTTGGTGTCTCTTGCTGAGAACAATCACATTTGGCAGAACAGAGAAACACTTTGATAGACCCGACACATCCATGCACTACTCTGAATTCCTGGCTTGCAATGCTGCATTTTTCCTGCAGCAACCGCTACATGGGGAGTTAGTGGCTGGCTGTAGCCTTCTCCAACAATAACAGCTGATTGCTGAGGGATAGGGAGCTTAATTTTATAATGGACAGACACTTATTAAGAAATGCATATAGACTTGTAATAGTATCTCAAAAAACAAATAAAGAAACTCCACCAAAATGTATTTTAAACTATCTGATTAATAATGCAAGCTGGAATGGGAATGGCATGACTTGCCTGTTTTAAAGAAGCTCTTCCCCTGAGTGTATTTTTACAACAATAAGGTTGAAATCCCTTTAAGCATAAAAAGGGCTGAATAAAGAGTACAGAGGCTGAAAGCATTAAGGCCCATTTACACTGGACGATTATTGCTAAAAATTTGCTAATCGCCGATCGGTTTAGCGATAATCGTGCGTGTAAATGGGCGCGGGGCACCCGCATTTCGGGCACTTTTCGCTGATCCTTAAAATCAACCTCACTTGATTTTGACAATCACTTTTATCAGTCTTCTCCAGGAGGGGGGGGGGGGGGGATTGTTCTGATAGCATTGTTTCCTCTGTGGAGAACAAACAATCTGAGCTCAGATAATAGCCTCTGTGTTCAGTGAATGCTTCATTTGCATACATAATTGCTATTTAAGTAGCCGAGTAGCTACTTGAATACCAATTATTTTTTATGCAAAATAATCGCTCAAAGCTGTTGCTCAAACTGTCGTTTGAGCAATCTTTGAACGATTATCTGCTTGTGTAAATGGCCTTAATTAGTCGATATGGATAATAATGCTATTTTACATCGATATCCTAATTTATTTTTTCTGTTTTGCAATTGTAGTTGGAATCTGAAAACTAAACATGTGAAACCCCTTGAGTTTTTTTCTTCATTTTTGTTTTCTCTTTCCCACTTTCAAATTAAGACTATTTTAATTTTTTGTTGACGTAGCCATTTTTGGGCTTATTTATTGCAGCACAAGTACTATTTTTCAATGGCACCATTTATATATGCCATCTTATATACTAAAAAATAAAAAAAATTTCAAGTGGTCTTGTCTGATGGCTTTTTTGCAGGAAACCCTGTAATTTCTCTTGCTACCATTTTGGGGTACATATGATGTTTTGATTGCGTTTTTAATTTTATCTTGGAGACCTAGTGACTAATAAAAACACAGTTCAGTTGTTGGATTTTTTTCTGACAGCATTCACTATGCAAACAAAAATGATTTTTGCTTTTGTTCTTTATTTTAAAAATGAGAAGTTTTTTTTTTACTTTTTCTTATTTTTTTATAATAAAAGTTTTTTATCTCACTTATTTTTGCTTTTTTTGTCACATGTTGGTCTTGAACTGCCAACCACTTCATTGTTTATACAATATATTGCAATACTTCAGTATTGTATTATATTGTATTTCTACAGGCATTAAATCATGCCACAGGAAAATCTCAAAAGGAACAAATACATGGCCCAAAGCTGCCATGACACCCGAACGGGGCCCTGCAATCTCATTGCACTGAGCTTCTATCAGTAGCAGAGCTAATTTTAGATTTTTAGGAATTCTGCTATCTGTCACGGCTTGAAGGGCTTGAAATACATCATCCCAGAAGGTGTAAGTCTGTGGGCATTCCCAAAATAGATTGAATATAGTACTTTTCTGTCCACACTCTATCCAGCATTTATTACTAATGTTAGGAAAACTCCTTGCCAATTTGGAGGGCATGTAATACCACCTAGTCAATAATTTATAGTGGGTCTGGAGAAGATTCACACAAAGGGTAGCTTTCTTCACCTGTTCCAACCACAATCCACTGAGCTGCAGCGAACCTCTCTACCACGGCCAATCAGGAGGCTGGAATCGGCACACGTGACGGGGCGGAGCTACGCTATGACGCGTACAAGGGGGCGGAGCCAGAACGCAGCTGCTGCCGGACCGAGCCGAAGGGAAAAGACCCATCTGTGCAAGCGCGTCTAATCGGGCGATTAGACGCTGAAGTTACACGGCACCATGGCGACGGGGACGCCAGCAACGGAGCAGGTAAGTGAATAACTTCTGTATGGCTCATATTTAATGCACGATGTATATTACAAAGTGCATTAATATGGCCATACAGAAGTGCATAACCCCACTTGCTTTCGCGAGACAACCCCTTTAAGTTTGTGGGCAATTATATTCTGTGTCTCCTCATCTCTCCCAGCCCCTGCGCCGCTGCATTCACCTCTCCTGTGAATGGGACCCCCTGCTTCTCCACTGATGGTAAGTAAAAAGGTATAGGACTGCTCTGGGAAGGCACCGGGACCACTCCCAGGGAGCCTCACAGCATTTTTCCGCAGCTCCGGGGACTCAGGTGGCCGGGGAGCACCAGCCAAGATAGCGCGACTGGAAGAGAAGGGAGAATGCGTGGGCCATACAACCCGGGCAGAGGACTCCACAAGGCCGACAGCAGTCATGGAAGGTGCCCCCAGGGCGTCCGGAGGTGGCTCAAAGGTAGGAAGCGCAGTGTCAGGTGGAGAGTCTCTGGGCTCTCTGGCTGGCTTCACACAAGCTTCAGGGTTGGAGCGGACAGGGGGCCCTGAGGAGGCCCTGCTCAGAGCCTCCAGCACACAAGCTCGGCAGCAGCATCCAGGCTCTAGTCTTTTTCCTTCATCTGATGGAGCCCCAGGAGGACTCTCCGCACAGCACAGCAGTGCGGGCACAGGGACTCCTCATACTCATGAAGACAGGGGGCCTTAAGCCCGCACACTAGCGCTCCCACACTGGGAGACTTAGCTGGGGAGAGAATAAGTGGGATCCCCACAGTTGTGCCCAGTATTTCAGGGGCTCATGCTAAATCAGCAATTGGGGATGTTCCGCCACTCCCAGCATCCACGGCTCCCATCATACCTCCGAAAATATTCAGGCCGGATAAGCCTGAGGCACCAGTTCTGGGTCCTACACCCTCTGACCACCCCTCTGATCAAAGCGAGTAGGTCTGGAAGGAACATCTCCGTGCCTTACCCACTAAGAGTGAGAACGATAACCTATTTCTGAGGGTGGATACTAAGGAGTATCCACAGCCACCCATAGGGGGTTTCAGCACAAGGTTCTGTCCTCTAAAATCGATCCAGATGGATATTTTGTTTTCCTAAAAAATTGATACTGAATTTAACACAAAGAAAGCTTTCCATAAAATTGCTATGGAAAGCGCAGCCACGGCATCCATGAAAGGAGAATCATAGCGATTCTCTGCTCAAGGGATCTAAATCGCGGCATGCTGCGATTCTCCACGGTGAGCCTATTTGTCTCCTCTATCTCCTCATTACCTTCTTCACACTCTGATCCCTCTCCTCCTCCTCCATCTCATTACCATCCTCACACTTTGATCCCTCTCCTCCTCCTCCATCTCCTCATTACCATCCTCATTCTGATCCACCTCCTCCTCCTCTATCTCCTCATTAACCTCTTCACACTCTGATCCCTCTCCTCATCCTCCATCTCCTCATTACCTTCCTCACACTCTGATCCGCCTCCTCATTACCTTCCTCACACTCTGATCCCCCTCCTACTCCATCTCCTCATTACCTTCCTCACACTCTGATCCCTCTCCTCCTCCTCCATCTCCTCATTACCTTCCTCAGACTCTGATCCCTCTCCTCCTCCATCTTCTTATTACCTTTCTCACACTCTGACCCCCCCCCCTACTCCATCTCCTCATTACCTTCCTCACACTCTGACCCCCCCCCCCCCTACTCCATCTCCTCATTACCTTCCTAACACTCTGATCTCACTCCATCACCTCATTACCTGCCTAACACTCTGATCCCGCTCCTCCTCCTCTATCTCCTCAATAACTTCTTAACACTCTGGTCCTTCTCCTCCATCTCCTTACCTTCCTCACACTCTGATCCACCCCCTCCTCATTACCTTCCTCACACTCTGATTCCTCTCCTCCTCCTCCATCTCCTCATTACCTTCCTCACATTCTGATCCCTCCCCTCCTCCTCCTCCTCCATCTCCTCATTACCTTCCTCCAACTTTGATCCCTCTCCTCTGTCTCCTCATTACTTTCCTCACACTCTGATCCCCCTCCTCCTCATTACCTCCCTCACACTCTGATCCCTCTCCTCCATCTCCTCATTACCTTCCTCACACTCTGATCTCTCTCCTAATTACTTTTCTCACACTCTGATCCCCCTCCTCCTCCATCTCCTCATTACCTTCCTCACACTCTGATCCCTCTCCTCCTTACCTTTCACCCCAGCAGCAGCTTCCTCTTCCTTCCATAGAGCTGCATTAATGATAAGCATCGCCCCTTTCCGTTATGTCTGGTAATCTTTCATCATAAGACCTCCTAGCAGCCCATACACTGTAGCCCATACACTACCAGCAGCGCCTGATCTCTGGAGATGGCCTCTAGATATCTGGATGTAGGAGATGGAATAAAGGAGGCTGAAGGAGAATCTCATCTCTGAGCTCCACCACTTCATAAGGAGATCAAAGCCAGCTGTTAGCTCCACAGTTGGGCCGTGTACCTCCACCGACCGCTCATCCGGGATCTCCCTGCAGGAAATGTTCATAAATACCGGCCTGTAATATGGCCGGTAAAAAAAAAATACTGGCATCGGCCTGGCGGGCAAAACAACGCCCAGGCCGATGAATTACCATCCGGGTGGCAACCCTAGTTGTATTTCAGAGAATAAAGATATAGATAAATGATAAATAGAGGACACTTCATATCCTTATTTATGGTACGACAACATACAAAAAATTAATGTACTTTAACTGCTATTGCCTTTCTGTTATCATCCAGAGACCTGGAGTATATTGTAAGTCTTCTCTGCTCAAACTGTTGTAATTTGATGTTATGATTGCCCACATATTGCATTCCAACACCCCTTAGTATGACACTGTTCTGCTCACCATGCATCTGTATGTATGTAGCGGGTATAAGAGATATGATGAACCAATAAGTGTCATGTCTCATCTGCCTGACTCTATTCATTGACATGTATAACCTGCATTGTATCTACAAGTGTTTGCCTTCTTTAGTTTGTCTCTTCTGGTTCTCTGTACCCCCTGTGTTGCATAACCCCTCCCTTCCTCCTGCTAGGGAGTTTCCTGTCTATAGCCTATGTGTTAGGTCTGTACTCTGTGATTTGGCTAATCATCATTCTTTTTACCTACTGCTGAATGTGCATTCTACAAGATTTCTACCTAAATAAACCCTGGAATCTTCTCACATGCCTCTGCAGTCGAGTTGGATGCTGTCTGACAACATATATCTTCTGTGAGTACTGGTTCATAACTACAAGAGAAGTTACTTCAGCCGATACGCTTACAGCCATGTTATTGAGTCAGAATAATAAGTGTTAGCTTTTAATAAGCTTACCCACACGGTATAAGGCTGTCAGAATCCTATTTTTAAGGACTCTGGGTGAAAGATGTGAATCGACCAGAGCCTGTGTGCACATAAAATAAAATAACGATTTCCTGAGAAGATCCTGAGTTGTTCTGTCAAATATTCTATTTTATATAGGGACCTTGTCTAGGATTTGACAGAGACGGCTTTTTACCACCTGACTTCCCTGGGAGTTTTTATAAGAATGTTTCCGCAGATATGACCGTCGTGGCGCCAGCCAGAGTTTTCTCTGGGATGACGGAAACCTCTGCTCAGATATATCTGTCTATCTCTCAGCGGAATAATAGGGAACTCAGATGGATCCCAGGAAATGTACGGTGATGTTTGTTTGAGGGCAACTACAAAAGGTAAGACACTGTATTCTGAGATAGTATGGTAGCAATGGTATAGAGGCCATCGCAAGTAAATGACCTGTCCCGTATGGGCAGTAGGGTGTGCTCGGCACACCGCAGATAGACCTTAGTACCTTGAGTATTCCAAGGAAAGACGTCTTGAGTAATAATGATGACTGGAGGTCATCGTAGTATGGTTCATAGATATTTGCTAACGAACCTTGCTAGTCTGAAGTAAATGAGCTTGGTAGATGGGATCTACCAAAGATTTGAATACTATCTCAATTGTCACCTTTGAAATGTATGTTGCAGAATTTCAATAAATGGTATCGTAAAGTTAGTGATTGAAAATTGACTGTTTTTTAGACAAGGTTTGAAAAAATGTGTTAGATGATAAGGAATTTTGGCTGATAGATGATTGCTCAAGTTTGCAGACAACCGGTGAAGAATGTTGCTGATAGAAAGTAACAGAAAGATAGTTGAAGTTACAAGATAGTGATTTTTAGAAGTGCTTTGTGTGAAAGACAAAGAAGGTCAGCTCTTCTTTACCATCTGAGGGCACATATTGCATAGGTGGCTGTGTTGATAATGTGGCCAGAAGCAGTCTGCATACCTTAATACGTGTTTAGTGTGCGGAACCACCCCTTACCATCGCCCAGTCAGGACACGACCTCGGTTGCCATTTCAGTGCCCCGCGGACATGAGGGCTAAAAATAAGAATAAACTTACCCACTGGGGTCCGTGCATGTCTTTTCTTCTTCGCGGCTGGATCTTCTTTCTTCGGCTGGCGGATGTGCTCGGCACGTTGGCGGCGTGCCGCACGCATGCGCCGGGCACATCCGCCGGGCCGAAGAAAGGAGATCCGGCCGCGAAGAAGGGAAGATCTGCACGGTCCGCTGCGGGTAAGTTTATTCTTATTTTAGGTCTCTCGCGCATCTGGACGGCTTCCATAGGCTTCAATAGAAGCCTGCAGGAGCTGTCCCCGCGGGAGACCCGCACGAAAATGGAACATGTCCATTTTTTTTCATGCTCCATATTTTTTTATTTCACTTTTATTGACCATCCACGGGTATTTATCTACCCGCGGGTGGTCAATACATCCCTATGGGGTGCAGATCCGCGTGCGGATTTTAAATTTTCTTTTCCCCGTGGACATGAGGCCTTAGTCACTTTCCCTGGCATTGTGTTTAAATTACCTGCACATGTAGTTGTTAAATGGGGAGAAAAAAAGCGATTTTATCCTCTCATTCATGCAGTTTGTGTCTCCCTATGCAAGTTCATGCAGAATCTGAGAAAAAAAAAATTCAGAGAGAGAAAGGATTATTACGTGATAATTTGATAGTCTCTTTAGACAGTGCAAAAGTGTTATTGTGTAGAGGAATAGATAAACTATTAATGCTTGATTCTCACACATCTCTGATAAGGCTACAGTTTCACTTGCTCCTGTCACCCCCCACCCCCCTTCCCTTTCAGTTAGACAGTCCAGGGGGGAAAAGGGAGAAGGGAATGTGTATTGAACTTCTAATGTAAAGATTCTCGCAGCGGTACTTGCGTTATTGAAGTAGAAACTTGTAATCAAGTGAATTACTGTCTTTATTATAAGTTTATGCAAATAGGAATATTAATTAAAAATCTGGAGAAAGGGGATTGTCAAATTTTGGTGAGTTTTCTGACAGAGCATCATCCAATAATATGTAGCAAATGCATATTATTCTAATGTCCACCCGAACTGGGATGCTAATAGTGACATTAGAAGAAAGTTACAGCGCACAACGGCTGGAGAACAAAGGACTGTTAAAAAAATGAAAAAGATGGCCTGCGGCAATCCAGTCAAGACAGCCCAACCCCCATACAATGTCTGAAACAACCCACCTACTTCATATGTACAAAAGGGTGTGCCCCAACACCGCCCCCTTGCTGGAGACCAATGCATAAGCTGCAAAAAGCATGATCACAAGTAGAGACTGCCCCCTCACTTCCTCTGCTCATACAGGAAGAAAAGGAGGAAGGGGCCAGGCCCAAAATGGCCACTACCAGGGATAAGCACATGGCAGAGCCACTCAGGCCCGTCCCCATAACCTCCATATTGTTTTGCTCCTATTGTTCTGCTGTGTGAAAATAATGTTGAATGGGAATGACCAGGTTCCTATCTGCTGGAACCTATGGAACCTATCCCCAGGAACCTATGGTCAGAGTAAATGTATGGGGTCATTTTGGGAACTTTATGGTTGATACCAAAGCTGAATATTCAGTTATAACCCAAAGAAGTCACTTATCAATTCCTGTATCCACCGGATTGTCCAATACCAAAATTGGGGCAGGATATAATGAAAAACTACAGGGCCAGGTGTGCTTTAAACTGGAAGGGCAGATGCCTTTACAACTTAAAAAAGATTCCAACTCCCGCCCACATCCTCTCACTCACAGTGCCTCAGGAGGAGGAATGGAGATTGTTTGCTGTCACTCATGAGCCAGATCATGCAAGAACTACCCCGGACCTAATAATGAATCTGCTAAGAGTATGGGCAGAAGATGATCCACCAGAACTAGCTCAGAATTGTATGACAGCTTGTATACAGCGCAAGTTTGTGCCACGTGTCCAGCTTTGACATCCAATAGTTGTATGGAGCAGAGGGATCACGGAGGACGTTGGTACGGCCGGCTATGTACTCTCTCACCATCTTTTTACACTGTTCCCTCCTACTCATCCTAGACTGGGGAGTGGTGACAGGCAAGGCCTTGGAGAGTGTTCTCCTGCCTGCGCTGGACATGCTGCCTGTTCCCCTCATCTCCCCTGCTAGTTGGCCCACTAAACTATGTCCTCTACTGCTAGCATTGTCGGAAGGAAGTTTAGTATCAGCTGCTAGGAAGTTTAGTATCAGCTTTTCCACCAGGGCCTTGTGGTATTGCATCACTCTTGTACTCCTTTCCTCTTCGGGAATAAGAGTGGAAAGGCTCTCCTTATACCGTGGGTCGAGAGCGGTGAACACCCAGTAATCTGTGTTGGCCAGAATGCGTCTAACGTGAGGGTGACAAGAAAGGCAGCTTAACAGGTGATTAGCCATGTATGTCAGAGTCCCAGTACGCAACACATCGCTGTCCTCACTAGGAGGATGACTCTCAGCCTCCTCCTCCTCTTCAGCCCATACACGCTGAACAAATGTGAAGGAAATAGTATACGTACCCTCTGCAGTGTGGGCAGCAGTCTCTTCCCCCTCCTCCTACTCCTCCTCCTCCAATACGTGCTGAGAAACAGACCTGAGGGTGCTCTGGCTATCAAGTGATGTGTTGTCATCTCCCATCTCCTGTTCTATCTGCGAAGTGTTTGCCTTAATGCTTAGCAGCGACCTTCTTAGCAGGCAAAGCAGCGGGATGATTATGCTGATAATGGCCGCATCGCCGCTCACCATTTGTGTTGACTCCTCAAAGTTTCAGGTGTCAGACATCCATGCCCACTCCTCTGTGAAGAAGTGCGGAGGCTGACTACCACTCTGACGGGCATGTGGCAACTGGAAAGGTTCTCCTTATACCGTGGGTCGAGAATCGTGAACACCAAGTAATCTGTGTTGGCCAGAATGCGTCTAACGTGAGGGTCACAAGAAAGGCAGCTTAACAGGAAGTCAGCCATGTATGCCAGAGTCCCAGTAAGCAACACATTGCTGTCCTCACTAGGAGGATGACTCTCAGCCTCCTCCTCTTTAGCCCATACACGCTGAACCAATGTGAAGGAAATAGTATGGGTACCTTCTGCAGTGTGGGCAGCAGTCTCTTCCCCCTCCTCCTCCTCCTACTCCTCCAATACGTGCTGAGAAACAGACCTGAGGGTGGTCTAGCTATCAAGGGATGTATTGTCATCCCCCATCTCCTGTTCTATCTGCAAAGCGTTGGCCTTAATGCTTAGCAGCGACCTTCTTAGCAGGCAAAGCAGCGGGATGATTATGCTGATAATGGCCGCATCGCCGCTCACTTGTGTTGACTCCTCAAAGTTTCAGATGTCAGACATCCATGCCCACTCCTCTGTGAAGAAGTGCAGACTCTGACTACCATTCTGACGGGCATGTTGCAACTGGTATTCAACAATGGCTCTACGCTGCTTGTAGACCCTGGCCAACATGTGCAAAGTTGAATTCCAGCATGTGGGCACGTCGCACAACAGTCGGTGAACTGGCAGCTGGAAGTGCTTTTGCAGTGTCCTGAGGGTGGCAGAATCTGTGGTGGACTTTCTGAAATGTGCGCACACGCGACGCACCTTGCTGAGCAGCTCAGACAAACTGGGATAGTTTTTAAGAAAGCACTGAACCACCAGATTGAACATGTGGGCCAGGCATGGCACGTGTATTAGTCTGCCAAGCTGCAGAGGCACCACAAGGTAACGCCCATTGTCACACACGACCATGCCTGGTTGGAGGTTTAGCTGCGAAAGCCACAGATCTGTGTGCTCCGTAAAACCCTGTAACAGCTCTTGGGCGGTGTGCCTCTTGTCACCTAAGCTCAGGAGTTTCAGCACGGCCTGTTGACGCTTCCCCATGGTAGTGCTGCAGCGCCTCGAGCTACCGACTGATGGCAACGTGCTCACAGATGGTAATTGAGAGGTGGAGAAGGAGGAGGGGGGGTTGGAGGATGTGGCATAATAAGACAGAGAAGCCTAAATTTCTACCAGCCTATATGGCTCAGCAGTTTAGAGATATGCACGTTTAGCGACTGTGCATGCGGGTGGGTGGCTGCATATTTGCGCTTGCGCTCTAATGCTTCTGTTATAGGCAGCTGAACGCTGTGCTGGGACACATTGGTGGAGGCAGTGGAGGACCATGTAGCCGAAGGGGTGGATGCAGGGTGGGAAACGCTCATGCCTGCGGTCTGAGAGGGGGATTGCATCTCAGTGCCAGCATGTGACACAGGGGAAGAGGCAGTGGTGTGACCCGCAGGCAGTGAATGGCCTTCGTTCGAACTCATCGGGTGCTTAGCTATCATTTGCCTGCGCATACTGGTGGTAGTCAGGCTGGTAGTGGTGGCTTTTCTGCTGATCTTGGTGCAACACAGGTTGCACACCACTGTTCGTTGGTCGACCGCGCTCTCATTAAAAAACCTCCAGACCTTCGAACACCTAGCCCTCTGCATGGGAGCTTGCCACGAGGAGTGGCTGTGGGCAACAGTAGGGGGATTACTTGCTCTGGCCCTGCTTCTCCCTCTGGCCAACCCACTGCCTCTTCCAACCTGTTCTGGTGCTGCACTTGCCTCCCCCTCTGAAGCGCTGTCTTCAGTAGGCTTACCAACCCAGGTCGGGTCAATCACCTTATCATCCACCAGCTCTTCCTCTGAATCCTCAGTAATCACCTGATCGCACTGTTGTGGTTTTAATAATGGTGTACCATGCAGACCGGCAAACTGTGACATGAAGCTAGGGAGCGTAGATACGCGGTGTTCTACTTCTCCTTCAGCAGCAGGCACTGTTTCACCCTGCCCAGGACCTCGTCCTCTGCCCACACCCTCATTCGGACGCCAACATCCTCGACCCTTACCCCTAGTCTTCATCATGTTGTATAATGCACTGCATCAAAATGCTACGCAAACTGCAAGGTATTTTGCGTACACTATGGCAAAAAATAGAGAGCAAAAAATGTTTACAGTCTCATTATGTAGTGTGGATCGATAGGACAAACACTGGGGTCTTTTGCGTACACTATAGCAAAAAAAAGACCGTGAGAAATGCAAACAGTTTGCTTATATAGTGTGAATCGACAGGAAACACACTGGGGTCTTTTGCGTACACTATAGGAAAAAAAAAAAGACCATGAGAAATGCGGACAGTCTGCTTATATAGTGTGGATCGTCAGGAAACACACTGGGGTCTTTTGCATACACTATAGCAAAAAAAAAAAGGCCGTGAGAAATGCGGACAGTCTGCTTATATAGTGTGGATAGACAGGAAACACACTCCGGTCTTTTGCGTGCACTATAGCAAAAAAAAGATCAAAAGTGGAGTTGTAGTCCTAAAAAGGACTGTTGGGTTCTTTGCAGATGGATCTCTGCCTAAACGCTCCTTATAACCTACACTATCGCTCTCCCTCATTCACAGTAGCTCTGTCCCTCAGCTAATCCAGCTTCTGTGTGAGGCGAGCATCAGGTGACCTGAGTTTTTATGATCCCGGGTCACCTGTTCCGGCCAGCCAATCACTGCTAAAGACGTGCACAGGGTTGCACGTCATAGCAGGAGGTGCCAAAGCCTTCCCTGCATGTTCATTGGCTTAAAAAAAAAACGCTAAACATGTGGGGAGGAGAGGGTGAAATTTTCTTGAGCATGCTCGCTCATCTCTACTGAGGACGCCAGGGATACAATGCCTATGGAGCAGCTCTCTTCCAAGATGTACTAGTGGACTTTACTTGAATGCCTAGAGCTGACAAATGGAAGTGTCTCCTGGTTTTTGTCTGCACTTACACGGAGAGGGTGGAGGCTTACCCCACTAGGACTGAGAAATTGACCGAAGTGGCCAAAGCACTATTGAGGAACATAATACCAAGACACGGCCTACCGGTGCGAATTTGGTCATACAACGGACCAGCCTTTGCTGCAGAGATCATACAAGAGTTGGCCAGCTGCCTCAAGGTCAGATAGAAATTGTACCTTGCACACTACCTACAGACCTCAGAGCTCAGGAAAGGCTGAACACATGAACTGGACTTTAAAATGTGCCTTAGGGAAGCTCTGTCAGGAGACTCACCTAAAATGGTCACAAGTCCTACCCATTGCTCTGCTCAGAATCAGATCTGCCCCCACCAACATAACTGGTTATTCCCCCTTTTAAGATGATGTAGGGTACGCCTAGACAAGTAGTGTTGCGGATTAGATCAGACACCAAAATAGTGGGAGAGATGATAAATCACCAACAGATGCTTGCCCTGGGTAAGACCATAGCAACCATCACCAAAAGAGTAGGAGAAGGGTTACCTAGATGTTTGACTATTGCTGTGCAAAAGTTACCTATATGTCTGGATACTGCTGTGTACTTCTTTTTTTTCCAGGGAAAAAAGTCTGGGTGAAAGATTTGCACCAGAGGCCTCGTAAACCAAGGTGCAAGGGTCCATATACCGTTATCCTGTCTACCCCGACTGCTGTTAAAGTTGCTGAGATGGGACCTGGAATCCACCAGACCAGAGTCAAAGTAGCCTACACTGACCGTGCCTGCTTACCACACCCGACATATCCTCTGAAGCTCACCTTAAAAACCTTCAGAAGTGCCTTGGAGCAGATAGGGACCTTGCCCCATCCTGGAAGCCCAGGAGGCACCAGCTGACAGTGTTTACTCCAGAGAGTCAGTGTTTTCTTTACAGAGATAGAATTTTCTTTACAGAAACAGTGTTTTCATCACAGAAACAGTGTTTTCTTCACAGAGACAGTGTTTTCTTCACAGATACATTGTTTTTCCCTCAAACACTTAGGAGAGGGGAGAACTACAGCTGCAAGACTACAAGAAGAATGAAGAATCTACTAAAGACTGTTTTGGGGGTGGTGGGATTACGCTATACAGGAAATTTGGACTTGCGCCAATAATTGTGATAAATGTATGCAAGAAGTTAGAATGGGTACATACATCACAAGGACATTAGTGTACCACACTTACTACATGGGTAAGGGGAGACAAGTAGGGGGTTGAACCTCTAATAAGACTACCTATTACATGTGTGAACATGGTTTACAGATCATATGCTATAATCTAGTATACTCTCCCTCTAAAACATGGATAGACACTGATGGAACATGGGATACACAGGCTATACTCAAGTCTATGGGGGCATAACCCCCTAAATTAGGATGATAGGCTATAAGCCAGTGATAGCCATCAAAGAGAGGAAAATGTGATACGAGGACATAGAAAAAATTAATGTACTTTAACTGTTATTGCCTCTCTGTTATCAGCCAGAGACCTGGAGTATATTGTAAGTCTTCTCTGCTCAAACTGTTGTAATTTGATATTAAGATTGCCCACATATTGCATTCCCTTTGGTATGACACTGTTCTGCTCACCATGCATTTGTAGGTATGTAGCGGGTATAAGAGATAAGAGGGACCAATAAGTGTTAGCTGTTAATAAGCCTGCCCACACGGTATAAGGCTGTTAGAATCCTATTTTTTAAGGACTCTGGGTGAAAGATGTGAATCGACCATAGCCTGTGCGCACATAAAATAAAATAACCATTTCCTGAGAAGATCCTGAGTTGTTCTGTCAAATATCCTATATCATTTGGGTTCATGCCATCTTTATGTGATATATTAGGATGTTGTCCCTTAGCCATATTGATAGTTTAAAACCCCAGATACGACTTTCATATGGTGCTAATCCATGTAGTACCTATGTGCCTGCTTAGTGTATATATCTGTGTGTGTTCTATTATGCGTGAAACTCCAGCTATTGCCAAGTGCATAATGCATCTTATCCATGGATCACAATAGTGTCCTGTCTTAGGTCATAGTATATATACATAAATGGGAAAATCAGACAAAAATTAATGCCCTTTTAAAAATACAGGTCACTTAAAAAGAACCATTGTATTCCACTTCACTTCTTTCTTGCAATTACTTTTATTCAGATTAAAGATAATTTCGCCAAAAGACTTAGACACATTATCATATCAGATATGGAGCATTCATACAGTTCATTAAAAGTTTAAGACATATTGGTAGGAGACATCTACCATTTCAATGGACCGAATAATTTGCCTGTATACTGTAAGGAGAATCAGGCAATCCAATTTTTAGACAAAAACAATTCCTCTAAATGATTTCTCTGGTTCCATTAAAAAAACAGGTTTTTCGTTGTCATTTTTCTTTCTCTTTATTTTCCCTCTTTTTTTTTTCTTTTTTGTGATTCTGACCGAACAGGAAACCCCAGATCAAACTGTGTCCTCACGATATGGTTAATCACCATCTAAAAAATACATACATATAAAAATGAAAAAAAGTGTTGATAAAAACATTGAAGAGAATGTGACTCAAATAGTCAAATATAATTAATCTTATAAGAACGGATTGGCATTATAATCAATATTCCATTCGGTTTTAAAGTGTCAAGTTTTAAAATCCACTCAAGTTCCTTTCTTTTCAAGAGCATTTCCCTTTTGTCCCCTCTTATGTTCTAAGGTACATGGTCAATGACCCTATATTTTAGTTGAGTGATGGTATGTGCTTTCTCATGGTAGTGTTGTTGGACCGGAAAATCAAACTTGTCTGTGCAAATGGTGCAAGTGTGGTTGATGATGCGAGTTTTGACCTCCATCGTAGTTTTCCCCAGATATGAGATAGATTATGTAGGATGACCTGCAAGTGTATCTACCATGGATCTGAAAGAACTGTACCGTATGTGGATGATTGAAGCTGTCGCCCTTCACAAGGTTGTTACAGCATGAGGATGATAGGCAAGGGAAATTATCCTTCCTGACTACAGATAACAAAGTCTGAACTGATGTTTTCCACGGACGATGCTATGCGTGAACAGGATTATCCCTCAGGCTCTGACCCTGCCTTTAGGCCATTATTGGCGGGAATGGAAATTCTGTAACCTGTTGGCAATTTTTAGTCAAAATCGGCCAATGTCTCCTGATCATATCCAATATGCATTTGCTTAGGGGGCCAAATGTTAACACAAATGGAATGAGAGGATTGTCTGTTGGTGGCTTTTTTTGGTATCAATAATACCGACTGAACTGTTTGGCATGCTTTGTGCCATAAAGATCAGGTCAGTGGGATATCCTCTTGGAAGAAATTTCCTACCCATCTCCTCTAAATGCATATCTACATGTTCCTCATTAACAATGCGTCGTACTCTCAAGAACTGACTCCAGGGTAGCGATTTGAGCATGTTTTTAGGATAACAACTGTTGCAGGAGATTGTTGACAATGCAGGAGATTGTTTTTATCGATGGGTTTGCGGAAGATATCCGTCTTCAGGTACCTTCTTTTTTGATGAGAACATCCAGGAATTGTATACTCACCCCAGAAGAATTGAGGGTGGTTGTCATCAATGTATCACCACCATTTTGCCACCCTGGGCCAGAAATGAGATATATATATATATATTTTCTCTCAACAAGGTCCATATATATATATATTTGCATAGGTAGGTGCTATGTTCGATCCCATTGCGGTCCCTTGCTTTCGTTCATAGAAAATGCTGTATCTTCAAAAAGAAAGAAATTGTGTCGTAGTATGAATTCATGTAATGTCATGAAGAATGTTATGCGCTTATTATACCATTGTGAGCTCACTAGTCTATCATTGACTGCTTCTAAGCCCCTTGTGTGGTATTAATATAGAGCGAAACCAGGACTAAAGGCCCATTTAGACACAACGATTATCGCTCAAAATTCACTCAAAAGCCGTCTGACATCAGACCATGAACTTTGTCTTTCAGAATGCTGAAAGAAAATGATCAGCCTTATCAGGAATTCACAGCCGGATACAGCTGATACTATTGTTTCATCTGTATCCTGCTCCCTGATCACAGGTGCGATATGAAGAACACAGCGCACAGCTGTATAGCAGCTAAGCGCTCTGTGAACAGTCAGGATATGAAGAACACAGCTTGTCTTCTGCACCCCACGCTCAGAGCGCAAGGAGATTGCTAAACGTTTGAGCGATCCCCTTGAGCTTAGAAGCACACAACGATTATTGCTCAAAAGTCACTTGAGCCACATCTTTCACTATCAATAGCAGAGAAGAGACACATTTCAGAGATATTCACCTTCAAGTGGCAAAATGAAAATGTCCAATACTTGGGGGTGTCTGTCCCTACAGGCCACAATAAATTATTCTCTTTGAATTATCAGACCCTCTTTGAGAGAACACTAGATGACCTTTCTTCATGCCACAAGAGACCTCTCATGGTTTTGGCAGATAGACAACCTTAAAATAGATGTGTTACCCAAAGTTTCATACATTTTATACCTTTTCCAAGCGGTTCCTATCATACCACCTACTGCCTTTTTAGATCATTGAGATTGGCTCTGATTAAATTTGTGTGGGGACACATGAGACCCTGCCTGCAAGTCTACACCCTTTTCCGCTCCAAGACAAGTGGTGGCGCCTGTCTACCAAACCTTAGACTATACCAGGGAGCAACGGTCCTAACACATTTCTTGGACTGACACTTCCAATCTGCTCATAAAAATGTGTGGTGTTGGAGAAGGCTGTCTGCTCCATCCCCCTAAAATACCTCCCCTGGAAACTTCCTTTTAAAAGAGTCGCTCAGGTTATTGGATACAAAGACGCGGAAATAGATCTTATGAAGAGTAGACAACCCCTTTACACGTCTATTTTCTAACCTAGCATTCCCACCGGGCGAGACCTGGTAGCGCGTTATGAGATGGGAGGCAAGATAGGATGCAAAAGTTCACCACATCCTTAATGGTTCTTCAAAATTGTCGTTCCAGGAACTAAAAAATAGATTCAGCAGATGTAATCTTTCCTGGCTGGAAATCTACCAACAGCATTCTTTCCTTGCTACGCAAGGTGACAGAAGTGTTTTTGCATCCTCCCTCAAACCCTTTCAGACTCTAATTACCCAAGAGTCTCCTCCGAGACATATAGTAGCCCTGATAAATGGCCTATTGATTCAAGAGAACTTCACGGCAGATCTCAGTTTCAAATAGGCCTGGGAGCAAGATCTGGGTGACACAATCTTGCAGAATGACTGGCAGAAGGCATTTATCTTCACACACAAACTATTCATGCCTTGTGCTGTGCAAGAAAAAAAGTTACAAAATATTGACTAGGTGGTATAGATATCCAAGTTGCCTACATACTATTTTCCCTTCTGTGCCTGAGGTATGTTGGTGCTGTATAACTGATAGGGGCACTGTGACGCATGTACGGTGGAGTTGCGACCTGTTGTAGCTCTTTTGGGACAAGGTATTCTCTACATAAAACCAATTTAGCCAAGTAAAAGATAGACAGTACCCCCTGGTGGCCCTTTTTTGCATATTGCCTGGATCGATTAGTGTACAGAAGAAGGGATTACTTCGATTTTGCCTGGCAGCAGCTAGAACCGTTATCCCGCGCCCTTGGTGAAGCACCGTTGTTCCCTCAATGTCAGATTGGCAACAGGAATTTTCCTACATATGCTATATGGAGGAACTGTGCACAGAACACTCCAAAGAAACTGATACATCTCTGTTGGTGTGGCAACCATGGATTAACTTTGAATCATCACCAGAGTTCCACAACCTATTCTCTTAAAACTCACATAATACTCAGGGTCATCTAGCATCCTTTGCTACATGACAGAAGTTTCTATTTTGAACACCCTGCCTCGCCCTCCCCCATCTTAAAGATCTGACAGCTTTAATTAAAATGCCACCATGTCTTTGTCTAATTCATTTTGTGCATCAATTAGACTGTTGTGCACTGAAGAAAATACCTCCATTTTGGCTTCCAGGTGGGCAGTTCTGTTGTCATGTTCACCTAGAACATGTTGGAACCGTAACCCACAGGTATAGTACATAAACACACAGACTGCATCAAAACAATGATAAACTAAAAAATGTCAACACTTTCCCTATCGAAATAACTTGAGGTATGGGGACCTGCCTACATGCAGGTAATACGCCCTGACAAGCATGTACCTGACCTCGTACCTCGGTCCTTAGTTAACCCTATGTGGGACAGGGGTATAACATAAGAAACACAAAAGAAAGGAATCACAAACTTAGCTTTGAGATGCAGCAGGTGAATGATAGGTCCAGGACCAAGCTTTAACTGAGACCACAGTCAGAGCTAGACTGAAGATTCAATGGCAATTCAGTCCAGCATCAGCCAGAATAAATAGCCATGACAATTACCCACGGGTGCAGCTAAGCATGTCAACCTAATACCATACCCACCAGGGCCAGAAGATGGAGAACCACCTGTAAAACCTGCACCAGATTATGAGCTTGGCGGCAATCCCAGAACTGCCGCAACATCTGTCACCTATATCTTTTATCTCTTTAGATAAAATACAGTTTGAAAATCTTTTTGAATTGATTTTCTCAATTCTGATGATAAAGATCTTATCACTTGTTCAGTAATATTATTATCACTTTGTATTAGAGAAGGAGGTGCCTACCTGCTTTGGGGGGAATTGGTGATCTATATTTTAGTACTTTTGTTCTTGTTTCTTTGTCAGTGTTAGGGTTGCAGTTTGTCAAAATACTAACGACCACCAGTCCGTGAGTGAGTTACATGTGATGATGTCACCACCATGCGATCAGTCAATGGGCCTCTGAGCTCCGCCCCTGATCAAATGATGGGACCTATCATTTGGGACCATACCTTTCACTATATTATATTAGTAAGTAGCGCCATCAGAAACACTGATAATATAATTTCCTAATAATAGTCTTTTCAGATAGGAGAATTATTAAACTTTGCATCGTTCGCATCTGTGCAGCATATTTAAGGGCCAGCACCACTTTGAGAAACTCCTGCATGAGCATAGAAGGTAATTTATTTAACGTGTTCTGCTTATCTTGATTTTGCCTTTGCTGCAGTATTTTATCCTTATCTAAGCTAAGTGTTAGAAATTAGTTTAATTTTTACACCAGATGCTATAAGCTGTAAAAAGCAAAAAAGTTGGGATGTGTAAAAGATGGGTGTGTAAAATGAAAATGTAAAGAAAAAAATAATGATTTGGAAATCATATTTTATTCACATTAGAACATAGGACACAAATTAGAAGTTAAAATGAGATATTTTTCGATTTCATTAAAAAAAAATTAACTCATTTAGAAAATGATGTCAGCAGCACATCTCACAAACGTTGGGTCAGGGCAATGTCTACCATTGTGTAGCATCTCCTCTTCTTTTTACAGCAGTCTGCAAACCTCTGTGAAGTGAGAGGACCAATTGCTGGAGTTTTGAGAGAGAAATGCTGTCCCCTTCTTGTCTAATGTAGGGTTCTAGCTGCTTAACAGTCCTTGGTTTCTGTCCCTATCCAGCATTTCTATCAGAAAAAATAACGCTGCTGACTATGCTATTCTATCTGGCAAAACGAATGGAATCAAATGGAAGTCTTGTGAAATAGCGACTAAAACATGCACCTTTAGTCTCTGTGTAACTAATGAAAGCCTTGGGACAAAATGACTGGACCCACACTGAAACGCAGTGTGAACCCAATTTAAACTGCATATAACAGTAAGGGCTCACTAACACAGGTCTAAATACAGAGTGTATGGAACCCATTGATTTCAATGGATGCTTATACATCAACATTTTTCCTGTGATTTTTGGTCACAGTATTTCCTATTTTGGTGCATATTACACACCAAACTTAAGGCTTGCATAAATGCGCATGAAATCTGTTTTCAGTATATCTACACAATAAATGAATGCCCTGGCATTTTTTTATGTGTGTAAAAAAACGCAGATTGGCCACAATATGCAGGGAACTGAAAAACACACCTAAGGATACAATCCAATGTATCAGTTGAAAACCATGCGGTTACACAGATGCAAGTCTGCACACTTTTCACATTGACTGTTTAACATGTTAATTGTTTGTTCATTGATAATGGCCATGCAAGTTTGTGGGTAAACCTACAAAATTATGCAGCAATTTGGTCAGCAATCAGTTAGGGTTGAACCAAAATAAACTTTTATCACCTATTCATGGGATGGGTGATAAAAGTCTGATCATTGGGGGTATCATCGCTGAAACCCCATTGATCCAGAGGGACTCCCATGACCCCCTCTTCTGCTCACTGCTGGCTTGTTGCACCCACATGTAGTGATGTGAAGATTGAATGGAACGGTGGTCGCACATACGCAGTGCCACTCAATCGAGTTGGTGGAAATAGATGTGTACAAGTGCTCAGTTATCTGCAACAGTTCCATTGAAAATAAATTGAGCTGCACTGTACATGCTTGACTTCTGCTCCATTCAATCTCTTCATTAGTGCAGTGGGTGCATGAGCACGTAGTGAGGAAGAGAGGGTAACAAGGGATCATTAGAGTCTTAACGGTGAGACCCCCACTGATGATAGGTGATAAAAGTCAATTGTTGTACAATCCCTTTAAGGGTGCTTCACATAAGCAGAATTATCCTGCAATCTGCACTGCAACATGCAGTAAATTCTGCACATCTGATTAGATGATGTTTTCTCACTGCTTAGGGATGCCATTTTTGCAGTCTTTTGCTCACAGGAGTTGATTCTTGCCTTTATGATCAAACCTTGGACCTACTGAGCTCCAGTTTCTCTCCCCACTGAGCTATCCAGCTTGCTGGACAAGCTCCTCTGCTGATCCTAGCATCGTCTTTGCTCCTGATAAATTCACTCCCTCTCTCCCTGTTCTCGCCCCGTCCTACTCCTAATCAAGCTCACTATAAAAGCCTGACCCTGCCACTGCTCCAGTGCGAGATTATTCTGCTCTACAGCTTGACTAACCAGCTCCCTTTCTGCTTGTTGCTCTGCTATTGTGACAAGACCTTCTGATATCGACTTCTGGCTGACTATGTTACCCACCTCATGCCCTTGTGCTGCAAACCAAGACTTCTGTTGCTAACCTCTGGCTTTCCACCTGACTACGCTACCTGCCTCATCCCTTTGTGCTGTAAACCGAGACTACTGTTGCTGACTCCTGGCTCTTCCCTGACTACTCTCCAGACCTTTGGCTGCAACACCTGAGGCTCCTATCCAGAGTTAGTAAGACACTTACACTTTATGTTTCAGTTTCTTTCTGTTTCTCTAAGGG
The DNA here is from genome assembly GCF_035609145.1 of Eleutherodactylus coqui. Lineage (NCBI taxonomy): Eukaryota > Metazoa > Chordata > Amphibia > Anura > Eleutherodactylidae > Eleutherodactylus > Eleutherodactylus coqui. Next base: position 236,631,234 of record NC_089837.1, on the reverse strand, counting down.
TGTATACACACGGACAAGACATTTTTCTTAAAAAATGTATGGCATCTATGTACTTGTGATTTTTACATGAGTGAAAAAAAATCGCAAGTGTTTTCATTAGTTTCAGTGGTAAAAATCACATCCTACTTGCATGCAAATAGTGTGACATGCTTATGTTATGGTATTTTTTTGGAAGATTCTGTTAACAAAATAATGGATAATTCTCTCTAAGGAATCACCCCAAAATAGGACATGCAGTGATTTTTCACTCTCACAGCATTGCTGCGTGCTGCGAGAGAAAAATCGTTTATGTGAATAAACACATTGAAATCAATGTGTTATTTGCACGGGCAAGTTCTGTCCATATGGCTATTGGACGGAACTCGAGAGCAAAAATCACTCATGTGAATACACTCTTAGGCCTTAGTCAGACGGGCGTTTTTTTGCGCGATTTGCGGATCGCATGACGGATGCGCATCCGCAAATCGCGTGACCAATGCCCGAAAATCGCCCGAAAATCTGCTCCTAGCCGCGTTTCATTAGAAACGGGCTGGAGCTGTCCAGCGCATTGCATTCAATGGAGCCGGCAATACAGCCGACTCCATTGAAAGCAATGCGCTGCGGGCGAGTGTGGGATGAATTGTCGGGAAGGGCTTAAATATAAAAGCCCTTCCCTGCAATTCATCCAGAAAAGTGTTAAAATAAAAAATATATACATACTCACCTGCTCCCGGCAGACGGAGTTCCGCGCGGCCGGCCTGCAGTGGGTGTGAAGGGGGTGTGAGTCAGACCTGCCCCCTGATTGGCTCAGCGCTGAGTTGTCAGTTTTCAAAATACTCACCTCAGTTAGGCCGGCTTCACATAAGCCTATTTAAGTGCCCATATGCTTCTTTGCACACGTGCAAATTTTACTATGTTTCTTGCATATTTGTGCGGGCAAAAAACACGCAAACACGTTCCCACAGATTCTGATAAGCAATTAAGTTTAATTAGTTTAATGTGCTATTTTCGTGCTGCATATTTTTTTGCGTGAACGAAATCCGTATGCAAAAGAAGCTCATATAAACCAACCCATTGATATCAATAGCTTCTATTCATTGTATATCATGCCCGTGTGAATAAGCCCTTAGTCTAGCTTATTTGACCTCAGGTTGCTCTATTTTTCAATTCTACTGTGGATTCACACTGAAAATAATCCCTAAAAATTTGCTCCCTTGATTTTGTGTTTCTTTCCAGAGCTAGGCCTTTTTCACATGAGCGACACTCTTTCATGCAGGACGCATTGCCGTGATCTAATATCAAAAGAAATTAGCGTTTTCACGTCCATTCACACGGTCGCATCGGCGGTCGGCATAATGGTTCTATTAAGCTTAAATAGCTAAATAGATCCAGCTGTCTTCTTCAACCAGCTCCAGAGCGGATAAACTCCCTCCTCCTCCCTTTTATTCAGCTCCATAGATCATGGTCTATTTTTTGACGCTGCCACGAAAAACTGCAGATGAAAATCACGATTTGGCGATTTTCAGTTGCATTTTGTTCTCACTGCTAAAAATCACCTTTGTAAATGAGTGTATTGGAATCCAATGCTTTATATGGTTACGATTTTCCGGCAACGTTTTCTCACTGCAAGAAAACACTCAGCTAAATGAGGTCTAACAAGGAGGCTCCAAGTGTGAAAGGGCAGGTGTCCTAATAAAGTGGCCATTTAGTGTATATCATGTGGTAAACTCTGAAGCTCTGTCAATTGGTGGCAACAAGTGCAGCACCAACCGCTTAAAGATATATTAAGAAATTAAGAAGCACGGAATTTGGATCAATTTAGAATAAACGCACAACATGATGTTTGAGGATGACCATTCACTTTAGGCTTATTATGAAGATAACAGAACTCTAAGATGCATCTTCTTCTTTGAGGTCCCACAAAACTTTGATTGGCAGATCTCCCATCTTCTCTTTATAGACTTTATCAAACATCTCGTTTTGTGCCACCGTCATCATATTTTTCCAATCACCAACAATCCCTGGTAAAGAGTATAAATAAGCTGAGACAGTGGATTTCTATAACAGTATAGTTAAGAAAATCAGATTAAAGTCCACATCCTTACCAGCATATTAAGAAACAGATTCCAGTGACATTTTTAGCATGTGCACTTACAGCCATTACATTTTCCTTCAATAGATGTAATGAACCCTAAGGTCGGTCTCACGCCATCGGATTTGTATAGCAGATTCTGCAATCGGCATCCACGTAGACTTTCCGCGGCAAAACACAGGCACTGAAAGGCATGTAGTTTCAATTTTTCCTCCACACTCGCGGATGCAAACTGCATATTCTGCGAATGGAAGAAAAATTGAAGCCTGCTCTATTTTGCTGTTGGATCCGTGCACACCACCTCTATTGACGTCAATGGAAGCATACGAGCCACAGCCAATACGCAATTAACATTGCATATGCACTGCGAGTACCCACATCATCGCTAAGTGGCGGCGTGGGAAACACAAACAATAAACCCTGTACTGCGTATGACCGCTGCGAGCCTCTGTGGTCATGCACAATACAATTAATTGCCGAATGTAGGGTTACCAGTCGGACTCACAGTCTGCTGTGGGTCTCCCGCATGCATAATCTAACCGGGTTGTGCGAGCCCGGCCTAACACAGATATCCAAGGAAACTGATAGACACTCAACACACAGCAAGGAGAGCATTCCCAGGAAATATGTATACATACTTCTATGCAATTAGTCTATGACGAAGCATTTGGAAGTATTTCCCTTTAATATTGTTTAAATGCATTTTACACAATCCAGCAACTTTCTCTTAGTGCTCCACATTCACACTTGCTGCAGTGACTGCTGTCAATGTTGTATTTTTCCCACCAAGCCTGTCTGTCATAGAGATGAGTAAGGCCACAATCTCAGGGACAACTTGTATCAAACGGCACATGGAGAGAAATCTGTCTGCTGACCGATCTCCACGGACAGTGGACATGCATGCCCTATTCTCATCCGTTATAAGTACCAGAATAGGACATGCTATGATTCTTATGAAAAGCCTAAGAGGAAACAATTAGTCCATGCACTGTTCATGAAACAAACGGACAGTACACATACGAGAAATACAGCCATCTGAATGCTACCTTAGGGTACATGCACACGACCTTTTTTCTGTCTGATCGAATAATCAGTCTGAAAATCTGTCGGAAACAGCACCCATTAATTTGAATGGGTGTATGCACTCAGGCTTTTTTTTAATCAGATGAATAGTTTGAGTTAAAAAATCTTCCACTTGCCCTATTCTTGTCTAATTTTCGAACGAGAGTAGCACATGCCGATGTGCAGTCTCCCGCACTTCAGAGAGCATACAGATGGAATCTCGTACAGAAGTTCTTATTCATCCATGTGCAAGTAGCCTGAATAAAAATATGTAGGCTAAATAAAAAATTGTACTTCAGATTCCCATGCATAACTCAGATTGGTCAGCACTTGGACATCTCGTCCCTGTGTTGCTCAATGTGCGGGAGATCACACTTTTCTCATCTGAAAATCGTACAAAAATTGGCCATACTGTCATGTTTTTACTTCAGCCGAGTTAAAAATAGCCCTTGTGCATACACCCAATCAAAATAATGGGTACTATTTCAGTCCAATCTTCTGGTTCAAAAATTGGAAGGAAAAAAAGACTACACTCTCCATTGATGTTTCAAAACATAGAGCACTTTGATGTGTTGCAATGTTTAAATCTTGGCAGCCCAACAGTGATTGCCGCTCCAGGAAGATAATTTGCATATTCCCGTATTCCCTGTGCATTCTAGAAAGAGTGAAGAGTCACTTTGAGCTGGATGATTGCTGGATCTAGCCATGTCTAGCTGCTCAGAGCACATCTCCAGAACAGAGATTGGAACTTTGGGAAGACAATTTGCATATTCCCAATGCATTATAGGAAGAGAGAATAGTCACTGTGTGCTGCAAGATTGCTGGATTCAGCTGGGTCTAGCTGCTCAGAGGACATGGCCAAAACAGAGATTGGAGCTCCGGGTAGATAATTTGCATATTCCCATTGCATTCTGGGTAGAGTCAAGAGTCACTGTAAGCTGGAACTTGGTAGCATGTCGTAGGATATATATTATCACAAGAATTCTTGACTTTTAGAAGTTTGGGCATGGACATCAACTTACAACATGGAGGGGGTGAGTAGCCATATGGTGAGCTGTAATGTATTCTATATGTTTACAAACTTACCAGAGGAAAAGCCAAATGTCAGCTGCCGGAAATGCAAGCTTTTTCTATGCTGGAGGAAAATGTGTAAAGTCTTTAGGAGAGAACAGCTACATTGAAACTCATCAAGGAAGATAAGGATTTCCTTAACTGGGCATAAATGACTCTTCTGAATATTGAAGAAAAAAATCTAGTGTATCTCCAAAAGAAGAGGAATGGAAGCATGTGACCCAAAGAAGCAGGAGGATCAGGAGACTGTCAGCACCATTCAAGAACAGGTAACAGGCTCTCATGCAGGAGAACAACGAAGAGGTACATCAAGAAATTACTTTTTTTCCCAACAAAGTCTAGTAGGTCTATTAAGCAGTAAGAATCATATTGGATGGAGTGTTGTTGTGAAGAAAAGGAGAGTGCTGGTTGTGGGTGACTCCCAATTGAGAGGAACAGAGACTGCTGTCTGCAGACCTGACATAACCTCATGAGAGGTGGGCTGTCTTCCAGGTGCACAAATCACAGATGTGTCTGATAGGCTATCAAGCTTCCACATTTCTACAAACAACTCCCTAATACATGTAGGGACAAATGACACAGCAAAAAAGGACCTTGCAACTAACAGCAGAGATTTTGAAGACCTCAGCAGGAAGGTAAAGGAACTAGGTGCACAGGTGGTCTTCTCATCCATCCTAACAGTGGATTGCAATGCAATAAAGAGATGAAACAGGATTCTAGAGGTGAAAAACTGGTAACATCGATGGTGCCCTCAGCAAAGAATTGGATTCCTAGTCCATAGAATGAATTACCTAGAGACAGGTTGCATCTTACAAAGACAGGTAAGCATATATTTGGTGGGCGCCTTGCTTCGCTCATTAGGAGAGCTTTAAACTAGAACAATAAGGGAACGGAAGTGAAAGACTAGGTAAAACTATACAGCTAATTAATATTTTTGAGAAACTCGCTATTAGAAGTGGAAAGAAAGAACAAAGACAGAAAATTCAGAACAAAAATTAAAATAGGAAGACACACCGATCACAAACTAAAATGTTTTTATACAAACGCACAGAGAATAGAAAACAAACACGGAGAATTGGAGCTCTGAGGCCCTAATGCACATGGCCGGATTTCCACTGCAAAAAAAGCGCGACGGAAATCCGCGGCGTTTCACTCCAGCTATTAAGTTCTATTGAACCTAATAGCTCATTGTAAATGCTGCGGAATTCCACCTATTTGCTACGGGTATATGTGCGGAGATTTAAGCTTCAGAGCATGGTAGTTCTGTAGAAACTGTTTGGGTGAGAATACAAGGAGAGAACAACAGCAGGGACACCATTGTAGGCATTTACTATAAGCCACCTGGACAAGCAGAAGATATGGATGAACTTTTTCTACGTAGCCAAGTTTTTAAGATTTTGTTAAGATAATTAAGAGTCTAACTATTCAGATATTTGTTGGGAAATCTCAGTAACTATCCTTGAATTTTGGAAAAAAGGAGAGGAAGACCTGAGAAGACTCAGACCTCAAGGTTGGATTTCAGAAAGGCAGATTTTAATGGACTCAGAAAGATGGTACAGAAGAAAGAGTAGAAAAAAATCCCGCACTCAACAATAAACATATTTGAATAGGATTCAACCAAAACAGCCGGAGTTGTATAAAGGGATATATATTTAATATATTGCAAAAAATACATAAAAAACATACAGAGTCCTGAATGCAACTATGTCGCCTTTCTCAAGCATAAAGTGCACTGACATAGACCATGTTTAAAAAGATATAGTGGTAAATTCAATTACATAGTAACATAGTATGTAAGGCTGAATGAAGACAGTGTCCATCTAGTTCAATTCTCCTATGTTGTTGATCCAGAGGAAGCTAAGAACCCCAAGAGGCAGAAGCCAATTAGCCTATTTGGGGGGAAATTCCTTCCCGACTCCCTAATGGCAATCAGACTAATCCCTGGATCAACAACCCCTAATAGTTCCTACCTGCCTGTATACCCAGATTAACAATTGACCTAAGATTTATATCCTGTAATATCCTTCCGCTCTAGAAAGATATCAAGTCCCATTTTAAACTCATCTATGGATTTTGCCATCACCACGTCCTCAGGCAGAGAGTTCCACAGTCTCACTGCTCTTACAGTAAAGAACCCTTTTCTGTGTTGGTAATGAAACCTGCTTTCTTCTAAACGTAGCGGATGCCCTCTTGTTACCGTCGCAGTCCTGGGTATAAAGAGATCATGGGAGAGATCCTTGTATTGTCCCCTCATGTATTTATACATAGGGCACATAACACCTAAAAACAAAGGGGGAGGGCTTCTGGGAGGCGGAGATATATAAGCAAAAAAACATTTTCATTAGAAACATACAGTATATATACAAAGAAAAAAATGATCTGTTTGTCTCTTGAAATGTATATAAAGATTTCTACTATACCTGTCAAGGGTATTATTGTATCTTGATGTCACCAGGTGGAGGCAAGAGTGACAGCTGGGTCACATCCCCTGATAGGCTGCAGAGCTGGCTCCCCAGCAGGTTCTGGCAGCCCACTAAAATTCATTTCTCAGCTCCTGCCTCCCGTCCCAGCTCTCGGCACTGAGAGAACCTCCTGCCTGCTGGCGTCCCGGCTTCTGTCAGCCCACAAAAATTCACTTCTCAGCTCCTGGCTGCTGTTCCAGCTTTCTGCAGTGATAGAATCTCCTGGGCTGCTGCCATGCCGGATCCCGACACTAATAGAAGCTCCTGGCTGCAGGAATGCCTCCCAAGCAGTCAGAAAGGTTACCCGGCCTCCCCACTGCTGCTCTTTATTGCCTGCCCACTGTACCTTCACACCTCCAGGCCTGATGCAGCAGCTTCTTGGGTGGCTTGATCGCGCTGCTGCTCATGATTCTCGGTGGCAGGCCACTATACTTGCGCAGTGGCGCCTGCCACCCCCTCTCCTGGCTTCCCGCGGCTGGTATCTGTTCCCTGGCAGTTCTTCCATCCCACGTGCGCTCATTGTACCTCCTCCGCTGTTGCGGTCCAAAGGCAGCAGTGACAGCTGGTGGTTGGCACAAGTCACCGCTGCTCTAGTGCGGGATAAGGCACCAAGAGAGCCGGCGAGGCTGACATGTGACCGCTGCTGAGCGCTGCTGGGGCACACACACTCCTGACATCCACAGCATTGGAGGAGAACAGTATTAGGACCGGAGGCAGACTGTATGCCTATTTCTGCTGCACACGGTGCTCAGACCCGCAGCATATTGTAGGAAGGTATTGGGAGAGCCAAAGGGCTGTACGGCTATTATTGTATCTTTTGTAGCTACTTCCAGAACCATGCACAATTGACCCAATTGGGAGCTAGGGGTGTAACAAGGCCGTTCCGCATGGAAGACCCGTCAAACCCCTAGCTTCCGGTGGCATCAAGATACAATAATACCTCTGACAAGTGGTGTAAACGATGAAAATGCAATCCATAAGCATCAATAAGCAAGCCTTAATAGGACTGGTGTATTCAAGGAGTTAAAGGTCTTGCTTTCAGCCTAAGCATATTCAGGGACCATGCTGTTCATGTGGTGCCATTTACTGCCCAGTGGTGTAAACAATGAGATTCATTACATAAGCATCAATATGCAAGCCCTAATGGCGTTGATATGTTTGAGGGGTTAAGTGTCTTGCTTTCCGCAACCACATGTCAAAGGCCATGCTGTTCCTGCGATGCCAATTACTATAAAGTGGGGAATCAAAGGGGGGTTGTTCAAAAGGATGCATTCCTTACTGAACAAGGAGTGTGAGAATTACAAGCAAGGGGAAAGTAATAGTAGATACAGGGAAGCGTGGATTTTTGTAGTATATTCCTTGCTTTATTCCAAATTTATGCTGTACATGGTCAGGCACGCAAAAGAAGTACGCATTTCAGTTTTACAGCCTTGTTCACCTTTGATCAAAGGTGAACAAGGCTGTAAAGCTGAAACGCGTATTTCTTTTGCGTGCCTGACCATGTAAAGCATGAATTTGGAATAAAGCAAGGAATATACTACAAAAATCCACGCTTCCCTGTATCTACTATTGTTTATCAAAGAAAACAATCAGACCGAATGGTATGTGGAATGTGAGTATATCATTGCATTTAAAAACAGACAGCTGGGGGGAGTGGCCTGGCCATGGCGGAGAGCAGCAGCAGACCTTAAGAGCTCCTGGTACCGGGGGCGCTGACAGCCTGCAAAGCGACCACATACTTCAGTGAAGGAAACCAAAATGGGCAGCAGCACAAAAGGCAGACCCCAGCGGCGCCTAACTACTCACTCCTGGTCCCCGGCAGGACGGGGACTAGAAGCTTTCATGCTAAGAAAGCAGCAGAGAGGACCCCAAGATGGTGCCGGCGGCAGAGCAGAGGAGGAGCCGCAGGAGCGCTGCGAGCTCATACAGCAGCCGACAGGGGGGGGGATCTCCCTCGTTATCCTCCACAGCACCCGGGCGGCCTCACAACAGCGTGAGAGACGCCGAGATGGATCAGGGGACCGGCGACAGCTCACCCAGCCACGGCAGCGATCCCCACACATGGCAAGTGGTGGCCATCTTGAAGGGGGCCAGGACGGACCCTGAGCCTCAACTCGGCACCGGAGGTATGGCGGGGAAGACAGGGGGGGGGGCGACTGCTAAACCTGGACCCAGAGGGAACGGTGGAGCCCCAAGAGGAGGTCAGGAAGACCACCACCCCAAGGCAACAGCCCCCACAGGCACATGAGGCTGCACAAGATGGTGGCCATACCCCACAGCAACCCCCCTCGCAAGGTACCGCCACTACAGCACAACACTCCCCTCCAATATATGAGGTCACACAAGATGGCAGACGTACCCCTCAGCGGCACCTCATGCAGTCTCCCACCACCACATTACAGCAGACATCGCTGGCGCATATAGCCGCACAAAATGGCGGCTCCATCCCACGGCGACCCCCCCCCCCCCACAAGAGACCGACTGTAACATCTCTGTCATTGAGAATGCAGACAGAGACAAGACCCGTGGCATAATTTGGCATGTGGGGCCCGAACAGAGGCTAATTATGGCTGAGGGAGGTAGCAGTAAAGTGGCTCTCCAACCCCAAGCAGAGCTACAAAGCAACACAGGCCTTGGAAGGGGAACCTCACCAGTCCCCCAAGATAATGGGACTAAAGCTGTAAATTGCACTACGACACCCAGAAGAGAAGCCTCAGCCGCTGCACAAATATGGAACTATGCGGCAGTGGCAACATGCCCACCTTATGCAAAACAAATCCGTTCACAACGGAAAATATAAACGCAGTAACACTACAGGATGCAGCATACGTCGTAAGCAACCAGCGTACCATCAACTCACCATCTCCATAACAAGGGGGCCAAGACTACACGATATCAGAATTCCACGAACTACGAGCACAACTTCAATCCATCCCCACTAGAGAGGATATGAAAGCATATATCTCGAGGCTAGAATCAGCATACAAAATGGAAATCTGTGCCATCCGCCAAGATGTTCATCATCTGGGAGAAAGAGTCTCAGCAGCCGAGGGCGAAGTAGCTACCCTTACCGACAAAGTGGAAAACCATGACGACGCCTTAGCCACGGTGTCTCTTCAACTACACTTCTTTATGGACTCCCTCGACGACATCGAAAATAGAGGGCGCAGGAACAACATCCGCATTAGAGGTCCCCCCGAGGAGATTGAGCCCACTATCCTTGAAAAAACTGTGCGCCTCATCTTCAACGATCTATGGGGTGCCCCGTCAGACGCCCCACTTGAATTGGACAGATTCCATAGAGCCCTAGGTCCCCTCCCCACAGACCCGGACAGACCACGCGACGTGGTATGTAGGGTGCACAAGTTTCAATTGAAAAAAGCCATAATGAAGGGAGCGCGTGAAAAACGAGACATACAGTTCGAAAGATCCCGACTGCAGATCTTACCGGACCTATCCAGGTTCACACTGGCTAAAAGAAGGGCCCTGCGCCCACTACTGGAAGAACTACGTAGCAGAGACATTGCCTATAGCTGGGGGTTCCCCTTTCATCTCCAAGTCCGATATAGAGGGGGACTGAGAGAGCTGAGACATCCAGAAGGAATACCAGCTTTCTGTGAGGCACTAAATATCCAGATTCCTGACATCTTGGGGTGGCCAACACTCCCATCGCTAGCTAGAAATTAACAATTCCAACAGCCACACAGGGACCCTATGAGGAGGAGAAGACGCCATGAACGACGTGGTCAAAAACGCCCACCACTGGACCCTCCACGTGGCTGATCCTGACTTAAAGAACGTACGCAAATAAGCTTCTTGCATGAACACTCAAAAGCTGCGAACAAGTTTGAACAGTTTGAAAATTTAACTAAGGGCTCATGTCCACGGGCAAAATTAGATTTAAAATCCGCAGCGGATCTCCCGCACGCGGATCCGCACCCCATAGGGATCATTGACCACTCGCGGGTAGATAAATACCCGCGGATCGTCAATAAAAGTGATTTAAAAAAAAATGGAGCATGAAAAAATCTGGACCATGCTCCATTTTCATGCGGGTCTCCCGCGGGGACGGCTCCCGCGGGCTTCTATTGAAGCCTATGGAAGCCGTCCGGATCCGCGGGAGACCTAAAATAGGAATTTAAAGCATTTACTCACCCGCAGCGGACCGCGAAGCTCTTCTCTTCCTCACGGCCGCATCTCCCTTGCTTCGGCTCGGCGGATGTGCCCGGCGCATGCGCGCGGCACGTCGACGACGTGCCGGCGACGTGCCGCCGGCGTCAGGAATTCATCCGCCGGCCGAAAATGAAGATCCGGCCGTGAGGAAGAGCAGAGCTTCGCCGCCCGCTATGGACAGGTAAATGCTTTTAAATTGCTATTTTCAGCGCTCATGTCCGCGGGGCAGGAGGGACCCGCTGCAGATTCTACATGTAGAATCTGCAGCGGATCTGATTTTCCCCGTGGACATGAGGCCTAACGGTTTCTTTTACAGATGTATATTGAATAATGTCGTGCCACGTGGCGGGCTGGAGGCGTTTTCTGGTACGGTCTGTCTGTCGTTGGAAAGCGCGTCTCAGATTGGGGGGCCCTAGACTGATTTTCTGTCGTCACAAGGGCAGTATTTACTTTTTTTCCCCCACAGTTGTTGCATCATATTGTTTATTGACCTTTTCACAATATCTTGGGGACGCAGGTGCCTCCTCCACTCGTGGGAGGGGACAGGTGCGGCCCAACAGTCCGGTAGATCATCCACCCCAAAGGGAACTGCCGACCCTAACCTATAAGGAGATTAATCTTCTAACATCTTAATCTTTGTTGTATACCTAAACTTTTTGTTTTCACCCTTCCTATCTTCGCATTCCTCCCCAGTGTTTTTCTCACCCATCCCCCCTGTCTCTCCCCCTTCTCTCCCCCCCCCCCCGCCCACCTACACTACACTCCCTAAGCAATACGTGAGGGCAAGGAGCCCCTAAGCTGGGTGGATACTTGAACAGTTCCGGCCCCTGAGTACTTTATCCGACTCTATCGCCTCGCTCCAGGGTACATCACACGCCACCCGTAACTATGACTAAAGTAAATTTTTGCTCTCTGAATGTTAGGGGGCTCAACATAGCGCAAAAAAGAAATCAAATCTTGTACCAAGCGCAAAAATTAAAATCACATGTTCTATTTTTACAGGAGACGCACTTCCGCGCTGGACATGTTCCAACGATGAGGGACAGACGCTTTGTAGCATGGTACCACAGTACAAGCCCCACCACCAAATCGAGGGGAGTCTCCATAGCAATACATAGAGCAGTTCCCCTTGAAATCCTGGACTCAGACCTGGACCCTGAGGAACGCTTCGCCTTCTTGAAAGTCCGCATGTGGGGTAAGCTATTTACATTAGCGACATGGTACCTTCCCAATCAGAGTCCTGCCCAGATGGGGAGGGTCATACTGAACAGACTGGCTAACTTTGCGAAGGGGATGGTGATATTAGGGGGTGACTTCAACTTCCCCACGTACGCGGTCTGCAGGTTGGAAATCAGACCTGTAAGACGGCCCTCTATGCAGACCATCTCCTCTTATTCGTATCACAGCCGCGCACCTCATTTCCAGCAATCCTACAAGAATTCGCCCAATATGGTCACTTAAGTAACTTCAAGGTCAACCTACATAAATCTGAAGCAATGAACATTTCGCTCCCTCACAATGAAGTAGCACACCAAGCAGATCAGTTTAACTTTAAATGGCGCTCAACCTCCATCCAATATCTAGGGGTTACAGATGAGCGAATGTACTCGTCCGAGCTTGATACTCGTTCGAGTATTAGCGTGTTTGAGATGCTCGTTACTAGAGGCGAGCACCACGCGATGTTCGAGTTACTTTCACTTTCATCTCTGAGACGTTAGCGCACTTTTCTGGCCAATAGAAAGACAGGGAAGGCATTACAACTTCCCCCTGGGACGTTCAAGCCCTATACCACCCCCCTGCAGTGAGTGGCTGACGAGATCAGGTGTCACCCGAGTATATAAATCAGCCCCTCCCGCGGCTCGCCACAGATGCATTCTGACAGAGATCAGGGAAAGTGCTGCTGATGCCGGAGCTGCTATAGGGAGAGTGTTAGGATTGATTTTAGGCTTCAAGAACCCCAACGGTCCTTCTTAGGGCCACATCTGACCGTGTGCAGTACTGTTGAGGCTGCTTTTTGCAGTGTTGCACATTTTTTTTTTGTATATCGGCCGTGCAGAGCATTGCGTCCTGCAGTAATTTTACATAGTCCAGGGCCAGTAGTGGTGGTGAGGCAGGGACAGTGAAAGACATATCCAGTCTATATAGGCAGTGGGCTTTTCCAAAAAAATTTGGGAAAAAAAAATCTATTTGGGCTGCCTGTGACCGTCCTGACTGTACTGCGTCTCTGCTGGGGGTAGTTGTCCTAATTCATACGCAGCCAGCTAAGTGTTACAGCAGGCTTGCGCAAAATTATTTCCTGCCTCTGCTGTGCGTTCCGTAAGCGAAGTCAGCCTCCAACCACAGGCCAATAAGCGGCACATTTAATTACAGCGTTCTGTTTCTGCACTACTGGTAATACAGCATGCTGAGGGGTAGGGGTAGGCCTAGAGGACGTGGAGGCCCAAGTCAGGGTGTGGGCACAGGCCGAGCTCCTGATCCAGGTGTATCGCAGCCGACTGCTGCGGGATTAGGAGAGAGGCACGTTTCTGGCGTCCCCACATTCATCTCACAATTAATCGGTCCCCGCGGTAGACCTTTATTAGAAAATTAGCAGTGTGAGCAGGTCCTGTCGTGGATGGCAGAAAGTGCATCCAGCAATCTATCGTCCACCCAGAGTTCTGCGCCGTCCACTGCTGCAACTCTGAATCCTCTGGCTGCTGCTCCTCCTTCCTCCCAGCTTCCTCACTCCATTACAATGACACATTCTGAGGAGCAGGCAGACTCCCAGGAACTGTTCTCGGGCCCCTGCCCAGAATGGGCAGCAATGGTTCCGAATCCTCTCCCACTGGAGGAGTTTGTCATGACCGATGCCCAACCTTTGGAAAGTTCCCGGGGTCCGAGGGATGAGGCTTGGGACTTCCGGCAACTGTCTCAAGAGCTTTCAGTGGGTGAGGAGGACGACGACGATGAGACACAGTTGTCTATCACTCAGGTAGTAGTAATTGGAGTAAGTCCGAGGGAGGAGCACACAGAGGATTCGGAGGAAGAGCAGCAGGACGATGAGGTGACTGACCCCACCTGGTTTGCTACGCCTACTGAGGACAGGTCTTCAGAGGGGGAGGCAAGGGCAGCAGCAGGGCAGGTTGGAAGAGGCAGTGCAGTGGCCAGGGGTAGAGGCAGGGCCAGACCGAATAATCCACCAACTGTTTCCCAAAGCGCCCCCTCGCGCCATGCCACCCTGCAGAGGCCGAGGTGCTCAAAGGTCTGGCAGTTTTTCACTGAGAGTGCAGACGACCGACGAACAGTGGTGTGCAACCTTTGTCGTGCCAAGATCAGCCGGGGAGCCACCACCACCAGCCTCACCACCACCAGCATGCGCAGACATATGATGGCCAAGCACCCCACAAGGTGGGACGAATGCCGTTCACCGCCTCCGGTTTGCACCGCTGCCTCTCCCCCTGTGCCCCAACCTGCCACTGAGATCCAACCCCCCTCTCAGGACACAGGCACTACCGTCTCCTGGCCTGCACCCACACCCTCACCTCCGCTGTCCTCGGCCCCATCCATCAATGTCTCCCAGCGCACCGTCCAGCCGTTGCTAGCGCAAGTGTTGGAGCGCAAGCGCAAGTACACCACCACGCACCCGCACGCTCAAGCGTTAAACGTGCACATAGCCAAATTTATCAGCCTAGAGATGCTGCCGTATAGGGTTGTGGAAACGGAGGCTTTCAAAGGTATGATGGCGGCGGCGGCCCCGCGCTACTCAGTTCCCAGTCGCCACTACTTTTCCCGATGTGCCGTCCCAGCCCTGCACGACCACGTCTCCCGCAACATTGTACGCGCCCTCACCAACGCGGTTACTGCCAAGGTCCACTTAACAACGGACACGTGGACAAGCACAGGCGGGCAGGGCCACTATATCTCCCTGACGGCACATTGGGTGAATTTAGTGGAGGCTGGGACAGAGTCAGAGCCTGGGACCGCTCACGTCCTACCCACCCCCAGAATTGCAGGCCCCAGCTCGGTGCTGGTATCTGCGGCGGTGTATGCTTCCTCCACTAAACCACCCTCCTCCTCCTCCTCCTACGCAACCTCTGTCTCGCAATCAAGATGTGTCAGCAGCAGCACGTCGCCAGCAGTCGGTGTCGCGCGGCACGGCAGCACAGCGATGGGCAAGCGTCAGCAGGCCGTGCTGAAACTACTCAGCTTAGGAGAGAAGAGGCACATGGCCCATGAACTGCTGCAGGGTCTGACAGAGCAGACCGACCGCTGGCTTGCGCCGCTGAGCCTCCAACCGGGCATGGTCGTGTGTGACAACGGCTGTAACCTGGTGGCGGCTCTGCAGCTCGGCAGCCTCACGCATGTGCCATGCCTGGCCCACATCTTTAATTTGGTGGTTCAGCGCTTTCTGAAAAGCTACCCACGCTTGTCAGACCTGCTCGGAAAGGTGCGCCGGCTCTGCGCACATTTCCGCAAGTCCAACACGGACGCTGCCACCCTGCGCACCCTGCAACATCGGTTTCATCTGCCAGTGCACCGACTGCTGTGCGACGTGCCCACACGGTGGAACTCTATGCTCCACATGTTGACCAGGCTCTATGTGCAGCGTAGAGCTATAGTGGAATACCAACTCCAACATGGGCGGCGCAGTGGGAGTCTGTCTCCTCAATTCTTTACAGAAGAGCGGGCCTGGTTGGCAGACATCTGCCAGGTCCTTGGAAACTTTGAGGAGTCTACCCAGATGGTGAGCGGCGATGCTGCAATCATTAGCGTCACCATTCCTCTGCTATGCCTCTTGAGAAGTTCCCTGCAAAGCATAAAGGCAGACGCTTTGCCCTCGGAAACAGAGGCGGGGGAAGACAGTATGTCGCTGGATAGTCAGAGCACCCTCCTGTCTATATCTTAGTGCGTTGAGGAGGAGGAGGAGGAGCATGAGGAGGATGAGGAGGAGGGGGAAGAGACAGCTTGGCCTACTGCTGACGGTACCCATGCTGCTTGCCTGTCATCGTTTCAGCGTGTATGGCCTGAGGAGGAGGAGGAGGAGGATCCTGAAAGTGATCTTTCTAGTGAGGACAGCCATGTGTTGCGTACAGGTACCCTGGCACACATGGCTGACTTCATGTTAGGATGCCTTTCTCGTGACCCTCGCGTTACTCGCATTCTGGCCACTACGGATTACTGGGTGTACACACTGCTCGACCCACGGTATAAGGAGAACCTTTCCACTCTCATACCCGAAGAGGAAAGGGGTTCGAGAGTGATGCTATACCACAGGACCCTGGCGGACAAACTGATGGTAAAATTCCCATCCGACAGCGCTGGTGGCCGAAGGCGCAGTTCCGAGGGCCAGGTAGCAGGGGAGGCGCGGAGATCAGGCAGCATGTACAGCACAGGCAGGGGAACACTCTCTAAGGCCTTTGACAGCTTTCTGGCTCCCCAGCAAGACTGTGTCACCGTTCCCCAGTCAAGGCTGAGTCGGCGGGAGCACTGTAAAAGGATGGTGAGGGAGTACGTAGCCGATCGCACCACCGTCCTCCGTGACGCCTCTGCCCCCTACAACTACTGGGTGTAGAAGCTGGACACGTGGCCTGAACTCGCGCTGTATGCCCTGGAGGTGCTTGCTTGTCCTGCGGCCAGCGTCTTGTCAGAGAGGGTGTTTAGTGCGGCTGGGGGAATCATCACGGATAAGCGTACCCGCCTGTCAACCGACAGTGCCGACAGGCTTACACTCATCAAGATGAACAAAGCCTGGATTTCCCCAGACTTCTCTTCTCCACCAGCGGACAGCAGCAATACCTAAATAATACGTAGGCTGCACCCGCGGATGGAAGCATTGTTCTCTATCACCATCAAAAACATGGACCTTTTAGCTTCATCAATCTGTGTATAATATTCATCCTCCTCCTCCTGCTCCTCCTCCTGAAACTTGACGTAATCACGCCGAACGGGCAATTTTTCTGAGGCCCACAAGGCTCAGTCATATAATTTTTCTAAACAATTTTTATACATTTCAATGCTCATTAAAGCGTTGAAACTTGCACCTGAACCAATTTTTATTTTAACTGGGCTGCCTCTAGGCCTAGTTACAAATTAAGCCACATTAACCAAAGCGATTAATGGGTTTCACCTGCCCTCTTGGTTGGGCATGGGCAATTTTTCTGACGTACATTAGTACTGTTGGTACACCAATTTTTTGGGGCCCTCGCCTACAGTGTAATCCAATTAATTTTTTGCCCACCTGCATTAAAGCTGACATTACATCAGCTATGCTGGGCACTGCAATGGGATATATTTATGTACCGCCGGTGGCTTCCTGGCACCCACCCATGCTGTCGGTCCACACGGAGTTGTAACTGCATGTGTCCACTTCTAAAGAACCCCAGTCTGACTGGGGCATGCAGTGTGGGCCGAAGCCCACCTGCATTAAACATGACTTTACCTCAGCTGTGCTGGGCACTGCAATGGGATATATTTATGTACCGTCGGTGGGTTCCAGGGAGCCACCCATGCTATCGGTCCACACAGAGTTGTAACTGCATGTGTCCACTTCTAAAGAACCCCAGTCTGACTGGGGCATGCAGTGTGGGCCGAAGCCCTCCTGCAATAAACATGACATTACCTCAGCTGTGATGGGCAATGCAATGGAGTATATTTATGTACCGCCGGTGGGTTCCAGGGAGCCACCCATGCTGTCGGTCCACACGGAATTGTAACTGCATGTGTCCACTTCTAAAGAACCCCAGTCTGACTGGGGCATGCACTGTGGGCCGAAGCCCACCTGCATTAAACATGACATTACCTCAGCTGTGCTGGGCAATGCAATGGGATATATTTATGTACCACCTGTGGCTTCCTGGGACCCTCCCATGCTGTCGGTCCACACGGACTTCACAATAGGAAGTAGTACCTGCCTGTGTCTGCTTATAAAGAACCCCAGTCTGACTGGGGCATGCAGTGTGGGCCGAAGCCCACCTGCATTAAACATGACATTACCTCAGCTGTGATGGGCAATGCAATGGGTTATATTTATGTACCGCCGGTGGCTTCCTGGCACCCACCCATGCTGTCGGTCCACAGGGACTTCACAATAGGGAGTTGTACCTGCCTGTGTCTATGAATTAAAAACCCCGGTCAGGTTGGGGCATGCAGTGTGGGCCGAAGCCCACCTGCATTTAATCTGACGTTAGCTCTGCTGTCCAGGGCACTGCAATGGGATACATTTATGTACAGCCGGTGGGTTCCAGGGAGCCACCCATGCTGTGGGTGCACACAGAATTCCCATTGCGGAGTTGTACCTGCCTGTGAGTATTTATAAAAAAACGCGGTCTGACTGGGGCATGCAGACACCTTGACAGAATGAATAGTGTGTGGCACATAGGTTCCCCATTGCTATGCCCACGTGTGCAGCTCCTGATGGCGGTGGCACAGGATTATATTTCTCATTGCTTCTGTACAGCATTGTGGGCTATCGCCCCGCCCCTTTTAAAGAGAGTCACTGCCTAGCCGTACCAACCATCTGCAGTGTGTGCCTGCAGCTCCTCCTCATGGCAGACGCACTTATAAATAGACATGAGGGTGGTGTGGCATGAGGGCAGCTGAAGGCTGCGCAGGGACACTTTGGTGTGCGCTGTGGACACTGGGTCATGCGAGGGGGGGGGGGGGGGTTGGGCAGCATGTAACCCAGGAGAAGTGGCAGCGGAGTGTCATGCAGGCAGTGATTGTGCTTTGTTGGAGGTAGTGTGGTGCTTAGCTAAGGTATGCATTGCTAATGAGGGCTTTTCAGAAGTAACAATTGTTGGGAGGGGGGGGCCCACTCTTGCCGCTATTGTGGCTTAATAGTGGGACCTGGGAACTTGAGATGCAGCCCAACATGTAGCCCCTCGCCTGCCCTATCCGTTGCTGTGTCGTTCCCATCACTTTCTTGAATTGCCCAGATTTTCACAAATGGAAACCTTAGCGAGCATCGGCGATATACAAAAATGCTCGGGTCGCCCATTGACTTCAATGGGGTTCGTTACTCGAAACGAACCCTCGAGCATTGCGAAAATTTCATCTCGAGTAACAAGCACCCGAGCATTTTGGTGCTCGCTCATCTCTACTAGGGGTCCAAATAGCGGTGGATACCTCGGCATTATACAACCTGAACTATATCCCCCTACTAGACAAGGTAACAAAAGATCTAAAGGGATACGTCACTAAGCAACTAAGCTGGTTCGGGCGAATAAACGTACTTAAACCCTGCCGATTAAACTTCCAGCGCAATACTTCAAACAGTTGCACCAGGTGCTCCGCAGATTTGTGTGGGGTACGAGATGCAGCCATATTAGCCACAAGACTATGTCACGCCCTAAATCTAGAGGAGGAGTTAGCCTTCCAGATCTCAAGGTCTATCACTCTGCAGTGGTCCTTACTAGACTGATAGACTGGCACCACCATGCAGCCTCAATACAGTGGGTTGGCATGGAGGCGGCACTGGTCTGGCCCCACCGTAGGCTACTACCATGGATAAAAAAAGAAGACAGGCCCACGAACGTGCCACACACCCCAATGACATCGAACTGTATAGAAATATGGGATAGACGGACCACCAAAGGAGATGTGACACTCCATAAAGGAGCACTGACTCCGTTATTCCATAACCCTGCATTCCCACCAGGATGCGAGAGACGGAGCTTTTCGGGGTGGAGGGCGGAGGAAGACATTAGGTGCTGTCAGATTATGGGGAATGGAGGCCTACCGTCCTTTAACGACCTCCAAGCGTCCAAACCCGACGAGAAATTACTCTGGATGGAATATTTACAGCTGACCTCGTTCTGGAGATCCCATCTAGACTTAAGCACTTACGGAAACTCTCCCGAGCTCTTTGAGGAGCTAATTCTAAGACCCCAGCCTCCGACTCGGGTGCTCTCCAGAATTTACAAAATTATCCTGGATAGACTTACACCAGGCCTGCCGGGCTACACGGTGAGCTGGGAGGGGGAGATGGCGGGGAGCTTGCAGGACTCCGATTGGGAAAAGGCCTTCACATTTGCACATAAATTACCCCTAGCCTTCGCAGCACAGGAGAAAAAATTCAAAAATTTCTCTCCAGGTGGTACAGGTGTCCAGATAAAATCCACCACTTCTATCCCTCGATTCCATAGGAGTGCTGGAGATGCGGGTCCGAGCATGGTACCATGCTACGCATCTGGTGGGACTGCCCACTCCTCCAGCCCTTCTGGAGCAAAGTTTTTGAACTATACGAGAGCGTATTGCACTCCATCGTGGAGGCCACCCCGTAGATGGCGCTACTGTCGATCATCCCTGGCCCATTCGATCCCATTAAGAGAGGATTGCTCTGCCACTTCCTCATTGCTGAGAGAGCAGTCATTCCACGCCACTGGCGTAACACCTTAGCCCCCCCCAACCTAGAGTTTGTTCAGGAATTGAACCAACTGATGCATATGGAGGAGATGGGCGATGTAGGAGCTGAAGGGCCCAGACGGGACATTTAAGCCTGGGCAGTGTGGAATGCATTCCGCGACTCGCCACAATTCCAAGTGGCGATGGGTTGGTGATGGGCGACATCCTGGAAGCAAGGCACAACGACCCATAGGCACTAACCTGAGCCGGCTGGAGGCACCCGAGGTGAGGGCAGATGGGCTTGTTCCTTCCCCCACCTCCACCCAAACTATCCCTACTAAACTTCCCACCTCTTCCCCTTTCCCTTCCTGCTGCCCCCCAACCTAACTTCCATGGTTTATTCTGTCTAGAATTCTTTTTAAGTGCAAACCAATCACATCCATGTCTGTGCCTTGTCTTAAGTATGTATGTTATAAGTGTGTTTAAATATTCTTGCCTCTTCAGATCTATTCCATTTTGAGCCTGACAAAGAGCCCGAGAGGTTTGCAAGCTCGCTATTACATTGTGTATTTTTGTTAGCCAATAAAAGGTATCATATCTACAAGATTATTCTCTTGCTGGGAACAATCACATTGTCTGTGTGTGAGAGTGGCCTGCGGGACTTCAAACAAATGTAGTGTAGGGAATGCGTCATGTTTGGAAAGATTATGCCAAGGGGCTAGATCATGTATGGAAATTTGTTTTGCAGCTGTATGAAGCACGATCTAGGTATGGGTACGGGTGTGTGTGGGTGGGGTGGGGTGGTGGTTGACTTTTGCACCCAGGCCCCTGAGCCTTTAGGTACGCCCTTGATTTAAAGAGACCAGGATGGATGAACACAGAACTTACACAGTTATAAAGGAAGAAAAATATGTTTGTCAAATGGAAAGAGGGGGGAATATCTAAAGAAGAATATAATGCTGTCTGCAGAAACTGTAGGGCAAGTGTCAGAAAAGCTAAAGCTAATAATGAATTGAGACTAGCAACTGAGGCCAAAAGCAAAAAAAAAAAGGATTTGGGGGGTATGTCAAAAGGAAAAAAAAATCAAAGATGCTATGGAATGTTTACAGGATGAAAATGGTGAAATGGTTAAAAATGATGTTGAAAAGGCCGAACTTTTAAATTCTTATTTTGTATCTGTTTTCTCTCAAAAGCTAAATGTAATATCAACGGATCTTCCCCGTGCTATTGGGAGAATAAAAGAATGCAGGCTATCTATAAGCAGAGAGATGGTAAGGGAACACGGAGCTAACTTAAATGAACTCAACTCTCCAGGTTCAGATGAATGGTATTAGAGTACCAAATCTCCACCGGAAGTATGGGTGGAGACATCCATTGGTGGCCCTTAGTTACAGTAGACGGGCAGGTCATGTCTACAGCATCCAGCTGACAAATGTCCCTGCTGTCAGCATCAATTCTGCCCCTCTCCGGCCTGCAGTGGGGTCCTTCTGACACCGGCCTCATTCTCAGTAAGCCACAGTCGCATCTCTGCTGCTGTGCCCTAGCAGATCATAGTCAGCCGGGGCTCATTCGTCGCCACAACAACCGCTGACGCCACTCTTGTCATCCAGGCAGGAGTAGAAGCAGTAGGAGGAAAAGGACATAGACAGTACAATGCCGCCTCAGCACCGCCACCGCCACTCTTCACATTTCGTCACTCGAACAGGAGAAGGAGCATAAAGGCTGTACACCGCCGGGAAGGTTTGTCTGCTGGAGCCAATTGCCAGTTTTGCCCATGACATGGGCATTCCCTGGAACTGAGGCTGGCCAACCCATGTCTCTAACCATACTTCCAGTGGAGACATAGTACACTAATACCAAGATGAATTACATCGTGAAGAAAGCAGCAGAAGTAATTGCTAAACCACTTGCTGTAGTCTTTGAAAATTCCTGGAGAACAGGAGAAGTTCCATCTTCAAACAAGGGAAGAGGGTGGACTCAGGAAACTGAAGGCCTGTGAGCCTGTCTTCTATACCGGGAATGACCTAACAAATTATTAAACAGCATATATGCAAGTACTTGGATGAGAATGGAGTAATTAACCAGAGCCAGCATGGATTTGTAACAAACAAGTCATGCCAGATTAATCTAATTTTCTTCTATGACAGAATCACCAACTGGGTTGATCAGGGAAATGTGGTAGATCCTGACTTTAGTAAAGCGTTAGACAAAGTATCTCATACCATCCTTATTGAAAAAATTACTAAGTATGGGATTGACAAGGCAACTGTTTGGTGGATTCACAACTGGCTGAGTGATGATATGCAAAAAGTGGTCATAAAAGCCTGCACAACCAAATGGAAAAATGTGTCAAGTGGGGTACAACAAGGCTCTGTCTGGGGCCCAGTGTTTAATATTTTTATAAATGATCTGGAGGAGGGAATTGAGGGTAAGCTGATCAATTTTGCCAACGACACAAAGCAAGGATGGATAGCTAACACTAGAGAAGAGAAAGAGAGAGGATTCAAAAAGATCTAGAAAAACTTGAACAGGGGGTAGTGACTAACAGAATGGTATTTAACAAGGAGAGAGAAGAGAGAGTGAAGCGATTTCAGACACTAGATTGGAGCCCCAGAAGTAGTAACCACAGGTCTGGTGAATAATCAGGGAAGAGCCAGGAGTCCGCAACGGCAGGTCTTGGTTTGCAGTACAGATGGATGAGGCAGGTAACATAGTCAGAAGGGAAGCCAGAAGTCAGGAGGTCTTGTAGTAATAGCAGAGTAGCAGGCAGAAGTGGAGCTTGATCAATCAATGCTGTAGAGTAGAATAATAACACAAGGAGAGAGTAGCAAGGCCAGGCTTTTATAGTGAGTCTTAATCAGGAACAAGCAGCATGGTAGTATCTGGAAACAAGGTCAAGGTATACAGGGGAACTTGCCCATAGACCTGGATGGCTCAGAGGAGAAAGCTACCAGTTGGAGTGCAAGAGATTCCTGGTTTGAATCCTGACAGAGTGAGAGGATTCAAAAAGATCTATAAAAGCATTAACAGTGGGCAGCAACTAAGAGAATGGTATTTAACAAGGAGAAATGCCAGGACCCTACATCTGGGCAAGAAAAATGAAAAAAGCACATACAGAATGGAAGGAATTGGGCTAAGCAGCAGCACATGTGAAAATTACTTTGGTATACTAATAAATCACAGACTGAACATGAGTCAACAGTGTGATGCAGCAGCAAAAAGGCAAACATAATTCTGGGATGTTTTAAGAGAACCATAGAGTTTTAATCGCGTGAGGTCAACACTCAGTTTTGTGCACCCCAATTTAAAAAAAGACATAGACAAACTGGAGCATGTTCAAACCATATTAGGAATGGTTAAAGGATCTGGGAAGGTTTAACTTGCAAAAAAGTATCAAAGGAGCCTTAGTAGCTGTCTACAAATATTTGAAAGTCTGTCACAGTACAGAGGGCTCAGCCCTATTGCATTTGCACAAGAAAAGACTAGAAGCAATGGGATAAAACTGAAAGTGAGCAAACACAGATTAGATATTAGAGAAAAAGCTTTCTGACAGTGAGGGTGATCAATGAGTAGAACAGGTTGCCATGGGAGTTTTCCTTCAAAGGAAATCTTCAAACAGAGGCTGGACAGACATCTGTCTGCGATTATTTAGTGATCCTGCATTGAGAAGGGGGTTTGACCCGATGACCCTGGAAGTCCCTTCCAACTCTACCAATCTATAATTCTTCAGAGGAAGGTTTGGACTTCATTCATTATCAGAGTTGTCTGGAAACAGTTTATACCACTCTCCTCATAAACATGCCCAGCCAGCAGTGATCCCAGTATGTTCACCACATTACTGCTGAGCCGTTATAGTGCACCATTCCTCACAGCCTATATAGAAAGATTGGCAAGGAAACACATCAGCTTAAGTCCTAGATTGGTGGAGATTTAAGAGGTAACTGCTGTTTCTGTTTTTTACGGTTTTTGATTTTTTTTATTCAATTCTCAAACAATCTCTTTCATTTTATTTTACCTTTACGTAGAAATTTTCCTTTAGTTTGGTCTAATAAGTCACTTGGAAGAAAAGCATAATTAGCAAGAGGATCTTCTTTCATGTTCTTAAAAGTTGCTTTTTCCACCACGGTGTCTATGTCTTTCTCATTGAGCTTTATATCCACAAATGTGCATATTTTCAGTACAGCAGATCGAAGGTCCTGAAACAGATTATTAAATATTAACCTCAAAACACACAGATCTGAGAATGAGGCCTTATTCCCACAAACGTTTTATCGCAGCCGAAAAACACGACCATCTGAAGCATTGGATGCCAATGCATTCGTTAAGATGGGCAATTTTCCAGCCTGTAAAATCAGCCGAACGGAAAAGATAGCACATATGCGGCCTGCCGATCAAAGCATCGCAAGTTTTTGTCCCCTCTGGGGACTAAAAAAAAAAGTAAAAATAAGAACAATAAAGTTTTACTAATTATTAAAAAAAAGTAAAAATGATTCAATGAAAGGCTGTAATTGGTTCCTTGAGTGCTGGCTCTGATTGGCTGAGCCTCGCGCTCGGGAACCAGTGAGTTGCAAAGCTTCCTGGAGGTGTATATTTTCAAAGTCCAAACCAGGAAGCCCTGCAGGAGAAGCAACTGCTGGGGAGCTTCAGGGGAGATGCACGGGGAGATGACAGCGCCGGAGAAATTATATATTCCTTGTTTTATGCAGCTGGGGCTTAGTTTAGGGCTTTTACAGTAGGATTTCCTACTGCAAAAGTTGCATCACATAACACGAAAAATAAAGTTTTCGTGCAATGTGATGCAACACATGGGAAGGCTCCATAGGGAAACATGGTCTACAAAAAATTGTAAATTGCGGCTGTATAGAGTCTTGCAATGTCGCAGACAAGAAAACGTCACTCGTCTGCAAGAACTCATAGTAAATCATGGGCTTTACATACATGCGATTTGTAGCATTGTCGCATTGCGACAAAATCGCGTGAGAAGATCGTGCATGTGGAAGCAGCCTTAGGCCTTTTTCACATGGGCTACAAAATTGTGAGTTTTTGTATAGATGTAGCATTGGTAAAAAATGCATGTATGTGAAGCCCATGGTTTCCAACGGGTTCTTTCACATGAGAGATGTTTTGTAGCCTGAAAGAAACCATTAGAAATAGAGATGAGCGAGCGTACTCGTCCGAGCTTGATGCTTGTTCGAGTATTAGGGTACTCGAGATGCTCGTTACTCGAGATGAGCACCACGCGGTGTTCGAGTCACTTCCATTTTCTTCCTAGAAACGTTTTCACCGTTTTCTGGCCAATAGAAACACAGGGAAGGCATTACAACTTCCTCCTGTGACATTCCAGCCCTATCCCACCCCCCTGCAGTGAGTGGCTGGGGAGATCAGGTGACACCCGAGTATCTAAACTGGGGCCGGCCGCGGCTCGCCACAGATGCACGCTGGGAGACATTAGGGAAAGTGCTGTCCTGCTGTAGCTGCTATAGGGAGAGTGTTAGGCTGTTATCTTCATCTTCAAGAACCCCAACGGTCCTTCTTAGGGCCACATCTGACCGTGTGCAGTACTGTTGAGGCTGCTTTTAGCAGTTTTGCAAATTTTTTTTTTGTATATCGGGCGAGCAGACCATAGCGTCCTCAGTCTGCAGTCATTTTACTGAGTATAGGGGCAGTACTGGTGAGGCAGGGACAGTGGTACAGGGAAAGAGATATACTGGCTATATAGGCAGTGGGCTTTTTCAAAAAAATTGAAAAAAAAAATCTTTGGGCTGCCTGTGACCGTGTTCAGTTTACTGCGTGTCTGCTGGGGGTAGTAGTCGCTCATTAATACCCAGCCAAGCCTGTGACCATGTACAGTTTACTGCGTGTCTGCTGGGGGTAGTAGTCGCTCATTATTACCCAGCTAAGCGTTACAGCAGGCTTGCGCATAATTGTTTCCTGGCTCTGCTGTGTCCGTTACATGATCGCCATCATCCCGTCAGAGAAAAAGAGTATACATATATACGCTGCATACGGTGTCTGTCTGGTTTTTCACCTTACCATTTTAAAAAATTGAAGCAAAATACTTAAGGCCTACCACTGGCCTTTGGCCACTTGACTGGTTCTGCCCTGTGAATTCCAGTAGCTCAGTCATACGCACCTAGGTCTGACTACAGGCTTGCGCATAATTGTTTCCTGGCTCTGCTGTGTCCGTTACATGATCCCCCTGTACTGTGCTCCCCCTATACTGCTGCTTCGGAATTGTTACTGGGGCCTGTCTAGACTGCTACTACTACTGAAATGGAACTAATACTGTGCTCCCCCTATACTGCTGCTAGTGATATGTTACTGGGGCCTGTCTAGACTGCTACTACTACTAAAATGGAACTAATACTGTGCTCCCCCTATACTGCTGCTTCGGAATTGTTACCGGGGCCTTTCTTGACTGCTACTATTACTGAAATGGGCGGTTGGTCAGCATGTTGCCCAGGAGAAGTGGCAGCGGAGTGTCATGCAGGCAGTGATTGTGCTTTGTTGGAGGTAGTGTGGTGCTTAGCTAAGGTGTGCCTTGCTAATGAGGGTTTTTCAGAAGTAAAAATTGTTGGGAGGGGGGGTGCCCACTCTTGCCGCTATTGTGGCTTAATAGTGGGACCTGGGAACTTGAGATGCAGCCCAACATGTAGCCCCTCACCTGCCCTATCCGTTTCTGTGTCGTTCCCATCACTTTCTTTAATTTCCCAGATTTTCACAAATGAAAACCTTAGCAGAGCATAGGTCCCATACAAAAATGCTCGGGTCGCCCATTGACTTGAATGGGGTTCGTTACTCGAAACGAACCCTCGAGCATCGCCGGAAGTTCGACTCGAGTAACGAGCACCCGAGCATTTTGGTGCTCGCTCATCTCTAATTAGAAACCATTAGCTTCACATACATGTGTTTTGTAGCCCGTATGAAGGAGACCTTATCCTCGTATTGGACTGAGAATAGGCAAAGAGGCATGACAACTGTGACAGATTTTGTGTGTTTGGCCATGTAAAATCCAACTGGATGCCATAGTTGTTCAATTCACTTTATATACTGCACAGTGTATTATTGTACCTTGACGCCACCAGGAAGTAGTGCAGGGGAGAGCACTGACAGCCTGGTGATGCCCCCAGTACCTCATTGGCTGCACAGATGGCTCCCCTACAGGTCCTGGAGGGTGAGTATTATTCTCCCCTCTGCTGCCCACCAAGTGTTGTTGTCCCCGCTGCTGCTGACAGGACATGGACTGTATGCTCAGGCAGCAGCAGGAGAGTGGCGTCGGCCCGTTCCCCGCTGTTTCCGCAGCAGCGGCTGCAGCACACATGGACATGATGATGATGCAGCGGCAGCAGAACAGTGCACTCCAGCCTCTCCTGGGTACTGCTGCTCTCCACTCTCTGTCTCCCTTCTCTTCGGAGCCAGCACCTGGATAGGCCAGCGCTTGGGTAGGCCACATGGAAGGGGGACCGTACATTGCAGCATCGTGTAGCAGCACAGTGTTTAGAGATGTGTGCGGCCCCTGGACTGTTAGAGTTAGGGGTTATTTTCCAGTGAGGGTTACATTGTTAACTGTGAATGCTTGCATGTTACACCTGTAAGATGGAAGTGTTTACAACGAATAATGTAACCCTCTCTAGAAAATAATCCCTAACCGTCCAGGGGCTGTAACAATTTCTAAACACTGTGCTCTTAGGACCTTACTGACTTCAGCCAATCAGGTGCTGGGGGTGTGACAGGGGCGTTCCTGCTTGCAAGCCCTGTCAAATTCCTAGCTTTCTGGTGGTGTCAAGATACAAAAATACTTCTGCACAGCTTGTTATCATCTAATAAACCAATAATTACCTTTTTCATTTCCTCATATGTCAAAAATAGTATGTTGACATCTTCTTTGTGCGCATACCAGCTGCTAATATGATCAAACCATGACCCACCTATGACTGTAAAATAAGATTAAATGAATCATTATAAATACAGAACTTTTTTTAACTTTGTGAAT
Source organism: Eleutherodactylus coqui (assembly GCF_035609145.1). Classification (NCBI taxonomy): domain Eukaryota; kingdom Metazoa; phylum Chordata; class Amphibia; order Anura; family Eleutherodactylidae; genus Eleutherodactylus; species Eleutherodactylus coqui. The sequence continues at coordinate 236,603,081 of NC_089837.1, read as the reverse complement.
CCCTTTTACTTTAGAGCACTGTATCGTTTTAAGGGCCTAATGTGTTTGATTTTCAAAGTGCAGATTCACTTTTGCGGTTTCTTTCAGTTGAGTGATAAGCAATAGAGATGAGCAAGCACACTCATCTGAGCTTGATGCTTGTTCGAGTATTAGGGTACTCGAGATGCTCGTTACTCGAGATGAACACCGCGTGGTACTTGAGTTAATTCCATTTCCTTCCCTGCATGTTTAGCACCATTTTCTAGCCAATACACATGCGGAGAAGGCATTACCACTTCCTGCTGTGAAGTGCCTGCCCCCCCCCCCCCCCCCCCACAGTAGTGAGTGGCTGGGCCGACCAGGTGACCGCCAAGTACTTAAAGTGGTCCCACCCGCGGCTCGACTCAGATGCATGCTGGCAGAGGTTAGGGATAGTGCTGTTGCTAAGGTAGGGACAGTGTTACAGTAGGATCCTGTCGTCAAGAACCCCAACGGTCTTTCTTAGCGCTGCTCCTCATCGTGTACATTACAGTTGTGGCTGGCTGGGAGCAGTAGTGCAACAAATTTTTTAAAGCATTTTGGGCTGTGCAGGTCATTTCAACTATAGCGTTCTCAGTCTGCAGTGCATAACGCTGAGTTTAGGGACAGAGCTGCTTCTATAGGGAAAGTTATACAGTCCTGATCCTCCGTACAAGAACCCCAACGGTGCTTCTTAGGGCTACATCTGACCGTGTGCTTTACAGTTGTGGCTGGCTGGGAGCAGTAGTGCACCAACTTTTGTATTACGCATCTAGGCCTGTTCCCCGCATTTCCGTAATATCGTTCTCAGCCTGCAGTGCCGTACAACGAGCTCTCACCGTGAAACTGCACTCTAACATTTCCTAGCCTACTGCAAACTAGTTCAGTTATACCGTTCTGTGTCTGCAGTGCATTAGAAAGAGGTCTCTCCGCTAAACAGTACTGTAATATTTCCTAGGCGACTGCAAAGTATTTCAGTTATATCGTTCTATGTCTGCAGTGCATTAGACAGAGGTCTCACTTCTAAACATTACTGTAATATTTCCTGGGCCACTGCAAAGTATTTCAGCTCTGCCACTGTGCAGAGCGTCTCACAATACCCTTTCCTTGGTGGCGTTGAGATAGCCGCAGTTACCAGCACTATCCATTGGCTTTAGAGTCTTCTCCCACTCCATAAAGCCTCTCTTATCTACAGGTCTCTGCGAGCGGTCAATTACCCTAGGTATCAGCGCAAGACAGCGGGTAAATTTTTCAAATCACAGCATAGATCCTCCGCTATCTACAAGTCTATGTGTGCGGTGAATTAGCCACAGCTGTCAGTGCTGTACCGTGGGGTAATTTATTTGGGCCCTGCTCTATTCTTAATCCGCCATGATGAGAAGTAGGGGTAAGGGTCGAGGACGTGGACGTGGGCGTCCAAGTGAGGGTGTGGGCACAGGCCAGTTCCTAGGCATGGTGAGTTACAGCTGGCTGCTGCATTAGGAAAGAGGCAAGTTTCTGGGCTCCCCAGCTTCATATCACAAGTTACGGGTCCGTGTGGTAGACCTTTATTACAAACAGAGCAGTGTGAGCAGGTCCCATCGTAGGTGGCAGAAAACGCATCCAGCAATGTATCGACCACCCAGTCTTCTACGCAGTCCACTACTCCCGGCCTAGGGACTGCAACTCTGAATCCTCCGGGTGCTCCTCCTTCCTCTCTGCCTCCTCACTCCATGAAAATGACCGAGGAGTTTGTTGTGACCGATGCCCAACCTTTGGAAAGTTCCCGGAGTCCGGGTGATGAGGCCAGGGACTTCTGGCAACTGTCTCAAGAGCTTTTTGTGGATGAGGATGATGAGACACAGTTGTCTGTCAGTGAGGTAGTAGTAAGGACAGTAAGTCCGAGGGAGGAGCGCACAGAGGATTCGGAGGAAGAGATGCTGGACGATGAGGTGACTGACCCCACCTGGTTTGCTAAGGCTACTGAGGAAAAGGCTTCAGAGGGGGAGGCAAGTGCAGCAGCAGGACAGGTTGGAAGAGGCAGTGAAGTGGCCAGGGGTAGAGGCAGGGCCATAGTGAAGAATCCCCCAACTGTTTCCCAAAGCACCACCTTTCGGCAAGCCTCCGTGCAGAGGGCTAGTTGTTCAAAGGTGTGGATGCTTTTTAGTGAGAGCGCGGACAACCGACGAACAGTGGTGTGCAAACTGTATTACACCAAGATCAGCCAGGGAGCCACCGCTACCAGCCTCACCACCACCAGCATCCGTAGGCATATGATGGCCAAGCCCCCCTCAAGGTGGGACGAAGGCCATTCACCGCCTCTGGGTCACACCACTGCCTCTTCCCCTGTGCCACAACCTGCCACACAGATCCAATCCCCCTCCCAGATATAGATTAAAATATAATGACATTTATTGAAAATTTCTAAAATTGTGGGCTCACATATAACACTTATAGACAATACGTAAAAAGGACAGGTAACATATAAGCAAAGAATAGGCCCTTATGGATATATGTAAGACAACGTATCTCTCGGATAGATTTTTAGAGATAGCTGCCGCTCATACAAATGAGAGAGGATAGAACTCCAGAAGGTAAAAGAGTGATATCCACGTCTAAGGATTATTTGTACTTAGATGTTGATATGGTACAGGAATTGGTACCTGTACTAGGGCACAGTATTCTTATGTGTACTCTTGTTGCTAGAACACTTTATTTATTAACTTCCCATTGGTAGCACAGTTATTGTGTATACAGGTGCTAAACACATGGGCTCATTGTGTGTCAGTGATGCTGACCAGAACGTTTCGGAAAACTCGCTCGACGCGTTTCCCTACCCATGTAGGGGGCAGTTCCTCAGGAGCGCGGGTAATTATTGCCCGAAAAGTACGTAAAGATAATAGAGCAACAGGATTAGTGCGTCAGGACATAGTCCTGCTGCAGTTTGATACTGCTAAGGTGATGCCACCTGTTCGATAGTCACCTCTTCTTACTTGTCACTTCCCGTGCGGTATCTGTGTTAGTACCGCTATCGGGCTCTCTATTTGAATATTCAGAGAGGGAGAGGGTCATTCATCCCATCTGGCATATAAGATGGTGTGTGCCAGTATTTGAATGCCTCAGATAGCACTTCCGTGTAGCAGATGGCGCCCTTTAATCAGGCTTAGTCACCGGCTACTACGGCAAGGCCAGGTAATACCCTCCTAGAGAATTCCTGCAATATCCATTAGGGTACTTGCATTGGTCTGTAGATTTCTGTGACCAGTGTGGATTAATGCAATACCCAGATGGAAATTGTTCTGTCTCTCAGTGTTTGTTAAAGCGAATGCTTCTCCAGGATCTATGGCCGACCCTTCTCACACAGCTGGTAGTTATCCCGGCTGTGTGTGCTGAGGGCACTGCCTACACAGATGAAGCTCAGGTAAGTAGCAATATAAGTCTCAGATAGAGTTAGCTTCAGAGAATAGAGGGTTGTTTCGGCTAGACCTGGGGGATAATACCCCATTCAAAGTTCTTTCATAGAGACCAGGAAAGACAGAACCCCTACAGTGTCAGTCCTAGCTGGATTAGACAGGGGTAAGAGGCAGGGACAGAGCAAGAGAGGTAGCGCCTGCGGCTCTGATGGTGAGCGGCCGGCTATGAGAACAATTTCCATCTGGGTATTGCATTAATCCACACTGGTCACAGAAATCTACAGACCAATGCAAGTACCCTAATGGATATTGCAGGAATTCTCTAGGAGGGTATTACCTGGCCTTGCCGTAGTAGCCGGTGACTAAGCCTGATTAAAGGGCGCCATCTGCTACACGGAAGTGCTATCTGAGGCATTCAAATACTGGCACATACCATCTTATATGCCAGATGGGATGAATGACCCTCTCCCTCTCTGAATATTCAAATAGAGAGCCCGATAGCGGTACTAACACAGATACCGCACGGGAAGTGACAAGTAAGAAGAGGTGACTATCGAACAGGTGGCATCACCTTAGCAGTATCAAACTGCAGCAGGACTATGTCCTGACGCACTAATCCTGTTGCTCTATTATCTTTACGTACTTTTCGGGCAATAATTACCCGCGCTCCTGAGGAACTGCCCCCTACATGGGTAGGGAAACGCGTCGAGCGAGCTTTCCGAAACGTTCTGGTCAGCATCACTGACACACAATGAGCCCATGTGTTTAGCACCTGTATACACAATAACTGTGCTACCAATGGGAAGTTAATAAATAAAGTGTTCTAGCAACAAGAGTACACATAAGAATACTGTGCCCTAGTACAGGTACCAATTCCTGTACCATATCAACATCTAAGTACAAATAATCCTTAGACGTGGATATCACTCTTTTACCTTCTGGAGTTCTATCCTCTCTCATTTGTATGAGCGGCAGCTATCTCTAAAAATCTATCCGAGAGATACGTTGTCTTACATATATCCATAAGGGCCTATTCTTTGCTTATATGTTACCTGTCCTTTTTACGTATTGTCTATAAGTGTTATATGTGAGCCCACAATTTTAGAAATTTTCAATAAATGTCATTATATTTTAATCTATATCTGTGAAGGGTTTCAGTTAAATTTATATAGATCTCTATACCACTGTGATTCAATCCCCCTCCCAGGATGCAGGCGCGAGCGCCTCCCACACCCACACCCTCACCTCTACGGTCCTTCACTCTATCAAGCAATGTCTCTCAGTGTAGCGTTCAGCTGTCGCTAACACAAGCATTGGAGCGAAAGTGGAAATACGCCGCCACCCACATGAACAAGCTTTAAACATGCACATTGCCTAATTAATCAGCCTGGAAATGCTGCCGTACAGGCTTGTGAAAACGGAGGCTTCCAAAAACATGATGGCGGCGGTCCTGCGCTACTTGGTCCCCAGTCGCCACTATTTTTCCCGGTGTGCCATCCCCACCCTACACCAGCATGTCTCCCGCAACATAAATCGTGCCCTCACCAACGCGGTTTCTGGGAAGGTCACGTGGACAAGTATTGGCGGGCAGGGCCACTATATCTCCCTGACGGCACATTGGGTGAACTTGGTGAAGGCTGGGACCGAGTCAGAGCCTGGGACCGCTCACGTCCTACCCACATGCAGAATAGTGGGTTCTACCTTGGTGCTGCTATCTGCGGGGTTCTATGCCACCTCCTCCAAACCCTCCCCCTCCTCCTCCTCCGCCACGTCTACCTCTCAATTAAGAAGTGTGAGCACGTCGCCAGCAGTCGGTAGCGTACGGTGCGGCAGCATAGAGGTGGGCAAGCGTCAGCAAGCTGTGCTGAAACAAATCAGCTTAGGTGACAAGAGGCACACGGCCCCCAAGCTGTTGCAGGGTCTGACAGAGCAGACCGACATCTGGCTTCCGCCGCTGAGCCTCTAACCGGGCATGGTCGTGTGTGACAACGGCTGTAACCTGCTGGCGGCTCTGCAGCTCGGCAGCCTCACGCACGTGCCATGCCTGGCCCACGTCTTCAATCTGGTGGTTCAGCGGTCTCTGAAAAGCTACCTCCACTTGTCTGACCTGCTTGGAAAGGTGCGCTGCGTCTGCGCACATTTCCGCAAGTCCACCACGGACGCTGCCACCCCGAGGACCCTGCAATGTCGGTTTCAGCTGCCAGAGCACCGACTGCTGTGCAACGTGCCCACACGCTGGAATTCTAAGGTGCACATGTTGGCCAAGCTGTATGAGCAGCGTAGAGCAATAGTGGAATACCAGCTGCAACATCGGCGACAGAGTGGTAATCAGCCTCCGCAATTCTTTACTGAGGTGTGGGCATGGATGGCAGATATCTGCCAGGTCCTCGGAAACTTTGAGGAGTCGACCCAGATGGTGAGCGGCGATGCGTCAATCATTAGCGTTAGCATCCCACTGCTTTGCCTGCTGAGAAGTTCGCTGCTAAGCATAAAGGCCAACGCTTAGCGGTTGGAACAGGAGTGGAAATGCAGGGCAGAAAAACTAATAAAATCCTGATAGGGGTTTTCTATAGGCCACCAAAAATAACAGAAAAAACTGAAAATGTATTAGTAAGATAAATAGATGAGGTGTCAAACCGTAAAGAAGTAATTATGGGGGATTTTAATAATCCAGATATAATATGGGGAGATTAAATCTGTGAATCTCACAAGGGAGATAAATTCTTGAGAACAATTAAAGATAACTACCTTACCCAACTTGTACGGGAGCCAACTAAAGGGGGGACCGTTCTGGACTTATTATTAACCAACAGAACAACACAAAATCATGGGAGTGGAGGTTGAGGGATACGTGGGAAATCATTACCACTATATAATTAATTTCCAGCTGTTATTCAATGGGAAGCCTTACTAGGGAGCGACAAAAAAAAAAAGCTTTAGTAAGGCAAAATTTGATCAACTCAGAATTACTCTTGGCAACATTAAATTAGACAATGTCCTCATATATAACAGTGATTAGGAGAAGTTTAAAAACATCCTAAATACCTCGTATGAACAGTTCATACCCTTCAAAAACAAAAGAAATGCAAATTGAATTAAACCAATGTGGCTCAACAGGACAGTAAGGGGGGCAATAAGTGAAAAAAAGAAAGCATTTAAAGTACTAAAACATCTAAGCAGTGAAGAAGTGCTAAAAACATATAAGGAAAAAAACAAAATATGTAAGGATAAGATAAAAACTGCCAAGGAGGAGGCAAGGAAACTAATTGCCCCTTAAGAGCAAAAATAACCCTAAACTATTTTTCAGTTACATAAATGGTAAAAGGATTTGCACTGAAAGCACTGGTCCTGGAGAGCACTGGAAAGGAAAACAATGTCATAACTCCTTATCAGCATGGGTTCATGAGGGGGTGATAATTTCAAACCCACGTGATCAGCTTCTACAACTAAGTAAGTTCTAAGCTTGACCTGGGATATTCTATTGATCTCATATATCTGGATTTTTCTAAAGCTTTTGACACCGTGATGCATAATAGATTCATATATAAAATTATATATATATTATATACAGTAGTAATTGTGTCCCCCACAGTAGCCTTAGTAGTAATAGTGTCTCCCATAGTGGCCTCAGTAACAATAGTGACACACACAGTGGCCTCAGTAGTAATATTAACTCCTTCATTGCCCCGAGTAATAATAATAGCCTCACAGTAGTCCCAGTAATAATAGTAACCCCTCAGTAACCCCAGTAATAATATTAACCCCCTTAGTAGTAATATTATTCCCCACAGTAGCCCCAGTAGTAATATTAACCCCTCTCAATAGCCCTAGTAATAATAATAACCCCCTCAGCAACCCCAGGAATAATATTAACCCTTTGAGTAACCCCAGTAATATTAACCCTGCTTAGTAGTAATATTAACTCCCTCAGTAGCCTGACTAATAATAATAACCCTACAGTAGCCCAGTAATAATATTAACTCTTTCAGTAGCTCTAGTAATAATATTAACCATCTCAGTAGTAATGTTATTCCCCACAGTAGCCCCAGTAGTAATATTAACCCCTTTCAGTAGCCCCAGTAATTAGAGTCAACTCAGCCCATATACTAACCTCCTTGTAGTCCGCACCGCTCCTCTTCTTCTCAGCGCTGATCCCGGGTGCATACTGACAGCAGTGTATGCATGAGAAACGTTTCCTCCCTTGTCCTCTTCTGCGGAACTAAGGAGGAGAGGACTCAGGGGAGGAAGACACTGTGTGATTACCGGTGGGGAGCTGCAGCACCCCGGCCGATAATCACTACCATGGTGAGCTGCCGATGGCGGCGTGTGAAAGCAGGAAGGGCTCTGCCTGCTGCCTCTGGCACACATACTATAGGTATGCCACCACTGCTCCAGGGTTATGATGAAGCATTCACAGTAGTGCAGGATGGAGATATAGAAACATTCAGAGAAGCATTCCAGCCACCACCATCAGTGTTCGAACTGCTAATGTGCCTTCACCTTCTGGATGTTATACCATTAAGCTTTTGGAACAAGTAAATGTGAGTTTTAACTGTTACCTCTCCTGATTCTCTGGACTTACTTTATTTGGGATAGGAACTGCAAACTACCATCTACTCACTAGGGAGCAGAGACCACTTCAAGTGCACCTAACTATTACCACATACATTTTACTTGTGTGTGACTGAGTCGATTGGGATACAACACACTGTGACAAGTGTAACACTTACCATTCCTCACACAGTCAACTTGATCATGCAGGTCACCACACCACAAAACTACTTTGAAAACTGTAAAAACTACAATTGACTTCCTTAGAATAAGATCAAAAAATAATTCTATGCCTACTTCTGTATTACCTTTCCCTGATATGAACAGGTTGAAAAATGTTTCCCAACTTATTGTAGATTTAAAGTGTGGATTCATTTTGCAGAAGTGGTAAAAGGACACCACGGCATCTTTTGGGTTTCGACACACATATATAAACTAAAAAAAATAGAAATAATGAACATTTATTAAAATTTTGGTCCAAAGAGGTTGTCCCATCACATTCTATGACATCTATATACCACTAACAGGGCGTATAAACAGGGGCACAACACATTTATCAATTGGCTAATAATATTCAGAAATAATGTTATTTCTTAATCAATAACTACAAATCTAAAGAGGATCAACAATGATAACAATGACGATGAAAACAACAACATTATCATATGTACACCTCTTTTTCTTCTCTTTTTTCCTCTTGGGTTGCTATTGCAGAATCAACCGACATCTCGTGCTATTGCAGAATCAACCGACAAGTGCAGGGACTTGATATTTGATTTTCCCTTTTAAGAACATGCTCATAAGACTCATTCAAGTTCATCCAAAGAAGAATTAAGGTGCTTTCACATCTGCTTTTAGGGGTTCTGTTTTTCTGCCCTGTTTATAGGAGCAGGAAAGGAGAATTCCATGGTGGAACAGATCCATCTTACGCTGCAGAGGCGGAGACCAGGACACAGGAAGACCGTGGTAAGTAACCCATTGTGTTACTGCCTGTCTCCTGAGCTCTGCTCACTGTTCTGTGGTTCTGTGTGTGACATGATACAATTTAAAGTGTACTAGTGAATGTTGTTGCTTTACATGTGCTTATATGTTCCCTTGTGTGTGCTCATCCTGTGTCTGTCAAATTTCTTTCTGCAACTTTTCCTGTATTGACTGACGCTGGATGAAAGGTCTTAGACTGACAATTTTATGATATGTCTAAATTTGTCAATGACTATTCTATATGTGATGACATGATTGCATGTGTAAAGAGACTGCCTTTGACTGAGGGAATAAGACCTTTAAAGCATTATACAGACTGACGACATTGAAGGGAACAGCCTGCAGATATATACATACATGTCACGTGCACGCTCTATAACAACCAAGATGACAAGACTAATTTGACCGTTATATGTAACACAACTTAAGATACAGTGTGCTTAAATTAGCTATTTTTCATAAACGTAAAGACGCTGTTATTTGCCTAACTTACTGTTGCTGAGTGCATTATAGACAGATGCGACAAGTTAACTTTACCACCACCCGTACGTAGCAGATAACATTAGTTTTGATAGACTGCCAATTGACTTCTTAAAGACAGAATATATATATAGATAGGTGTTTATTGCTGTCACTGCAACTTGGGGGAGAATTATATATATATTTTAATTTATTGATTAATTAATTAAATTAATTGAATTCTTAATGGGATGTTATCATTTTTTTGTTAACAACACATATTTTATAGATTGCTGTAAAGTGCCTGTAGGTCTTCAGCAGCTGACAATTCCCCAGAATAATGAATGTATATGTGTGAACCAATTTCACCATGTCGTTCACCAAGACGGTGAATTGAAAATGACTCAATGTACTGATATGATTGTACTGCCCTTATGTCACTAAAGTATGAATAGCAGTAGCAGTTGAGTTGCCCCATTTCCCGTAAGTATAAAAATGTATGGCATTGATGCAAATGTATGGATGCTGGCCAGCTAAAATGTTATTGTTTCTCTGAGTGATAAAACGTTTTTTTGTCCTGAGATAGGTAGGATTCAGCTTATTCACTACCGTGACCTGGGTATAGTGACCTGGGTATGACGATGAAGTGAGCCATTATAATAAAACCGTGAGTATTACCAATAAGATTTGTATCATCACCCATCTTGGTCACTTTGGGATGGTATCAGCCCCAGAGGGTACAAGACGGAGGGGGATTTTTTACGCCTAGTGACCTGTCGTGACGGCACTGGGGGGGTATCAGCCCCAGACAGCTTTACATAGACAAATGGGGGGAGAATCCACCTATGTAATGACATTTGTACCTGATTTTGCATGATACAGTCCACCATCCTAGTCTGTCACAGTAGGCCGGGCATCCCTTTCACCTTCTTACTTTAGTCCAGGGCAGAGAGAATTGACTTAAGCTACCACCTGTTCTGGAGTCTAGTACCCTTTTCAGGGAGAGTGATGATCATTCCACTCAGTCTCTTTTCTTTTCTGACAGTTGCCATTTCTCTATTTTGAAGTTTAGCACCAGTGTTGTATTTGATCCTTGTCTAAGGAAGTGATGTTCATTCTACTTGCCTCATTCCTTTTGTCTTTATGGAAATTTCCCCATAGCTATACTAGTGCATCCTGAATTCTGTTCAGCCTAGTAGAATCTCCTGGTTAGGCCAAACCAGTTTTATACACCCTGTCATAAACAAAGTCTATAGACAGAAAGTGACATTCTCAGGTAGTCACAGAATAGGTTAATCTTTTCATAAGTAACTATGTGGTAGGAGCTGTGTTTATAGGTTTTGCTTTGCACACTCCATGACTGAGCAGAGGCCTAAAGATGAATTTGAGTAGAACACTGAGATATCCCTTCTCCGGATAATACACTCTGTTTCAGGTGGGCCGGGGTTGGCTTATTTTAAGTAAGGGGGAACTGTAGTAACCCAGAATGTTTATTCCTGGCCCCTTCATAAGTGTCATATATGTCATGGCTTTTGTGTAAATGCACTGTGCAAAAGTGTCTTCTCTCCTGTTATGTGTATTGCATAGCTGTAGCAAGTGAGAGGTTAATATCTGCATGAGACTGGGAGATGTCTGCAAATGTAGAAATTTATGTCTCGCCATGTAGTATGCTAGAGTCTATAAGTATGAGTGATTTGGGTGTGGTAGTCAATCTGGAGTCCATCATCTTCAATGGTCAGGAGGGGAGTAGAGTGCCGGCCACATGGAGGTACCTTTAGCCCTCATGTGGTGAAGTGACAGAGGAAGAGGAGAGGTGTTTAGGACACCAATGCCAAGAGGCAATAGAGAGTGAGGAGAAAAAGAGACAAAGAGAGTGTGAGAAAAGAAGTCCAAGACCACCGTGCAGAGTTACTGTGTTACAAGAGTGTTTGTGGAGTGACCCGACCCTATCTTCCTCTGGAGAGTTTTCCTTCCAGGAGTGATACCTGAAAGATAATGCAGGCCTGCAGCACCGGTGTCATCCAGAGTTTCCTCCCAGACCTCCCACTGTCTGTTCTTATCTGCACTAGTGTGTTCCTGATTTGTGTGATATTGAAGTTTTCACATAAAGTTTTGCCAGGTCCTGACCGTTCCCAGGAACTGAGGTACTTCAACCTCACATTGTGTGTGAATTCTCTTTATTAACGCCGAGGGTCATACCAGTGGGTAATAGGAACGGTGGAGTCACACATAGCAAAGATGTATTCCTGTTCCATCTATATTGGCCATCCCTCTCTGAGAGGTGTCCGGAAGAGGCCCAGCGCTGCTCTGGCCGAGGCTACTTGTGTCCCACTGGGAGGTAGCCTGGTAAGTGCCACCGTGACAAATGACCACTCTACCCTCCTAGCTCCTAAGCATATGCCCAGTGTCCTGAGTTACCCTTTGAGACGCTGCAAGAGACTGACACAGATTGCCTCCATGACTCAGAGCTTAGGGGAAATTTCATAAGCCTAGTGACAGAATCCCTTTATGACTAATAGCTCATGACTACATCCAATGAAACATTAAGTATTCTACTATTAATGATTGCAATAATGTATGTTTGGAGTATTGTGATTGTTTTATTGAACTAATAGTTTTGGGATCATTTTCCGTGGCATGCTTTATTACAGGCATTTCACATGCAAAATTTAATCACCCAGGTAGGGAACGTGTTGCCCCTCCTCCTGATAGATTATGGATGGTTAAGGATGGGGACTGGGTATAGTCAAGCGTGTGGACTAGCTGGGGCACAGCGCGCTCTGCATAGCTCCTTGCCTGTCCCTCTCTCTTCCCATGTAAAGTTCAGAGTTGGCATTTTGTGTCAAACCTGCTCATTGTAAATTTACATATTTACTATAAATTCTCATTTATACTGTTCTCCAATTAAATTGTAGCATTTTACTGCTCTTACCTGATTAGCTCTCTTCTTTGGCATTGTATCGTCAAAACCTCATGAGTAAGCCCTCCATGCCCGCTACAGATGCATAAAAGGGTGGTGGTGAGGCCTGCCAACCATACCTTGTGCATGCCCATTTTCTAGAAGAGTATGGCTTTCCTAGAAAAACTGCTCCTCTGTATTGTGTGTTTCCTGCATTATTTTATTTCCCTCCATGCTTATCACTACTGCTCGGTCCCTGTCTGTTTGCCGTATGATAAATGGAATAATTTCTGTTACGCGGCAGACCATCCTGACTTACATAACAGGTATTTCTGTCAGATGATTTCATGCTAAAAAGTAGAATATATTTTGGCAATATCTATTAAAAGATTGATATTATGCACTGTGAAATGAAAAGCCATGCATGTATTATAAATTAATCAACTTAATGCAAGAATCAATACAAGAACCATTATAAGATAGTACTAATGTGATTTACCTTTGGCTTCCTAAACTGCAGCTCTCTTGGCATTAGATAGTAAGGCAGGTGAGATGAGAAGAGACGAGGAGATGGACGGCTCTTAAAGTCAATATTGTACATGTTATATTCTATCCATGGCACTCTTTGTACATTTTCAACATGTTCTGTTCCGTTTCGATGTCCTTCATTAAATATTAGGCTTAGAATTTGTTGTGTCCAAATTGTGCCTGCAAAATAGGTTATAGCTCTTATTATTTACAGCGTCTACTGTAACTGACAAGCTGGAAGTTTTCAGATAATTTATATATGAGAAGAGGCGAGTAAATACATTATATAATGACAGGAACAATAAAGATCTACTAAATGACCCACACATCGATACAGAGGGAGAGAAGACCCCGGCACAAGGGCTTTCTCTATGAAAAATACTTTTATTGTGCAAAAGTAGAAAACTATATACATTTGGCATTGCTGATCCACAGAACGGAGGTAACATGTTATTTATGCCACATGGTAAATGGTGTAATATGTTTAAAAATGAAAGGAAAAATTGTTGTTTCCTCCATTTGAACCGTAAAGTGTTAACAAAAGATAAGCAATAGTTTATATGAAGCGCTAAATGGCGCAATTGAAAAATACAACTCACTGTATAAAAAAGTCCTCATATGGCAGCGATGGCAAAACAAAAGCGTGGATTTCAGAATGCGACAATCCAAAAACAAAGAAAATATCTTCAGGTCCTTAAAGTGACCCTCCAGTCCTGGAAAACAAAGATGGCCACACTACTTCTATGACTACCACATGTACACTGTGCGTAGTATGCGTCGTAGTCTAAGACAGTGTTTCTCAACTCCAGTCCTCAGGTCCCCAACAGGTGATGTTTTCAGGATTTCCTCAGTACTACTCAGGTGCTGTAACTATCATTAGTGTCTCAGACATTGCCACAGGCGGTCTTACTATAGGATATTCTGAAAACATGACCTGTTGAGGGCTCCTGAGGACTGGAGTTGAGAAACATGGGTCTACAACACTACATGCTGCTCTGACTGGACAGTGCAGATCATGTGAGCAGCACTAGCCAATCAAAGCAGCATGTAGTGTATTGGGCTAATTTCAGAAAGGTTAGTGCACTTCCCCTATGGATGCGAGGCGTATTTGTATTAAAAACATCTTCAAGGAAAGTGCGATCCTCTGGCACGGTTGATAGCCATGGTGAAGGATAACAGATTTGTTGCGAGACGCACAAATCTCACATGAGATTCTCGGCCGTGTGAAAGGGGCCTTAGGCTAAAAATGCATATTAGTGCACAGTGTACATCAGGTGGTCAGAGAAGCAGTGTGGCCATCTTTGTTTGTCCAGGACAAGGGGATCACTTTAAAGGGTAAATGTCAGATTTAGACTTAGTTCCCACGATCGTATATCGGCCCGCTTTTTTCACGGTTGGCTGATATACGCTGTGATTTGATGCATTGGATTCCAATATAACGCCGGGCGTTTTTATGTAGGGCCCGAAAGATATTTCTGGAACTATCTTTGGGCCAGAATACATAGGCCGCTGCATGGGCTCCAATGGGAGCCAATGACAGCAGCAAGAGAAGGGAGATGGGAAGGTGTTTAGCAGCGTGGCTACTAAACTCCCTCTTCTTTCCTCCCCTCTAGCTGATTGGAATGGGAGGGCGTAAGACAGGGGCAGAGCTAAGCGCCACCCAGTCCCGCCTCCCATTGCTGGCTGCAGACAAGAGGTGGGACGGAGGCGGAGGTTAGCTCCCGCCCCTTGTCACAGACAGCAATGGGAGGAGGTGGGACGGGGCGGCACTTGGCTCTGTCACTTCCCCACCCCCTCCCATTGCAATCAGCCAGAGGAGAGGACCGGGACCCATGCCATCTGAACGGACACACAAACATTAGATTTGTACGCCCATTCACAAGTTTTAACTCTCAGATAGTAGCATATATTGGCCAGTTGTGAAAAAGGCAGCCAATATACGCTCGTGGGAACAAAGCCTAAACATGAGGTTTTGAGTTCTACAGATAAAACACATTTTACCTTTATTGTGATAGCACAGAAAGTTATCTTATCTTAACGCATTAGGCCTCATGCCCTCGGCTGGGTTGGATTCCTGCTGTGAGATTCTCGCAGCGGGATGCGACCCGTGCCCCGGCATTAACCTCCCAGTTACCTGTCCGGCGTCTTCTCCCTCTGCTCTGCAATAAGCCGGCTGGTGCACACTTGCGCATGGCAGAGCAGAGCCGGCATGTCAGCTGTGATGTTTCTGGGTGGGCCGATGCGAGGCCTACGCAGAAATAGGACATACCATGCTTTTAATACCATACGAGTTTTCACGTAGTCAAAGCACGGCTGTCTGCATAGGACTGCACAAACTTATGTAATGCAATAGCAGCGTGAAACGGGGAAAATTCTGTGGGAAATTCCGCAGCGGAATTTCCGTCTGTGGGCATTAAAAAGCTTTTGTTTTCTTACCTAAATACAACAAAACCCCATTGTAAAGCAATTCAATGAGTAAATAAACCACCCTGATAGAACTGCACACTGTGATATCATCTTGCAACAAAGGTCCTTTTAGACAAGACAATTCTTGTCTCAATAAGCGGTGACGTCATCGCTAGTTCGTTTCCTCTTGTGCAGCCTGTTTAGATAGACAAACACATCGTTGGCTCGTTCAAAGGAACATCGTTCAGTATCATTCAATCTTTCACATTTGCTGTATGAGCGAATGTAAAAGATTGAACGGCACTGTTAAACCCCGGCTCAGGTTAAGACTGAACGATTATTATTCACTTTTGCTCATTTGAACTATTTTGGAACAATAATAGTTCCATCTAAAAGCAACCTACAACTCAAGCTAAAGAAAGACCCATCTGTATTTCCAAATCTGATAGAGGAACTTTACCATTTTCTCAAACTTTTAAAAATGAATACCATTGATTGCAAAATTTAAAATAATAGAAATGTCTTCTATGACTGTGTTCTTCCATGAATGTACATATACAGTATGTGTGCTTCTCTTTAATAATCTACTCCAATAACATTAGAATATTTTTTTAAGCTATTAGTTGATAAAAAAATTTCAACCTGTGAACTTACCTGATTTTGGGTAGGTAATAAGAAACACATCACTGTCCCTAATTTCCATATGTTCTACCAGATCTACAGCTTCAGGTGATGTAGTATGGCTCTCAAAGTATATGCCTTTATGTTTAAACATTAGTGCATTCAGGGCTTCTTCCAGTGCATCTTGGTCCATTGTTGCTTCTTCAAAACTAAAATGCATCATTTGTATTTATTTGCTAGGAAATATTTTATCAGCAAAGCATTATACATGCATATATATAAATTACCTTTGAGAACTATGCAGTTTCTCCATTCTAAAGAAGCAGTGATAGTAGAGTGAGTACAGAAGGTCAGATTATGCTTATTTATATGTGACTGCTTTAACCTTTAAACTTTTGGAACAATTGGATGGTGCACTGCTCCTTGTCATATGATTTTGCAGTATATTTGGAGGTAGATCTATGAATTATTAACCACACTTGAACTAAAATGAGCTTCTTAGCAGTTAAAGCAGTTGCCTCCCCACAACTGATATTAGGGCATATGAACATCCTATAAGGAAAGGTCCTCTGTATGTGCCAGAACAGAGAAGCACTTTGATAGACCCGGCACATCCATGCACTACTCTGAATTCCTGGCTTGCAATGCTGCATTTTCCCTGCAGCAACCTCTGCATGGGGAGTTAGTGACTGGCTGTTGCCTCCTCCAACAATAACAGCTGATTACTGGGGGGTTAGGGAGCTTAATTTTAGAAAGGACGGACACTTATCAGGGTGCCTGTCCACGGGCGTTTTTGAATTGCGTTCCCCGCAGCAGTAATCCGGCCGCAGGAAACACAATGCACGCTTTCCATAGCGTTGCTATGGAAAGCACCGTCCCCCTGTCCATGACCGGAGAATTATTGCGATTCTCCGCTCAGGGCCGGCAATTCGCAGCATGCTCCCGCGGTGGATCTCGCAACGCCTGTGGACAGGCAGCCTTAAAGGGGTTGTCCCGCGGCAGCAAGTGGGTCTATACACTTCTGTATGGCCATAATAATGCACTTTGTAATATACATTGTGCATTAATTATGAGACATACAGAAGTTATAAAAAGTTTTTTACTTACCTGCTCCGTTGCTGGCGTCCTCGTTCCCATGGAGCCGACTAATTTTCGCCCTCCGATGGCCAAATTAGCCGCGCTTGCGCAGTCCGGGTCTTCTGCTCCCTTCAATGGAGCCGCTCGTGCAGAATGCCGGCTCCGTGTAGCTCCGCCCCGTCACGTGCCGATTCCAGCCAATCAGGAGGCTGGAATCGGCAATAGACCGCACAGAAGAGCTGCGGTCCACGGAGGAAGAGGATCCCGGCGGCCATCTTCACCGGTAAGTATAGAAGTCACCAGAGCGCGGGGATTAAGGTAAGCGCTCCGGTAAGCTTTCTTTAGGTCCCTGCATCGGGGTTGTCTCGCGCCGAACGGGGGGGGGGGGTTGAAAAAAAAAAAACCCCGTTTCGGCGCGGGACAACCCCTTTAAGGAATACATATAAACTTGTAATAGGGTCAGTCCATGTCAGTTCAACCAACGCTCCCGGTCGACCATCTCAGATTTCAATCAAACTTTGCACAAAGATAGACCCTGACCCTAAACTAAGATAGCCAGAATATTAGGCTTCAAAGTGCTTTGGTTCACGAGCTACAGGTCTTAATCTAGGGGGTTGTCATGTGATTACAGCGAGCAACCTGAAAAAAGTGGCCATTTCAATCCATTGCCAAGCCAGTTCCAATGACTCTAGAGCAATGAAACTTCACACACTAGGAGAACTGTTGGTGCTGAATCCAGCTAAGCTACTCAGACTGCCACTCTTATCATCATTCTGCCACCATTGCATGTCAAAGTAGCTGAAAAATTCTATCGCGCAAAATAAAACTCATATTTTAAGCAGTAATAACTTATAATCAATGCAATCCAACTCAGCTATGAATTTATCAATGTGTACTCCATAGAAATGGTTCTCATTATTCACATTATGGACCCAAAAGGATGCATAGCTCTTAAGATACAATGAGTCAAAAATGGCAAAAAACACTTTTTTGCTAATTTTTCCCTTTTTCAAAGGCGAAAATCGGAATGTACTCCATTTTTATTTTTTTTCATTTTTGTTCTATTTGGAAGAGAATTTTTTGCTCTACAAGATTCAATGTTTTTCATTTTGTTCCCAGACCTTCTAGATGGGAAAATATCAATGCCTGTGAAGGTCCTATGCACTCACGGAGGTCTAATAATAAAATAAGTGTAAGTTTTGCATGGATGTATAATTAGTTTAGAAATCAGGAGAAGGTAAATTATTTTTTGGAATGAGACAACTTTTTGTGCTCAAGAAACCTATGTGATCAAAAATTGCATGGCGAGTTCAGGTGAGCCACAAGCTTTGGCCTAAGATGGTCAGAATATCATTTGAGTGTTGCATAATGATTGTGGTATATTACAGTGATCACTGGGCTTATTTAGCACTCTATCCATATTGGATACTAAGATTATCTAAGGCTAGCATTTGTGTAATAAATAACTAGAATATCACTCAATGATATTCTGACCATCTTAGGCCAAAGCTTGGGGCTCACCTGAACTCGCCATGCAATTTTTCATCACATAAGTTTCTTGAGCACAAAAAGTTGTCTCATTCCAAAAATAATTTACCTTCTCATGATTTCTAAACTAATTATACATCCATGCAAAACTTACACTTATTTTATTATTTGACCTCCGCGAGGCATAGGACCTTCACAGGCATTGATATTTTCCCATCTAGAAGGTCTGGGAACAAAATGAAAAACATCGAATCTTGTAGAGCAAAAAATTCTCTTCCAAATAGAACAAAAATGAAAAAAATAAAAATGGAGTACATTCCGATTTTCACCTTTGAAAAAAGGGAAAAATTAGCAAAAAAGTGTTTTTTGCCATTTTTGACTCCTTGTATCTTAAGAGCTCTGCATCCTTTTGGGTCCATAATGTGAATAATGAGAACCATTTCTATGGAGTACACATTGATAAATTCAGAGCTGAGTTGGATTGCATTGATTATGAGTTATTACTGCTTAAAATAGGAGTTTTATTTTGCGCGATAGAATTTTTCAGCTACTTTGACATGCAATGGTGGCAGAATGATGATAAGAGTGGCAGTCTGAGTAACTTAGCTGAATTCAGCACCAAAAGTTCTCCTAGTGTGTGAAGTTTCATTGCTCTAGAATCATTGGAACTGGCTTGGCAATGGATTGAAATGGCCACTTTTTTCAGGTTGCGTGCTGTAATCACATGACAACCCCCTAGATTAAGACCTGTAGCTAGTGAACCAAAGCACTTTGAAGCCTAATATTCTGGCTATCTTAGTTTAGGGTCAGGGTTTATCTTTGTGCAAAGTTTCATTGAAATCTGAGATGGTCGACCGGGAGCGTTGGTTGAACTGACACGGAATGACCCAATAGTATCTCATAAACAAATAAAGAAACTCCACCAAAATGTAACTTTAAACTATCTGATTAATAATGCAAGCTGGAATGGGAATGGCATGACTTGACTGTTTAAAGAAGCTCTTCTGTAACTGTCCGATATATAAATATAAATAAATATATCCTGTCAGTGACTGCCAACTTGTAACAGCCTAATCGTGAGACCAACTTGTAATACCCCTGCTTGGGATGCTGTAGGGAAATAGCTAACTACTCAAGCATACAGCTGGAGTTGGGAGGGTGTAGTGCATGGACCTGTCGCGGTGGCACTTACCAACCCCTGTTACCGGAGGAAGTTACCGCAACAAAGGATAGGGCCAGTATTCTTCAGGATGAGGGGGTAGTAGTTGTCAGTTCGTGACGCCACCGTTCCACACACCGGCATGCATACACAGTGGATAAAATAACACCGGACAAGTGTATCGTACCTCAAGTCCCCGGGAACGGTTGAGGCCCCGTAAAACTTTACTAGTGACTTTTAAACACAGTTCAAACAAAATTCAGCAGGCAGACTTTACAGAGCAGGCAAATTAGTAATATTCAGACAACTTGACATGAAAGTCAATGGCCACAGAATGGCAGTAATTATCACTCTGCTCTCATAGACTTCAGTACGCGTTAAGGTGTTAAAGGTGTACCACTATACAGTGATCTAGACTTCAGACAGCCACATAGGAACTATAAGAAGATTTAAGATTATTTTCAGAGGTTTGGCAGTTGGTCCTGCAATGTGGGCTTGATAAAGCAAGCCATAATTATTCACTATGGATAAGGCCTCCTTCCCACGAACGGATTTCCACCGCGTAATTTGCGGCGGAAATCCGCTGCATTGCCCGCAGCTATTAGGTTCTATTGAACCTAATAGCTCAGTGCTCACGGTGCGGAATTCCACCGCGGAATTCCGCACCGTGAATTCACCCGTCCTCACCCGCGGCATGCTCTATTTGCCACGGGTGTACGCACGGACGGCTTCCATTGCAGTCAATGGAAGCCGTCCGTTCACGCTATCTTCCGCTGTAGCACAGCGGAAGATAGCGTAAAAACACTTCCCCGCCCACCGCCGCCGCGTCATATGACATGGCCAGCCGCGTTATGTGACACGGTGGGCGTGTCACATGACGAGGCGGAGGTGGGTGGGGAAGCATCATGCGGGAGCGAAGTATGGGGGCTCCTGGGGGGCGCCGTGACTGGCTCCGCCACAGAATTTCGTGGCGGAGCCCGTCACGGTCGTGTGCAGCTGGCCTAAAAGTGATATTTTTTGTATCATTTCCTAATGTTTTTTGTTTTGCAATCGTAGTTGGTATCTGAAAACTAAAAATTCGTAACCCCTTGAGTTCATAGTTGCATTTTTTTTCATTTTTTGTTTTTTCTTTCCCACTTTCAAATCTTGACTATTTTATTTTTCTGCCAACGTAGCCATCTGAGAGCTTATTTTTTGCAGCATAAGTAGTATTATTTAATGGCACCATTTAATATACCATCTAATATGCTAAACAAAAAACAAAAAAAAATTCTAAGCGAGGTTGTTTGATGGCTTGCTTTTTTGCGGGATGACTTTTATGGATGTGGCAATTCCACATTCTTTTGTTTTGTTTTTTACTTTAAGGGCTTTAACCCACTAGCATTTAATTTCTTGCACTGTGAGAGTGACTGAAAATCCTCACTTCACAGTGCAAAAAAAACAAAATGCTGTGATATTGCTCAGTGTTTTCAATGGGGCCGGCAGCACCGCCAGCCCCATTGAAAGCATAGAGAGTATCTTACGGACTTCTGCCACAGCTATGACAGCTGTGGCAGCCAATCAGCACAGCCCTTTTAGGAGGTGGGGATTTTTAAATCCCCGCCTGCTGAAAGAGCTTAACAGCAGTGCAGAAGAGCCAGCCGGAGGACGCGCCTGAGCAGCGGAAAAGGTGAGTATATCATTTTGTTTTCACCAGCTAGGGATGATTTTCAGGGAAGGGCTTATATTTCAAGCACTTCCCTGAAAATCATGCTGCGTGGGTTGCCTACAACCCAATGCTTTCAATGAGGCCAGCACCAGCAGCACTAACGCCATTGAAAGCAATGGGATAGCATCCTGGAAACAGGTCACAGAGCTCCAAGAGTTCTGTGCCTCCTACCAGGAAAGGATTTGCTACTATGCAACGTGAGATTTAGGGGTTACAGAGGCAACTCGTGGAGATGTACAATCCATGGCTAGACGTCTGCATGCCATTGCCACCAAAATGTGCTGGAGATCATCGCCAATACCGAGGTTTCCTAAATTAGTGCCGGATATATTTCCAGGTGCAGCCCACCTTGTTTACCAGTGACAGGAAGAAGGTGTTTCGTTGTCCCATCCAGACCCTGAGGATCTATATCCATAGATTTTATAGTGGATCTGCCCTCCTCAAAAGGGATGACTACTGTCCTTGTGGTCGTGGATCGAATTACGAAGATGGCCCACTTCATCCCCATAAAGAAGATTACAACCGCTGATCACACCGCGGAGTGGAGGATCCAGGAAGTTGTCCGATTGCATGGAATTCTGGACAGAGGGGTCCAGTTGACCTCAAAATTCTGGAAACATTTCTGTACGGCTCTGGGTATTACCATAAATCTCTCCTCTGCCTTTCATTTGCAGTCTAATGGCCAGACATAAAGAACAAATCAGACTCTCGAGCAATATCTCCGCTGCTTTATCTCCCATCTATAGGATGATGGGTGAATTATTTGTCAGCAGCATAGTTCACCTACAACAATGCTCAACACAGTACAACTACCTAAAGCTCGTTCTATTCCAACTACGGTACACAGCCCGTCTTTATTCCTGGCCTCCCTATTAACACTCTGGTCCCAACAGTTAAGCATAGACTGATGGTGTTAGCAGAAACACAGAAGCAACTAAAAGAAACCTTACAGGAAGCCTAGAATACCTATAAGAAGGTGTCCGACCATCATCGCCAAGCTGTTCCTACCTTCCAGGTTGGAGAAAAGGTGTGTTTAGCTTCCAAGAACCTGAAGGCGCGTGTACCCTCTCCCAAGCTTGGACAAAGATTTTTAGGACCTTTCTCAATTGCAGCAAGGGTCAGCCAGGTGACATTCTGACTGAAGCTCCCAGGAAGACTGAGGATTCACCTTGTCTTTCACGTTTCCCTACTAAAGGTATTTCATGAGAATACTTTTGTGGAAAGACATCAACCGCCTTCCCCTCCTGTGAAAGTTTAGGGCCAGGATGAGTTTGAGAAGATTCTAGACTCCAGACTGGTAAAATACAATACCTTGTGAAGTTGCAAGGGTATGGGCCAGAGGAGAACTCCTGGGAGCCAGAGAAAAATGTGCATGCTCCTAGGCTCACAAAGGAGTTTCACATGAGATATTCAGGCATAGCCCTGTCACTCTTTCAGTGCATAATTATTGTGTTTCCCCACCTTGATCAAGCTTCTCTTTCTCCAGCTCCTCTGTAAGCATACCGATACCTACTGCTGCTGACCTTTGGCTTCCATTGACTACACTTCTGCCTCATCCTATTTGTACTGCATATTGATACCACCTGCTGCTAACCTTTGGCTTCCATTGACTACGCTTCTGTCTCATCTATTCATACTGCATACTGTGACTTCCCAACTACTCTTCAGTGCTTGGCTTGGCTTCTACACCTGCTCCAATCCAGCATCAGTAAGACGCGACACTGTGAATTAATGCAGCAGCCACCAGCACATTGCCTCATCCCTATAATGTGAAAGCACTGTCTGACTAAGTGTGAGGGCTAGGTGGCTGCACTAACTTGCTGCTAAGCTAATGCCCTGTCCCTGTCTTTCCCCCACCTACCCCTGCATATGCCAGTTTGTACCTCTGAGCCACGTGATAGAAAGCTGCCTGTAGTTCTACACAGTGAACTTCTTTACAATGATGCTGCCAGGAGCCCAGGGTAACAGAATTATTGTATCTTGACACCACCAGGAAGTCCTGGTGGAGACAACAGTGACAGCTGTGTCACGCCCCCTGAACCTGATAGGCCGCAGAGCTGGCTCCTCAGCATGTCCTGTCAGCTCACTAAAATTCATCTCTCAGCTCCTGCCTCCCATCCCGGCTCCCAGCAGTGATAGAACCTCCTGCCTGCTGGTGTCCCGTCTCCTGTCAGCCCACTAAAATTCAGTTCTCAGCTCCTGCCTCCGGTCCCGGTTGTGATAGAACCTCCTGCCTGCTGTTGTCCCGGCTCCCGGCAGTGATAGAAGCTCCCGGCTGCAGAGCCGGCTCCCAGCTTCTGTGTAAGGCTCCCTGGCCTCCCTGTTGCCGTTCCTCATTGCCCGCACGTGCACCACCACACCTCCAGTCCCGATCGTGCTGCTTCTTGCCCAGCTTTATCATGCTGATGCTCGTGATCCCCGATGACAGACCACTATACCGGCGGCTGTACCATCCCACGTCCGCTCATTCTACCTCAGCGGTCCAAATGCAGCACAGACAGCCAGTGGTCGGTACATGTCACTGCTGGCAGCGTCCATGCGGGTGCTGCTGCAGTGTGGGGCAAGGCAGCCGAGACAGCCACCTGCCCCACATGTGAGCGCTGCAGAGCGGTGGTGGGACGCACGGACTCCTGACATCCGCAGCATTGGGGGAGAACAGTCCGCCAATAATTCCATAATTTCTTACACCGGTCTGTGTCTGTAGTGAACTTCACGCACAGTGTACGGCCACAGTCACTGATAGAGAGAAAGTCATATACACGCTATATAGCCTGTCTTCTTTTTCAAAAAAATTAAATTTAAGCTCCCTCGTTGGGCTACCTCTGACCATCTGCATTTTACAGGTTGTCTGGTGGGAGTTGTAGTGCATCAGTATTGCACAGCTAGGCCTGTTTGCAGCCTCCCATATAATTTTTTTCTGCCTGCTGTTTGCGTTACAATACCGCTGTCAGCCTCAAACTGTACACCAATAATTCCATAATTTCTTACACTGGTCTTTGTCTGCCGTGAACTTCACGTACAGCGTACGGCCACAGCCACTGATAGAGGGAAAGTGATATACACACTATATAGCCTGTATTCTTTTTCAAAAAAATTTAAATTTAAGCTCCTTCGTTGGACTACCTCTGACCGTCTGCATTTTACAGGTTGTCTGGTGGGAGTTGCAGTGCATCACTATTGCACAGCTAGGCCTGTTTGCAGGCTTCCGTATTCTTTGTTTCTGCCTGGAGTTGGCGTTACAATACCTCTGTCAGCGTGAAAGTGCACACAAATAATTCCATAATTATTTACACCGCTCTATGTCTGCTCTATTCGTAATCCACCATGCTGAAGGGTAGGGGTAGGGCTAGAGGACGTGGACATGGACACGGGCGAGGACTCGGAGGTCCAAGTGAGGGTGTGGGCACAGGCCGAGTTCCTGGTCCAGGTGAATCGCAGCCGGCTGCTGTGGGATTAGGAGAGAGGCAAGTTTCTGGGGTCCCCAGTTTCATATCACAATTTATGGGTCCATGTGGCAGACCTTTATTACAAACAGAGCAGTGTGAGCAGGTCCTGTCGTAGATGGCTGAAAATGCATCCAGCGATGTCTCGACCACCCAGTCTTCTACGCCTTCCACTGCTGCAACTCTGAATCCTCTGGCTGCTGCTCCTACTTCCTCCCAGCCTCCTCACTCCATGAAAATGACACATTCTGATGAGTAGACATACTCCCAGGAACTGTTCTCAGGCCCCTGCCTTGAATGTGAAAAAATGGTTCGTCTCTCACCTGAGGAGTTTGCTGTGACCGATGCCCAACCTTTGGAAAGTTCCCGGGGTCCGGGTGATGAGGCTGGGGACTTACGGCAACTATATCAAGAGCTTTTAGTGGGTGAGGAGGACGATGATGATGAGACACAGTTGTCTATCTGTGAGGTAGTAGTAAGGACAGTAAGTCCGAGGGAGGAGCGCACAGAGGATTCGGAGGAAGAGCAGCTGGACGATGAGGTGACTGACCCCACCTCATTTGCTAAGCCAACTGAGGACAGGTTTTCAGAAGGGGAAGCAAGTGCAGAAGCAGGACAGGTTGGAAGTGGCAGTGGGGTGGCCAGGGGTAGAGGCAGGGCCAGAGCGAAGAATCCCCCAACTATTTTCCAAAGCACCCCTCACGCCAAGCCACTGTGCAGAGGCCGAGGTGTTCAAAGGTGTGGATGTTTTTCAGCGAGAGCGCGGATGACCGATGAACAGTGGTGTGCAACCTGTGTCTCTCCAAGATCAGCCGAGGAGGCACCACTACCAGCAGCACAGCAGTGGGCAAGCATCAGCAGGCCATTCTAAAACTACTCAGCCTAGGTGACAAGAGGCACAAGGCCCCTGAACTGTTGCAGGGTCTGACAGAGCAGACCGACCTCTTGCCGCTGAGCCTCCAACCGGGCATGGTAGTGTGTGACAACGGCCGTAACCTGGTGGCAGCTCTGCAGCTCGGCAGCCTCACACACGTGCCATGCCTGACCCACATCTTCAATCTGGTGGTTCAGCGTTTTCTGAAAAACTACCCACACTTATCTGACCTGCTTGTCAAGGTGTGCCGTGTCTGCGTACATTTCCGCAAGTTCACCACGGACGCTGCCACCCTGAGGACCCTGCAACATCGGTTTAATCTGCCAGAGCACCGACTGCTGTGCGACTTGCCCACACAGTGGAATTCTACGCTCCACATATTGGCCAGGCTCTATGAGCAGCATAGAGCAATAGTGAAATACCAACTCCAACATGGGTGGCGTAGTGGTAGTCAGCCTCCCCAATTCTTTACCAAGGAGTGGGCCTAGATGGCAGACATCTGCCAGGTCCTCAAAAACTTTGAATCATTAGTGTTACCATCCCGCTGCTATGCCTGCTGAGAAGTTCACTGCAAGGCATAAAGGCCGACGCTTTGCGGTTGGAACAGGAGACGGGGGATGACAGTATGTCGCTTGATAGCCAGACCACCCTCATGTCTATATCTCAGCGCGTTTTGGAGGAGGAGGAGGAGGGGGAGGAGCAGGAGGAGGGGGAAGAGAGAACTGGGCACACTGCAGAGGGTACCCATGCTGCTTGCCTCTCATCTGTTCAGCGTGTATGGGCTGTGGAGGAGGAAGAGGAGGATCCTGAAAGTCATCTTGCTAGCGAGGACAGCCATGTCTTGCGTACTGGCACCCTGGCACACATGGCTGACTTCATGTTAGTCTGCCTTTCTCGTGACCCTCGCGTTAGACACATTCTGGCCACTACGGAATACTGGGTGTACACCCTTCTTGACCAACGTTACAAGGAGAACCTTTCCACTCTCATTCCAGATTAGGAAAGGGGTACGAGAGTGATGCAATACCACAGGACCCTGGTGGACAAACTGATTGTAAACTTCCCATCCCACAGCGCTAGTGGCAGAAGGTGCAGTTCCGAGGGCCAAGTAGCAGGGGAGGTGTGGCGATCAGGCAGCATCTTCAGCGCAGGCAGGGGAACACTCTCCAAGGCCTTTGCCAGCTTTATGGCTCCCCAGCAAGACTGCGTCACCACTCCCCAGTCAAGGCTGAGTCAGAGGGAGCACTGTAAAAAGATGGTGAGGGAGTACATAGCCGATCGTACCACCGTCCTCCGTGATGCCTCTGCTCCATACAACTATTGGGTGTCAAAGCTAGACACGTGGCACAAACTTGTTTTGTATGCCCTGGAGGTGCTGGCTTGCCCTGCCGTTAGCGTCTTGTCAGACAGGGTGTTTAGTGCAGCTGGGGGAATCATCACGGACAAGCGTACCCGCCTGTCAACTGCCAGTGGCGACATGCTTACACTCATAAAGATGAATAAAGTCTGGTTTTCCCCAGACTTCTCTTCTCCACCGGTGGAGAGCAGCGGAACCTAAAGATTCTTTTCGCTGCAACCGCAGATAAAAGCACTCTCCTCTATCACCGGAAAACCGGCCATTTAGCTTTGTCAATCTGTCTCTGACTTTAGTCCTTCTCCTGCTACTCCTCCTCCAGAAAGAACATGTCATCGCGCTGAACGGCCAATTTTTCTGCGGCTCAAAAGGCTCATCTAGCAATGTTTTTACAAATTTTCAAAGTTTCAAAAGTATTGATACTTTAACATGAACCAATTTTTCAACAGGGCTGCCTACAGGCTCTGTTACAAATTAAGCAACAGTGAGCTGTATCTTTCAAAAAGTATTTATGGGTTTCACCTGCCCTCTCGGTTGATAAATTTTTCAGAGGTACACTTGTACTCTTGGTACACTTATTTTTCGGGCCCACGCCTACACTCTTATCTAACTACTATTTCCATCCTTCGCTTACACTCATGGTACCCCAATGTTTCAGAGATTGGCCTATACTATTACTACAGAAATTGTACTGGGGTCTGCCTGCCTATACTTCTGCTACAAGAATGTTACTGGGGTCTGCCCATACTGCTGCCACTTAAATGTTACAGGGGTCTGCCTATACTGCTGCTACTAGAATGTTACTGGGGTCTGCCTATACTGCTGTCGCTTAAATGTTACAGGGGTCTGCCTATACTTCTGCCACGTAAATGTTACAGGGGTCTGCCTATACTGCTGCTACAAGAATTTTATGGGGGTCTGCCTATACTGCTGCCATTTAAATGTTACAGGGGTCTGCCTATACTTCTGCCACGTAAATGTTACAGGGGTCTGCCTATACTGCTGCTACAAGAATGTTACTGGGGTCTGCCTATACTGCTGCCACTTAAATGTTATAGGGGTCTGCCTATACTTCTGCTGCAAGAATGTTACAAGGGTCTGCCTATACTGCTGCCACTTAAATGTTACAGGGGTCCGCCTATACTTCTGCCACGTAAATGTTACAGGGGTCTGCGTATACTGCTGCTACAAGAATGTTACTGGGGTCTGCCTTTACTGCTGCCACTTAAATGTTACAGGGATCTGCCTATACTGCTGCTACAAGAATTTTATGGGGGTCTGCCTTACTGCTGCCACTTAAATGTTACAGGGGTCTGCCTATACTTCTGCCACGTAAATGTTACAGGGGTCTGCGTATACTGCTGCTACAAGAATGTTACAGGGGTCTGCCTATACTTCTGCCATGTAAATGTTACAGGGGTCTGCCTATACTGCTGCTACAAGAATGTTACTGGGGTCTGCCTATACTGCAGCCACGTAAATGTTACAGGGGTCTGCCTATACTTCTGCTACAAGAATGTTACTGGGGTCTGCCTATACTGCTGCTACAAGAATGTTACTGGGGTCTGCCTATACTTCTGCTACAAGAATGTTACTGGGGTCTGCCTATACTTCTGCAACGTAAATGCTACAGGGGTCTGCCTATACTGCTGCTACAAGAATGTTACTGGGGTCTGGTTATACGTTTTCTACTGGAATGTTACAGGGGTCTGTTTATACTATGGGTGCAAAGGCAAAAAGTTGTCAGCAGCACAATATGAGTACCATATGCTTTGAACAGGTATCCTGCACCCCCACTGGGTTTGGGATCCAAGCCAAGCCGCTCTTTAGTACAAATGTTGATGAAGTAGTGGAAACAGCAGATCAAGGTGCAAAGTAATGAAGTTTCTTTATTTCTTTCCTCCCAGACAGAAAAACACGACGTTTCGACTACAAGAGTCTTTGTCAAGTATGGACAACAAGTGAACAACATACAAATATATAGTGTGTCTAGTATCATATTAAACCAATCACAGTAGATCACATGATAAAATTCACCTGCATTCATTGATGTCATTATGGCACACACATGCTGCGGAGTTTGTAGCTATGGTGGAGCGTTGTAGCAACCTTTCACTTCCTCTTGTGGCTATGTCGCCATGGAGACGTGTTATGCAAGGCTCCTACTGGCTGGAATCTGTATGAGTCTCCTCCCGTCCACCGTGACATCATCACATCACGTCTGTATAGCGTGGTCACATGACTGGAGCGTGCAGCGTCATTGGGCACATATCCTGTTCACACCCTGCTCCATGGAGCTACTACTAGACATAAATGTCAGTGTTTCTTTGTAATCACCATGTCGCAATCAAGCCGCGCCAGTGAGACGTGGTCACGTGTCCGAGATGAGCCGCATCATCGGGCGCGTCATAGACCCGCAGCCAAGTCCCACTATGTGATCCTACTTAGATAAATCAACATCTATAGTGGACACAAAGACAAGTATATGAGGCATTGCTGCGTGCATAACGCACAAAAAGGAATACCGCATATCTGTACATTGGAATATATTATATAATTGCAATGTCATAGCCGCACGTGTGGGCTCCTCCCCAAGGGGTGTGGCCTCCACGTGAAACATACCATAGCATATTCTTTAACTTTAAACGCACAGAAAAGAGTACCGCATATCTATACATCAGAATATATTGTATAGTTGCAGTGTCATAGCCGCACGTGTGGGCTCCTTCCGAAGGGGTGTGGCCTCCACGTGAAAAATACCATTGCATATTTTAAAACGCACAGAAAAGAATACCGCATATCTGTACATCAGAATATATTGTATAGTTGCAGTGTCATAGCCGCACGTGTGGGCTCCTCCCCGAGGGGTGTGGCCTCCACGTGAAAAATACCATAGCATATTCTTTAACTTTTAACGCACAGAAAAGAGTACTGCATATCTATACATCAAAATATATATGTATAGTTGCAGTGTTATAGCCGCACGTGTGGGCTCCTCCCCAAGGGGTGTGGCCTCCACGTGAAAAATACCATTGCATATTCTTTAACTTATAAATATCAATATCCAGAAAAAAGAATAGATATTTGGAGGGCATCATGAATTGGCATGAGATAATCAGGTAAAAAATCAGATATAGCATATCATGCATATATAATCATGTTAATAGGCCAGTAATGATATTCATAATACACATAGATGTCAAAGTGGCTCATCATGCATTCATCAATATTCACATGATGCTATAACCTCCATACAAGACTACCACCAGTAATCGCATATAAATAATACACAATGGGGAGGAGCCCACACGTGCGGCTATGACATTGCAATTGTATAATATATTCCGATGTACAGATATGCGGTATTCCTTTTTGTGCGTTATGCACGCAGCAATGCCTCATATACTTGTCTTTGTGTCCACTATAGATGTTGATTTTTCTATGTAGGATCACATAGTGGGACTTGGCTGCGGGTCTATGACGCGCCCGATGATGCGGCTCATCTCGGACACGTGACCACGTCTCACTGGCGCGGCTTGATTGCGACATGGTGATTACTAAGAAACACTGACATTTATGTCTAGTAGTAGCTCCATGGAGCAGGGTGTGAACAGGATATGTGCCCAATGACACTGCACGCTCCAGTCATGTGACCACGCTATACAGACGTGATGTGATGATGTCACAGTGGACGGGAGGAGACTCATACAGATTCCAGCCAGTAGGAGCCTTGCATAACACGTCTCCATGGCGACATAGCCACAAGAGGAAGTGAAAGGTTGCTATAACGCTCCACCATAGCTACAAACTCCGCAGCATGTGTGTGCCATAATGACATCAATGAATGCAGGTGAATTTTATCATGTGATCTACTGTGATTGGTTTAATGTGATACTAGACACACTATATATTTGTATGTTGTTCACTTGTTGTCCATACTTGACAAAGACTCTTGTAGTTGAAACGTCGTGTTTTTCTGTCTGGGAGGAAAGAAATAAAGAAACTTTATATCCACTACTTCATCAACATTTATACTATGGGTGCACACAGACTTCTCATTGCGGTGTTTTACCTATCTGCTAGAGATGAGCGAACATACTCGTCCGAGCTTGATATTCGTGCGAATATTAGGGTGTTCGGGATGCTCGTTACTCGTGACGAGTACCACGCGGTGCTCCGGTTACTTTCAGTTCCCTCTCTGAGACGTTAGCGCGCTTTTCTGGCCAATTGAAAGACAGGGAAGGCATTACAACTTCCCCCTGTGACGTTCAAGCCCTATACCACCCCCCTGCTGTGAGTGGCTGGGGAGATCAGATGTCACCCGAGTATAAAAGTCGGCCCCTCCCACGGCTCGCCACACATGCCTTGTGAGTTAGCTGAGGGAAAGTACTATCGTGCTGGTGCTGCTGTAGGGAGAGCGTTAGGAGTCAGTGTAGGCTTCAAGAACCCCAAAGGTCCTTCTTAGGGCCACATCTACCTGTGTGCAGGCTGCTGCTAGCAGTGTTTTTTTTTTTCTTCTCAAAATCGGCAGTGCAGAGCATTGCACCCGGCATTAGGGACAGAAGTGGTGTATAGGCTGGGAGAGTGTTAGGAGTGAGTGTAGCCTTCAAGAACCTCAACGGTCCTTTCTAGGGCCAAATTTAAGCGTGTGCAGTACTGTGCTGGCTGCTGTTAGCAGTGTTGCATATTTTTTTTTTCTAAAAATCGTCTGTGCAGAGCATTGCACCCTCCATTGATACTACAGGGACAGAATTGTGTAGGCAGGGCCACAACACAGTTATTGTTCATTGAATATACGCAGTGGGTCCTTCCTTTTGCAAAAAAGGAAAATAAATTATATTTGGCCTGCCTGTGTCAGTCCTAAGGTCTCCGTGTACGTGTGTGCTGCGTGGACAACGTACAAAAATCAGACGCAACCAGCTACGGTTTACTGCAGGCTTGCGCCATTGTCTTTCCTGACTGGCAAATACCTGCTCTGCTAGAGTTAATAACTCTGCTACACTAAAGTTGTGTGTGACTTTTTCAGGGCCACACTACAGTTCTAAAAGTTATTGTTCATTGAATATACGCAGTGGGTCCTTCCCTTTGCAAAAAAGGAAAAGAAATTATATTTGGCCTGCAGGCTTGCGCCAATTTATTTCCTGCCTGGGAAATCAAATCACTGGTAATACAGCATGCTGAGGGGTAGGGGTAAGCCTAGAGGACGTGGACGTGGCCGAGGACGCGTAGGCCCAAGTGAGGGTGTGGGCACAGGCCGAGCTCCTGATCCAGGTGTGTCGCAGCCGACTGCTGCGCGATTAGGAGAGAGGCACGTTTCTGGCGTCCCCACATTCATCGCCCAATTAATGGGTCCACGCGGGAGACCTTTATTAGAAAATGAGCAGTGTGAGCAGGTCCTGTCCTGGATGGCAGAAAGTGCTTCGAGCAACCTATCGTCCAGCCACAGTTCTGCGCCGTCCACTGCTGCAAATCCGAATCCTCTGTCTGCTGCTCCTCCTTCCTCCCAGCCTCCTCACTCCACTACAATGACACATGCTCAGGAGCGGGAACACTCCCAGGAACTGTTCTCGGGCCCCTGCTCAGATTGGGCAGCAGTGGTTCCTCTCCCACCAGAGGAGTTTATCGTCACTGATGCCCAACCATTCGAAAGTTCCCGGGGTCCGGGGGAAGAGGCTGGGGACTTCCGCCAACTGTCTCAAGAACTTTCTGTGGGTGAGGAGGACGATGACGATGAGACATAAGTGTCTTGCAGTGAGGTAGTAGTAAGGGCAGTAAGTCCGAGGGAGCAGCGCACAGAGGATTCGGAGGAAGAGCAGCAGGACGATGAGGTGACTGACCCCACCTGGTGTGCAACGCCTACACAGGACAGGTCTTCAGAGGGGGAGGCACGGGCAGCAGCAGGGCAGGTTGCAAGAGGCAGTGCGGTGGCCAGGGGTAGAGGCAGGGCCAGACCGAATAATCCACCAAGTGTTTCCCAAAGCGCCCCCTCGCGCCATGCCACCCTGCAGAGGCCGAGGTGCTCTAAGGTCTGGCAGTTTTTCACCGAGACGCCTGACGACCGACGAACAGTGGTGTGCAACCTTTGTCGCGCCAAGATCAGCCAGGGAGCCACCACCAACAGCCTCACCACCACCAGCATGCGCAGACAAATGTTGGCCAAGCACCCCACAAGGTGGGACGAAGGCCGTTTACCGCCTCCGGTTTGCACCGCTGCCTCTCCCCCTGTGCCCCAACCTGCCACTGAGATACAACCCCCCTCTCAGGACACAGGCACGACCGTCTCATGGCCTGCACCCACACCCTCACCTCCGCTGTCCTCGGCCCCATCCACCAATGTCTCGCACCGCACAGTCCAGCCGTCGCTAGCGCAACTGTTGGAGCGCAAGCGCAAGTACGCCGCCACGCACCCGCACGCTCAATCGTTAACCGTCCACATAGCCAAATTTATCAGCCTTGAGATGCTGCCGTATAGGGTTGTGGAAACGGAGTCCTTCAAAGCTATTATGGCGGCGGCGGCCCCGCGCTACTCAGTTCCCAGTCGCCACTACTTTTCCCGATGTGCCGTCCCAGCCCTGCACGACCACGTCTCCCGCAACATTGTACGCGCCCTCACCAATGCGGTTAGTGGCAAGGTCCACTTAACTACGGACACGTGGACAAGCACAGGCGGGCAGGGCCACTACATCTCCCTGACGGCACATTGGGTGAATTTAGTGGAGGCTGGGACAGAGTCAGAGCCTGGGACCGCTCACGTCCTACCCACCCCCAGAATTGCGGGCCCCAGCTCGGTGCTGGTATGTTCGGCGGTGTATGCTTCTTCCACTAAAGCACCCTCCTCCTCCTCCTCCTCAACCTCTGTCTCGCAATCTAGATGTGTCAGCAGCAGGACGTCGCCAGCAGTCGGTGTCACGCGGCGTGGCAGCACAACGGTGGGCAAGCGTCAGCAGGCCGTGCTGAAACTACTCAGCTTAGGAGATAGGAGGCACACGGCCCACGAACTGCTGCAGGGTCTGACAGAGCAGACCGACCGTTGGCTTGCGCCGCTGAGCCTCCAACCGGGCATGGTCGTGTGTGACAACGGCCGTAACCTGGTGGCGGCTCTGCAGCTCGGCAGCCTCACGCACGTGCCATGCCTGGCCCACGTCTTTAATTTGGTGGTTCAGCGCTTTCTGAAAAGCTACCCATGCTTGTCAGACCTGCTCGTAAAGGTGCGCCGGGTCAGCGCACATTTCCGCAAGTCCCACACGGACGCTGCCACCCTGCGCACCCTGCAACATCGCTTTAATCTGCCAGTGCACCGACTGCTGTGCGACGTGCCCACACAGTGGAACTCTACGCTCCACATGTTGGCTAGGCTCTATGAGCAGCGTAGAGCTATAGTGGAATACCAACTCCAACATGGGCGGCGCAGTGGGAGTCAGCCTCCTCAATTCTTTTCAGAACAGTGGGCCTGGTTGGCAGACATCTGCCAGGTCCTTCGAAACTTTGATCAGTCTACCCAGGTGGTGAGCGGCGATGCTGCAATCATTAGCGTCACCATTCCTCTGCTATGCATCTTGAGAAGTTCCCTGCAAACCATAAAGGCAGCCGCTTTGCGCTCGGAAACAGAGTCGGGGGAAGACAGTATGTCGCTGGATAGTCAGAGCACCCTCCTGTCTATATCTCAGCGCGTTCAGGAGGAGGAGGAGGATGAGGAGGATGAGGAGGAGGGGGAAGAGACAGCTTGGCCCACTGCTGACGGTACCCATGCTGCTTGCCTGTCATCATTTCAGCGTGTATGGCCTGAGGAGGAGGAGGAGGAGGATCCTGAAAGTGATCTTCCTAGTGCGGACAGCCATGTGTTGCGTACAGGTACCCTGGCACACATGGCTGACTTCATGTTAGGATGCCTTTCTCGTGACCCTCGCATTCAACGCATTCTGGCCACTACGGATTACTGGGTGTACACACTGCTCGTCCCACGCTATAAGGAGAACCTTCCCAGTCTCATTCCCGAAGAGGAAAGGGGTTCGAGAGTGTTGCTATACCACAGGACCCTGGCGGACAAGCTGATGGTAAAATTCCCATCCGACAGCGGTAGTGGCAGAAGGCGCAGTTCCGAGGGCCAGGTAGCAGGGGAGGTGCGTAGATCGAGCAGCATGTACAGCCCAGGCAGTGCAACAGTCTTTAAGGGCCTGGCCAGCTTTATGGCTCCCCAGCAAGACTGTGTCACCGCTCCCCAGTCAAGGCTGAGTCGGCGGGAGCACTGTAAAAGGATGGTGAGGGAGTACGTAGCGGATCGCACGACCATCCTCGGTGACGCCTCTGCCCCCTACAACTACTGGGTGTCGAAGCTGGACACGTGGCCTGAACTAGCGCTGTATGCCCTGGAGGTGCTTGCTTGTCCTGCGGCTAGCGTCTTGTCGGAGAGGGTGTTTAGTGCGGCTGGGGGAATCATCACAGATAAGCGTACCCGCCTGTCAACCGACAGTGCCGACAGGCTAACACTCATCAAGATGAACAAAGCCTGGATTTCCCCAGACTTCTCTTCTCCACCAGCGGACAGCAGCGAAACGTAAGCAATACGTAGGCTGCACCCGCGGATGGAAGCTACGTTCTCTCTCACCATCCAAAACGGGGACATTTCTGCTTCATCAATCTGTGTCTAATATTCCTCCTCCTCCTCCTGCTCCTCCTCCTGAAACCTCACGTAATCACGCTGAACGGGCAATTTTTCTTAGGGCCACAAGGCTCACTCATCTAATTTTTCGAAACAATTTTTATATGTTTCAATGCTCTTAAAAGCGTTGAAACTTTAACTTGAACCAATTTTTCGTTAAACTGGGCTGCCTCCAGGCCTAGTTACCACTTAAGCCACATTAACCAAAGCGATTAATGGGTTTCACCTGCCATCTTGGTTGGGCATGGCCAATTTTTACTGAGGTACATTAGTACTGTTGGTACACCAATTTTTTGGGGCCCTCACCTACAGTGTAATCATAGCAATTTGTATGTTCTTCGCCTGCACTCATGGTACAGAAGTGTGTGTGGGGTTGGCCTACACTTTAGCTACGTAAATGTAACTTGGGCCTTGGCTATACTGCAGCTACTGAAATGGAACTAAGACTGCGCTCCCACTATACTGCTGCTTCGGAATTGTTACTGGGGCCTGTCTTGAGTGCTACTATTGCTGACATGGAACGAAGACTGCGCTCCCGCTATACTGCTGCTTCGGAATTGTTACTGGGGCTTGTCTTGAGTGCTACTATTGCTGACATGGAACGAAGACTGCGCTCCCGCTATACTGCTGCTTCGGAATTGTTACTGGGGCCTGTCTTGAGTGCTACTATTGCTGACATGGAACGAAGACTGCGCTCCCGCTATACTGCTGCTTCGGAATTGTTACTGGGGCCTGTCTTGAGTGCTACTATTGCTGACATGGAACGAAGACTGCGCTCCCGCTATACTGCTGCTTCGGAATTGTTACTGGGGCCTGTCTTGAGTGCTACTATTGCTGACATGGAACGAAGACTGCGCTCCCGCTATACTGCTGCTTCGGAATTGTTACTGGGGCCTGTCTTGAGTGCTACTATTGCTGACATGGAACGAAGACTGCGCTCCCACTATACTGCTGCTTCGGAATTGTTACTGGGGCCTGTCTTGAGTGCTACTATTGCTGACATGGAACGAAGACTGCGCTCCTGCTATGCTGCTGCTTCGGAATTGTTACTGGGGCCTGTCTTGAGTGCTACTATTGCTGACATGGAACGAAGACTGCGCTCCTGCTATAATGCTGCTAGTGATATGTTAGTGGGGCCTGTCCTAATGCTACGGCTGAAATGTTACGAATTGTGGGCTCTGCCTATACCGCTGCTAATGGTATGTCTCTGGGGTGTGGAAACAGAGGCTTCCCAAAGACATGATGGCGGCGAGGCCATTTCCCACCAACGCGGTTACTGTTAAGGTGCATATAACCACGGACACGTGGAGAGGACACGTAGTGCCTCAAAAACATCCCCCTCCTCCTCCAACAGGGAAAACATTCTTGGCAAATGCCTTTGCATTGGTTCGTCTGGTGCCAGTCCAAGAATTTCACCTTTACCGACACTACAAGAGAGCCCCCCCACCATCCCCCCGCCACGGCCCACTTAATCCTGGCCACATTCCGAAAACCAACAAAATAAAACCGCGCTACTAGGTCCGCAGTCACCACCACATTACCACCAACGCCGTTACTGTTAAGGTGCATATAACCACGGACACGTGGAGAGGACACGTAGTGCCTCAAAAACATCCCCCTCCTCCTCCAACAGGGAAAACATTCTTGGCAAATGCCTTTGCATTGGTTCGTCTGGTGCCAGTCCAAGAATTTCACCTTTACCGACACTACAAGAGAGCCCCCCCACCATCCCCCCGCCACGGCCCACTTAATCCTGGCCACATTCCGAAAACCAACAAAATAAAACCGCGCTACTAGGTCCGCAGTCACCACCACATTACCACCAACGCGGTTACTGTTAAGGTACATATTACCAGTCTGACTGGGGCATGCAGAGACACCTTGACAGAATGAATAGTGTGTGGCACATAGGTTCCCCATTGCTATGCCCACGTGTGCAGCTCCTGATGGCGGTGGCACAGGATTCTATTTCTCATTGCTTCTGTACAGCATTGTGGGCTATCGCCCCACCACTTTTAAAGAGGGTCGCTGCCTAGCCGTGCCAACCCCTCTGCAGTGTGTGCCTGCGGTTCCTCGTCATGGCAGACGCACTTCTAAATAGACATGAGGGTGGTGTGGCATGAGGGCAGCTGAAGACTGCGCAGGGACACTTTGGTGTGCGCTGTGGGGGGGAGGGGGGGGGGCGGTTGGTCAGCATGTAAGCCAGGAGAAGTGGCAGTGGAGTGTCATGCAGGCAGTGATTGTGCTTTGTTGGAGGTAGTGTGGTGCTTAGCTAAGGTATGCATTGCTAATGAGGGCTTTTCAGAAGTAAAAGTTGTTGGGAGGGGGGGGGGGGCACTCTTGCCGCTATTGTGGCTTAATAGTGGGACCTGTGAACTTGAGATGCAGCCCAACACGTAGCCCCTCGCCTGCCCTATCCGTTGCTGTGTCGTTCCCATCACTTTCTTGAATTGCCCAGATTTTCACACATGAAAACCTTAGCGAGCATCGGCGAAATACAAAAATGCTCGGGTCGCCCAATGACTTCAATGGGGTTCGTTATTCGAAACGAACCCTCGAGCATCGCGAAAAGTTCGTTCCGAGTAATGAGCACCCGAGCATTTTGGTGCTCGCTCATCTCTACTATCTGCCCAAAAACACTCACTGACTAGGGCATAAATTGTGGGCTGAGGCCAATATGTATTTTCTCTCGCGTTACCACAGATATCTTTGAAACTCATTTGGGCCACTGAAGAGGAGCTTTACTGGCTTAAGGAGACGTTCACAGCTGCACTAGCATCAGAGTCCGCTCTATGCCTGCGTTTACTGAGGGTGTGTGCAGTGGCCTATGTCCTCGCGGAGTGAAAGTCTGCCATGTTTGGGCACTATAATTTCTTCATGTGTATTACTTTTTTTGGGTTCCTTCTGCCTGCCTATGCTGTGGGGGCACAAAGACTTCCCATTGCGATGTTTTACCTGTCGGGCACCAAGTCACTGACTGAGTTGGGTAAGGTGCAGAGTGCAGATGGCTTTCCCCTTGCGGTGTCGATTGAGCAATCCGAAACTAATACAGAATGAATAGTGTGAGGGGACCCGGATTGCCCATTGCTATGTAACTCGCGGCACCTTGGGTCACACAGTGTGTTGCTGGGACCGAGCCTGACCCTGGTCCCGCTCACATACTTCCCACACAGGCTACAGCGGGTCCTGGTCATGGTCTCTTGGCCTTGTAAGGCCA
Source organism: Eleutherodactylus coqui (assembly GCF_035609145.1). NCBI lineage: Eukaryota > Metazoa > Chordata > Amphibia > Anura > Eleutherodactylidae > Eleutherodactylus > Eleutherodactylus coqui. Next base: position 236,564,268 of record NC_089837.1, on the reverse strand, counting down.
CCTCCTACTCCTGCTTGGGGTCAGGGGATCAGCACTGGGCATTACGTATTTGCTCTCGTGTTACCACAGTTATCTGATACACTGGTTTGGGCAAAAGAAGAGGAGCGTTACTGCATTAATGAGACGATCAATGCTGTGCTAGTATCGAAGTCCCCTTATGATTGCTGAAGCTGTTGGGTGAGACCTATGTCCCGGGGGAACTGCAACTGCGGCAGGTTGGGCCTGTGGAACTTTTTCCTGCTAATCCAGTCATTGGAGCAGTGAAAGAAAATGTAACTGATTTAATGTGCCCGTCACAGATGAACTCGCATCGAAGTCCGCTTCATGCCTATGATTGCTGAAGCTGTTGGCCGAGGCCTATGTCCCGGGGGAACTGCAATTGCGCTTTATTGGAATGAAGATTGAACGTCAATTTCTCATTGATTCCCAACTGCATTGTGGGCTATCCCCCCCCTCTTTAAAGAGGGTCACTACCTGGCCCTGCCAACTCTCTGCAGTGTGTGCCTCCAGTTCCTCCTCATGGCAGACGCACTTATAAATAGACATGAGGGTGGTATGGCTATGCAGCCAGCGTGTGGCATGAGCGCAGCTGAAAGCTGCGCAGGGACACTTTTGTGTGTGCTGTGGACGCTGGGTCGTGCGGGGGGTTGGGCAGCATGTATCCCAGGAGAAGAGGCAGCGGTGTGACCTGCAGGAAGTGATTGTGCTTGGTTGGATGTAGTGTGGTGCTTAGCTAAGGTGTGTCTTGCTAATAAGGGTTTGTCTGAAGTAAAAATTGTTAGCGGGGGGGGCACACTCTTGCCACTATTGTGGCTTAATAGTGAGACCTGGAAGCCTGAGATGCAGCCCTGCATGCTGCCCCTGCCCTGCCCTATCTGTTTATGTGGCGTTTCCATGACTTTCGTATGTTTTCCAGATTTTCACAAGTGAAAACCTAAGCGGAGCATCGGTCATATACAAAAATGCTCGAGTCGCCCATTGACTTCAATGGGGTTAGTTACTCGAAACGAACTCTCGAGCATCGCAGAAAGTTCGACTTGAGCAAAAAGCACCCGAGCATTTTGGTGCTCGCTCATCTCTAGTACCAATAAAAACTATAGCTTGTCTCGCAAAAAAATTAGCCCTCACAGAGCTCCATCCATGGAAAAATAAAAAAGTTATAGGACTTTTGAATGTAGCGATTTAGAAAAAAAAGATTTCCAAGAAAAGGGGTTTTATTGCAGAAAAGTGGAAACATCTTAAAAAAATAAGACTTTTGGTTTCCTTGTAATTGTACCGTTCCGCAGAAAAATGTATTGTGTTATTAAAAAAATAAATAAATCAATAAAGTCTATGTACCCAAAAATGGCACCGATAAAAACTACAGTTCGCCACGCAAACAAACAAGCCCTTATACTGTCATGTCGACGGAAAAATAAAAGAGTTATGGCTTTTGAAAAATACAGATTAAAATCCGCCAAAAATCGTTGCGTCCTTAAACCCAAAATAGGCCATGCCCTTAAGGGGTTAAATAAATATTAAGAAATTGAACAGCACAGAATTTAGATCTATTTAGACTGAAAGCACAAAATATTGGTTGATGATGAATATTCACTTTTATTATGAAGATAAGAGAACTCTAGGATGCATCTACTTCTTTGAGGTCCCACAAAACTTTGATTGGCAGATCTCCCATCTTCTCTTTGTAGACTTTATCAAACATCTCGTTTTGTGCCACCGTCATCATATTTTTCCAATCACCAACAATCCCTGGTAAAGAGTATAAATAAGCTGAGACAGTGGATTTCTATAACAATATAGTTAAAAAAATTAGATTAAAGTCCACATCTAGAGATGAGCGAGCGTACTCATTGGAGTTTGATGCTCGTTCGAGTATTAGGGTGCTCGAGATGCTCGTTACTCGAGACGAGCACCACGCGGTACTCGTCTTGATTAAACGAGCACTGACCATTGCCGGCTCCATTGAAAGCAATGGGCTGCTGGCGATCTCAGAATGAATTTTCGGGAAGGGCTTAAAAATATAAGCCCTTACCTGAAAATCATCCTAAGGGTGCGTTCAGACGAGCGTGTTTTGGTGCGTGCATACGCATGCACAAAAACACGCTTGTATTTACAGCACTGCATTCCCTTATGGTGTGTGCACATGTCCGTACTTTGCAGGTGCGTGCCTGCAAAGATAGGACATGCGTGCACCATAGGGAATGCACACATTGTTTTCAATAGAGCTGCGGCTGCTGCCGGCGGCTCCATTGAAAACAATGGCCTGCTGGCTCTCTGCATTCCTTTTCAGGGAAGGACTTTACATATAAGCCCTTCCCTGAAAAAGAAAGATTTTAGTGTAAAAAAGAATAAAAATGCAGGCATTCTCTTCAATAGAGCCGTTGCTGCTGCCGGCGGCTCTATTGAAGACAATGGCCTGCTGGCTCCCTGCATTCCTTTTCAGGGAAGGACTTTACATATAAGCCATTCCCTGGAAATGAATTAAAAGTGATTTAAAAAACAAAAAAATAGATACTCACCTCCCTTCAGCTGCCGGGGCACAGCCGCGTCTTCTCCTGCTGTCCCCTGCACTGTGGTGCTGAACTGCTGATCTATCACCAGCCGGGGATTCAAAATCCCAGCATGCTGAAAGAGCTGAATGTGATTGGCTGAGGTGCTCAGCCAATCAGAGGGAGCTCTCACTCACACCCATTCATGAATTCATGAATAGGTGAGTGCTGCCTCTGATTGGCTCAGCACAGGTACCGATCAGGGACAGCTCTCAGCTGTCAATCAGAGGCAGCACTCACTCACCCATTCATGAATTTATGAATGGGTGTGAGTGAGAGCTGCCTCTGATTGGTGAGGCTGTGACCAATCAGAGGCAGCTCATTCAGCAGTCGGGGATTTTAAATCCCCGGCTGCTGAATACTACTCAGAGCAGTTCAGGAGAACTGCCGGCCAGACACGACTGAACTCCGGCTTCACCGGAAAGGTGAGTATACATTTTCTTTTCATTTGTACACATTTTAGGATGATTTTCAGGTAAGGGCTTATATTTTTAAGCCCTTCCCGAAAATTCATCCCGCGCTCGCCGGCAGCCCATTGCTTTCAATGGAGCCGGCTATATTGCCGACTCCATTGAATTCAATGGGCTAACATCGTACTTCTCTACCACAGCTGTTACAGCTGTGGCAGAGGAAAACGATCTTTATGCTGACAGTGCGGGGGGGGGGGGGGGTGGTCTCACTCCCGCGCTCGCCGGCAGCCCATTGCTTTCAATGGAGCCGGCTGTATTACCGGCTCCATTGAATTCAATGGGCTAACATCGTTCTTCTCTGCCACAGCTTTTACAGCTGTGGCAGAGGAGAACGATCTTTATGCTGACAGTGCGGGGGGGGGGGCACTCTTGCCGCTATTGTGGCTTAATAGTGGGACCTGGGAACTTGAGATGCAGCCCAACATGTTGCCCCTCACCTGCCCTATCCGTTTCTGTGTCGTTCCCATCACTTTCGTGAATTTCCAAAATGTTCACAAATGATATACAAAAATGCTCGAGTCGCCCATTGACTTCAATGGGGTTCGTTACTCGAAACGAACCCTCGAGGATCGCGGGAAGTTCGACTCGAGTAACGAGCACTCGAGCATTTTGGTGCTCGCTCATCTCTATCCACATCCTTACCAGCATATTAAGAAACAGATTCCAGTGACATTTTTAGCAAGTGCACTTACAGCCATTACATTTTCCTTCAATAGATGTAATGAACCCTACGGTCGGTCTCACGCCATTGGATTTGTATTGCAGATTCTGCAATTGGCATCCACGTAGACTTTCCGCTGCAAAACGCAGGCACTGAAAGGCATGTAGTTTCAATTTTTCCTCCACACTTGCGGATGCAAACTGCGTATTCTGCGAATGGAAGAAAAATTGAAGCCTGCTCTATTTTGCTGCTGAATCCGTGCACACCACCTCTATTGATGTCAATGGAGGCATATGACCCCCAGCCCATTTGCAACTAACATTGCATATGCACTGCGAGTATCCGCATCATTGCTAAGTGGCAGCGCGGGAAATACAAACAATAAACCCTGTACTGCGTATGACCGCTGCGAGCCTCTGTGGTCATGCACAATACAGTTAATTGCCGAATGTAGAGTTACTAGCCGGACTTACAGCCAGAGTCTGCTGCAGGCCTCACGCATGCATAATCCAACCGGGTCGTGTGAACCCCGCCTAACACAGATATCCAGGGAAACTGATAGACACTCACTACACAGCAGGGAGAGCATTCTCAGGAAATATGTATGCATACTTCTAAGCAATTAGTCTATGACGGAACATTTGGAAGTATTTCCCTTTTAATATTGTTTAAATGCATTTTACACAATCCAGCAACTTTCTCTTAGTGCTCCACATTCACACTTGCTGCAGTGACTGCGGCTAATGTTGTATTTTTCCCACCAAGCCTGTCTGTCATTAGAGATGAGTAAGGCCACAATCTCAGGGACAACTTGTATCAAACGGCACATGGAGACAAATCTGTGTGCTGACCGATCTCCACGGACAGTGGACATGCATGCCCTATTCTCATCCGTTATATGGACCAGAATAGGACATGCTATGATTCTTATTTCACATGGACTGTTGGTCCATGTCAGAACTAGCACATATGAAAAGCGTAATAGGAGACAATTAGTCCATGCACTGTTCATGAAATAAACGGACAGTACACGGACGGGAAATACAGCCATCTGAATGCTGCCTTAGGGTACATGCACATGACCTTTTTTCCATCTGATCGAAAAATCAGTCTGAAAATCAGTCAGAAACAGCACCCATTTATTTGAATGGGTGTATGCACTCAGGCTTTTTTAAAAATCAGTTGAATAGTTTGAGTAAAAAAAACTTCCACTTGCCCTATTCTTCTCAGATTTTTGGACGAGAGTAGCACATGCCGATGTGCAGTCTACCACACTTCAGAGAGCATATAGATGGAATCTCGTGCGGAGGTTCTTATTCATCCATGTGCAAGTAGCCTGATGCCTTAGAATACCTGCACTTGGACGAATAAAAAGTTGTACTTGAGATTCCCAAGCATAACTCAGTTCGGTCAGCACTCGGACATCTTGTCCCTGTGTTATTCAATGTGCGGGAGATAAAACCTTTCTCACCTGAAAGTCGGATAAAAATAGGTCATTCTATGATGTTTTTACTTAGACTATTCATCCAAGTTAAAAATTGCCCTTCTGCATACACCCTTCAAAATAATGGGTACTATTTCCGTCCAATCTGCATTCTGGGTAGAGTGAAGAATCACTGTGAGCTGGAACTTAGTAGCATGTCGTAGGCTATATCATCACTAGAATTCTTGATTTTTAGAAGTTTGAATATGGACAACAACTTGTCCATGTTCAATCTACTATATGTTAACAAACCTACCAGAGGAAAAGCCATACTTCAGATGATGGAAATGCAAGCTTACTTTTATACTGGAGGAAAATGTGTAAAGTCTTCAGGAGAGAACAGCTACATTGAAACACATTAAGGAAGATGAGGATTTCCTAAAAACAAATGTAGTGTATCTCCAAAAGCAGATGAACAGAAGCATGTGACCCAAAGATACAGGAGGATCAGAAGTCAGTCAGCACCCATCAGGAACAGGTAACAGGCTCTCATGCAGGAGAATAACGAAGAGCTACATCAAAAAATTACTTTTTTCCCCACAAAGTCTAGTAAGTCTGTTAAGCACTAAGAATCCTCTTGGATGGAGAAAAAAAGTGTTGTTGTGAAGAAAAGGATAGTGCTGGTTGTGGGGGATTCCCTATTGTGAGGAGCAGAGGCCGCTGTCTGCAGACCTGACACAAACTCATAAGAGGTGTGCTGTCTTCCAGGTGCACAAATCAAAGATGTGTCTGATAGGCTATCAAGCTTCCACAGTTCTACAAAAAACTACCCATTCCTAGTAGTACATGTAGGGACAAATGACACTGCAAAAAAGGACTTTGCAACTATCAGCAGAGACTTTAACCCCTTAATAACGTGGCCGCTTTTGTTTTTTTCCCCATTTTCATTTTTCCTCCCCCGTCAAAACAAAACGTAACTCCTTTATTTATCCATCGACGTTGCTATATGAGGGCTTGTCTTTTGCAGGACGAGTTGTATTTTTAAATGGTGCCATTTACTGTACCATATAATGTACTGAAAAACTTTTTAAAAATTCTACGTGGAGTAAAATGAAAAAAAATGGCATTCTGCCATCTTTCAATGCGTCTTGTTTCTACGGCGCACAAACTGCAGCAAAAATTACATGATCTTTTTATTCTATGGGTCAGTACGATTACTACGATACCAAACTTGTATAGTTTATTTACTGTACTACTCTTTTTTTTTTCAAAGACATTTAATTTTTTTCAATTATTTTCTGCTGCCATATTCTGCGCGCAATAACTTTTTTATTTTTCCATCAATGTAGTATTGCGAGAGCTTATTTTTTGCTGGATGTCCTGTCATTTACGTTAGTTCCAATTCGAAAGACATACGACTTTTTGATCGCTTTTTATGGCATTTTTTTCTGGGAGACAAGGTTACTGAGAAAGCGCATTTCTGGTGTTCTTATTTTCGGACGATCCTCACCGTGTGGGGAAAATAATGCACTACTTTGATAGATGGGACTTTTACGGATGCGGCGATACCAACTATGTATTTTTATTTTATGATTTAGATTTTTTAATTATAGATATGGGAATGCTTAACTTCCAAAAAAGGCTAAGCGGAGACTTAATAGCTGTCTACAAATATTTGAAGGGCTGTCGCAGTGCAGAGGGATCAGCCTTTTTCCATTTGCACAAGAAAGAAAGGACTACAAGCAATGGGATGAAACTGAAAGGGAGCAGACACAGATTAGATATTAGAGAAAAAACTTTCTGACAGTGAGGGTGATTAATGATTAGAGCAGGTTGCCATGGGAGGTTGTGAGTTTTCCTCAAAGGAAGTCTTCAAATAGAGGTTGAACAGACATCTGAATGGCATTATTTAGTGATCCTGCATTGAGCAGGTTGTTAGACCTGTTGACCCTGGAAGTTCCTTCCAACTCTACCATTCTATGATTCTTCAAAGGAAAGTTTGGACTTTATTCATTATTAGAGTTGTCTAGAAACAGTTTATACCACTCTCCCCATAAACATGCCCAGCCAGCAGTGATCCCAGTATGTTCACCACATTACTGCTGCGCCGTTATAGCGCATCATTCCTCACAGCCTATATAAAAAGATTGCCAGGGGAACACATCAGCTTAAGTCCTAGATTGGTGGAGATTTAAGAGGTAACTGCCTTTTCTTTTTTCTTTTTTACGGTTTTTGATCTTTTTTTAATTCAATTTTCAAACAATCCTATCATTTTACTTTACCTTTACGTAGAAAATTTCCTTTAGTATGGTCCAATATATCATTTGGAAGAAAAGTATAATTAGCAAGAGGATCTTCTTTCATGTTTTTAAAAGTTGCTTTTTCCACCACGGTGTCTATGTCTTTCTCATTGAGCTTTATATCCACAAATGTGCATATTTTCCGTACAGCAGATCGAAGGTCCTGAAACAGACATTAATTAATAACCACAAAACACACAGATAGGAGAATTATTCTCACAAATGTTTTATCGTGACCAAAAATCATGACCATCTGAAGCATTGGATGCCAATGCATTTGTTAAGATGGGCAATTTTCCAGCCTGTAAAATCGTCCGACCGGAAAAGATAGCACATATATGCGGCCTGCCTATCAAAGTGTTGCAAGTTGTTGTCCCCCCCTTGGGACTAAAAAAAAAGTAAAAATAAGAACAATAAAGTTTTACAAATTATTTTAAAAAAGTAAAAATGATTCAATAAAAGGCTGTGATTGGTTCCTCGAGCGCTGGCTCTAAATGGCTTAATCACGTGCTCGGAACCAATCAGAGGCAGAACTTCCTGGAGGTGGGTATTTTCAAAGTCCCAACCAGAAAGCTCTGCAGGAGAACTGCAAGCAACTACCGTGGGAGCTTCAGGGGAGATGCGCGGGAAGATAATAGCGCCAGATAGGTGATCTATTTGTTTTTTTTATGCAGCTAGGGATTAGTTTAGGGCTTTTACAGTAGGATTTCCTATTGCAAAAGTTGCATCACATCACACGAAAACCACGTTTTTGTGCCATGCAATGCTACACATGAGAAGGCTCCATAGGAAAACACGAGCAATAAAAAAATCGTAAATTGCGGCAGTATACAGCATGCTGCGATACTGCAATGGCGCAGGTTACAAAACATTACTCGTGTGGAAGAACTCATAGAAAATCATGGGCTCTACATACATGAAATTTGTAGCACTGTGGCATTGTGACAAAATCTTGTGAGAAAATCTTGAATGTGGAAGCAGCTTTAGGCCTCTTTTACATGGGCTACAAAATCTCGCGATTTTGTAGAGATGCGACATCGGTACAAAATGCATTTATGTGAAGCCCATGGTTTTCAATGGGTTCTTTCACATGAGCGATTTTTTGTAGTCTGAAAGAATCCATTGGAAACCATTAGCTGCACAAACATGTGTTTTGTAGCCTGTTTGAAAGAGGCCTTATCCTCTTATTGGACTGGGAAGATGGAATTAGGCATGACAACGGAGACAGATTTGCTGTGTTTGGCCATGAAGTCCTAACATAGATGTAAATTCCAAGTGGATGCTATAGTTGTCAAATTCACTTTATATACTGCACAGCTTGTTATTATCTAATAAACCAATAATTACCTTTTTCATTTCCTCATATGTCAAAAATAGTATGTTGAAATCTTCTTTGTGCGTGTACCAGCCGCTAATATGATCAAACCACGAACCACCTAAGACTGTAAAATAAGATTAAATGTATCATTATAAATGCAGAAAGTTTTCTAAACTTTGTGAATCCCTTTTACTTTAGAACTCTGTATGGTTTTAAGGGCCTAATGTGCTTGATTTTAAAAGTGCAGATTCACTTTTGCGGTTTCTGTCATTTGAGTGATAAGCAACAAACTTCTGATCGTCTTTTTGCCTGCAAGTACTATTACTGATACTGCAGGTATGCAGACGTCTGGTCTGAATGAATCCCCTTCCGTCTATCTGTCTGCAGACGCCTAATCAGAATTAATTCTCTTATGTCCATTGTTGTGCAGATGCCTGGTTTGAATTAATTCCCTTCTGTCTGATGGTGTGCGGACGCCTGAATCCAGGTCTTGTTTGCTGTTATGTGTCATCCTTATCTGTCGTGCATAAGAAACATATGTGGACATCTGTATGTTGAATACCTATGTGGCTCCCCGTTATATGTCTTGGTGTGACCCTTTTATTAGTTCATTTGTGCAGGCCAGGTGGATAAGTTTGCATGAATCTAACACCACATAAGTCGCTGGAGACATGGAACACAGAAGTAGAGAGTCACAAAGACGTGGCTGCTAGAGATATTGGTGAGTAATTTACTGTCTCACTTTTTTACTGGAATCACATCTACACTGCTCAGTCCTGTTGTACAATATTCCTTCATAATGATGTTATTTCTCTGTGTGTGCTATAGAGAGTTAGGGCACAGCATCTGTTTTCTCCATGTGCAGTCCATATAGAAATACTGTAGCAGCAGTATTTTCCTTCAAGCTCAAAGAAAACTGAAAATTAGAGATACAGCCTGCAGTGGGGAAAATTGCTGATAAATACAACTCATTATAAGGTCAGATATAGTGTTATAGCTCATGAACACACAGCAGCTTATTCTGAAAAGTCACCCATAAAGCTGGGCAAGCTTTAAGGAGAAATTGAGTGGATGTGAATCTGCTGTGCCACAGAACCAATTTGTCTTAAGACTTGATCTGGAGGTTGTACCTGGGGTTCCCAGATTTTTACCCTTTACCCCACCAATCAGATTCTGGTTTTCACTGCAGGAGACAGTTCATTGTGCCAGAGAGTCACAGTCATGAGGCTGCTAATGAAAATGGTAAAAGTTACAGTAATACAGTACTAGGGAATGTAAGTAGAGATGTGCTCATAGAACACAGCCGAGGTAAGAAAAAGTGGAATAGTTTCATAACAGTTAGACAGCCCAAGGTTCAGGGCAGGCAGTAGAGAGAGTAAGCATAGTCAATTAACAAGCTGAGGTTGGGAGTAGAAAAGACAGGAAAGCTGAGTGTTATGGTCATGAATTAGAACCAGGAGAGCAGAGAGAGCACCTTAAAGGGGTTGTCCCGCGCCGAAACGGGTTTTTTTTTTTTCAACCCCCCCCCCCCCCCCGTTCGGCGCGAGACAACCCCGATGCAGGGGTTAAAAAAGAACACCGCACAGCGCTTACCTGAATCCCCGCGCTCCGGTGACTTCTTACTTACCGGTTGAAGATGGCCGCCGGGATCTTCTCCCTCGGTGGACCGCAGGGCTTCTGTGCGGTCCATTGCCGATTCCAGCCTCCTGATTGGCTGGAATCGGCACGTGACGGGGCGGAGCTACACAGAGCTGGCATCCTGCATCCTAATTTGGCCATTAGACGCCGAAAATTAGGCGGGCTCCATGGAAACGAGGACGCTAGCAACGGAGCAGGTAAGTGAAAAACTTCTTATAACTTCTGTATGGCTCATAATTAATGCACAATGTACATTACAAAGTGCATTAATATGGCCATACAGAAGTGTATAGACCCACTTGCTGCCGCGGGAAAACCCCTTTAACACCTTTGTATGCTAGAAGACTAAATTTTTAGCCATCTATCAATGGAGAAGAGTCTGTCTGGATTTGCTAGGGACTGGAAAGCTGGGTGCACGTGTTGTGTCTTTAAGAGGGACATTAGGGAAGTGAATAAGTGGCTCCGGGGGTGGTGTAGAAAGGACGGGTTTGGGGTCTTGGAGAACTGGGCTAAGTTTGCTGTCAGCTGTAGGTTCTACCGTAGGGATGGGCTGCCTCTCAATGGGGAGGGTGAATCTGTGCTGGGGGAGAGGATGGCTAGAAGGTTGTAGGAATGTTTAAACTAGGGACTGGGGGGAGGACCGCAAGAGATATAGGTGGGAAGATAGTGTAGACAGAGTTCTAGGATTAAGCAATGGAAATGGGGGCCGAGCGAGTAATAGAACCATAAGTAGCATAATGAATACAAATAACAACCGAACATGTGGAGTCTCTATGGGTGGAAATACAGGGAGGAAAGACTAATAAAATCTTGATAGGGGTTTTCTATAGGCCACCAAAAATAACAGAAAAAAATTAAAACTTATTACTAAGACAAATAAAATAAGTGTCAAACCAAAATAAAGTAATTATTATCGGGGATTTTAATAATCCAGATATAATATTGGAAGATGAAACCTGCGAATATCACAAGGGCGATAAATTCTTGAGAACAATTAAAGATAACTACCTTACCCAATTTGTATGGGAGCCAACTAAAGGGAGGACCATTCTGGACTTATTATTACCCAACAGACCGGACAGAATCAAGGGGGTGCAGGTTGAGGGGCACTTGGGAAGTAGTGACCACAATATAATAATTTCCAGCTGTTATTCAATAGGAAGCCTTACCAGGGAGCGACAAAAAAACCTGAACTTTAGTAAGGCAAAGTTTGATGAGACAATGTCCTCAAAAATAACAGTGATTGGGAGAAGTTTAAAAACATCCTAAATACCTCATGTGAACAGTTCATACCCTTCAAAAACAATAGAAATGCAAATTGAACTAAACCAATGTGGCTCAGCAAGTCAGTAAGGGTGGCAATAAGTAAAAAAAAGAAAGCATTTAAAGTACTAAAACATCTGGGCAGTAAAAAAATATAAGGAAAAAAAACTAAATATGTAAGGATAAGATAAAAACTGCCAAGGAGGAGCCAGGGAGACTGACAAAAGAGCAAAAATAACCCTAAACTATTTTTCAGTTACATAAATGATAATTTTCACTGAAAGCACTGGTCCTTTAACAAATAATGCAAGAGAAACCTTGGAAGATGATGCAGGGAAGGTAAATCTATTAAATATTTTTTTCTCAAGTGTATTTACAAAAAAAAAAAAAGGCACACGAGATGCAGGGGAATAAAATGACTCCCTTCAGTCTCACTTCAATAATTAGAAAAATATTCGAGGGGTTTCTCAGAGACGCCATCCTGGAATACCTCAAGGAAAACAACTGCATAACTGTCCATCAGCATAGGTTAATGAGGGGTCGACCATGTCAAACCAACTTGATCAGCTTCTCCAACAAAATAAGTTCTAAGGTGGAGGTGGAAGCGTCTATTGATCTTATATATGTGGATTTTTCTAAAGCTTTTGACACCGTGCCGCATAATAGTTTGATATATAAAATGAAATAGCTCGGTCTGGGTGAAAACATGAGTAGCCGGGTAAATAACTGGCTCAGAGATAGAAAGCAGAGGGTGAAAATAAATTGTTTTGTACTCTGATTGGGCCACCATTGCTAGCAGAGTGCCACTGGGTTCAGTATTAGGCCGCATTCTGTTCAATATATTTATCAATGACCTCATAGAGGGACTGCACAGTAAAATATCAATATTTGCACACAATAATAATATAATTTAATTAATACAACGGAGTACAATGGACCTGGATAAGCTGGGGCTTGCGTAGGAAAATGGCAAATGAAGTTCAATGTTGATAAATGCAAGGTTATGCACATGGGCAGGAGGAACAGATGTCACCAATATACACTAAATGGGGTACTGCTAGGGAAACGTGATATGAAAAAAGACCTGGGGGTACTAGTGGACTGTCGACTTAACTGGAGCAATCAATGGCAGTCAGTTACTGCAAAGGCAAATAAAGCCTTAGGCTGGGTTCACACAGGGCAGAATTGTTGCGGTTTAGCTGCGTTTTTTTCCGTTACGGTTTTGCCGCAGAAGAACTGCTTCTGCGGCAAAACCGCTTCGAAGATTATTTTTGTCTTGTGGATTTTCTTGCGGGAAAATACGCAAACGGTTTTTTCCGCAGCGCTTTTTTACTCTTGCAGCGTATTTTGTTCCGTATTTTGCTGCGTCCATAGAGGTCTATCGACAAAAAAGCAGTGCGGAAAAGACAAAAGAATGGACATGCTGTGTCTTGAAAAACTGCGCTGCAGTTGCTTTTCCGCACTGCGGCTGTGCGGGAAAAATCCGTCCTGTGAGAACAGCTTTTTCCCAAACACATTTCAACTGCATTGCACTGCAAACGCAGCGGTTTTGCCGCAGTGCAGATGTGCAACGGCAAACCGCGACAAAACCACAGCAAATCCGCCCTGCGTGAACCCAGGCTTAGGGTGCATTAAAAGAAGTATACGGGCGAGGGACGAGAACATTATTCTTCCACTATATAAGGCACTTGTCAGGCCTCATACTGAATACTGTGTACAGTTGTGGACACCGGTACTCAGGAAAAACATTGCAGGGTTTAAGGGGGTTCGAAGAAGAGCAACTTAATTAATAAAAGGAATGAGAGGACTGGAATACCTAGAGAGGCTATCAAAACTGGGATTATTCACCCTAGAAAAAAGACGGTTAAAGGGCAACCAAATAACTATATATGAATACATTAGGGGACAATACAATGATCTCTCCCATGATCCCCATCACTAACACAGAAAGGGGTTCTTTACTGTAAGAGCAGTGAGACCGTGGAACTCTCTACCTGAGGAAATATAGTGATGGCAAAATTGATAGAAGATTTTGAGAGGGGGCTAGACATCTTTTTAGAGCACTACGATATTACAGGATATGGACATTAAATTAAACAGCAACGTTGGTGATCCGGGTCTTGGAGTCAGGGCTCAGTCACATGGGCTTTTTGTCGCACGATTTTTTGTGCACATAACTGATGCGTTAAAAAAAAAATGCGTGCCCTAAGCGCGTGGAACGGCAAAAATACGCTGCTAGCAGAGTTTATCCACAGAAAAGGGCTCGGTCACACGGGCGTTTTGATGCTCAAAAAGAGCGCTGTCACAGAGCAGCGCGATATTCTCACATTGAATTCAATGAAGCCAGCAATAAAGTGCAGAGACCAATCAGAGGCAGCTCTCGCCTGCTGAATACTACAGAGAACAGTTCAGGAGAAGAGCTGGCTGCACGCGGCTGAGCCCTGGCAGCTGCAGAGAGGTGAGTATAGATTTTGTTTTATTTTTTTCACTTTTTTAAGATGGTTTTGAAGCCCTTATATTTGAAGCCCTTCCCCGAAAATTACTACAGCACTTGCTGGCAGCCCATTGCTTCATGATGATTCAATGGGAGAACATCGTTCTCCTCTGCCACAGCTGAGACAGCTTTGGCAGAGGATCACGATCTTCAGTACAAGTTCTCAATGGGGTGGGCGCTGCTGCCGCAGGCCCCACTGGGCGCAAGGTGAAACCCCTGCATCCGACAGCATCCAGGGGTTTGACATACACAGAACACTGATTTGCCACAGAATGCAGTTACATGCATTATGCAAAATGTTGTGACCTATAATTTTCGCCGCATGCGTTTGTGCGCATGTAAAATTCGCACATGTGACCGCTTCCATTGAAAAGCATTGGGTCTATATAGATGTGGATCACAAACGCAACTGTCAGACGCGCGTACAAACGCCCGTGTGACTGAGCCCTCAGGTAGTATCTTCTCAAATGTTGATCCAGGAATTATTCTGACTGCCACTATGGAGTTGGGAAGGAATTTTTCCCCCAAAATGGACTAAATTGGATTCTACCTCATTGTTATTGAGAGTTCTCATTAACAGCTAACGAATGCAAATTCAGCATCTTAACCCTGTTATCTCTTTTTATCTCCTATCTTCGCCTGTTCCTCGAAAGAATATGCTACACTGTACCATAAAAGTGCTTCTTGCTCATGCTTCTGAAAGTGGAGGGACTATATAAAATACTATAATTCCTAAATGGTTGATGCAATTTTTACTTAAACTTCTTGAATTAAAGCTGAAAGTCTGCATTTCAATAACATGTTGGTGGCTTTGTTTTTTAATCCATTGCAGTGGCGTACAGAGGCGAAATTGTGAATATTGTGTCACTATTAGAGATGAGCGAACGTACTTGGTAAGGGCGATTTCGCAATCGAGCACCGCGATTTTCGAGTACTTACCGAAAGGTACTTACTCGCCCTTACCGAGTACGTTCGCTCATCTCTAGTCACTATCCAAATACTTCAGTATTTGATATTGTGATGTTATACACTATGGCTTAAGAAGACAGAGATTTAAAAATGATGGTTAGAATACATTGTAACACTAATAATAATGCTTCTGAGATTTAATTTATATGATCATAAATCCCTCTGGAATGTGAAAATGAATGTAGAACCGAGCATGTTTGACCAGCTAACTGGACTACAGGTTGTAACCCCATGCAGTGAGCTATAGACATCATATTTTTGTGCCACTAAGTGATGAGTGGTTATGTGAGAAACTAAAAAGATTTGATTGCTTTACATTGAGGAGTTTTACTTTGTACCTCATACTTTCAATAGAGGTTAAATCTTTCCAATTGAAATCCCCTTTTAAATGTATTTTGCTGCCCATGGTTTTACTTCAGATGAAACAAATATTATTTTCATAATCACATCAAAGACTTCATTCAGGTGTTGTTGGCATCCATCATTTGATGGATCCATTGGAGCATTATGAAAAAACTGGTGATGGACGGCGCTCTAACCACTATGATGAATTACCAAGTACTTTATACTTGTAAAAGTGCAAAAATATGCAGAGTGGGACTTACCCGGTGTAGGTGGGGGAGCCCCACAGGTGAGTCCCCCACCTAGCACCTCCACGTCCTGGTAGGCGTTGTATCCAAACTTGTTGAAAGACCTTGTCCTGGTTTCCTATAACTCCTCTCTCCTCAACAGGAAAGGGGGAGGGGGGCAAGCCGTGGCCGGTCACAACCCTGGACAGGGATGCGAGCGTGCAGTAGTGGGTGAAGAAAAAAGTAAAAAAGGGTCCAGCGCTCCCAGGAAAACCCTCTGTTCCAAATTAATCCAGGATTTCTTATCAAAGTACAAAGGATTCTTTATTAAAGCATGTCCGACGCGTTTCGTCGCACAACTGCGACTTTCTCAAGTGGGAAAAGTCGCAGTTGTGTGACGAAACGCGTCGGACATGTTTTAATAAAGAATCCTTTGTACTTTGATGATAAGAATTCGTGGATTAATTTGGAACAGAGGGTTTTCCTGGGAGCGCTGGACCCTTTTTTACTTTTTTCTTCACCCACCATTGGAGCATTATGGGCTTCCTACATAAATAGAAACCGCAAAACAGAAGAGAACAGAGTCTAAAGGTTACTTTTAGGGTACATTGATATGACTGTTCCTTTTGCATATATAATGTAAAATGATATTTGTGGGATCTAGAACTGTAGTTTCCTGGAGTGAAATTCTATTCCCACCGAATTCAAAATGTTTTTGTAATGTTTTATACAATGCACTTATGCTTTTGTATTCTCAATATGACTATAAGTCATTGCTATATGAATATATGACTTTAAATGTACTTAACCATTGTATTACAGGTGGTGGCTTTACTCTTAGCCTAAGTAAAGTATGTATGGTGGTCCACCATTGACTGGGTGATAGGCATTATCATCCTGCCCCAGGATCGCTACATGTAGGAATTGATTTATAGCTGATGGTAAAAGGCTCCCACCAAGACTAGAAACACTCTCGGGCAGTGATGGCGAACCTTTTAGAGACCAAGTGCCCAAAACTGCCACCCAAAATCTACTTATTTATAGCAAAGTGCCAACATCTCAGGGGGTAGGGCTTATCACGACGTATGATTTTACCTCCGTCATTATAAAAATGACAGGGCCGTTTTAAAATTGATAGGGAGGAACGCACTGTGTTCTACTTCCTAGCTGGAGCCATAGAGTACCATTGGTGCAGATTCTCACTGAATTTCATACTATGTGGCGCTCCCCCTCACTTCCTCCGCAGGCTTCGCGCTGTCAGCCCTCCCTGGCTTCTGATTCCCAGTGGCCTGTAGTGGCCTCACCTGACCAGGCCGCTGGGAACCAGAAGCCAAGAGGAGGTGAGGGGGAGCGCCACATAGTATGAAATCAGCAGTAGATACGCAACTGATTTCTTGTCAAAAAGAAGTCAAATAGGGAAGTTAAATGATAACCTACTTAGGGACCCAACTTGCATGGCTGATCTGTCTGAAACTTTCAGAGTCTTCCTAGAAGCTCATAGGTCTGATACTACCCCTGCGCCAATTAAATGGGAAGAACTTAAATGCGTCCTAAGAGGGATATTCATAGCTCATGGCTCAAGACTCAAGAAAGAATTGTCATTTAAACTCAATCAACTCCTGTGTTCCTTAGGGACACGAGAGGCAGCCAATAAGAAAAAGAGGTCAGACGCCCTACTAATAGAAATTACTAATATTAGACACGAGATACTCTCTATACTCGATCAAAATACATTACATATAAGAGACAGATTTCAGGCAGGATGTTATGAGTTCGGCAACAAAAGTGGGAGATGGTTGGCGAGAGCCTTACACCCTCGGATTTCCCAGGCAAACATATTTTCTATCAACTCACCCAATGGGACAGTCGCCCATGCCTCAGAAGGAATTCTGGAGGCATTTAGAACATACTCTACTAGATTGTATAACATTCTTGCCCAGCGGCGTCCAACGAGGCCAAATTAAAAGATAATATTACACAATATTTACGACAAAACATCGTCAAAATTGTCCCGGCAGAAGAGGCAGCAACCGTCGAAGAAGATATAATTTCCTCAGAGCTATCCCAAGTTCTGAAAGACTTGAAAATAGGAAAAATCCCTGGGCCGGAAGGGTTCACGCCAAGGTTCTACAAGAAGCTTGGCGGGCAACTGTCAGAACTTTTACTGGAAGCATCCCTGGTCTCTCTGCTGTACGAGTTGTTGATTGATACTGAGAGGAGATCACTTGAGATGGGAGGCGGGGTGGGAGGAGACGCTCGGGAGATGTATCACCAGAGAGCTTTGGAACAAGTCCTACATCCTCTCACACAAGATGTCCATCTCGATCAAAGCACAGGAACTAAATTACAAAATTGTGACGCAGTGGTACAGGACTCCGGAAAAACTCCAAAGAATATTCCCCTTGACCTCAAATGAGTGTTGGAGGTGCTGCTCAGAGGTGGGAACTATGTATAATATCTGGTGGAGCTGCTCGTTAATTGGGGCGACGTTGCTAGGCTATACGCAGTGTGTAGGTCCTCCCTGATCGTCACTCCTGAGATTGCTCTCCTGTCCATGTTCCCAGGTCCTATCTCTCAAGTCAAGAAGGGACTCCTGAGACATTGTATTATGGCTATGCGTTACATTATCCCCCTTCACTGGAAACAGAGGGGAGCGTTAACGAGCGCCATGTGGGCAGAGGCTCTAGATTTTATCAGGTACATGGACGAGATAAGGAGATCTGACTTGGTGATGGACCAGGGAATCGACAACTTTTCCAACACTTGGACAGTGTGGATAGATTATAGGAGCTCCGCGGTGTTCTCTAAATGGCTCGCTGATGTTTCAACATAGGAGATGACACAGCGCACTCCAACGACACTGGTGGCCAATGTCCTATTTTAATTTAATTTAATATGTGTGGGATATGGGGCAGTAAGTACCAATACCTACCTCCCACCTTCTCCTTTTTTCCTCTTCTCTCTTTCTTGTCTAAGTTTCAATTCATTATTTTCCTTTCTCTCCATTGCTACATCTTTCTCTCTCTCTTTCTTTTACCTCCTTTCCTTTTGTTCTTAAATTGTATTTGATATTTGTTATAAAGAGTTAAGTGGTATGCGACAGGTGGGCCCATATACATACATATGTACTCGCCTCTTCTTTCTACCCCTCTGACAGTTTCGTTGCAGGGTTTTCATCTTAAACTACCTTTGAGGCCTCACAACTAGAGATGAGCGAACGTACTCATCCGAGCTTGATGCTCGGGCGAATATTAAGGTGTTCGGGATGCTCGTTACTCTTAACGAGTACCATGCGATGTTCGGGTTACTTTCACTTTCATCTCTGAGACGTTAGCGCGCTTTTCTGGCCAATTGAAAGACAGGGAAGGCATTACAACTTCCCCCTGTGACGTTCCAGCCCTATACCACCCCCCTGCTGTGAGTGGCTGGGGAGATCAGATGTCACCCGAGTATAAAAATCGGCCCCTCCCGCGGCTCGCCTCAGATGCGTTGTGAGTTAGCTGAGGGAAAGTGCTATTGTGTTGGAGCTGCTGTAGGGAGAGTGTTAGGAGTGAGTGTAGGCTTCAAGAACCCCAACGGTCCTTCTTAGGGCCACATCTATCCGTGTGCAGTAGTGTGGAGGCTGCTGTTAGCAGTGTTGCACATTTTTTTTTTTTTGCAAAATCGGCCGTGCAGAGCATTGCGCCCTGCAGTAATAGTCCAGGGACAGAAGTGGTGGTTAGGCAGGGAGAGTGTTAGGAGTGAGTGTAGGCTTCAAGAACCCCAACGGTCCTTCTTAGGGCCACATTTAACCGTGTGCAGTACTGTGCAGGCTGCTGTTAGCAGTGTTGCACTTTTTTTTTTTTTTCAAAATCGGCTGTGCAGAGCATTGCGCCCTGCAGTAATACTACAGGGACAGAATTGTGTAGGCAGGGCCAGAAGACATATATTATTGATTGAATATAGTCAGTGGGCCTTCCCTTTAGAAAAAAAAAGGGAAAAATTCTATTTGGCCTGCCTCTGACAGTCCTCAGCGTTCTGGGTACGTGTGTGGTGGGTGGAGAACGTAAAAAAATCATACGCAGCCAGCTAAGTTTAACAGCAGGCTTGCGCCAATTTATTTCCTGCCTGGGAAATCACCGCTCTGCTGCAGTTAATATAACACTGCAGTTCTGTGACACACAGCAGGGCCACAGAACACATTTGTTATTGATTGAATATAGTCAGTGGGCCTTCCCTTTAAAAAAAAAAAAAGGGAAAAATTCTATTTGGCCTGCCTCTGACAGTCCTCAGCGTTCTGGGTACGTGTGTGGTGGGTGGAGAACGTAAAAAGATCATACGCAGCCAGCTAAGTTTAACAGCAGGCTTGCGCCAATTTAGTTCCTGCCTGGGAAATCACCGCTCTGCTGCAGTTAATATAACACTGCAGTTCTGTGACACACAGCAGGGCCACAGAACACATTTGTTATTGATTGAATATAGTCAGTGGGCCTTTCCTTTAAAAAAAAGGGCAAAAATTCTATTTGGCCCGCAGGCTTGCGCCAATTTATTTCCTGCCTGGGAAATCACTGGTAATACAGCATGCTGAGGGGTAGGGGTAGGCCTAGAGGACGTGGACGCGGCCGAGGACGCGTAGGCCCAAGTGAGGGTGTGGGCACAGGCCGAGCTCCTGATCCAGGTGTATCGCAGCCGACTGCTGCGCGATTAGGAGAGAGGCACGTTTCTGGTGTCCCCACATTCATCGCCCAATTAATGGGTCCACGCGGGAGACCTTTATTAGAAAATGAGCAGTGTGAGCAGGTCCTGTCGTGGATGGCAGAAAGTGCTTCAAGCAACCTATCGTCCACCCACAGTTCTGCGCCGTCCAGTGCTGCAAATCCGAATCCTCTGGCTGCTGCTCCTCCTCCTTCCTCCCAGCCTCCTCACTCCACTACAATGACACATGCTCAGGAGCGGGAAGACTCCCAGGAACTGTTCTCGGGCCCCTGCTCAGATTGGGCAGCAGTGGTTCCTCTCCCACCAGAGGAGTTTATCGTCACTGATGCCCAACCATTGGAAAGTTCCCGGGGGCCGGGGGATGAGGCTGGGGACTTCCGGCAACTGTCTCAAGACCTTTCAGTGGGTGAGGAGGACGATGACGATGAGACACAGTTGTCTTGCAGTGAGGTAGTAGTAAGGGCAGTAAGTCCGAGGGAGGAGCGCACAGAGGATTTGGAGGAAGAGCAGCAGGACGATGAGGTGACTGACCCCACCTAATGTGCAACGCCTACTCAGGACAGGTCTTCAGAGGGGGAGGCAAGGGCAGCAGCAGGGCAGGTTGCAAGAGGCAGTGCGGTGTCCAGGGGTAGAGGCAGGGCCAGACCGAATAATCCACCAACTGTTTCCCAAAGCGCACCCTCGTGCCATGCCACCCTGCAGAGGCCGAGGTGCTCTAAGGTCTGGCAGTTTTTCACAGTTTTTCACCACCGACGAACAGTGGTGTGCAACCTTTTTCGTGCCAAGATCAGCCGGGGAGCCACCACCAACAGCCTCACCACCACCAGTATGCGCAGACATATGATGGCCAAGCACCCCACAAGGTGGGACGAAGGCCGTTCACCGCCTCCGGTTTGCACCGCTGCCTCTCCCCCTGTGCCCCAACCTGCCACTGAGATCCAACCCCCCTCTCAGGACACAGGCACTACCGTCTCCTGGCCTGCACCCACACCCTCACCTCCGCTGTCCTCGGCCCCATCCACCAATGTCTCGCACCGCACCGTCCAGCCGTCGCTAGCGCAAGTGTTTGAGCGCAAGCGCAAGTACGCCGCCACGCACCCGTACGCTCAAGCGTTAACCGTCCACATAGCCAAATTTATCAGCCTTGAGATGCTGCCGTATAGGGTTGTGGAAACGGAGTCCTTCAAAAGTATGATGGCGGCGGCGGCCCCGCGCTACTCAGTTCCCAGTCGCCACTACTTTTCCCGATGTGCCGTCCCAGCCCTGCACGACCACGTCTCCCGCAATATTGTACGCGCCCTCACCAATGCGGTTAGTGGCAAGGTCCACTTAACAACGGACACGTGGACAAGCACAGGCGGGCAGGGCCACTACATCTCCCTGACGGCACATTGGGTGAATTTAGTGGAGGCTGGGACAGAGTCAGAGCCTGGGACCGCTCACGTCCTACCCACCCCCAGAATTGCGGGCCCCAGCTCGGTGGTGGTATGTTCGGTGGTGTATGCTTCCTCCACTAAACCACCCTCCTCCTCCTCCTCCTCAACCTCTGTCTCGCAATCTAGATGTGTCAGCAGCAGCAGGACGTCGCCAGCAGTCGGTGTCACGCGGCGTGGTAGCACAGCAGTGAGCAAGCGTCAGCAGGCCGTGCTATAACTACTCAGCTTAGGAGAGAAGAGGCACACGGCCCACGAACTGCTGCAGGGTCTAACAGAGCAGACCGACCGTTGGCTTGCGCCGCTGAGCCTCCAACCGGGCATGGTCGTGTGTGACAACGGCCGTAACCTGGTAGCGGCTCTGCAGCTCGGCAGCCTCACGCACATGCCATGCCTGGCCCACGTCTTTAATTTGGTGGTTCAGCGCTTTCTGAAAAGCTACCCACGCTTGTCAGACCTGCTCGTAAAGGTGCGCCGGCTCTGCGCACATTTCCGCAAGTCCCACACGCACGCTGCCACCCTGCGGACACTGCAACATCGGTTTAATCTGCCAGTGCACCGACTGCTGTGCGACGTGCCCACACGGTGGAACTCTACGCTCCACATGTTGGCCAGGCTCTATGAGCAGCGTAGAGCTATAGTGGAATACCAACGCCAACATGGGCGGCGCAGTGGGAGTCAGCCTCCTCAATTATTTTCAGAAGAGTGGGCCTGGTTGGCAGACATCTGCCAGGTCCTTGGAAAGTTTGAGGAGTCTACCCAGGTGGTGAGCGGCGATGCTGCAATCATTAGCGTCACCATTCCTCTGCTATGCCTCTTGAGAAGTTCCCTGCAAAGCATAAAGGCAAATGCTTTGCGCTCGGAAACGGAGGCGGGGGAAGACAGTATGTCGCTGGATAGTCAGAGCACCCTCCTGTCTATATCTCAGTGCGTTGAGGAGGAGGAAGAGGAGCATGAGGAGGATGAGGAGGAGGGGGAAGAGACAGCTTGGCCCACTGCTGACGGTACCCATGCTGCTTGCCTGTCATCCTTTCAGCGTGTATGGCCTGAGGAGGAGGAGGCGGAGGAGGAGGAGGAGGATCCTGAAAGTGATCTTCCTAGTGAAGACAGCCATGTGTTGTGTACAGGTACCCTGGCACATATGGCTGACTTCATGTTAGGATGCCTTTCTCGTGACCCTCGTGTTGCACGCATTCTGGCCACTACAGATTACTTGGTGTACACACTGCTCGACCCACGGTATAAGGAGAACCTTTCCACTCTCATTCCCGAAGAGGAAAGGGGTTCGAGAGTGTAGCTATACCACAGGACCCTGGCGGACAAGCTGATGGTAAAATTGCCATCCGACAGCGCTAGTGGCAGAAGGCGCAGTTCCGAGGGCCAGGTAGCAGGGGAGGTGCGGAGATCGAGCAGCATGTTCAGCACAGGCAGTGCAACACTCTTTAAGGCCCTTGACAGCTTTATGGCTCCCCAGCAAGACTGTGTCACTGCTCCCCAGTCACGGCTGAGTCGGCGGGAGCACTGTAAAAGGATGGTGAGGGAATACGTAGCCGATCGCACGACCGTCCTCCGTGACGCCTCTGCCCCCTACAACTACTGGGTGTCGAAGCTGGACACGTGGCCTGAACTCGCGCTGTATGCCCTGGAGGTGCTTGCTTGTCCTGCGGCTAGCGTCTTGTCAGAGAGGGTGTTTAGTGCGGCTGGGGGAATCATCACAGATAAGCGTACTCGCCTGTTAACCGACAGTGCCGACAGGCTTACACTCATCAAGATGAACAAAGCCTGGATTTTCCCAGACTTCTCTTCTCCACCAGTGGACAGCAGCGATACCTAAGCAATACGTAGGCTGCACCCGCGGATGGAAGCATCGTTCTGTATCACCATCCAAAACGGTGACATTTCTGCTTCATCAATCTGTGTATAATATTCCTCCTCCTCCTCCTGCTCCTCCTCCTGAAACCTCACGTAATCACGCCGAACGGGCAATTTTTCTTTGGGCCACAAGGCTCACTCATAATTTTTCCAAACAATTTTTATACGTTTCAATGCTCTTACAAGCGATGAAACTTTAACTTGAACCAATTTTTCGTTAAACTGGGCTGCCTCCAGGCCTAGTTACCACTTAAGCCACATTAACCAAAGCGATTAATGGGTTTCACCTGCCATCTTGGTTGGGCATGGCCAATTTTTTCTGAGGTACATTAGTACTGTTGCTACACCAATTTTTTTGGGCCCTCACCTACAGTGTAATCATTGTAATTTCTATGTTCTTCGCCTGCACTCATGGTACAGAAAGGTGTGTGGGGTTGGCCTACACTTTTGCTACATAAATGTAACTGGGGCCTTGTCTATACTGCAGCTACTGAAATGTGAAAGAGACTGTTATCTCCCTAAACTGCTGCAATGGGAATTGTTACTGGGGCTTGTCTTGAGTGCTACTATTACTGAAATGGAACTAAGACTGCGCTCCTCCTATACTGCTGCTTCGGAATTGTTACTGGGGCCTGTCTTGAGTGCTACTGTTACTGAAATGGAACTAAGACTGCGCTCCCCCTATACTGCTGCTAGTGATATGTTAGTGGGGCCTGTCCCTAATACTACCGCTGAAATGTTAATAATTCTGGGCTCTGCCTATACCGCAGCTAATGGTATGTCACTGGGGTGTGGAAACAGAGGCTTCACAAAGACATGATGGCGGCGAGGCCATTTCCCACCAACGCTGTTACTGTTAAGGTGCATATAACCACGGACACGTGGAGAGGACACATAGTGCCTCCAAAACATCCCCCTCCTCCTTCAACAATGAAAACATTCTTGGCAAATACCTTTGCATTGGTCCGTCTGGTGGCAGTCCAAGAATTTCACCTTTAACGACACAACAAGAAAGCACCACCACCATCCCCCCGCCACGGACCACTTAATCATGGCCACATTCCGAGAACCAACTACATAAAACCGCGCTACTAGGTCCGCAGTCACCACCACATTACCACCAACGAGGTTACTGTTAAGGTACATATTACCAGTCTGACTGGGGCATGCAGTGTGGGCCGAAGCCCACCTGTATTGTATCTGACGTTAGCTCTGCTGAGTAGGGCACTGCAATGGGATATATTTATGTACCACCGGTGGGTTCCAGGGAGCCACCCATGCTGTAGGTGCACACGGAGTTTAACCTACATCTGTCCACTTCTAAAGAACCCCAGTCTGACTGGGGTATGCAGTGTGGGCCGAAGCCCACCTGCAATAAGCACGACATTACCTCAGCTGTGTTGGGCAATGCAATGGGATATATTTATGTACCACCGGTGGGTTCCAGGGAGCCACCCATGCTGTAGGTGCACACGGAGTTTAACCTACATCTGTCCACTTCTAAAGAACCCCAGTCTGAATGGGGCATGCAGTGTGGGCCGAAGCCCACCTGCATTAAGCACGACATTACCTCAGCTGTGTTGGGCAATGCAATGGGATATATTTATGTACCGCCGGTGGCTTCCTGGCACCCACCCATGCTGTAGGTGCACACGGAGTTTAACCTACATCTTTCCACTTCTAAAGAACCCCAGTCTGACTGGGGCATGCAGTGTGGGCCGAAGCCCACCTGTATTGTATCTGACGTTAGCTCTGCTGAGTAGGGCACTGCAATGGGATATATTCATGTACCACCGGTGGGTTCCAGGGAGCCACCCATGCTGTAGGTGCACACGGAGTTTAACCTACATCTGTCCACTTGTAAAGAACCCCAGTCAGACTGGGGCATGCAGTGTGGGCCGAAGCCCACCTGCATTAACAACGACATTACCTCAGCTGTGATGGGCAATGCAATGGGATACATTTATGTACAGCGGGTGGGTTCCAGGGAGCCACCCATGCTGTGGGTGCACACGGAATTCCCATTGCGGAGTTGTACCTGCCTGTGACTATTTATAAAAAACCGCGGTCTGACTGGGGCGTGCAGACACCTTGACAGAATGAATAGTGTGTGGCACATAGGTTCCCCATTGCTATGCCCACGTGTGCAGCTCCAGATGGAGGTGGCACAGGATTGGATTTCTCATTGCTTCTTTACAGCATTGTGGACTATCGGCCCGCCCCTTTTATGGGGGGGTCGATGCCTAGCCGTGCCAACCCTCTGCAGTGTGTGCCTGCTTTGCCTCTGGCAGACGCACTTATAAATAGACATGAGGGTGGCGTGGCATGAGGGCAGCTGAAGGCTGGGCAGGGACAGTTTTGTGTGCGCTGTGGACACTGGGTCGTGGGGGGGGGGGGATTTGGCAGCATGTAACCCAGGAGAAGTGGCAGCGGAGTGTCATGCAGGCAGTGATTGTGCTTTGTTGCAGGTAGTGTGGTGCTTAGCTAAGGTATGCCATGCTAATGAGGGCTTTTCAGAAGTAAAAGTTGTTGGGGGGGGGGGCCCCACTCTTGCCGGTATTGTGGCTTAATAGTGGGACCTGTGAACTTGAGATGCAGCCCAACATGTAGCCCCTCGCCTGCCCTATCCATTGCTGTGTCGTTCCCATCACTTTCTTGAATTGCCCAGATTTTCACACATGAAAACCTTAGCGAGCATCGGCGAAATACAAAAATGCTCCGGTCGCCCATTGACTTCAATGGGGTTCGTTACTCGAAACGAACCCTCCAGCATCGCGATAATTTCGTCCCGAGTAACGAGCACCCGAGCATTTTGGTGCTCGCTCATCTCTACTCACAACCTATCGCTGGCAGGGCCTTAGTTGGTCCTCCTGAGTGGCACAGGCGCGCAGGTCGCATGGCACACGTTAAGGTTTACTAAAATTTGTCAGAATCTAATTATCGAGCTACCAGGGTTATAACTAGATCAAGGTCTGTATTTAGAACAGTATCTCCATCACTATATACAAAAGTCTAATTTCTCTCCTTCTTTGGAATATTAATAGACCATAATATACTCTATGCTACTGTACAACGTAGAGTATCTCTGTGTAACCTTGATAAGCGGGTCATGCTCAGTTATTGTAACGTATGTGATTTGTAAAAAACAAACAAACAATAAATACATTTTGAAAGAAAAATAAGCAAAATAGTGCAGATTTTCACTGTATTTTTGATGTGGAAATTGCCACGGAAATTTTTGCTGCAGATATTCTGCAGCATTTCCACCACGTGTAGACATACCTTAAGTCAGCTTGAGGTATGCTGCCACATTCAGAGTGGCCTCAGTAGTAATAGTGTCCCCCACAGTGGCCTCAGTAGTAATAGTGTCACCCACAGTGGCCCCAGTAACAACAGTGACCCCCACAATAGCCTTCATAACAATAGTGACCCCCACAGTGGCCTCAGTAACATTAGTGACCCCCACAGGGGCCTCAGTAGTAATAGTGTCTCCCACGGTAGCCTCAGTACTAATAGTGTCCCCCACATGACCTCAGTAACAATAGTGACACGCATAGTGGCCCCAAAAGTAATAGTGACCCCCCACAGTGGCGTCAGTAGTATCAGTGTCCCCCACAGTGGCCTCAGTAGTAACAGTGACCCTCACAGTGGCCTCAGTAGTAAAAGTGACCTCCACAGTGGCCTCAGTAGTAAAAGTGTCGCTCACACTTGTCTTAGTAACAATAGTGACCCCCACAATGGCCTCAGTAGTAATAGTGTCCCCCACAGTTGCCGCAGTAGTAACACTGTCCCCCACAATAGCCTCAGTAGTAATGGTGACCCTAACATTGACCCCCTGTAGTAATAGTGTCCCCCACAGTGGCCTGAGTAACAATAGGGACCCCACAGTGGCCTCAGTAACAATAATGACCCCCCCCCGCCCCACAGTGGACCTCAGTAGTAATATTAACCCCACAGTAGCCCGAGTAGTAATATTAACTCCATCAGTAGCCTGAGTATTAGTAATAGCCCCACAGTAGGCCCAGTAATAATAGTAACCCCCTCACTAGTATTAATTCCCCACAGTAGCCCCAGTAGTAATATTAACCCCTCTCAGTAGCCCCAGTAATAGTAACTCCCTCAGTGGCCCGAGTAATAATAACACCCACAGTATCCCCCAGTAATAATAGCAGCCCCCTCAGTAGCCCTAGTAATAATATTAACCCTTTCAGTAGTCCCAGTAATAATATTAATCCCCTCAGTAGTAATATTATTCCCCACAGTAGCCCCAGTAGTAATATTAACCCCTCTCAGTAGCCCCAGTAATAATAGTAAGCCCCTCAGTAGTAATATTAACTCCCTCAGTGGCCCGAGTAATAATAACACTCATAGGAGCCCCAAGTAATAAAATTAACCCTTTTAGTAGCCTTATTAATAATATTAACCCTATCAGTAGTAATATTATTCCCCACAGTAGTCCCAGTAGGAATATTAACCGCTCTCAGTAGCCCCAGTAATAATACTAACCCCTTCAGAAGACCAAATAATAATATTAACCACTTCAGTAGTAATATTATTCTCCACAGTAGCCCCAGTAGTAATATTAACCCCTCTCAGTAGCCCCAGTAGTTATAGTCCCCCCAACCCATATACTTACCTCCTCCTTGTAGACAATGCCACTCCTCCCTTGTCCTCTCCTGCAGAACTAAGGAGGAGAGGACTCAGGGGAGGAGGATCCCAGGTGCACACTGCGTGATTACTGGAGCAGACCAGCGGCACCCCAGCCGGTAATTACTACCGTGGTGTGCAGGCGTCGGCGGTGCATGCCAGCAGGGAGGGCTCCGCGTGCTACCTCTGGCGCGCGGCTATAGATTTTCCACCACTGCTCTAGGGCTATGATGAAACATTCACAGTAGTGTAGGATGGAGATCCAGAAGCATACAAGCCACCACAATCAGTGTTCGAACTGCTAATTTCTAAGGAATGTGCCTTCACCTTCTGGATGTTATACCATTAAGCTTTGGGAACAAGTAAATGTGAGTTTTACCTGTTACCTCTCCTGATTCTTTGGACTTACTTTATTTGGAATAGGAACTACAAACTACCATCTACTCACTAGGGAGCAGAGACCACCTCAAGTGCACCTAACTATTACCACATACATTTTTCTTGTGCACGACTGAGCAGATTGGGATACAACACACTGTGACAAGTGTAACGCTTACCATCCCTCACACAGTCAATCTGATCTTTCAGGTCACCACACCACAAAACTACTTTACAAACTGGAAAAAATACGATTGAGTTCCTTAGAATTAGATCAAAAAATAATTCTATGCCTACTTCTGTATTACCTTTCCCTGATATGAAGAGGTTGAAAAATGTTTTCCAATTTATTGTACATTTTATGTTTGGATTCATTTTGTAGAAGTGGTAAAAGGACACCATGGCATCTTTTGGGTTTCGACACACATATATAATCTGAAAAAAATAGGAATAATGAACATTTCTTAAAATTTTGGCTCAAAGAGGTTGTCCCATCACATTCTATGATATTTATATTCTGCTAATAGGACGTATGAACAGGGGCACAACACATTTATCAATTAGCTAATAAATATTAAGAAATAATGTTATTTCCTAATCAATAACTACACATCTAAAGAGGATCAATAATCATAATGATGATGATAAAAACAACATTCACTTGTGTACACCTCTTTTTCTTCTCTTTTTTTCCTCACATCTCAAGCGCAGGGACTTGACATTTGATCATCACTTATAAGAACATGCCCATAAGACTCATTCAAGTTCATCCAAAGAAGAATTAGGGTGCTTTCACATGTGCTTTTGGGGGATTCTGTTTTTCTGCCCTGTTATAGGAGCAGGAAAAGAGAATTCCATGGTGGAACCGAGCTGTCTTATGATGGAACCAAACAGCACTGAACGGACCACATTAACTGTAATGAGCTCCGTTTCATTTCTGTTCAGCTGTCTGTCATTTTACTGGACAAAAAATATTGTGTCGGATCTGTGATGGAGGTTCCAGTGCATATGTGAAAGTGGCCTTAGTTTATTATAGAGTATTTCCATTTATTATACCAGTGGAGGGGGAGAACAACAAAACAAGGTGTATACAAGTATGCGATTGTTTTCAATCTTTTGAGCTCTACTGAAACCAATAGCCATAACGTAAGCCTTCAAGAACAAACAGCGTGTGCATTGTTCACATAAGCTGTGTTGCAGATTGACAGTTGAGTCTAAGGGCGGTGTTACACAAGTGTATGCGCCAATGAGTTGATTTGTGGTTGTATCGGTGCATTTCACTGTTCTGTTTGCGCATGCACAGCGCAATCATTTGTGCACAGCAGACAAACAGGCCCTAATTTAAATGGCTGCGCAAAAATAGAGCAGATTCTACTGTTTGTGTGTGCAAACACAGAGAATGTGTAGAAACCCAATGATATCAATGGGTTTTATTCTCTGCATATTGCATGGGAAAATACGCCCATGTGATGCCGCCCTAAGATCTACCCATAAAACAGAGTGCAGGGCATTTCTACATTATACGAGTATTACTACATAAGACACTGCATGAGAGCCAACATTACTGGATAGCAGGATTACACATTATTAGCAGATGCACATAAATTACTACCGAAGGGAGCTGCTATTTTTCTAAAGTATAGCAACTAGAGATGAGCGAACACCAAAATGTTCGGGTGTTCGTTATTCGTAACGAACTTCCCGTGATGCTCGAGGGTTCGTTTCGAACAACGAACCCCATTGAAGTCAATGGGCGACCAGAACATTTTTGTATTTCGCCGATGCTCGCTAAGGTTTTCATGTGTGAAAATCTGGGCAATTCAGGAAAGTGATGGGAATGACACAGTGACGGATAGGGCAGGCGAGGGGCTACATGTTGGGCTGCATCTCAAGTTC
Source organism: Eleutherodactylus coqui (assembly GCF_035609145.1). Classification (NCBI taxonomy): domain Eukaryota; kingdom Metazoa; phylum Chordata; class Amphibia; order Anura; family Eleutherodactylidae; genus Eleutherodactylus; species Eleutherodactylus coqui. The sequence goes on along the minus strand of NC_089837.1, from coordinate 236,533,693 downwards.
ACAGGTCCCACTATTAAGCCACAATACCGGCAAGAGTGGGCCCCCCCCCCTCCCAACAACTTTTACTTCTGAAAAGCCCTCATTAGCATGGCATACCTTTGCTAAGCACCACACTACCTCCAACAAAGCACAATCACTGCCTGCATGACACTCCACTGACACTTCTCCTGGGTTACATGCTGACCAACCGCCCCCCCTCCCCCCCACAGCGCACACCAAAGTGTCCCTGGGCAGCCTTCAGCTGCCCTCATGCCACACCACGCTCATGTCTATTTAGAATTGCGTCAGCCATGACGAGGGACCGCAGGCACACACTGCAGAGGTTGGCACGGCTAGGCAGCGACCCTCTTTAAAAGTGGCGGAGCGATAGCCCACAATGCTGTACAGAAGCAATGAGAAATAGAATCCTGTGCCACCGCCATCAGGAGCTGCACACGTGGGCATAGCAATGGGGAACCTATGTGCCACACACTATTCATTCTGTCAAGGTGTCTGCATGCCCCAGTCAGACCGGGCTTTTTAATTCATAGACACAGGCAGGTACAACTCCCTATTGTGAAGTCCCTGTCGACCCACAGCATGGGTGGCTCCCTGGAACCCACCGGCGGTACACAGAAATATCCCATTGCATTGCCCAACACAGCTGAGGTAGTAATGTCGTGCTTAATGCAGGTGGGCTTCGGCCCACACTGCATGCCCCAGTCAGACTGGGGTTCTTTACAAGTGGACACATGTAGGTTAAGCTCCCTGTGGACCCACTGCCTGGGTGGGTGCCAGGAAGCCACCGGCGGTACATAGAAATATCCCATTGCATTGCCCAACACAGCTGAGGTAGTAATGTTGTGCGTAATACAGGTGGGCTTCGGCCCACACTGCATGCCCCAGTCAGACTGGGGTTCTTTAGAAGTGTACAGATGTATTAAAAACTCCGTGTGCACCTACAGCATGGGTGGCTCCCTGGAACCCACCGGCGGTACACAAAAATATCCCATTGCATTGCCCAACACAGCTGAGGTAGTAATGTCGTGCTTAATGCAGGTGGGCTTCGGCCCACACTGCATGCCCTAGTCAGACTGGGGTTCTTTACAAGTGGACACATGTAGGTTAAACTCCCTGTGGACCCACTGCCTGGGTGGGTGCCAGGAAGCCACCGGCGGTACATAGAAATATCCCATTGCATTGCCCAACACAGCTGAGGTAGTAATGTTGTGCGTAATACAGGTGGGCTTCGGCCCACACTGCATGCCCCAGTCAGACTGGGGTTCTTTATAAGTGGAAACAGATGCATTTATAATTCCCTGTGGACCCACTGCCTGGGTGGGTGCCAGGAAGCCACCGGCGGTACATAGAAATATCCCATTGCATTGCCCAACACAGCTGAGGTAGTAATGTTGTGCGTAATACAGGTGGGCTTCGGCCCACACTGCATGCCCCAGTCAGACTGGGGTTCTTTAGAAGTGTACAGATGTATTAAAAACTCCGTGTGCACCTACAGCATGGGTGGCTCCCTGGAACCCACCGGCGGTACACAAAAATATCCCATTGCATTGCCCAACACAGCTGAGGTAGTAATGTCGTGCTTAATGCAGGTGGGCTTCGGCCCACACTGCATGCCCCAGTCAGACTGGGGTTCTTTACAAGTGGACACATGTAGGTTAAACTCCCTGTGGACCCACTGCCTGGGTGGGTGCCAGGAAGCCACCGGCGGTACATAGAAATATCCCATTGCATTGCCCAACACAGCTGAGGTAGTAATGTTGTGCGTAATACAGGTGGGCTTCGGCCCACACTGCATGCCCCAGTCAGACTGGGGTTCTTTAGAAGTGTACAGATGTATTAAAAACTCCGTGTGCACCTACAGCATGGGTGGCTCCCTGGAACCCACCGGCGGTACATAAAAATATCCCATTGCATTGCCCAACACAGCTGAGGTTACGTCAGCTGTAATGCAGGTGGGCTAAAAATTAATTTGATTACACTGTAGGCGAGGGCCCACAAAAATTGCTGTATAAACAGTACTAATGTACATCCCAAAAATTGGCCATGGCCAGCCAAGAGGGCAGGTGAAACCCATTAATCGCTTTGGTTAATGTGGCTTAAGTGGTAACTAGGCCTGGAGGCAGCCCAGTGTAACGAAAAATTGGTTCAAGTTAAAGTTCCAATGCTTTTAAGCGCATTGAAACTTTTAAAAATTGTTCTGAAAAATTATTTGACTGAGCCTTGTGGCCCTAAGAAAAATTGCCCGTTCAGCGTGATTACGTGAGGTTTCAGGAGGAGGAGCAGGAGGAGGAGGAGGAGGAATATTAGACACAGATTGATGAAGCAGAAATGTCCCCGTTTTGGATGGTGAGAGAGAACGTAGCTTCCATCCGCGGGTGCAGCCTACGTATTGCTTACGTATCGCTGCTGTCCGCTGGTGGAGAACAGAAGTCTGGGGAAATCCAGCCTTTGTTCATCTTGATGAGTGTTAGCCTGTCGGCACTGTCGGTTGACAAGCGGCTACGCTTATCTGTGATGATTCCCCCAGCCGCACTAAACACCCTTTCCGACAAGACGCTAGCCGCAGGACAAGCAAGCACCTCCAGGGCATACAGCGCGAGTTCAGGCCACGTGTCCAGCTTCGACACCCAGTAGTTGTAGGGGGCAGAGGCGTCACCAAGGATGGTCGTGCGATCCGCTACGTACTCCCTCACCATCCTTTTACAGTGCTCCCGCCGACTCAGCCGTGACTGGGGAGCGGTGACACAGTCTTGGTGGGGAGCCATAAAGCTGGCCAGGCCCTTAAAGACTGTTGCACTGCCTGGGATGTACATGCTGCTCGATCTACGCACATCCCCTGCTACCTTGCCCTCGGTACTGCGCCTTCTGCCACTAGCGCTGTCGGCTGGGAATTTTACCATCAGCTTGTCCGCAAGGGTCCTGTGGTATAGCAACACTCTCGAACCCCTTTCCTCTTCGGGAATCAGAGTGGGCAGGTTCTCCTTATACCGTGGATCGAGCAGTGTGTACACCCAGTAATCCGTCGTGGCCAGAATGCGTGCAACGCGAGGGTCACGAGAAAGGCATCCTAACATGAAGTCAGCCATGTGTGCCAGGGTACCAGTACGCAACACATGGCTGTCCTCACTAGGAAGATCACTTTCAGGATCCTCCTCCTCCTCCTCCTCCTCCTCCTCCTCAGGCCATACACGCTGAAAGGATGACAGGCAAGCAGCATGGGTACGGTCAGCAGTGGGCCAAGCTGTCTCTTCCCCCTCCTCCTCATCCTCCTCATGCTCCTCCTCCTCGTCCTGTACGCGCTGAGAAATAGACAGGAGGGTGCCCTGACTATCCAGCGGCATACTGTTTTCCCCCGCCCCCGTTTCCGAGCGCAAAGCAGCTGCCTTTATTGTTTGCAGGGAATTTCTCAAGATGCATAGCAGAGGAATGGTGACGCTAATGATTGTAGCATCGCCGCTCACCACCTGGGTAGACTCCTCAAAATTACCAAGGACATGGCAGATGTCTGCCAACCAGGCCCACTCTTCTGAAAGGAATTGAGGAGGCTGACTCCCACTGCGCCGCCCATGTTGGAGTTGGTATTCCACTATAGCTCTCCGTTGTTCATAGAGCCTGGCCAACATGTGGAGCGTAGAGTTCCACCGTGTGGGCACGTCGCACAGCAGTCGGTGCACTGGCAGCTTAAAGTGATGTTGCAGGGTGCGCAGGGTGGCAGCGTCCGTGTGGGACTTGCGGAAATGTGCGCAGAGCCGGCGCGCCTTTACGAGCAGGTCTGACAAGCGTGGGTAGCTTTTCAGAAAGCGCTGAACCACCAAATTAAAGACGTGGGCCAGGCATGGCACGTGCGTGAGGCTGCCGAGCTGCAGAGCCGCCACCAGGTTACGGCCGTTGTCACACACGACCATGCCCGGTTGGAGGCTCAGCGGCGCAAGCCAGCGGTCGGTCTGCTGTGTCAGACCCTGCAGCAGTTCGTGGGCCGTGTGCCTCTTATCGCCTAAGCTGAGTAGTTTCAGCACGGCCTGCTGACGCTTGCCCACCGCTGTGCTGCCACACCGCGCGACACCGACTGCTGGCGACATGCTGCTGCTAACACATCTTGATTGCGAGACAGAGGAGGAGGAGGAGGAGGAGGGTGCTTTAGTGGAGGAAGCATACACCTCCGCAGATACCAGCACCGAGCTGGGGCCCGCAATTCTGGGGGTGGGTAGGACGTGAGCGGTCCCAGGCTCTGACTCTGTCCCAGCCTCCACTAAATTCACCCAATGTGCCGTCAGGGAGATGTAGTGGCCCTGCCCGCCTGTGCTTGTCCACGTGTCCGTAGTTAAGTGGACCGTGGCAGTAACCGCGTTGGTGAGGGCGCGTACAATGTTGCGGGAGACGTGGTCGTGCAGGGCTGGGACGGCACATCGGGAAAAGTAGTGGCGACTGGGAACTGAGTAGCGCGGGGCCGCCGCCTCCATGATACTTTTGAAGGACTCCGTTTCCACAACCCTATACGGCAGCATCTCAAGGCTGATGAATTTTGCGATGCGGACGGTTAACGTTTGAGCGTGCGGGTGCGTGGCGGCGTACTTGCGCTCCAACAGTTGCGCTAGCGACGGCTGGACTGTGCGGTGCGAGACATTGGAGGATGGGGCCGAGGACAGCGGAGGTGAGGGTGTGGGTGCAGGCCATGAGACGGTCGTGCCTGTGTCCTGAGAGGGGGGTTGCATCTCAGTGGCAGGTTGGGGCACAGGGGGAGAGGCAGGGGTGCAAACCGGAGGCGGTGAACGGCCTTCGTCCCACCTTGTGGGGTGCTTGGCCATCATATGCCTGCGCATGGTGGTGGTGGTGAGGCTGTTGGTGTTGGCTCCCCGGCTGAGCTTTGCGCGACAAAGGTTGCACACCACAGTTCGTCGGTCGTCAGGCGTCTCTGTGAAAAACTGCCAGACCTTAGAGCACCTCGGCCTCTGCAGGGTGGCATGGCGCGAGGGGGCGCTTTGGGAAACACTTGGTGGATTATTCGGTCTGGCCCTGCCTCTACCCCTGGCCACCGCACTGCCTCTTGCAACCTGCCCTGCTGATGCCCTTGACTCCCCCTCTGAAGACCTGTCCTCCTGAGTAAGCGTTGCACACCAGGTGGGGTCAGTCACCTCATCGTCCTGCTGCTCTTCCTCCGAATCCTCTGTGCGCTGCTCCCTCGGACTTACTGCCCTTACTACTACCTCACTGCAAGACAACTGTGTCTGATCGTCATCGTCCTCCTCACCCACAGAAAGTTGTTGAGACAGTTGGCGGAAGTCCCCAGCCTCATCCCCCGGACCCCGGGAACTTTCGAATGGTTGGGCATCAGTGACTATAAACTCCTCTGGTGGGAGAGGAACCGCTGCTGCCCAATCTGAGCAGGGGCCCGAGAACAGTTCCTGGGAGTGTTCCCGCTCCTGAGCAGGTGTCATTGTAGTGGAGTGAGGAGGCTGGGAGGAAGGAGGAGCAGCAGACAGAGGATTCGGATTTGCAGCAGTGGACGGCGCAGAACTGCGTGTTGACGATAGGTTGCTCGAAGCACTTTCTGCCATCCAGGACAGGACCTGCTCACACTGCTCATTTTCTAATAACCGTCTCCCGCGTGGACCCATTAATTGGGCGATGAATGTGGGGACGCCAGAAACGTGCCTCTCTCCTAATCGCGCAGCAGTCGGCTGCGACACACCGGGATCCGGAGCTCGGCCTGTGCCCACACCCTGACTTGGCCCTCCGCGTCCTCGGCCGCGTCCACGTCCTCTAGGCCTACCCCTACCCCTCAGCATGCTGTATTACCAGTGATTTGATTTCACAGGCAGGAAATAAATTGGCGCAAGACTGCAGGCCAAATATTATTTTTGCACTTTTTGGAAAACGAACGGCCCCACTGCCTTTAGTGAATGAATAATCTAAGTTTAATAACTGTGCTGTGTCCCTGCTAATGTGTCACAGAACGTGAGGGTAGCAGAGTTATTATAACTCTGGCAGAGCAGGTATTTTTTTTCCCAATTAAGGAAAGCAAATGGCGAAGCCAGCAGTAAAGCGTAGCTGGGTGCGTATGATTTAGCACTGTTCTTCACGCAGCTCACACGTCTCCACCGCCCGTAAGGACGGACAGAGGCTGGACAAATAGATTTGTTTTCAGTTTTTTCCCACCAAAAGGCAGCACTGCGTATATTCAATGAACATGAGAAGTTTAATAACTGTGCTGTGTCCCTGCTTATGTGTCACAGAACGTGAGGGTAGCAGAGTTATTATAACTCTGGCAGAGCAGGTATTTTTTTTCCCAATTAAGGAAAGCAAATGGCGAAGCCAGCAGTAAAGCGTAGCTGGGTGCGTATGATTTAGCACTGTTCTTCACGCAGCTCACACGTCTCCACCGCCCGTAAGGACGGACAGAGGCTGGACAAATAGATTTGTTTTCAGTTTTTTCCCACCAAAAGGCAGCACTGCGTATATTCAATGAACATGAGAAGTTTAATAACTGTGCTGTGTCCCTGCTTATGTGTCACAGAACGTGAGGGTAGCAGAGTTATTATAACTCTGGCAGAGCAGGTATTTTTTTTCCCAATTAAGGAAAGCAAATGGCGAAGCCAGCAGTAAAGCGTAGCTGGGTGCGTATGATTTAGCACTGTTCTTCACGCAGCTCACACGTCTCCACCGCCCGTAAGGACGGACAGAGGCTGGACAAATAGATTTGTTTTCAGTTTTTTCCCACCAAAAGGCAGCACTGCGTATATTCAATGAACATGAGAAGTTTAATAACTGTGCTGTGTCCCTGCTTATGTGTCACAGAACGTGAGGGTAGCAGAGTTATTATAACTCTGGCAGAGCAGGTATTTTTTTTCCCAATTAAGGAAAGCAAATGGCGAAGCCAGCAGTAAAGCGTAGCTGGGTGCGTATGATTTAGCACTGTTCTTCACGCAGCTCACACGTCTCCACCGCCCGTAAGGACGGACAGAGGCTGGACAAATAGATTTGTTTTCAGTTTTTTCCCACCAAAAGGCAGCACTGCGTATATTCAATGAATAATAACTGTGTTGTGGCCCTGCCTATACAATTCTTTCCCTGCAGTATCAATGGAGGGTGGAATGCTCTGCAGAGGCGATTTTGAGAAGCCCAAAAAAAATGCAGCACAGCCAACAGCAGCCTGGACAGTACTGCACACGGATAAATATGGCCCTAGAAAGGACCGTTGAGGTTCTTGAAGGCTACACTCACTCCTAACACTCTCCCTGCCTATGCAGCACTTCTGTCCCTAATGCCAGGTGCAACGGTCTGCAGAGGCGATTTTGAGAGAAAAAAAAATGCCACTGCTAACAGCAGCCAACACACAGCTATCAGTGGCCCTAATAAGGACCTTTGGGGGGTCTTGAAGCCTACACTAACTACCAATTCTTTCCCTACAGCAGCTCCGGTATAAACAGCACTGTCCCTCATCTAACTCACACCGCATCTGAGGCGAGCCGCGGGAGGGGCCGACTTTTATATTAGGCGAACACCTGATCTTCCCAGCCACTCACAGCAGGGGGGTGGTATAGGGCTTGAACGTCACAGGGGGAAGTTGTAATGCCTTCCCTGTCTTTCAATTGGCCAGAAAAGCGCGCAAACGTCTCAGGGAAGTAAGTGAAAGTAACCAGAACACCGCATGGTGTTCGTTACGAATAACGAACATCCCGAACACCCTAATATTCGCACGAATATCAAGCTCGGACGAACGCGTTCGCTCATCTCTAATAGCAACTGAAAATAATGGACTTGGCCAACATCATATGGATAGCTGTTTTCTGCCACACGCTTCTGCCCCAGCTGGGTGGCAGTCGAGACCCCAGGGATTAACACAGGTATTACTGTTTGACTCTCCTCAGCTTTCCTACATAGAGCCCGTAGACTCTGCTTACTTATATGTCTAATAGGTCTTGTGATACCTTCTGCGTATGACACAGACATGACCTGTTACTTAAGTTCTAAGCTTTAAGCAGCTCCCCACTGATTGTATATAGTGTATTCAGCGTGACAGTAATAGTAGCCTAGGGATCAGTTTATAATATGGGATAGAGATAGGTTAGGCATCCAACGGCCAATGGGTAGTTAGCGGTCCAGTTGCAATGCTAGATTAGTTGGTTGTTAGGGATCAAGTCCAAACAGGTGTAGTCTTTCTTCTCTCCCCCTATTTTGGTATTGTTTCGGTAATCTTAATTCTGGATCATTATTTCTAATGATTAGACTTCTGATTTGGATAAAAGGAAGTAGTTTGTTTTTTATATTTTGACAAGATACGCATGACCTTCTATCAGGATTATACATTTCGTTGATGTAATCTATATTTGATGTTTATCAAACAAGGACTGCTTTGTTTATATTTGTTTTAATGTATTATTACAAAATTCAATAACATTTTTGAGAAACAAACAGGTGTAGTCATGCTGCATCTACTCTCACTGCCTGTATCCCAGCCATCATCTGATCAAATGCTGGTCGTCTTGTGGAGGAATCCTGTATCTACAGTTGTCCACAGGGCGCTCTGTGACTATCTATCTATCGGACCTTTGACTTGTGTACTTACTGATGTTATTTTGGGTATCTTATATACATGTGCTGTTGTCATTTATATTTGTATAAAATTATTGTTATAACCTTCTTTGATAATTCTGCACACTTATACTGATGTTGTGTAATCTGAACAGTAGTTCTTCGTTTATCTGTAATTTATAGTTAATTCTTAGGAGGAGACCCTTCCTTAAATATGGAGGCTTTATCCTGGGTGAGGACAGCAAAGCTTCTAGGTCTCTTTGTCCCATACAGGTTTAGCGTCAAGGTCTGTTGTGCCCATACCCCCAAAACCGGGCTACACTACAGTTCTAGTTATGCGATCCTACAGAGGTGTTTATACAGTGTCTTATATGGTTGTATAGGCATAGTAACCACAGGCTGTCCCAGACACCCTTCTTGATTCATTGAGTTAGGCATTTCATAGGAGCCAGTTACATATTTATTATGAATTCTCATTTATACTGTTCTCCAAATAAACTGTATTTTACTGTTCTTACCCGACTTGTCCTCTTCTTCGGCATTGTATCGTCGAAACCTCATGAGTAAGCCCTCCAAGCCTGCTACACATGCATAAAGGGGTGGTGGTGAGGCCTGCCAACCGTACCTTGTGCATGCCCATTTACTAGAAGAGTATGGCTTCCCTAGAAAAACTGCTTCTCTGTATTGTGTGTTTCTTGTATTATTTAATTTCCTTCCATGCTTACCACTACTGTTCAGCCCTGTCTGTTTGCCGTATGACAACTGGAATAATTTCTGTGATGCGGCAGACCATCCTGACTTACATAACAGGAATTTATAATACATGGTTTCATGTTAAAAAATAGAATATATTTTGGCAATCGCTATTAAAAGATTGATATTATGCACTGTGAAATGAAAAACCATGCATGTATTATAAATCAATCAACTTATTAATGCAAGAATCAATACAAGAACCATTGTAAGATAGTACTAATGTGATTTACCTTTCCCATCCTGAACCTCAGATCTCTTGGCATTAGATAGTAAGGTAGGTGAGATGAGAAGAGACGAGGAGATGGACGACTTTTAAAGTCAACATTGTAAATGTTATATTCTATCCATGGCGCTCTTGTTATATTTTCAACATGTTCTGTTCCGTTTCGATGTCCTTCATTAAATATCAGGCTTAGAATTTGTTGTGTCCAAATTGTACCTGCACAATAGGTTATAGCTCTTATTATTTACAGCATCTACTGTAACTGACAAGCTGGAAGTTTTCAGATATTTTATATATGAGAAGAGGGGAGTAAATACATTATATAATGACAGGAACAATAAAGATCTACTAAATGACTAACAGATTGATACAGAGGGAGAGAAGACCCCGGCACAAGGGCTTTCTCTATAAAAAATACTTTTATTGTGCAAAAGTAGAAAACTATATACATTTGGTATTGCGGCAATCATGCTGATCCACAGAACGGAGGTGACATGTTATTTATGCCACATGGTAAATGGTGTAATATGTGTAAAAATGAAGGGTAATATTGTTTTTTCCTCCATTTGACCCGTAAAGTGTTAACAAAAGTTAAGGAATAGGTTATATGAACCACTAAATGGCGCCATTGAAAAATACAGCTCACTGTATAAAAAAGTCCTCATATGGCAGCGACGGCAAAACAAAAGCGTGGATTTCAGAATGTGACAATCCAAAAACAAAAAAAAATCTTCAGGTCCTTAAAGTGACCCTCCAGTCCTGGAAAACAAAGATGGCTACACTACTTCTATGACTACCAGATGTACACTGTGCGTAGTATTTTTCAACTTCAGTCCTCAGGGACCCCCAACAGGTGATGTTTTCAGGATTTCCTCAATATGGCACAGGTGATATAATTATTGTCGGTGCCTAGGGTTGCCACCTTTGTCACGATGAAAAAAACGGCCATGGTAAAAAAAGGGGGCGTGTCGGGAGCGTGACTTGGGGCGTGGGTTATCGCTGCATTTTTTTCCTCCTTTATCTCCTGGATCTCGTCCAGCGGCTGTGCGCATGTGCAGGATCCAGGCCAGCGTGTTCTCGCGAGTAGATGACGTTTAGTGTGATTCACATATCATCTACTCGTGAGTACATGCTGCAGACGCTCACATCACATACAATCTACACATATATAATTATACCCAGGTTACCCCAGCATGGTCCATATCACTATATGGAGGAGATATACCTCCCCTGTATATAGTGATGCTGATGTAAGGTAGATATGTCCCGTACATAATAATATGTACAGCTGGTATAACGTATACCACCTAAACATACAAGAGTACATGCAGTACTTGGTACATACCTCGTACTGCTCCACCGCTCTCCTCCTCGGGTCCCCACACTGTCACTGCAGCGCCGGCTGGCCATCTATCCTGATCCCCACACATTGCACGCGCACAGTTCCGCTACATCCATCCTGATTCCCACACATCGCGCACACACAGAGCTCTGCTACATTCATCCTGATCCCCACACATCGCACACACAGCTCTGCTACATCCATCCTGATTCCCACACATCGCGCACACACAGCTCTTCTATAATTCATCCTGATCTCCACACATCGCACATACACAGCTCTCATACATCCATCCTGATCCCAACACATCACACACAGCTCTACTACATCCATCCTAACCCCCACACATCACACACACAACTCCACTCACTCACTCTATCTATCCAGACCCCCACAGCTCCAACACACACAAACAGAACCCTGCAGAGTCTTACATTTACTGAGCCCCACTCCATGGTCATGTGATCCCTAACTCCTCCCACACAGGGTACCACATGACCTCATCGGAGGTCTTGGAAGCTGTCGGCTCTGCAGGTCTGTGTTTCCCCTGATGTCAGGAGTGCCGGAGGAGGGTTAACCGGGGCTAGGGGGCAGTGCAGGCTCTAAAAATACCGGCCTGTAATAGGGCCGGTAAAAAAATACCGGCACCAGCCTGACTGAAAAATACCATCCAGGCCGGTGGATTACCGGCCGGGTGGCAACCCTATTGGTGCCTCAGACATTGCCACAGGTATTTAGACGGGCAAGTGCACTTTGTGGCATATTTGTATCAAAAACATCTTTAGGGAAGTTGTGATCCTGTGGCATGCTTGACAGGCACGACAGAAAATCAGAGTGTTTCCCATTATGTTCAATGGGAAAACTTGCTTTGATCACACTTGCATGCACCTAGCATGCGAGGTGATGCTTTGCTGGCCCCAATAAAAACAATGTGCAATGCAATGCGAGGGCGCGCCCAAAGATAGGACATGCCACGACTTTTTCACTGCATCGCACCATTGGAAACAGAATTGCTCATGTGTATGACCCCACTCAAAAGATTAGGGTTCATGTTCATGCGACATTTGTGCATTGCGAGACGCACAAATCTCACGAGATTCTAGGCCATGTGAAAGTGGCCTTAGGCTAATAATACATATTAGTGCACAGTGTGCATCAGATAGTCAGAGAAGCAGTGTGGCCATCTTTGTTTGTCCAGGATGAGGGGATCACTTTAAAGGGTAAATGTCAGATTTAGCCTTTGTTCCCACAAGCATATGTCGGCCCGCCTTTTTCATGGTCGGCCGATATACACTGTGATCTGATGCATTTGATTCTAATGCATCAGATCATATCCCTGTATTCCCCTGACTAAAAGCTCCCGGCTGGCCAATATAGCGCCGAGTATTTTCACGTCGGGCCCAAAAGATCTTTTGGCTGAAGTATGTAGGCCGCTGCATAGGCTCCTACTGGAGCCAATGACAGCGGCCGGAGAAGGGAGATGGGAGGGACTTTAGCTACGTGACTGCTAAACTCCCTCTCTCTTCTTTCCCCCTCTCCAGCTGATTGCAATGGGTAGGCGCGGGACAGAGATGGACCTAAGTGCTGCCCGTTCCTGTCTCCTTTCATTGCTAGCTGCAGACAAGGAGTGGGACGGGGGCGGAGCTAAGCTCCAGCCCCTTGTCCACAGCCAGCAATGGAAGGAGGTGGGACGGGCTGCGCTTGCCTCTGTTCCCATCCCACCCCCATTGCAATCAGCCAGAGGAGAAGAGAGAGGGGGTGAGCTAGCGAGGGGAACGGAAGGGGCAATGGCATGGCGGCCTTGGCGTATATGCACCGAGGCCCATGCCATCTGAACAGGCGCACAAATATTAGATTTGTGCGCCCATTCACAAGTTTTAACTCTCAGATAGTAGCATATATTGGACAGTCGTGAAAAAGGCAGCCGATATACGCTCGTGGGAACAAAGCGGTTTTGAGTTTTACAGATAAAACACATTTTACCTTTATTGTGATAGTACAGAAAGTTATCTTATCTTAACGCATTAGGCCTCATGCCCTCGGCCGAGTGGATTCCTGCTGTGAGATTCTCGCAGCGGGATGCAACCCGTGCCCCGGCATTGACCTCCCACTTACCTTTCCGGCGTCTTCTCCCTCTGCTCTGCGATGAGCCAACTGGTGCACACCTGTGCATGGGCAGAGCAGAGCTGGCATGATAGCGGTGACGTTTCTGGGTGGGCCGATGTGAGGCCCGCACAAAAATAGGACATGCCAGACTTTTAATACCGCGTGAGTTTTTACGCAGTCAAATCACAGCTGTCTGCATAGGATTGCATAAACTTATGTAATCCAATGGCAGCGTGAAACGGGGAAAATTCTGCGGGAAATCCTGCAGCAGAATTTCCATCTGTGGGCATGCGGCCATAAAAAGCTTTTGTTCTCTTACCTAAATACAACAAAACCCCATTGTAAAGCAATTCAATGAGTAAATAAACCACCCTGATAGAACTGCACACTGTGATATCATCTTGCAACAAAGGTTCTTTTAAACAAGCCAATTCTTGTTTGAATAAGCAGGTGACATCATCGCTAGTTGGTTTCCTATTGTGCAGCCTGTTTAGATAGACATACACATCGTTGGCTCGATGAACACTGAGGCCTTAGTCAGACGGGCGATTTTTCGCGCGATTTGCTCATGCGAATGCGTCCGGCGATTTTATAAAACCATTGCTTTGCAATGGTATCGGACACATGAGCGCTTTTTATGCGCTCGTCCGATAAATTATAGAACAAAAAAATCGCAGATCGCACCTATCTGCGATCTGCGATTCCTGTTCTCTTCTCTATATGCGCTCAATGGGGCCGGCGGCAGCAGCGCCGACCCCATTGAGAACATATAGAAGACAAATCATTCTTCTCTGCCACAGCTGTAACAGCTGTGGCAGAGAAGAACGATGTTTGCCCATTAAATTCAATGGAGCGGCAATACAGCCGCTCCATTGAAAGCAATGGGCTGCCGGCGTGCGCGGGGTGAATTGTTGGGAAGGGGTTAAATATATAAACCCTTCCCTGCAATTCATTCTAAAATGTGTTAAAATAAAAAAAAATTGTATACTCACCTTTCCGCTGCAGCCGGAGTCCAGCCGCGGCCGTTGTCAGTTCTCCTGAACTGCTTCTTGGCACTATTCAGCCGGTGGGGCTTTAAAATCCCCGCCTGCTGAATGATCTGCCTCTGATTGGTCACAGCCCTGACCAATCAGAGGCTGAAAACACTCACACACCCATTCATGAATTCATGAATGGGTGAGTGACTGCTGCCTCTTAGCGCTGAGCCAATCAGGGGCAGGTCTGACTCACATCCATTCATGAATTCATGCCTCTGATTGGCTCAGCGCTGAGCCAATCAGGGGGCAGGTCTGACTCACACCCCTTTCACACCCACTGCAGGACGGCCACGCGGAGCTCCGGCTGCCGGGAGAAGGTGAGTATACAATTTTTTTTTATTTTAACACATTTTAGGATGGATTGCAGGGAAGGGCTTATATATTTAAGCCCTTACCGACAATTCATCCCGGGCTCGCCTGCAGCGCATTGCTTTCAATGGAGACGGCTGTATTGCCGTCTCCATTGAATGCAATGCGCTGGACAGCTCCGGCCCGTTTCTAATGAAACGCGGCTAGGAGCAGATTTTCGGGCGATTTGCGGGCGACTTGCGCGCACCGGTCACGCGATTTGCGGATGCGCATCCGTCATGCGATCCGCAAATCGCGCGATAAATCGCCCGTCTGACTAAGGCCTGAAAGGGTCAAACCCCGGCTCACATTTAGACTGAACGATTATCGTTCCCTTTTGCTCATTTGAACGATTTTGGAACAATAGTTCCATCTAAAAGCAACCTACAACTCAAGCTAAAGAAAGACCCATCTGTATTTCCAAATCTGATAGAGGAACTTTACCATTTTCTCAAACTTTAAGAAAAATGAATAACATTGATTGCAAAATTTAAAATTATAGAAATGTCTTCTATGACTGTGTTCTTCCATGAATGTACATATACAGTATGTGTGCTTCTCTTTAATAATCTACTTCAATAACATAAGAATATTTTCTTAAGGTACTAGTTGATAAAAAATTTCTACCTGTGAACTTACCTGATTTTGGGTAGGTAACAAGAAACACATCACTGTCTCTAATTTCCATATGTTCTACAGCATCTACAGCTTCAGGTGATGTAAAAAGGCTCTCAAAGTATATGCCTTTATGTTTAAACATTAGTGCATTCAGGGTTTCATCAAGTGTATCTTGGTCCATTGTTGCTTCTTCAAACCTAAAATGCATCATTTGTATTTATTTGCTAGGAAATATTTTATCAGCAAAGCATTATACATCTATATATATATAAATTACCTTTGAGAACTATGCAGTTTCTCCATTCTAAAGACGCAGTGATAGTGGATTGAGTACAGAAGGTCAGATTATGCTTATTTATATGTGACTGCTTTAACCTTTGAACTTTTGGAACAATTGGATGGTGCACTGCTCCTTGTCATACGATTTTGTAGTATATTTGGAGGTAGATCTTTTAATTATTAACCACACACTTCAACCAAAATGAGCTTATTAGCAGTTAAAGCAGTTGCTTCCCCACAACTGATATTAGGGCATATGAACATCCTATAAGGAAAGGTCCTCTGTATGTGCCAGAAGAGAGAAGCACTTTGATAGACCCGACACATCCATGCACTACTCTGAATTCCTGGCTTGCAATGCTGCATTTTCCCTGCAGCAACCCCTGCATGGGGAGTTAGTGACCGGCTGTTGCCTCCTCCAACAATAACAGCTGATTGCTGGGATAGGATAGGGAGCTTAATTTTATAATGGACAAACACTCGTTAGAGTACCTCTCCACGGGCGTTTTTGAATTGCGTTCCCCGCGGCAATGATCCGGTCGCGGGAAACACAGTGCATGCTTCTGTAATGGTCCAATATATAAATATAAATAAATTTATCCTGTGAGTGACTGCTAACTTGTAACAGCCTGATCGTGGGGCCAACTTGTAATACCCCTGCTTGGGATGCTGCTGGGAAATGGCTAACTACCCAAGCACACGGCTGGAATTGGGAGGGTGTAGTGCATGGACCTGTCGCGGTGGCACTTACCAACTCCTGTTACCGGAGGGAGTTACCGCAGCAAAGGATAGGGCCAGTATTCCTCAGGATGAGGGGGTAGCAGTTGTCCGTTTGTGACGCCACCGTTCCACACACCGGCATGCATACACGGTGGATAAAATAACACGGGACAAGTGTATCGTACGTCAGGAACGGTTGAGGCCCCGTAAAACTTTACTAGTGACTTTTAAACACAGTTCAAACAAAATTCAGCAGGCAGACTTTACAGAGCAGGCAAATTAGTAATATTCAGACAACTTGACATGAAAGTCAATGGCCACAGAATGGCAGTAATTATCAACCTGCTCTCATAGACTTCAGTACGCATTAAAGGTTTACCACTATACGGTGATCCAGACTTCAGATATCTGCGTAGGCAGATTTAAGATTATTTTCAGAGATTTGGTAGACTTCTGCAATGGTCTTGTTTGAGGAAACATACAGTCACTACAAGAAGTTACTTACAATGGCTCTCTGGTAATAGGACTTTTGGGAAAAACATTTAGGCTTACTCACTCCCATGCGCTTCACATACAGTTAGGAAGTCTCTCCATCTTCTCCATATTAGATGCAAAGAAACCAGAGATGTATCCCTGCACCCCTGCAGTTTCTCCAGCTGATCGGGGAAGAGGGAAGATACTGAGCTCCTACTAGGGAGCATCTATTTCTTCTCCATTTTCGATACAGGGAAGCTGAAGGTACTTCTCTGCATCTCTGTGGGTCTTCCAACGGCATGGTGAGATAGAAAATCATTAACCTCTTTCCCGCTCTCATTCACCCCACTTGTACCACATGACACAGAAACATACATTCAGCAGACAGACAATGGTTTTAAGGGAGTTAACCCTTCAGATGCTGCAGCTGTGCAACACACATACAGAAAATAGACATGACAGTTTTGCACAGCGCATCCACATAAGACAAACATGTATGAAAATTATAGAGGGGTCCAAAATGATGTTCTGGGACACTACACTTCCACTGAGTGTATTTTTACAACAATATGGTGGAAATCTCTTTAAGTGTAATCCAATTAATTTTTTGCCCACCTGCATTAAAGCTGAAGTTACATCAGCTGTGCTGGGCACTGCAATTGGATATATTTATGTACCGCCGGTGGCTTCCTGGGACCCACCTATGCTGTCGGTCCACATGGACTTCCCATTAGGGAGATGTACGTGCCTATGTATACTTATAAAAAAACTCGAGCCTGACTGGGGCATGCAGTTTGGGTCGAAGCCCACCTGTATTTAATCAGGCGTTAGCTCTGCTGTCCAGGGCACTGCAATGGGATATATTTTTGTACCGCCAGTGGGTTCCAGGGAGCCACCCATGCTGTCGGTCCACACGGACCTCACATTAGGGCAGTGTACCTTCCTGTGTCTATCTATTAAAAACCCCAGTCTGACTGGGGCATGCAGTGTGGGCCGAATCCCACCTGTATTTTATCTGACGTTACCTCAGCTGTGCAGGGCAATGCAATGGGATATATTTATGTACCGCCAGTGGCTTCCTGGCACCCACCCATGCTGTCGGTCCACACGGAGTTGTAAATGCATGTGTCCACTTCCAAAGAACCCCAGTCTGACTGGGGCATGCAGTGTGGGCCGAAGCCCACCTGCATTTAACATGACATTACATCAGCTGTGCTGGGCACTGCAATGAGATATATTTATGTACCGCTGGTGGGTTCCAGGGAGCCACCCATGCTGTGGGTCCACAGGGAGTTGTAAATGCATGTGTCTACTTCTAAAGAACCCCAGTCTGACTGGGGCATGCAGTGTGGGCCGAAGCCCACCTGCATTTAACATGACATTACATCAGCTGTGCCGGGCACTGCAATGGGATATATTTATGTACCGCCGGTGGGTTCCAGGGAGCCACCCATGCTGTGGGTGCACACGGAATTCTCATTGCGGAGTTGTACCTGCCTGTGACTATTTATAAAAAACCGTGGTCTGATTGGGGCATGCAGACACCTTGACAGAATGAATAGTGTGTGGCACATAGGTTCCCCATTGCTATGCCCACGTGTGCAGCTCCTGATGCAGGTGGCACAGGATTGGATTTCTCATTGCTTCTGTACAGCATTGTGGACTATCGCCCCGCCCCTTTTAAAGAGGGTCGCTGCCTAGCCGTGACAACCCTCTGCAGTGTGTTCCTGCGGTTCCTCCTCATGGCAGATGCACTTATAAATAGACATGAGTGTGGCGTGGCATGAAGGCAGCTGAAGGCTGCGCAGGGACACTTTGGTGTGTGCTGTGGACACTGGGTCGTGCGGGGGGGGGGGGGGGTTGGGCAGCATGTAACCCAGGAGAAGTGGCAGCGGAGTGTCATGCAGGCAGTGATTGTGCTTTGTTGCAGGTAGTGTGGTGCTTAGCTAAGGTATGCATTGCTAATGAGGGCTTTTCAGAAGTAAAAATTGTTGGAAGGGGGGGGGGGCCCACTCTTGCCGCTATAGTGGCTTAATAGTGGGACCTGGGAACTTGAGATGCAGCCCAACATGTAGCCCCTCGCCTGCCCTATTCCTTGCTATGTCGTTCCCATCACTTTCTTGAATTGCCCAGATTTTCACAAATGGAAACCTTAGCGAGCATCGGCGATATACAAAAATGCTCGGGTCGCCCATTGACTTCAATGGGTTTCATTATTCGAAACGAACCCTCGAGCATCGCGAAATTTTCGTCCCGAGTAACGAGCACCCGAGCATTTT
Organism: Eleutherodactylus coqui; assembly: GCF_035609145.1. Taxonomy (NCBI): domain Eukaryota; kingdom Metazoa; phylum Chordata; class Amphibia; order Anura; family Eleutherodactylidae; genus Eleutherodactylus; species Eleutherodactylus coqui. The sequence continues at coordinate 236,514,979 of NC_089837.1, read as the reverse complement.
GGTGCTCGCTCATCTCTAGTTTTGAGTTGTACAGATGATACACATTTTACTTGATTGTGATAGCACAGAAAGTTATCTTATCTTAACCCATTAAAAAGTTTTTGTTCTCCTACCTAAATACAACAAAACCTCATTGTTAAGCAATTCAAAGAGTATATAAACCACCCTGATGAAACTGAACACCATGATATCATCTTGCAACAAAGGTCCTTTTAAGGAGCATCGTTCATTATCATTTAATCTTTCCCATTTGCTGTATGAGCGAATGTAAAAGATTGAACGGCACTGTTAAACCCCTGCTCAGGTTAAGACTGAACAATTATTATTCACTTTTGCTCATTTGAACTATTATGGAACAATAGTTCCATCTAAAAGCAACCTACAACTCAAGCTAAAGAAAGACCCATCTGTATTTCCAAATCTGATAGAGGAACTTTACCATTTTCTCAAACTTTAAAAAATTAATTACATTGAATTGTAAAATTTAAAATTATAGAAATGTCTTCTATGACTGTGTTCTTCCATGAATGTACATATACAGTATGTGTGCTTCTCTTTAATAATCTACTTCAATAACATTAGAATATTTTTTTAAGCTACTAGTTGATAAAAAATTTCTACCTGTGAACTTATCTGAATTTGGGTAGGTAACAAGAAACACATCACTGTCCCTAATTCCCATATGTTCTACAGCATCTACAGCTTCAGGTGATGTAAAATGGCTCTCAAAATATATGCCTTTATGTTTAAACATTAGTGCATTCAGGGCTTCTTCCAGTGCATCTTGGTCCATTGTTGCTTCCTCAAACCTAAAATGCATCATTTGTATTTATGTGCTAGGAAATATTTTATCAGTAAAACATATATATATATATATATATATATATAAATTACCTTTGAGAAATATGCAGTTTCTCCATTCAGAAGACGCAGTGATCGTAGATTGAGTACAGAAGGTCAGATTATGCTTATTTATATATGACTGCTTTAACCTTTAAACTTCTAACTTTTAAAACAATTGGTGGTGAACGTCCCCTTTTTATATGATTTTGCTGTATAATTGAAGGTAGATCTATCAATTATCAACCTTACTTGAACTAAAACGAACTTATAAACAGTTAAAGCAGTTGCCTCCCTACAACTGCTGACATATTAACATCATACAAGAAAAGGTCCTCTGTATGTGCCAGAACAGAGAAGCACTTTGATAGACTTGGCACATCCATGCACTATTCTGAATTCCTGTCTTGCAATACTGCATTTTCCCTGCAGCAACCCCTACATGGGGAGTTAGTGGCTGGCTGTTGCATCCTCCAATGATAACAGCTGATTTCTAGAGAATAAGAAGTTGTCTCACCTTCTTAGCTGCTTGCGGTGCCGAAACGCGTTCTTGTTTGTATCATGTACCTGATTGTACGAGCATAATGAAAGAATAAAGCAAAGAAAAATCATCTGATGTGTCCGTATTCCCATGTATCCACTATCATTTCTAGAGAATAGATGGAGACAAAATACACGCCCATAACCAACGCCCACAACTTGATTGGCTGGGCAGGAGAATGGGTGCCCATCATCTCCCTTCCCGCCTCATGTCACTCACCCTTCCTCCACTCTCCTTTGTCCTCTTCCTGGCTCCTGCGCTGTCAGTCTCCCAGCTCCTGCACTGTCAGGGGAACAACAAGTAACAGTAAACACAAGAAACAAACACTGAAATGGGGTTCACTCTGAACCAAAATAGAAATATCAACAACCTCCTTTAATAGGACGTAAGCTGCGGAATATTCAGGGCGCACCCGTCCCCCCCTACAAAACCGGAAAACTCCTGCATCTGGAAAACAAAAAAAATGGGGGAGGTAAAAAAAACCCCAAAACTATAAACTGCCCGTGCGGCAACCTAAGGTCAGCCCCGAACCCCCTGTTTGGAACACGCTCCAGAGGCGCCTCCAAGCTGCGCACAGCAACAACAGCCAACATGTAAACTAATGTGAAACCATTTTCTGATTAATAACTAAAATATAATGCTAGCAACATATAAAACTTGCAGTACAATGAGTGAGTAAAGTTCAACCTATGTCGATCAGTTATGTGGGGAGCCCTGTGGCGAACGTGCCCTGCCTCGTCCCTCTCGGCATCTTCTCCTTCTTCTGGGGCCCCGGTAAGTTTGATCATTTACATTTAGTGAAGGCAGGGTTGGCCAACCCATTATGTCTGGCAGGTGGGAGCCAAGCACTTCACAAAAGGCTGGAGCATCTTCTGGGTGTCTCAACTCCCTCACAGTCCCTCTGTGGTGGTCCTGTAGACGAAAGAGGAACCCCTAGCTGTAGGCCATATCCCGGTGGTGGAGCTCCTCGAGCAGAGGGCAAAGAGCCCTTTGTTTAGCCAGTGCATGTCTAGATAAGTCAGGCAATATTTGAAGCTGTACCCCCTTATGCATTATTTCACGCCGCCCACAGGCTCCTCTCATTATGGCTTCCTTCAGTTGGAATTTATAGACCCTGCGAACTATGTCGCGTGGTCGGTCTGTGTCCCTAGAGCGGGCGCCAAGGGCCCTATGACATATATCCAACTCTAATGGAGCTTCAGGTGGGACCTCTCGTAGATCATTGAAGATGTTTTGCACTGTCGCCTCTAACTGAGGGGGCTCTATATCCTCAGGGAGATCTCTGATATGTATGCCATTTCTGCGACCCCTGTTCTCCACGTCACCTAGAGAGTCCATTAGGAAGTGTAACTGGTGGGACATGTTGGCCAGGGCAGACTCATGGTACTCCACTCTATCAGCAAGGGATGCAACATAGCCCTCAGTTGTGGAGATCCTGTCTCCTAGGTGTTGGACGTCTTGATGGACAGAGGGAATCTCGGCTTTATATAGTGACTCTAGGTGTGAGACATATGCCTCCATATCCTCCCTAGTAATGGTTCCCTAGTTCCCCTCAACAAAAAAAGTCTCCAGATTCACCAATATTCCCAAAAGTAGTACTATCCCTCCCATCCTGCACTGAAGGTTCCCCATGCATATGGAGTTGGAACTTTTTAACAGCTTAGAGACCACCTTATGTTGTATCTCACCGGGTCACCGGGCTTTTCAGGGAACCTCCAGCAGACTGTCCCTGCTCTGCCTATAAAACCTTTTTACAATGGGACAGGTGAATCCAGGTTTTTCTTACAGCAATCTTAATTGCTGTGGGAGTGGTGAGGAGTACTTGGTAGAGTCCACCCACTTTGGGGTCTTCCAGTTCTTTTTCTTTATCACTTTGAGAAGCACCCAATCACCTGGTATTATTTCCCTTAGTAATGCTTTAGCCACTGTGGCTGCATCAGACTGACCTGTGAGAAACACTTCTATCCACTTGGTCAAAGCATCTATAACAACTAGAAAATATTTTTACCTTCACATTTGTTTAATCCAATATAATCTATACAAATGTGTAGAATAGATATTGGGGTGTTGAAAAATGCCCCCTTTTTAGTTCTATATGCCCTTGTGCATTGTGTTTTAGAACAAACAAAAAAATATTTTTTGAGTAATTTGTGAAGCCATCCACTTTGAATACTTTAGATATTAGTGCAATCATCCATCATGTTGAGACATGGCAAAGGCCATGGCTCAATACGGCTGCATATCTAAATAGTGGCCTCTTTACCCTTGGCCCACTGACAGGCCTTAGGCAGAGCTACCAGTTCTGCTGCCTGTGCAGAGTAGTGCTTTGGCAAGGACCCAGCTATTATGGTCTCTTTTAGTGTAACCACAGCATATCCGGTGGCGTTGGTGCCATCGGGGCTCTTCCTAATCGACCCATCTACAAAAGGGAGTGTATTCAGCATCTACAAGATCTAAGTCCTGCAGATCTGGTCTGGGTAACACCTTTTGTGCTATCTCTTCTAGACAGTTGTGTGGAGTACCGTCTGCAGAAATAGGCAGTAAGGTAGATGGATTAAGTGCAGTACATCTCAATTGTTAGGTGTGGCTGTGAGAGCAGTTGTGTCATGCAGGAGAGATGTCTGGAAGGACTAAGATATGAGATTATGTTTTGTAGGAGTAGAACCAGCTGTGTACAGTACTTTCAGAGTCAGGGGGTGGAACCGTATTATAGTGACAGAAGATCTGACTACTGCAGCTGCCACTACTACTGCTTGTACACAGGGTAGGGGTGCTCGGGCCACTGGATCTAGTCTGGAAGAATAGTATGCCAGTGTTCTTTGTTTCCCACCATGTTCCTGAGTTAACAAAGAGGTCATATTCCTTCCCCTTGAGTCAACAGTTTGCACAAAGGGCTTGTAGTTCGACAGTCCCCAAACTGATGTGCCCACCAGAGTCTGTTTTAACCTGACAAAGGCTTCCCTCAGAGTGCACATCCCAATGGATCCTGTCAGCAGCAACCAGAGATTCATCATAGAGGAGTCTGGTAAGAGGCACTGTCAGGGATGCATAATTTTGGATCCAGGCTGTGCAGAAATTCGTTATTCCGAAAAAGGACATAATTTGTTTGTTCTTTTGGGACCTCCAGGATTGCTTTTTTCCTAGTGTCATCCAAATGCCTACCTTCATATGACAGATTATACCCGAAATATTTAACCATTTGTTGACAGTATTGTAGTTTCTTTCTGTTTGCTTTATGGCCTTGCTCATAGAGAAACCTCAAGAGTGTGAATGTATGCTCCCTACTATTCTCCTCACTGTCTGCTGCTAGCAGAATGTCCTCAACATATAGTAGTAGCGAACTACCTCTAGGAGGTGGGAACTGGGCTACGTTTGCTGACATAGCCTGGGAGAAAATTGTTGGAGATTCACAATAGCCCTCAGGTACTCTGGTGAAGGTATACCTTCTTCCCTTAGGGATAATAGAAATATCTAATTTTGTCATAACATTTCATCTCAACAAATTTACCGGACATATTCGAGACAATATAATCTGATATTTCACAGACGTATTTGTCTCTGGGTCTGTTCTGATAATGGGTTCAGAGAGGGATTCCAACTGGGTCCGGCCATTAACCTCTCTTACCATGATATGACTGTTACTACATTTCACATTGGGTACCTCATTGGGATGTATTAATGTCCCGATTGCTCATAAATCCACCAGGAAAGTAATCATCTGCCCATTGACCTGGAGATCTATCTCAGGCAGAGTAGAAATTGCCAAGAGATCCTCCAAGTGTTGTACATCCACTCCTCCTAGTCAATTTCCCCAAAGGTGCCAGAGAACATTTTTTCTCAGGACACTCTCGGGAAAAATCCCCAGATTTCCCATAATTGCACATTTGAATTCACAAGCTGCATCCCACCTCTGCTTCTTCCCCTACCTTTATTTCCACATCCTCTTCCTGTCCAATGCCCTCTCTGACTTTCCTGAACCATCGTATCACCTTCTTCTCCCTGTATAAAAACTCTCACTTTCTCGCCTCTTCCCTGTTAAACTTTTCTGCAAGTTTTGCATATTCCAAAACATTCTGCAATGATCCTGTCCTAAGGGTAACCATTAGAGATGAGCGAGCACTAGAGATGAGCGAACGTACTCGTCCGATCTTGATACTTGTTCGAGTATTAGCGTGTTCGAGATGCTCGTTACTCGTAACGAGTACCACGCGATGTTCGAGTTACTTTCACTTTCCTCTCTGAGACGTTAGCGCGCTTTTCTGGCCAATTGAAAGACAGGGAAGGCATTACAACTTCCCCCTGCGACGTTCAAGCCCTATACCACCCCCCTGCAGTGAGTGGCTGGGGAGATCAGGTGTCACCCGAGTATAAAAATCGGCCCCTCCCGCGGCTCGCCTCAGATGCGTTGTGACTTAGCTGAGGGAAAGTGCTATCCTGCTGGAGCTGCTGTAGGGAGAGTGTTAGGAGTTAGTGTAGGCTTCAAGAACCCCAACGGTCCTTCTTAGGGCCACATCTAACCGTGTGCAGTACTGTGGAGGCTGCTGTTAGCAGTGTTGCACATTTTTTTTTTGCTATATCGGCCGTGCAGAGCATTGCGCCCTGCAGTAATACTACAGGGACAGAAGTGGTGGTTAGGCAGGGAGAGTGTTAGGAATTAGTGTAGGCTTCAAGAACCCCAACGGTCCTTCTTAGGGCCACATCTAACCATGTGCAGTACTGTGGAGGCTGCTTTTAGCAGTGTTGCAATTTTTTTTTTTTCGGTATATTGGCCGTGCAGAGCATTGCGCCCTGCAGTAATACTCCAGGGATAGAATTGTGTAGGCAGGGCCAGAAGACATATTATAGATTGAATATACGCAGTGGTCCTTTTGAAAAAGAGATTTAAAAAAAATCTATTTGGCCTGCCTGTCACTCTGCTCAGTGTTCTGGGTCCGTGTCTGCTGGGGGTACTATTTCTCCAAATAAGTACGCAGCCAGCTAAGTGTTACAGCAGGCTTGCGCCAAATTATTTCCTGGCTCTGAAATCACCACTCTGTTGCACTTAATAACAGTGCAACACTGCAGTTCCGTCACACAGTCCAGGGACAGAATTGTGTAGGCAGGGCCAGAAGACATATTAGATTGAATATAGGCAGTGGTCCTTTTGAAAAAAAGATTTAAAAAAAATCTATTTAGCCTGCCTGTCACTCTGCTCAGTGTTCTGGGTCCGTGTCTGCTGGGGGTACTATTTCTTTAAATAAATACGCAGCCAGCTAAGTGTTACAGCAGGCTTGCGCCAAATTATTTCCTGGCTCTGAAATCACCGCTCTGTTGCACTTAATAACAGTGCAACACTGCAGTTCTGTCACACAGTCCAGGGACAGAATTGTGTAGGCAGGGCCAGAAGACATATTAGATTGAATATACGCAGTGGTCCTTTTGAAAAAAAGATTTTAAAAAAATCTATTTGGCCTGCCTGTCACTCTGCTCAGTGTTCTGGGTCCGTGTCTGCTGGGGGTACTATTTCTCCAAATAAATACACAGCCAGCTAAGTGTTACAGCAGGCTTGCGCCAAATTATTTCCTGGCTCTGAAATCACTGCTCTGTTGCCTTTAATAACAGTGCAACACTGCAGTTCCGTCACACAGTCCAGGGACAGAATTGTGTAGGCAGGGCCAGAAGACATATTATAGATTGAATATATGCAGTGGTCCTTTTGAAAAAAAGATTTTAAAAAAATCTATTTGGCCTGCCTGTCACTCTGCTCAGTGTTCTGGGTCCGTGTCTGCTGGGGGTACTATTTCTCCAAATAAATACGCAGCCAGCTAAGTGTTACAGCAGGCTTGCGCCAAATTATTTCCTGGCTCTGAAATCACCGCTCTGTTGCACTTAATAACAGTGCAACACTGCAGTTCTGTCACACAGTCCAGGGACAGAATTGTGTAGGCAGGGCCAGAAGACATATTATAGATTGAATATACGCAGTGGTCCTTTTGAAAAAAAGATTTAAAAAAAATCTATTTGGCCTGCCTGTCACTCTGCTCAGTGTTCTGGGTCCGTGTCTGCTGGGGGTACTATTTCTCCAAATAAATACGCAGCCAGCTAAGTGTTACAGCAGGCTTGCGCCAAATTATTTCCTGGCTCTGAAATCACCGCTCTGTTGCACTTAATAACAGTGCAACACTGCAGTTCCGTCACACAGTCCAGGGACAGAATTGTGTAGGCAGGGCCAGAAGACATATTAGATTGAATATACGCAGTGGTCCTTTTGAAAAAAAGATTTTAAAAAATCTATTTGGCCTGCCTGTCACTCTGCTCAGTGTTCTGGGTCCGTGTCTGATGGGGGTACTATTTCTCCAAATAAATACGCAGCCAGCTAAGTGTTACAGCAGGCTTGCGCCAAATTATTTCCTGTCGTTCCGTAAGCGAACTCAGCCTCCAACCACAGGCCAATAAGCGGCACATTTAATTACAGTGTTGTGTTTCTGCATTCCTGGTAATACAGCATGCTGAGGGGTAGGGGTAGGCCTAGAGGACGGGGGCGCGGCCGAGGACGCGGAGGCCCTAGTCCGGGTGTGGGCACAGGCCGAGCTCCTGATCCAGGTGTATCGCAGCCGACTGCTGCGGGATTAGGAGAGAGGCACGTTTCTGGCGTCCCCACATTCATAGCACATTTAATGGGTCCACGCGGTAGACCTTTATTAGAAAATGAGCAGTGTGAGCAGGTCCTGTCGTGGATGGCAGAAAGTGCTTCCAGCAATCTATCGTCCACCCAGAGTTCTGCGCTGTCCACTGCTGCAACTCAGAATCCTCTGGTTGCTGCTCCTCCTTCCTCCCAGCCTCCTCACTCCATGAAAATGAGACATTCTGAGGAGCGGGCAGACTCCCTGGAACTGTTCTCGGGCCCCTGCTGAATGAATTCACTTAAAGGGATATCACATTTCCAATATTAGTAGATGTTTTGTAGATTATTCTTCCCCGTTGTAACTCATGTTTCTGCTATTGGTGCTAACATTTTACAGGCCTTATCTGCATCCATCAAATCTTTTTACAATGTTGTACTAACTTAAACCCGGCTACTATTGTTCCAATTGAGTACCCTGGTTTAAAGGGGGGGAGGAGAAGGCATAGGTGATCTAGGTATTGCAAATCAGCCATTTTTAAATTTTTTTGCAAGTCATTTTTACATTTTTTAAATTTTTTGCAACAAGATTCTGATCTATTTGAAATAGAATACCAGCCTGATTGTCTAGCAGTGATGCAACAAGAAAATTTAAGTTTTAAAAAGTTACTGAAAGCCCTTGTTAATAATGCATATTTTGAGTTGTTTTTTATAGATGGTACCCAGGGTGATTGACGACTCCACACTGGATATGCAGTCGTAACACAACATGACACGGTAAAAGCAGAATGTCTCCGCATGTCGCAGTACAAGAAGCGGAATTAAAAGCACTCGCTGAGGCGTGTAGAGTGGAGGAAGGTAAGACGGCAAACATTTACACTGACTCCCGGTATGCATTTGGCATAGCTCATGATTACGGCCCAACATGGAAGGCCAGACAGTTTTTTACCACAGCAGGACAGCCAATTAAGAATGTTGCAGCGGTGCAGAGTCTCATGGAGGCCCTATTTCTACCTGACAAGGTGGAAAGCTCACACCAATTCCTACACCGGAGAAACAAGAGGCAACCCCATCACAGGCCACACAGCAAAAGCAGCGGCCCTTAAGCCGTGGAAGAAAGAAGAAAAGAAGAATTTGATAATAACTTTGGACTTTGACTACACTTGGACTTTGATAAAACATTGGACTTTGATAACAACTTGGACTTTGATAATAATTTTGGACTTTGATTTGAACTTGGACTTTGATAAAAACATTGGACTTTGATATGCTAAAGACTTTACAGTTACAAGCCAGCAAGGAAGAAAAAGACAAATGGACTAAAAAGGGACGGCGTATGGTGAACAGTCAACAGCACTTGCTTACCATAGTCCCTGTGCCCCATGATGGCCCAGCTGACGCACGGAAAGACGCACCTCTCAAAGCAGCAATGATGTCGATGCTTGAACAAGGACGGGTGGCTCCTTGGTTTTCTGTAGCTGCTGCATCATTTGTCCAATTTTGCATGATCTTTGCCGTAAGCAACAGGGCAGAAGTAAATTTGCCACATCACACTTGCCAGGGCCACTCTACCCATTTCAGGGATTGCAAATTGGCTACACTCAGCTCCTACTTGTTGGGAAGCATGAATATGTGCTTGTTGTTGATTTCTTTTCAGGTTGGAGACCTACTCTGTTACCAAAGTAAATAAGCAGGTAGCCGCACAGAAGCTCATGAATGAGGTAATCTGCAGATATGGGGTACCGGAAGTGATTGAGTCAAACAAAGGTACACACTTCACAGGTGAAATAATGCAACACATCATGTCTGTTTTGGGTATATTCCAGGCTTTTCACACACCCTACCATCCGCGGAGTAGGGGGAAAGTAGATACAAAAGGCAATAGAGAAAATGGGCAAATCTTGAATTGAGTGTCTTTCATTAGTTTTTCTTTTTCTCAGGAGGGTACATGCCACAGTATCAGAGTTTGGTGAATGATTTTCTTGTTAATGTTGTCATGGGCCTCCCCAAGGAATTGTTAGTAATCCATTCTGCAGTCTCTGCTTTTCTCCCAGGTCCTACAGATGAGTGTCACAATCTGAACCCAGGTGACAGGGTCTATGTAAAAAAGTTTGCGCGAAAAACCCGGTTTGAATGTCCCTACCAGATGTTGTTCACCACCCCAACTGCAGTCAAGCTCGAAGGAAAGCCCACTTGGATCCACACTTCGCACTGAAAAAACTAATGATCCTGTATATCCTTTACATGCTATAATGTGGTACAATTCCTCTAACACACACCTTTGACTACTGTACACTAGCCCCCTGTTTCAGAACAAATTAATACAATGAAATGTGCAATATGAAGACTACACTGAGGGTGAGAATCCAACACCGCATCCTGCTAAGAGAGACGTTGACACTCCAGGTGGTAACTTTAATCCACATGTATACATAGATACAATAGGAGTGCCAAGGGGGGTGCGAGATTAATTTAATTCTAGAGATCAGGTTAAAGCAGGTTTTGAGTCCTTATTTGCTATTATCACTGTTAATAATAATGTAGATTAGATGAATTATATCTATTCCAATCAGCAGAGGTTTGTAAACTACACCAGAGATGCTTTGCAAGGGTTAATTGACCAGTTAGGGCCCACTGCATCCATGGCGTTCCAAAATAGAGTGGCCCTGGATATGATTTTAGCAGAAAGAGGTGGGGTATGTAATTTCCTGTTTGTGTATTATCCCTTTAATATGACCAAAATTTCCCTTGTTTGAAAAAAAAAAAAAAGAAAAAGATGAAGAGCCAGTTCCGATAATGCCAACCACGTACGTTACCAGAAGAATGGAGAGATGGACTAGTACTGTGTCTGCCCCGGTCTCATAAGATGGACTGTCAGTGGACTTCCCATTTGCCTAGGGAAAGTGCAGAAGACCTTAGGTTCCGGCGAGGGCACACCCTGTTGGGTGTTAACTTGTACAGATAGAGGGTATGGAGGCCCGGAAATAAGCCCAGGGAATCCATGGCCTCCTTCTGAGGTGAGGTAGGGATCCCTCCCCTTTAGGAGTAGGAACTTACGGGCAGTGGAGAAACCCTGACGCAAAGGAGAGGCGACCGAGGAAGAGTGCAAGGTCTGATGCTTGATCTCCATATTAAGTTTTTTAGGGGGGTTTGTGAGGGTATATATACACTACCGTTCAAAAGTTTGGGGTCACCCAAACAATTTTGTGTTTTCCATGAAAAGTCACACTTATTCACCACCATGCGTTGTGAAATGAATAGAAAATAGAGTCAAGACATTGACAAGGTTAGAAATAATGATTTGTATTTGAAATAACATTGTTTTTACATCAAACTTTGCTTTTGTCAAAGAATCCTCCTTTTGCAGCAATTACAGCATTGCACACCTTTGACATTCTAGCTGTTAATTTGTTGAGGTAAGCTTGTGAAATTGCACCCCACGCTTCTAGAAGCATCTCCCACAAGTTGGATTGGTTGGATGGGCACTTCTGGCGTACCATACGGTCAAGCTGCTCCCACAACAGCTCAATGGGGTTCAGATCTGGTGACTGCGCTGGCCACTCCATTACCGATAGAATACCAGCTGCCTGCTTCTGCTGTAAATAGTTCTTGCACAATTTGGAGGTGTGTTTAGGGTCATTGTCCTGTTGTAGGATGAAATTGGTTCCAATCAAGCGCTGTCCACTGGGTATGGCATGGCGATGCAAAATGGAGTGATAGCCTTCCTTATTCAGAATCCCTTTTACCCTGTACAAATCTCCCACCTTACCAGCACCAAAGCAACCCCAGACCATCACATTACCTCCACCATGCTTAACAGATGGCGTCAGGCATTCTTCCAGCATCTTTTCATTTGTTCTGCGTCTCACAAACGTTCTTCTTTGTGATCCAAACACCTCAAACTTGGATTCATCCGTCCACAACACTTTTTTCCAGTCTTCCTCTGTCCAATGTCTGTGTTCTTTTGCCCATCTTAATCTTTTTCTTTTATTGGCCAGTCTCAGATATGGCTTTTTCTTTGCCACTCTGCCCTGAAGCCCAAAATCCCGCAGCCGCCTCTTCACTGTAGATGTTGACACTGGTGTTTTGCGGGTACTATTTAATGAAGATGCCAGTTGGGTACCTGTGAGGCGTCTGTTTCTCAAACTAGAGACTCTAATGTGCTTATCTTCTTGCTTAGTTGTGCAACGTGGCCTCCCACTTCTTTTTCTACTCTGGTTAGAGCCTGTTTGTGCTGTCCTCTGAAGGGAGTAGAACACACCGTTGTAGGAAATCTTCAATTTCTTAGCAATTTCTCGCATGGAATAGCCTTCATTTCTAAGAACAAGAATAGACTGTCGAGTTTCAGATGAAAGTTCTCTTTTTCTGGCCATTTTGAGCGTTTAATTGACCCCACAAATGTGATGCTCCAGAAACTCCATCTGCTCACAGGAAGGTCAGTTTTGTAGCTTCTGTAACGAGCTAGACTGTTTTCAGATGTGTGAACATGATTGCACAAGGGTTTTCTAATCATCAATTAGCCTTCTGAGCCAATGAGCAAACACATTGTACCATTAGAACACTGGAGTGATAGTTGCTGGAAATGGGCCTGTATTCACCTTTGTAGATTTTGCACAAAAAACCAGGCATTTGCAGCTAGAATAGTCATTTACCACATTAGCAATGTATAGAGTGCATTTGTTTAAAGTTAGGACTAGTTTAAAGTTATCTTCATTGAAAAGTACAGTGCTTTTCCTTCAAAAATAAGGACATTTCAATGTGACCCCAAACTTTTGAACGGTAGTGTATATATTGCCATATGTGTTTTTTATGCTTTATACCTATATGCAAGTTTTATTCAATTCCAAATGAAAAAAACTTATATGTCGCCTTACATCAGATATTTCAAGAGGCTTTGCAAGGCTGAGAGAGATGTTCTAGAAATTCAGAGAAAACCACCGAACCAGACATGAAGGCCGCATGTACTTGGCTGTTTTCCCAGAAGTGCCGTATCAAGATGTTCAAATGTACATAATTTTCACTGTCTCAGGCCCGAAATCCGGACTTCTTAGAATTGAGTGGGTGATTCTTTGCACTGGAGTTAATTAAATACGTGATTTTCTGTATAAGCCAGAGGCGCCTCACTGTCTAAGGCGGAAATCCGGACTTCCCATATATGGTTATAAGCCCATCACCCCTTGTTGGTGAGGGGACAAAGGGTATAAGATCTCATGTAATCTGTAATAAAGCACGTCGACGTTGGCACAGCCGAGAGCCATGTCCCGTGTGAGGAATGATACCAGATCCCTGTGTGGTGTCTATTCTTACGGCCGGCAACGGGGCAAGTGGGGTGGGCCCGATTGGTGCTGTATTTAGAATATTTTAACCCTCATACCCAGGTGGTGAGCGGCGATGCTGCAATCATTAGCGTCACCATTCCTCTGCTATGCCTCTTGAGAAGTTCCCTGCAAAGCATAAAGGCAGACGCTTTGCGCTCGGAAACAGAGCCGGGGGAAGACAGTATGTCGCTGGATAGTCAGAGCACCCTCCTGTCTATATCTCAGCGCGGTGAGGAGGAGGAGGAGGAGGAGGAAGATGAGGAGGAGGGGGAAGACACAGCTTGGCCCACTGGTGAGGGTACATATGCTGCTGGCCTGTCATCCTTTCAGCGTGTATAGCCTGAGGAGGAGGAGGAGGAGGATCCTGAAAGTGATCTTCCTAGTGAGGACAGCCATGTGTTGCGTACAGGTACCCTGGCACACATGGCTGACTTCATGTTAGGATGCCTTTCTCGTGACCCTCGCGTTACACGCATTCTGGCCACTACGGATTACTGGGTGTACACACTGCTCGACCCACGGTATAAGGAGAACCTTTCCACTCTCATACCCGAAGAGGAAAGGGGTTCGAGAGTGTTGCTATACCACAGGACCCTGGCGGACAAACTGATGGTAAAATTCCCATACGACAGCGCTAGTGGCCGAAGGCGCAGTTCCGAGGTCAAGGTAGCAGGGGAAGCGCGGAGATCAGGGAGCATGTACAGCACAGGCAGGCCAAAACTCTTTAGGGCCCTTGACAGCTTTATGGCTCCCCAGCAAGACTGTGTCACCGCTCCCCAGTCACGGCTGAGTCGGCGGGAGCACTGTAAAAGGATGGTGAGGGAGTACGTAGCCGATCGCACGACCGTCCTCCGTGACGCCTCTGCCCCCTACAACTACTGGGTGTTGAAGCTGGACACGTGGCCTGAACTCGCACTGTATGCCCTGGAGGTGCTTGCTTGTCCTGCGGCTAGTGTCTTGTCAGAGAGGGTGTTTAGTGCGGCTGGGGGAATCATCACAGATGTGCCGACAGGCTAACACTCATCAAGATGAACAAAGCCTGGATTTCCCCAGACTTCTCTTCTCCACCAGCGGACAGCAGCGATACCTAAGCAATAGGTAGGCTGCACCCGCGGATGGAAGCATCGTTCTGTATCCCCATCAAAAACGGGGACCTTTTTGCTTCATCAATCTGTGTATAATGTTCCTCCTCCTCCTCCTGCTCCTCCTCCTGAAACCTCACATAATCACGCCGAATGGGCAATTTTTCTTAGGCCCACAAGGCTCAGTCATATAATTTTTCTAAACAATTTTTATACGTTTCAATGCTCATTAAAGCGTTGAAACTTTCACCTCCACCAATTTTTATTTTAACTGGGCTGCCTCCTGGCCTAGTTACCAATTAAGCAACATTAACCAAAGTGATTAATGGGTTTCACCTGCCCTCTTGGTTGGCCATGACCAATTTTTCTGATGTACATTAGTACTGTTGATACAGCAATTTTTGTGGGCTCTCGCCTACAGTGTAATCAAATGAATTTTTAGCGCACCTGCATTACAGCTGACGTTACATCCGCTGTGTTGGGCAATGCAATGGGATATTTTTATGTACCGCCGGTGGGTTCCAGGGAGCCACCCATGCTGTGGGTCCACAGGAAGCTGTAAATGCATCTGTTTCCACTTCTAAAGAACCCCAGTCTGACTGGGGCATGCAGTGTGGGCCGAAGACCACCTGCATTAAGCACAACATTACTACCTCAGCTGTGTTGGGCACTGCAATGGGATATATTTATGTACCGCCGCTGGTTTCCTGGCACCCACCCATGCTGTGGGTCCACAGGGAGTTGTAAATGCATCTGTGTCCACTTCTAAAGAACCCCAGTCAGACTGGGGCATGCAGTGTGGGCCGAAGCCCACCTGCATTAAGCACGACATTACTACCTCAGCTGGGTTGGGCACTGCAATGGGATATATTTATGTACCGCCGGTGGGTTCCAGGGAGCCACCCATGCTGTGGGTCCACAGGGAGTTGTAAATGCATCTGTTTCCACTTCTAAAGAACCCCAGTCTAACTGGGGCATGCAGTGTGGGCCAAAGCCCACCTGCATTAAACATGACATTATTACCTCAGCTGTGATGGGCAATTCAATGGGATATTTTTATGTAGCACCGGTGGGTTCCAGGGAGCCACCCATGCTGTGGGTGCACACGGAATTCCCATTGCGGAGTTGTACCTGCCTGTGACTATATATAAAAAACCGCGGTCTGACTGGGGCATACAGACACCTTGACAGAATGAATAGTGTGTGGCACATAGGTTCCCCATTGCTATGCCCACGTGTGCAGCTCCAGATGGAGGTGGCACAGGATTGGATTTCTCACGCTTTAATGCAGGTGGGCTTCGGCCCACACTGCATGCCCTAGTCAGACTGGGGTTCTTTAGAAGTGGACACATGCAGTTACAACTCCGTGTGGACCGACAGCATGGGTGGCTCCCTGGAACCCACCGGCGCTACATAAATATATCCCATTGCAGTGCCCATCACAGCTGAGGTAACGTCAGGTTTAATGCAGGTGGGCTTCGGCCCACACTGCATGCCCCAGTCAGACCGGGGTTCTTTAGAAGTGGACACATGCAGTTACAACTCCGTGTGAACTGACAGCATGGGTGGCTGCCTGGAACCCACCGGCGGTACATAAATATATCCCATTGCAGTGCCCATCACAGCTGATGTAACGTCCGGTTTAATGCAGGTGGGCTTCGGCCCACACTGCATGCCCCAGTCAGACTGGGGTTCTTTAGAAGTGGACACATGGAGTTACAACTCGGTGTGGACAGACAGCATGGGTGGGTCCCAGGAAGCCACCGGCGGTACATAAATATATCCCATTGCAGTGCCCATCACAGCTGAGGTAATGTCAGGTTTAATGCAGGTGGGCTTCGGCCCACACTGCATGCCCCAGTCTGACCAGGGTTTTTAAAACATGGACACTGGCAGGTACAAATCCCTAATGTGAAGTCCCTGTGGACCCACAGCATGGGTGGCTCCCTGGAACCCACCGGCGGTACATAAATATATCCCATTGCAGTACCTAGCACAGCTGAGGTAACGTCAGCTTAAAATGCAGGTGGGCTAAAAATTACAAAAAATTGGTGTACCAACAGTACTAATGTACCTCAGAAAAATTGCCCATGCCCAACCGAGAGGGCGGGTGAATCCCATTAATCGCTTTGGTTAATGTGGCTTAATTTGTAAATAGGCCTGTAGGTGGCCCAGTTACAAATAAAAATTGGTTCAGGTGCTTTCTCAAGTTTCAATGCTTTATTGAATTGAGAATTGAAACGTATAAACATTGTTTACAAAAGTTATATGACTGAGTCTTGTGTGCCTAAGAAAAATTGCCTGTTCGGCGTGATTACGTGAGGTTTCAGGAGGAGGAGCAGGACGAGGAGGATGAATATTATACACAGATTGATGAAGCAAAAAGGTCCCCGTTTTGGATGGTAATAGAGAACGATGCTTCCATCCGCGGGTGCAGCCTACGTATTGTTTAGGTACCGCTGCTGTCCGCTGGTGGAAAAGAGAACTCTGGGGAAATCCAGGCTTTGTTCATTTTTATGATTGTAAGCCTGTCGGCACTGTCGGTTGACAGGCGGGTACGCTTATCCGTGATGATTCCCCCAGCCGCACTAAACACCCTCTCTGACAAGACGCTAGCCGCAGGACAAGCAAGCACCTCCAGGGCATACAGCGCGAGTTCAGGCCACGTGTCCAGCTTCAACACCCAGTAGTTGTAGGGGGCAGAGGCGTCACGGAGGACGGTCGTGCGATCGGCTACGTACTCCCTCACCATCCTTTTACAGTGCTCCCGCCGACTCAGCCTTGACTGGGGAGCGGTGACACAGTCTTGCTGGGGAGCCATAAAGCTGTCAAAGGCCTTGGACAGTGTTCCCCTGCCTGTGCTATACATGGTACCTGATCTCCGCGCCTCCCCTGCTACCTGGCCCTCGGAAGTGCGCCTTCTGCCACTAGCACTGTCAGATGGGAATTTTACCATCAGTTTGTCCACCAGGGTCCTGTGGTATAGCATCACTCTCGAACACCTTTCCTCTTCGGGTATGAGAGTGGAAAGGTTCTCCTTATACCGTGGGTCGAGCAGTGTGTACACCCAGTAATCCGTAGTGGCCAGAATGCGTGTAACGCGAGGGTCACGAGAAAGGCATCCTAACATGAAGTCAGCCATGTGTGCCTGGGTACCTGTACACAACACATGGCTGTCCTCACTCGGAAGATCACTTTCAGGATCCTCCTCCTCCTCCTCCTTCTCCTCCTCCTCCTCCTCCTCCTCAGGCCATATACACTGAAAGGATGACAGGCAAGCAGCATGTGTACCCTCAGCAGTGGGCCAAGCTGTCTCTTCCCCCTCCTCCTCATCCTCCTCATCCTCCTCTTCCTCACCGCGCTGAGATATAGACAGGAGGGTGCTCTGACTATCCAGCGACATACTGTCTTCCCCCGGCTCTGATACCGAGCGCAAAGAATCTGCCTTTATGCTTTGCAGGGAACTTCTCAAGAGGCATAGCAGAGGAATGGTGACGCTAATGATTGCTGCATCGCCGCTCACCACCTGGGTAGACTCCTCAAACTTTCCAAGGACCTGGCAGATGTCTGCCAACCAGGCCCACTCTTCTGAAAAGAATTGAGGAGGCTGACTCCCACTGCGCCGCCCATGTTAGAGTTGGTATTCCGCTATAGCTCTACGCTGCTCATAGAGCCTGGCCAACATGTGGAGCGTAGAGTTCCACCGTGTGGGCAAGTCGCACAGCAGTCGGTGCACTGGCAGATTAAACCGATGTTGTAGGGTGCGCAGGGTGGCAGCGTGCGTGTGGGACTTGCGGAAATGTGCGCAGAGCCGGCGCACCTTTCCGAGCAGGTCTGTCAAGCATGGGTAGCTTTTCAGAAAGCGCTGAACCACCAAATTAAAGATGTGGGCCAGGCATGGCACGTGCGTGAGGCTGCCGAGCTGCAGAGCCGCCACCAGGTTACGGCCGTTGTCACACGCGACCATGCCCGGTTGGAGGCTTAGCGGCGCAAGCCAGCAGTCGGTCTGCTCTGTCAGACCCTGCAGCAGTTCGTGGGCCGTGTGCCTCTTATCTCCTAAGCTGAGTAGTTTCAGCACGGCCTGCTGACGCTTGCCCACCGCTGTGCTACCACGCCGCGCGACACCCACTGCTGGCGACGTGCTGCTGCTGACACATCTTGATTGTGAGACAGAGGTTGCGTTGGAGGAGGAGGAGGAGGAGGGTGGTTTAGTGGAGGAAGCATACACCGCCGCAGATACCAGCACCGAGCTGGGGCCCGCAATTCTGGGGGTGGGTAGGACGTGAGCGGTCCCAGGCTCTGACTCTGTCCCAGCCTCCACTAAATTCACCCAATGTGCCGTCAGGGAGATATAGTGGCCCTGCCCGCCTGTGCTTGTCCACGTGTCCGTTGTTAAGTGGACCTTGGCAGTAACCGCGTTAGTGAGGGCGCGTACAATGGTGCGGGAGACGTGGTCGTGCAGGGCTGGGACAGCACATCGGGAAAACTAGTGGCGACTGGGAACTGAGTAGCGCGGGGCCGCCGCCGCCATCATATTTTTGAAAGACTCCGTTTCCACAACCCTATACGGCAGCATCTCCGGGCTGATAAATTTGGCAATGTGCACGTTTAACGCTTGAGCGTGCGGGTGCGTGGCGACGTACTTGCGCTTGCGCTCAAACACATGCGCTATCGACGGCTGGACAGTGCGCTGACAGACATTGCTGGATGGGGCCGAGGACAGCGGAGGTGAGGGTGTGGGTGCAGGCCAGGAGACGGTAGTGCCTGTGTCCTCAGAGGGGGGTTGGATTTCAGTGGCAGGTTGGGGCACAGGGGGAGAGGCAGCGGTGCAAACCGGAGGCGGTGAACGGCCTTCGTCCCACCTTGTGGGGTGCTTGGCCATCATATGTCTGCGCATGCTGGTGGTGGTGAGGCTGGTGGTGGTGGCTCCCCGGCTGATCTTGGCGCGACAAAGGTTGCACACCACTGTTCGTCGGTCGTCTGCACTCTCAGTGAAAAACTGCCAGACCTTTGAGCACCTCGGCCTCTGCAGGGTGGCATGGCGCGAGGGGGCACTTTGGGAAACAGTTGGTGGATTATTCGGTCTGGCCCTGCCTCTACCCCTGGACACCGCACTGCCTCTTGCAACCTGCCCTGCTGCTGCCCTTGCCTCCCCCTCTGAAGACCTGTCCTCAGTAGGCGTAGCAAACCAGGTGGGGTCAGTCATCTCATTGTCCTGCTGCTCTTCCTCCGAATCCTCTGCGCGCTCCTCCCTCGGACTTACTGCCCTTACTACTACCTCACTGATAGCCAACTGTGTCTCATCGTCGTCCTCCTCCTCACCCACTGAAAGGTCTTGAGACAGTTGCCGGAAGTCCCCAGCCTCATGCCCCGGACCCCGGGAACTTTCCAATGGTTGGGCATCAGTCACGACAAACTCCTCTGGTGGGAGAGGAACCACTGCTGCCCAATCTGAGCAGGGGCCCGAGAACAGTTCCTGGGAGTCTGCCCGCTCCTCAGAATGTGTCATTGTAATGGAGTGAGGAGGCTGGGAGGAAGGAGGAGCAGCAGCCAGAGGATTCTGAGTTGCAGCAGTGGACGGCGCAGAACTGTGGGTGGACGATAGATTGCTGGATGCACTTTCTGCCATCCACGACAGGACCTGCTCACACTGCTCATTTTCTAATAAAGGTGTACCGCGTGGACCCATTAATTGTGCGATGAATGTGGGGACGCCAGAAACGTGCCTCTTTCCTAATCCCGCAGCAGTCGGCTGCGATACACCTGGATCAGGAGCTCGGCCTGTGCCCACACCCTGACTTGGGCCTCCGCGTCCTCGGCCACGTCCACGTCCTCTAGGCCTACCCCTACCCCTCAGCATGCTGTATTACCAGTAATGCAGAAACAGAACGCTGTAATTAAATGTGCCGCTTATTGGCCTGTGTTTGGAGGCTGACTTCGCTTACGGAACGCCAGGAAATAATTTTGCGCAAGCCTGCTGTAACACTTAGCTGGCTGTGTATGAATTTGGAGGACTACTACACCCAGCAAAAACACAGAACACTGAGGACAGTCACAGGCAGCCCAAATAGATTTTTTTCCCCAAATGTTTTTGCAAAGGCCCACTGCCTATATTCAATCAATATATCTCTTCTCTCTCTGCGTCACCACTTCTGGCCCTGGAGTATGTCAAAGAACTGCAGAGTGTTGCACTGTGGACTGCAATACAGCGGTGATTTAACAGCCCAGACAGAGCCAGGAAATAATTTTGCGCAAGCCTGTTGTAACACTTAGCTGGCTGCGTATGAATTTGGAGGACTACTACACCCAGCACAGACCCAGAACACTGAGGACAGTCACAGGCAGCCCAAATAGATTTTTTTCCCCAAATGTTTTTGCAAAGACCCACTGCCTATATTCAATCAATATGTCTTCTGTCCCTGCCTCACAATATATGTGTTCTGTCCCTGCCTCACAATATATGTGTTCTGTCCCTGCCTCACCACTACTGGCCCTGCACTATATCTAATTACTGCAGGGTGCAATGCTCTGCACGGCCAATATACCAAAAAAAAAAAAAGTGCAACACTGCTAAAAGCAGCCTCCACAGTACTGCACACGGTTAGATGTGGCCCTAAGAAGGACCGTTGGGGTTCTTGAAGCCTAAAATACTCCTAACGCTCTCCCTATAGCAGCTCCACCAAGACAGCACTTTCCCTAAAGTATGTCAGAATAAATCTGTACCGAGCCGCGGGAGGGGACGATTTTTATACTCGGGTGACACCTGATCTCGCCAGCCACTCACTGCAGGGGGGTGGTATAGGGCTTGAACGTCGCAGGGGGAAGTTGTAATGCCTTCCCTGTCTTTCTATTGGCCAGAAAAGCACGCTAACGTCTCAGAGATGAAAGTGAAAGTAACCCGAACATCGCGTGGTACTCGTTACGAATAACGAGCATCTCGAACACACTAATACTCGAACGAGCATCAAGCTCGGACGAGTACGTTCGCTCATCTCTATTTCTAATGTATTCAAAGTTGCATGTGGTTTGTATATCATAAATGACATCACAAGAAAAGTATATACCTCCAAAACTAATGAGAATACATGATAGGCTATAACAAAAATGATTAACATAAGTTCACACATTTTAAGGTATTAACAATAACATGCAAAGAAACAGTTATTATTTCATTGGGAAGAAATGCAAGAGAGGGGGTCTGAAGGACTATCTTATCTCTGTCCTATACACTCACTAGTATATAGAAATGGTTACAATTAACCCCTTCACTACTCATACTAGCAGGATGCTATATATATTTGTAGTCTACAATCTAATAGCAAAAACGATTAATACATTGATCTACAATTTTCCTAACATCTATCTATCTCTGGTATGTTATACATCTCCCTGTATATACTGTATATAACTGCACACTTCACACACAATTAAAAAACGCATCAATAATATAGGGGTTTTTAATAGTGTGTACAGTTTCTTAAAAACATATGTGGTCTTTGAATACTGAATGCAGTTTTTTATGTTTTTCTTAATTGTGGTTTAAAAGCTCAACCAAAAACATGAACACACCCTAAGGCCACTCTCACATGTGTTCAAAAAACGCAGCTCAAAATCCTCACATTTTTACCACAATTTTGAATGGTGGTTTTGAACACATGGTACAGAATTTCACTTTTTACTGCACCCCATCATTGTGATGGGTGAGGAAGTGCATTAAAAAACAAAAATAGAACAGACAGCTCTCAAAAATTGCGGCGTTAGAAACACCACGTTTAAGCGCCGGTATGAGTAATCCCATTAAAATCAATAGGAGCATTGTACTGCGGTTAGCATGGTCCTAAAGATGCCGTGCTAATAGTGGTATAAAGTGTTGTGTGTATGAGAGTGGCCTATGGGGCTACAAACAAATTTTCATGTAGTGCAGGAAATGAGACATGTTTGAGTCATTGGCATAGCTCAATGGGCAGAAATACATGGCAGTTCTAGGTGCATTCACAAGGCCTCAGACTGCCATGACATCCAAAGGGCAGCCTGCAATCTTATTGCTATCTCACTTTGTTGGAGTATTTAAATGCCGCACTCATAATTCACAGCGGCATCTAAAAGATAATTTATCAGAGAAAGTTATCAGACTCATTAAACTTTGCTACATCTGTATCCAACATTTACATACTCAGGAGAAATTAGATTGTCAATTGTGGGGTCCTTTATCTCCGTTTTCCCAAAGTGAAAAATATGGGGTTAAGGGCTCTTTCACACAAGCATAGTGATTTTTGGTCGACTGTGTCACGGCTACAGTGCAACCAAAAATCACATGAACGGGCGCTTGTGCGCCCATTTAGACAGCCCAGGTATGGTGCATATACTCTGAGCCCAGAATGTCGTCAGGCTGGGGGGAGACAGTTTAGCTCTGGTTTCTGGCTGGGGGGTATTCCCAACACTCATCAGCTGATTTGTTTCATAAACATGCACAAAAAAAACACTGCATGTCCTATCTTTGGGCTTTCCCTCGGGAACGCCTCACCCGTTTCCAATGGGGCTGGAAAAAACATTACATTGCTTGTGATCTGTATACAAGTGTGATACAAAGTTTCCCATTGAAAACAATGGGAAACACTTAATGGAGGATTGCTACTTCCCTGAAGTGATGGGAAGAATTTTTGACGCAAAAACGCCTCGCATCCGCGGGGATATTGCACGTTCCTGAGCACAATATGTGAAATTAGCCTTAGTTTTATAAACTTTCCATAGAACTCGAGCTACAGTTCATAAGAGTAGGTAATTCCTCTTTTTCTAGATTAAACATAATCTACTATGGAAAAGAGATAAAGATCTCACAGGAACATAATGAGTTCAATGTGTGTCTCATTAGCAAATATTTACTGACATGTTTAGCCAATGTTTCTTGGATAGTTTTTCAAAAGATGCAAAATAATAGTTGAGCCAAAAAACAAAAAGTACTTTTAAACCTTTAGTTTTCCATTTAAAGATTAACAACACTTTCCACAAAACTTTTTACATGTCAGAGATATATAAAAAGTTTATATCAGTGGGGGTCCCGCGGCTGAGACCCCCCCTTATCACTAGAGCGAGGGGGTTGCAGCACTATCTGCTTTTCGGCTCCTCTGGCAGTTGAAGGCAGTCTGCATAGAAGTCTTTGGATGTTCTAACTTTCTATGATAGGGGTTTCACAAGCAGGGAAAAGATTAGGGGGAATTAAGGGTTGTCCCTGTCTCGTTCCATTTGTCATATGACAAAGAAGAAAAAAATCCAGAACTGTAGACTGAAGCTGAGGGATCTTATACAGGGCTAGAATAGCTGTTAAGATAGATCTCTCAAAACCACATTTATGCAGTAGATAATCTCAGTGTACCCTATCAAATGACTTCCCCAGATGCAGTGAGAAAAGCAGAGAAGTCATTTGATTCATTGTAGTATAATGAATTATATTTATTAACCTTCTAGTACCAGTAACCATTTATCTGTTTTTTATAAAATTGACTTGATCATTTTTTGAAAACCCAGGCAAATAATTAATCAGCCTGTTGGCAATAATCTTAAAGGGGTATTCCAGTTATGCAAAGTTGCTGTCAGATGAATGATAATTAAAAGTCATTAACATTGGTAATGTGGTTCTGCTTTAAGGCCCATTTACATGCAAAGACGATCGCTCAAAATTCATCAGAAACTAATAGTTTTCAGCGATCATTTTGCATTAGCTACTATTGGGCTAATTAGCCCATTAGTAGCTAACTAGCTCCATTTCCATGTATTTAGAGAATAGCAGGTGGTCTCTTCTCTAAATACATCTGCTTTGTTCTGCCTCGGGCTTCTGGCTGCATGCAATGCTATTAACGCTGCACATGGCATCTACTTTGTTCTGCCACAGGCTGCTGCTGCATACAATGCTATCAGCATTGCCCGTGGAGAACACAGCATGCAGTCCCTCTTATCAGAGATGAAGGATTTTATGCTGACTTGAAGTCAGCGAAAAAAGAAGAGTGCACGGTAAGTGCATGATGGGTGTGCATTTACACGCAATGGCTATCGCTCAAGTGGTCATTTGAATGAATTTTGAGCAATAATCATTGCGTGTAAATCAGTCTTTAGATCTTGTGTCTGTAGCTCTAAAAATAATTACTATCGCCTGGCACCTCACAGGTGTGGCCCGAGTATAATAGTGACATCCCACAGCGGCCCCCCCTCAGAACCACATACGTCCCCCCTCCTCCTTGTGGAAGCTCCGCTGCTCAGTGTTGCTGCTCAGCGCTGATCCCAGGTGCACACTGTGACATCAGTGTGCTGCCGCACTCCTCCTCCCTCTACTCTCACAGAACCTAAGAGGAGATGTCAGGGGAGGAGGACCCCGGCTGCACACTGACGTTACAGTGGGCACAGGGATCAGCACCGCTAGCAGCGCAGCTCAGTGAATACTGGCAGGGGAGCCCCTGCCAGTATTCACTAATGTGGTGGGCGGCCGATGGCAGTGCATGCCAGCAGGGAGGGCTCTGCGTGCTGCCTCTGGCATGCATGCCATGGGTTTGCCACCACTGGCCTAGAACATTGCCTGAAGAGAATGTCCAATGTTGACGATATGATTTAGTACCTGCTCCAGATATGAATCTATATGTGAAAATTTTTCTATGCTATTCATTAATCCACCCATCAGGCACCAGAGGTGTATTCTGTTTCAGCTGATTAATCACCTTTTTGTAATTCATCTAAGTGCTAATGACCACTTGTCTGTGAGTGTGTGAGTGCTTTACCTGCTCCACCCCCTGATCACATAATGGTGACATCATCACAGATCCTAAAGCATATATAAAACACAGAGCCTGACAGACTACATCCCCCACAAACCCCTGTAGCCTCAGTTGCTATGGATACAGCAGTACTCAGTCTGGCAGTATGTAGTTGGTTGTGAGACAGCAGTACACCTGTGTGGAGACTCCAATAAATAACACCTCACAAATGAACACACACATAGCTGGCAGTGCATATTGACCAACAACATTGAAGCATAGTCCTTCACCACTATCTTTACAGTCTCAGAATGTGATATCATGTTATCTCAAGTGCTAATGCCACCAACACCAGTCCAGTCTTCATCTAATCGTCAACCATTGTCCAGTGTTGCAACTAACCTTCGCTGTCATGCAAACATGTCACCACAGAGGGTTCAATGCCGGCATGAAGCTAAAGCAGCTTACATGACACAGCAGCAAGCCATAATTTCACCTCAGCCACCAGCTGAAGTTTGTACATCTCCTGCTGCAGATATGCCAAAGCTACAAGCGAACATGTCTCCTCAGCGAGCAGCTGAAGTTCCTACATCACTGTTTGGAATGTTCTGGAAAACTGTATATAATGCCAATAGCTTAAGGCCCATTTAGACACAATGATTCTCGCTCAAAATTGGCTCAAAGCCGTCTTTTAAGTGATTAACTGTTGTATCTAAATGCACAAACACTGTGCAGTTTTCATGCACAATTCGTTCCTCGCTCAATTCTAGTTTTCTAGAATTGAGCGATGAACTCTTATCCATGGTGCAGGCTGTTATCACAGTCATCAGCGCTGATAAGAGTCTTTCAGCTCATGTCCTGCTGGTAGTTCACAGCGGGACGTGAGCTGTAAGCGCGAAGAATAATGCAGCTGTTCGCTTATGCAAAACCGCTGTATTGTTCGCCGAGCGATAGTGGCGGTGTCCTGCTTCACCTTCATAGCTCTTTAGTAGCTAATTAGCTACTGTAGATTATTCAGGGATGTATCCCTTCAGAATGTTCACGGGTTTAAATGTTGCAGTATCGGTATTGCTATTTTGTTCATTTATTGACATTTTCTTATTAATAGATGTTTGCACAAATAATGGCAATAGTTTACTATTTGCACAGAAATATTTTAACCAACTCCAATCCCTTTCACTATATATTATATTAGTAAGTGGTCACCAGAAATACTGGTACTATAAATAATACTAATATCTAGTCTTATGAGATAGACCTCATGTCAGTTAATGTGGTCTCATCTAAGTTTTCAATATCTAAAATGGAAGGTTGTCTGTTACCAGGGTCATCCTTTAGGCTCCTCTTACATATGTGTTCAGAAAATGCAGCTCAAAATTGCAGCATTTTACAGCGATTTCGAATGTCGTTAAAAAATAAAACAGACAGCACTCAAAAATCATAGCGTTGTATTGAAGCTCAGATCTGAGAAACCTCATTAAGAGCATTGTATTGCTCAGGTGAAAAGTCGTGTGTGAGAGTGGCCTTAGGCTGAAAACTTTTCTTTTAGAATATTCAGCTAGTGTGTGGATCTTTCCTCTAGTCGTTTTATTTTGACATTAGCCAACATTTTTTCCTGCTTTATTTCCCAGGCAGCACCCATTGTCAGAGCCAGGCTATACCGGGGTCAGAGTGGTAGCCACTACTCTGACCCCTGTGTAGTGACCAACACTTCTAATTGTAGATGCAGCTCTCATTGAAATCAATGGGAGCTTTGCTTGCAATTACAAGCTCTGACCACTACACTGTGGTTGGAGCAACAGCTTCTGCTCCAACTCCAGTGTATGCTGGCACTGACAGCGGGCACTGCCTAGAAAATCCCTTTAATAAAGCTTTATGTATACTAATTATTGAAAATAGATGCATCACGTAAGTTGTTGAGGTTAAATAATTATTTCAATTTCCTTTTAAATTGCTCACAAATCTTATCACTATTTAAGAGCTAGTTACTATGTTTCCATGAAGATGAAGTTTGAATGTTAGAAATTCAAAGCAATAAACACCATTTTAAACCATTAACATATAGTTACATCCTTCCGTCAATCCCGCTCCACATAATGTGGGTGCCAGCTGGTTCTTATAGCCGACACCCACCCGCAAAAGCTCCCACAAGCCATGCCGCTCATCAGAGTGGCTAACCCCGTAAATATCGCTCTCAATTCTGAAAACGGCATTTAAATACCCAGACTGATGTTCGGGTGTCCCAAACAGCTGTCATTGCAGATTGCCCATCAAGCCATGCCAGTGCCATGGCTTGATAGAATGCCTGTCAGATCGCGATATTATTTAATGCTATGGCATTTTATCATACTTCAGGAGTGATCAAACCACCACAAGTTCTGGGAGCTAAAAAAAAAAGTTAAGAGAAGTTTTAAAAAGTTTTACTAATTTTACTAACCCTTTTGCCATATTTAAAAAAACATCTAAATAATAAAACAAAAAACATATTTGGTATCGCTGCATCGGAAAAAGTCCGATCTATCAAAGTAACACATTATTTACCCGCACAGTGAACGTTGTCAGAAAAAATGCCAGAATTGCCAGAATTAGAAAGTCAGATGTACTCCAGAAAATAATTTTTAAAAATGTAATATCTTTGGGAAAAAAAAGTAATACAGCAAAAAAGAATTTGGTATCATAGTAATCGTTTTGACCCATGGAATAAAGTTATCGTGTCATTTTTGTTGCAGTGTACGTCGTAGAAACAAGACGCACCCAAAGATGGTGGAATTTAGTTTGTTTTTTTTTCATTTCACTCCACTTACGTTGGGCTACTCATTAGGTTGAATCTCCTATGGCTATATGGTGCATTGTACTGAGACTTGCCACCTTGTATCATAGTCAACTCACAGATCTTTCTATGTTTTAGCTGTACTTTGGCATTAAGGGTTTACTCCCAGCCAGACCTGTGTCATTGTTGTATTGCTGCACAATGCATGGCTGGGACATCAGTTCCACATGGCATTGAGGTTTTCTTATTCACCAGCATCACACTGGTCTGGAGTAGGCAGGTGGCTGTGGCACAACAGCTTCTCTCTCTGCTATGGCTGCTCCACAGCATAGGGGTTCAGCCAACCATGAAGCAGACCTGCAGCCTAGGTCGTGCTCTACTGTGGTGACAGCCTGCGCTACTTCATGCAAGCTGCTGCAGTCTTTCAGAAAATGGTCCCGACTCCTGTCTTTCATGGGTCCCAAGAGGTCAACCACCTCCACCTGCAGCCTCTCCAAAGATGGCCACTGCCCAGCTTCCTTTTGGGGGCAAGGCTTCAGTCCCCATATACTTGTAATAACTTCATTCATTTCTATTAATAGTAATTGGAGCTTCCTCTGATGGCCAACTGTAAAAATGCAGTCTACGTCTCTGTCAATTAAACTTGATGAGCCTTTTGTACATTTGGTACATATGCTAGAGCTCTCTACTGATCTGAGAATGGCAGCTGTCACTAGCAAGCTCCATAAGGGGGTGAGAGCTCCTTTCACCCCCTTACAAGATTATACCATATGTGTATTTGAAAAGAGTGTGTAATCTCATTCATTTGGTGGAGATTTCTCCATGAGTCATTGCGATCTTTGAAAAGAACATGACCCGTGGAGGCCAGAAGGCCCTTCTGCTGTAACCATCCCATTTTCCCCAATAAAAGACAAGCCACTTCACTTTTGGATAAAATGGCCACAGCAGCCTATTTATTGACAAAACTGTACATAACATAAATTAACAAATTACGAGGGGGGAGTCCTTGGAGCCACAAAAATCTGGTGCCACCACAACCAAACTAATAACACTGCCCCCCGACAGCCAAACAGGCTCAGGGGCAACACAACCCACCCTTAGGGGGCTATTACTATTGCAACTTATAGTGGAGGA
Organism: Eleutherodactylus coqui; assembly: GCF_035609145.1. Classification (NCBI taxonomy): domain Eukaryota; kingdom Metazoa; phylum Chordata; class Amphibia; order Anura; family Eleutherodactylidae; genus Eleutherodactylus; species Eleutherodactylus coqui. The sequence continues at coordinate 236,485,951 of NC_089837.1, read as the reverse complement.
GGGTCTACTGCCCCCCACCACCAGCCAAGTCACCGCACCAGACACGATACAAATTACCCAAGGAGGGAGTCTTAACAGGTGAGACCGTGTCCACCCAACTCCCCCCTATACAATTTCCGATGACTCCAAGGACCCCCCACCTGCCACAGCCAGCACGGCTTACACCTCAGCCTGCGCCGCCCCCAACAAACTCAACACCCTTTCTATACCTTCCTGGACCCCCACGGCCCACATGTCAATACCCACGTCATTCAAATGCACTCCATCATCTGCCCAATACTCTCCAACCCCCTTTTCCAAATCAACATGTCTCACAGAAACCCTGCCGTTCTGTGCGACAAATGCTGAAACGTGTCTGTTCAACTTCACCCTAGCCCTGTTAATGCCTACCAATGATCTGGCAAATCACCACTGCTTACGCGGGATAATTTCGGACCAAACAATAACCATTTTTGGTAACATCTTGCGAAGCCGGAGGAAATCGTACTGAATATCCCGTCTTAACTCGCGAGCAGGGCGACTCCCCAGATCATTTCCCCCCACGTGTAATACAAGAATATCAGGACTCCTATCTAAACGCCCAAACCTCTCAACCTCACGCAACACTTGACCCCACTTCATACCCCTGATTCCCAACCAACGGAGAACTACAACCTCCCTCCTAAAGCCCAACTGCCACCCGTTTGGCCAAACCTTGGCACGCTCCGCTGCCCAGTACACGTATGACCAGCTACAGACCATAGTCGGTAGCTCCTGACATGTAAAAAGATAGAAAAACCGCATATCAGTCCCCAATTCTACTTACCATTACTTTAATACATAACCATCAAGTATACTTATCCACTTAAAAAAATATATATTTTTTTGATATTTGATCAACCAAATCAGGCCGAATATAAAGCTTGAACCGCCTTGACTTCCATCTCCCTAATCTCTTCACTGTGTCAGAACACAAACCCCTACCTGCCGCCTCCGTTGCGGCACCAATCCTGAACGAATGGGAAGAATACCTTCCCCCTAAACCCAACTTCGCCATAACATTCTTAAAAACTCTGTTAAACTGGAATCTTGACAAAAAGGATCCATCTCCATGGATGAAAAACGGGCCCGGCTTGTCTGTCCTCAACTTGCTATAATCCTCAAAACACTGTACCGGACAAAACATTGTCCCCGGCACACAAGCTAATTGAACCCTTCTCCCTCTACCATACTGGTCCGTCTTTGACTGTCTCAAAAAGACCTGTAACATCCCTTTGCACAAAGCCACATCCCCCAAATCCAAGCCCCCCTGTACCACCCTATTGGGTGATACAATTTCCCCCAACCTAAATGACCCATAAAAGGCTAGAGCAAAAACACAGCAGAACAACGACTACTCAAAGCTGTCCCTACAAATCTCATGCAAAACAGCACCCATCCTTTCCAAAATTGCAAAAGTCACTGGGCGCCTCCTATCTTTTACCACTTGCCCATTTCAAAAACCCCGTAAAGCCTGTCCAACCAAAAAACCCTTGGTTATATCTTGCAACCCCTGAAGCTTCAATCCAAAAACCAAACCAGCCATAAAACGGTCCACCTTTGATACTGACCAACCTATTTCCGCTGCGTTCCCTAAAAATGCCAACAAAGCTTCCACCTTGTCACTCTCTGACTCCACTCCCCCCAACTTATTTACCCACTGCTCCCATTGCCCTTAAGCCGCCTCATATGCCTTCCACGTACCCTGTGCCAGCGACCTCTCAATCAGATGTTGCGCCGCACGTCTGCCACGCTCCATAGTTCCGATGGACAAATCAGGCCCTCTGCCTCCGGCGCCAATGCCCAAAAACGCTCCCACTGGAAACGAGAAAGAGCATCTGCTATACCATTGTCCGTCCCAGGAACATGTACTGCCACAATCCAAGCATTTAAAGACAAGCAGGCCAACACCAAATACTGCAACAAATCCACCACTGGCGGTGATCGAGCAGTCACCCCATTAATCGCTTGTACAACTCCCATGTTATCACAATGGAAGCGCACCTTCCCGTTCCTAAAACTCTCTCCCCATATGGAGACTGCCACCACAATAGGAAACAACTCTAACAAAACTAGATTTTTTATCGCCCCACTGTGCTGCCAGTCCTCAGGCCAATGACCTGCACACCATTGCCCCTTAAAGAAAACTCCAAAACCTGTCGCCCCCGCTGTGTCGGTAAACAACTCCCAATCAAAATTGTCCACCTCTTGGTCAATAAACAAAGACCGACCGTTATACAGTGCCAAAAAGGAAACCCAAACTGCTAGATCCGCTCGGATCTCCGTAGAAACTCGGATAAAGTGGTGACCAGCTTTTACCCCAGCAGTTGCTGCCACCATTTTCCTGCAAAAAACCCATCCCATTGGCATGATCCTACAGGCAAAATTCAACTTTCCCAATAACGACTGTAGGTAGCGCAGGGTAATCTTTTTTGCCTGACTTGCCTTCCATAAATCATGCCGCAGCGAAACCAACTTGTCCTCAGGTAACCGGCATTCCATCCTTACCGTATCTATGATAATTCCCAAAAAACTCAAACAAGTCACAGGACCTTCCGTTTTTTCAGGCGCCAGTAGTACACCAAATTTGTTGGCGACCCATTGCATCGTCGACGAAAGTAAACTAAAAACACCAGAACCTGCCGGACCCACACACAAAAAGTCATCCAGATAGTGCAGAATAGATTGCAATCCGGACATATCCCTAACCACCCACTCCAAAAAGGAACTAAACGCTTCAAAATAAGCACATGAAATTGAACAGCCCATCGGCAAACATTGGTCAACAAAATATTCACCTTTCCAAACGCATCCCAACAGATGAATGCTATCCGGGTGAACCGATAATAATCGGAACGCAGATTCCACGTCCGTCTTGGCCAGCAACTCCCCCTGACCGCACCTCTGAGCCCGCTTGACAGCTGCATCAAACGACGTGTAAACCACTGAACACAACTCGGGCGCTATTCCATCATTAACCGACTCACCTTTCGGATACGAAAGGTGGTGAATTAACCGAAACTTACCCGGCTCCCTTTTTGGAACCACCACCAACGGAGAAACCACTAAGTTAGGGACCGGCGGAGCTGCAAACGGCCCTGCCATACGCCCCAAAGAAACCTCCTTCCACAACTTCTCCCTTACAACTGATGGAAAATCCCTAGCTGACCGCAGATTCCTAACGGAAAAGGGGACCCGATGTTCCAGAGCTGGTATCCGAAAACCCTCTGAAAAACCCCAAAACAACAAATGCCCCTTCTCCACATCCGGATACCTACTTAGGAAGGGAGCAATCTCTTGAACTTTCACCGGTGTCTTCCCTTTTTCCTTCAGTACCCTTTCCCTTACCTCGCCGGAAACACTTGGACGCCCCATGGGACGGTCCACTGCAAATGGAGCAATTGTGTTTGAAGCGACAACTTGCCCAAAACTTGCACTGGCCTTTGTTGTATTGCCAGCAAAAACCTGCCTTTCTCTGGACTGATGTCCCTCCGCCTCCAACCGAGCTTCCCCCACTAGCTGCGCCGGAAGACCCAGCACCCCCAGGAAAGGACTGCCCAAATTGCGTTGGCGCAATAACCTTCAGCCATAACCCAATATCCTTGTGATCCCACCGGATACTGGGACGCACCGCTTTTCGTTGACGAAACTGCTCGTCATACCTCAGCCATGCTTGACCGCCATATGTCCTATGCGCCTCACTTATTGAGTCCAAATAACAAAACAGCGCAGAACAATTTTCCGGTGCCTTCTCCCCAATCACCCCTGCTAGAATGGCAAATGCTTGTAGCCAGTTTGCAAAGGTCTGTGGAATAAGCCAGCGCTTCTTCTCCTCTTCTTTCTTGGACTCTGTCCGCTTCCCCTTATCAAAGTTAAATTTTTCTAGTGGCAATAATGAAAAAATCTCCACGTATTCGTCCTTCCAGATTTTTTCCCTCACCTCTTTTTTCAGATGCGCCCCCAAGGGACCCTCAAAGCAAACGTATACTTCTCCCCTTGCTTTATCGTCCAAACGAATCGCATCTCCATCCTTCTTGGTCTGGACCGCAACAGTAACTCCTGCATTCCGCACGCTACCTCACCCCTTGGTACCCCTAGAGCTAACACTAATCCCCACCTCGTTCCTAACAACCTGCAGCGCCCACGCCGCCACCGGAGACGGGACCCCATGTCCCGCCCCCAGGCCCCCTTCACACCGTTGTAACAAATCCCGCACATTACCCATCAACTCCCTTAACTCACCCCCACATACCCCACGTAAAGCACTATTCTCCCCCACATTAACACCTGTTCCTCTTAGCTGACCCACAAATGCATTATTAGACATACAAGATATTGAGCATTGCTCACCTGGCTGCGTGGAAGCTGTGTCACCACCAGCCAGGCCTCCGAACTCCTGGACATCCGCGTTGCTCCCGGTCCCATCCGATTCTTCTTGCTCCACACGTCTTTGCTACCGCTGTGGAACGACAACCGCTGACCTCATCCTGATCGTGCCATTCCCAGTGGATCCTACTTGGCTCTGTTGCTGCTTTGAGCCCTCATCCCACTGCCTCGAACTCACTGCTCCTCTGCTCCTGGCCCCGGTCCGCCCCCTGGGCAGCACTTCACCCACAGGGGCCACCTTGCTGACACTGCTCACTTCTCTGCCGCTGCACCCAGCTCTCACAGCCATTCCGACTCCTGCTGAACGCCTGCTAGACGCTCCCCCAGCCGGTGGATCACCAGGGAAGACATCCGTGCCTGAAAGCTGCTGCCTGCCGCCCGACGACGCAGGCCCCGCCCCCGGCGGGAGCGGGTGGCCCTGCTCGCCGTGCCCACCGGCTGCTGTGTCGGACTCCTCCACAGCCTTGCGTCCCTGCCCCGAGGCTTAGGGAAGGAAGCAGTGCTGCAAGGGTCCCCTGAGGGACTCCGGAGCCACCAGCGAGCCCTGGGAGCGCTGTCATCGTCTATCAGCGCTCCGGTGGCCTGGTCGGTCGCGACCTCCGCTCCGGCTCACTCGGTCCCGCTGCTGCTGCTCCTACTCCGCTGCCCAGCACCCCTGCCACCTGTGTCTGCAGCCAATCCGGACCAAAACGACTTGCCGCTGACCTGAGCTCCTCCAGCAGTCTTTCCACGGTATCCATCCTCACTAGGTTAGTATCTAACTCTTTGATTTTCACCTATACTCTCTGCTTTCTGCTTTCAAAGATGCCCCCCCCAAACTGTACGTTATATAACCCCACGCCTCCTAAACTCTCCACCAATCCCCACACTGTCCCACCTTCCTTCTACTGTTTTCCTCCCAAAAAAAACCCTTGTTAACCCTTTCCTAACTAAATGCCGGCTATCTGGCCCCACGCGTCATGCTCGGCTTCCTCTTAAAGGGGCCACGGCCCTTTTGCTCCAGCCTTCTTACTTTCTATATGTCACAATTCCTTTAATTGGGTTTAGAACAACTTTTTTCCCAGGTAGGAGTATAAAACTTTGTTCAAGACTACACATAGGTATAAGTGAAACATATTTTTTTCTCATATCCCCTTTACTACCAAAGTCTGTTTGCGTCTTAATCTCCTATGTGTATTTTGAAAGAGAATGTAATCTCTTTCATATCCACGGAAGTTTCTCCATGAGTCATAGCAATTTTCTTTAAAAAGAATATTGTATATGTCATATGTTTAATTTGATTTACAACACCTTTTTTCAATTCTTCGCTGGGTCAGCACAATTCCGGCAATACCAATTTTTTACAGATTTGCTTTGTTGTCGCCACATTCCTGTCCGGACCAGTGGCTCCTGGGGCCTCTGTGCCCGCACCACTGGTCCTATCACCCGGGCTTGGGTGCAGCGCAGGGGAACGCCAATGCTGGTGACCACCCCTGGCCGCCCCCGGGTTGCTAGTAATGCAGCGGGTGCTGCCCCGCCGCGTCTCTGTTGCCATGGCAGCCAGCTAGTGCTGAGGGCGGGCTTGCTTGTACTCTAAATTAGCTTCTGCTGCTACCAGGCTCCCACCCCAATCAGCTGCTGGGGTGGGAATTCTGTCAGCATTTAAACGTGTCTGTTTCCTTCCAGCAGTGCCAGTGTATGTTTGTCTCCAGGCTACACCTGCATATTTGGATTGCGCTCCCGAGTCTTGACCCTCGGACTTCGGATCTGACCTTGCTTTGCCTGGCCCCTTTGTACCCTTCGTACCCTCCAGTTTGCTGGCTCGGACTGTCTGACTCCCCGCTGTGCTCGTTTGTTCCCAGTGTTTGTATCAGTTAGATTAATAAAATCTACAATTCTGGCATGTTTTTTTTTCTAACTGCATTCAGTATGTAGTGTATATATAATGTTAAATTAATTCTGTGAGTCAGTTAAACTACATAGATACCAAGTATATATAGTTTAGTTTTGTTTGTTTTTTTTGCAATTTTTTTTTTAGGAAAGATGTATTTTGTATATATGCATTCTATGACCCCTATTTTTTTTTTACCATCAGCAATGCTGAGTCGGGGTTCTTTTTTGTGAGACAAGTTGTAGTTTTTATGACTTGGTTTATATGACAATGATATTATTTTTAGTTGCTTTTTTAATTCCATTTTTTTATTAGTTAGATATACAAAATTTCTTATTTTCACTATGTTTTTTTAAAGCATATATTTGGTGGGCGCCTTGCTACATTCATCTGGAGGGCTTTAAACTAGAACAATTTGGGAAGTCAAGTGAATGGCCAGGCAAAAATATACAGATAATGAATACAATTGAGGACCTTGCTATTAGAAGTGGTTAGAAGAGACTAAGATAGAAAATTCTGAAGGAAAGTAGAGAACCAAAAGACACCGATCACAAACTAAAATGTTTCTACACAAGGAGCATGGGAAACAAACAAGGAGAATTAAAGCTCCGAACAGAGGATGAGAAAATGTGATGTCATAGGCATTACGGAATTTTGGTGGGGTGATACACATGATTGGAAATCAAGGCTTGATAGCTATTACTTTTTTATAAGAAACAGACCTAAAAAAAGAGGAGGAGGTGTTGCGTTGTAGGTTAAGAAAACATTCACCTCCACAGAGTTTCAAGCTTCAGAGTATGGTAGTTACTGATTGGGTAAGAATTAGAGATGAGCGAGCACCAAAATGCTTGGGTACTCGTTGCTCGAGTCGAACTTTTTGCAATGCTCAGGAGCTCGTTTCGAGTAACAAACCCCAAGTCAATGGGCGACTCCAGCATTTTTGCATATGACCGATGCTTCATATAGGTCTTCACTTGTGAAACTCTGGAAAACATCCGAAAGTCATGGAAACGCCACAGAAACGGATAGGGAAGGGCAGGGGCAGCATGCATGGCTGCATCTCAGGCTCCCAGGTCCCACTATTAAGCCCCAATAGGGGCAAGAGTCTGCCCCCCCCCAACAATTTTTACCTCGGACAAACCCTCATTAGCAAGGCACACCTTAGCTAAGCACCACACTACCTGCAACCAAGAACAATCACTGCCTGGGGGTCACACCGCTGCCTCTTCTCCTGGGTTATATGCTGCCCAACCCCCCGCACAACCCTGCGTCCACAGCGCACACAAAAGTTTCCATGCACAGCCTTCAGCTGCCCTCATGCCACACGCTCGCTTCATAGCTACACCACCCTCATATCTATTTCTAAGTGCGTCTGTGATGAGGAGGAACCGGAGGCACACACTGCAGAGGGTTGGCAGGGCCAGGCAGCGATTATCTTTGAAAGGGGGGGTGATAGCCCACAATGCAGTTAAGAATTGATGAGAAAGTGACGTTCGATCTTCATTCCAATCCTGTGCCACCTCCGTCAGGAGCTGCAAACGTGGCCATAAAGGGGACTTAGGTGCCAGCACTTCTACACATCTCCACAATGCAGCAATACTCTGTGTGGGAGGCACGTGAGTGGGCCCAGGGTCAGGCTCATTCCCAGCCTCCATCTTGTGTGACCCAAGGTGCCGCGAGTTACATAGCAATAGGGAATCCATGTGCCCACACACGATTCATTCTGTGTTGGTGTCAGATAGCTCAATCGACACAGCAAGGGGAAAGCCATCTGCACTCTGCACCCTACCCAAGTCAGTCAGTGTCTTTGTGCCAGACAGGTAAAACACTGCTATGGGAAGTCTGTGTGCACCCACAGCATAGGTGGGTCCTATGGAACCCAAGACATGCACCATGAAGAAATCAGATTGCCAAACATGGCAGACTTTCCCTGCACCGAGGACATAGGCTTCTGCACACACCCTCAGCAATTGCGGGCATGAAGCGGACTGCTAGTACAGTTGTGAGGGTCTCATTAAATCAGTTACATTTGCTTTCACTGCTCGAAAGACTGGATTAACCAGGAACAAGTTCCACAGGCCCAACCTGGCGCAGTTGCAGTTCCCCCAGGACATAGGCCTCAGCCCACACCCTCAGCAATTGCGGGCATGAAGCGGACTTCGATGCTAGTACAGCTGTAAAGGTCTGATTAAATCAGTTACGTTTGCTTTCACCGCTCCAAAGACTGGATTAACCAGGAACAAGTTCCACAGGCCCAAACTGGCGCAGTTGCAGTTCCCCCAGGACATAGGCCTCAGCCCACACCCTCAGCAATTGCGGGCATGAAGCGGACTTCGATGCTAGTACAGTATTTTACAGGGAAAAATAGTGGCGACTGGGGACCGAGTAGCGCGGGACCACCGCCGCCATCATGTTTTTGAAAGCCTCCGTTTCCACAAGCTTGTACAGCAGCATCTCCAGGCTGATTAATTTGGCAATGTGCACGTTTAAAGCTTGAGTGTGCGGGTGCGTGGCAGCGTATTTGCACTTTTGCTCCAATGCTTGTGCTAGCGACAGCTGAACGCTGTGCTGAGAGACTTTGCTGGATGGGATCACGGACAGTGGAGGTGAGGGTGTGGGTGCTAGCCGGGAGGCGCTCGTGCCTGTGTCCTGAGAGGGGGGTTGGATCTGAGTGGCAGGTTGGGGCACAGGGGAAGAGGCAGTGGTGCGACCCGGAGGCGGTAAACGGCCTTCGTCCCATCTCGTTGGGTGCTTGGCCATCTTATGCCTGCGCATGCTGGTGGTGGTGAGGCTGATCTTGGCGCGACACAGGTTGCACACAACTGTTCGTCGGCCGTCCACGCTCTCACTGAAAAACATCCACACCTTTGAAGACCTAGGCCTCTGCAGGGTGGCTTGGCGCAAGGGGGTGCTTTGGGAAACAGTTGGGGGAGTCCTCACTTTGGCCCTGCCTCTACCCCTGGCCACTCCACTACCTCTTCCAAGCTGTCCTGCTGCTGCACTTGCCTCCCCCTCTGAAGCCCTGTCCTCAGTAGGCTTAGCAAACTAGGTGGGGTCAGTCACCTCATCGTCCAGCTGCTCTTCCTCCGAATCCTCTGTGCTCTCCTCCCTCGGACTTACTGCCCTTACTACTACCTCACTGATAGACAACTGTGTCTCATCATCATCATTCTCCTCACCCACTGAAAGTTCTTGAGACAGTTGCCGGAAGTCCCCAGCCCCATCACCCGGACTCTGGGAACTTTCCAAAGGTTGGGCATCAGTCACAACAAACTCCTCAGGTGAGCGAAGAACCTGTTTTTCCCACTCATGGCAGGGACCTGAGAACAATTCCTGGGAGTCTGTCTGCTCAGCAGAATATGTCATTTTCATGGAGTGAGGAGGCTGGGAGGAAGGAGGAGCAGCAGCGAGAGGATTCAGAGTTGCAGCAGTCCCTAAGCCAGAAGCAGTGGACTGCGTAGAAGACTGGGTGGTCGATAAATTGCTGGATGCATTTTCTGCCATCCACGACAGGACCTGCTCACACTGCTCTGTTTGTAATAAAGGTCTACAACGTGGACCCATAAATTGTGATAAGAAGCTGGAGACCCCAGAAACTTGCCTCTCTCCTAATCCTGTAGCAGCCAGCTGTGATTGACCTGGACCAGGAACTCGGCCTGTTCCCTCACTTGGACTTCAGAGTCCACGTCCTCGACCCCTACCCCTCATCATGGCGGATTACAAATAGAGCAGGGGCCAAATAAATTACCCCACTGTACAGCACTGACAACTGGGCCTTAATTCACCGCACACAGAGATTTGTAGATAGCGGAGGCTCTATGCTGTGACTAGGAAAAAAGTAACCCGCTGTCTCGCACTGATACCTAGGGGTAATTTACTGCTCGCAGAGACTTGTAGATTATAGAGGCTGTGTGGAGTGTGAGAAGACTGTAAAAGCCAGTGGATAGTGCTGGTAACTGCGGCGATCTCAACCCCACCAACGGAAATGGTATTGTGAGACTCTCTGCACAGCGGCTGAGCTGAAATACTTTGCAGTGGCCCCGGTAATATTACAGTACTGTTTAGCGGTGAGACCACTGTCTAATTCAGTGCAGACAGAGAACGGTATAAATAATTATGGAATTATTTGCGTACACTTTCACGCAGAGAGCGGTATTGTAATGCAAACTCCAGCCAGAAAAAAAATTATACAGAAGGCTGCAAACAGGCCTAGCTGTGTAATACTGAAGCACTACCACTCCCAGCAGCCACCCAGTAAAATGCACACGGTCAGATGCAGCCCAACGAAGGAGCTTTAGTTTTTTTTGGACAGAGGATATAGGCTGCATAGTGTATATCACTTTACCTCTAAAAGTGGCTGTGGTGGCCCTACGCTCTGCATCTAATTCACTGCAGACAAAGAACGGTGTAAATAGGTATGGAATTATTTGCGTACACTTTCACTCTGAGAGCGGTATTGTAACGCAAACTCCAGCCAGAGAAAAAGAAATAACGAAAGGCTGCAAACAGGCCTAGCTGCGTAATACAGAAGCACTACAACTCCCAGCAGCCACTCAGTATAATGCACACGGTCAGAGGTAGCCCTAAGAAGGACCGTCGGCGTTCTTGAAGACAGGATCCTACACTACCACTTTCGCTTTCTCTGCAGCACTTTCCCTATACTCTGTATAATAGACTGCAGACTGAGAACACTATAGCTGTAATGGCCTGCACAGCCCGAGATGAAAAAAAAAAAAGTTTTTGCAAAACTGCTTCCAGCCAACCACAACAGTAATGCACATGGTCAGATGTGGCCCTAAGAAGGACCGTTGGGGTTCATGAAGACAGGATCCTACACTACCACTTTCCCTATCTCGTCAGCAGCACTTTCCCGCTTTAAATAGTCGGCGGTCACTTGATCTCGCCAGTCACTCATTGCAGGTGGGTGGGATAGGGCTGACACGTCACAGGAGGAAGTGGTAATGCCTTCCCTGCATGTCTATTGGCTAGAAAATGGTGCTAAACATGCAGGGAAGGAAATGGAATTGACTCGAGTACCACGTGGTGCTCGTCTCGAGTAATGAGCATCTCGAGCACCCTAATGCTCGAACGAGTATCAAGCTCGGACGAGTGTGCTCGCTCGTCAGAGTATAGGTGAACCCCTGAAACATTTGTTTACCAAGAGTATAGGCGAACGCCTGAACAATTTGTGTACCACGAGTATAGGTGAACCCCTGAAACATTTGTTTACCAAGAGTATAGGCGAACGCCTGAGAAATTTGTGTACCACGAGTATAGGTGAACCCCTAAAACATTTGTTTACCAAGAGTGTAGGCGAACGCCTAAAAAATTTGTGTTCCAAGAGTATAGGCGAACCCCTGAAACATTTGTTTACCAAGAGTATAGTCGAACCCCTGAAACATTTGTTTACCTAGAGTATAGGCGAAGCCCTGAAAAACTTGTTTACCAAGAGTATAGGCAAACCCCTGAAAAATTTGTGTACCAAGAGTATAGGCAAACCCCTGAAACATTTGTTTACCAAGAGTATAGGCGAACCCCTGAAAAAATAGTTTACCAAGAGTATAGGCGAACCCCTGAATAATTTGTGTACCAAGAGTATAGGCGAACCCCTGAAACATTTGTTTACCAAGAGTATAGGCGAACCCCGCGAAACATTTACTTACCAAGAGTATAGGCGAACCCCTGAAACATTTGTTTACCAAGAGTATAGGCGAACCCCTGAAAAAATTGTGTACCAAGAGTATAGGTGTACCCCTAAAAGATTTGTTTACTCAGAGTGCAGGTGAACCCCTAAGTTTTTTTTGTAACATAGAGCTCATACTTGCTTAATGGGATCCAGGTGGCGGTCCACTAACAGGCAAGTTACCACCTGTCCCATCCCCTGCCTCTCTCCGTGGGGCTTGTTAACCAGTGCCCCAGGGAAAGACAGCATGTACTATGAACAAATTAGAGCGGCCAAACCAGGATAATTCTTTCTGTCTCAGTGTCAGATAGCTGGACACTGCGCTGGGATACATTTGTGGAAGCTGGAAACAGCACTTTTGCTGAACTCTAGTTGTGAACCTCTTCAAAATTGGGGGCGAGAACCAGGAGGCGGCCCTCAGAAAAAAATGTTTTGACAGAGCCTGGAGGCTGCCTTCCGAAAAAAAATTGTTTTTACAGAGCCTTTTGCCCCTCTGAAGAATTGGCTGTTCAGCGTGCTGACATGCTGGTTTAGGAGCAGGAGGAGGAGGAGAAGGATCAGAGAAGGATCAGAGAAGGATAGACCAAGCTACTTCTACCTTTTTGGGGAGATGATAGAGGGTGCATGGTTCTCCTGTTCCAACTTAAAGAAACTTTATGTTAAGCTGCTTTCCCCCGCTTGAGAAGAGAAGTCAGGTGAAATCCAGGCTTTGTTCATCTTAATGAGTGTAAGCCTGTCGGCGCTGTCAGTTGACAGGCGGGTACACTTATCAGTGATAATCCCCCCAGATACACTAAACACCCTCTCTGATAACACGCGAGCGGCAGGGCAGGCCAGCACCTCCAAGGCGTACAGCACAAGCTTATGCCACGTGTCCAGCTTTGACACCCAATAGTTGTATGGAGCAGAGGGATCAAAGAGGATGTTGGTACAGTCGGCTATGTACTCCCTCACCTTCTTTTTATACTGTTCCCTCCTACTCAGCCTAGACTGTAGAGTGGTGACACAGAGCCATAAAACTGGCAAAGGCCTTGGAGAGTGTTCCCCTGCCTGCACTGGACATGCTGCCTCTTCCCCATGTCTCCCCTGCTAGTTGGCCCACTAAACTACGTCCTCTACCGCTAGCGTTGTCAGATGGGAAGTTTAATATCAGCTTTTCCACCAGGGCCTTGTGGTATTGCATCACTCTCGTACTCCTTTCCTCTTCGGGAATAAGGGTGGAAAGGTTCTCCTTATACCATGGGTTGAGAAGGGTGGACACTCAGTAATCCATGCTGGCCAGCATGCGTCCAACGTGAGGGTCACGAAGAAGGCAGCTTAACACGAAGTCAGCCATGTGTACCAGAGTCCCAGTACACAACACATCTTTGTCCTCACTAGGAGAATGACTCTGTCTCCTCCTCCTCTTCAACCCATACATGCTGAACAGATGTGAGGAAAGTACCATGAGTACAGTGTGGGTAGCAGTCTCTTCTCCCTACTCCTGCTCCAGCCAATACGCACTGAGAAACAGACCTCGGGGTCGTCTGAATATCAAGCTACGTATTTTCATCCCCCGTCTCCTGTTCCATCTGCAAAGCGTCGGCCTTAATGCTTAGCAGCGACCTTCTCAGTAGGCAAAGCAGCAGGATGGTTACGCTGATAATGGCCGAATCGCCGCTCACCATTTGTGTTGACTCCTCAAAGTTGCCTAACACCTGACAGATGTCAGACATCCATGCCCACTCCTCTGTGAAGAAGTGCGGAGGATGTTGCAGCTGGCATTCAACAATAGCTCTATACTGCTCATAAACCCTGGCCAACATGTGCAGAGCTGAATTTCAGTGCGTGGGCAGGTCGCACAACAGTCGGTAAACTGGCAGCTGGAAGCACTATTGCAGTGTCCTGAGGGTGGCAGCATCTGTGGTGGACATTCTGAAATGTGCGCACACGTGACGCACCTTGCTGAGTAGCTTAGACAAATTGGGGTAGTTTTGAAGAAAGTGCTGAACCACCAGATTGAACACGTGGGCCAGGCATGGAACGTGTGTTAGTCTGCCAAGCTGCAGAGCCAGCACCATGTTACGCCCATTGTCACACACAACCATGCCTGGTTGGAGGTTCAGCGGCGAAAGCCATAGATCTGTCTGCTCCGTCAAACCCTGTAACAGCTCTTGAGCGGTGTGCCTCTTGTCACCTAAGCTCAGGAGTTTCAGCACAGCCTGTTGACGCTTCCCCACGGCAGTGCTGCAGTGACTCGAGCTACCGACTGAAGGTGACGTGCTCATAGATGGTAAATTAAAGGGGGAGGAGGAGGTCGCATAATAAGCCGGAGAAACCATGACCGACGTTGGACCCGCAATCCTCGGTGTGGGTAACATGTGAGCGGACCTAGGGTTAGACTCGGTCCCAGCCTCCACCAGGTTAACCCAACGTGCTGTCAAGGAGATGTAGTGTCCCTGCCCGCCAGTACTTGTCCACATGTCGGTGGTTAAGTGAACCTTCCCAGTAACCACGTTGGTGAGGGCACGGTTGATATTCTGTGACACGTGCTGGTGTAGGGCGGGGACGGCACAGCGGGAAAAATAGTGGTGACTGGGCACCAAGTAGCGTGAGACGGCCGCCGCCATGAGGTTCGGGAAAGCCTCACTTTCTACCAGCCTATACGGCTGCATCACCAGGCTCAGCAGTTTGGAGATATGCACAGTGATTGTGCATGCGGGTGGGTGGCTGCATATTTGCGCTTGCGCTCTAATGCTTCTGTTATGGGCAGCTGAACGCTGCGCTGGGACACATTGGCGGAGGCAGTGGAGGACCATGTAGCTGAAGGGGTAGGTGCAGCCCGGGATACGCTCGTGCCTGCGTCCTGGGAAGGGAATTGCATCTCAGTGCCAGGATGTAACACAGGGGAAGAGGCAGTGGTGTGACCCGCAGGCGGTGAATGGCCTTCGCTCCACTTTGTTGGGTGCTTAGCCATCATATGCCTGTGCATGCTGGTGGTAGTCAGGCTGGTAGTGGTGGCTCCCAGCTGATATTGGTGCGGCACAGGTTGCACACCACTGTTTGTCGGTCATCCGTGCTCTCAATAAAAAACCTCCAGACCTTCGCCTAGCCCTCTGCCCGGAGGCTTGCCGCGAGGAGGTGCTATGGGGAACAGAAGGGGGATTAGTTGCTGTGGCCCTGCTTCTCCCTCTGGCCATCCCACTGCCTCTTCCAACCATACTCAATGTACTCGTTACTCGAGCAAAGCACCACGTGGTGCTCGAGAAAATTTAATCTCCCTTCCCCGCATGGTTAGCGCCATTTTTTAGCCAATAAACCTGCAGGGAAGGGTTTACCACTTCCTGGTGTGATGTGCCAACCCTATGCACGTCTATAGCAGTGACTGGCTGGGCTGATCAGGTGACCTCCGAGCATTAAAACTCTGGTCACCTGAGGCTCGCCACACATGCATGCTGCATGAGCTGAGAGATAGAGCTGCTGCTATAGGGAAAGCGATAGTGTAGGGTATAAGTTGCGGTTAGGCAGGGATCCTTGCTCCAAGAGCCCACCAGTCCTTTCTAGGACTAGAACTCTTCTTACTGTGTGCATCAGCATTTTGGCTGGCTGTGACCAGTAGTGTGCACCAATTTTTTCTCAAGCATCCCGGCTGTATACTGTTACTGGTTTTTTGCATGTATAACAACAGTATACACACTTTAAATTTTTGGGGGGCCTGCTGATAGTGTACGATATATAACCGGGTCTGCGTACTGTAAATCTCCACTATCTAACAGTATACACTGTTTAAATGTTATTTGTGCCTGCTTATAGTGTACGGTATATAATGGGGTCTGCATGCTGTCAATCTTCGCTATCTAACAATAGTATACATTGCTTATATTTTATTTGGGCATGCTGATAGTGTACGGTATATAACCGGGTCTGCCTGCTGTCAATCTCTGCTATCTAACAACAGTATACACACTTTAAATTATATTTGGACCTGCTGATAGTGTACGATATATAACGGGGTCTGCCTGCTGTCAATCTCCGCTATCTAACAACAGTATACACTGTTAAAATTTTTTGGGGGCTTGCTGAAAGTGTACGGTATATACCTGTGTCTGGGTGCTGCCAATCTACGCTATCTAACAACAGTGTACACTGTTTATTGTTCAAGCTATCTGACACCTAGACAGAATGAATTGTCCTGCTTTGGCCACTTAAATTTCTTCATGTGTCCCACTGTCCATGTAGTGATCAAAGGAAGCATAACTGATTTCATGAGACATTGACCGTTTCAGAGTCATAAACAGCCGGATTGGTTTAGGCATAAGAAATGCATGCATCCCTCCGGGACTGCGATCGTCGGTATGTACAATCTGCTCCAGATCTGCTGCGTAGCGCGGGCTCCTGCTTTAGCCACTCAAATTTCTTCATGTGGTTCACTGTCCTTGCAGCGATCAAAGGAAGAGTAACTCATTTCATGAGACATTGTCAGTTTCACTGTAGACCTGTGGAGGCAACTTTTGTGACACCTCCTGCTTAAAACCAATCTTTGGTTTTAGAATGCATTGCTGAATTGTGCAGATGGTTAGAAGTACTAGCATCTAAGTCTGCTTTATGGCCACGTTTGTGGCTCCTGGCAATTTTGTGACAGAGGTGGCATGGGCATTGGAATTCTGATCAGCAATGTATAGCAAGACAGAACTCATTGTACCCTGTCTATTTTTGGATTTAAGCCGACGTAAAATACCCTGAGTGGTAAACAGCCGGTTTGGTTTGGGTCTGATAAACGTATGCATCCCTGGGGGTCAGCACTGGTCGGTATGGATTAGCTCTCTTTTTCCACTGTTATCCGAGATACTGGATTGGAGTGTTCACAGGAAGCGTTACCGATTTAATGAGACTTCCACAGGTTCACTGTATACCTGTGGTGGCAACTTTTGCAACACCTCCTGCTTCAAACCATTTTTTGGTTTTAGAATGCGTTGCTGAATTGTGGAGATGGGTCGAAGTACTGGCATCTGAGTCCCCTTTTGGATCATGTTTGTGGACCCAGACAATATTGTGACGGAGGTGGCATGGGATTGGAATTCTGATCATACGTTAATTTCTCATCAATTATCATCAGCATAGTGGGATATTGCCAACAATTTCAAATAGAGTCACTGCCAAGCCCTGCCAGCCCTCTGCAGTGTGTGTCTCCTGTTTCTCCTCATACAATACGCACTTATAAATAGACATGAGGGTGGTGTGGCTATCAAATGACCGTGTGGCATGAGGACAGCTGAACGCTGTGCTGGGAAAAATTTGATTACGCTGTGGACACAGGCTTGTGCCTGTGTCCTGGGGGGATTGGACAGCAATGCCAGCATGTAACACAGAAGAGGCAGTGCTGTCACCTGCAGGTGGTGATTGACCTTCGTTGCACCTAGTGTGGTTCTTATACAGGATGTGCCAGTGCGTGCGCCTTGCTGATTATGGTCTGTCCCAACTAAATTGTTAGGGGGGTGACCACCAGGCTCTTGCCCACAATTTGGCTTAATAGTGCGACCTGGGAGCCTCAGATGCATCCATGCATGCTGCCCCTGCTGTTCCCTTTCCGTTTCTGTGGTGTTCCCATGACTTTCTGATGTTTTCAGGTGATTCACACAACCTCCCTTATGCGGAGCATGGGTCACCTTGAAAAATGCTCAAGTTTCCCATTGGCGTTTACAGATTTCATTAATTTGTTGCAGGAAGCAAAGCCAATCAATTGAGGACATTTGGGAAATCAGTTGGGTTTCTATTTCTGTCAATGTTTCCTGATCTCCATTTGCAGATATTCAATATTGAGTAGAATTAGGTCACATTAGCTATCTGCTCGAATTTGAGACACAATGCTGTATTAGCCACCAAAAATGTTGGTCTCAGTCCCCTTGGGATCCGCTTCACGTTGTAATACTCCTTAAATGTAGTCATGTGTAGAGTAAGTGACATTTTCAAAGTTTTTCTGTAGAATAACAGGCGTTGGGTTACTGAGAAAATTCTCACCTGAAAGGGCACCTCCTCAGCCACAGAGACCGGGCCGACGACATGGAGAGGACGGATCCAAACAGAGACATAACCCACGTCCACCCCACTCTCCCCAGGCATAGTGTCTACCTCATGACCACCAGAGCAGACCCAGTGGGTCCTTGTCCCAAACACCTGAACCTTAACTCCAGCAATTTCCCCAGTGCAATTAGCATGTGATGCACCAAACCCGAAGAACTCGCAGCTATGTATGCATAACCCTTGAATGCTTCTTTTTTTCAGCAGACTCCTTCATCTCTCTTCTGGTTGATCGGGTCAAGAGGTATATTCACCCTCTCCGATGGTGAAAATTCCAAATGGTCTGCCAAACACGGGGGGCCAAAGCAAAAAATTACGGCTAATTCAGTGGGAGTCCAGAGATGTGAGTTTAACTATTTTACTTACTGCTGACACCACTGTGTTTTAGTTGGGGAGGCATAGAAAATATACAATCACAAGGATGGGTACTCAAACCACAAGGTGGAACGCTGGTCTTCAGGGTTCTTAGTCTACCATAATTTAGCTAATTCAAAATAGAAGATATTCCACATCGATAATGATGCCTTACAGTTCAAGTTACAGCATGTTGATGGCTTTCCGGGGCAGGGGAAGACTTCTCTGGCAGAAAGCACACCACCGCATTAGAGATCTTGCGTTCTTATATCAGGTTGTAAAATCAGTCTGTGAATTTTCTTTTCTTGCTTCTCAGTTGTTGTCTATCTATAATCGTTTTCACCTCACTGTATAGAGTGAAACTCACTCAGCACTGCCACACCTTTTTTTCCCCCTTCTTTTTTCCCCATCGAATGGCACCCCCCAAACTATACTTTTTAAACATACGTGGAATTGACATCCCCAAGAAACGATCTCAAGTCCTCTATCACTTACACAAACAAAAAGTACAGACAATTCTATTCCAGGAGATTCACTTTAAAGTGGGACTCGTTACAGATGTACAGGACCGCTACTACACCCGTTGGTTCCACAGCACCAACCCCGAGTCCTGATTAGGTGGAGTATCAAGTACAATTAATTGCTTAGTTGACAAATGATTAGACACTCAGGGCTGCTACGGTCTCATAAAATTAACCAGTGGATAAACCAAGTCTACAGTTGCTAATTGATATGCCCCTTATCAGCACTAGGTTGCAGCCTGTCATTCTTTCTGAAAGTAAATGAGTTCGCCGAAGGGGTGCTTTTTGTCAGAGGGGACTTTAACCTTACCCTGCATTGGAACCTTTGGACCTACCTCGTTCTAGAAGATAAAAGATCCACAGCAAGACACAGTTCACATTACAGGTACGGAAACCTGCACAGACATACAGGAACATGACACTGATCACATCAAAACACACTGAACAGGGCCGATCACAGCTCATCTCTGGCCACATGCACAAACACACAGGAACATGACACTGTTCACAATGAACATACTAACAAACAGAGAAAAGACCACTAACCTCTAGCAGAGGAGCTGGTATATATGAGCAGCATACCTAGGGGATAGGCTGACTGGAGCAATCCACACCCAGCCAGCTCAGTCAACCACCACCTGTGGAACAGAGCTGCTGGGAAACCATGTAGAACAACAGATCCCAGAAGAACACTCTCTAACACCAGCTTAGATTACTAAAACCTTTTCTCCAATTAGTAGACATGTGGCATATTTTCCACCCACAAAACAAGGACTACACCTTTTGGCTTGGTAAAAGGCAGCCTTGTTTTTCAAACCCTTTTGCTCTGCTGCAGAAGTGATGTATCGGAAGTGATGTTAGCGGGAGCAAAGGAACACCGAAGCTGCACCAGAGCTGTAAGAAGACCAGGAGAGCCAGTGGAAGGATATGTCCAGTGGCTGAAGAGGAGTAAAGAAGAGAGGCAGTTACCTGAGCAGCAGGAGGCCAGAGAGCGCAGCCGCTGGGAGAGAGGTCCTGATGCTGAGACTGCAGGTGACGTCATCGGAGCTGCAGAGGAGCTGCTGACAGGAGCGGATAAGTATATTTTGCGTGTCTAAGTGTGTCTGTGTGAGTCTGAGTGTGCCTAGTGTGTCTAAGTGTGGGGCTTAGTGTGTGTATCTGTGGGTCTAAGTGTGTGTCTGTGGGTCTAAGTGTGTGTCTATGACTAAGTGAGGGGGTGTTTGAGTGTGAGTGTGTAAATGAAGAAAAGGGGTCCAAAAGAGAGCCTGGTAACTACAGTCCGGTAAGTCTCACTTCAATAACTGGAAAAATATTCAAGGGGTGGTGTCTTTAGCATGGTTTATTATGAACAGATCAATTTGTTTTTTATAAAGGCCAGGAAAGCCAGAGTTAACGTCATCAAAAGTCTGTTGATAACATCCAAGCCGCAGAGAAGGTTGGAACCCTAATGCCTGCTATTGGTAGACACTGAAAAAGCTTTTAACAGTGTACCCTGGGAATTCCTGGAAGCATCCCTTACACAAATTCGTCTAGGCCCGAAATTCTCGGATAAAGTTATGGCTTTTTACTCATGCCCCACAGCCAAGGTTCCAGTGAACAGATTGCTATCTTCTTCCATACCCATAAGAAACAGTACCAGACAGGGTTACTTCATCTCTCCACTGCTCTATGTGCTGGTGATGGAGCATCTTGCTGTTGCAATTAGGAAAAAAACCTAACAATCCAGGGCCTACAAATGGGAGGTGGCCACTATAAGACAGTCCTACATGCGGACGACCTTTTCTTAAACATTTCTCAACCCCAAATTACTATTCCTTTTTGATACAGGGGTTTTGGGGTACGGCCATTCATCTAATTTTAAAATAAATTACTCAAAAACCGAATCATTAAAAATATCACTTTCAATAGCAGAGAAAAGACTCATTTCAGAGATATTCCCCTTCAAGTGGCAAAAGGAAGCTGTCCAATATTTGGGGGTGTCGGTCCCCACAGGCCATAGTAAATTATTCTCCTTGAATTATCAGACCCTCTTGGAGAGAACACTAAAAGTCCTTTCTTCATGCCACAAGAGACCTCTCATGGTTCGGGCAGATAAACAACCTTAAAATGGATGTGTTACCCAAAGTTTTATACGTTTTATACATTTTCCAGGCGGTTCCTATCGTACCACCTTCTGCCTTTTTCAGATCACTGTGATTGACTCTGATTAAATTTGTGTGGAGACACATGAGACCCCATCTACGAGTCCACACCCTTTTGCGCTCCAAGATGTGTGCTGACGCTAGTCTACCAAACCATAAACTATACCACGCAGCAACGGTCCTAACACATTTTCTGGACAGGCACTTCTACTCTGCACATAAAAATGGGTGGTGTTGGAGCAGGCTGACTGCTCCATCCCCCTAAAATTCCTCCCCTGGATCCGACTATGCGACAGGGCATAGACTCCTTCCCCATGCTTCTTTTTAAAAGAGACGCTGAAGTTACGGGATACCAAGACACGGAAACAGATCTTATTGAGTGGTGACAACCCTTGTACACCTCTATTTTCCAACCAAGCATTCCCACCGGGCGAGACTTGAAAAAAGGTTATGAGATGGGAGACAAGAGAGGATCCAAAAGTCCACCACATCCTAAATGGCTCTTTAATACCGTTGTTCCAGGAAAAATAGATTCAGCAAATGTAATCTTTCCTGGCTGGAATTCTGCCAACTGCGTTCTTTCCTTGCTATGCAAGGTGACCAAAGTGCTTTTGCATCCTCCCCTACATTCTTTGAGACTGTTTACCCGAGAATCCCCTCCAAGACATACAGTAGCCCTGATATATGGCCTGTGTATTCAAGAGACCTTCACGGCAGATCCCAGTTTCAAACAGGCTTGGGAGTAGGAGCTGGGTGACACAATCTTGCAAAATGAAAACAAAGGTTTGGTACCGTGTAGAGATGAGCGAGCACCAAAATGCTCGGGTGCTCGTTGCTCGAGTCAAACTTTCCGCGATGCTCGAGAGTTCGTTTCGAGTAACGAACCCAATTGAAGTCAATGGGCGACTCGAGCATTTTTGTATATGACCCATGCTCCGCTAAGGTTTTCATTTGTGAAAATCGGGAAAACCCAAGAAAGTGATAGAAACGACACAGAAACGGATAGGGCAGGCGAGGGGCAACATGCTGGGCTGCATCTCAGGCTCCCAGGTCCCACTATTAGGCCACAATAGCGGCAAGAGTGCACCCCCCCTCCCCTAACAATTTTTACTTTGGACAAACCCTCTTTAGCAAGACACACCTTAGCTAAGCACCACACTACCTCCAACCAAGCACAAGCACTGCCTGCGGGACACACCGCTGCCTCTTCTCCAGGGTTACATGCTGCCCAACCCCCCCCCCCCCCCCCGCATGACCCTGTGTCTGCAGCGCACACAAAAGTGTCCCTGCGTACCCTTCAGCTGCCACATGCCACACGCTGGCGGCATAGCCACACCATCCTCATGTCTATTTATAAGTGTGTCTGCCATGAGGAGGAACCAGAGGCACACACTGCAGAGGGTTGGCAGGGCCAGGTAGCGACCCTCTTTAAAAGGGGCGGGGCGATAGCCCACAATGCTGTAGAGAATCAATGAGAAATTGACGTTCGATCTTCATTCGAAACCTGTGCCACCTCCGTCAGGAGCTGCAAACGTGGGCATGAGTTACATAGCTGTGGGGAATCCATGTGCCTACACAGTATTCATTCTGTCTAGGTGTCGGATAGCTTAATCCACACCGCAAGGGGAAAGCCATCCGCACTCTGCCCCCTACCCAAGTCAGTCAGTGTCTTTGTGCCAGACAGGTCAAACACCGCGATGGGAACTAAGTGTGCATCCACCGACGGTACATAAAAAAATCCCATTGCAGTGCCTCCCTTAAAGCTGAGGTAACGTGGGATGAAATGCAGGTTGGCTTCGGCCCACACTGCATGCCCCAGTCAGTCTGGGTAATTTACATTGTCACAGGTAGGTAGAACTCCGCTATAGGAAGTCTTTGTGCACCCACAGCATGGGTGGCTCCCTGGAACCCACCAACGGTACATAAATTAATCCCATTGCAGTGCCCCGGACAGCTGAGGTAACGTGAGATGAAATGCAGGTAGTCTCCGGCCCACACTGCATGCCCCAGTCAGTCTGGGTAATTTAAATTGTCACAGGTAGTTAGAACTCCGCTATGGGAAGTATGTGTACACCCACGGCATGGGTGGCTCCCAGGAACCCACCGACAGTACATAAATTAATCCCATTGCAGTGCCCGGACAGCTGAGGTAATGTGAGATGAAATGCAGGTTTGCTTCGGCCAACATTGCATGCCCCAGTCAGTCTGGGTAATTTTCATTGTCACAGGTAGGTAGAACTCCCCAATGGAAAGTCTGTGTGCACGCACAGCAGGGGTGGGTCCCAGGAAGCCACCGACGGTACATAAAAATATCCCATTGCAGTGCCTCCCTTAAAGCTGCGGTAACGTGAGATGAAATGCAGGTAGTCTCCGGCCCACACTGCATGCCCCAGTCAGTCTGGGTAATTTAAATTGTCACAGGTAGTTAGAACTCCGCTATGGGAAGTATGTGTACACCCACGGCATGGGTGGCTCCCTGGAACCCACCGACAGTACATAAATTAATCCCATTGCAGTGCCCGGACAGCTGAGGTAATGTGAGATGAAATGCAGGTTTGCTTCGACCCACACTGCATGCCCCAGTCAGTCTCGGTTATTTTCATAGTCACAGGTAGGTAGAACTCCCCTATGGGAAGTATGTGTGCACCCACAGCAGGGGTGGGTCCCAGGAAGCCACCGACGGTACATTAATAAATCCCACTGCAGTGCCTCCCTTAAAGCTGAGGTAACGTGAGATGAAATGCAGGTGGGCTTCGGCCAACACTGTTTGCCCCAGTCAATCAGTCTGGGTAATTTTCATTGTCACAGGCAGTTAGAACTCCCCTATGGGAAGTATGTGTGCACCCACAGCAGGGGTGGGTCCCAAGAAGCCACCGACGGTACATAAAAATATCCCATTGCAGTGCCTCCCTTAAAGCTGCGATAACGTGGGATGAAATGCAGGTTGGCTTCGGCCAACACTGCATGCCCCAGTCAGTCTGGGTAATTTACATTGTCACAGGTAGTTAGAACTCCGCTATGGGAAGTATGTGTGCACCCACAGCATGGGTGGCTCCCTGGAACCCACCAACGGTACATAAAAAAATCCCATTGCAGTGCCCGGACAGCTGAGGTAATGTGAGATGAAATGCAGGTTTGCTTCGACCCACACTGCATGCCCCAGTCAGTCTGGGTTATTTTCATAGTCACAGGTAGGTAGAACTCTGCTATGAGAAGTCTGTGCACCCACAGCAGGGGTGGGTCCCAGGAAGCCACCGACGGTACATAAAAAAATCCCATTGCAGTGCCTCCCTTAAAGCTGAGGTAACGTGAGATTATATGCAGGTTGACTTCGGCCAACACTGCATGCCCCAGTCAGTCTGGGTAATTTTCATTGTCACAGGTAGGTAGAACTCACCAATGGGAAGTCTGTGTGCACCCAAAGCAGGGGTGGGTCCCAGGAACCCACCGATGGTACATAAATAAATCCCATTGCAGTGCCTCCCTTAAAGCTGAGGTAACGTGAGATGAAATGCAGGTTGGCGTCGGCCAACACTGCTTGCCCCAGTCAGTCTGGGTTATTTTCATAGTCACAGGTAGGTAGAACTCCGCTATGGGAAGTCTGTGTGCACCCACAGTATGGGTGGCTCCCTGGAACCCACCGACGTGGTGGGTTGAGTGAGTGACAGCATATTTGCCTGCCATGGACAAATTTGTCCTCCACAGTATTGTCTGGCTGACGGCATATTTGTAGTGCTTATGGCGGTTGCGCCTGTCCTACTGCGATTTTGCTGATGGCGATTATGCCTGCCTTGTGGCGATAGTGCCTATGGTGACCGTGTCTGCTTTGAAGAGTAAGGGGTATTGGATTTTTGCCTTTTTCTGTGAATTATTCATAACATTGCAGTGCCCCGAATGGCTTAGGTAACGTGAGATAAAATCCAGGTAGGCTTCAGCCCACACTGCATGCCCTAGTCAGTCTGGTTTTTTGGGGGGGGAGCCAGGTACGTTTAACACCGCAATGGGAAAACTTAGTGCACCCAAAGTATGCATAGACCCCTGTAATACTCCTGTAGCAAAGGTATAAGCTGACCCCACTAACAGTTATGTTGCAGAAGTCTAGGGAGACGCTAGTAACACTTCTTTAATAACAGTATAGACAGACCCCAGTAACATTTCAGTAGCTGCAGTATAGGAAGAGCCCAGTATCAGTTACATTTCAGTAGTAACAGTATCGGCAGACCCCTGTAACATTTCTGTAGCAGCAGTATAGGCAGAGCCCAGTATTAGTAACATTTCAGTAGTAGTTACAGTACAGACAGATAGACAACAGCTTTGTGGAAAAGCTAGTATTTTCAGAGACAAGAGGGGCAATTGATTGCAATGAAAAGGATATTCAAGGTACTGAAAGTCTGAACTCCTCCTCATCTCAAGCTGAAATATGGAAAGGCTTCATTCATATGTTTTCTGTTGACCATTTCAAAGTGTTAGTAAAGAGCAATCCAAGTTTCTGGCTACTATCTTTCTTAGGAATTACCAAAGATGATCACAAGTAAAGGCCTCATCAGTCAGTCCAAAATCATTCCGGGTGTATGTGGTTCTCAGCTGGCCTGCTTCCACCAAGGATCGGTGCCTGCTGCTACTCTGTCCCTAGCCCTGCAGTGATGCTGTGTTCTATAGTCGGCTCTATTCCTACTCTAGCTGTACGCTTATCTTTGTAATTAGCAGTACCAACAAGTTGGAAGCCACTAATGCTCTACCAGTCGGCTGAAAGCTTCAGCTAGGGATAATGGACTAGTACCCCGGTTTTATTTACTTGGTTTTCGGAATGTGGCCAGGATTAACCCCTTGAGTGGCACGCCCGGAAATTTTCCGGGACCAGCTCCACTGCTCATAGAGACATAGCCCGGAAGATTTCCGGGCTATGTATCACTATGGGAGCTGCAGAGCACAATACCACAAGCTGTGACAGTGTGCTCTGCCTGCACAGTCCCAGAGAGAACAAAGCAAGGGCTTTGAAAAACCAGCAGAAGATATTGCCGATATGCCGGCAAGCTCCTGCTTTGTTTACAGGTTGCCATAGAGACCATCGGCTTGTCAGAAGCAAGCCGATGGTCTCTGTGGCAGGGAGAGCTTGGTGCTTGGCTGTGAGAGGACAGCTAGGTGCCTGCTCTTACAGCAGAGATCAGAGAAAACCTCCGATCTCTGCTGTGTTAACCCTTTACATGCTGCAGTCTATGTGACTGCAGCATGTAAAGGGCTGTCACTGCAGCATGTAAAGGGATGTCACCATCGGACTCCCGGAAAGTGTTCAGGGGGTCCTGATGGGTCCCTGTGAAAGTCCCTAAAGGGGAAAAAAAAAATTTAAAAAATAAAAAATTATAAAAAAACTAATAAAAACACTTGTCTCCCTTTACTTTGTAAAAAATCAAAAATACAATCACACATGTGGTATCCATACGTCGTAATGACCCAGAGAAGGAAGTTAATACATTATTTAACCCCTTCATGACATGGCCCCTTTTTTTCTTTTTTCCCCATTTCTTTTTTTCCTCCCCCTGTTTAAAAAATCACAACTTGTCCCGCAAAAAACAAGCCCTCATATGGCCATGTCAATGGAAAAATGAAAAAGTTATGGCTCTTGAGACGCAACTGCAAAATTAGTTGAAATTCAATGATTAGACCATTTAAAAAAACCTGCCCTGGTGGGCACGACAGGATGGTAGGAAACGCGCCACTCAAGGGGTTAAGAGGGCTGGGGCGGGGGGGGCATTCCAATTGTGGTGTTTTAGGTGAAATTCTTGGACCGCCGCAAGACGGACCACTGCGAAAGCATTTGCCAAGAATGTTTTCATTGTTGGAGGAGGGGGGATGTTTTTGAGGCAGTACGTGTCCACGTGTCCATGGTTATATGCACCTTCCCAGTAACCGCGTTGGTGAAAAATAGTCGCGACTGTGACCTAGTAGCGTAGCCCCGCCACCATCATGTCTTTGGAAAGCCTCCATTTCCACAAGCCTGTAACATTGCAGTAGCTGCAGTATAGGCAGAGCCCTGTATTAGTAACATTTCAGTAGTAACAGTATAGACAAACCCCAGTAACATTTCCGTAGCAGCAGTATAGGCAGAGCCCATTAACATTGCAGTTGCAGAAGTATAGGCAGAGCCCAGTATTAGTAACATTACAGTAGTAACAGTATACACAGACCACGGTAACATTTCAGGAGCAGAAGTATCGGCAGAGCCCAGTATTAGTAACATTACAGTAGTAACAGTATACACAGACCACGGTAACATTTCAGGAGCAGAAGTATCGGCAGACTGAAGTTACATTTCTGTTGCAGAAGTATAGGCAGACCCCTGTAGCATTACTGTGGCAGAAGTATAGGCAGGCAGAACCGAGTTACATTCCTGTAGCAAAAGTGTAGGTCAACCCCTGACACATTGGTGTATCATGAGTACAGGCAAAGTCCATAAAAATTACTTGGATTACATTGTAGGCAAGGACCCAAACAATTTGTGTACCAACAGTACAAATGTACCCCAGAAAAATTGCCCATGCCCAACTCAGAGGGCAGGTGAAACCCATTACTTGCTGAGCTTACTGTGGCTTAATTTGTAACTAGGCCTGGTGACAGCCCAGTTAAAAAAATTGGCTCAGGTGGAAGTTTCAATGCTTTTATTAGAATAGAAACATATAAATATTGTTTACAAAAGTTATATGAGCCTTTTGGCCCACCGAAAAATTGGCCGTTTGCGGTGATTGTGTGAGGTTTCAGGAGGAGGAGCAGGAGGAGGAGGACGAATATCATACACAGATTGACAAAGGTAAGTGTCCACGGTTTTTACGGTGATAGAGAACAATGCTTGCATCTGCGGTTGCAGCGAAAATAATCTTTAGGTACCGCTGCTCTCCGCTGGTGGAGAAGAGAAGTCTGGGGAAATCCAGGCTTTGTTCATCTTTATGAGTGTAAGCCTGTCGGCACTGTCAGTTGACAGGCGGGTACGCTTATCCGTGCTGATGATTCCCCCAGCCGCACTAAACACCCTCTCTGACAAGACGCTAGCCGCAGGGCAAACAAGCACCTCCAGGGCATACAGCGCGAGTTCGTGCCACGTGTCCAGCTTTGACACCCAGTAGTTGTACGGTGCAGAGGCCTCACGGAGGACGGTCGTACGATCGGCTACGTACTCCCTCACCATCCTTTTACAGTGCTCCCTCTGACTCAGCCTTGACTGGGGAGTGGTGACACAGTCTTGCTGGGGAGCCATAAAGCTGGCAAAGGCCTTGGAGAGTGTTCCCCTGCCTGCGCTGAACATGCTGCCTGATGTCCGCACCTCCCCTGCTACTGGGCCCTCGGAACTGCGCCTTCTGCCACTAGCGCTGTCAGATGGGAAGTTTACTATCAGTTTGCCCACCAGGGCCCTGTGGTATTCCATCACTCTCGAACCCCTTTCCTCTTCGGGAATGAGAGTGGAAAGGTTGTCCTTATACCGTGGGTCGAGCAGTGTGTACACCCAGTAATCCGTAGTGGCCAGAATGCGTCTAACGCAAGGGTCACGAGAAAGGCATGCTAACATAAAGGGAGCCATGTGTGCCAGGGTATCTGTACGCAACACATCGCTGTCCTCACTAGGAAGATCACTTTCAGGACCTTTCTCCTCCTCCTCCACAGGCCATACACACTGAACGGATGAGAGGCAAGCAGCATGGGTACCCTCTGCAGTGGGCCCAGCGGTCTCTTCCCCCTCCTCTTCCTCAGGCTCCTCCGCTTCCTCCTCCTCCTCAATGGCTGAGATATAGATATGAGGGTGCTCTGACTATCCAGCGACATACTGTCTTCTCCCGCCTCTGTTTCCGACAGCAAAGTGTCAGCCTTTATGCTTTGCAGGGAACTTCTCAACAGGCATAGCAGAGGAATGGTGGCGCTAATGATTGCAGCATCGCCGCTCACCATCTGGATAGACTCCTCAAAGTTTCCAAGGACCTGCCAGATATCTGCCATCCAGGCCCACTCCTCTGTAAAAAATTGAAGAAGCTGACTCCCACTGCGCCGCCCATGTTGGAGTTGGTATTCCACTATAGCTCTACGCTGCTCATACAGCCTGGCCAACATGTGCAGCGTAGAGTTCCAACTTGTGGGTACGTCGCAACTCAGTCGGTGCACTGGCAGATTAAACCGATGTTGCAGGGTCCGCAGGGTGGCAGCGTCCGTGTTGGACTTGCGGAAATGTGAGCTGACCCGGCGCACCTTGCCGAGAAGTGTGGGTAGCTTTTCAGAAACCGCTGAACCACCAAATTTAAGACGTGGGCCAGGCATGGCACGTGCGTGAGGCTGCCGAGCTGAAGAGCCGCCACCAGGTTACGGCCGTTGTCATACACGACCATGCCTGGTTGGAGGCTCAGCGGCGAAAGACAGAGGTCGGTCTGCTCTGTCAGATCATGCAACAGTTCGTGGGCCGTGTGTCTCTTCTCTCCTAAGCTGATTAGTTTCAGCATGGCCTGCTGACGCTTGCCCACCGCTGTGCTGTGCCGCTGCCGACACAGCTTGATTGCGAGGTAGAGGTTGCGTAGGAGGAGAAGGAGGAAGGTTTAGTGGAGGAAGCATACACCGCCGCAGATACCAGCACCGAGCTGGAGCCCGCAATTCTGGGGGTGGGTTGGACGTGAGCGGTCCCAGGCTCTGACTCGGTCCCAGTCTCCACTAAATTTACCCAATGTGCCGTCAGGGAGATATAGTGGCCCTGCCCGCCTGTGCTTGTCCAAGTGTCCATTGCTAAGTGGACCTTGCCAGTAACCGCGTTGGTGAGGGCGTGTACAATGTTGCGGGAGACGTGGTCGTGCAGGGCTGGGACAGCACACCGTGAAAAATAGTGGCGACTGGGGACCGAGTAGCGCCGGGCTGCCGCCGCCATCATATTTTTGAAAGCCTCGGTTTCCACAAGCCTGTATGGGAGCATCTCCGGGCTGATAAGTTTGGCAATGTGGACATTTAAAGCTTGAGCGTGTGGGTGCATGGCGGCGTATTTGCGCTTTCGCTCCAACGCTTGTGCTAGCGACAGCTGGACGCAGAGCTGAGAGACATAGCTGGATGGGGCCGAGGACAGTGGAGGTGAGGGTGTGGGTCGAGGCCGGGAGACGCTTGTGCCTGTGTCCTGAGAGGTGGGTTAGATCTCAGTGGCAGGTTGGGGCACAGGGGGAGAGGCAGTGGTGCAACCCGGAGGTGGTGAACGGCCTTCGTCCCACCTTGTGGGGTGCTTGGCCATCATATGCCTGCACATGCTGGTGGTGGTGAGGCTGGTAGTGGTGGCTCCCCGGCTGATCTTGGCGCGACAAAGGTTGCACACCCCTGTTCATCGGACGTCCGCGCTCTCAGTGAAAAACTGCCATACCTTTGAGCATATTGGCCTCTGCACGGTGGCTTGGCGCGAGGGGGTGCTTTGGGAAACAGCTGGGAGATTATTCGCTCTGGCCCTGCCTCTACCCCTGGCCACCCCACTGCCTCTTACAACCTGTCCTGCGGCTGCAATTGCCTCCCCCTCTGAAGACCTGTCCTCAGTTGGCTTATCAAACCAGGTGGGGTCAGTCACCTCATCGTCCAGCGGCTCTTCCTCCGAATCCTCTGTGCACTCCTCCCTCGGACTTACTGCCCTTACTACTGCCTCACTGATAGACAACTGTGTCTCATCGCCATCGTCCTCCTCACCCACTGAAAGCTCTTGAGACAGTTGCCGGAAGTCCCCAGCCTCATCACCCGGGCCCCGGGAACTTTCCAAAGGTTGGGCATCAGTCACGACAAACTCCTCAGGTGGGAGAGGAACCATTTTTTCCCAATCAGGGCAGGGGCCCGAGAACAGTTCCTGGGAGTCTGCCTGCTCATCAGAATGTGTCATTTTCATGGAGTGAGGAGGCTGGGAGGAAGGAGGAGCAGCAGAGAGAGATTTCAGAGTTGCAGCAGTGGACGGCGTAGAAGACTGGGTGGTCGATACATTGCTGGATGCACTTTCTGCCATCCACGACATGACCTGCTCACACTGCTTGTTTTTTAATAAAGATCTACGACGTGGACCCAAAAATTGTGATATGAAGCTGGGGACCCCAGAAACTTTCCTCACTCCTAATCCCGCAGCAGTCGGCTGCGATTCACCTGGACCAGGAACTGGGCCTATGCCCACACCCTCACGTGGAACTCCGCTTCCTCGACCGCGTCCACGTCCTCTACCCCTACCCCTCAGCATGGTGGATTAAGAATCAAGCAGACACTGAGCGGTGTAAACAATTTTGTGAACTATTGCCGCGCAGTTGGTGGCTGCCAGCGGTTATATAACGCAAAATGAAGCCAGATATAAATTATAAGGAAGGCTGCAAGCAGGCCTTGCTGTGCAATATTCAGTTGTGATGCACCTCAAGTCCCACAGGCCACGCAGTGATATGCACTGGGTCACAGGTAGGCGTAAGAAGGATTTATCTTTTAAAATATATTTTTTTCAATGCAATGCAGGCTATAGAGCGTGTATCGGACTTTCCCTCTATGGGTGTCTGTCACCGTACACTGTGCGGGCAGCTGACGGCAAACACAGAGCGGTGTAAAAAATTGGTGGTTTCTTGGCGTGCAGTTGGAGGTCGACAGCACTTACGGTTCGCAAACTGCACCCAGAAATAAATTATATGGAAGGCTGCATGCAGGCCTTGCTGTGCAATATTCAGTTGTGATGCACCTCAAGTCCCACAGGACACGCAGTGAAATGCACTGGGTCACAGGTAGGCGTAAGAAGGATTTATCTTTTAAAATATATTTTTTTCAATGCAATGCAGGCTATAGAGCGTGTATCGGACTTTCCCTCTATGGGTGTCTGTCACCATACACTGTGCGGGCAGCTGACGGCAAACACAGAGCGGTGTAAAAAATTGGTGGTTTCTTGGCGTGCAGTTTGAGGCAGACAGCGCTTACGGTTCGCAAACTGCACCCAGAAATAAATTAAACGGAAGGCTGCACGCAGGCCTTGTTGTGCAATATTCAGTTGTGATGCACTTCAAGTCCCACAGGACACGCAGTGAAATGCACTGGGTCACAGGTAGGCGTAAGAAGGATTTATCTTTTAAAATATTTTTTTTTCAATGCAATGCAGGCTATAGAGCGTGTATCGGACTTTCCCTCTATGGGTGTCTGTCACCATACACTGTGCGGGCAGCTGACGGCAAACACAGAGCGGTGTAAAAAATTGGTGGTTTCTTGGCGTGCAGTTGGAGGCAGACAGCGCTTACGTTACGCAAACTGCACCCAGAAATTTTTTTTACAGAAGGCTGCAAGCAAGCCTAGCTGTGCAATACTGAGGTACTACAACTCCCAGCAGCCACGGAGTTAAATGCACACGGTCACAGGGAGCCCTAAGAAGGACCGTTGGGGTTCTTCTAGACAGGATTCCACACTACCACTGTCCCTGCCTCACCAATACTTCACCTATACTACGTAGTACAGACTGCAGCCTGAGAACGCTGTAGCCTGCACGCCCGATATAAAAAAAAAAGGTGCAAAGCTGCTCCCAGCAGCCACAACAGTAGTGCACTAGGTGAGCTGTGGCCCTAAGAAGGACCGTTGGGGTTCTTGTAGACGCTAACACTCTCCCTATAGCAGCAGCAGCACTCTCCCTAATCTCTGCCAGCGTGTGTCTGTGGCGAGCCGCGGGCGGGCCCACTTTATATACTCGGCGGTCACTTGATCTCGCCAGCCACTCACTGCAGGGGGGTGGGATAGGGCTGGAATGTCACAGGAGGAAGTTGTAATGCCTTCCCTGCATGTCTGTTGGCCAGAAAATGGCGCAAAACTTTCAGGGAAGGAAATGGAATTGACTCAAGTACCGCGTGGTGCTCGTCTCGAATAACGAGTATCTCGAACACCCTAAGGCCTCATGTCCACGGGGAAAATCGGGCCCGCTACGGATTCTACATGTAGAATCTGCAGCGGGTCCCTCCTGCCCCGCGGACATGAGGGCTGAAAATACAAATAAATGACAATAAACTCACCTCCCATCCGCTCCGTTTCTTCTCTTCGCGGCGGCGTCATCTTCTCTCGTCGCGGCCGGATCTTCATTCTTCGGCTCAGCGGATGTGCACGATGACGTCGGTGACGTTCCCCCGCGCATGCGCCGGGCCAAAGCAAAATGATCCGGCCGCGGCTGAGAGAGGATGGCGCGGCGCCGAAGAGAAGAACCGGAGCGGGTAAGTAAAATGTGATTTTTGTGTCCCGCGGATCCGGACGGCTTCCATAGGCTTCAATAGAAGCCCGCGGGAGCCGTCCCCGCGGGAGACCCGCATGAAAATGGAGCATGGTCCAGATTTTTTCATGCTCTATTTTTTTTAAAATCACTTTTATTGACGATCCGCGGGTATTTATCTACCCGCGGGTGGTCAATGCATCCCTATGGGGTGCGGATCCGCGCGCGGGAGAAGAGTTAAAATCCGCTGCGGATTTTAATTCTTCTTTTCCCCGTGGACATGAGGCCTAATACTTGAACGAGCATCAAGCTCGGACGAGTATCCTCGCTCATTTCTAGTACCGTGTTAGCCAGTAGAGCAAAATGTGATTGTTCCCAGCAAGAGAAACCACGTAATCTTGTAGATATGATACCTTTTTTTTTTTTTTTTTTTTTTTTTTTTCCAAATAATTTTTATTAGTAATTTTCAAAACGAACAATACAACAATTTCTCATATATTGTGTCCAGATGTGATTACATACAATCCTCCGGTCTTTCACTTTACCTATAACCAACTGATAACATTCTATATTTACTAACATTCTTTATATACAGTTCAAAATGTTCACTGTTTACTATCATTTGGACCTAAACTGAATATAGGTTTGCTATATTTGATACTTTTAACCTTAGCTTGGAGAAATTGCTTGCTCAAAGAGTGTCGGCAAAATCTCATTCTGCCGAGAAACTTCAAAAAGTTTGATCTGTAACTATTCTGGATCTTAGTATTTTCCCAGAATTTTTAAACAACTTTAAAACTTGAACTTATGCCAGGAGTACCACACCTCATTAAACTTGTGTAAACAATTATTGTTTTTTGCATGTATTCTTTCATAATAATAATGGTCCTTTACCATATCCAGCACCTCCGTTACTTTAGGGGGGGTCACCACTCTCCATTTCCTTGCAATTATACTTTTAGCTGCCAGCAGGAAGTGGCAAATCCACTTCCTATTACTTGGAGGAATGGATTCACACTCCACAAACAGCAAAGCTACCTGGGGAGACTTCTTCAGCTTCACTCCTGTTATGGTTTGTATCTTCTTGAAGACCTCCTCCCAGTAAGGTTGAACCACCGGACACGACCAAAATATGTGATACAGAGTCCCCTCTCCCCCGCACCCTCTCCAACAACCTCCATCTCCCCCTCCAAAACAACTAACCATCTTTGCAGGGGTATAATACCATCTGGATATTATTTTTTGATGTGTTTGGAGTAAACTAGCCGAATGAGTAGCTTTATTTGTCCAATTGAAAGACCTCAACCATTGGGCCGTGGAAAAGCTCTTTTTCAGATCTTGTTCCCAATTTATTAAGTGCATTCTTTTAAGGTCATTCATGCCCCCAGAGATGCAGTCATAAATTGCTTTAGTCGGTGAGCGTTGCTCAGATTTAATTTTTTGGAGCAATAGATCTAATTGAGTGGGGATAGAGCATTTCTCCAACTGGGATCTATTTAAGAAGGAAACTACTTTCATGTATGAGAAGAGCTCCGAGTTGGGTAAACCAAACCTTTCTTGAAGTTTTTCAAAGGAGAGTATTTTACCTTTCTCAAAAAGGTCTGATATCCATGAAAAACCCTTTTTACTCCATTCTTTGATGTTAATGTCTTGTATGTAGTATGTAAGAATTTCAAGGGGGAGCTTGGCAATTCCTTTTCTAGGAGAGGTTCTATAAATATGTGCA
Source organism: Eleutherodactylus coqui (assembly GCF_035609145.1). Lineage (NCBI taxonomy): Eukaryota > Metazoa > Chordata > Amphibia > Anura > Eleutherodactylidae > Eleutherodactylus > Eleutherodactylus coqui. The sequence goes on along the minus strand of NC_089837.1, from coordinate 236,451,002 downwards.
ATATCCTTCCAGCACTGCACGGTCTTGATCATTATTGGGGACATATTCTGTACCTCCGAGTGTATACTGATGTGGGGATTGAGCTCCTCTAATATGGCGGCAGTGATGAGTAACCCCAAAGATCTGTTTTGGTTGATATGCTTTTCTATACTGCCCCAAGGGGTGGATATAGGTTCTCTCAGCCACGTCCCAGCTTGACCAGCTATAATAGCCTGATAGTATGACCACAGATTTGGGACTCCAAGGCCTCCCTGGTCTCTTCGCAGATAGAGAATCGAAGCTGCTACTCTAGGCCTCTTCCCCCCCCATATGAATGACAAAAGTTGCTTCTGGAGGTTCTGGACTGCACTCTTCGGGATAGGATAAGCTAGCGTCCGGAAAAGGTATAAAATTTTCGGGAGAAAGATCATTTTGTATAGTATTATTTTACCAACCCATGACAGCTCTTTCTTTGCTATATTAGTTAACTCTAGGTTTAGTGTGTGAAGTAGTGGGTTTAGGTTAGATGAAATAATAGTCGTTTTAGATTGGCATAGCTTTATCCCTAGGTATGGTAATTCCGCAGGCCATTTAAATGGGAATTCTTTTTGGATGTCTGATTTTAGCTTTTTGTCAATGTTTATTCCCAATATTAGAGACTTATCCGCATTTAGGCTGTAATAAGAAGCAGCACTAAATCGTATAATACACTCCCTTACTTCTCTCAGTGAGTTTAAAGGATCTTCCAACGTTAGCACCACATCATCCGCAAATAACCCTATCTTGTGCTGTCTTGTGTTATTAGAGATCCCTTTGATTTTTAAGTTAGTTCTAATTGCTTCTGCCATAGGTTCTATTACCATTACAAATAGTAAGGGGGAGAGGGGACACCCCTGACGGGTGCCGTTCGTTATGTAAAAGGGGGTAGACAGAGCGCCATCCACCAAGATCCTTGCTGAAGGTTTCACGTAGAGTGCCCGAACCGCCTGCAGGAACTTTTCTCCCACATCGAATTTCCGGAGAACCGCGAAAGCGAATTCCCAGTGGACCCTATCGAACGCCTTCTCCGCATCCAGGGAAAGGAGGAGAGAAGGCGTCCGACTCGAGTCCATAATTCCCAACAGGTTCTGGGTTCTGCGCGCTCCATCAGCTGCATTTCTACCTTTTGTGAACCCATTTTGGTCACTGTGGATTACTTCTGGCAAGACCTCCAACAACCGCAAGGCTAGGATTTTAGAGTATAGCTTAGTATCAGAATTCAAAAGCGAGATGGGTCTAAAATTCGCTGGAATTGTCGGATCTTTACCTGGTTTTGGTAACGTTATGATGGTCGCTTGTGCCATTTCTTCAGGCATCTCGCTTTTATTCATAAAGTCATTGAATATAGAGGTCAATCGGGGTGAAAGAACAGGCGCAAATGATTTATAGTATTCATTCGATAGCCCGTCTGGGCCAGGGGATTTGTAGTTTTTAGAGAGTGTTATTACTTTGTTAACCTCCTCTAATGAAATGGGTTTATTTAAATCGATGTTTAATGGGCCTAACGAAGGTAGGGATATACTGTCCAGGAACTGTCCTATGATCTCGGGAGTGGGTTGGGGGGTTTCTTTACAGTTTCTCAGATTATATAACTTTGCGTAAAATTTTTGGAATTGTTCCGCGATTTGTTGCGGGTGGGATATGCGCCTATTGGGATTCGACGGGCATTTTAAGTATGAAATTTTAGCTTTTACTTGTCTTTTCTTGACTAGGCTTGCCATCAGTTTCGAAGGCTTATCTATGTTGGAATAATAGTTTGCTTTGGAAAATACCTGGCCTTTATTGTAGTTTTCTAAAAGTTCATTTCTTAGTTCCTTTCGCAAGACAATCAGTTCTGAATGTTTGTTGTGGGGTGGGAGTTTTTGCTCTATTACTTCTTGTAACTTGATTTTTTCTAATAGGGAGGTAATTCTGGCTTGCCTGTTCTTTCTCTCTATAATCTTTATTTTGATTAAGGTCCCCCTGATCACCGCCTTATGTGCGTTCCAAATTATAAATTTGTCAGTTTCGGGATTTTCGTTTAATTTAAAGTATTCCAATAAGTCTTGCTTAATTTGTTCTTGGGTATGTGGTGTTTTAAATAAGTTTATGTCGTTCCTCCATATTCTAGTAGGGTTGAACGGCGGGCCCACTTTAAGGATGATGCTAATTGGAGAGTGGTCTGACCATGTAGTTATACCTATAGACGATCCTGTTACCGACGGAAGGGTCCATCTATCAACTAAAAATAGATCAATGCGGGAGAATGTTTTGAATCTGGGAGAAAAGAAAGTATATTCCCTGGAAGAGGAGTTGAGGCAACGAAAGGCATCATACATACTCTCTCTAAGAAGCCATGGTTGTAAGGTAGGTGCTGTCCTATGACTAGCTGTTGAGTCTATATCTTTGTTTGGTATAATGTTAAAATCCCCGCATATGATTAATTTTCCTTTCTGTACTTTCCTCAATTTTTTCATTACTTTATTTAGGAACGAAATTTGGGAGCTATTAGGGGCATAAATGTTGGCTATAGTAAGGGGGGTCTCGTTAAGTAGTCCCTGAAGAATTATGTACCTGCCCTTCACATCAATAAATTGATTTTCTGCTGAAAAGCGGAAACCCTCTCTGAAGGCTATAACCACTCCCGCGTGTTTTTTGTTTTGGGCCGTGGCCGAGAAGACCTGAGGGAAGAGTTTATTTGTGAATTTGGACGATGCAAGCTCCGTAAAGTGTGTTTCCTGCACACATAAAATATCTGCTTTATTTGTTCTTGCATCTCTCCAAATCATTGCTCTCTTAAAGGGAGTGTTGAGCCCCTTTGCGTTTTGCGATATTATCTTAATGGACATGGAAGCATACAGATAAGCGTATGGTGTGGAATTTTCCTGGCAACATAAAACAATCAACATAACATATATTGCATATTATAGATAAAGAAACAATTACGCGACTCCTCTCCAGCTCCATTCCTCTCAGTTGGGAACAGTAGAATAGGGAGAGGCCACGCAACCTCAAACTAAGAATGTCTGACAATGTTCAGGGTTAACCTGTTAAAAGGTAAGAGAGGGGTAAGAGTTCGCCTTGTAGAACAAACCCTCGATTACTCACGTAAGGTGTGAGCTCAGACCCTTGAACGATGCCTTTTGAATCAAACATTTGCTTCACTTGTCGATGGAGTTGACGGCAACACTCTCCTGCTGGTTTCTTTTTTGGAGGTGTAATATTTGGACAGATGCGCTTCCTCCGAAATCTGAATATTCCACTGCTGTAAGATCTTTTTCCCTGCTTCCAGAGAGGAAATAACATGTAGAGAGTTATTTTTGTAGATTAGAATCTTTGTTGGGAAGCCCCACTTATAAGGAATGTTCGCGGTCCGTAAGGACGTAGTAATTTGCGAAAGAGCTCTTCTAGCTTTTATCGTGAGCTGCGACAGATCTGCGAACAAGCTTATGTTAGCATAGGCAGGTGGTAGAGAGTGGCTTTGCCTGACTGCAAGCATCAGATTTTCCTTTATGTGATAGAAATGCAGTCTTGCTATCACATCTCTCGGCACTGAATCCGGTAAGAAGCTTGGCTTAGCTAATCTATGTATTCTGTCAATTATACAGTCCTGGTCATTTGCATTTGGTATAATTGACTTAATTAAATTGACGAGGTATTGCTTTAATTCTGCCTGAGGAACACTTTCAGGAATGCCCCGTATCTTTACATTATTCCTCCTACTCCTGTCTTCTAGGTCTGCTAACTTGTTCTTGATAGCTTCAACTTCATCCTCCACTGTATAATGTGCATCTATCAAGCTATTATGTGATGAGGTGATTTCACCCATTTTCGTTTCTAGGTGATCTGTGCGCCCTTCTAGATCTTGTATTGCCTTATTGGCTGAAGTTGATAGGGCTTGAATATCTCTTTGCAGAGAGCTGTGAAGCGCCAAAATCATATTTTTGATGAAAACCTCTGATGCTGGAGCATCAGAGGAAGGAACATTTAATAGATGTTCTTCTCCAAACTGTAACTTTTGCTGACATAAGTTTGGAGATGGAGAAAGACAGGGTCTCTGCTTTTCTGGGCTTGTGGAGGGGGAGGATTGTAGGGAGGCAGATGGGGACCGGGAGCCTCTCGGCGCCATCTTAGATGGGCCTGCATCCTCACTATGCAGTGAATCATATTCCTCACTCACCCCTTCTTGCGGGAGATCTCTCAGAGGTCTCCTCCGTGACTTCTCCTTGTTGGCAGCTGGCTGCGGTGCTCTCTCCGAGGGAAGCGCGGGAGAGCGCTGTGTTTCCTCACAGGCTCCGGAACGAGTGATCGGAGCGGCGCCATCTTGTGAACTCCGCTGCGGCCTCCCCGAGCTCCGAGAGGAGAAGAAGTCCGACACTTTAGTAAGTGGAGTTTTGGAGTTCCTCCTTTTCGGCATCTCTTCTACCGGGTGTGAGACACCTTCTCTGCTTCGTCCGACGGGTCTGAAGTCGCTAATAGTCGCTTTGTAGGGTTTGTTAGAGCGGAGCAAGCCTTCACACGACTTCTCTCCGCTGCATCAGGCCACGCCCCCTCCGATATGATACCTTTTAATGGTTAACAAAAATACATGATGTAATAGCGAGCTTGCGAACCTCTCGGGTTCTTCTTCAGGCTAAAAAAGTAGAATAGATCTGAAGAGTCATGAATATTTATACACACTTATAGCATACATGTCATAAGTCATTATGTCATAAGTATGTATGTTATAAGTGTGTATAAATATTCATGCCGCCCATTCCTTCCCACACCCCATCTTCAAGATCTGACAGCTTTAATTAAACTGCCACCATTTCTTTGTCTAATTCATTTTGTGCATCAATTAGACTTGTGCACTAAAACAAATTTGTCCATTTTGGCTTCCCGATGGGCAGTTGTGTCGTCATTAGAGATGAGCGAACGTACTCGTCCGAGCTTGATGCTCGGGCGAATATTAGCGTGTTCGGGATGCTCGTTACTCGTAACGAGTACCACGCGATGTTCCGGTTACTTTCAGTTTCCTCTCTGAGACGTTAGCGCGCTTTTCTGGCCAATTGAAAGACAGGGAAGGCATTACAACTTCCCCCTGTGACGTTCAAGCCCTATACCACCCCCCTGCTGTGAGTGGCTGGGGCGATCAGATGTCACCCGAGTATAAAAGTCGGCCCCTCCCGCGGCTTGCCTCAGATGCCTTGTGAGTTAGCTGAGGGACAGTGCTGTTGTGTTGGAGCTGCTGTAGGGAGAGCGTTAGGAGTTAGTGTAGGCTTCAAGAACCCCAACGGTCCTTCTCAGGTCCACATCTATCCGTGTGCAGTACTGTGGAGGGTGCTGTTAGCAGTGTTGCACAAATTTTTTTTTTTCAAAATCGGCAGTCTGCAGAGCATTGCACCCCGCATTAATAGTCCAGGGACAGAAGTGGTGGTTAGGTAGGGAGAGTGTTAGGAGTGAGTGTAGGCTTCAAGAACCCCAACGGTCCTTCTTAGGGCCACATCTATCCGTGTGCAGTACTGTGCAGGCTGCTGTTAGCAGTGTTGCATATTTTTTTCTTTTCAAAATCGGCTGTCTGCAGAGCATTGTGCCTTGCAGTAATACTACAGGGAGAGAATTGTGTAGGCAGGGCCAGAAGACATATATTATTGATTGAATATAGTCAGTGGGCCCTCCGTTTCCCAAAAAGGGAAAAATTGTATTTGTCCTGCAGTCTTGCGCCAATTTATTTCCTGCCTGGGAAAAGTAACCGCTCTGCTGCACTTCATATAACTGCATTTCTGTGCAACACATATCTTATCTGATTGAATATAGTCAGTGGGCCCTCCGTTTCCCAAAAAGGGAAACATTCTATTTGTCCTGCAGGCTTGCGCAAATTTATTTCCTGCCTGGGAAAAGTAACCGCTCTGCTGCACTTCATATAACTGCATTTCTGTGCAACACATATCTTATCTGATTGAATATAGTCAGTGGGCCCTCCGTTTCCCAAAAAGGGAAACATTCTATTTGTCCTGCAGGCTTGCGCCAATTTATTTGCTGCCTGGGAAAAGTAACCGCTCTGCTGCACTTCATATAACTGCATTTCTGTGCAACACATATCTTATCTGATTGAATATAGTCAGTGGGCCCTCCGTTTCCCAAAAAGGGAAACATTCTATTTGTCCTGCAGTCTTGCGCCAATTTATTTCCTGCCTGGGAAAAGTAACCGCTCTGCTGCACTTCATATAACTGCATTTCTGTGCAACACATATCTTATCTGATTGAATATAGTCAGTGGGCCCTCCGTTTCCCAAAAAGGGAAACATTCTATTTGTCCTGCAGTCTTGCGCCAATTTATTTCCTGCCTGGGAAAAGTAACCGCTCTGCTGCACTTCATATAACTGCATTTCTGTGCAACACATATCTTATCTGATTGAATATAGTCAGTGGGCCCTCCGTTTTCCAAAAAGGAAAACATTCTATTTGTCCTGCAGTCTTGCGCCAATTTATTTCCTGCCTGGGAAAAGTAACCGCTCTGCTGCACTTCATATAACAGCATTTCTGTGCAACACATATCTTATCTGATTGAATATAGTCAGTGGGCCCTCCGTTTCCCAAAAAGGGAAACATTCTATTTGTCCTGCAGTCTTGCGCCAATTTATTTCCTGCCTGGGAAAAGTAACCGCTGTGCTGCACTTCATATAACTGCATTTCTGTGCAACACATATCTTATCTGATTGAATATAGTCAGTGGGCCGTCCATTTCCCAAAAAGGGAAACATTCTATTTGTCCTGCAGGCTTGCGCCAATTTATTTCCTGCCTGGGAAAAGTAACCGCTCTGCTGCACTTCATATAACTGCATTTCTGTGCAACACATATCTTATCTGATTGAATATAGTCAGTGGGCCCTCCGTTTCCCAAAAAGGGAAACATTCTATTTGTCCTGCAGGCTTGCGCAAATTTATTTCCTGCCTGGGAAAAGTAACCGCTCTGCTGCACTTCATATAACTGCATTTCTGTGCAACACATATCTTATCTGATTGAATATAGTCAGTGGGCCCTCCGTTTCCCAAAAAGGGAAACATTCTATTTGTCCTGCAGGCTTGCGCCAATTTATTTGCTGCCTGGGAAAAGTAACCGCTCTGCTGCACTTCATATAACTGCATTTCTGTGCAACACATATCTTATCTGATTGAATATAGTCAGTGGGCCCTCCGTTTCCCAAAAAGGGAAACATTCTATTTGTCCTGCAGTCTTGCGCCAATTTATTTCCTGCCTGGGAAAAGTAACCGCTCTGCTGCACTTCATATAACTGCATTTCTGTGCAACACATATCTTATCTGATTGAATATAGTCAGTGGGCCCTCCGTTTCCCAAAAAGGGAAACATTCTATTTGTCCTGCAGTCTTGCGCCAATTTATTTCCTGCCTGGGAAAAGTAACCGCTCTGCTGCACTTCATATAACTGCATTTCTGTGCAACACATATCTTATCTGATTGAATATAGTCAGTGGGCCCTCCGTTTTCCAAAAAGGAAAACATTCTATTTGTCCTGCAGTCTTGCGCCAATTTATTTCCTGCCTGGGAAAAGTAACCGCTCTGCTGCACTTCATATAACAGCATTTCTGTGCAACACATATCTTATCTGATTGAATATAGTCAGTGGGCCCTCCGTTTCCCAAAAAGGGAAACATTCTATTTGTCCTGCAGTCTTGCGCCAATTTATTTCCTGCCTGGGAAAAGTAACCGCTGTGCTGCACTTCATATAACTGCATTTCTGTGCAACACATATCTTATCTGATTGAATATAGTCAGTGGGCCGTCCATTTCCCAAAAAGGGAAACATTCTATTTGTCCTGCAGGCTTGCGCCAATTTATTTGCTGCCTGTGAAAAGTCTCCGCTCTGCTGCACTTCATATAACTGCATTTCTGTGCAACACATATCTTATCTGATTGAATATAGTCAGTGGGCCCTCCGTTTCCCAAAAAGGGAAACATTTTATTTGTCCTGCAGGCTTGCGCCAATTTATTTCCTGCCTGGGAAAAGTAACCGCTCTGCTGCACTTCATATAACTGCATTTCTGTGCAACACATATCTTATCTGATTGAATATAGTCAGTGGGCCCTCCGTTTCCCAAAAAGGGAAACATTCTATTTGTCCTGCAAGCTTGCGCCAATTTATTTCCTGCCTGGGAAAAGTCTCCGCTCTGCTGCACTTCATATAACTGCATTTCTGTGCAACACATATCTTATCTGATTGAATATAGTCAGTGGGCCCTCCGTTTCCCAAAAAGGGAAACATTCTATTTGTCCTGCAGGCTTGCGCCAATTTATTTCCTGCCTGGGAAATCACTGGTAATACAGCATGCTGAGGGGTAGGGGTAAGCCTAGAGGACGTGGACGTGGCCGAGGACGCGTAGGCCCAAGTGAGGGTGTGGGCACAGGGCGAGCTCCTGATCAAGGTGTATCGCAGCCGACTGCTGCGCGATTAGGAGAGAGGCACCTTTCTGGCGTCCCCACATTCATCGCCCAATTAATGGGTCCACGCGGGAGACCTTTATTAGAAAATGAGCAGTGTGAGCAGGTCCTGTCGTGGATGGCAGAAAGTGCTTCGAGCAAGCTATCATCCACCCACAGTTCTGCGCCGTCCAGTGCTGCAAATCCAAATCCTCCGGCTGCTGCTCCTCCTTCCTCCCAGCCTCCTCACTCCACTACAATGACACATGCTCAGGAGCGGGTAGACTCCCAGGAACTGTTCTCGGGCCCCTGCTCAGATTGGGCAGCAGTGGTTCCTCTCCAAGCAGAGGAGTTTATCGTCACTGATGCCCAACCATTCGAAAGTTCCCGGGATCCGGGGGATGAGGCTGGGGACTTCCGGCAACTGTCTCAAGAACTTTCAGTGGGTCAGGAGGACGATGACGATGAGACACAGTTGTCTTGCAGTGAGGTAGTAGTAAGGGCAGTAAGTCCGAGGGAGGAGCGCACAGAGGATTCGGAGGAAGAGCAGCAGGACGATGAGGTGACTGACCCCACCTGGTGTGCAACGCCTACACAGGACAGGTCTTCAGAGGGGGAGGCACGGGCAGCAGCAGGGCAGGTTGCAAGAGGCAGTGCGGTGTCCAGGGGTAGAGGCAGGGCCAGACCAAATAATCCACCAACTGTTTCCCAAAGCACACCCTCGCGCCATGCCACCCTGCAGAGGCCGAGGTGCTCTAAGGTCTGGCAGTTTTTCACAGAGACGCCTGACGACCGACGAACAGTGGTGTGCAACCTTTGTCGCGCCAAGATCAGCCGGGGAGCCACCACCAACAGCCTCACCACCACCAGCATGCGCAGACATATGATGGCCAAGCACCCCACAAGGTGGGACGAAGGCCGTTCACCGCCTCCGGTTTGCACCGCTGCCTCTCCCCCTGTGCCCCAACCTGCCACTGAGATCCAACCCCCCTCTCAGGACACAGGCGCTACCGTCTACTGGCCTGCACCCACACCCTCACCTCCGCTGTCCTAGGCCCAATCCAGCAATGTCTCGCACCGCACCGTCCAGCCGTCGCTAGCGCAAGTGTTTGAGCGCAAGCGCAAGTACGCCGCCACGCACCCGCACGCTCAAGCGTTAACCGTCCACATAGCCAAATTTATCAGCCTTAAGATGCTGCCGTATAGGGTTGTGGAAACGGAGTCCTTCAAAAGTATGATGGAGGCGGCGGCCCCGCGCTACTCAGTTCCCAGTCGCCACTACTTTTCCCGATGTGCCGTCCCAGCCCTGCACGACCACGTCTCCCGCAACATTGTACGCGCCCTCACCAACGCGGTTACTGCCAAGGTCCACTTAACAACGGACACGTGGACAAGCACAGGCGGGCAGGGCCACTACATCATCCTGACGGCACATTGGGTGAATTTAGTGGAGGCTGGGACAGAGTCAGAGCCTGGGACCGCTCACGTCCTACCCACCCCCAGAATTGTGGGCCCCAGCTCGGTGCTGGTATCTGCGGCGGTGTATGCTTCCTCCACTAAAGCACCCTCCTCCTCCTCCGCAACCTCTGTCTCGCAATCAAGATGTGTCAGCAGCAGCAGCACGTCGCCAGCAGTCGGTGTCGCGCGGCGTGGCAGCACAGCGGTGGGCAAGCGTCAGCAGGTCGTGCTAAAACTACTCAGCTTAGGAGATAAGAGGCACACGGCCCACGAACTGCTGCAGGGTCTGACAGAGCAGACCGACCGCTGGCTTGCGCCGCTGTGCCTCCAACCGGGCATGGTCGTGTGTGACAACGGCCGTAACCTGGTGGCGGCTCTGCAGCTCGGCAGCCTCACGCACGTGCCATGCCTGGCCCACGTCTTTAATTTGGTGGTTCGGCGCTTTCTGAAAAGCTACCCACGCTTGTCAGACCTGCTCGTAAAGGTGCGCCGGCTCTGCGCACATTTCCGCAAGTCCCACACGGACGCTGCCACCCTGCGCACCCTGCAACATCGCTTTAATCTGCCAGTGCACCGACTGCTGTGCGACGAGCCCACACGGTGGAACTCTACGCTCCACATGTTGGCCAGGCTCTATGAGCAGCGTAGAGCTATAGTGGAATACCAACTCCAACATGGGCGGCGCAGTGGGAGTCAGCCTCCTCAATTATTTTCTGAAGAGTGGGCCTGGTTGGCAGACATCTGCCAGGTCCTTCGAAACTTTGAGCAGTCTACCCAGGTGGTGAGCGGCGATGCTGCAATCATTAGCGTCACCATTCCTCTGCTATGCATCTTGAGAAGTTCCCTGCAAACCATAAAGGCAGCCGCTTTGCGCTCGGAAACAGAGCCGGGGGAAGACAGTATGTCGCTGGATAGTCAGAGCACCCTCCTGTCTATATCTCAGCGCGTTGAGGAGGAGGAGGAGGAGCATGAGGAGGATGAGGAGGAGGGGGAAGAGACAGCTTGGCCCACTGCTGACGGTACCCATGCTGCTTGCCTGTCATCATTTCAGCGTGTGTGGCCTGAGGAGGAGGAGGAGGAGGAGGAGGAGGAGGATCCTGAAAGTGATCTTCCTAGTGCGGACAGCCATGTGTTGCGTACAGGTACCCTGGCACACATGGCTGACTTCATGTTAGGATGCCTTTCTCGTGACCCTCGCGTTACACGCATTCTGGCCACTACGGATTACTGGGTGTACACACTGCTCGACCCACGCTATAAGGAGAACCTTCCCACTCTCATTCCCGAAGAGGAAAGGGGTTCGAGAGTGTTGCTATACCACAGGACCCTGGCGGACAAGCTGATGGTAAAATTCCCATCCGACAGCGCTAGTGGCAGAAGGCGCAGTTCCGAGGGCCAGGTAGCAGGGGAGGTGCGGAGATCGAGCAGCATGTACAGCCCAGGCAGTGCAACAGTCTTTAAGGCCCTTGACAGCTTTATGGCTCCCCAGCAAGACTGTGTCACCGCTCCCCAGTCAAGGCTGAGTCGGCGGGAGCACTGTAAAAGGATGGTGAGGGAGTACGTAGCCGATCGCACGACCGTCCTCCGTGACGCCTCTGCCACCTACAACTACTGGGTGTCGAAGCTGGACACGTGGCCTGAACTAGCGCTGTATGCCCTGGAGGTGCTTGCTTGTCCTGCGGCTAGCGTCTTGTCGGAGAGGGTGTTTAGTGCGGCTGGGGGAATCATCACAGATAAGCGTACCCGCCTGTCAACCAACAGTGCCGACAGGCTAACACTCATCAAGATGAACAAAGCCTGGATTTCCCCAGACTTCTCTTCTCCACCAGCGGACAGCAGCGATACCTAAGCAATACGTAGGCCGCACCCGCGGATGGAAGCATCGTTCTCTCTCACCATCCAAAACGGGGACATTTCTGCTTCATCAATCTGTGTATAATATTCCTCCTCCTCCTCCTGCTCCTCCTCCTGAAACCTCACGTAATCACGCTGAACGGGCAATTTTTCTTAGGGCCACAAGGCTCACTCATATAATTTTTCTAAAAAATTTTTTATACGTTTCAATGCTCTTAAAAGCGTTGGAACTTTAACTTGAAACAATTTTTCGTTAAACTGGGCTGCCTCCAGGCCTAGTTACCACTTAAGCCACATTAACCAAAGCGATTAATGGGTTTCACCTGCCATCTTTGTTGGGCATGGCCATTTTTTACTGAGGTACATTAGTACTGTTGGTACACCAATTTTTTGGGGCCCTCACCTACAGTGTAATCATAGCAATTTCTATGTTCTTCGCCTGCACTCATGGTACAGAAAGGTGTGTGGGGTTGGCCTACACTTTAGCTACATAAATGTAACTTGGGCCTTGGCTATACTGCAGCTACTGAAATGGAACTAAGACTGCGCTCCCACTATACTGCTGCTTCGGAATTGTTCCTGGGGCCTGTGTAGGCTGCTACTATTACTTAAATGGAACTTAGACTATGCTCCTCCTATACTGCTGCTTCGGAATTGTTACTGGGGCCTGTCTTGAGTGCTACTATTACTGAAATGGAACTAATACTGTGCTCCCCCTATAATGCTGCTAGTGATATGTTAGTGGGGCCTATCCTAATGCTACGGCTGAAATGTTACGAATTATGGGCTCTGCCTATACCGCTGCTAATGGTATGTCTCTGGGGTGTGGAAACAGAGGCTTTCCAAAGACAGGATGGCGGCGAGGCCATTTCCCACAAACGCGGTTACTGTTAAGGTGCATATAACCACGGACACGTGGAGAGGACACGTAGTGCCTCAAAAACATCCCCCTCCTCCTCCAACAATGAAAACATTCTTGGCAAATGCCTTTGCATTGGTTCATCTGGTGGCAGTCCAAGAATTTCACCTTTACCGACACAACAAGAGAGCCCCCCCACCATCCCCCCGCCACGGCCCACTTAATCCTGGCCACATTCCGAAAACCAACAAAATAAAACCGCGCTACTAGGTCCGCAGTCACCACCACATTACCACCAACGCGGTTACTGTTAAGGTGCATATAACCACGGACACGTGGAGAGGACACGTAGTGCCTCAAAAATATCCCCCGCCACGGCCAACTTAATCCTGGCCACATTCCGAAAACCAACAAAATACAACCGCGCTACTAGGTTCGCAGTCACCACCACATTACCACCAACGCGGTTACTGTTAAGGTGCATATAACCACGGACACGTGGAGAGGACACGTAGTGCCTCAAAAACATCCCCCGCCACGGCCAACTTAATCCTGGTCACATTCCGAAAACCAACAAAATACAACCGCGCTACTAGGTCTGCAGTCACCACCACATTACCACCAACGCGGTTACTGTTAAGGTACATATTACCAGTCCGACTGGGGCATGCAGACACCTTGACAGAATGAATAGTGTGTGGCACATAGGTTCCCCATTGCTATGCCCACGTGTGCAGCTACTGATGGCGGTGGCACAGGATTATATTTCTCATTGCTTCTGTACAGCATTGTGGGCTATCGCCCCACCACTTTTAAAGAGGGTCGCTGCCTAGCCGTGCCAACCCTCTGCAGTGTGTGCCTGCAGTTCCTCCTCATGCCAGACGCACTTATAAATAGACATGAGGGTGGTGTGGCATGAGGGCAGCTGAAGGCTGCGCAGGGACAGTTTGGTGTGCGCTGTGGACACTGCTTCGTGCAGGGGGGAGGGGGGTTGGGCAGCATGTAACCCAGGAGAAGTGGCAGCAGAGTGTCATGCAGGCAGTGATTGTGCTTTGTTGGAGGTAGTGTGGTGCTTAGCTAAGGTATGCCATGCTAATGAGGGCTTTTCAGAAGTAAAAGTTGTTGGGAGGGGGGGGGCCCACTCTTGCCGGTATTGTGGCTTAATAGTGGGACCTGTGAACTTGAGATGCAGCCCAACATGTAGCCCCTCGCCTGCCCTATCCGTTGCTGTGTCGTTCCCATCACTTTCTTGAATTGCCCAGATTTTCACACGTGGAAACCTTAGCGAGCATCGGCGAAATACAAAAATGCTCGGGTCGCCCATTGACTTCAATGGGGTTCGTTACTCGAAACGAACCCTCGAGCATCGCGAAAAGTTCGTCCCGAGTAACGAGCACCCGAGCATTTTGGTGCTCGCTCATCTCTAGTCGTCATGTTCACCCAGAATGTGCTGAAACTGTAACCCGCAGATCTAGCACACAACCGCACAAACTCATAATAATAATCTTTATTTGTATAGCGCCAACTTATTCCGCAGCACTTTCAAGCATGGGATAAATGCAAACAATGCAACAATTACAATGTGAGGTACAAACAGTTTGAAACAAATGGGGTGGGGGTGGTACAGGAGGTACAAGGGGGGGGAGCGAGGCATGGGGAACACAGACAGTCAAAACAGTAATAATCTAAAACATGTGAACTCTTTCCCTATCTAAATAACCTCAGAGACGGAGAGACGGGGACCTGGCAGCAATTCCAGAACCGCCACAACATCTGTCACCTATATTTTTTATCTCTTTAGATAAAATACAGTTTGAAAATCTTTTTGAATTGATTTTCTCAATTCTGAAAATAAAGATCTTATCACTTGTTCAGTAATATTATCATCGCTTTGTATTAGAATAGAAGGTGCCTACCTGCTTATGAGGGAATTGGTGACCTAAATTTTGGTGCTTTTGGTCTTGTTTCTTTGTCAGTGTTAGGGTTGCAGTCTGTCAAAATACTAATGACCACCTGCCTGTGAGTGAGTTACATGTGATGATGTCACCATCATGTGATCAGTCAATGGGCCTCTGAGCTCCGTCCCTGATCACGTGACGGGCCCTGTGACCAACTCCAATCCCTTTCACTATATTATATTAGTAAGAAACACTAGTACTATAATTTCCTAATAATTACCAGTCCTTTCAGATAGGAGAGTTATTAGACTTTGCATCGTTCACATCTGTGCAGCTTAAAGGGCCAACACCACTTTGAGAAACTCCTGCATGAGCATAGAAGGTAATTCATTTAACGTGTTCTGTTTTTCTTGATTTTGCCTTTGTTGCAGTATTTTATCTTTATCTGAGAGAAGTGTTAGAAATGGGTTTTTACACCAGGTGCTTTAAGCTGTGAAAAGCAGAACCCCAATTCCTAAAAAGTTGGGACGTGCAAAAGATGGGTGTGTAAATTGTAAATGTAAAGAAAAAAAGAATGAATGATTTTGAAATCTTATATAACCATATTTTATTGAACAATAGAACATAGGACACAAATCAGAAGTTGAAAGTAAGATATTTTTGCATTGAATTAACAAAATTAACTCGTTTAGAAATTGATGTCAGCAACACAGCTCACAAAAGTCGGGTCAGGGCCTTGTCTACCATTGTGTAGCATCTCCTCTTCTTTTTACAATAGTGTGCAAACCTCTGGGAAGTGAGGGGACCAATTGCTGGAGTTTTGAGAGAGGAATGCTGTCCCCTTCTTGTCTAATGTAGGGTTCTAGCTGCTCAACAGTCCTTGGTTTATGTTCCTTTCCAGCATTTCTATCAGGAAAAGAAACATTGCTGACGATGCTATTCTATCTGGCAAAAATAATGGAATCAAATGGAAGCCTTGTGAAATAGCGACTAAAACATGCACCTTTATTACTAGAGATGAGCGAGTGCACTCGTCCGAGTGAGAAGGTACAGGTCCATAAAATGGAAGAATCTGTCTCAAAATGGCCGCTAGATACAAAATGGAGCATTACAAGATGTAAATAAGCTTGTGCGTAGTGAAACAATAATTCAAGCAGAAATAACTTTACAGCAGGGTATTCGGTGCAATGTCTAATGATTTGTTTTTATTCTTCCGAGAGCCAAGCCTGAAAAAAAATCGTTATCAGAAGAAACCCTCCCACGCCCTGAGCTCTGGGAAAAGAATGAATCGTGCTAATAAGATGCTGCGACCATCCAAACTCACAAGGGAGGAATAATCATTTGAAGGACATTTCACATATTTATTCTCACTGCGCTGATTGTTGAACAAAGCACAATTCTTGATGTTTTTCTAACCCAATAAGATTAAAGCCGTGACTAATGACGTATTCCTTTCCTGTATTGAGAAACGCTATGAAAAGTTAATAAAGATTCAGTGTACGCGCCTTAAGCAGAGTGGGCTGTATACTTGCCACGGCTCATCTCTACATATCTGTGGGATCTAATTACTATAAATCATATAGTTTTTGGCCTCCCTGATGCATCCAGGTATGAACTAATTTGGAACCCAAGGCTTGAAAGGTTAATGTGACCGGTCATGTGTAACGGTCCTTGACAACTGGCGTAGTCGGCAGGATTTACTGATTGACTCTTGTGTCACTCATTGGACGATGACATCGGACTGGGAGGACATATATCCACTGTGCCAAACCAGAGGACTGATCAACCTCACACACAGCCCGGTAAGTGTCATATTTATTATATGATGTCTGCCGTTGGTCTGTTTTGGCTCAGTTGATTAACAGACTCCTAGGTCAGTCGGATGTTTGATGTTTGACATCATAGTTGTCATCGGTAAAGAAGTTTACCTCAGGTCTTGGGTACTCTTAAGTGACACAGAGGGACAGAATCTGTAATTTAACTATATGCATATATATGTGTTTTCATTGTGGGTCCAGTAGGACTGGCTGTTTAAATGTACAGGGCGTTTTGGCTGTTTAACTGTACATGGCATTTTGTGGGTCCATTAGGACTAGCTGTTTAACGGTGCAGGGCGTTTTGGCTGTTTAACTGTATCGGGCATTTTGGCTGTTTAACTGTATCGAACGTAGAAGTCTGTGAACACTACGTCATCGAGGACAGGGCATTTGGCGTGGAAGTCTTTGAACACTACGTCTTGTTGTATCGTACGTAATAACATGTTGAAGTTCTTTAAGAAGACTACTGATCAGGGTCTCCTGGATTCTGTCCACTTGGTGTCATGTAGAGCAGGCAAAAAGTTAAGAAGTTATGTGAAAGGGCGTCAGACGTTAGAGTTCTTACATTACATGATTGAGCATAAGGCTACAGGCATACCAGGGTCTCAGGCAGTTATATATACTTATAATTAGGCCGTTGTAATATACGATGTTTAAAATGTTAAGAAGAAGACTGTAGATGATGGTCTTTTGGATCCTGTCCAGTTGGTAGTATATAGAGAGGAGTTGAAAAATGCAGAACATGTGGCGTTATCAGAAGGTGCCAGCATATGTGTTTTTTATGAGTCTAAATGCAGGGAATAGTTCATATTCACAGAGAGCTGACAGTTGTGTTACAAAGGTGGGGGCTGTCGGAGAAGGCTTGGAAAGTGTGTTAGCTGATAATGAAGGAATTGTAGTTAATAGATAATTGCTCAAGTTTGCAGAGAACGATGTTTCAGTAAGTGACGTAAAGTTGAAGTAAGAAAGTTGCAGATTCAAGATGGCGATTATTCATATGCTTTGAGTTGAAGACAAAGGAAGGCAGCCCTTCTTCACCATCTGAGGGCACCGCCCCGGCCGTGTCATGGATGATGTTTTTCTCCCTTTTGTCCTGCCCCTACATGGCCGTGTTGTTATTGGGGCCAATACCAGTCGATATATCTTGATACGTGTCTAGTATGTAGTATTACTGGACCCTCCCGTCACCATCGCCCAGTCAGGCCACACCTTCGGTGGCCATTTCAGTGCCAGCCATGGCCCAACGGCCATTTTAGCATCTGTTGCAACAATACCTCCACTTACCCCTCAGATGTCATCTTAGCTCCGCAGCAGAAATGAGCTGGCCTCTGAACTCCCATCTATGTATGTTTTTACCCAGCATACCAATTCTTTGAACTGCAATGACGAGTGCCTTTTCTGAATTTTGCATAGAAACATTCAAGTCCCCTCATCGCGCCTGCAAACAGCCTCCTCCCGATTATCTGTTCTGCAGTCTGTGTTTAGCACCCCCATCCCAAGTAGGTTTGTGCTCAAAATTGCCCACAAATGTAGTTGTCGCGAGGAGGAACCTGGGGGCGAGTTCAGGCAGAATCTGTGAACTATGTGACAATTTGTATGTTTTAATGTCATAACATTGTGTCATTGCTGTACGTGTTGTCCATTCCTCATAAGTCAGATACTGCTGAGAAGAAAGGTCGGAAGGAGAGGGTCAATATGTGATAATATATATATATATATATATATATATATATATATAGGAGTACATAGAGGGTTAATGCTTGATCTATTAGAATCCGCAGCTAGTCCGGAGCAGGTCCTCCCCCTTGTCTCCAATCTCCCCCCCTTCCCTTTGTTTTTCTCTTCATCTAACTCTCAAGGCTAAAAGATTAGAGCGGAGAACACTGGACAATAATAAGTTTGCTTGACTAGAATAGAACCCGTAATGAATCCAGTGAATCTTACTGTTTTTGCTGTTCTTTGTGTAAATGTCAGTTCTGTGATTGGTTGGACGTGTGCATAATTGCTAAATGTGTGTTCCTTTTATGGGAAATATTAGTGTTGTGGAATCTGTTGTACATCTCTAGTATTACAGACAGTTAAAGTTTGACTGATTCCAGGGAGAGGTGGTAGTGATTGAATGCATTTGTTTGCAAGATGAGGACAGTTGCATCATACGCGTTACGTCCTGTGTGAACTCTTACTAACATTTGAATGAGAGAGACAGACGACCACATGGATGGATGAGAGTCAATGACCCGTGTTCAGACTATGATGAATGTAGGATGTGTGATGCAGATATTGACTGGGGATACAATTTCCCCTCCTCCCCCCTGCATATGCAGACTGTAAATTTTCAATGTGGATAGATGTTTGTAGAATATTCTGCCCTGATGCAATTCATGTCTCTGTTATTGGCACTGATATCTTACAGGCCTTATCTGCATCCATCAAATTCCCACCGGATGGATCGGTACGGGTTGAGACCTCAGGTGCCAGTTCAGAAGAGTCTTGTAAACTAACTGCTCCAACAAACACCACCAAACGCCATCACAGACCACACAGCAAAGGCAGCGGCCCTGAAGCTGTGGAAGAAAAGAAGAAAAGAAGAATTTGACAAAAACTTTGGACTTTGATAAAAACTTTGGACTTTGATAAAAACTTTGGACATTGATATGCTAAGGACTTTACAGTTACAAGCCAGCAATGAAGAAAAAAGACAAATGGACTAAATATGGGAGCAACATAACAGGGCGGCGTATGGCGGACAGTCAACAGCACTTGCCTACCACGGTCCCTATGCCCCATGATGGCCCAGCTGACGCACGGAAAGACGCACCTCTCAAAGCAGCAATGATTTCGGCGCTTGAACGAGGACGGGTGGCTCCTGGGTTTTCTGTAGCTGCTGCATCATTTGTCCAATTTTGCATGATCTTTGCCGTAAGCAACTGGGCAGAAGTAAATTTGCCACATAACGCTTGCCTAGACCACTCTACCCATTTCAGGGATTGCAAATTGGCTACATTCAGCTCCCACTTGTTGGGAAGTATGAATATGTGCTTGTTGTTGATTTCTTTTCAGGTTGGAGACCTACCCTGTTACCAAAGTAAATAAGCAGGTAACCGTACAGAAGCTCATGAATGAGGTAATCCGCAGATATGGGGTACCGGAAGTGATTGAGTCAAACAAAGGTACAAATGTCACAGGTGAAATAATGCAATACATCATGTCTGCTTTGGGTATATTCCAGGCTTTTCACACACCCTACCGTCCACGGAGTAGTGGGAAAGTAGATCCATGGGCAATGAAGGAAACGGGCAAATCTTGAATTGAGTGTCTTCCATTAGTTTTTCTTTTTCTCCAGAGGATACATGCCACAGTAGCCAAGTTTGGGAAATGATTCTCTTGTTAATTTTGTCATAGGTCTCTCCAAGGAATTGTCAATAATAGAGATGAGCGAGCGTACTCGGAAAAGCACTACTCGCTTGAGTAATTTGCTTTATCCGAGTATCGCTGTGCTCGTCCCTGAAGATTCGAGTTCCGCTGCGGCTGACAGGTGAGTCGCAGCGGGGAGCAGGGGAGAGCGGGAGAGAAAGATCTCCCCTCCGTTCCTCCCCGCTCTCCCCTGCAGCTCCCCGCTCCGTGCCGGCACCCGAATCTTCAGGGACGAGCACAGCGATACTCGGATAAAGCAAATTACTCGAGCGAGTAGTGCTTTTCCGAGTACGCTCGCTCATCTCTAGTCAATAACGTATTCTGTGGTCTCTGCTTCTCTCTCAGGTCCTACAGACGAGCGTCACAATCTGAAACCAGGTGGCAGGTTTGATCCACATGTGTATATATATAGATGCAATCAAAGTGCCAAGGGGGGTGCCAGATGAGTTTAAAGCCAGGGATCAAGTTAAGGCCGGATTTGAGTACCTGTTTGGAATAGTAACCATCAATAAGAATGTATGTATATATATTACAACCAGCAGGGGTTCGTGAGCTATACAAGAGATGCACTTTAGGGGCTTGCTGATCAGTTGGGCCCCACGGCCACCATGGCTTTCCGGAACCGAGTGGCTCTGGATATGATGCTAGCCGAGAAAGGTGGTGTTTGTAAAATGATTGGTGAAAACTTGCTGTACATATATTCCATAGAACACAGGGCCCTCAGGTAAAGTGACTATCGCAATAAAGAAATTGGCCACATTGTCAGAAGAGCTGAAGCGTAATTCTGGGATAACTAACCCCTGGGATGAGTGGTTTGTATGGACCAGACAATGGAAACAATTCTTGATGCAGATAGGTATAGGGATTCTGGTTACTCTTATCATACTCCTGCTACTTTCTGTCTGTATTGTGCCCTGCATAAAACGCTCCTGTGCTAAGCTTACAGATCAGATGGTACCTGTCGCCCCCATACACGTAGATGTAGAGACCCCAGGTGATGGCTATATGCCTATAATACAACAGAGCGATTTGTCTCCTTATGGATCTGTCTCAGCAGAAGCAGGGGTGACCACTCTAGTTTCCCAGCCATTAGAATAGAATAGCATGTGTGTTGTAGATCCCTTCTGTGTCTAGTAGGTCTTCGCGTTTAGTTAGTTAGGATTAGTTGTCGGGGAAGGGATTAGCCCTTGGACAGCTGACCAACAATGATAGGTAGGGCATAGATCATAAACTAGAGATAGGGAAAGCAAACCTTACCCCACCCAGTAGAGGTTAGAAGGTATTGTTTATTTTGAGACAGTTTCTAGGGGGATTTGAGAAGGTACAGGTCCATAAAATGGAAGAATCTGTCTCAAAATGGCCGCTAGATACAAAATGGAGCATTACAAGATGTAAATAAGCTTGTGCGTAGTGAAACAATAATTAAAGCAGAAATAACTTTACAGCAGTGTATTCGGTGCAATGTCTAATGATTTGTTTTTATTCTTCCGAGAGCCAAGCCTGAAAAAAAATCGTTATCAGAAGAAACCCTCCCACGCCCTGAGCTCTGGGAAAAGAATGAATCGTGCTAATAAGATGCTGCGACCATCCAAACTCACAAGGGAGGAATAATCATTTGAAGGACATTTCACATATTTATTCTCACTGCGCTGATTGTTGAACAAAGCACAATTCTTGATGTTTTTCTAACCCAATAAGATTAAAGCCGTGACTAATGACGTATTCCTTTCCTGTATTGAGAAACGCTATGAAAAATTAATAAAGATTCAGTGTACGCGCCTTAAGCAGAGTGGGCTGTATACTTGCCACGGCTCATCTCTACATATCTGTGGGATCTAATTACTATAAATCATATAGTTTTTGGCCTCCCTGATGCATCCAGGTATGAACTAATTTGGAACCCAAGGCTTGAAAGGTTAATGTGACCGGTCATGTGTAACGGTCCTTGACACGAGCTTGATACTCGTTCGAGTATTAGGGTGTTCGAGACGCTCGTTACTCGAGACAAGCACCACGCGGCACTCGAGTCAATTACATTTCCTTCCCTGAGAAATTTGCGCCCTTTTCTGGCCAATAGAAACACAGGGAAGGTATTACAACTTCCTCCTGTGACGTTCCAGCCCTATCCCACCCCCCTGCAGTGAGTGTCTGGCGAGATCAAGTGACCACCGAGTATTTAAATCAGCCTTGCCCGCGGCTCGCCACAGACACACGCTAAGAGAGATCAGGGAAAGTGCTGCTGCTGCTATAGGGACAGTGTTAGCGTCTTCAAGAACCACAACGGTCCTTCTTAGGGCCACAGCTCACCTAGTGCATTACTGTAGTGGCTGCTGTGAGCAGTTTTGCACATTTTTTTTTTTATGTATATCGGGCGTGCAGGCTATAGCGTTCTCAGGCTGCAGTCTGTACTTGAGTATAGGGGCAGTATTGGTCAGGCAGGGACAGTGGTAGTGTAGAATCCTTTCTACAAGAACCCCAACGGTCCTTCTTAAGAGAGAAATATGTAGGAATCTGGACACGTGAGTTGAATTTTCTTTGCTTTATTTTCGTTTAAGCTTGCATGATCAGGTACATGGTCTCACAAGAACGCGTTTCGGCGTAATGCCTTGTTCACCTCAATGTATGATACATAGCTTACTGATTTATAGGTTAAAAACAATTACTACTGATTCCAAATACCTGATGTATTAACTCCTTCATTACATTTTATTCACTGCTGGTTCTCTTCCCACAGAACCCGCTGCTTAAATCTTACTTAATAGTTAACCCTTGCAGATCATTATATATTGTATACTCATTTCTCATCCCTTATAGCACTAATAAACATTAATGCGATAGTGTTATGCACTTAAACAAATCCTTTGTACATTATACTGAGACATATATCCATTATTGATTATTACTTTAAGCACATTAGGGAATTTATATCGTTTAAGAAAAATAGTTAAAGCATGATTAACAAACTTATAATATGCATTGTTGGACTGATAAAATGTATGACACCTAGATGTGAGTGTAAAGTAACATGCTGTCATAACATGATCGCATCATGACTACATCGAGAGTCCATAAAAAACAAAATATTTTTTTTCCTATGTTAACTATCTTATGATAACTGTCTTAATGTTCTGGCTTATAAGTGAGTTATTATATGAATTGTGTAACAACTGCAGTGAAAACGCATGAAAAACGCATGGAAAAAAAAATTTTTTTTTTTTTCCTTTCCTCACTTTTTTATCAGTTTATCATGTTACACTTATGATGTTATAGTGCTGTGATTGCATAAAAATCTATTATACATAGAAAAAATTCTCCTAGGATCTCTTTTGACTGGGTCTTTACTAGAGATGAGCGAACGCGTTCGTCCGAGCTTGATATTCGTGCGAATATTAGGGTGTTCGGGATGTTCGTTATTCGTAACGAACACCATGCGGTGTTCTGGTTACTTTCACTTCCTTCCCTGAGACGTTAGCGCGCTTTTCTGGCCAATTGAAAGACAGGGAAGGCATTACAACTTCCCCCTGCAACGTTTAAGCCCTATACCACCCCCCTGCTGTGAGTGGCTGGCGAGATCAGGTGTTCGCCTAATATAAAAGTCG
This sequence comes from Eleutherodactylus coqui, assembly GCF_035609145.1. Taxonomy (NCBI): domain Eukaryota; kingdom Metazoa; phylum Chordata; class Amphibia; order Anura; family Eleutherodactylidae; genus Eleutherodactylus; species Eleutherodactylus coqui. Next base: position 236,427,685 of record NC_089837.1, on the reverse strand, counting down.
GCCCCTCCCGCGGCTCGCCTCAGATGCGGTGTGAGTTAGATGAGGGACAGTGCTGTTTATACCGGAGCTGCTGTAGGGAAAGAATTGGTAGTTAGTGTAGGCTTCAAGACCCCCCAAAGGTCCTTATTAGGGCCACTGATAGCTGTGTGTTGGCTGCTGTTAGCAGTGGGATTTTTTTTTTTCTCAAAATCGCCTCTGCAGACCGTTGCACCTGGCATTAGGGACAGAAGTGCTGCATAGGCAGGGAGAGTGTTAGGAGTGAGTGTAGCCTTCAAGAACCTCAACGGTCCTTTCTAGGGCCATATTTATCCGTGTGCAGTACTGTCCAGGCTGCTGTTGGCTGTGCTGCATTTTTTTTGGGCTTCTCAAAATCGCCTCTGCAGAGCATTCCACCCTCCATTGATACTGCAGGGAAAGAATTGTATAGGCAGGGCCACAACACAGTTATTATTCATAGAATATACGCAGTGCTGCCTTTTGGTGGGAAAAAACTGAAAACAAATCTATTTGTCCAGCCTCTGTCCGTCCTAACGCCTGTGGACACGTGTGAGCTGCGTGAAGAACAGTGCTAAATCATACGCACCCAGCTACGCTTTACTGCTGGCTTCGCCATTTGCTTTCCTTAATTGGGAGAAAAAATTCCTGCTCTGCCAGAGTTATAATAACTCTGCTACCCTCACGTTCTGTGACACATAAGCAGGGACACAGCACAGTTATTAAACTTCTCATGTTCATTGAATATACGCAGTGCTGCCTTTTGGTGGGAAAAAACTGAAAACAAATCTATTTGTCCAGCCTCTGTCCGTCCTTACGGGCGGTGGAGACGTGTGAGCTGCGTGAAGAACAGTGCTAAATCATACGCACCCAGCTACGCTTTACTGCTGGCTTCGCCATTTGCTTTCCTTAATTGGGAAAAAAAATTCCTGCTCTGCCAGAGTTATAATAACTCTGCTACCCTCACGTTCTGTGACACATAAGCAGGGACACAGCACAGTTATTAAACTTCTCATGTTCATTGAATATACGCAGTGCTGCCTTTTGGTGGGAAAAAACTGAAAACAAATCTATTTGTCCAGCCTCTGTCCGTCCTTACGGGCGGTGGAGACGTGTGAGCTGCGTGAAGAACAGTGCTAAATCATACGCACCCAGCTACGCTTTACTGCTGGCTTCGCCATTTGCTTTCCTTAATTGGGAAAAAAAATTCCTGCTCTGCCAGAGTTATAATAACTCTGCTACCCTCACGTTCTGTGACACATAAGCAGGGACACAGCACAGTTATTAAACTTCTCATGTTCATTGAATATACGCAGTGCTGCCTTTTGGTGGGAAAAAACTGAAAACAAATCTATTTGTCCAGCCTCTGTCCGTCCTTGCGGGCGGTGGAGACGTGTGAGCTGCGTGAAGAACAGTGCTAAATCATACGCACCCAGCTACGCTTTACTGCTGGCTTCGCCATTTGCTTTCCTTAATTGGGAAAAAAATTCCTGCTCTGCCAGAGTTATAATAACTCTGCTACCCTCACGTTCTGTGACACATAAGCAGGGACACAGCACAGTTATTAAACTTCTCATGTTCATTGAATATACGCAGTGCTGCCTTTTGGTGGGAAAAAACTGAAAACAAATCTATTTGTCCAGCCTCTGTCCGTCCTTACGGGCGGTGGAGACGTGTGAGCTGCGTGAAGAACAGTGCTAAATCATACGCACCCAGCTACGCTTTACTGCTGGCTTCGCCATTTGCTTTCCTTAATTGGGAAAAAAAATTCCTGCTCTGCCAGAGTTATAATAACTCTGCTACCCTCACGTTCTGTGACACATAAGCAGGGACACAGCACAGTTATTAAACTTCTCATGTTCATTGAATATACGCAGTGCTGCCTTTTGGTGGGAAAAAACTGAAAACAAATCTATTTGTCCAGCCTCTGTCCGTCCTTACGGGCGGTGGAGACGTGTGAGCTGCGTGAAGAACAGTGCTAAATCATACGCACCCAGCTACGCTTTACTGCTGGCTTCGCCATTTGCTTTCCTTAATTGGGAAAAAAAATTCCTGCTCTGCCAGAGTTATAATAACTCTGCTACCCTCACGTTCTGTGACACATAAGCAGGGACACAGCACAGTTATTAAACTTCTCATGTTCATTGAATATACGCAGTGCTGCCTTTTGGTGGGAAAAAACTGAAAACAAATCTATTTGTCCAGCCTCTGTCCGTCCTTACGGGCGGTGGAGACGTGTGAGCTGCGTGAAGAACAGTGCTAAATCATACGCACCCAGCTACGCTTTACTGCTGGCTTCGCCATTTGCTTTCCTTAATTGGGAAAAAAAATTCCTGCTCTGCCAGAGTTATAATAACTCTGCTACCCTCACGTTCTGTGACACATAAGCAGGGACACAGCACAGTTATTAAACTTCTCATGTTCATTGAATATACGCAGTGCTGCCTTTTGGTGGGAAAAAACTGAAAACAAATCTATTTGTCCAGCCTCTGTCCGTCCTTACGGGCGGTGGAGACGTGTGAGCTGCGTGAAGAACAGTGCTAAATCATACGCACCCAGCTACGCTTTACTGCTGGCTTCGCCATTTGCTTTCCTTAATTGGGAAAAAAAATTCCTGCTCTGCCAGAGTTATAATAACTCTGCTACCCTCACGTTCTGTGACACATAAGCAGGGACACAGCACAGTTATTAAACTTAGATAATTCATTCACTAGAGGCAGTGGGGCCTTTCGTTTTCCAAAAAGGGCAAAAATTATATTTGGCCTGCAGTCTTGCGCCAATTTATTTCCTGCCTGTGAAATCAAATCACTGGTAATACAGCATGCTGAGGGGTAGGGGTAGGCCTAGAGGACGTGGACGCGGCCGAGGACGCGGAGGGCCAAGTCAGGGTGTGGGCACAGGCCAAGCTCCTGATCCAGGTGTGTCGCAGCCGACTGCTGCGCGATTAGGAGAGAGGCACGTTTCTGGCGTCCCCACATTCATCGCCCAATTAATGGGTCCACGCGGGAGACGGTTATTAGAAAATGAGCAGTGTGAGCAGGTCCTGTCCTGGATGGCAGAAAGTGCTTCGAGCAACCTATCGTCTACCCGCAGTTCTGCGCCGTCCACTGCTGCCAATCCGAATCCTCTGTCTGCTGCTCCTCCTTCCTCCCAGCCTCCTCCCTCCACTACAATGACACATGCTCAGGAGCGGGCAGACTCCCAGGAACTGTTCTCGGGCCCCTGCTTAGATTGGGCAGCAGCGGTTCCTCTCCCACCAGAGGAGTTTATCGTCACTGATGCCCAACCATTCGAAAGTTCCCGGGGTCCGGGGGAAGAGGCTGGGGACTTCCGCCAACTGTCTCAACAACTTTCTGTGGGTGAGGAGGACGATGACGATCAGACACAGTTGTCTTGCAGTGAGGTAGTAGTAAGGGCAGTAAGTCCCAGGGAGTAGCGCACAGAGGATTCGGAGGAAGAGCAGCAGGACGATGAGGTGACTGACCCCACCTGGTGTGCAACGCTTACTCAGGAGGACAGGTCTTCAGAGGGGGAGTCAAGGGCATCAGCAGGGCAGGTTGCAAGAGGCAGTGCAGTGGCCAGGGGTAGAGGCAGGGCCAGACCGAATAATCCACCAACTGTTTCCCAAAGCGCCCCCTCGCGCCATGCCACCCTGCGGAGGCCGAGGTGCTCTAAGGTCTGGCAGTTTTTCACAGAGACGCCTGACGACCGACGAACAGTGGTGTGCAACCTTTGTCGCGCAAAGCTCAGCCGGGGAGCCAACACCAACAGCCTCACCACCACCACCATGCGCAGACATATGATGGCCAAGCACCCCGCAAGGTGGGACAAAGGCCGTTCACCGCCTCCGGTTTGCACCCCTGCCTCTCCCCCTGTGCCCCAACCTGCCACTGAGATGCAACCCCCCTCTCAGGACACAGGCACTACCGCCTCATGGCCTGCACCCACACCCTCATCTCCGCTGTCCTCGGCCCCATCCAGCAGTGTAGTTCAGCGCACCGTTCAGCCGTCGCTTGCGCAAGTGTTCGAGCGCAAGCGCAAGTACGCCGCCACGCACCCGCACGCTCAAACGTTAACCGTCCGCATAGCAAAATTCATCAGCCTTGAGATGCTGCCGTATAGGGTTGTGGAAACGGAGTCCTTCAAAAGTATCATGGAGGCGGCGGCCCCGCGCTACTCAGTTCCCAGTCGCCACTACTTTTCCCGATGTGCCGTCCCAGCCCTGCACGACCACGTCTCCCGCAACATTGTGCGCGCCCTCACCAACGCGGTTACTGCCACGGTCCACTTAACTACGGACACGTGGACAAGCACAGGCGGGCAGGGCCACTACATCTCCCTGACGGCACATTGGGTGAATTTAGTGAAGGCTGGGACAGAGTCAGAGCCTGGGACCGCTCACGTCCTACCCACCCCCAGAATTGCGGGCCCCAGCTCGGTGCTGGTATCTGCGGAGGTGTATGCTTCCTCCACTAAAGCACCCTCCTCCTCCTCCTCCTCTGTCTCACAATCAAGATGTGTTAGCAGCAGCATGTCGCCAGCAGTCGGTGTCGCGCGGTGTGGCAGCACAGCGGTGGGCAAGCGTCAGCAGGCCGTGCTGAAACTACTCAGCTTAGGCGATAAGAGGCACACGGCCCACGAACTGCTGCAGGGTCTGACACAGCAGACCGACCGCTGGCTTGCGCCGCTGAGCCTCCAACCGGGCATGGTCGTGTGTGACAACGGCCGTAACCTGGTGGCGGCTCTGCAGCTCGGCAGCCTCACGCACGTGCCATGCCTGGCCCACGTCTTTAATTTGGTGGTTCAGCGCTTTCTGAAAAGCTACCCACGCTTGTCAGACCTGCTCGTAAAGGCGCGCCGGCTCTGCGCACATTTCCGCAAGTCCCACACGGACGCTGCCACCCTGCGCACCCTGCAACATCACTTTAAGCTGCCAGTGCACCGACTGCTGTGCGACGTGCCCACACGGTGGAACTCTACGCTCCACATGTTGGCCAGGCTCTATGAACAACGTAGAGCTATAGTCGAATACCAACTCCAACATGGCCGGCGCAGTGGGAGTCAGCCTCCTCAATTCCTTTCAGAAGAGTGGGCCTGGTTGGCAGACATCTGCCATGTCCTTGGTAATTTTGAGGAGTCTACCCAGGTGGTGAGCGGCGATGCTACAATCATTAGCGTCACCATTCCTCTGCTATGCATCTTGAGAAATTCCCTGCAAACCATAAAGGCAGCTGCTTTGCGCTCGGAAACGGGGGCGGGGGAAGACAGTATGCCGCTGGATAGTCAGGGCACCCTCCTGTCTATTTCTCAGCGCGTACAGGAGGAGGAGGAGGAGCATGAGGAGGATGAGGAGGAGGGGGAAGAGACAGCTTGGGCCGCTGCTGACGGTACACCGGCTGATTGCCTGTCATCCTTTCAGCGTGTATGGCCTGAGGAGGAGGAGGAGGAGGAGGAGGATCCTGAAAGTGATCTTCCTAGTGAAGACAGCCATGTGTTGCGTACAGGTACCCTGGCACACATGGCTGACTTCATGTTAGGATGCCTTTCTCGTGACCCTCGCGTTGCACGCATTCTGGCCACGACGGATTACTGGGTGTACACACTGCTCGATCCACGGTATAAGGAGAACCTGCCCACTCTGATTCCCGAAGAGGAAAGGGGTTCGAGAGTGTTGCTATACCACAGGACCCTTGCGGACAAGCTGATGGTAAAATTCCCAGCCGACAGCGCTAGTGGCAGAAGGCGCAGTACCGAGGGCAAGGTAGCAGGGGAGGTGCGGAGATCTAGCAGCATGTACATCCCAGGCAGTGCAACAGTCTTTAAGGGCCTGGCCAGCTTTACGGCTCCCCACCAAGACTATGTCACCGCTCCCCAGTCACGGCTGAGTCGGCGGGAGCACTGTAAAAGGATGGTGAGGGAGTACGTAGCGGATCGCACGACCATCCTTGGTGACGCCTCTGCCCCCTACAACTACTGGGTGTCGAAGCTGGACACGTGGCCTGAACTCGCGCTGTATGCCCTGGAGGTGCTTGCTTGTCCTGCGGCTAGCGTCTTGTCGGAAAGGGTGTTTAGTGCGGCTGGGGGAATCATCACAGATAAGCGTAGCCGCTTGTCAACCGACAGTGCCGACAGGCTAACACTCATCAAGATGAACAAAGGCTGGATTTCCCCAGACTTCTGTTCTCCACCAGCGGACAGCAGCGATACGTAAGCAATACGTAGGCTGCACCCGCGGATGGAAGCTACGTTCTCTCTCACCATCCAAAACGGGGACATTTCTGCTTCATCAATCTGTGTCTAATATTCCTCCTCCTCCTCCTGCTCCTCCTCCTGAAACCTCACGTAATCACGCTGAACGGGCAATTTTTCTTAGGGCCACAAGGCTCACTCAAATAATTTTTCTTAACAATTTTTATAAGTTTCAATGCGCTTAAAAGCGTTGGAACTTTAACTTGAACCAATTTTTCGTTACACTGGGCTGCCTACAGGCCTAGTTACCACTTAAGCCACATTAACCATTGCTTACATGGAACGAAGACTGCTCTCCCGCTATACTGCTGCTTCAGAATTGTTACTGGGGCCTGTCTTGAGTGCTACTATTGCTTACATGGAACGAAGACTGCGCTCCCGCTATACTGCTGCTTCAGAATTGTTACTGGGGCCTGTCTTGAGTGCTACTATTGCTTACATGGAACGAAGACTGCGCTCCCGCTATACTGCTGCTTCAGAATTGTTACTGGGGCCTGTCTTGAGTGCTACTATTGCTTACATGGAACGAAGACTGCGCTCCCGCTATACTGCTGCTTCAGAATTGTTACTGGGGCCTGTCTTGAGTGCTACTATTGCTGACATGGAACGGACACGTGGAGAGGACACGTAGTGCCTCAAAAACATCCCCCTCCTCCTCCAACAGGGAAAACATTGTTGGCAAATGCCTTTGCATTGGTTCGTCTGGTGGCAGTCCAAGAATTTCACCTTTACCGACACTACAAGAGAGCCCCCCCACCATCCCCCCGCCACGGCCCACTTAATCCTGGCCACATTCCGAAAACCAACAAAATACAACCGTGGTACTAGGTCCGCAGTCACCACCACATTACCACCAACGCGTTTACTGTTAAGGTGCATATAACCACGGACACGTGGAGAGGACACGTAGTGCCTCAAAAACATCCCCCTCCTCCTCCAACAGGGAAAACATTGTTGGCAAATGCCTTTGCATTGGTTCGTCTGGTGGCAGTCCAAGAATTTCACCTTTACCGACACTACAAGAGAGCCCCCCCACCATCCCCCCGCCACGGCCCACTTAATCCTGGCCACATTCCGAAAACCAACAAAATACAACCGTGGTACTAGGTCCGCAGTCACCACCACATTACCACCAACGCGGTTACTGTTAAGGTGCATATAACCACGGACACGTGGAGAGGACACGTAGTGCCTCAAAAACATCCCCCTCCTCCTCCAACAGGGAAAACATTGTTGGCAAATGCCTTTGCATTGGTTCGTCTGGTGGCAGTCCAAGAATTTCACCTTTACCGACACTACAAGAGAGCCCCCCCACCATCCCCCCGCCACGGCCCACTTAATCCTGGCCACATTCCGAAAACCAACAAAATACAACCGTGGTACTAGGTCCGCAGTCACCACCACATTACCACCAACGCGGTTACTGTTAAGGTGCATATAACCAGTCTGACTGGGGCATGCAGACACCTTGACAGAATGAATAGTGTGTGGCACATAGGTTCCCCATTGCTATGCCCACGTGTGCAGCTCCTGATGGCGGTGGCACAGGATTATATTTCTCATTGCTTCTGTACAGCATTGTGGGCTATCGCCCCGCCCCTATTAAAGAGGGTCGCTACCTAGCCGTGCCAACCCTGTGCAGTGTGTGCCTGCGGTCCCTCGTCGTGGCAGACGCACTTCTAAATAGACATGAGGGTGGTGTGGCATGAGGGCAGCTGAAGGCTGCGCAGGGACAGTTTGGTGTGCGCTGTGGGGGGGAGGGGGTGCGGTTGGGCAGCATGTAACACAGGAGAAGTGGCAGTGGAGTGTCATGCAGGCAGTGATTGTGCTTTGTTGGAGGTAGTGTGGTGCTTAGCAAAGGTATGCCATGCTAATGAGGGCTTTTCAGAAGTAAAAGTTGTTGGGGGGGGGGGGGGGGGCCCACTCTTGCCGGTATTGTGGCTTAATAGTGGGACCTGTGAACTTGAGATGCAGCCCAACATGTAGCCCCTCGCCTGCCCTATCCGTCACTGTGTCATTCCCATCACTTTCCTGAATTGCCCAGATTTTCACACATGAAAACCTTAGCGAGCATCGGCGAAATACAAAAATGTTCTGGTCGCCCATTGACTTCAATGGGGTTCGTTGTTCGAAACGAACCCTCGAGCATCACGTGAAGTTCGTTACGAATAACGAACACCCGAACATTTTGGTGTTCGCTCATCTCTAGTCTTTACCTCATTTATTTATTTGGCATTAAACCTAGTATAGCCTTATTTATAATAATGTTTGAATTACATGTAGACTGCATGTGATGGGACCCACTTGACCTTTGACATGTTGTATATAGTATATATTGTACTATTAATTGTTACAATCAGACATTCACTTCAATACAGATATAATAAATCTGTTTTGATGTTCAACCCCTCTGGTTGTCTGGTATTCAGGGTAAGTATCCAGAAACCTTCTCGTTTAACCCCTTAACGACCGCCCCATTGGGAAACTATGTCCTGCTGTTGCAGGACATGTATGGAGGGAGGTAGTGCCGCTATCTCCCTCCATACAGCGCGGGCATCAGCTGTTTATTGCAGCCGACACCCGCGGGCAATAGCTGCGCTCGGCCGATCGCGGCTATTAACCCTTTAAATGCCGCTGTCAATTCTGACAGCGGCATTTAAATCCCCCGAACAGCGGGGGTCCCGCACGGCCCCCCCGATGTGAGATCGGGGGAGCCGTGCAGGTGTCATGCAGGAGCGATCAAAGCATCGCATGTTAAAGTCCCCCAGGGGGACTTCAAAGTAAAGTAAAAAAAAAGATCAATAAAGTTTTTTTAATTGTTAAAAAAAAAAAGTTATAAAAGTTTAAATCACCCCCCTTTTACCATATCAATTATTAAAAAATCTAAATCATAAAATAAAAATATGTATTTGATATCGCCGCGTCCGTAAAAGTCCGATCTATCAAAGTAGTGCATTATTTTTCCCGCATGGTGAACGTCGTGTGAAAAAAAAATAAAGAACGCCAGAAATACACTTTTTTAGTTACCCTGTCTCCCAGAGAAAACGCAATAAAAAGTGATCAAAAAGTCATATGTATTCCAAATTGATAATATCGGAAACTTCAGGACATCCCACAAAAAATGAGCCCTTGCTCAACTTCGTCGACAAAAAAATAAAAAAGGTATTGCGCGCACAAAATGACCGCAGAAAATAATTGAAAAAAATTAAATATCTTAAAAAAAAAATAAAAGTACTACAGCAAAAAAAAATACTGTACAAGTTTGGTATTGTAGTAATCGTACTGACCCATAGAATAAAAATATCAGGTCATTTTTGTTGCAATTTGTGTGCTGTAGAAACAGGACGCACCGAAAGATGGTGGAATGTCGTTTTTTTTCCATTTCTCTCCGCTAAGAATTTTTTAAAAGTTTTTCAGTACATTATATGGTAAAATTAATAGTGCCATTGAAAAATACAACTCATCCCGCAAAAAACAAGCTCACATACAGCGACGTCGATGGATAAATAAAGGAGCTACGATTTTTTAAAAGGGAGTAGGGAAAAACAAAAATGGAAAAAAGCAAAAAAGCTCCGTCACTAAGGGGTTAAGTACTTCCGAACGATCTACTTTTTCTTTTCTTTGTTTGGTCAGTTTTTCTATTCCAAAGTATATCAAATTCTTTATGCTTCCCCCATGAACTTTTATGAAATGTTTCGCTACTCCTGAATGCTGTTTATTACCTTTTTCTACATTTCTAATATGTTCTGTCATACGCGTCCGCAGTTTGCGTATAGTGCAACCTACGCACATAAGTTTACATTCTGTGCATATTATTATGTAGATTATGTTGAAGGAATTGCAATTTATATATTCTTTTATCTGGAAATGTTTATCACCGGAACTATCACTGAAACTATTGCATTTATGTGCGTATCTGCATGTACTGCATTTAGCACTGCCACATTTTACAAATCCATTATGTGTTAACCAGTTTTTGTTGTTACCACTTTTTTTAGAGGAGAAAGAACTGGGGGATAAAGTGTCATATAGATTTCTGCTTCTTTTTGCTACTACCCTTACCCCTCTACCTAAGATATCTCTGGTTATTTTATCAGGTAGATATTTTACAAATATTTTTTTAATGCTATGAAATTGTTCACTGAATCTTGTGGAGAACACTAATGGATTGTCTTCATTTTTCTTTTTGTTGTGTGAATCTTCTAGCAATTGATTTCTATGTTTAGTTTTCATTTTACGAGATGTTTTCTCAAGCAGACTTTTTTTATATCCTCTTTCTTTCAATCTATTAGTTATTTCAACTTCGGTTCTTTTATAATCTTTATTTAAAGAGCAAGATCGTTTAGCCCTAATCATTTCTCCTATTGGTATAGCATTAATCACGTGCTGTGGATGTGCACTACGTGCATGTAATATTGTATTGCTTGCAGTTTCTTTTCTAAAGGGTTTGAAAATAATTTTTTCATCTGCATTGGATCCTATTATGGTTAGATCCAAAAAGGATGCAGTATTTTCCTTCCATTCACTGGTAAACTTCAAATTATAACTATTTTTATTGATATAAGCCCCAATTTCTTTCAAAGTGATGTTCATATCCTCTTGTGCTTTCTTTGTCCAGATAATAATAATATCGTCGATGTAGCGCGCATACCACACCATGCGGTCCCTGAATGAATTATCATAACAAAAAATGAATTTGGTTTCCCAAAAACTCATTGTTAAATTTGCGATAGGTGGTGAGAAACGGGAGCCCATAGGTGCTCCCGATATCTGTAAATAATATTTACTGTCAAACATAAAAAAATTATGTGTGAGAAGAAATTCAATAGATAATAGAATTAATTCTTTTAATGCCATTGTATAATTACTATGAAAATCTAAATGATGTTTGACAGCCAGCAGGGCCGCATGGTGTGGTATACTTGAATATAAATCGACTACGTCACACACAATCCAACATGAGTCGGAATTCCAATTGAATTTTTCTAATTGCTGTATAACCATTTTGCTATTACGCAAATAACCAGGTACCCTTCCGACCAAAGCCTGCAGGGATCGGTCCACCCACGAACTAAGGCGTTCACAGGGTGAGCCGATCCCTGCTACTATTGGTCGGAAGGGCGGAGGAAAAATTTGTTTATGTACTTTAAGTAGTCCATACATCACAGCCATCGTTGGATTTTCTGGGACCAGAAAATTGACTTCATTAACTTCCAATACGCCCATATTTAAACCTTTTGATACAAGATTTTTTAATTCTTTCAAACATTCCTCCGTTGGATCAACTTCCATTTTCTTGTAAACGGTCTCATTGGTTAAGATTTTATCCATTTGCGAGGCATAAAAAGTGGAGTCCATTATTATGATGTTACCTCCCTTATCTGATTTTTTTATGGTTATATTTTCATTATCAGTTAGTGCCTTTAATTCCTTCCTTTCTTTAGATGTCAGGTTATCTTTATTCTTAGCAATTTTTTCTTCTTTCTTTTTCAAATCAAGAAGTTCTTGTTCTAATATAAACTGGAAATCATTCATATGATCAGATCTAGATTCTATAGGGTAGAACTTTGGATTTGAAATCATAACGTCCACTCTATTTCTTTCACGTAGTTGTATTTCACGTGTGTTTCCACTTTCTTTTTCCAGATCTGTCAGATCTATTAAAGCTATGATTTCGGTTGCATAATCCTCAGTGTCTGTGGTGGAGAAAGTTACTCTGCTGTGTTTTCTATAGCGCGGTTTGTTTTTCAATATGGATCTGGTGTTACTATATTTCCTTTTCCAGTTATAAACTTCCTTTGCTTGATAATCTGTTTCATCCCGCTGCAGTTTATTCCTTTTTACATTTAGGATTGCTTCCTCCATTTTATTTAAATTCTCATTCATCTTTTTATTCATTTGTACATAATCTTCATTACTAATTAATGTAACCAGATTATCTTCTATTTCTTTAATGTCCCTTCTGATCTCTTGTATTTTCATTTCTTCTGTCCACTATCAGTTGCATCAGTTTCAGTGAACATTCTGATAGGATTTTCTCCCATTCCTCTTTAAATGTTTCTGAATATTGAAATGTGGGTATTTTTTTAAACGCAGTCCTCTTGGGATCATGCATATATCTATATATTTTTTCAGACTGTGCATGTCCCACCACACCTTCAACTCTCTTTAATCATGCTTTAACTATTTTTCTTAAACGATATAAATTCCCTAATGTGCTTAAAGTAATAATCAATAATGGATATATGTCTCAGTATAATGTACAAAGGATTTGTTTAAGTGCATAACACTATCGCATTAATGTTTATTAGTGCTATAAGGGATGAGAAATGAGTATACAATATATAATGATCTGCAAGGGTTAACTATTAAGTAAGATTCAAGCAGCAGGTTCTGTGGGAAGAGAACCAGCAGTGAATAAAATGTAATGAAGGAGTTAATACATCAGGTATTTGGAATCAGTAGTAATTGTTTTTAACCTATAAATCAGTAAGCTATGTATCATACATTGAGGTGAACAAGGCATTACGCCGAAACGCGTTCTTGTGAGACCATGTACCTGATCATGCAAGCTTAAACGAAAATAAAGCAAAGAAAATTCAACTCACGTGTCCGGATTCCTACATATTTCTCTGCTATTGAACAAGCCACAGGACCGGATGGCTAAATGGACCGGAGGTTGATTTTCTATGCGTGTACAGACCACAAGCACTGCAAGCTCTTCAGAAGGTGAGATAACTTTCTACTATTGCAAAAAAAGACTTTAGTCTGTCGGTCCTTCTTAGGGCCACAGCTCACCTAGTGCACTACTGTTGTGGCTGCTGTGAGCACTTTTGCACTATTTTTTTTTTTATGTATATCGGGCGTGCAGGCTATACCGTTCTCAGGCTGCAGGCTGTACTTGAGTATAGGGGCAGTTTTGGTCAGGCAGGGACAGTGGTAGTGTAGAATCCTGTCTTCAAGAACCCCAACGGTCCTTCTTAGGGCTACCTATGACCGTGTGCATTGAACTCCATGGTTGCTGGGAGTTGTATTACCTCAGTATTGCACAGCAGAGCCTGCGTGCCTTCATGTAAATATTTTTCGGTCCGCAGTTAGTGTAACGTCAGCGCTGTCTGCCTCTAAGTCTACGCCAAGAAACCACAAATTTTTTACACCGCTGTGTTACACGCGTGCTGTCTCAGAAGTGTACGGTGTGTCAGACGCCTATAGAATGAAAGTGCAATACACACTGCATAGCCTCAGCCTGCATTGCATCGAAAAAAAAGGAAATTTTAAAAATAAATCCTTTTTACGGCTGACGGTGACCCAGTGCATTTGTCTGCGTGGCCTGTGGGACTTCACGTCCATCCAAACTGCATAGTGCACAGCAAGGCCTGCGTCCAGCCTTCATTTAAATATTTTGTGTCTGCAGTTAGTGTAACGTCTGCGCTGTCTGCCTCCAAGTGTACGCCAAGAAACCACACATTTTTAACACAAGTGCACGGTGTGTCTGACACCCATAGATTGAAAGTGCAATACACACTGCAAGGCCTCAGCCTGCATTGCATCGAAAAAGTGGGAGTGGGAGTCAGCCTCCTCAATTCTTTACAGAGGAGTGGGCCTGGATGGCAGATATCTGCCATGTCCTTGGAAACTTTAAGGAGTCTACCCTGATGGTGAGCGGCGATGCTGCAATCATTAGCATCACCATTGCCCTGCTATGCCTGTTGAGAAGTTCCCTGTAAAGCATAAAGGTTGATGCTTTGCGGTCGGAAACGGAGGCGGGGGAAGACAGTATGTTGCTGGATAGTCAGAGCACCCTCATGTCTATATCTCAGCGCGTTGAGGAGGAGGAGGGGGAGGAGCCTGAGGAGGAAGAGACCGCTGGGCCCACTGCAGAGGGTACCCATGCTGCTTGCCTCTCATCCATTCAGCGTGTATGGCCTGAGGAGGAGGAGGAGGATCCTCAAAGTGTTCTTTCTAGTGAGGACAGCCATATGTTGCATACAGGTACCCTGGCACACATGGCTGACTTTATGTTAGCATGCCTTTCTCGTGACCCTCGCGTTAGACGCATTCTGGCCACTACGGATTACTGGGTGTACACACTGCTTGACCCACGGTATAAGGAAAACCTTTCCACTCTCATTCCCAAAGAGGAAAGGGGTTTGAGAGTGATGCAATACCACAGGGCCCTGGTGGACAAACTGATGGTAAACTTCCCATCTGACAGCGCAAGTGGCAGAAGGCGCAGTTCCGAGGGCCAAATAGAAGGGGAGGTGTGGAGATCAGGCAGCATGTACAGCGCAGGCAGGGGAAGACTCTCCAAGGCCTTTGCCAGCTTTATGGCTCCCCAGCAAGACTGTGTCACACCTCCCCAGTCCAGGCTGAGTCGGAGGGAGCACTGTAAGAAGATGGTGAGGGAGTACGTAGCGGATCGTACCACCGTCTTCCGTGACGCCTCTGCGCCGTACAACCAATGGGTGTGAAATCTGGACACGTGGCCCGAACTCGCGCTGTATGCCCTGGAGGTGTTGGCTTGCCCTGCGGCTAGCGTCTTGTCAGAGAGGGTGTTTAGTGCAGCTGGGGGAATCATCACGGACAAGCGTACCCGCCTGTCCACTAACAGTGCCGACAGGCTTACACTCATAAAGATGTCTCCTGGATTTCTCCAGACTTCTCGTCTCCACCAGTGGACAGCAGCGCTACCTAAAGACCTTTGTCAATCTGTGTATGATATTCGTCCTCCTCCTCCGGCTCCTCCTCCTGAAACCTCTCGTAATCACCGAGAACGGCCAATTTTTCTGTGGGCCAAAAGGCTCATATAACTTTTCTAAATAATATTTATCTGTTTCAATTCTCATTAAAGCATTGAAACTTCCACCTGAACCAATTTGACTGGGCTGCCTCCAGGCCTAGTTACAAATTAAGCCACAGTACGCTAAGCGATTAATGGGTTTCACCTGCCCTCTGGGTTTGGCATGGGCAATTTTTTGTGGGGTACATTTGTACTGTCGGTACACCAATTTTTCGGGCCCTCGCCTACAATGTAATCCAAGTAATTTTTATGGGCTTCGCCTGCACTCATGCTGCACCAATGTGTCAGGGGTTGGCCTACACTTTTGCTACAGAAATGTAACTCTGTTCTGCCTACCTATACTTCTGGCACAGTAATGCTACAGGAGTCTGACTATACTTCAGCAACAGAAATGTAACTTCGGTCTGCCGATACTTCTGCTCCTGAAATGTTACCTTGGTTGGGGTATACAGTTACTACTGTAATTTTATTAATACTGGGCTCTGCCCATATTGCTTCAACGGAAATGTTACTGGGGCATGTCTATACTGCTATAATAGAAATGTAACTAATAGTGGGCTCTGCCCATACTGCTTCTACGTAAATGTTACTGGGGCCTGTCTATACTGCTACTACTGAAATGTTACAAATACTATGCTCTCCCTACACTGCTGCCAGGGAAATGTTTTTCTGCTGCTTTGCCCATACTGCTTCTACGTAAATGTTACTGGGGCCTGTCTATACTGCTACTACTGAAATGTTACAAATACTATGCTCTCCCTACACTGCTGCCAGGGAAATGTTTTTCTGCTGCTTTGTCCATACTGCTTCTACGTTAATGTTACTGGGGTCTGACTATAGTGCTACTACTGAAATGTTACAAATGCTGTACTCTCCCTACACTGCTGCAAGGGGATTGTGAATCTGCTGCTTTGTCCATACTGCTTCTACGTTAATGTTACTGGGGTCTGACTATAGTGCTACTACTGAAATGTTACAAATGCTGTACTCTCCCTACACAGCTGCCAGGGAATTGTGAATCTGCTGCTTTGTCCATACTGCTTCTACGTTAATGTTACTGGGGTCTGACTATAGTGCTACTACTGAAATGTTACAAATGCTGTACTCTCCCTACACAGCTGCAAGGGAATTGTGAATCTGCTGCTTTGTCCATACTGCTTCTACGTTAATGTTACTGGGGTCTGACTATAGTGCTACTACTGAAATGTTAAAAAAATATATTCTCTCCCTACACTGCTGAAAGGGAAATGTGAATCTGCAGCTTTGCCCATACTGCTTCAATGTAAATGTTACTGGGGTCTGTCTATACTGTTATTACTACTGAAAAGTTACCACACTCTGTCAATACTGCTGCAAAAGAAATGTTACTGGGCTCAGCCTACACTGCTGCAACGGAAATGTTAAAGGGGTGTGTCTATACTGTTACTACTACTGAAATGTCACTGGGGTCTGTCCGCACTGCTGGAACTGAAATGTTTCTGGGGTCTGTCAATACTGCTGTAAATGAAATGTTACTGGGGTCTGTCTATACTGTTGCTACTGAAATGTTACTGGGGCCTGTCCCTAATGATACTACTGAAATGTTACTGGGGTCTGTCAATACTGCTGTAAATGAAATGTTACTGGGGTCTGTCTATACTGTTGCTACTGAAATGTTACTGGGGCCTGTCCCTAATGATACTACTGAAATGTTACTGGGGTCTGTCTGCACTGCTGGAATTGAAATGTTACTGGGGTCTGTCCGCACTGCTGGACCTGAAATGTTAATGGGGTTCTCTACACTGCTGGGACTGAAATGGTACTGGGGTCTGTCTAGACTTATACTACTGAACTGTTACTGGGGTCTGTCTAGACTTATACAACTGAAATGTTACAGGGGTCTGTCGATACCGTTACTACTGCAATGTAACTGATACTGTGCTCTGCCTATACTGCAGCTAATGAAATGTTACTGGGGTCCGTCTATACTGTAACTACAGAAGTGTTAATAGGGTCTCCCTAGACTTCTGCAACATAACTGTTAGTGGGGTGTGCGTATACCTTAGCTACAGGAGTATTACAGGGGTCGGTGCATACTATGGGTGCACTAAGTGTTCCCATCATGGTGTTCCACGTACATGGCCCAAAAAAAAATTACCCAGTCTGACTAGGGCATGCAGTGTGGGCCAAAGCCCACCTGTATTTAATCTGATGTTAGCTCTGCTTTCCAGGGCACTGCAATGGGATATATTTATGTACCGCCGGTGGGTTCCAGAGAGCCACCCATCCTGTGGGTCCACACGGGTCCACACATGGAATCGTCCAAAAATAGGACATGCAGTGATTTTTCACTCTCACAGCATTGCTGCGTGCTGCGAGAGAAAAATCGTTCATGTGAATAAACACATTGAAATCAATGTGTTATTTGCACAGGCAAGTTCTGTCCATATGGCTATTGGACGGAACTCGAGAGCAAAAATCGCCAGTGTGAATACATTCTTAGACAGCAACAGCATTTGCACTGGTCGTCTGCTTTTATAGCCCATCTGAGCTAAGGAAAGACAAGTTCTGTATTTGGAGTTGGTAGTTGGAGCACAGCATTGTATTTGGCAGCAATTTTCCTGAGGGGCAGTTTTAGACTAACGTAGGCGAAACTACACTCACTGGCACGGAGCTTAGTTGCACCTGAAAAAGGAGAAATTCTTCCCCTTCACCAGCTCTTCAAACTCTGTGCCAGTGCGCAGGACTTTGAAAATAACTGCCGGACGATCTTTCCCACACGTAGTATTCACTTGGTCCTTGCTCTTCTCGTCTGTATAATTAATGGCCGAGAAAAGAGCTAGTGAAAACAAAACCACTGAAATGTATTGAAATCAATGGTTTTGTTTTGTCCCGCATAATGGGAGAAAACCACGTTCATCTGAATCCACCCTGACTGTATACCGCCTGTTTGTCAGAACACTTTTTGATTTACTCCTCTGAACCCTTCTGTCAAAAAATTGTTTACATCCACTGGAACCCCTTTCACTGGATGTTTTTCCTGGATGCCGGCATTCCCAGTATACTCTCAACACCGCTGCAGTTTGCAGTTTTCGAAATACTAAAGGTATTTAAGACCTGCTGTGTAGTATACTTACCATCTCAGTCTAAATCATCACAGCCGGAAAGGCTGCCGAATGTGCCCATTACATCAAGGCTAAAGAGCCTGTCGGATATCCCTAGTGAAGAGGGCCAAATCGGCTGCTTAGTACCTCTCTCAAACTCCATCCTCATGAAATAGCTTCACTTTATCTGGCTATAGAAATGCGTTCATTGGGGGAAGGGGAGCAGGAGTATTATCAAAAGGCTCCTGAATGTTAGAATGAACTGGCAGTGCAGGTAGTATCCTGACTAATCGGCCAGCATTTAGTTCATAGAGAGATAATTGTTATATAAGCTCAATAGTTTATTTATAGAAATCAGAAGAGAAAACACTTTATTCCAACAGGATAAGTTGAGTGGATAGCTGGTTTGATACATTATGCATGAGATACCCATACCTGATATATAAATAATATTAGATAGTTGTATGTACGACTTTTTAATAAAGGTTATATTTTATTTAATTAGTGAGTTCTTTTTGGTGATAAAAATTTTACAATATAGTCAAAGTACCCAAAAATGGCGCCAATAAAAACTACAGTTCGTCACGCAAAAAACAAGCCCTTATACGGAAAAATAAAAAAGTTATGGTTTCTGAAAAATGCTGATTAAATCCGTCAAAAATCTTTGCGTCCTTAAAGGGGTTGTCTCGAGGCAAAAGTGAAATTTTTTTTTTGCCCAGTCCCCCTTCTAAAGCAAACATTACTATGCACAAGTGTAAATGGCTTTTAACGATGGTTTCTACTCACCATTCTAGCGTTTCAGCAACTTATAAAACTTCTTCCAAAGATGGCCGCCGGTCCTTTCCCAGGGATGCACTGCGGTTTTCTCCCATGGTGCACCGCGGGTCTTCTCCCATGGTGCACCGTGGGCTCTGTGCGGTCCATTGCTGATTCCAGCCTCCTGATTGGCTGGAATCGGCACACGTGACGGGCGGAGCTACGCGATGATGCGTAGAAGGGGGCAGAGCCAGAACGCCGCTCGTGCCCGGACCGACCAGAAGGGAGAAGACCCTTCTGCGCAAGCGCGTCTAATTGGGCGATTAGACGCTGAAATTAGACGGAGCTATGGAGACAGGGACGCCAGCAACGGAGTGGGTAAGTGAATAACTTCTGTATGGCTCATATTTAATGCACGATGTATATTACAAAGAGCATTAATATGGCCATACAGAAGTGTATAACCCCACTTGCTTTTGCGAGATAACCCCTTTAAGCCCAAAATAGGCCATGTCCTTAAGGGGTTAAAGAGATATTAAGAAATTGAACAGCACAGAATTTAGATCTATTTAGACTGAAAGTACAAAATCTTTGTTGATGACCATTCACTTTTATTATGAAGATAACAGAACTCTAAGATGCATCTTCTTCTTTGAGGTCCCACAAAACTTTGATTGGCAGATCTCCCATCTTCTCTTTGTAGACTTTATCAAACATCTCGTTTTGTGCCACCGTCATCATATTTTTCCAATCACCAACAATCCCTGGTAAAGAGTATAAATAAGCTGAGACAGTGGATTTCTATAACAGTATAGTTAAGAAAATCAGATTAAAGTCCACATCCTTACCAGCATCTTATGAAACAGATTCCAGTGACATTTTTTTAGCAAGTGCACTTACAGCCATTACATTTTCCTTCAATAGATGTAATGAACCCTAAGGTCGGTCTCACGTGATCAGATTTGTATTGCGGATTCTGCAATTGGCACCCACGCTGACTTTCCGCGGCAAAAAAAGGCACTGAAAGGCATGTATTTTCAATTTTTCCTCCACACTTGCGAATGCAAATTGCGTATTCTGCGAATGGAAGAAAAATTGAAACCTGCTCTATTTTGCTGTTGAATCTGCACACACCACCTCTATTGATGTCAATGGAAGCATACGAGCCACAGCCCATACGCAATTAACATTGCATATGCACTGCGAGTACCCACATCATCGCTAAGTGGCGGCGTGGGAAATACAAAAAATAAACCCTGTACTGCGTATGATCTCTGCGAGCCTCTGCGGCCATGCACAATACAATAAATTACCAAATGTAGGGTTACTAGCCGGACTTACAGCCAGAGTCTGCTGCGGGCCTCACGCATGCATAATCTAACCAGGTCATGTGAACCCGGCCTAACACAGACATCCAGGGAAATTAAGAGACACTAAATACACAGCAAGGAGAGCATTCCCAGAAAATATGTATGCAATTAGTCTATGACGAAGCATTTGGAAGTATTTCCCTTTATTGTTTAAATGCATTTTACACAATCCAGCAACTTTCTCTTAGTGCTCCACATTCCCACTTGCTGCAGTGACTGCTGTCAATGTTGTATTTTTCCCACCAAGCCTGTCTGTTATTAGAGATGAATAAGGCCACAATCTCAGGCACATCTTGCATCAAACGGCACATGGAGACAAATCTGTCTGCTGACCGATCTCCACGGACAGTGGACATGCATGCCCGATTCTCATCCGTTATGTGGACCAGAATAGGACATGCTATGATTCTTATTTCACATGGACTGTTGGTCCATGTCAGAACTAGCACATATGAAAAGCGTAATAGGAGACAATCCGTCAATGCGCTGTTCATGAAATAAACGGACAGTACACAGACGAGAAATACAGCCATCTGAATGCTGCCTTAGGGTACATGCACATGGCCTTTTTTCCATCTGATCGAAACATCAGTCTAAAAATCATTCGGAAACACTCATTTATTTGAATGGGTGTATGCACTCAGGCTTTTTTTTTAAATCAGATGAATAGTTTGAGTAAAAAAAAACTCCACTTGCCCTATTCTCAGATTTTTGGACAAGAGTAGCACATGCTGATGTGCAGTATCCCACACTTCAGATAGCATACAGATAAAATCTCGTGCAGAAGTTCTTATTCATCCATGTGCAAGTAGCCTGATGCCTTAGAATACCTGCACTTGGTCGAATAAAAAGTTGTACTTGAGATTCCCAAGCATAACTCAGATCGGTCAGCACTCGGACATCTCGTCCCTGTGTTGTTCAATGTGTGGGAGATCACACTTTTCTCATCTGAAAATTGGACAAAAATTTGCCATGCTGCAATGTTTTTACTTGGACTGTTCATCCGAGTTAAAAATAGCCCTTGTGCATACATAATGGGTACTATTTCGGTCCAATTTCCTGGTACAAAAATTGGATTTAAAAAAGGCCTTGTGCATGTATCCTCAGCCTATAAAATGACTATACTCTCCATTGACGTTTCAGACCATAGAGCACTTTGATGTGTTGTAATGTTTAAATCTTGGCAGCCCAACAGTGATTGCTGCTCCAGGAAGATAATTTGCATATTCGCGTATTCCCAATGCATTCTGGGAAGAGTGAAGAGTCACTTTGAGCTGGATGATTGCTGGATCTAGCCATGTCTTGCTGCTCGGAGGAGATCTCCAGAACAGAGATTGGATCTCCGGGAAGATAATTTGCATATTCCCAATGCATTCTGAGAAGAGAGAAGAGTAACTGTGAGCTGGAAGATTGCTTAATTTAGCTGGGTCTAGCTGCTCAGAGGACATTACCAGAACAGAGATCGGAGTTCTAGGAAGAAAATTTGCATATTCCCATTGCATTCTGGGTAGAGTGAAGAGTCACTGTGAGCTGGAACTTAGTAGCATGTCGTACACTATATATCATCACTAGAATTCTTGACTTTTAGAAGTTTGAACATTGACAACAACTTACAACATGGAGGGGGTGAGTAGCCATGTGGTGAGCTGCAGCATATACTACCGTATATGTTTACAAACCTACCAGAGGAAAAGCCATACTTCAGCTGCCGGAAATGCAAGCTTGTTTTTATACTAGAGGAAAATATGTAAAGTCTTCAGGAGAGAACAGCTACATTGAAACTCATTACGGAAGATGAGGATTTTCTTGACAGAGCAGAAACAACTCTTCTGAATATTGAAGAAAAAAAAATGTAGTGTATCTCCAAAAGCCGATGAATGGGTGCATGTGACCCAAAGATACAGGAGGATCAGAAGTCAGTCAGCACCCATCAGGAACAGGTAACAGGCTCTCATGTAGGAGAACAACAAAGAGCTACATCAAGAAATTACTTTTTTCCCCACAAAGTCTAGTAAGTCTATTAAGCACTAAGAATCCTCTTGAATGGAGAAAAAAAGTATTGTGAAGAAGAAAAGGATAGTGCTGGTTGTGGGGGATTACCTATTGTAAGGAACAGAGGCCGCTGTCCACAGACCTGACATAACCTCATGAGAGGTGTGCTGTTTTCCAGGTGCACAAATCAAAGATATGTTTGATAGGCTATCAAGTAGAGATGAGCGAACGTACTCGTCCGAGCTTGATATTCGTGCGAATATTAGGGTGTTCGGGATGCTCGTTACTCGTAACGAGTACCACGCGGTGTTCCGGTTACTTTCAGTTTCCTCTCTGAGACGTTAGCGCGCTTTTCTGGCCAATTGAAAGACAGGGAAGGCATTACAACTTCCCCCTGTGACGTTCAAGCCCTATACCACCCCCCTGCTGTGAGTGGCTGGGGCGATCAGATGTCACCCGAGTATAAAAGTCGGCCCCTCCCGCGGCTCGCCTCAGATGTCTTGTGAGTTAGCTGAGGGACAGTGGTATCGTGCTGGAGCTGCTGTAGGGAGAACGTTAGGAGTGAGTGTAGGCTTCAAGAACCCCAACGGTCCTTCTCAGGGCCACATCTAATAGTGTGCAGTACTGTGTTAGCACTGTATATTTTTTTTTTTTTCAAAATTGGATCTGCAGAGCATTGCGCCCTGCAATAGGGACAGAAGTGGTGGTTAGGCAGGGAGAGTGTTAGCAGTGAGTGTAGGCTTCAAGAACCCCAACGGTCCTTTCTAGGGCCACATCTATCCGTGTGCAGTACTGTCCAGGCTGCTGTTAGCAGTGTTGCATATTTTTTTTTTCTCAAAACCAGCTGTGCAGACCATTGCACCCGGCATTAATACTACAGGGATAGAATTGTGTAGGCAGGGCCAGAAGACATACATTATTCATTGAATAGACGCAGTGTGGCTTTTCCTTTGAAAAACAAGGGAAAAAATTCTATTTCGCCTGCCTCTGACAGTCCTCAGGGCTCTGGGTACGTGTGTGCTGTGTGCAGAACGTTAAAAAAAATCAGACGCAGCCAGCTATGTTTTACTGCAGGCTTGCGCCAATTTTTTTCCTGCATGGGAAATCCCTGATCTGCTGGAGCCAATAACTTTGCATCACTGCAGTGCTGTGACACATTTGCAGGGCCACAACACAGTTATTAAACTTAGTAGTATTCATTGAATACACGCAGTGTGGCTTGTCCTTTGAAAAACAAGTGAAAAAATTCTATTTTGGCTGCAGGCTTGCGCCAATTTTTTTCCTGCATGGGAAATCCCTGATCTGCTGTAGCGAATAACTTTGCATCACTGCAGTTCTGTGACACATTTGCGGGGCCACAACACAGTTATTAAACTTAGTAGTATTCATTGAATACACGCAGTGTGGCTTGTCCTTTGAAAAACAAGGGAAAAAATTCTATTTCGCCTGCCTCTGACAGTCCTCAGGGCTCTGGGTACGTGTGTGCTGCGTGCAGAACGTTAAAAAAAAATCAGACGCAGCCAGCTACGTTTTACTGCAGGCTTGCGCCAATTTTTTTCCTGCATGGGAAATCCCTGATCTGCTGGAGCCAATAACTTTGCATCACTGCAGTGCTGTGACACATTTGCAGGGCCACAACACCGTTATTAAACTTAGTAGTATTCATTGAATACACGCAGTGTGGCTTGTCCTTTGAAAAACTAGGGAAAAAATTCTATTTTGGCTGCAAGCTTGCGCCAATTTCTTTCCTGGCTTGGAAATCACTGGTAATACAGCATGCTGAGGGGTAGGGGTAGGCCGAGAGGACGTGGACGCGGCCCAGGACGCGTAGGCCCAAGTGAGGGTGTGGGCACAGGCCGAGCTCCTGATCCAGGTGTGTCGCAGCCGACTGCTGCGCGATTAGGAGAGAGGCACGTGTCTGGCGTCCCCACATTCATCGCCCAATTAATGGGTCCACGCGGGAGACCTTTATTAGAAAATGAGCAGTGTGAGCAGGTCCTGTCATGGATGGCAGAAAGTGCTTCGAGCAAGCTATCATCCACCCAGAGTTCTGCGCCGTCCAGTGCTGCAAATCCGAATCCTCTGTCTGCTGCTCCTCCTTCCTCCCAGCCTCCTCACTCCACTACAATGACACATGCTCAGGAGCGGGAACACTCCCAGGAACTGTTCTCGGGCCTCTGCTCAGATTGGGCAGCAGTGGTTCCTCTCCCACCAGATGAGTTTATCGTCACTGATGCACAACCATTGGAAAGTTCCCGGGGTCCGGGGGATGAGGCTGGGGACTTCCGGCAACTGTCTCAAGACCTTTCAGTGGGTGAGGAGGACGATGACGATGAGACACAGTTGTCTTGCAGTGAGGTAGTAGTAAGGGCAGTAAGTCCGAGGGAGGAGCGCACAGAGGATTCGGAGGAAGAGCAGCAGGACGATGAGGTAACTGACCCCACCTGCTGTGCAACGCCTACACAGGACAGGTCTTCAGAGGGGGAGGCACGGGCAGCAGCAGGGCAGGTTGCAAGAGGCAGTGCGGTGTCCAGGGGTAGAGGCAGGGCCAGACCAAATAATCCACCAACTGTTTCCCAAAGCACACCCTCGCGCCATGCCACCCTGCAGAGGCCGAGGTGCTCTAAGGTCTGGCAGTTTTTCACCGAGACGCCTGACGACCGACGAACAGTGGTGTGCAACCTTTGTCGCGCCAAGATCAGCCGGGGAGCCACCACCAACAGCCTCACCACCACCAGCATGCGCAGACATATGATGGCCAAGCACCCCACAAGGTGGGACGAAGGCCGTTCACCGCCTCCGGTTTGCACCGCTGCCTCTCCCCCTGTGCCCCAACCTGCCACTGAGATCCAACCCCCCTCTCAGGACACAGGCACTACCGTCTCCTGGCCTGCACCCACACCCTCACCTCCGCTGTCCTCGGCCCCATCCACCAATGTCTCGCACCGCACAGTCCAGCCGTCGCTAGCGCAAGTGTTGGAGCGCAAGCGCAAGTACGCCGCCACGCACCCGCACGCTCAATCGTTAACCGTCCACATAGCCAAATTTATCAGCCTTGAGATGCTGCCGTATAGGGTTGTGGAAACGGAGGCTTTCAAAGCTATGATGGCGGCGGCGGCCCCGCGCTACTCAGTTCCCAGTCGCCACTACTTTTCCCGATGTGCCGTCCCAGCCCTGCACGACCACGTCTCCCGCAACATTGTACGCGCCCTCACCAATGCGGTTAGTGGCAAGGTCCACTTAACTACGGACACGTGGACAAGCACAGGCGGGCAGGGCCACTACATCTCCCTGACGGCACATTGGGTGAATTTAGTGGAGGCTGGGACAGAGTCAGAGCCTGGGACCGCTCACGTCCTACCCACCCCCAGAATTGCGGGCCCCAGCTCGGTGGTGGTATGTTCGGCGGTGTATGCTTCTTCCACTAAAGCACCCTCCTCCTCCTCCTCCTCCTCCTCAACCTCTGTCTCGCAATCTAGATGTGTCAGCAGCAGCAGGACGTCGCCAGCAGTCGGTGTCGCGCGGCGTGGCAGCACAGCGGTGGGCAAGCGTCAGCAGGCCGTGCTGAAACTACTCAGCTTAGGAGATAGGAGGCACACGGCCCACGAACTGCTGCAGGGTCTGACAGAGCAGACCGACCGTTGGCTTGCGCCGCTGAGCCTCCAACCGTGCATGGTCGTGTGTGACAACGGCCGTAACCTGGTGGCGGCTCTGCAGCTCAGCAGCCTCACGCACGTGCCATGCCTGGCCCACGTCTTTAATTTGGTGGTTCAGCGCTTTCTGAAAAGCTACCCACGCTTGTCAGACCTGCTCGTAAAGGTGCGCCGGCTCTGCGCACATTTCCGCAAGTCCCACACGGACGCTGCCACCCTGCAACATCGGTTTAATCTGCCAGTGCACTGACTGCTGTTCGACGTGCCCACACGGTGGAAGTCTACGCTCCACATGTTGGCTAGGCTCTATGAGCAGCGTAGAGCTATAGTGGAATATCAACTCCAACATGGGCGGCGCAGTGGGAGTCAGCCTCCTCAATTCTTCTCAGAAGAGTGGGCCTGGTTTGCAGACATCTGCCAGGTCCTTCGAAACTTTGAGCAGTCTACCCAGGTGGTGAGCGGCGATGCTGTAATCATTAGCGTCACCATTCCTCTGCTATGCATCTTGAGAAGTTCCCTGCAAACCATAAAGGCAGCCGCTTTGCGCTCGGAAACAGAGCCGGGGGAAGACAGTGTGTCGCTGGATAGTCAGAGCACCCTCCTGTCTATATCTCAGCGCGTTGAGGAGGAGGAGGAGGAGCATGAGGAGGATGAGGAGGAGGGGGAAGAGACAGCTTGGTCCACTGCTGACTGTACCCATGCTGCTTGCCTGTCATCATTTCAGCGTGTATGGCCTGAGGAGGAGGAGGAGGAGGAGGAGGATCCTGAAAGTGATCTTCCTAGTGCGTACAGCCATGTGTTGCGTACAGGTACCCTGGCACACATGGCTGACTTCATGTTAGGATGCCTTTCTCGTGACCCTCGCGTTACACGCATTCTGGCCACTACGGATTACTGGGTGTACACACTGCTCGACCCACGCTATAAGGAGAACCTTTCCACTCTCATTCCCGAAGAGGAAAGGGGTTCGAGAGTGTTGCTATACCACAGGACCCTGGCGGACAAGCTGATGGTAAAATTCCCATCCTACAGCGCTAGTGGCAGAAGGCGCAGTTCCGAGGGCCAGGTAGCAGGGGAGGTGCATAGATCGAGCAGCATGTACAGCCCAGGCAGTGCAACAGTCTTTAAGGGCCTGGACAGCTTTATGGCTCCCCAGCAAAACTGTGTCACCGCTCCCCAGTCAAGGCTGAGTCGGCGGGAGCACTGTAAAAGGATGGTGAGGGAGTACGTAGCCAATCGCACGACCGTCCTCCGTGACGCCTCTGCCACCTACAACTACTGGGTGTCGAAGCTGGACACGTGGTCTGAACTAGCGCTGTATGCCCTGGAGGTACTTGCTTGTCCTGCGGCTAGCGTCTTGTCGGAAAGGGTGTTTAGTGCGGCTGGGGGAATCATCACGGATAAGCGTACCCACCTGTCAACCGACAGTGCCGACAGGCTAACACTCATCAAGATGAACAAAGCCTGGATTTCCCCAGACTTCTCTTCTCCACCAGCGGACAGCAGCGATACCTAAGCAATACGTAGGCTGCACCCGCGGATGGAAGCATCGTTCTCTCTCACCATCCAAAACAGGGACATTTCTGCTTCATCAATCTGTGTATAATATTCCTCCTCCTCCTCCTGCTACTCCTCCTGAAACCTCACGTAATCACGCCGAACGGGCAATTTTTCTTAGGGCCACAAGGCTCACTCATATAATTTTTCTAAACAATTTTTATACGTTTCAATGCTCTTAAAAGCGTTGAAACTTTAACTTGAACCAATTTTTCGTTCAACTGGGCTGCCTCCAGGCCTAGTTACCACTTAAGCCACATTAACCAAAGCGATTAATGGGTTTCACCTGCCATCTTGGTTGGGCATGGCCAATTTTTACTGAGGTACATTAGTACTGTTGGTACACCAATGTTTTGGGGCCCTCACCTACAGTGTAATCATAGCAATTTGTATGTTCTTCGCCTGCACTCATGGTACAGAAGTGTGTGTGGGGTTGGCCTACACTTTAGCTACATAAATGTAACTTGGGCCTTTGCTATACTGCAGCTACTGAAATGGAACTAAGACTGCGCTCCCACTATACTGCTGCTTCGGAATTGTTCCTGGGGCCTGTGTAGGCTGCTACTATTACTGAAATGGAACTAAGACTGTGCTCCCCCTATAATGCTGCTAGTGATATGTTAGTGGGGCCTGTCGCTAATGCTACGGCTGAAATGTTACTAATTCTGGGCTCTGCATATACCGCTGCTAATGGTATGTCTCTGGGGTGTGGAAACAGAGGCTTCACAAAGACATGATGGCGGCGAGGCCATTTCCCACCAACGCTGTTACTGTTAAGGTGCATATAACCACGGACACGTGGAGAGGACACGTAGTGCCTCCAAAACATCCCCTGCCACGGCCCACTTAATCCTGGCCACATTCCGAAAACCAACAAAATAAAACCGCGCTACTAGGTCCGCAGTCACCACCACATTACCACCAATGCGGTTACTGTTAAGGTACATATTACCAGTCTGACTGGGGCATGCAGTGTTGGCCGGAGCCCACCTGCATTAAGCACGACATTACTACCTCAGCTGTGTTGGGCAATGCAATGGGATATTTCTATGTACCGCCGGTGGCTTCCTGGCACCCACCCATGCTGTGGGTCCACAGGGAATTATAAATGCATCTGTTTCCACTTGTAAAGAACCCCAGTCAGACTGGGGCATGCAGTGTGGGCCGAAGCCCACCTGCATTAAGCACGACATTACTACCTCAGCTGTGTTGGGCAATGCAATGGGATATTTCTATGTACCGCCGGTGGCTTCCTGGCACCCACCCATGCTGTGGGTCCACAGGGAATTATAAATGCATCTGTTTCCACTTGTAAAGAACCCCAGTCTGACTGGGGCATGCAGTGTGGGCCGAAGCCCACCTGCATTAAGCACGACATTACTACCTCAGCTGTGTTGGGCAATGCAATGGGATATTTTTGTGTATCGCCGGTGGGTTCCAGGGAGCCACCCATGCTGTCGGTCGACAGGGACTTCACAATAGGGAGTTGTACCTGCCTGTGTCTATGAATTAAAAAGCCCGGTCTGACTGGGGCATGCAGAGACACCTTGACAGAATGAATAGTGTGTGGCACATAGGTTCCCCATTGCTATGCCCACGTGTGCAGCTCCTGATGGCGGTGGCACAGGATTCTATTTCTCATTGCTTCTGTACAGCATTGTGGGCTATCGCCCCGCCCCTTTTAAAGAGGGTCGCTGCCTAGCCGTGCCAACCCTCTGCAGTGTGTGCCTGCGGTTCCTCCTCATGGCAGACGCACTTCTAAATAGACATGAGGGTGGTGTGGCATGAGGGCAGCTGAAGGCTGCGCAGGGACACTTTGGTGTGCGCTGTGGGGGGGAGGGGGGGGCGGTTGGGCAGCATGTAACCCAGGAGAAGTGGCAGTGGAGTGTCATGCAGGCAGTGATTGTGCTTTGTTGTAGGTAGTGTGGTGCTTAGCAAAGGTATGCCATGCTAATGAGGGCTTTTCAGAAGTAAAAGTTGTTGGGAGGGGGGGGGGCCCACTGTTGCCGCTATTGTGGCTTAATAGTGGGACCTGTGAACTTGAGATGCAGCCCAACATGTAGCCCCTCGCCTGCCCTATCCGTTGCTGTGTCGTTCCCATCACTTTCTTGAATTGCCCAGATTTTCACAAATGGAAACCTTAGCGAGCATCGGCGAAATACAAAAATGCTCGGGTCGCCCATTGACTTCAATGGGGTTCGTTACTCGAAACGAACCCTCGAGCATCGCGAAAAGTTCGTCCCGAGTAACGAGCACCCGAGCATTTTGGTGCTCGCTCATCTCTACTATCAAGCTTCCACAGTTCTACAAAAAACTACCCATCCGTACTAATACATGTAGGGACAAATGACACTGCAAAAAAGGACTTTGCAACTATCAGCAGAGACTTTAACCCCTTAATGACGTGGCCGCTTTTTTTTCCATTTTCGTTTTTTTCTCCCACCTTCAAAAAAATCGTAACTCCTTTATTTATCCATTGGCGTTGCTATATGAAAGCTTGTTTTTTGCAGGATGAGTTGTATTTTTAAGTGGTGCCCTTTACTGTACCATATAATGTACTGAAAAACCTTTAAAAATTCTAAGTGGAGTAAAATGAAAAAAAAAAACGACATTCCGCCATTTTTCAGTGCGACTTGTTTCTACGGCGCACAAACTGCAACAAAAATGACATGATATCTTCATTCTATAGGTCAGTACGATTACTACGATACCAAACTTGTATAGTTTATTTACTGTACTACTCTTTTTTTTTCAAAGACATTTAATTTTTTTCAATTATTTTCTGCCGTCTTCTGCGCCTAATAGCTTTTTTATTTTTCCGTCGATGTAGTTTTGTGAGGGCTCATTTTTTTGTGGGATGTCTTGTAGTTTACGTTAGTACCAATTCGGAATACATACAACTTTTTGATCACTTTTTATTGCGTTTTTTTCTGGGAGACAGGATAACTGAAAAAGTGCATTTCTGACGTTCTTTATTTTTTTTTCGGACGATGTTCACCGTGGGGGAAAAATAATGCACTACTTTGATACATCGGACTTCTACAGATGCAGCGATACCAAATATGTATTTTTATTTTATGATTTAGATTTAATTATAGATACGGCAAAATTAATAAAATTTTATTGCTCTTATTTTCACTTTACTTTTAACTTCCCCTGGGGGACTACAACTTGCAGTATACTGCGATTTGATAGGCAGTCTGCTAAGGCAGCCCTAGGGCCTTTCAAAAGGCCCCCGTCTGCCATGACACCAGAATTGACAGTGGCATTTAAAGGGTTAATAGCCGTGATCGTCCGCAAGGCTGATTGCAGCTATTGCCAGCTGTTACAGCTGACGCCCACGCTGTATGAATAGAGGTTGCCCCGCAACCTCTCTCTTTATACATACCCTGACGCTCCAGGACGTACCCTTACGTTCTTGGTCGTTAAGGGGTAAAGACCTCGGCTGAAAGTAAAGGAACTGGGAGCACAGGTGGTCTTCTCATCCATCCTGATAGTGGATTACAATGCAATAAGGAGATGGAATAGGATTCGAGAAGTGAAAAACTGTCTACATTGATAAAGCTGTCAGCAAAGATTTGGATCTCTAGAACATGGGATGAATTACCTATATAATGGACTGCTTAATAGAGACCAGTTGCACCTTACACAGACAGGTAAGCATATATTTGGTGGGCACCTTGCTTCACTCATTAGGAGAGCTTTAAACTAGAACAATATGGGAAGGGAAGTGAAAGGCCAGATAAATAAAATACAGCTAATTAATACATTTGAGAACCTTGCTATTAGTAGTGGAAAGAAAGAACAAAGGCAAAACATTCAGAAGGAAAGTAGAGGAGCAAGAGACACCAATCACAAACTAAAATGTTTCTAAACAAATGCACCGAGCATGAGAAACAAACAAGGAGAATTGGAGCTCCTAACACAGGAAGAGAAATATGTTCTCATAGGCATCACGGAAACTTGGTGGAATGATACACATGATTGGAATACAAGGCTTGAAGGATACAACTTATTTATAAGAAACAGACCTAATAAAAAAAGAGGTGTTGTATTGTATGTTAGGAAAACATTCATCTCCACAGTGATTCAAGCTTCAGAGACTGGTAGTTCTGTAGAAACTGTTTGGGTAAGAATACAAGGAGAGAACAACAGTAAGTACACCATTGTAGGCATTTACTATAGGCTACCTGGACAGGCAGAAGAAATGGATGAACCTTTTCTACGTGGCCAAGTTTTTAAGATTTTGTTAAGATAGTTAAGAGACTATTCAGACATTTGTTGAGACTCTCTCTCAGGTAAAAGTATTGCGTTCAACAAATTCCTATCTGCTCTTGCTGATAAAGGTATGCTCCAAAAGGCAGAAGAAAAAACAAGGGGATCTGCTTTCTTGGACCTAATTCTTACAAACAGGGAAGAAATGGTTAAGGAAGTAAGGGTGGCTTGGACCTTAGGAGTCAGTGATCATGCTATCCTTGAATTTTGGATAACAAGGGGAGGAAAACCTGACTCAGACCTCAAGGTTGGATTTCAAAAAGGCAAATTTGAATGGACTCAGAGAGCCTGATTTCTATAGCGGGAATGATCTAACAAATTATTACACAGCATATATGCAAGTACTTGGATGAGAATGGAGTAATTAACCAGACCCAGCATGGGTTTGTAACAAAAAGTCATGCCAGGCTAATCTAATTTCTTTCAATGAAAGCATCACCATCTGGGTTGATCAGGAAAATGTGCTAGATCTTGACTTTAGTAAAGCATTAGACAGAGTATCTCATACCATCCTTATTGAAAAAATTACCAATTATGGGATTGACAAGTCATATGTTAGGTGGATTCATAACTGGCTGAGTGATCATACGTAAAAAGTGGTCATGAATGCCTGCATATCCAAATGGAAGAATGTGTCAAGTGGGGTACAACAAGACTGTCAAGTGGAGTACAGTGTTTAATATTTTTATAAATGATCTGGAGGAGGGAATTGAGGGAAAGCTGATCAAATTTGCCAATGACACAAAGCAAAAAGGGATAGCTAACACTAGAGAAGAGAGAGAGAGAGGATTCAAAAAGATCTACAAAAACTTGAACAGTCGGCAGTGACTAACAGAATGGTATTTAACAAGGAGAGAGAGAAGAGCGAGCCTAGCAATTTCAGACTGGATTGGAGGCTCAGGAGTAGTAACCGCAGGTCTGGTGAATAGTCAGGAAAGAGCCAGGAGTCAGCAATGGCAGGTCTCGGTTTGCAGTACAGATGGATGAGGCAGATAACATAGTCAGAAGGGAAGCCAAAGGCGGTATCAGGAGGTCTGGTAGCAATAGCAGAGTAGCAGGCAGAAGTGAAGCTTGATCAGTCAATGCTGTGGAGTAGAATAATCACGCAAGGAGACAGTGGCAGGGCCAGGCTTTTATTGTGAGTCTTAATCAGCAACAGATAGAGCTAGAATAGGGGCTGGATGGTAGCATCTGGAAACAAGGTCAAGGTATATAGGGGAACCTGTCCATAGACCTGGATGGCTCAGATGAGAAAGCTGCCAGCTGGAGTGCAAGAGGTTCCTGGTTTGATTCCTGACAGAGGATTTAAAAAGATCTAGAAAAGCATAAACAAAGGGCAGCAACAAACAGAATGGTATTTAACAAGGAGAAATGCAAAGTCTTACCTCTGGGCAAGAAAAAAGCACATACAGAATGGAAGGTATTGGGCTAAGCAGCACATGTGAAAATGACTTGGGTATACTAATAGCTCACAGACTGAACATGAGTCAACAGTGTGATGCAGCAGCAAAAAAGGCAAACACAATTCTGGGATGTTTTAAGAGAACCATAGAGTTTAGATCACGTAAGGTAAATACTCTGTTTAGTTCTGGGCACCTCAATTTAAAAAAGACATAGACAAACTGGAGCACATTCAAACCATATTAGGAATGTTTAAGTTGCAGAAAAGGCTGAGAGGAGACTTAATAGCTGTCTACAAATATTTGAAGGGCTGTCACAGTGCAGAGGAATCAGCCTTTTTCCATTTGCACAAGAAAGGACTACAAGCAATGGGATGAAACTAAAAGGGGGCAGACTAAGATTAGATATTAGAGAAAAAACTTTCTGACAGTGAGGGTGATCAATGAGTGGAACAGGTCCATGGGAGGTTGTGAGTTTTCCTTTGAAAGGAATCTTCAAACAGAGGCTGGGCAGACATCTGAATGGCATTATTTAGTGATCCTGCATTGAGCAGAGTGTTGGACCTTATGACCCTGGAAGTCTCTTCCATCTCTACCATTCTATGATTCTTTAAAGGAAAGTTTGGACTTCATTCATTATCAGAATTGTCTGGAAACAGTTTATACCACTCTCCCCATAAACATGCCCAGCCAGCAGTGATCCCAGTATGTTCTCCACATTACTCCTGAGCCGTTATAGCGCATCATTCCTCACAGCCTATATAGAAAGATTGCCAGGGGAACACATCAGTTTAAGTCCTAGATTGGTGGAGATTTAAGAGGTAACTGCTGTTTCTTTTTAATTTTTTTACGTTTGATTTTTTTTCTTCAATTCTCAAACAATCCCTTTCATTTTACTTTACCTTTACGTAGAAAATTTCCTTTAGTATGGTCTAAGAAGTCACTTGGAATGAAAGTGTAATTAGCAAGAGGATCTTCTTTCATGTTCTTAAAAGTTGCTTTTTCCACCACGGTGTCTATGTCTTTCTCATTGAGCTTTATATCCACAAATGTGCATATTTTCAGTACAGCAGATCGAAGGTCCTGAAACAGACATTAATTAATAACCACAAAACATACAGATATGAGAATAAGGCCTTATTCTCACGAATGTTTTATCGCGGCCGAAAATCACGATCATCTGAAGCATTGGATTCCAATGCATTTGTTAAGATGGGCAATTTTCCGGCCTGTAAAATCGGCCGACCGGAAAAGATAGCACATATGCGGCCTGCCGATCAAAGCATTGCAAGTTGTTGTCCCCTCTGGGGATTAAAAAGAAAAAGTAAAAATAAGAATAAAATTTTACAAATCATAAAAAAGTTAAAATGATTCAATGAAAGGCTGTGATTGGTTCCTTGAGCGCTGGCTCTGATTGGTTCCCGAGCACGCGGTTCAGCCAATCAGAGGGAGAGCTTCCTGGAGGTGGGTATTTTCAACTCCCAACCAGGAAGCTCTGCAGGAGAACTTAAAGCAACTGTCGGGGAAGCTTCAGGGGAGATGCGCGGGAAGATAATAGTGTCAGATAGGTGATCTATTTCTTTTTTTATGCAGCTAGGGCTTAGTTTAGGGCTTTTACAGCAGGATTTCCTATTGCAAAAGTTGCATCACATCACACGAAAACCTCGTTTTCGCGCGATGCTGTGCAACACATAGAAAGGCTCCATAGGGAAACATGGGCTACAAAAATTGCGGCTGTATACAGCATGCTGCGATTTTGTAGTCTTTCAATGTCGCAGGCTACAAAACATCACTTGTGTGGAAGAACTCATAGGAAATCATGGGCTCTACATACATGCGATTTGTAGCACTGTGGGAGTGTAACAAAATTGTGAGAGAAAATCATGTATGTGGAAGCAGCCTCAGGCCTCTTTTACAGGGGCCACAAAATCGCGAGATGTGACATCGGTACAAAACGCATGTATGTGAAGCCCATGGTTCCCAATGGGTTCTTTCACATGAAAGATGTTTTGTAGTCTGAAAGAACCCATTGGAAACCATTAGCTGCACATACATGTGTTTTGTAGCCCGTTCGAAAGAGGCCTTATGCTCTTATTGGGCTGAGAATAGAGAATTAGGCATGACAATTGAGACTGATTTGCTGTATTTGGCCATGAAGTCCTAACATAGATGTAAATTCCAAGTGGATGCTATAGTTGTCAAATTCACTTTATATACTGCACAGCTTGTTATCATCTAATAAACCAATAATTACCTTTTTCATTTCCTCATATTTCAAAAATAGTATGTTAAAATCTTCTTTGTGCGTGTACCAGCCGCTAATATGATCAAACCACGAACCACCTATGACTGTAAAATAAGATTAAATGTATCATTATAAATGCAGAAAGTTTTCTAAACTTTGTGAATCCCTTTTACTTTAGAGCTCTGTATGGTTTTAAGGGCCTAATGTGTTTGATTTTCAAAGTGCAGATTTACTTTTGCGGTTTCTGTCATTAGAGTGATAAGTGACAAACTTCTGATTGTCTTTTTGCTTGCAAGTACTATTACTGATACTGCAGATGTGCAGACGCCTGGTCTGAATAAATCCCCTTCCGTCCATCGGTCGGCAGACGCCTAGTCAGAATTAATTTCCTTATGTCCATTGTTGTGCAGATGCCTGGTTTGAATTAATTCCCTTCTGTCAGATGGTGTGCGGACGCCTGAATCCAGGTCTTATTTGCTGTTGCGTGTTATCCTTATCTGTCGTGCATGAGAAACATGTGGACATCTGTATGTTGAGTACCTAACCTATGTGGCTTATCTTACATCTGTCTAGTTCTGTCCTCTTTTCTTCTTTCCATCTAGGGACAGACTAGGCCCTTAGGTGCGAAGCACAGGGTCATTCTGTCAGGAAGATAAGACTACCTATAGATTGAGGGGCCGCTTCCTGTTATATGTCTTGGTGTGACCCTTTTACTATTTCATTTGTGCAGGCCAGGTGGATAAATTTGCATGAATGTAACACCACATAAGTTGCTGGAGACATGGAACACAGAAGTAGAGAGTCAAAGACCTGGCTGTTAGAGATATTGGTGAGTGATTTACTGTCTCACTGTTACTGGAATCACATCTACACTGCTCAGTCCTGCTGTACAATATTCTTTCATAATGATGTTATTTCTCTGTGTGTGCTATAGAGAGTTAGGGTACAGCATCTGTTTTCTCCATGTGCAGTCCATATAGAAATACTGTAGCAGCAGTATTTTCCTGCAATCTCAAAGAAAACTGAAAAGTACAGATACAGCCTGCAGTGGGGAAAACTGCTGATAAACACAACTCAATAAAAGGTCAGATATAGTGTTATAGCTTATGAACACACAGCAGCTTATTCTGAAAAGTCACCCATAAAGCTGGGCAAGCTTTAAGGAGAAACTGAGAGAACTCAGTGATTGTGGTCAGACTAAATTTTTAGGCATCTATCAATGGAGAAGAGTCTGTCTGGATTGGCTAGGGACTAGAAAGCTGGGTGCATGTGCTGTCTCTTTAAGTGGTTGAGTGTACACTAGATTTAAGCGAACGTACTCTTCCAAGCTTGATGCTCGTTCGAGTATTAGCGTACTCGATCATGCTTGCTACTCGAGCGAGTATCACGCCGTGTTCGACCCCGCCCCAGCTTCGGCCCCTCTCCGCTGTGACGCTGCGCACGTCAACAGCAATTTTTTGGCTGGCTGGGCGGAGGAGAGAGAGGAAGAGGGAAAGGGAGAGAGAGAGAGAGAACCCATTTAAAAAAAAGCTTCGCACCCGGCGGGTCCCATACAAAAATGCTTGAGTCTCCCATTGAAGTCAATGGGGTTCGTTACTCAAATAGAGCTCTCA
Source organism: Eleutherodactylus coqui (assembly GCF_035609145.1). NCBI lineage: Eukaryota > Metazoa > Chordata > Amphibia > Anura > Eleutherodactylidae > Eleutherodactylus > Eleutherodactylus coqui. Next base: position 236,390,698 of record NC_089837.1, on the reverse strand, counting down.
AATTTTACAAAAAGCTCGACTCGAATAACGAGGACCCGAGCATTCTAGAGTACACACATCCTACAAGAAGCAGTTACCCTAGACTGAGAAGAAAAAGGCCATGTCATCTGTTGCAGCTGACGGATGAGCTGCAACTGCTAGGATAAGGAGGTGAGGGAATTCAATAGCCATGGTCCCGATTCATCACACAACCTTTGTAGTACTTAATAAGAAACAGGGCACCTGTCCCATCAGTAAACTCTTGTGATCGTATCATCAGGGAAGCATCAGCAACACAACTTCCATAATTTACGGTGGTCTCTGTACACAACCACAAAAAAAAAGTGCAAATGTTCCAATATAGAAAAAGGAAGAATGGAAGTAAAGTTACATAATGGAGAGATATTCAAGATTAAACAACGTATGACCTGTTGTGTTAAATCAGTCATTTATATGCTGGAATGCCTCTGCAGAACAAGATATATAGGAAGTACCATTAACACTCTCGGGGAAAGAATTAATAATCACAGGAGCAACATTAAAAAAGGTTATATGAAACATAGTGTATCTAGGCACTTTTCACTGCATCACAACAACAATAGTGAATGACTCAGGGTCACTCCTTTTGAATTCATACACTCCAAATCCATACAGCATTTAAGAGAAAAGGAGATGTATTGGATATTTAGAATGAATACTCTCGTACCGAATGGCCTTAATGAAATATTGGAAAAATTATAACTATAGAATAATTACATCAATAACATTTATCTGTATATAAAGAGGCCTTTTGATATCTATACACTAATATATGGGATATGAACTTTTTCTGTACATTCAACAAGGGAGTAGGGTGAATTTTATATCTATGAACATATGTTATGTGAATAATTTTATTCCATATAATCTTTTATATTTATTAGCAAATGGTTTATTACTTTTATCGATCAATCACAAATATGTATATAAATCATTAAGAACAGTAACAATGATCCTCATTGTTTTAGGAAGTATAGGAGATTTTTTTAAATAATATTTATGATTACATCTCTTTTTATATGATATTGCATTTTTATCAGTAGGGGTTAACATAAGCAATGGGATGGGCAATGAACGCTTAAGGGCTATGGCGCTCATGCAGCCACATTCTATATTGGTAGTGAAATGATTGTTTAGTAATCTCATTTATAACTGCCCCATAAACCGACTATCTTTCCTCCCCCTCTGAATAGTCATCCAGCAACCTATGGTTAAGTATTCAGCATTCCAAATCTGCGCTTCAATCGCCGATCACGTGATATGGTAGCCGCCGTGACGTCATTATGTCACGACGCCCCAACGCTGATATGTATACTTAGTTCCGATCACGTGAGACACACACATCATCACGTAGTGCACGTCATGACGCCAATACGGCAACACAGAGGGTTATCTCAAGCTTTCACTAGGCGCCGGTCACGTGAGGCGCGGACGTCTTTACGTCACCACGCCACGTAGGATTATGTGATCCCGCCGGCACACAATGCGGATGAGAAGGAAGAGGGCGGAGGAAAGACAGCATTTTAAGGTAATTATGGATTCATTAATATTTGTTTATTAAGGGGTAATGAAAATGGATAATTTATGTGCTTGAAAAAGTCGCTGTGTATGATGAAACGCATTGCACTATTTTATTGGAATAAAGAAGGTTTGGATGCTGGATAATATCCATCCCCTGGAGTAATTATTCACCTCAGAAAGAGCGCGGGATATTTTTACTATTTTTGGAAGAAACCTGGTACAGTGGGTCTTACTAGCCAGTGCAACACAGACACCCAGTGGCTCTCCGGAAAAGCCCATCTGGATTGGAGGACGAGCAGGTTTTTTGAAACCATCAGTGTTTAATACATTAAGGCGTACCTGGACGTGGAGGTGGTAGTGGAGTCTATCCAGGCTCCACTACACACCGGGTAAGTCCAGATCCATCTTGGTTCCCATCTGGGAGTTGTCTTCAACTCTAGGAGTGCTATCCCAATATATATTTTGTTTCCTTCCATATCTTGGCAGCCCGTAGGAATATAGACATTCCCTTCTGTCCAAATGACTCCTCTCAGATGGGTTGCTTCACTTGTGGGATGGATGAAAATACTCCATGTTCTATGCCACACTCTGTGGTGGAAGCAGCAATTCAGTAGACTGCCTAGTTGGCAGTACAGGACTTTTTGCTCTACCCTTTATGTGCTACATAATAGTATCTCTAAAAAGTGCTGCGTAATTTTGAGCCTGGGCAAAGTTATCTCCTTTTGTACAATTTCCTCTGCTTTTTCCTTCCTCCTGAGCTTTCCTGCGTTAAGAGGTGTGGAGTTACAATCCAGGGGCTTTACTTTAATAATGTTTGGGCACATAATCCCATTTCCATCATGGCCATTACTATCCTATCATATGAGGGGTCAGTGCTCAGTATAGTTACTCGGCAGTGATGTATTCCAGGGGTAGCGCCAAAGGTAATTTTTCACTGTATCAGACCAGAGCAGAATTAAATCATTTGACTTCCCTTGGCAGTCCTTAAACACAAATACAATATTACACATTGAAAGGGCTGTATATCAATTGGGTTTACCCCTTGTTTGTAGGTCCTTTTTTCTGCTTTCTTTAGCAGATTATTGGCTCAGTCACACGGGCGTTTTTTTGGCCGATTTGCAGATGCGCTTGCGATCTGCAGATATATAGACTCAATGCTTAGTAATGGGATCGGTCACATGGCTGTTTTTTATACGGATGTGCCGATGATTATATGACACAACGATTCGCAGAACCCATGTAACTGCGTTCTGCACAAATAGATGTTCTTGTATATGCGCTCAATGGGGCCGGCGGCAGCAGCTCCAACTCCATTGAGAACATATACTAAAGATTGTTCTCCTCTGCCACAGCTGTGACAGCTGTGGCAGAAAAGAACAATGTTCTCCCATTGAAGTTAATGGAGCCGGCAATACAGCCGGCTCCATTGAAAGCAATGGGCTGCCGGCAAGCGCTGTATTAATTTTCGGGGAAGGGCTTAAAATATAAGCCCTTCCCTGAAAACTATGCAAAAAAAGTGTAAAAAAAAATTTTAAAAAACATATACTCACCTTTTTGCAGCTGCCGGAGTTCAGCCGCGTCCAGTCAGCAGTTCTCCTGAATTGCTTTCTGTAGTACTCAGCTGGTGGGGATTTAAAATCCCCGCCTGCTGAATGGGCTGCCTCTGATTGGTCACAGCCTTCAGCCAATCAGAGGCAGCTCTCACTCACCCATTCATGAATTCATGAATGGGTGAATGAGTGCTGCCTCTGATTAGCTGAGCACTGTGACCAATCAGAGGCAGCTCTCAGCTATTGAATGACAGCTGGTGGTGGTGGTGGTGGGGGGGGGGGGGCAGGCTGAACTGGATGGACATTGTCTCCCTTCAGCCTAACATACTATGTTCCTAAGTGAAAAGCTTAATCAGGTTGAGGTCAAAAGACTGCCATAAGAGAATTAATTTTTTATTATTTTTCAGCCTAGTTGTAGTCTCCTTCACTTGCATTGACACCACTTTGGCCCAGATATTGAGAGTTCTCATTAACAGCTACCAAATGCAAATTCAATATCTTAACCCTTTATCTCCTTTCATCTTATCTTTTTATCTCCTATCTTTGCCTGTTCCTTGAAGGAATATGCTACAATGGACTATAAAAGTGCTTCTTGCTCATGCTTGTGAAAGTGGAAGGACTATATGAAATACTGTAATTCCTAAATGGTTAATGCAATTTTTACTTAAACTCCTTGAATTAAAGCTGAAAGTCTAAATTTCAATAACATGTTGGTGGCTTTGTTTCTAATCCATTGCAGTGGCGTACAGAGGCGAAATTGTGAATATTGTGTCACTATCCAAATACTTCAGTATTTGATATTGTGATGTTATACACCATGGCTTAAGAAGACAGAGATTTGAAAATGATGGTTAGAGTACATTGTAACACTAATAATAATGCTTCTGAGATTTAGTTTATATGATCATAAATCCCTGTGGAATATGAAAAAGAATGTAGAACTGAGCATGTTTGATCAGCTAACTGGACTACAGGTTGTAACCTCATATTTTTGTGCCACTAAGTGATGAGTGGTTATGTGAGAAACTAAAAAGATTTGATTGCTTTACATTGAGGATTTTTACTTTGTACCTCATACTTTCAATAGAGGTTAAATCTTTAATACTGAAATCCCCTTTTAAATGTATTTTGCTGCCCATGGTTTTTCTTTTGATTAAACAAATATTATTTTCATATTCCCATCAGAGACTCCATTCAGGTGTTGTTGGCATCCACCATTTGATGGATCCATTGGAGCGTCATGAGCTTCCTATATAAATAGAAACCACAAAATAGGAATGAACAGAGTTTAAAGGTTACTTTTAGGGTACATTATGAGTGTTCCTTTTGCATATATAATGTAAAATGATATCTGTGGGATCTAGAACTGTGGTTTCCGGGAGTGAAATTCTATTCCCACCGAATTCATTATGTTTTTGTAATGTTTTATACAATACACTTATGCTTTTGTATTCTCAAGCGCTCCCTGGCTTCTGATTCCCAGTGGCCTGTAGTGGCCCCACCTGACCAGTATCACCTGACCTGGCCACTAGGAACCAGAAGCCAAGAAGCACTGACATCGGGAAGCCTTCGGAGGTGGTGAGGGGGAGCGTCACATAGTATGAAATCAGCTGTAGATATGCAACTGATTTATTGTCAAAAATAAGTCAAATAGCGTGGATTTTCACTGTATTTTTGATGTGGAAATTGCCATGGAAAATTTTGCTGAGGATATTCTGCAGCGTTTCCACCATGTGTAGACATACCCTAAGTCAGCTTGAGGTATGCTGCCACATGCAGAGTGGCCTCGGTAGTAATAGTGTCCCCCACAGTGGCCTCAGTAGTAAAAGTGTCCCATACAGTGGTCTCAGTAGTAATAGTGTCCCCTACAGTGGCCTCAGTTGTAATAGTGTCACCCATAGTGGCCTCAGTAACAATAGTGACCCTCACAATAGCCTACATAACAATTGGGACCCCCACAGTGGCCTCAGTAACAATAGTGACCCCCACAGGTGCCTCAGTAGTAATAGTGTCTCCCAAAGTAGCCTCGGCAATAATAGTGTCCCCCGCAGTAGCCTCAGTAGTAATAATGTCCCCCACAGTAGCCTCAGTAGTAATAGTGTCCCCTACAGTGAGCTCAGTAGCAATAGTGACACGCATAGTGTCCCCAGTAGTAATAGTGACCCCCAGAGTGGCTTCAGTAGTATCAGTGTCCCCCGCAGTGGCCTCAGTAGTAACAGTGGCCCCCACAGTGGCCTCAGTAGTAATAGTGGCCCCTACAGTGGCCTCAGTAGTAATAGTGGCCCCCACAGTGGCCTCAGTAGTAATAGAGACCTCCACAGTGGCCTAAGTAGTAATGGTGACCCCCAACAGTAGCCCCTGTAGTAAAAGTGTCCCCCACAGTGGCCTCAGTAGTAATAGTGACCTCCACAGTGGCCTAAGTAGTAATAGTACCCCCCCCCCCACAGTGGCCTCAGTAGTAATAGTGACCTCCACAGTGGCCTAAGTAGTAATAGTACCCCCCCCCCCCACAGTGGCCTCAGTAGAAAAAGTAACCTCCACAGTGGCCTAAGTAGTAATAGTGCCCCCCCCCCCACAGTTGCCTTAGTAACAATAGTGACCCCCACAGTGGCCTCAGTAGTAAGTGTCCCCCACAGTGGCCTCAGTAACAAAAGGGACCCCCACAGAGGCCTCAGTAACAAAAGAGACCCCCACAGTGGCCTCCGTAACAATAATGACCCCACAGTGGACCTCAGTAGTAATATTAACCCCATAGTAGCCCCAGTAGTAATATTAACTCCCTCAGTAGCCCGAGTAATAACAATAGCCCCACAGTAGTCCTAGTAATAATTGTAACCCCCTCAGTAGTATTATTCCCCACAGTAGCCCCAGTAGTAATATTAACCCCTCTCAGTAGCCCAAGTAATAGTAACCCCCTCAGTAGTAATATTAACTCCCTCAGTAGTAATAATAATAACCCCACAAGTAGCCCCAGTAATAATAGCAACCCCCTCAGCAGACCCAGTAATAATATCAACCCTTTCAGTAGCCCCAGTAATATTAACCCCCTCAGTAGTAATATTATTCCCCACAGTAGCACCAGTAATAATATTAACCCCTCTCAGTAGCCCCAGTAATAATAGTAACCCCTTCAGCAGCCCCAATAATAATAATATTACCCATCTCAGTAGTAATATTATTCTCCAAAGTAGCCCCAGTAGTAATAATAACCCCTCTCAGTAGCCCCAGTAGTTATAGTCCCCCCCAACCCCGTATACATACATCCTCCTTTTGGTCAGCGCCACTCCTCCCTTGTCCTCTCCTGAAGAACTAAGGAGGAGAGGACTCAGGGGAGGAGGATCCTAGGTGCACACTGCGTGATTACTGGGGACCAGTGCACTTCAGCCGGTAATCACTACCATGCTGCCTCTGGTGAGCGTGCCATAGATTTTCCACCACTGCTCTAGGGCTATGATGAAACATTCACAGTATTGCAGGATGGAGATCTAGAAACATTCTGAGAAGCATTCAAGCCACCACCATCAGTGTTCGAACTGCTAATTTCTAAGGAATGTGCCTTCATCTTCTGGATGTTATACCATTAAGCTTTTGGAACAAGTTAATGTGAGTTTTAACTGCTACCTCTCATGATTCTCTGGACTTACTTTACTTGGGATAGGAACTACAAACTACCATCTACTCACTAGGGAGCAGAGACCACTTCAAGTGCACCTAACTATTACCACATACATTTTACTCGTGCGCAACTGAGCAGACTGGGATACAACACACTGTGACAAGTGTAGCACTTACCATTCCTCACACAGTCAACCTGATCATCCAGGTCACCACAGCACAGAACTACTTTAAAAACTGTAAAAACTACAATTGAGTTCCTTAGAATAAGATCAAAAAATAATTATATGCCTACTTCTGTATTACCTTTCCCTGATATGAACAGGTTGAAAAATGTTTCCCAATTTATTGTACATTTTAAGTTTGGATTCATTTTGAAGAAGTGGTAAAAGGACACCATGGCATCTTTTGGGTTTCGACACACATATATAATCTGAAAAAATAGAAATAATGAACATTTATTAAAATTTTGGTCCAAAGAGGTTGTCCCATCACATTCTGATATTTATATTCAGCTAATAGGATGTATGAACAGGGGCACAACACATTTATCAATTAGCTAATAAATATTAAGAAAGAATGTTATTTCCTAATCAAAAACTATTATAGATGAGCGAGCACCAAAATGCTCGGGTGCTCGTTACTCGGGACGAACTTTTCGCGATGCTCGAGGGTTCGTTTCGAGTAACGAACCCCATTGAAGTCAATGGGCGACCCGAGCATTTTTGTATTTCGCCGATGCTCGCTAAGGTTTCCTTGTGTGAAAATCTGGGCAATTCAAGAAAGTGATGGGAACGACACAGCAACGGATAGGGCAGGCGAGGGGCTACATGTTGGGCTGCATCTCAAGTTCACAGGTCCCACTATTAAGCCACAATAGCGGCAAGAGTGGGCCCCCCCCCCCTCCCAAAAACTTTTACTTCTGAAAAGCCCTCATTAGCATGGCATACCTTAGCTAAGCACCACACTACCTCCAACAAAGCACAATCACTGCCTGCATGACACTCCACTGCCACTTCTCCTGGGTTACATGCTGCCCAACCGCCCCCCCTCCCCCCCACAGCGCACACCAAAGTGTCCCTGCGCAGCCTTCAGCTGCCGTAATGCCTCACCACCCTCATGTCTATTTAGAAGTGCGTCTGCCATGAGGAGGAACCGCAGGCACACACTGCAGAGGTTGGCACGGCTAGGCAGCGACCCTCTTTAAAAGTGGCGGGGCGATAGGCCACAATGCTGTACAGAAGCAATGAGAAATAGAATCCTGTGCCACCGCCATCAGGAGCTGCACACGTGGGCATAGCAATGGGGAACCTATGTGTCACACACTATTCATTCTGTCAAGGTGTCTCTGCATGCCCCAGTCAGACTGGTAATATGTACCTTAACAGTAACCGCGTTGGTGGTAATGTGGTGGTGACTGCGGACCTAGTAGCGCGGTTTTATTTTGTTGGTTTTCGGAATGTGGCCAGGATTAAGTGGGCCGTGGCGGGGGGATGGTGGGGGGTCTCTCTTGTAGTGTCGGTAAAGGTGAAATTCTTGGACTGCCACCAGACGAACCAATGCAAAGGCATTTGCCAAGAATGTTTGTTTTCCCTGTTGGAGGAGGAGGGGGATGTTTTTGAGGCACTACGTGTCCTCTACACGTGTCCGTGGTTATATGCACCTTTACAGTAACCGCGTTGGTGGTAATGTGGTGGTGACTGCGGACCTAGTAGCGCGGTTTTATTTTGTTGGTTTTCGGAATGTGGCCAGGATTAAGTGGGCCGTGGCGGGGGGATGGTGGGGGGTCTCTCTTGTAGTGTCGGTAAAGGTGAAATTCTTGGACTGCCACCAGACGAACCAATGCAAAGGCATTTGCCAAGAATGTTTGTTTTCCCTGTTGGAGGAGGAGGGGGATGTTTTTGAGGCACTACGTGTCCTCTACACGTGTCCGTGGTTATATGCACCTTTACAGTAACCGCGTTGGTGGTAATGTGCTGGTGACTGCGGACCTAGTAGCGCGGTTTTATTTTGTTGGTTTTCGGAATGTGGCCAGGATTAAGTGGGCCGTGGCGGGGGGATGGTGGGGGGTCTCTCTTGTAGTGTCGGTAAAGGTGAAATTCTTGGACTGCCACCAGACGAACCAATGCAAAGGCATTTGCCAAGAATGTTTGTTTTCCCTGTTGGAGGAGGAGGGGGATGTTTTTGAGGCACTACGTGTCCTCTACACGTGTCCGTGGTTATATGCACCTTTACAGTAACCGCATTGGTGGTAATGTGGTGGTGACTGCGGACCTAGTAGCGCGGTTTTATTTTGTTGGTTTTCGGAATGTGGCCAGGATTAAGTGGGCCGTGGCGGGGGGATGGTGGGGGGTCTCTCTTGTAGTGTCGGTAAAGGTGAAATTCTTGGACTGCCACCAGACGAACCAATGCAAAGGCATTTGCCAAGAATGTTTGTTTTCCCTGTTGGAGGAGGAGGGGGATGTTTTTGAGGCACTACGTGTCCTCTACACGTGTCCGTGGTTATATGCACCTTTACAGTAACCGCGTTGGTGGGAAATGGCCTCGCCGCCATCATGTCTTTGGGAAGCCTCTGTTTCCACACCTCAGAGACATACCATTAGCAGCGGTATAGGCAGAGCCCAGAATTCGTAACATTTCAGCCGTAGCATTAGGACAGGCCCCACTAACATATCACTAGCAGCATTATAGCGGGAGCGCAGTCTTCGTTCCATGTCAGCAATAGTAGCACTCAAGACAGGCCCCACTAACATATCGCTAGCAGCATTATAGCGGGAGCGCAGTCTTCGTTCCATGTCAGCAATAGTAGCACTCAAGACAGGCCCCAGTAACAATTCCGAAGCAGCAGTATAGTGGGAGCGCAGTCTTCGTTCCATTTCAGTAGCTGCAGCATAGCAAAGGCCCAAGTTACATTTATGTAGCTAAAGTGTAGGCCAACCCCACACACACTTCTGTACCATGAGTGCAGGTGAAGAACATACAAATTGCTATGATTACACTGTAGGTGAGGGCCCTAAAAAATTGGTGTACCAACAGTAGTAATGTACCTCAGTAAAAATTGGCCATGCCCAACCAAGATGGCAGGTGAAACCCATTAATCGCTTTGGTTAATGTGGCTTAAGTGGTAACTAGGCCTGGAGGCAGCCCAGTTGAACGAAAAATTGGTTCAAGTTAAAGTTTCAACGCTTTTAAGAGCATTGAAACATCTAAAAATTGTTTTGAAAAATTAGATGAGTGAGCCTTGTGGCCCTAAGAAAAATTGCCCGTTCAGCGTGATTACCTGAGGTTTCAGGAGGAGGAGCAGGAGGAGGAGGAGGAATATTAGACACAGATTGATGAAGCAGAAATGTCCCCGTTTTGGATGGTGAGAGAGAACGTAGCTTCCATCCGCGGGCGCATAATACGTATTGCTTACGTATCGCTGCTGTCCGCTGGTGGAGAAGAGAAGTCTGGGGAAATCCAGGCTTTGTTCATCTTGATGAGTGTTAGCCTGTCGGCACTGTCGGTTGACAGGCGGGTACGCTTATCTGTGATGATTCCCCCAGCCGCACTAAACACCCTCTCCGCCAAGACGCTAGCCGCAGGACAAGCAAGCACCTCCAGGGCATACAGCGCTAGTTCAGGCCACGTGTCCAGCTTCGACACCCAGTAGTTGTAGGGGGCAGAGGCGTCACCGAGGATGGTTGTGCGATCCGCTACGTACTCCCTCACCATCCTTTTACAGTGCTCCCGCCGACTCAGCCTTGACTGGGGAGCGGTGACACAGTCTTGCTGGGGAGCCATAAAGCTGGCCAGGCCCTTAAAGACTGTTGCACTGTCTGGGCTGTACATGCTGCTCGATCTACGCACCTCCCCTGCTACCTGGCCCTCGGAACTGCGCCTTCTGCCACTACCGCTGTCGGATGGGAATTTTACCATCAGCTTGTCCGCCAGGGTCCTGTGGTATAGCAACACTCTCGAACCCCTTTCCACTTCGGGAATGAGACTGGGAAGGTTCTCCTTATAGCGTGGGTCGAGCAGTGTGTACACCCAGTAATCCGTAGTGGCCAGAATGCGTTGAATGCGAGGGTCACGAGAAAGGCATCCTAACATGAAGTCAGCCATGTGTGCCAGGGTACCTGTACGCAACACATGGCTGTCCGCACTAGGAAGATCACTTTCAGGATCCTCCTCCTCCTCCTCCTCCTCCTCAGGCCATACACGCTGAAATGATGACAGCCCAGCAGCATGTGTACCGTCAGCAGTGGGCCAAGCTGTCTCTTCCCCCTCCTCCTCATCCTCCTCATCCTCCTCCTCCTCCTCCTGAACGCGCTGAGATATAGACAGGAGGGTGCTCTGACTATCCAGCGACATACTGTCTTCCCCCGGCTCTGTTTCCGAGCGCAAAGCGGCTGCCTTTATGGTTTGCAGGGAACTTCTCAAGATGCATAGCAGAGGAATGGTGACGCTAATGATTGCAGCATCGCCGCTCACCACCTGGGTAGACTGATCAAAGTTTCGAAGGACCTGGCAGATGTCTGCCAACCAGGGCCACTCTTCTGAAAAGAATTGAGGAGGCTGACTCCCACTACGCCGCCCATGTTGGAGTTGGTATTCCACTATAGCTCTACGCTGCTCATAGAGCCTAGCCAACATGTGGAGCGTAGAGTTCCACCGTGTGGGCACGTTGCACAGCAGTCGGTGCACTGGCAGATTAAAGCGATGTTGCAGGGTGCGCAGGGTGGCAGCGTCCGTGTGGGACTTGCGGAAATGTGCGCAGAGCCGGCGCACCTTTACGAGCAGGTCTGACAAGCGTGGGTAGCTTTTCAGAAAGCGCTGAACCACCAAATTAAAGACGTGGGCCAGGCATGGCACGTGCGTGAGGCTGCCGAGCTGCAGAGCCGCCACCAGGTTACGGCCGTTGTCACACACGACCATGCCCGGTTGGAGGCTCAGCGGCGCAAGCCAACGGTCCGTCTGCTCTGTCAGACCCTGCAGCAATTCGTGGGCCGTGTGCCTCCTATCTCCTAAGCTTAGTAGTTTCAGCACGGCCTGCTGACGCTTGCCCACCGCTGTGCTGCCACGCCGCACGACACCGACTGCTGGCGACGTCCTGCTGCTGCTGACACATCTAGATTGCGAGACAGAGGTTGAGGAGGAGGAGGAGGGTGCTTTAGTGGAAGAAGCATACACCGCCGCAGATACCACCACCGAGCTGGGGCCCGCAATTCTGGGGGTGGGTAGGACGTGAGCCGTCTCAGGCTCTGACTCTTCCCAGCCTCCACTAAATTCACCCAATGTGCCGTCAGGGAGATGTAGTGGCCCTGCCCACCTGTGCTTCTCCACGTGTCCGTAGTTAAGTGGACCTTGCCACTAACCGCATTGGTGAGGGCGCGTACAATGTTGGGGGAGACGTGGTCGTGCAGGGCTGGGACGGCACATCGGGAAAAGTAGTGGCGACTGGGAACTGAGTAGCGCGGGGCCGCCGCCGCCATCATAGCTTTGAAGGACTCCGTTTCCACAACCCTATACGGCAGCATCTCAAGGCTGATAAATTTGGCTATGTGGACGGTTAACGATTGAGCGTGCGGGTGCGTGGTGGCGTACTTGCGCTTGCGCTCCAACACTTGCGCTAGCGACGGCTGGACTGTGCGGTGCGAGACATTGCTGGATGGGGCCGAGGACAGCGGAGGTGAGGGTGTGGGTGCAGGCCATGAGACGGTTGTGCCTGTGTCCTGAGAGGAAGGTTGGATCTCAGTGGCAGGTTGAGGCACAGGGGGAGAGGCAGCGGTGCAAACCGGAGGCGGTGAACGGCCTTCGTCCCACCTTGTGGGGTGCTTGGCCATCATATGTCTGCGCATGCTGGTGGTGGTGAGGCTGTTGGTGGTGGCTCCCCGGCTGATCTTGGCGCGACAAAGGTTGCACACCACTGTTCGTCGGTCGTCAGGCGTCTCTGTGAAAAACTGCCAGACCTTAGAGCACCTCGGCCTCTGCAGGGTGGCATGGCGCGAGGGTGTGCTTTGGGAAACACTTGGTGGGTTATTCGGTCTGGCCCTGCCTCTACCCCTGGCCACCGCACTGCCTCTTGCAACCTGCCCTGCTGATGCCCTTGCCTCCCCCTCTGAAGACCTGTCCTGAGTAGGCGTTGCACACCAGGTGGGGTCAGTCACCTCATCGTCCTGCTGCTCTTCCTCCGAATCCTCTGTGCGCTGCTCCCTTGGACTTACTGCCCTTACTACTACCTCACTGCAAGACAACTGTGTCTCATCGTCATTGTCCTCCTCACCCACAGAAAGTTCTTGAGACAGTTGGCGGAAGTCCCCAGCCTCTTCCCCCGGACCCCGGGAACTTTCGAATGGTTGGGCATCAGTGACGATAAACTCCTCTGGTGGGAGAGGAACCACTGCTGCCCAATCTGAGCAGGGGCCCGAGAACAGTTCCTGGGAGTGTTCCCGCTCCTGAGCAGGTGTCATTGTAGTGGAGTGAGGAGGCTGGGAGGAAGGAGGAGCAGCAGACAGAGGATTCGGATTTGCAGCAGTGGACGGCGCAGAACTGTGGCTGGACGATAGGTTGCTCAAAGCACTTTCTGCCATCCAGGACAGGACCTGCTCACACTGCTCATTTTCTAATAAAGGTCTCCCGCGTGGACCCATTAATTGGGCGATGAATGTGGGGACGCCAGAAACGTGCCTCTCTCCTAATCGCGCAGCAGTCAGCTGCGACACACCTGGATCAGGAGCTCGGCCTGTGCCCACACCCTCACTTGGGCCTACGCGTCCTCGGCCACGTCCACGTCCTCTAGGCTTACCCCTACCCCTCAGCATGCTGTATTACCAGTGATTTGATTTCCCAGGCAGGAAATAAATTGGCGCAAGCCTGCAGGCCAAATATAATGTTTTCGCTTTTTTGCAAAGGGAAGACCCCACTGCGTGTATTCAATGAAAAACAAGAAGTTTAATATCTGTGGTGTGGCCCTCAAAAAGTGTCACACAAATATAGTGTAGCAGAGTTATTAACTCTAGCAGAGCAGGTATTTGCCAGTCAGGAAAGACAATGGCGCTAGGCTGCAGTAAAGCGTAGCTGGTTGCGTCTGATTTTTGTACGTTGTACACGCAGCACACACGTACACGCAGACCTTAGGACTGACACAGGCAGGCCAAATATAATTTCTTTTCCTTTTTAGCTTAGGGAAGCACCCACTGCGTATATTCAATGAACAAGAAGTTTAATATCTGTGGTGTGGCCCTCAAAAAGTGTCACACAAGTATAGTGTAGCAGAGTTATTAACTCTAGCAGAGCAGGTATTTGCCAGTCAGGAAAGACAATGGCGCTAGGCTGCAGTAAAGCGTAGCTGGTTGCGTCTGATTTTTTATACGTTGTACATGCAGCACACACGTACACGCAGACCTTAGGACTGACACAGGCAGGCCAAATATAATTTCTTTTCCTTTTTAGCTTAGGGAAGCACCCACTGCGTATATTCAATGAACAAGAAGTTTAATATCTGTGGTGTGGCCCTCAAAAAGTGTCACACAAGTATAGTGTAGCAGAGTTATTAACTCTAGCAGAGCAGGTATTTGCCAGTCAGGAAAGACAATGGCGCTAGGCTGCAGTAAAGCGTAGCTGGTTGCGTCTGATTTTTGTACGTTGTACACGCAGCACACACGTACACGCAGACCTTAGGACTGACACAGGCTGGCCAAATATAATTTTTTTCCTTTTTAGCAAAGGGAAGACCCCACTGCGTGTATTCAATGAATAATGTATGTCTTCTGGCCCTGCCTACACAATTCTATCCCTGTAGTATTAATGCCGGGTGCAATGCTCTGCACAGCCGGTTTTGAGGGAAAAAAAAAATATGCAACACTGCTAACAGCAGCCTGGACAGTACTGCACACGGATAGATGTGGCCCTAGAAAGGACCGTTGGGGTTCTTGAAGCCTACACTAACTCCTAACACTTTCCCTGCCTAACCCCCACTTCTGTCCCTATTGCTGGGCGCAATGCTCTGCAGATCCAATTTTGGACAAAAAAAAAAAATAAATACTGTGCTAACACAGTACTGCACACTAGTAGATGTGGCCCTGAGAAGGGCCGTTGGGGTTCTTGAAGCCTACACTGACTCCTAACGCTCTCCCTACAGCAGCACTTTTCCTCAGCTAAGTCACAAGGCATGTGTGGCGAGCCGCGGGAGGGGCCGATTTTTATACTCGGGTGGCATCTGATCGCCCCAGCCACTCACAGCAGGGGGGTGGTATAGGGCTTGAACGTCACAGGGGGAAGTTGTAATGCCTTCCCTGTCTTTCAATTGGCCAGAAAAGCGCGCTAACGTCTCAGAGAGGAAACTGAAAGTAACCAGAACATCTCGTGGTACTCGTTACGAGTAACGAGCATCCCGAACACCCTAATATTCGCACGAATATCAAGCTCGGACGAGTACGTTCGCTCATCTCTAATATCTACATGTTCCTCATTAACAATGCGTCGTACTCTCAAGAACTGACTCCAGGGTAGCGATTTGAGCATGTTTTTAGGATAACAACTGTTGCAGGAGATTGTTGACAATGCAGGAGATTGTTTTTATCGATGGGTTTGCGGAAGATATCCGTCTTCAGGTACTTTCTTTTTTGATGAGAACATCCAGGAATTGTATTCTCACCCCAGAAAAATTGAGGGTAGTTGTCATCAATGTATCACCACCATTTTGCCACCCTGGGCCAGAAATGAGATACATATATATATATATATATATATATATATATTTTCTCTCAACAAGGTCCATATATATATATATATATATATATATATATATATATATATATATTTGTATAGGTAGGTGCTATGTTCGATCCCATTGCGGTCCCTTGCTTTCGTTCATAGAAAATGCTGTATCTTCAAAAAGAAAGAAATTGTGTCGTAGTATGAATTCATGTAATGTCATGAAGAATGTTATGCGCTTATTATACCATTGTGAGCTCACTAGTCTATCATTGACTGCTTCTTAGCCCCTTGTGTGGTATTAATATAGAGCGAAACCAGGACTAAAGGCCCATTTAGACACAACGATTATCGCTCAAAATTCACTCAAAAGCCGTCTGACATCAGACCATGATCTTTGTCTTTCAGAATGCTGAAAGAAAATGATCAGCCTTATCAGGAATTCACAGCCGGATACAGCTGATACTATTGTTTCATCTGTATCCCGCTCCCTGATCACAGGTGCAATATGAAGAACACAGCGCACAGCTGTATAGCAGCTAAGCGCTCTGTGAACAGTCAGGATATGAAGAACACAGCTTGTCTTCTGCATCCCCTGCTCAGAGCGCAAGGAGATTGCTAAACGTTTGAGCGATCCCCTTGAGCTTAGAAGCACACAACGATTATTGCTCAAAAGTCACTTGAGCCATATCTATCACTATCAATATTTCAGAGATATTCCCCTTCAAGTGGCAAAATGAAGATGTCCAATACTTGGGGGTGTCTGTCCCTACAGGCCACAATAAATTATTCTCATTGAATTATCAGACCCTCTTTGAGAGAACACTAGATGACCTTTCTTCATGCCACAAGAGACCTCTCATGGTTTTGGCAGATAGACAACCTTAAAATAGATGTGTTACCCAAAGTTTCATACATTTTATACCTTTTCTAGGCGGTTCCTATCATGCCACCTACTGCCTTTTTAGTGAGATATGGCTCTGATTAAATTTATGTGGGGACACATGAGACCCTGCCTGCGAGTCTACACCCTTTTGCGCTCCAAAACAAGTGGTGGCGCCGGTCTACCAAACCTTAGACTATACCAGGGAGCAATGGTCCTAACACATTTCTTGGACTGACACTTCCACTCTGCTCATAAAAATGTGTGGTGTTGGAGAAGGCTGTCTGCTCCATCCCCCTAAAATTCCTCCCCTGGAAACTTCCTTTTAAAAGAGTCGCTCAGGTTATGGGATACAAAGACGCAGAAATAGATCTTATGAAGAGTAGACAACCCCTTTACACGTCTATTTTCTAACCTAGCATTCCCACCGGGCGAGACCTGGGAACGCGTTAGGGGATGGGAGGCAAGATAGGATCAAAAAGTTCACCACATCCTTAATGGTTCTTCAAAACTGTCGTTCCAGGAACTAAAAAATAGATTCAGCAGATGTAATCTTTCCTGGCTGGAAATCTACCAACAGCATTCTTTCCTTGCTACACAAAGTGACAGAAGTACTTTTGCATCCTCCCCCAAACCCTTTCAGACTCTGTTTACCCAAGAGTCAGTCTCCTCTGAGACATACAATAGCCCTGATAAATGGCCTATTGATTCAAGAGACCTTCACGGCAGAACTCAGTTTCAAATAGGCCTGGGAGCAGGATCTGGGTGACACAATCTTGCAGAATGACTGGCAGAAGGCATTTATCTTCACACACAAACTATTCATGCCTTGTGCTGTGCAAGAAAAAAAGTTACAAAATATTGACTAGGTGGTATAGATATCCAAGTTGCCTACATACTATTTTCCCTTCTGTACCTGAGGTATGTTGGCGCTGCATAACTGGTAGGGGCACTGTGACGCATGTACGGTGGAGTTGCAACCTGTTGCAGCTCTTTTGGGACAAAGTATTCTCTACATAAAACCAATTTAGCCAAGTAAAAGATAGACAGTACCCCCTGGTGGCCCTTTTTTGCATATTGCCTGGATCGATTAGTATACAGAAGAAGGGATTACTTCGATTTTGCCTGGCAGCAGCTAGAACTGTTAACCCACGCCCTTGGTGAAGCACCGTTTTTCCCTCAATGTCAGAATGGCAACAGGAATTTTCCTACATATGCCATATGGAGGAACTGTGCACAGAACACTCCAAAGAAACTGTTACATCTCTGTTGGTGTGGCAACCATGGATTAACTTTGAATCATCACCAGAGTTCCACAACCTATTCTCTTAAAACTCACATAATACTTACGGTCATAAAGCATCCTTTGCTACATGACAGAAGTTTCTATTTGAACACCCTGCCTCGCCCTCCCCTATCTTAAAGATCTGACTGCTTTAATTAAACTGCCACCATGTCTTTGTCTAATTCATTTTGTGCATCAATTAGACTGTTGTGCGCTGAAGAAAATACCTCCATTTTGGCTTCCAGGTGGGCAGTTCTGTTGTCATGTTCACCTAGGACATGTTGGAACCGTAACCCACAGGTATAGTACATAAACACACAAACTGCATCAAAACAATGATAAACTAAAAAATAGGAACACTTTCCCTATCGAAATAACTTCAGGTATGGGGACCTGCCTACATGCAGGTAATACGCTCTGACAAGCATGTACCTGACCTCGTACCTTGGTCCTTAGTTAACCCTACGTGGGACAGGGGTATAACATAAGAAACACAAAAGAAAGGAATCACAAACTTAGCTTTGAGATGTAGCAGGTGAATGATAGGTCCAGGACCAAGCTTTAACTGAGACCACAGTCAGAGCTAGACTGAAGATTCAATGGCAATTCAGTCCAGCATCAGCCAGACTAAATAGCCATGACAATTACCCACAGGTGCAGCTAAGCATGTCAACCTAATACCACACCCACCAGGGCCAGAAAATGGAGAACCACCTGTAAAACCTGCACCAGATTATGAGCTTGGCGGCAATCCCAGAACCACCGCAACATCTGTCACCTATATCTTTTATCTCTTTAGATAAAATACAGTTTGAAAATCTTTTTGAATTGATTTTCTCAATTCTGATGATAAAGATCTTATCACTTGTTCAGTAATATTATTATCACTTTGTATTAGAGAAGAAGGTGCCTACCTGCTTTTGGGGGAATAGGTGATCTATATTTTAGTACTTTTGTTCTTGTTTCTTTGTCAGTGTTAGGGTTGCAGTTTGTCAAAATACTAACGACCACCAGTCCGTGAGTTACATGTGATGATGTCACCATCATGTGATCAGTCAATGGGCCCCTGAGCTCCGCCCCTGATCAAATGATGGGACCTATCATTTGGGACCATACCTTTCACTATATTATATTAGTATGTAGCGCCATCAGAAACACTGGTACTATAATTTCCTAATAATAGTCTTTTCAGATAGGAGAGTTATTAAACTTTGCATCATTCGCATCTGTGCAGCATATTTAAGGGCCAGCACCACTTTGAGAAAGTCCTGCATAAGCATAGAAGGTAATTCATTTAACGTGTTCTGCTTTTCTTGATTTTGCCTTTGCTGCAGTATATTATCTTTATCCAAGCTAAGTGTTAGAAATTAGTTTAATTTTTACACCAGATGCTATAAGCTGTAAAAAGCAAAAAAGCTGGGATGTGTAAAAGATGGGTGTGTAAAATGAAAATGTAAAGAAAAAAATAATGCAATGATTTGGAAATCTTATATAACCATACTTTATTCACATTAGAACATAGGACACAAATTAGAAGTTCAAAATGAGATATTTTTCGATTTCATTAAAAAAATTAACTCATTTAGAAAATGATGTCAGCAGCACATCTCACAAACGTTGGGTCAGGGCAATGTCTACCATTGTGTAGCATCTCCTCTTCTTTTTACAGCAGTCTGCAAACCTCTGGGAAGTGAGAGGACCGATTGCTGGAGTTTTGAGAGAGAAATGCTATCCCCTTCTTGTCTAATGTAGGGTTCTAGCTGCTTAACAGTCCTTGGTTTCTGTCCCTATCCAGCATTTCTATCAGAAAAAATAACGCTGCTGACTATGCTATTCTATCTGGCAAAACAAATGGAATCAAATGGAAGTCTTGTGAAATAGCGACTAAAACATGCACCTTTAGTCTCTGTGTAACTAATGAAAGCCTTGGGACAAAATGACTGGACCCACACTGAAACGCAGTGTGAACCCAATTTAAACTGCATATAACAGTAAGGGCTCACTAACACAGGTCTAAATACAGAGTGTATGGAACCCATTGATTTCAATGGATGCTTATACATCAACATTTTTCCTGTGATTTTTGGTCACAGTATTTCCTATTTTGGTGCATATTACACACCAAAATTAAGGCTTGCATAAATGTGCATGAAATCTGTTTTCAGTATATCTACACAATAAATGAATGCCCTGGCATTTTTTTTATGTGTGTAAAAAAACGCAGATTGGCCAAAATATGCAGAGAACTGAAAAACACACCTAAGGGTACAATCCAATGTATCAGTTGAAAACCATGCGGTTACACAGATGCAAGTCTGCACACTTTTCACATTGACTGTTTAACATGTTAATTGTTTGTTCATTGATAATGGCCATGCAAGTTTGTGGGTAAACCTACAAAATTATGCAGCAATTTGGTCAGCAATCAGTTAGGGTTGAACCAAAATGAACTTTTATCACCTATTCATGGGATGGGTGATAAAAGTCTGATCATTGGGGGTATCATCGCTGAAACCCCATCGATCCAGAGGGACTCCCATGACCCCCTCTTCTGCTCACTGCTGGCTTGTTGCACCCACATGTAGTGATGTGAAGATTGAATGGAACGGTGGTCGCACATACGCAGTGCCACTCAATAGAGTTGGTGGAAATAGATGTGTACAAGTGCTCAGTTATCTGCAACAGTTCCATTGAAAATAAATTGAGCTGCACTGTACATGCTTGACTTCTGCTCCATTCAATCTCTTCGTTAGTGCAGTGGGTGCATGAGCACGTAGTGAGGAAGAGAGGGTAACAAGGGATCATTGGAGTCTTAACGGTGAGACCCCCACTGATGATAGGTGATAAAAGTCAATTGTTGTACAATCCCTTTAAGGGTGCTTCACATAAGCAGAATTATCCTGCAATCTGCACTGCAACATGCAGTAAATTCTGCACATCTGATTAGATGATGTTTTCTCACTGCTTAGGGATGCCATTTTTGCAGTCTTTTGCTCACAGGAGTTGATTCTTGCCTTTATGATCAAACCTTGGACCTCCTGAGCTCCAGTTTCTCTCCCCACTGAGCTATCCAGCTTGCTGGACAAGCTCCTCTGCTGATCCTAGCATCGTCTTTGCTCCTGATAAATTCACTTCCTGTCTCCCTGTTCTCGCCCCGTCCTACTCCTAATCAAGCTCACTATAAAAGCCTGACCCTGCCACTGCTCCAGTGCGAGATTATTCTGCTCTACAGCTTGACTAACCAGCTCCCTTTCTGCTTGTTGCTCTGCTATTGTGACAAGACCTTCTGATATCAACTTCTGGCTGACTATGTTACCCACCTCATGCCCTTGTGCTGCAAACCAAGACTTCTGTTGCTAACCTCTGGCTTTCCACCTGACTACGCTACCTGACTCATCCCTTTGTGCTGTAAACCGAGACTACTGTTGCTGACTCCTGGCTCTTCCCTGACTACTCTCCAGACCTTTGGCTGCAACACCTGAGGCTCCTATCCAGAGTTAGTAAGACACTTACACTTTATGTTTCAGTTTCTTTCTGTTTCTCTAAGGGTGTATACACACGGACAAGACATTTTTCTTAAAAAATGTATTGCATCTATGTACTTGTGATTTTCACATGAGTGAAAAAAAATTGCAAGTGTTTTCATTAGTTTCAGTGGTAAAAATCACATCCTACTTGCATGCAAATAGTGTGACATGCTTATGTTATGGTATTTTTTTGGAAGATTCTGTTAACAAAATAATGGATAATTCTCTCTAAGGAATCGCCCAAAAATAGGACATGCAGTAATTTTTCACTCTCACAGCATTGCTGCGTGCTGCGAGAGAAAAATCGTTTATGTGAATAAACACATTGAAATCAATGTGTTATTTGCACGGGCGAGTTCTGTCCATATGGCTATTGGGCGGAACTCGAGAGCAAAAATCACTCGTGTGAATACACTCTTAGACAGCAACAGCCTTTGCACTGGTCGTCTGCTGTTATTTGGAGTTGGTAGTTGGAGCACAGCATTGTAATTGGCAGCAATTTTTCTGCGGGTCAGTTTCAGACTGACGTAGGCGAAACTACACTCACTGGCACGGAGCTTAATTGTGCCTGAAAAAGGGGGAATTTCTTCCCGTTCACCAGCTCTTCAAACTCTGTGCCAGTGCGTAGGACTTTGAAAATAACTGCCGGACGTCAGGTGCGGCCCGATCTTTTCCAGACATAGTATTCACTTGGTCCTAGCTTTTCTTGTCTGTATAATTAATGGCCGAGAAAAGAGGTAGTGAAAACAAAACCACTGAAATCCATTGAAATCAGTGGTTTTGTTTTGTCCCGCATAATGGGAGAAAACCACGTTCATCTGAATCCGCCCTGACTGTATCTGAGCCTTTCTGTCAACAAATTCTTTACATTCAATGGGACCCCTTTCACTGGATGTGTTTCCTGGATTACACTATTCCCAGAATACTCTCAACACCGCTGCAGAAGAAAACCACACAAAGTTGTCAGTTTTCAAAATACTCACTCTAGTTAGGCCGGCTTCACATAAGCCTATTTAAGTGCCCATATGCTTCTTTGCACACGTGCAAATTTTATTATGTTTCTTGCATATTTGTGCGGGCAAAAAACACGCAAACACGTTCCCACAGATTCTGATAAGCAATTAAGTTTAATTAGTTTAATGTGCTATTTTCGTGCTGCATATTTTTTTGCGTGAACGAAATGTGTATGCAAAAGAAGCTCATATAAACCAACCCATTGATATCAATAGCTTCTATTCATTGTATATCATGCCCGTGTGAATAAGCCCTTAGTCTAGCTTATTTGACCTCAGGTTGCTCTATTTTTCAATTCTACTGTGGATTCACACTGAAAATAAACCCTAAAAATTTGCTCCCTTGATTTTGTGTTTCTTTCCAGAATAGGCCTTTTTCACATGAGCGACACTCTTTCATGCAGGACGCATTGCCGTGATCTAATATCAAAAGAAATTAGCGTTTTCACGTCCATTCACACGGTCGCATCGGCGGTCGGCATAATGGCTCTATTAAGCTTAAATAGCTAAATAGATCCAGCTGTCTTCTTCAACTAGCTCCGGAGCGGATAAACACCCTCCTCCTCCCTTTTATTCAGCTCCATAGATCATGGTCTATTTTTTGAAGCTGCCACGAAAAACCGCAGATGAAAATCACGATTTGGCGATTTTCAGTTGCATTTTTTTCTCACTGCTAAAAATCGCCCATGTAAATGAGTGTATTGGAATCCAATGCTTTATATGGTTACGATTTTCCGGCAACGTTTTCTCACTGCAAGAAAACACTCGGCTAAATGAGGCCTAACAAGGAGGCTCCAAGTGTGAAAGGGCAGGTGTCCTAATAAAGTGGCCATTTAGTGTATATCATGTGGTAAACTCTGAAGCTCTGTCAATTGGTGGCAACAAGTGCAGCACCAACCGCTTAAAGAGATATTAAGAAATTGAGAAGCACGGAATTTGGATCAATTTAGAATAAACGCACAACATGATGTTTGAGGATGACCATTTACTTTAGGCTTATTATGAAGATAACAGAACTCTAGGATGCATCTTCTTCTTTAAGGTCCCACAAAACTTTGATTGGCAGATCTCCCATCTTCTCTTTGTAGACTTTATCAAACATCTCGTTTTGTGCCACCGTCATCATATTTTTCCAATCACCAACAATCCCTGGTAAAGAGTATAAATAAGCTGAGACAGTGGATTTCTATAACAGTATAGTTAAGAAAATCAGATTAAAGTCCACATCCTTACCAGCATATTAAGAAACAGATTCCAGTGACATTTTTAGCATGTGCACTTACAGCCATTACATTTTCCTTCAATAGATGTAATGAACCCTAAGGTCGGTCTCACGCCATCGGATTTGTATTGCAGATTCTGCAATCGGCATCCACGTAGACTTTCCGCGGCAAAACGCAGGCACTGAAAGGCATGTAGTTTCAATTTTTCCTCCACACTCGCGGATGCAAACTGCATATTCTGCGAATGGAAGAAAAATTGAAGCCTGCTCTATTTTGCTGTTGGATCCGTGCACACCACCTCTATTGACCTCAATGGAAGCATACGAGCCACAGCCAATACGCAATTAACATTGCGTATGCACTGTGAGTACCTGCAACATCGCTAAGTGGCGGCGTGGGAAATACAAACAATAAACCCTGTACTGCGTATGACCGCTGCGAGCCTCTGTGGTCATGTACAATACAATTAATTGCCGAATGTAGGGTTACCAGTCGGACTCACAGTCTGCTGTGGGTCTCCCGCATGCATAATCTAACCGGGTTGTGCGAGCCCGGCCTAACACAGATATCCAGGGAAACTGATAGACACTCAACACACAGCAAGGAGGGCATTCCCAGGAAATATGTATGCATACTTCTATGCAATTAGTCTATGACGAAGCATTTGGAAGTATTTCCCTTTAATATTGTTTAAATGCATTTTACACAATCCAGCAACTTTCTATTAGTGCTCCACATTCACACTTGCTGCAGTGACTGCTGTCAATGTTGTATTTTTCCCACCAAGCCTGTCTGTCATAGAGATGAGTAAGGCCACAATCTCAGGGACAACTTGTATCAAACGGCACATGGAGACAAATCTGTGTGTTGACCGATCTCCACGGACAGTGGACATTGCATGCCCTATTCTCATCCATTATGTGGACCAGAATAGGACATGCTATGATTTTTATGAAAAGCCTAAGAGGAAACAATTAGTCCATGCACTGTTCATGAAACAAACGGACAGTACACATACGAGAAATACAGCCATCTGAATGCTACCTTAGGGTACATGCACACGACCTTTTTTCTGTCTGATCGAATAATCAGTCTGAAAATCTGTCGGAAACAGCACCCATTAATTTGAATGGGTGTATGCACTCAGGCTTTTTTTTAATCAGATGAATAGTTTGAGTTAAAAAATCTTCCACTTGCCCTATTCTTGTCTGATTTTTGAACGAGAGTAGCACATGGCGATGTGCAGTCCCCCGCACTTCAGAGAGCATACAGATGGAATCTCTACAGAAGTTCTTATTCATCCATGTGCAAGTAGCCTGAATAAAAATATGTAGGCTAAATAAAAAATTGTACTTGAGATTCCCATGCATAACTCAGATTGGTCAGCACTTGGACATCTCGTCCCTGTGTTGCTCAATGTGCGGGAGATCACACTTTTCTCATCTGAAAATCGTACAAAAATTGGCCATACTGTCATGTTTTTACTTCATCCGAGTTAAAAATATCCCTTGTGCATACACCCAATCAAAGTAATGGGTACTATTTCAGTCCAATTTTCTGGTCCAAAAATTGAAAGGAAAAAAAGACTACACTCTCCATTGATGTTTCAAAACATAGAGCACTTTGATGTGTTGCAATGTTTAAATCTTGGCAGCCCAACAGTGATTGCCGCTCCAGGAAGATAATTTGCATATTCCCCGTATTCCCTGTGCATTCTAGAAAGAGTGAAGAGTCACTTTGAGCTGGATGATTGCTGGATCTAGCCATGTCTAGCTGCTCAGAGCACATCTCCAGAACAGAGATTGGAACTTTGGGAAGACAATTTGCATATTCCCAATGCATTATAGGAAGAGAGAAGAGTCACTGTGTGCTGCAAGATTGCTGGATTCAGCTGGGTCTAGCTGCTCAGAGGACATGGCCAAAACAGAGATTGGAGCTCTGGGTAGATAATTTGCATATTCCCATTGCATTCTGGGTAGAGTCAAGAGTCACTGTAAGCTGGAACTTGGTAGCATGTCGTAGGCTATATATTATCACTAGAATTCTTGACTTTTAGAAGTTTGGGCATGGACAACAACTTACAACATGGAGGGGGTGAGTAGCCATATGGTGAGCTGTAATGTATTCTATATGTTTACAAACTTACCAGAGGAAAAGCCAAATGTCAGCTGTCGGAAATGCAAGCTTTTTCTATGCTGGAGGAAAATGTGTAAAGTCTTTAGGAGAGAACAGCTACATTGAAACTCATCAAGGAAGATAAGGATTTCCTTAACTGGGCATAAATGACTCTTCTGAATATTGAAGAAAAAAATCTAGTGTATCTCCAAAAGAAGAGGAATGGAAGCATGTGACCCAAAGAAGCAGGAGGATCAGGAGACTGTCAGCACCATTCAAGAACAGGTAACAGGCTCTCATGCAGGAGAACAACGAAGAGGTACATCAAGAAATTACTTTTTTTCCCCAACAAAGTCTAGTAGGTCTTTTAAGCAGTAAGAATCATATTGGATGGAGTGTTGTTGTGAAGAAAAGGAGACTGCTGGTTGTGGGTGACTCCC
Source organism: Eleutherodactylus coqui (assembly GCF_035609145.1). Classification (NCBI taxonomy): domain Eukaryota; kingdom Metazoa; phylum Chordata; class Amphibia; order Anura; family Eleutherodactylidae; genus Eleutherodactylus; species Eleutherodactylus coqui. Next base: position 236,364,811 of record NC_089837.1, on the reverse strand, counting down.
AATTGAGAGGAACAGAGACCGCTGTCTGCAGACCTGACATAACCTCTGTGTGCTGTCTTCCAGGTGCACAAATCACAGATGTGTCTGATAGGCTATCAAGCTTCCACATTTCTACAAACAACTCCCTAATCCATGTAGGGACAAATGACACAGCAAAAAAGGACCTTGCAACTAACAGCAGAGATTTTGAAGACCTCGGCAGGAAGGTAAAGGAACTAGGAGCACAGGTGGTCTTCTCATCCATCCTGACAGTGGATTGCAATGCAATAAAGAGATGGAACAGGATTCTAGAGGTGAAAAACTGGTAACATCGATGGTGCCCTCAGCAAAGAATTGGATTCCTAGTCCATAGAATGAATTACCTAGAGACAGGTTGCATCTTACAAAGACAAGTAAGCATATATTTGGTAGGTGCCTTGCTTCGCTCATTAGGAGAGCTTTAAACTAGAATAATAAGGGAATGGAAGTGAAAGACTAGGTAAAACTATACAGCTAATTAATATTTTTGAGAAACTCATTATTAGAAGTGGAAAGAAAGAACAAAGACAGAAAATTCAGAACAAAAATTAAAATAGGAAGACACACCGATCACAAACTAAAATGTTTTTATACAAACGCACAGAGAATAGAAAACAAACACGGAGGAGGCCCTAATGCACATGGCCGGATTTCCACCGCAAAAAAAGCGCGGCGGAAATCCGCGGCGTTTCACTCCAGCTATTAAGTTCTATTGAACCTAATAGCTCATTGTAAATGCTGCGGAATTCCACCTATTTGCTACGGGTATAGGTGCGGAGATTTAAGCTTCAGAGCATGGTAGTTCTGTAGAAACTGTTTGGGTAAGAATACAAGGAGAGAACAACAGCGAGGACACCATTGTAGGCATTTACTATAAGCCACCTGGACAAGCAGAAGATATAGATGCACTTTTTCTACGTAGCCAAGTTTTTAAGATTTTGTTAAGATAATTAAGAGTCTAACTATTCAGACATTTGTTGGGAATCTCTCTCAGGTAAAGCAAAGTAATGAATCCAACAAATTCTTATCTTCTTTTGCTGACAACTTTATCTTCCAAAAGGTAGAAGAGAAAACAAGGGGATCTGCTATCTTGGACCTAATTCCTACCAATAGGGAGGGAATGGTTGAGCAAGTAAGGGTGGCTGGGATCTTAGGAGGCAGTGATCATTCTATCCTTGAATTTTGGAAAAAAGGAGAGGAAGACCTGAGAAGACTCAGACCTCAAGGTTGGATTTCAGAAAGGCAGATTTTAATGGACTCAGAAAGATGGTACAGAAGAAAGAGTAGAAAAAAATCCCGCACTCAACAATAAACATATTTGAATAGGATTCAACCAAAACAGCCGGAGTTGTATAAAGGGATAAATATTTAATATATTGCAAAAAATACATAAAAAAACATACAGAGTCCTGAATGCAACTATGTCGCCTTTCTCAAGCATAAAGTGCACTGACATAGACCATGTTTAAAAAAATATAGTGGTAAATTCAATTATATAGTAACATAGTATGTAAGGCTGAATGAAGACAGTGTCCATCTAGTTCAACCTGTTTATTCTCCTATGTTGTTGATCCAGAGGAAGCTAAGAACCCCAAGAGGCAGAAGCCAATTAGCCTATTTGGGGGGAAATTCCTTCCCGACTCCCTAATGGCAATCAGACTAATCCCTGGATCAACCCCTAATAGTTCCTACCTGCCTGTATACCCAGATTAACAATTGACCTAAGATTTATATCCTGTAATATCCTTCCGCTCTAGAAAGATATCAAGTCCCATTTTAAACTCATCTATGGATTTTGCCATCACCACGTCCTCAGGCAGAGAGTTCCACAGTCTCACTGCTCTTACAGGAAATAACCCTTTTCTATGTTGGTGATGAAACCTGCTTTCTTCTAGACCAGCGGTTCTCAACCTGTGGGTCGCGACCCCGGCGGGGGTCGAATGCCACAAAACACAGGGTCGCCCGCAGCGCCTATTGTCCACAGCAGTGCTGGCCTCAGAGAGGGCCCGTTGGTGCTTCCAGCGCACCCCGGACCACATCAATATTCTTTCGCCTGTACCCCCAGCTGCGGGTGAAGCATGACAGCCGGGACAGGGACGTTGCCGCTTTAAATGCAGCAGACATGCCTGTGTCTCAGATGCTTCACTGCAAGGTCCCGCCGCCGCCGAGAACTTCCGCTACTGCAGAAATAAGGTATTAAAGATCAAGCGGTCTATAGGTTGACAAGGGGGGTTTGGGGGAACGAAAAAAGGTGCTTGGTGGATGACAGGAGGGCTGAGGGAACTGCTAACTATTATGAATGATAATAATACTCCCCCTCTATTATCTTTCATATAAACAAGCTGTTAAGTATTATGAAGGATGATGCAGGAGGCACAGAGGAATATGAATTATAGTGGGGGGAAAGAGCTGCTAAGTATTATGAAGGATAATGGAAAGGGCAGTGAGGGATATGAAGGATAATGGAGGAGGGTGCTGACGATTATAAAGGATAATGGGCGGGTCTCCCATTCAAGTAAATGAGATGTGGATTAAGCATGTGAATATGGCCCCCTGGTCATATTAACATGTGTGTAATTGAAAAAAACACAGGAAATAGTAAATAATAGGATTCTTTTCAAGCTCATTAGACACGACCATCTTTTATTTTTTTTTAGCAGACCTTCTCATGACAATGGATCGTGCATACAAGAATATTAGGAAAAGAAAATACACTGAGGATTTCTTGCAGTATGGTTTTACCTCAATAATTACAGCAGGAATTGAGAAACCACAATGTGTTATTTGTTGTAAAGTTCTCTCAGCTGAATCTATGAAGCCGAACAAACTAAAACGACATTTTGATAGGAAGCATCCAACCTTTGCTGGCAAGAATATCGACTATTTTAGAAACAAAGCTGATGGACTTAAAAAATCTAGATTTGATACTGGTAGCCAGTACCACAAACACAATGTAGCAGCTGTTGAAGCGTCATATTTGGTGGCACTCAGAATCGCCAGAGCTATGAAACCTCACACGATTGCTGAAGATTTACTGTTGCCAGCCGCAAAAGACATAGTTCGAGTGATGATTGGAAATGAATATGTTTAGAAGTTGAATGCAATTTCCTTATCTAATGACACTGTCCACAGAAGAATAAAGGACATGTCTGCCGATATTCTTGATCAGGTGATCCACGAAATTAAATCTGCACCACTACCAATATTCAGTATCCAGCTTGATGAATCTACAGGCAAACTGTGCACAGTTATTGGTTTACGTGAGGTATATTAATGATAGCGATTTTAAAGATGAATTTCTTTTTTGCAAACCGCTTGAAACAACAACAACTGCATGTGATGTTTTTGACGCAGTTGGTTCTTTTCTAAAAGCGTATAACATCTCCTGGGAAAAGGTTTGCGGTGTTTGCACAGATGGTGCTCCTGCTATGCTAGGATGTCGCTCAGGATTTCAACGTTTGGTACAAAATGAATCGCCAAAAGCAATTGGAACACACTGTATGATACATCGCCAAATATTAGCGACTAGAACACTGCCGCAAGATTTACAAGAAGTCATGAAAAGTATCATAACATGTGTCAATTTTGTTAAGTCCAGCGCCTTAAACAGTCGAGTGTTTTGCCAACTGTGCAACGAGCTAGATGCGCCAAACAATGCACTGTTATTTCACACTGAAGTCAGATGGTTGTCAAGAGGAAAAGTTTTAAGACGTTTCTTTGAGCTTCGTCATGAACTGAAAACATTTTTCAGTCAGAAAGTAAGACCACAATTTGAAACACTTTTTAGCGATAAAACTGAGCTGCAGAAAATAGCTTACTTGGTTGACATCTTTGCCATCTTGAATGACTTAAATTTATCACTACAAGGACCAAATGCAACGTGCCTCGATTTGTCCAAAAAAATTAGATCATTCCAAATGAAACTTCAGCTTTGGAAAAATAAATTGGATGCAAACAAAATTTACATGTTTCCTACACTAGCAGCCTTCTTTGAGGAACATGAAATTGAGCCAGACAAAAAAATGATGATGATAACTTCTGTGAAAGAACATTTGCACATGCTTGCAGACGAAATTTCATCATACTTTCCTAATCTACCTGACACCCCATTTGCACTTGCCAGAAGTCCATTCACAGTGAAAGTTGAAGATGTTCCAGAGACAGTGCAGGAAGAGTTCATCAACCTAATTAACAATGATGCAGCAAAAACAGATTTCTCTACGATGCCACTGACAAAATTCTGGATTAAGTGTTTACAATTATATCCTATTCTGTCTGAGACTGTGCTGCGCCTTCTTCTTCCTTTTCCAACAACATATCTTTGCGAAATAGGGTTTTCCCGTTTGATGGTAATCAAGTCTAAATACCGAAGTAGACTTGTTATGGAAAATGATTTTCGCTGTGCCCTTGCAAAGACTGCCCCAAGAATTTCGGAATTGGTAAACAAGAAGCAACCACAGCCATCTCACTGAATTTAGCAGCATACTGTTGCAAAATATTGCACTGTTGTTTACTGTTATATTACTGTTGTTATATTTAAACCCATGCTATGCTAAGGCGAAATATTGTTTATTGGAATTAGTAATAAATGTTTTTTAACATATAATTAAATTTTTTTGTGATTGATCACTAAATTAAATTATTTTTGATTTGTAGCGATGATAATACATAATGCATATCAGGTATTTACATTCCGAATCACAGCTGTAGTAAAATTACAGTTTTGAAGTAACCAACAAAATTATTTTTTGGTTTGGGGTCACCGTAACATAAGGAACTGTATTTCGGGGTCACGGCATTAGAAAGGTTGAGAACCACTGTTCTAGACGTAGCGGATGCCCTCTTGTTACCGTCGCAGTCCTGGGTATAAAGAGATCATGGGAGAGATCCTTGTATTGTCCCCTCATGTATTTATACATAGGGCACATAACACCTAAAAACAAAGGGGGAGGGCTTCTGGGAGGCGGAGATATATAAGCAAAAAAACATTTTCATTAGAAACATACAGTGTATATACAGAGAAAAAAATGATCTGTTTGTCTCTTGAAATGTATATAAAGATTTCTACTATACCTGTCAAGGGTATTATTGGGTCATTCCGTGTCAGTTCAACCAACGCTCCCGGTCGACCATCTCAGATTTCAATGAAACTTTGCACAAAGATAGACCCTGACCCTAAACTAAGATAGCCAGAATATTAGGCTTCAAAGTGCTTTGGTTCACGAGCTACAGGTCTTAATCTAGGGGGTTGTCATGTGATTACAGCGCGCAACCTGAAAAAAGTGGCGATTTCAATCCATTGCCAAGCCAGTTCCAATGACTCTAGAGCAATGAAACTTCACACACTAGGAGAACTTTTGGTGCTGAATCCAGCTAAGCTACTCAGACTGCCACTCTTATCATCATTCTGCCACCATTGCATGTCAAAGTAGCTGAAAAATTCTATCGCGCAAAATAAAACTCATATTTTAAGCAGTAATAACTCATAATCAATGCAATCCAACTCAGCTCTGAATTTATCAATGTGTACTCCATAGAAATGTTTCTCATTATTCACATTATGGACCCAAAAGGATGCATAGCTCTTAAGATACAATGAGTCAAAAATGGCAAAACACACTTTTTTGCTAATTTTTCCCTTTTTCAAAGGCGTAAATCGGAATGTACGCCATCTTTTTTTTTCATTTTGTTCTATTTGGAAGAGAATTTTTTGCTCTACAAGATTCGATGTTTTTCATTTTGTTCCCAGACCTTCTAGATGGGAAAATATCAATGCCTGTGAAGGTCCTATGCACTCGCGGAGGCCAAATAATAAAATAAGTGTAAGTTTTGCATGGATGTATAATTAGTTTAGAAATCATGAGAATGTAAATTATTTTTGGAATGAGAACTTTTTGTGCTCAAGAAACTTATGTGATCAAAAATTGCATGGCGAGTTCAGGTGAGCCACAAGCTTTGGCCTAAAATGGTCAGAATATCATTGAGTGTTGCATAATGATTGTGGCATATTACAGTGATCACTGGGCTTATTTAGCACTCTATCCATATTGGATACTAAGATTATCTAAGGCTAGCATGAATAACTAGTTATTTATTACACAAATGCTAGCCTTAGATAATCTTAGTATCCAATATGGATAGAGTGCTAAATAAGCCCAGTGATCACTGTAATATACCACAATCATTATGCAACACTCAATGATATTCTGACCATCTTAAGCCAAAGCTTGTGGCTCACCTGAACTCGCCATGCAATTTTTGATCACATAAGTTTCTTGAGCACAAAAAGTTGTCTCATTCCAAAAACAATTTACCTTCTCATGATTTCTAAACTAATTATACATCCATGCAAAACTTACAGTTATTTTATTATTTGACCTCCGCGAGTGCATAGGACCTTCACAGGCATTGATATTTTCCCATCTAGAAGGTCTGGGAACAAAATGAAAAACATTGAATCTTGTAGAGCAAAAAATTCTCTTCCAAATAGAACAAAAATGGAAAAAAATAAAAATGGAGTACATTACGATTTTTGCCTTTGAAAAAGGGAAAAATTAGCAAAAAAGTGTTTTTTGCCATTTTTGACTCATTGTATCTTAAGAGCTATGCATCCTTTTGGGTCCATAATGTGAATAATGAGAAACATTTCTATGGAGTACACATTGATAAATTCATAGCTGAGTTGGATTGCATTGATTATGAGTTATTACTGCTTAAAATATGAGTTTTATTTTGCGTGATAGAATTTTTCAGCTACTTTGACATGCAATGGTGGCAGAATGATGATAAGAGTGGCAGTCTGAGGAGCTTAGCTGGATTCAGCACCAAAAGTTCTCCTAGTGTGTGAAGTTTCATTGCTCTAGAGTCATTGGAACTGGCTTGGCAATGGATTGAAAGCGCCACTTTTTTCAGGTTGCGCGCTGTAATCACATGACAACCCCCTAGATTAAGACCTGTAGCTCGTGAACCAAAGCACTTTGAAGCCTAATATTCTGGCTATCTTAGTTTAGCGTCAGGGTCTATCTTTGTGCAAAGTTTCATTGAAATCTGAGATGGTCGACCGGGAGCGTTGGTTGAACTGACACGGAATGACCCTATTGTATCTTGATGTCACCAGGAAGTCCTGGTGGAGGCAAGAGTGACAGCTGGGTCACACCCCCTGAGAGGCTGCAGAGCTGGCTCCCCAGCAGGTTCTGGCAGCCCACTAAAATTAATTTCTCAGCTCCTGCCTCCCGTCCCAGCTCCCGGCACTGAGAGAACCTCCTGCCTGCTGGCGTCCCGGCTTCTGTCAGCCCACAAAAATTCTCTTCTCAGCTCCTGGCTGCTGTTCCAGCTTTCTGCCGTGATAGAACCTCCTGGGCTGCTGCCATGCCAGATCCCGACACTGATAGAAGCTCCTGGCTGCAGGAATGCCTCCCAAGCAGTCAGAAAGGTTACCCAGCCTCCCCACTGCTGCTCTTTATTGCCTGCCCACTGTACCTTCACACCTCCAGGCCTGCTGCAGCAGCTTCTTGGGTGGCTTGATTGCGCTGCTGCTCTTGATTCTCGGTGGCAGGCCACTATACTTGCGCAGTGGCGCCTGCCACCCCCTCTCCTGGCTTCCCGCGGCTGGTATCTGTTCCCTGGCGGTTCTTCCATCCCACGTGCGCTCATTGTACCTCCTCTGCTGTTGCGGTCCAAAGGCAGCAGTGACAGCTGGTGGTTGGCACAAGTCACCGCTGCTCTAGTGCGGGTTAAGGCACCAAGAGAGCCGGCGAGCCTGACATGTGACCGCTGCTGAGCGCTGCTGGGGCACACACACTCCTGACATCCACAGCATTGGAGGAGAACAGTATTGGGACCGGAGGCAGACTGTATGCCTATTTCTCCTGCACACGGTGCTCAGACCCGCAGCATATTGTAGGAAGGTATTGGGAGAGCCAAAGGGCTGCACGGCTATTATTGTATCTTTTGTAGCTACTTCCAGAACCATGCACAATTGACCCAATTGGGAGCTAGGGGTGTAACAAGGCCGTTCCCGCATGGAAGACCCGTCAAACCCCTAGCTTCCGGTGGCGTCAATATACAATAATACCTCTGACAAGTGGTGTAAACGATGAAAATGCAATCCATAAGCATCAATATGCAAGCCTTAATAGGACTGGTGTATTCAAGGAGTTAAAGGTCTTGCTTTCAGCCTAAGCATATTCAGGGACCATGCTGTTCATGTGGTGCCATTTACTGCCCAGTGGTGTAAACAATGAGATTCATTACATAAGCATCAATATGCAAGCCCTAATGGCGTTGATATGTTTGAGGGGTTAAGTGTCTTGCTTTCCGCAACCACATGTCAAAGGCCATGCTGTTCCTGCGATGCCAATTACTATAAAGTGGGGAATCAAAGGGGGGTTGTTCAAAAGGATGCATTCCTTACTGAACAAGGAGTGTGAGAATTACAAGCAAGGGGAAAGTAATAGTAGATACAGGGAAGCGTGGATTTTTGTAGTATATTCCTTGCTTTATTCCAAATTTATGCTTTACATGGTCAGGCACGCAAAAGAAGTACGCGTTTCAGTTTTACAGCCTTGTTCACCTTTGATCAAAGGTGAACAAGGCTGTAAAGCTGAAACGCATATTTCTTTTGCGTGCCTGACCATGTAAAGCATGAATTTGGAATAAAGCAAGGAATATACTACAAAAATCCACGCTTCCCTGTATCTACTATTGTTTATCAAAGAAAATCATCGGACCGAATGGTATGTGGAATGTGAGTATATCATTGCATTAAAAACAGACAGATGGGGGGAGTGGCCTGGCCATGGCGGAGAGCAGCAGCAGACCTTAAGAGCTCCTGGTACCGGGGGCGCTGACAGCCTGCAAAGCGACCACATACTTCAGTGAAGGAAACCAAAATGGGCAGCAGCACAAAAGGCAGACCCCAGCGGCGCCTAACTACTCACTCCTGGTCCCCAGCAGGACGGGGACTAGAAGCTTTCATGCTAGGAAAGCAGCGGAGAGGACCCCAAGATGGTGCCGGCGGCAGAGCAGAGGAGGAGCCGCAGGAGCGCCGCGAGCTCATACAGAAGCCGACAGGGGGGGATCTCCCTCGCTATCCTCCACAGCGCCCGGGCGGCCTCACAACAGCTTGAGAGACGCCGAGATGGATCAGGGGACCGGCGACAGCTCACCCAGCCACGGCAGCGATCCCCACACATGGCAAGGGGTGGCCATCTTGAAGGGGGCCAGGACGGACCCTGAGCCTCAACTCGGCACCGGAGGAATGGCGGGAAAGACAGGGGGGGGGGGGGGGGCGACTGCTAAACCTGGACCCAGAGGGAATGGTGGAGCCCCGAGAGGAGGTCAGGAAGACCACCACCCCAAGGCAACAGCCCCCACAGGCACATGAGGCTGCACAAGGTGGTGGCCATACCCCACAGCAACCCCCCTCGCAAGGCACCACCACTACAGCACAACACTCCCCTCCGATATATGTCACACAAGATGGCAGACGTACCCCTCAGCGGCACCTCATGCAGTCTCCCACCACCACATTACAGCAGACATCGCTGGTGCATATAACCGCACAAAATGGTGGCTCCATCCCACGGCGACCCCCCCCCACACAAGAGACCAACTGTAACATCTCTGTCATTGAGAATGCAGACAGAGACAAGACCCGTGGCATAATGGGGGATGTGGGGCCCGAACAGAGGCTAATTGTGGCTGAGGGAGGTAGCAGTAAAGTGGCTCTCCAACCCCAAGCAGAGCTACAAAACAACACAGGCCTTGGAAGGGGAACCTCACCAGTCCCCCAAGATAATGGGACTAAAGCTGTAAATTGCACTACGACACCCAGAAGAGAAGCCTCAGCCGCTGACACAAATATGGAACTATGCGGCAGTGGCAACATGCCCACCTTATGCAAAACAAATCCGTTCACAATGGAAAATATAAACGCAGTAATACTACAGGATGCAGCATACGTCGTAAGCAACCAGCGTACCATCAACTCACCATCTCCATAACAAGGGGGCCAAGACTACACGATATCAGAATTCCGCAAACTACGAGCACAACTTTAATCCATCCCCACTAGAGAGGATATGAAAGCATATATCTCGAGGCTAGAATCAGCATACAAAATAGAAATCTGTGCCATCCGCCAAGATGGTCATCATCTGGGAGAAAGAGTCTCAGCAGCCGAGGGCGAAGTAGCTACCCTTACCGACAAGTGGAAAACCATGACGACGCCTTAGCCACGGTGTCTCATCAACTACACTTCTTTATGGACTCCCTCGACGACATCCAAAATAGAGGGCGCAGGAACAACATCCGCATTAGAGGTCTCCCCGAGGAGATCGAGCCCACTATCCTTGAAAAAACTGTGCGTCTCATCTTTAACGATCTATGGGGTGCCCTGTCAGATGCCCCACTTGAATTGGACAGATGCCATAAAGCCCTAGGTCCCCGCCCCACAGACCCGGACAGACCACGCGACGTGGTATGTAGGGTGCACAAGTTTCAATTGAAAAAAGCCATAATGAAGGGAGCGTGTGAAAAACGAGACATACAGTTCGAAAGATCCCGGCTGCAGATCTTACCGGACCTATCCAGGTTCACACTGGCTAAAAGAAGGGCCCTGCACCCACTACTGGAAGAACTACGTAGCAGAGACATTGCCTATAGCTGGGGGTTCCCCTTTCGTCTCCAAGCCCGATATAGAGGGGGACTGAGAGATCTGAGACATCCAGAAGGAATACCAGCTTTCTGTGAGGCACTAAATATCCCGATTCCTGACATCTTGGGGTGGCCAACACTCCCATCGCTAGCTAGAAACTAACAATTCCACCAGCCACACAGGGACCCTAGGAGGAGGAGAAGACGCCGTGAACGACGTGGTCAAAAACGCCCACCACTGGACCCTCCACGTGGCTGATCCTGACTTAAAGAACTTACGCAAATAAGCTTCTTTCATGAACACTCAAAAGCTGCGAACAAGTTTGAACAGTTTGAAAATTTAACTAACGGTTTCTTTTACAGATGTATATTGAATAATGTCGTGCCACGTGGCGGGCTGGAGGCGCTTTCTGGTACGGTCTGTCCGCCGTTGGAAAGCGCGTCTCAGATTGGGGGGCCCTAGACTGATTTTCTGTCGTCACAAGGGCAGTATTTACTTTTTTCTCCCCACAGTTGTTGCATCATATTGTTTATTGACCTTTTCACAATATCTTGGGGATGCAGGTGCCTCCTCCACTCGTGGGAGGGGACAGGTGCGGCCCAACAGTCCGGTAGATCATCCACCCCAAAGGGAACTGCCGACCCTAACCTATAAGGAGATTCATCTCCTAACATCTTAATCTTTGTTGTATACCTAAACTTTTTGTTTTCACCCCTCCTATCTTCGCATCCCTCCCCAGTGTTTTCCTCACCCATCCCCCCTGTCTCTCCCCCTTCTCTCCCCCCCCCCCCCCCCCCGCCCACCTACACTACACTCCCTAAGCAATACGTGAGGGCAAGGAGCCCCTAAGCTGGGTGGATTCTTGAACAGTTCCGGCCCCTGAGTACTTTATCCGACTCTATCGCCTCGCTCCAGGGTACATCACACGCCACCCGTAACTATGACTAAAGTAAATTTTTGCTCTCTGAATGTTAGGGGGCTCAACATAGCGCAAAAAAGACATCAAATCTTGTACCAAGCGCAAAAATTAAAATCACATGTTCTATTTTTACAGGAGACACACTTCCACGCTGGACATGTTCCAAGGATGAGAGACAGACACTTTGTAGCATGGTACCACAGTACAAACCCCACCACCAAATCGAGGGGAGTCTCCATAGCAATACATAGAGCAGTTCCCCTTGAAATCCTGGACTCAGACCTGGACCCTGAGGAACGCTTCGCCTTCCTGAAAGTCCACATGTGGAGTAAGCTATTTACATTAGCGACATGGTACCTTCCCAATCAGAGTCCTGCCCAGATGGGGAGGGTCATACTGAACAGACTGGCTAACTTTGCGAAGGGGATGGTGATATTAGGGGGTGACTTCAACTTCCCCACGTACGCAGTCTGCAGGTTGGAAATCAGACCTGTAAGACGGCCCTCTACGCAGACCATCTCCTCTTATTCGTATCACAGCTGCGCACCTCATTTCCAGCAATCCTACAAGAATTTGCCCAATATGGTCACTTAAGTAACTTCAAGGTCAACCTACATAAATCTGAAGCAATGAACATTTTGCTCCCTCACAATGAAGTAGCACACCTAGCAGATCAGTTTAACTTTAAATGGCGCTCAACCTCCATCCAATATCTAGGGGTCCAAATAGCGGTGGATACCTCGGCATTATACAACCTGAACTATATCCCCCTACTAGACAAGGTAACAAAAGATCTAAAGGGATACGCCACTAAGCAACTAAGCTGGTTCGGGCGAATAAACGTACTGAAAATGGACGTGACCCTGCCGATTAAACTTCCAGTGCAATACTTCAAACAGTTGCACCAGGTGCTCCGCAGATTTGTGTGGGGTACGAGATGCAGCCATATTAGCTACAAGACTATGTCACGCCCTAAATCTAGAGGAGGAGTTGGCCTTCCAGATCTCAAGGTCTATCACTCTGCAGCGGTCCTTACTAGACTGATAGACTGGTACCACCATGCAGCCTCAAAACAGTGGGTTGGCATGGAGGCGGCACTGGTCTGGCTCTACCGTAGGCTACTACCATGGATAAAAAAAGAAGACAGGCCCACGAACGTGCCACACACCCTAATGACATCGAACTGTATAGAAATATGGAATAGACGGACGACCAAAGGAGATGTGACACTCCATAAAGGAGCACTGACTCCGTTATTCCATAACCCTGCATTCCCACCAGGATGCGAGAGATGGAGCTTTTCGGGGTGGAGGGTGGAGGAAGACATTAGGTGATGTCAGATTATGAGAAATGGAGGCCTACCATCCTTTAACGACCTCCAAGCGTCCAAACCCGACCAGAAATTACTCTGGATGGAATATTTACAGCTGACCTCGTTCTGGAGATCCCATCCAGACTTAAGCACTTACAGAAACTCTCCCGAGCTCTTTGAGGAGCTAATTCTAAGACCCCAGCCTCCGACTCGGGTGCTCTCCAGAATTTACAAAATCATCCTGGATAGACTCACACCAGGCCTGCCGGGCTACACGGTGAGCTGGGAGGAGGAGATGGCGGGGAGCTTGCAGGACTCCGATTGGGAAAAGGCCTTCACATTCGCACATAAATTACCCCTAGCCTTCGCAGCACAGGAGAAAAATTTCAAAAATTTCTCTCCAGGTGGTACAGGTGTCCAGATAAAATCCACCACTTCTATCCCTCGATTCCATAGGAGTGCTGGAGATGCGGGTCCGAGCATGGTACCATGCTACACATCTGGTGGGACTGCCCACTCCTCCAGCCCTTCTGGAGCAAAGTTTTTGAACTATACGAGAGCGTATCGCACTCCATCGTGGAGGCCACCCCGTAGATGGCGCTACTGTCGATCATCCTTGACCCATTCGCTCCCATTAAGAGAGGACTGCTCCGCCACTTTCTCATTGCTGAGAGAGCAGTCATTCCACGCCACTGGCGTAGCACCTTAGCCCCCCCCCCCAACCTAGAGTTTGTTCAGGAATTGAACCAACTGATGCATATGGAGGAGATGGGCGATGTAGGAGCTGAAGGGCCCAGACAGGACATTTAAGCCTGGGCAGTGTGGAATGCATTCCGCGACTCGCCACAATTCCAAGTGGCGATGGGTTGGTTATGGGCGAGACCCTGGAAGCAAGGCACAACGACCCATAGGCACTAACCTGAGCTGGCTGGAGGCACCCGAGGTGAGGCCGGATGGGCTTGTTCCTTCCCCCACCTCCACCCAAACTATCCCTACTAAACTTCCCACCTCTTTCCCTTCCTGCTGCCCCCCAACCTAACTTCCATGGTTTATTCTGTCTAGAATTCTTTTTAAGTGCAAACCAATCACATCCATGTCTGTGCCTTGTCATAAGTATGTATGTTATAAGTGTGTTTAAATATTCATGCCTCTTCAGATCTATTCCATTTTGAGCCTGACAAAGAGCCCGAGAGGTTTGCAAGCTCGCTATTACATTGTGTATTTTTGTTAGCCAATAAAAGGTATCATATCTACAAGATTATGTGGTTTCTCTTGCTGGGAACAATCACATTGTCTGTGTGTGAGAGTGGCCTGCGGGACTTCAAACAAATGTAGTGTAGAGAATGCGTCATGTTTGGAAAGATTATGCCAAGGGGCTAGATAGATCATGTATGGAAATTTGTTTTGCAGCTGTATGAAGCACGATCTAGGTATGGGTACGGGTGTGTGTGGGTGGGTGGTTGACTTTTGCATCCAGGCCCCTGAGCCTTTAGGTACGCCCTTGATTTAAAGAGACCAGGATGGATGAACACAGAACTTACACAGTTATAAAGGAAGAAAAATATGTTTGTCAAATGGAAAGAGGGGGGAATATCTAAAGAAGAATATAATGCGGTCTGCAGAATCTGTAGGGCAAGTGTCAGAAAAGCTAAAGCTAATAATGAATTAAGACTAGCAACTGAGGCCAAAAGCAAAAAAAAAGGATTTGGGGTGTATGTCAAAAGGGAAAAAAAATCAAAGATGCTATAGAATGTTTACAGGATGAAAATGGTGAAATGGTTAAAAATGATGTTGAAAAGGCCGAACTTTTAAATTCTTATTTTGTATCTGTTTTCTCTCAAAAGCTAAATGTAATATCAACGGATCTTCCCTGTGCTATTGGGAGAATAAAAGAATGCAAGCTATCTATAAGCAGAGAGATGGTAAGGGAACACAGAGCTAACTTAAATGAACTCAAATCTCCAGGTTCAGATGAATGGTATTAGTGTACCAAATCTCCACCGGAAGTATGGGTGGAGACATCCATTGGTGGCCCTTAGTTACAGTAGATGGGCAGGTCATGTCTACAGCATCCAGCTGACAAATGTCCCTGCTGGCGTCTCATCTTCGCTCCCATCCCCCGCTGCACCTGTATCCAGCACAACGCTGTCAGCATCAATTCTGCCCCTCTCCGGACTGCAGTGGGGTCCTTCTGACACCGGCCTCATTCTCAGTAAGCCACAGTCGCATCTCTGCTGCTGTGCCCTAGCAGATCATAGTCAGCCAGGGCTCATTAGTCGCCACAACAACCGCTGACGCCACTCTTGTCGTCCAGGCAGGAGTAGAAGCAGTAGGAGGAAAAGGACATAGACAGTACAATTCCGCCTCAGCACCGCTACCGCCGCTCTTCACGTTTCGTCACTCGAACAGGAGAAGGAGCATAAAGGCTGTACACCGTCGGGAAGGTTTGTCTGCTGGAGCCAATTGCCAGTTTTGCCCGTGACATGGGCATTCCCTGGAACTGAGGCTGGCCAACCCATGTCTCTATCCATACTTCCAGTGGAGACATAGTACACTAATACCCAGATGAATTACATCCTGAAGAAAGCAGCAGAAGTAATTGCTAAACCACTTGCTGTAGTCTTTGAAAATTCCCGGAGAACAGGAGAAGTTCCATCTTCAAACAAGGGAAGAGGGTGGACTCAGGAAACTGAAGGCCTGGGAGCCTGTCTTCTATACCGGTAATGACCTAACAAATTATTAAACAGCATATATGCAAGTATGGATGAGAATGGAGTAATTAACAAGAGCCAGCATGGGTTTGTAACAAACAAGTCATGCCAGATTAATCTAATTTTCTTCTATGACAGTATCACCAACTGGGTTGATCAGGGAAATGTGGTAGATCCTGACTTTAGTAAAGCATTAGACAAAGTATCTCATACCATCCTTATTGAAAAAATTACTAAGTATGGGATTGACAAGGCAACTGTTTGGTGGATTCACAACTGGCTGAGTGATGATATGCAAAAAGTGGTCATAAAAGCCTGCACAACCAAATGGAAAAATGTGTCAAGTGGGGTACAACAAGGCTCTGTCTGGGGCCCAGTGTTTAACATTTTTATAAATGATCTGGAGGAGGAAATTGAGGGTAAGCTGATCAATTTTGCCAACGACACAAAGCAAGGATGGATAGCTAACACTAGAGAAGAGAAAGAGAGAGGATTCAAAAAGATCTAGAAAAACTTGAACAGGGGGCAGTGACTAACAGAATGGTATTTAACTAGAAAAAGAGAAGAGAGAGTGAAGCGATTTCAGACACTAGATTGGAGCCCCAGAAGTAGTAACTGCCGGTCTGGTAAATAGTCAGGGAAGAGCCAGGAGTCCGCAACGGCAGGTCTTGGTTTGCAGTACAGATGGATGAGGGAGGTAACATAGTCAGAAGGGAAGCCAGAAGTCAGGAGGTCTTGTAGTAATAGCCGAGTAGCAGGCAGAAGTGGAGCTTGATCAATCAATGCTGTAGAGTAGAATAATAACACAAGGAGAGAGTAGCAGAGCCAGGCTTTTATAGTGAGTCTTAATCAGGAACAGGCAGCGTGGTAGTATCTGGAAACAAGGTCAAGGTGTACAGGGGAACTTGTCCATAGACCTGGATGGCTCAGAGGAGAAAGCTACCAGCTGGAGTGCAAGAGATTCCTGGTTTGATTCCTGACAGAGTGAGAGGATTCAAAAAGATCTATAAAAGCATTAACAGTGGGCAGCAACTAAGAGAATGGTATTTAACAAGGAGAAATGCCAGGACCCTACATCTGGGCAAGAAAAATGAAAAAAACGCATACAGAATGGAAGGAATTGGGCTAAGCAGCAGCACATGTGAAAAATACTTTGGTATACTAATAAATCACAGACTGAACATGCGTCAACAGTGTGATGCAGCACACTGTTGACGCATGCAAAAAGGCAAACATAATTCTGGGATGTTTTAAGAGAACCATAGAGTTTTAATCGCGTGAGGTCAACACTCAGTTTTGTGCACCCCAATTTAAAAAAGACATAGAAAAACTGGAGCATGTTCAAACCATATTAGGAATGGTTAAAGGATCTGGGAAGGTTTAACTTGCAAAAAAGTATCAAAGGAGACTTAATAGCTGTCTACAAATATCTGAAAGTCTGTCACAGTACAGAGGGCTCAGCCCTATTGCATTTGCACAAGAAAAGACTAGAAGCAATGGGATAAAACTGAAAGTGAGCAAACACAGATTAGATATTAGAGAAAAAGCTTTCTGACAGTGAGGGTGATCAATGAGTAGAACAGGTTGCCATGGGAGTTTTCCTTCAAAAGAAATCTTCAAACAGAGGCTGGAGAGACATCCGTGATCCTGCATTGAGAAGGGGGTTTGACCCGATGACCCTGGAAGTTCCTTCCAACTCTACCAATCTATAATTCTTCAGAGGAAGGTTTGGACTTCATTCATTATCAGAGTTGTCTGGAAACAGTTTATACCACTCTCCTCATAAACATGCCCAGCCAGCAGTGATCCCAGTATGTTCACCACATTACTGCTGAGCCGTTATAGCGCACCATTCCTCACAGCCTATATAGAAAGATTGGCAAGGAAACACATCAGTTTAAGTCCTAGATTGGTGGAGATTTAAGAGGTAACTGCTGTTTCTGTTTTTTACTGTTTTTGATTTTTTTTATTCAATTCTCAAACAATCTCTTTCATTTTATTTTACCTTTACGTAGAAAATTTCCTTTAGTTTGGTCGAATAAGTCACTTGGAAGAAAAGTATAATTAGCAAGAGGATCTTCTTTCATGTTCTTAAAAGTTGCTTTTTCCACCACGGTGTCTATGTCTTTCTCATTGAGCTTTATATCCACAAATGTGCATATTTTCAGTACAGCAGATCGAAGGTCCTGAAACAGATATTAAATATTAACCTCAAAACACACAGATATGAGAATGAGGCCTTATTCCCACAAACGTTTTATCGCAGCTGAAAAACACGACCATCTGAAGCATTGGATGCCAATGCATTCGTCAAGATGGGCAATTTTCCAGCCTGTAAAATCAGCCGAACGGAAAAGATAGCACATATGCGGCCTGCCGATTAAAGCATCGCAAGTTTTTGTCCCCTCTGGGGACTAAAAAAAAAGTAAGAATAAGAACAATAAAGTTTTACTAATTATTAAAAAAAAAGTAAAAATGATTCAATGAAAGGCTGTAATTGGTTCCTTGAGTGCTGGCTGAGCCTCGCGCTTGGGAACCAATGAGTTGCAAAGCTTCCTGGAGGTGTATATTTTCAAAGTCCAAACCAGGAAGCCCTGCAGGAGAAGCAACTGCTGGGGAGCTTCAGGGAGATGCAGGGGAGATGCACGGGGAGATGACAGCGCCGGAGAAATTATGTATTCCTTTTTTTATGCAGCTGGGACTTAGTTTAGGGCTTATACAGTAGGATTTCCTACTGCAAAAGTTGCATCACATAACACGAAAAATAAAGTTTTCGTGCAATGTGATGCAACACATGGGAAGGCTCCATAGGGAAACATGGTCTACAAAAAATTGTAAATTGCGGCTGTATAGAGTCTTGCAATGTCGCAGACAAGAAAACGTCACTCGTCTGCAAGAACTCATAGTAAATCATGGGCTTTACATACATGCGATTTGTAGCACTGTCGCATTGCGACAAAATCGCGTGAGAAGATCGTGCATGTGGAAGCAGCCTTAGGCCTTTTTCACATGGGCTACAAAATTGTGAGTTTTTGTATAGATGCGGCATTGGTAAAAAATGCATGTATGTGAAGCCCATGGTTTCCAATGGGTTCTTTCACATGAGAGATGTTTTGTAGCCTGAAAGAACCCATTAGAAATAGAGATGAGCGAGCGTACTCGTCCGAGCTTGATGCTTGTTCGAGTATTAGGGTACTCGAGATGCTCGTTACTCGAGACGAGCACCACGTGGTGTTCGAGTCACTTCCATTTTCTTCCCAGAAAAGTTTGCACCGTTTTCTGGCCAATAGAAACACAGGGAAGGCATTACAACTTCCTCCTGTGACATTCCAGCCCTATCCCACCCCCCTGCAGTGAGTGGCTGGGGAGATCAGGTGACACCCGAGTATCTAAACTGGGGCCGGCCGCGGCTCGCCACAGATGCACGCTGAGAGACATTAGGGAAAGTGCCGTCCTGCTGTAGCTGCTATAGGGAGAGTGTTAGGCTGTTATCTTCATCTTCAAGAACCCCAACGGTCTTTCTTAGGGCCACATCTGACCGTGTGCAGTACTGTTGAGGCTGCTTTTAGCAGTTTTGCAAATTTTTTTTTTGTATATCGGGCGTGCAGACCATAGCGTCCTCAGTCTGCAGTCATTTTACTGAGTATAGGGTCAGTACTGGTGAGGCAGGGACAGTGGTACAGGGAAAGAGATATACTGGCTATATAGGCAGTGGGCTTTTTCAAAAAAATTGAAAAAAAAAATCTTTGGGCTGCCTGTGACCGTGTTCAGTTTACTGTGTGTCTGCTGGGGGTAGTAGTCGCTCATTAATACCCAGCCAAGCCTGTGACCGTGTACAGTTTACTGCGTGTCTGCTGGGGGTAGTAGTCGCTCATTATTACCCAGCTAAGCGTTACAGCAGGCTTGCGCATAATTGTTTCCTGGCTCTGCTGTGTCCGTTACATGATCGCCATCATCCCGTCAGAGAAAAAGAATATACATATATACGCTGCATACGGTGTCTGTCTGCTTTTTCACCTTACCATTTTAAAAAATTGAAGCAAAATACTTAAGGCCTACCACTGGCCTTTGGCCACTTGACTGGTTCTGCCCTGTGAATTCCAGTAGCTCAGTCATACGCACCTAGGTCTGACTACAGGCTTGCGCATAATTCTTTCCTGGCTCTGCTGTGTCCGTTACATGATCCCCCTATACTGTGCTCCCCCTATACTGCTGCTTCGGAATTGTTACTGGGGCCTGTCTAGACTGCTACTACTACTGAAATGGAACTAATACTGTGCTCCCCCTATACTGCTGCTAGTGATATGTTACTGGGGCCTGTCTAGACTGCTACTACTACTGAAATGGAACTAATACTGTGCTTCCCCTATACTGCTGCTTCGGAATTGTTACCGGGGCCTGTCTTGACTGCTACTATTACTGAAATGGGCGGTTGGTCAGAATGTTACCCAGAAGAAGTGGCAGCGGAGTGTCATGCAGGCAGTGATTGTGCTTTGTTGGAGGTAGTGTGGTGCTTAGCTAAGGTGTGCCTTGCTAATGAGGGTTTTTCAGAAGTAAAAATTGTTGGGAGGGGGGATGCCCACTCTTGCCGCTATTGTGGCTTAATAGTGGGACATGGGAACTTGAGATGCAGCCCAACATGTAGCCCCTCGCCTGCCCTATCCGTTTCTGTGTCGTTCCCATCACTTTCTTGAATTTCCCAGATTTTCACAAATGAAAACCTTAGCAGAGCATAGGTCCCATACAAAAATGCTCGGGTCGCCCATTGACTTCAATGGGGTTCGTTACTCGAAACGAACCCTCGAGCATCGCGGGAAGTTTGACTTGAGTAACGAGCACCCGAGCATTTTGGTGCTTGCTCATCTCTAATTAGAAACCATTAGCTTCACATACATGTGTTTTGTAGCCCATATGAAGGAGACCTTATCCTTGTATTGGACTGAGAATAGGCAAAGAGGCATGACAACTGTGACAGAGTTTGTGTGTTTGGCCATGTAAAATCCAACTGGATGCCATAGTTGTTAAATTCACTTTATATACTGCACAGGGTATTATTGTACCTTGACGCCACCAGGAAGTAGTGCAGGGGAGAGCACTGACAGCCTGGTGACGCCCCCAGTACCTCATTGGCTGCACAGATGGCTCCCCTACAGGTCCTGGAGGGTGAGTATTATTCTCCCCTTTGCTGCCCACCAAGTGTTGTTGTCCCCGCTGCTGCTGACAGGACATGGACTGTATGCTCAGGCAGCGGCAGGAGAGTGGCGTCGGCCCGTTCCCCGCTGTTTCCGCAGCAGCGGCTGCAGCACACATGGACATGATGATGATGCAGCGGCAGCAGAACAGTGCACTCCAGCCTCTCCTGGGTGCTGCTGCTCTCCACTCTCTGTCTCCCTTCTCTTCGGAGCCAGCGCCTGGATAGGCCAGCGCTTGGGTAGGCCACATGGAAGGGGGACCGTACATTGCAGCATCGTGTAGCAGCACAGTGTTTAGAGATGTGTGCGGCCCCTGGACTGTTAGAGTTAGGGGTTATTTTCCAGTGAGGGTTACATTCTTAACTATGAATGCTTGCATGTTACACCTGTAAGATGGAAGTGTTTACAACGAATAATGTAACCCTCTCTGGAAAATAATCCCTAACCGTCGAGGGGCTGTAACAATTTCTAAACCCTGTGCTCTTAGGACCTTACTGACTTCAGCCAATCAGGTGCTGGGGGTGTGACAGGGGCTTTCCTGCTTGCAAGCCCTGTCAAATTCCTAGCTTTCTGGTGGTGTCAAGATACAATAATACTTCTGCACAGCTTGTTATCATCTAATAAACCAATAATTACCTTTTTCATTTCCTCATATGTCACAAATAGTATGTTGACATCTTCTTTGTGCGCGTACCAGCCGCTAATATGATCAAACCACGACCCACCTATGACTGTAAAATAAGATTAAATGAATCATTATAAATACAGAACTTTTTTTAACTTTGTGAATCCCTTTTACTTTAGAGCACTGTATGGTTTTAAGGGCCTAATGTGTTTGATTTTCAAAGTGCAGATTCACTTTTGCGGTTTCTTTCAGTTGAGTGATAAGCAATAGAGATGAGCAAGCACACTCATCTGAGCTTGATGCTTGTTCGAGTATTAGGGTACTTGAGATGCTCGTTACTCGAGATGAACACTGCGTGGTACTTGAGTTAATTCCATTTCCTTCCCTGCATGTTTAGCACCATTTTCTAGCCAATACACATGCGGAGAAGGCATTACCACTTCCTGCTGTGACGTGCCTGCCCTTCCCCCCCCCCCCCCACAGTAGTGAGTGGCTGGGCCGACCAGGTGACCGCCAAGTACTTAAAGTGGTCCCGCCCGCGGCTCGACTCAGATGCATGCTGGCAGAGGTTAGGGATAGTGCTGTTGCTAAGATAGGGACAGTGTTACAGTAGGATCCTGTCGTCAAGAACCCCAACGGTCTTTCTTAGCGCTGCTCCTCATCGTGTACATTACAGTTGTGGCTGGCTGGGAGCAGTAGTGCACCAAATTTTTTTAAGCATTTTGGGCTGTGCAGGTCATTTCAACTATAGCGTTCTCAGTCTGCAGTGCATAACGCTGAGTTTTAGGGACAGAGCTGCTTCTATAGGGAAAGTTATACAGTCCTGATCCTCCGTACAAGAACCCCAACGGTGCTTCTTAGGGCTACATCTGACCGTGTGCTTTACAGTTGTGGCTGGCTGGGAGCAGTAGTGCACCAACTTTTGTATTACGCATCTAGACCTGTTCCCAGCCTTTCAGTAATAGCGTTCTCAGCCTGCAGTGCCGTACAACGAGCTCTCACCGTGAAACTGCACTCTAACATTTCCTAGCCTAGTGCAAACTAGTTCAGTTATACCATTCTGTGTCTGCAGTGCATTAGACAGAGGTCTCACCGCTAAACAGTACTGTAATATTTCCTAGGCGACTGCAAAGTATTTCAGTTATATCGTTCTATGTCTGCAGTGCATTAGACAGAGGTCTCACTTCTAAACATTACTGTAATATTTCCTGGGCCACTGCAAAGTATTTCAGCTCTGCCACTGTGCAGAGCGTCTCACAATACCCTTTCCTTGGTGGCGTTGAGATAGCCGCAGTTACCAGCACTATCCATTGGCTTTAGAGTCTTCTCCCACTCCATACAGCCTCTCTTATCTACAAGTCTCTGCGAGCGGTCAATTACCCCTAGGTATCAGCGCAAGACAGCGGGTAAATTTTTTCAAATCACAGCATAGATCCTCCGCTATCTACAAGTCTATGTGTGCGGTGAATTAGCCACAGCTGTCAGTGCTGTACAGTGGGGTAATTTATTTGGGCCCTGCTCTATTCTTAATCCGCCATGATGAGAAGTAGGGGTAAGGGTCGAGGACGTGGACGTGGGCGTCCAAGTGAGGGTGTGGGCACAGGCCAGTTCCTAGGCATGGTGAATTACAGCCGGCTGCTGCATTAGGAAAGAGGCAAGTTTCTGGGCTCCCCAGCTTCATATCACAATTTACGGGTCCGTGTGGTAGACCTTTATTACAAACAGAGCAGTGTGAGCAGGTCCCATCGTAGGTGGCAGAAAACGCATCCAGCAATGTATCGACCACCCAGTCTTCTACGCAGTCCACTACTCCCGGCCTAGGGACTGCAACTCTGAATCCTCCGGGTGCTCCTCCTTCCTCTCTGCCTCCTCACTCCATGAAAATGACCGAGGAGTTTGTTGTGACCGATGCCCAACCTTTGGAAAGTTCCCGGAGTCCAGGTGATGAGGCTGGGGACTTCTGGCAACTGTCTCAAGAGCTTTTTGTGGATGAGGATGATGAGACACAGTTGTCTGTCAGTGAGGTAGTAGTAAGGACAGTAAGTCCGAGGGAGGAGCGCACAGAGGATTCGAAGGAAGAGATGCTGGACGATGAGGTGACTGACCCTACCTGGTTTGCTAAGCCTACTGAGGAAAAGGCTTCAGAGGGGGAGGCAAGTGCAGCAGCAGGACAGGTTGGAAGAGGCAGTGAAGTGGCCAGGGGTAGAGGCAGGGCCAGAGTGAAGAATCCCCCAACTGTTTCCCAAAGCACCACCTTTCAGCAAGCCTCCGTGCAGAGGGCTAGTTGTTCAAAGGTGTGGATGCTTTTTAGTGAGAGCGCGGACAACCAACGAACAGTGGTGTGCAAACTGTATTGCACCAAGATCAGCCAGGGAGTCACCACTACCAGCCTCACCACCACCAGCATGCGCAGGCATATGATGGCCAAGCCCCCCTCAAGGTGGGACGAAGGCCATTCACCGCCTCCGGGTCACACCACTGCCTCTTCCCCTGTGCCACAACCTGCCACACAGATCCAATCCCCCTCCCAGGATGCAGGCACGAGCGCCTCCCACACCCACACCCTCACCTCTACGGTCCTTCACTCTATCAAGCAATGTCTCTCAGTGTAGCGTTCAGCTGTCGCTAACACAAGCGTTGGAGCGAAAGCGGAAATACGCCGCCACCCACATGCACAAGCTTTAAACGTGCACATTGCCTAATTAATCAGCCTGGAAATGCTGCCGTACAGGCTTGTGAAAACGGAGGCTTCCAAAAACATGATGGCGGCAGTCCTGCGCTACTTGGTCCCCAGTCGCCACTATTTTTCCCGGTGTGCCATCCCCACCCTACACCAGCATGTCTCCCGCAACATAAATCGTGCCCTCACCAACGCTGTTTCTGGGAAGGTCACGTAGACAAGTATTGGCGGGCAGGGCCACTATATCTCCCTGACGGCACATTGGGTGAACTTGGTGAAGGCTGGGACCGAGTCAGAGCCTGGGACCGCTCACATCCTACCCACATGCAGAATAGTGGGTTCTACCTCGGTGCTGCTATCTGCGGGGTTCTATGCCACCTCCTCCAAACCCTCCCCCTCCTCCTCCTCCGCCACGTCTACCTCTCAATTAAGAAGTGTGAGTACGTCGCCAGCAGTCGGTAGCGTGCGGTGCGGCAGCATAGAGGTGGGCAAGCGTCAGCAAGCTGTGCTGAAACAAATCAACTTAGGTGACAAGAGGCACACGGCCCCCAAGCTGTTGCAGGGTCTGACAGAGCAGACCGACATCTGGCTTCCACCGCTGAGCCTCTAACCGGGCATGGTCGTGTGTGACAACGGCTGTAACCTGCTGGCGGCTCGGCAGCTCGGCAGCCTCACACACGTGCCATGCCTGGCCCACGTCTTCAATCTGGTGGTTCAGCGGTCTCTGAAAAGCTACCTCCACTTGTCTGACCTGCTTGGAAAGGTGCGCTGCGTCTGCGCACTTTTCCGCAAGTCCACCACGGACGCTGCCACCCCGAGGACCCTGCAATGTCGGTTTCAGCTGCCAGAGCACCTACTGCTGTGCAACGTGCCCACACGCTGGAATTCTAAGGTTCACATGTTGGCCAAGCTGTATGAGCAGCGTAGAGCAATAGTGGAATACCAGCTGCAACATGGGTGACAGAGTGGTAATCAGCCTCCGCAATTCTTTACTGGGGTGTGGGCATGGATGGCAGATATCTGCCAGGTCCTCGGAAACTTTGAGGAGTCTACCCAGATGGTGAGCGGCGATGCGTCAATCATTAGCGTTACCATCCCACTGCTTTGCCTGCTGAGAAGTTCGCTGCTAAGCATAAAGGCCAACGCTTAGCGGTTGGAACAGGAGTGGAAATGCAGGGCAGAAAAACTAATAAAATCCTGATAGGGGTTTTCTATAGGCCACCAAAAATAACAGAAAAAACTGAAAATGTATTAGTAAGATAAATAGATGAGGTGTCAAACCGTAAAGAAGTAATTATGGGGGATTTTAATAATCCAGATATAATATGGGGAGATTAAATCTGTGAATCTCACAAGGGAGATAAGTTCTTGAGAACAATTAAAGATAACTACCTTACCCAACTTGTACGGGAGCCAACTAAAGGGGGGACCGTTCTGGACTTATTATTAACCAACAGAACAACACAAAATCATGGGAGTGGAGGTTGAGGGATACTTGGGAAATCATTACCACTATATAATTAATTTCCAGCTGTTATTCAATGGGAAGCCTTACTAGGGAGCGACAAAAAAAAAAAAAAACTTTAGTAAGGCAAAATTTGATCAACTCAGAATTACTCTTGGCAACATTAAATTAGACAATGTCCTCATATATAACAGTGATTAGGAGAAGTTTAAAAACATCCTAAATACACCTCGTATGAACAGTTCATACCCTTCAAAAACAAAAGAAATGCAAATTGAATTAAACCAATGTGGCTCAACAGGACAGTAAGGGGGGCAATAAGTGAAAAAAAGAAAGCATTTAAAGTACTAAAACATCTAGGCAGTGAAGAAGTGCTAAAAACATATAAGGAAAAAAACAAAATATGTAAGGATAAGATAAAAACTGCCAAGGAGGAGGCAAGGAAACTAATTGCCCCTTAAGAGCAAAAATAACCCTAAACTATTTTTCAGTTACATAAATGGTAAAAGGATTTGCACTGAAAGCACTGGTCCTGGAAAGCACTGGAAAGGAAAACAATGTCATAACTCCTTATCAGCATGGGTTCATGAGGGGGTGATAATTTCAAACCCACTTGATCAGCTTCTACAACTAAGTAAGTTCTAAGCTTGACCTGGGATATTCTATTGATCTCATATATCTGGATTTTACTAAAGCTTTGGACATCGTGACGCATAATAGATTCATATATAAAGTTATATACACTACCGTTCAAAAGTTTGGGGTCACCCAAACAATTTTGTGTTTTCCATGAAAAGTCACACTTATTCACCACCATGCGTTGTGAAATGAATAGAAAATAGAGTCAAGACATTGACAAGGTTAGAAATAATGATTTGTATTTGAAATAACATTGTTTTTACATCAAACTTTGCTTTCGTCAAAGAATCCTCCTTTTGCAGCAATTACAGCATTGCACACCTTTGACATTCTAGCTGTTAATTTGTTGAGGTAAGCTTGTTAAATTGCACCCCACACTTCTAGAAGCATCTCCCACAAGTTTGATTGGTTGGATGGGCACTTCTGGCGTACCATACGGTCAAGCTGCTCCCACAACAGCTCAATGGGGTTCAGATCTGGTGACTGCGCTGGCCACTCCATTACCGATAGAATACCAGCTGCCTGCTTCTGCTGTAAATAGTTCTTGCACAATTTGGAGGTGTGTTTAGGGTCATTGTCCTGTTGTAGGATGAAATTGGTTCCAATCAAGCGCTGTCCACTGGGTATGGCATGGCGTTGCAAAATGGAGTGATAGCCTTCCTTATTCAGAATCCCTTTTACCCTGTACCAATCTCCCACCTTACCAGCACCAAAGCAACCCCAGACCATCACATTACCTCCACCATGCTTAACAGATGGCATCAGGCATTCTTCCAGCATCTTTTCATTTGTTCTGCGTCTCACAAACGTTCTTCTTTGAAATCCAAACACCTCAAACTTGGATTCATCTGTCCACAACACTTTTTTCCAGTCTTCCTCTGTCCAATGTCTGTGTTCTTTTGCCCATCTTAATCTTTTTCTTTTATTGGCCAGTCTCAGATATGGCTTTTTCTTTGCCACTCTGCCCTGAAGCCCAAAATCCCGCAGCCGCCTCTTCACTGTAGATGTTGACACTGGTGTTTTGCGGGCACTATTTAATGAAGATGCCAGTTGGGTACCTGTGAGGCGTCTGTTTCTCAAACTAGAGACTCTAATGTGCTTATCTTCTTGCTTAGTTGTGGAACGCGGCCTCCCACTTCTTTTTCTACTCTGGTTAGAGCCTGTTTGTGCTGTCCTCTGAAGGGAGTAGTACACACCGTTGTAGGAAATCTTCAATTTCTTAGCAATTTCTCGCATGGAATAGCCTTCATTTCTAAGAACAAGAATAGACTGTCGATGAAAGTTCTCTTTTTCTGGCCATTTTGAGCGTTTAATTGACCCCACAAATGTGATGCTCCAGAAACTCAATCTGCTCACAGGAAGGTCAGTTTTGTAGCTTCTGTAATGAGCTAGACTGTTTTCAGATGTGTGAACATGATTGCACAAGGGTTTTCTAATCATCAATTTGCCTTCTGAGCCAATGAGCAAACACATTGTACCATTAGAACACTGGAGTGATAGTTGCTGGAAATGGGCCTCTATTCACCTTTGCGGATTTTGAACAAAAAACCAGGCATTTGCAGCTAGAATAGTCATTTACCACATTAGCAATGTATAGAGTGCATTTGTTTAAAGTTAGGACTAGTTTAAAGTTATCTTCATTGAAAAGTACAGTGCTTTTCCTTCAAAAATAAGGATATTTCAATGTGACCCCAAACTTTTGAACGGTAGTGTATATATTATATACAGTAGTAATTGTGTCCCCCACAGTAGCCTTAGTAGTAATAGTGTCTCCCATAGTGGCCTCAGTAACAATAGTGACACACACAGTGGCCTCAGTAGTAATATTAACTCCTTCATTCCCCTGAGTAATAATAATAGCCTCACAGTAGTCCCAGTTATAATAGTAACTAGAGATGAGCGAGCACCAAAATGCTCGGGTGCTCGTTACTCGGGACGAAATTATCGCGATGCTCGAGGGTTCGTTTCGAGTAACGAACCCCATTGAAGTCAATGGGCGACCCGAGCATTTTTGTATTTCGCCGATGCTCGCTAAGGTTTTCATGTGTGAAAATCTGGGCAATTCAAGAAAGTGATGGGAACGACACAGCAACGGATAGGGCAGGCGAGGGGCTACATGTTGGGCTGCATCTCAAGTTCACAGGTCCCACTATTAAGCCACAATACCGGCAAGAGTGGGCCCCCCCCCCCCTCCCAACAACTTTTACTTCTGAAAAGCCCTCATTAGCAATGCATACCTTAGCTAAGCACCACACTACCTCCAACAAAGCACAATCACTGCCTGCATGACACTCCGCTGCCACTTCTCCTGGGTTACATGCTGCCCAACCGCCCCCCCTCCCCCCACAGCGCACACCAAAGTGTCCCTGCGCAGCCTTCAGCTGCCCTCATGCCACACCACCCTCATGTCTATTTATAAGTGCGTCTGCCATGACGAGGAACCGCAGGCACACACTGCAGAGGGTTGGCACAGCTAGGCAGCGACCCTCTTTAAAAGGGGTCAGGCGATAGCCCACAATGCTGTACAGAAGCAATGAGAAATATAATCCTGTGCCACCGCCATCAGGAGCTGCACACGTGGGCATAGCAATGGGGAACCTATGTGCCACACACTATTCATTCTGTCAAGGTGTCTGCATGCCCCAGTCAGACCGCGGTTTTTTATAAATAGTCACAGGCAGGTACAACTCTGCAATGGGAATTCTGTGTGCACCCACAGCATGGGTGGCTCCCTGGAACCCACCGGCAGTACATAAAAATATCCCATTGCATTGCCCAACACAGCTGAGGTAGTAATGTTGTGCTTAATGCAGGTGGGCTTCGGCCCACACTGCATGCCCCAGTCAGACTGGGGTTCTTTACAAGTGGAAACAGATGCATTTACAAGTCCCTGTGGACCGACAGCATGGGTGGGTGCCAGGAAGCCACCGGCGGTACATAAAAATATCCCATTGCATTGCCCAACACAGCTGAGGTAGTAATGTCGTGCTTAATGCAGGTGGGCTTCGGCCCACACTGCATGCCCCAGTCTGACTGGGGTTCTTTAGATGTGCTTTCAGATGCATTTATAATTCTCTGTGGACCCACAGCATGGGTGGGTGCCAGGAAGCCACCGGCGGTACATAAAAATATCCCATTGCATTGCCCAACACAGCTGAGGTAGTAATGTCGTGCTTAATGCAGGTGGGCTTCGGCCCACACTGCATGCCCCAGTCAGACTGGTAATATATACCTTAACAGTAACCGCGTTAGTGGTAATGTGTTGGTGACTGCGGACCTAGTAGCGCGGTTTTATTTTGTTGGTTTTCGGAATGTGGCCAGGATTAAGTGGGCTGTGGCGGGGGATGTTTTTGAGGCACTACGTGTCCTCTCCACGTGTCCGTGGTTATATGCACCTTAACAGTAACAGCGTTGGTGGGAAATGGCCTCGCCGCCATCATGTCTTTGAGAAGCCTCTGTTTCCACACCCCAGAGACATACCATTAGCAGCGGTATAGGCAGAGCCCATAATTAGTAACATTTCAGCCGTAGCATTAGGACAGGCCCCACTAACATATCACTAGCAGCATTATAGGGGGAGCACAGTATGCGTTCCATTTCAGTAATAGTAGCACTCAAGACAGGCCCCAGTAACAATTCCGAAGCAGCAGTATAGTGGGAGCGCAGTCTTCGTTCTATTTCAGTAGCTGCAGTATTGACAAGGCATTTATGTAGCTAAAGTGTAGGCCAACCCCACACACCTTTCTGTACCATGAGTGCAGGCGAAGAACATAGAAATTGCTATGATTACACTGTAGGCGAGGGGCCACAAAAATTGCTGTATCAACAGTACTACTGTACATCCAAAAAATTGGCCATGGCCAACCAAGAGGGCAGGTGAAACCTATTAATCACTTTGGTTAATGTGGCTTAAGTGGTAACTAGGCCTGGAGGCAGCCCAGTTTAACGAAAAATTGGTTCAAGTTAAAGTTTCAACGCTTTTAAGAGCATTGAAACGTATAAAAATTGTTTAGAAAAATTATATGAGTGAGCCTTGTGGCCCTAAGAAAAATTGCCCGTTCGGCGTGATTACGTCAGGTTTCAGGAGGAGGAGCAGGAGGAAGAGGAGGAGGAATATTATACACAGATTGATGAAGCAGAAATGTCCCCGTTTTGGATGTTGAGAGAGAACGATGCTTCCATCCGCGGGTGCATAATACGTATTGCTTAGGTATCGCTGCTGTCCGCTGGTGCAGAAGAGAAGTCTGGGGAAATCCAGGCTTTGTTCATCTTGATGAGTGTAAGCCTGTCGGCACTGTCGGTTGACAGGTGGGTACGCTTATCCGTGATGATTTCCCCAGCCACACTAAACACACTCTCTGACAAGACGCTAGCCGCAGGACAAGCAAGTACCTCCAGGGCATGCAGCGCGAGTTCAGGCCACGTGTCCAGCTTCGACACCCAGTAGTTGTAGGTGGCAGAGGCGTCACGGAGGACGGTTGTGCGATCGGCTACGTACTCCCTCACCATCCTTTTACAGTGCTCCCGCAGACTCAGCCTTGACTGGGGAGCGGTGACACAGTCTTGCTGGGGAGCCATAAAGCTGGCAAAGGCCTTGGAGAATGTTCCCCTGCCTGCGCTGTACATGCTGCATGATCTCTGCGCCTCCCCTGCTACCTGGCCCTCGGAACTGCGCCTTCTGCCACTAGCGCTGTCGGATGGGAAGTTTACCATCAGTTTGTCCACCAGCGTCCTGTGGTATAGCATCATTCTCGAATCCCTTTCCTCTTCGGGAATGAGAGTGCAAAGGCTCTCCTTATACCGTGGGTCGAGCAGTGTGTACACCCAGTAATCCGTAGTGGCCAGAATGCGTGTAACGCGAGGGTCACGAGAAAGGCATCCTAACATGAAGTCAGCCATGTGTGCCAGGGTACCTGTACGCAACACATGGCTGTCTTCACTAGGAAGATCACTTTCAGGATCCTCCTCCTCCTCCTCTTCCTCCTCCTAGGGGCCATACACGCTGAAAGGATGACAGGCAAGCAGCATGGGTACAGTCAGCAGTGGGCCAAGCTGTCTCTTCCCCATCCTCCTCATGCTCCTCCTCCTCCTCCTGAACGCGCTGAGATATAGACAGGAGGGTGCTCTGACTATCCAGCGACATACTGTCTTCCCCCGGCTCTGTTTCGGAGCGCAAAGCGTCTGCCTTTATGCTTTGCAGGGAACTTCTCAAGATGCATAGCAGAGGAATGGTGACGCTAATGATTGCAGCATCGCCGCTCACCACCTGGGTAGACTCCTCAAATTTTCCAAGGACCTGGCAGATGTCTTCCAACCAGGCCCACTCTTCTGTAAATAATTGAGGAGGCTGACTCCCACTGCACCGCGCAAGTTGGAGTTGGTATTCCACTATAGCTCTACGCTGCTCATAGAGTCTGGCCAACATGTGGAGCGTAGAGTTCCACTGTGTGGGCACGTCGCACAGCAGTCGGTGCACTGGCAGATTAAACCGATGTTGCAGGGTCCGCAGGGTGGCAGCGAGCATGTGTGATTTGCAGAAATGTGCGCAGATCCGGCGCACCTTTCCGAGCAGGTATGACAAGTGGGGGTAGCTTTTCAGTTTACCACTAGGACCTTCCAAACTGATAAAATTAAAAAATACCTTTTATTAAATTACTTAAAAGAAAAGAAGAACAAAACACACACAAACAATCACAAGAGGAGTTATGATGTAAATAGACACCTATAACTAGTAATCAGAAGGATGTTCGAAACGTAAATTTTACGCTCGACTTGTAGAGCAAAAACACTTGCCACTCGTGTAATATGAACAATGACAGATTAGAGTCATACGATAAGACTCTGTTGATGTAAATCATTGGTCATAGTCCAAGTGAAGGTGATTCAGTCTAATAGGAGGACGAATCCCATACTTGGTCAGGTATAACACCGTGCGTCAAAGGATGGAAATGACTAACACGTGAAAAAATTAGCTCATCAAGAGCGCGTCACCCAACGCGTTTCCCCCACCTAGTGGGTTCTTCAGGGGTTACAGTACGCTAATCCCAACTGATGTGTCAGGTCGTGGCCAAAGTCTACTTATGGAGACCACATAGACGTCCCGAATATAGAAGGCACGCTAGTGGTCGCCAAAAAATGGTCTGTTTGCGTCCATTTACGGATGCTAAGCACCGAAAAGATAAAGGTGCGTTGTAGGTAAAAACAGACCAAAAAAAAAAAAAAATAATAATAAATAATTGACCCTAAGCGTGACAAAAAAAAAAAAAAAATTTTTATTTTGTCACCACTGTGGTCATAAAAAGAGCATAACTATCCTCTTAGTACAAGAAAAGGGCAGGGAGATATATCCCAAGCCCTAAAGCCGTTAGATAGAAACACGATCTGCAGTCCCTATGGTCCTAAAGATAGAACAAAAGTACCTAGCAGATATAAACTAGCTTAGGTTGCTAGATACATGGATAAGTGCAACCAAAGTAAGTAGTAACGGGGAACTCGCCCCTAAATCAGGACCCAAAACTGAAATGCCGCCGTTTTTTTCTTTTATTTGATTTGCCTCTTCTCTCCTAAGCTGAGTAGTTTCAGCACAGCCTGCTGACGCTTGCCCACCGCTGTGCTGCCACGCCGCGTGACACCGACTGCTGGCGACGTGCTGCTGCTGACACATCTTGATTGCGAGACAGAGGTTGCGTTGGAGGAGGAGGAGGAGGAAGGTGCTTTAGTGGAGGAAGCATACACCGCCGCAGATACCAGCACCGAGCTGGGGCCCGCAATTCTGGGGGTGGGTAGGACGTGAGCGGTCCCAGGCTCTGACTCTGTCCCAGCCTCCACTAAATTCACCCAATCTGCCGTCAGGGAGATATAGTGGCCCTGCCCGCCTGTGCTTGTCCACGTGTCTGTTGTTAAGTGGACCTTGGCAGTAACCGCGTTGGTGAGGGCGCGTACAATGTTGCGGGAGACGTGGTCTCAAGCTGTGCTTGAGAAAGTCGTTGTGTGGACGACGAAACGCGTTGCACAGAGGATATTAAGAATAAAAGTTTGAAGCAAGTGGTGTCTGTAGCCCGACCCTGGTGTTCAGGTCCCAAAGAGCGCGGGCATTTCCTTTTTTATCAAGTTCGTATACGAAAACACTTCGAGTGGGTCCTGCTAGCCAGCAGGACACAGAAGCCCAGCAGCCGAGCGGACACGCCAGGGGATTTTTAAAGCCGACGAGGATGTGGAGGTGCTGGTGAGACCCCTGTATAGGGTTGCTCGCCAGACACCGGGTGAGTCTAATTGATTCATTTTTTAAGTATTCCAATTCACTTTTAGTGATTACTCTAAGAGTTAATAATTGCAAGCCAGCACAGGTAGCGCCTCCCTGACGTGTTTTTTGTCTTGTTTTTCAAAGGACAAGCCACACTGCGTGTATTCAATGAATACTACTGTTTAATAACTGTGTTGTGGCCCTGCAAATGTGTCACAGAACTGCAGTGATGCAAAGTTATTCGCTACAGCAGATCAGGGATTTCCCATGCAGGAAAAAAATTGGCGCAAGCCTGCAGCAAAAATAGAATTTTTTCCCTTGTTTTTCAAAGGACAAGCCACACTGCGTGTATTCAATGAATACTACTAAGTTTAATAACTGTGTTGTGGCCCTGCAAATGTGTCACAGAACTGCAGTGATGCAAAGTTATTCGCTACAGCATATCAGGGATTTCCCATGCAGGAAAAAAATTGGCGCAAGCCTGCAGCCAAAATAGAATTTTTTCCCGTGTTTTTCAAAGGACAAGCCACACTGCGAGTATTCAATGAATACTACTAAGTTTAATAACTGTGTTGTGGCCCTGCAAATGTGTCACAGAACTGCAGTGATGCAAAGTTATTCGCTACAGCAGATCAGGGATTTCCCATGCAGGAAAAAAATTGGCGCAAGCCTGCAGTAAAACGTAGCTGGCTGCGTCTGATTTTTTTTAACGTTCTGCACGCAGCACACACGTACCCAGAGCCCTGAGGACTGTCAGAGGCAGGCGAAATATAATTTTTTCCCTTGTTTTTCAAAGGAAAAGCCACACTGCGTGTATTCAATGAATAATGTATGTCTTCTGGCCCTGCCTACACAATTCTATCCCTGTAGTTTTAATGCCGGGTGCAATGGTCTGCACAGCCGGTTTTGAGAAAAAAAAAAAAAATGCAACACTGCTAACAGCAGCCTGGACAGTACTGCACACGGATAGATGTGGCCCTAGAAAGGACCGTTAGGGTTCTTGAAGCCTACACTCACTGCTAACACTCTCCCTGCCTAACCACCACTTCTGTCCCTATTGCAGGGCGCAATGCTCTGCAGATCCAATTTTGAAAAAAAAAAAAATACAGTGCTAACACAGTACTGCACACTATTAGATGTGGCCCTGAGAAGGACCGTTGGGGTTCTTGAAGCCTACACTAACTCCTAACGCTCTCCCTACAGCAGCTCCAGCACGATACCACTGTCCCTCAGCTAACTCACAAGGCATCTGAGCCGAGCCGCGGGAGGGGCCGATTTTTATACTTGGGTGACATCTGATCGCCCCAGCCACTCACAGCAGGGGGGTGGTATAGGGCTTGAACGTCACAGGGGGAAGTTGTAATGCCTTCCCTGTCTTTCAATTGGCCAGAAAAGCGCGCTAACGTCTCAGAGAGGAAACTGAAAGTAACCGGAACACCGCGTGGTACTCGTTACGAGTAACGAGCATCCCGAACACCCTAATTGTAAGGAGAATTTATGTGTTTATCAAAGAGAAGACGATCCCAGATCCCGTGCAGAAGTCTGGGCCCAGGAGAAATTCAAATCAAAACCCTATGTGGTATCAAGTGATTTCCAATTTATTCCAAGGCGTATTTGGTTCTTATACTGTAAATGACATCACAGCAAAAGTATATACCTCCAAGATTAATAATAATACATGATAGGTTAAACCAAAAATGATTAACATAAGTTACACCTCCTTAAGTGTATCTATTACATACAATAAGACCGTCATAAATTCAGGAGAAAGGAAGGCCTGGGAAGGTGCCATACAGTCTACCCCGTCTTCCTGTATACATTATCTATAAACATACATGGGTGATTTAGTAGACTGGCTGATCTTCTAATCTTTCTTCCTCAGAAGACATGCAGGCCTATAGAAGAGTTTCGTTTAACCCTTTCACTGCTATATATTCCTAGTCTACAATGCAATATAGAATAATTAACTGATACATTGATCTACAATTTTCTTAACATTCCCCACTTTAGATCAATACGTCAACACAGTATAATAGTAAATACACATATATAATCACTCTACCACAGACCCCCTGGCTACGGCCCGAAGCTTTATTACCAGGACGCCTGGGTTCACACTTCAAGACTAAGTATATAATTATTTCATATAAAAATATTTCATTGATGCAAATATATCTTTATAAAGTCATTCCACCAATTGTACCCACAATTAGGCCCGTCCCCAAGAGAAGCTTGGCCTTGATTTATTATGAGATTGATGTTCCTTTCTTCATATATAAATGATTGTCCATCATGATATAAAATCTTACTTATCGAAGTGTCCATCAGTTATTTAGAGCAATCCTCCGGTACAATCAGAGCGCACTGGAATCAAAATGTCACACTTCAAAATCATCAAAGTAAAATGGCGCTTCCTTCGTAGAACTTTTACCCATCACTTGTCAGACAGAGGTGGTCACCTGACCCAGTAAGCCATCTTGTTCTTCGTCATCTTGTATATTTTGGAACATAGTTTTGGTGATGGAAGTGTTAATAATAAGGTTTTGTAACAGTCCTCGGATACAGCAGCAACCGCAGAGTACTAGAATGGAGGCAAATACTGACATAGAGACTAATGTGGAGTATATGACTTGTGACCAGTGTCCGAACAAGTTTTCCAACCAGTCTGTGAATGGATCGTCTATGCCAGAGTTATCAGCTAGTTCATTTTATTATGCATTTAACCCTTCCAGTGCTCGAGTAACACTACCATCAGGTGCCGTGTTATTAGGAATGAAAGTACAACAATATCCTCCAATCATTTTACAAACTCCTCCTTTTTCTGCTAGTAACATATAACAAGAGCCATTCTATTTTGCCATGCAATAAGTGTAAGGTGTGTCCTAGTTGTTCCGCTAGGCCCTTGATTGCATCTCTTGTATAATTAACAAATCTCTGTTGGTTATAATATATATATATAATCCAGTCTACATTTTTATTCACTGTTACCCACCATGCAAGAAGAGACTCAAACCCCCCTGCAGCCATCCGATTTCTCGTCCCATACTCGTCCGGTACCCCCCTTGGGACCCCGATGGGTCAGAGGAACCTTTGGGAGAGGAGTTCCTAGTTCTCCAGACACGGCCCTTGCTGTTACCCTCGGAGGTCATGAGGTACACAGGCATTATCAGTTGTACCAAGCACAATCCCGCTAGGGGCTGTACCTGGCACCTGTTCTAGGCCCGGTCACCACACAACCATCACACGTCTGCACGTGCTCTCTGTAGCTCAGGCCATATCCCAGAGACAGCGTGCCCTTACGGTTCTCCTCTCCGCACAGCATCCCTCAGGCAGTCTCCCGTAGTCTGCCTCGGTCCCATTACCAGGTAGCGCGAAGCAAGCATGACCCCAGGATCAGAGGCAACAGCAGGTATTCGGTCCCCGCTCACAGGTGGAAACAGCAAACTCAATGTATAACATGGATCACTTATCTGTGGGGGGTAGGTACAGTGAAGAAGCTTAATCACACATTTTACGTTCATCACAGCTTGAAGACTTGTCATTAACTTTTATCTATCGTGGGATCAAGTCTTTCTATCTCATATAATTATTAACATTCTCTATACACAATATTTACTGCATAACATAAAGATTCACACAACTACTACTACTCCAATCATCTGCAGTCGCTTGATCCTCCAACCTTAACAACCCCCCTCAGGAATTTCTCTTATCAGGGAGAGGTGATGGAGTAAGATAAACAGAGCTTTAGCTGTGGCTGGACTACTACAGATAACTGCAGTATACTTGAGATATCCTCCCCGTAATAGGGACACTCAGCTCTCACATGATCAACAACTTCATTATTATTATATCTTACATGACATTATCACATTGAAAACACCATTTAACAATCAAAATCACTGCAAACCAATCACAGAACGGACATGTACACAAATAACAGCAAGAATGGACGTTCCCTGTTCACACAGGTTTATACTAAACTTCATTCCTGATCATCTTCATTACAGGTCTATTCATATCAAGCAAGCAGAGCATGGCTAGAGTCAGTCACATACCCCCTCCCTCCCTCACTGAACTCTAAAGCTGAAAGGTGGGGGCGAGGGTAAAAGAAGCATTCCCATGTAACAGACGATTTAACCATTTGTGAGCTGACCCCATCTTATAGCACACACCTCAGGTAGACAACATATCATCAACACACAGAGGACAGTGATGGAGGGTTCTGACTATTCCTATGCAATTCAGAGAAGGCACTAATCACTGGTGTTGTGTACTACAAGTGCAAGCATTGGGATGCCAGGTAGAAGGTACAGCTATGGGATATAAGGAGCCAAGATGGCGTCTGGGCGGCGGCCGAAGGTATTACAGCAGGTACTAAAATGGCCGCAGGCCATGACTAGCACTAAGATGGCCACCAGGGACGTGGCCTGACTAGGAGTACTATCAAGCCAGGCAAGCATCTAGCCACGCCTTACCCCTTTGTGTGCAATGCCAACAAGTCCCTCATCTGACACACATCTATAATAATCTTTGTGTATAGCGCCAACATATCCCGCAGCGCTTACATAGACAGGGGATACAGAAAGACAAAAGTATAAACATTACAGAACCGCGGTTACATAGTAATCAGCTGATGGAAACAATAGGGGTGCGGGTCCTGCTCCAACGAGCTTACATACTACAAGTAGTGGGGGGTACAGGAGGTAAAGGGCTGGAGATGTGCACGGTATGGCGAGGTGAAGATGTGCACGGTATGGCGAGGTGAAGATGTGCACGGTATGGCGAGGTGAAGATGTGCACGGTATGGCGAGGTGAAGATGTGCACGGTATGGCGAAGTGAATAGTGAGGGATGCTATACACAGACAATGGTCAGACATTTAGCCGTGTGACGGCAGAAACAGTATGACTGCAGGAGCGGTTTATGACGGCTAGCAGGGATTGCAGTCAATAAGTCAGGGAGCAGATCTACCAGTATGGCGCTCGTCACTCCTTCTATAGAAGTTACACTCAGAGCTCTCCCAGCATCCCCCATGTGTCGGACGGCGCCCCCTCCTGGTCTTATACTCCCTTCTGCATTGTTTAGCACAAATAATACAAGACAAAAAAATTTTTTTTAGAGTAGTTTGTAAACCCCTAGGCTGTGAACACTGTCCATATGAGTGCTACCATCCCCCCTGTTGAGACATGACAGGCCATGGCTCAAAACTGCTGCACATCTGAAGAACAATTTAGGTAAGATAGCTTCTTTTTTTTTTTTTTTTTTTTTTTAACGGAGATGTACAGCCCATCTACAAGAGTGTATTCAGCATCCACAAGAGATACCTCCTGCAGATCTGGTCTGAGTAACACCTCATGTGCCATCTCTCCTAGACAGTTGTATGGAGGACCGTCTGAAGAAATAGGCAGTAAGGCAGATGGATGGAGCGTAGTACATCCCTAGGTTGTCAGGTGTGGCTGAGAGCAGTAGTGTCCTGCAGGGGGAGGTCTAGAGGGACTAAGATATGAGTATAACTAACTGCGTGCGGTACTCAGTGTGTGGGGGGACAGCACTATAGTGGCAGAAGGTCTGACTACCGCTTGTACACAGGGTGGGAGCGCTCGGCCACTGGATCTAGTCTGCATCCCACCGTGTTCCTGAGTTAACACAGAGGTGATATATCCTTCTCCTGAGTCAACAGTTAGCACAAAGGGCATGCTCTAGTTCAGCATCCCCCCAGACTGATGTGCCCACCAGAGTCTGCTTTAACCTGACAAAGGCTTCCTCAGAGGCCCATCTCACTGGATCCTGCCGGCTGCAGCCAGAGGGTCATCATAGATGATTCTGGTAAGAAGCGCTGTCAGAGATGCAGAATTTGAGATCCAGGAGCTATAGAAGTTTGTCTGTTACGATCGTGTGGGCAGGCAAAGCACGGAACCCACATGATCATGACCAAAGGGGACGCACACGGGTATCACCAGGGTCACACGGGACTCACACCGGTTTCAGGCAACTGACCCTGTGCTACAAGGGAGGATGATAGTGGCCCTACCTAAGCGGGGACATTGCCCTAATAAGGGCAGCCCAGCGGTCTTCGGATCTGGGCCCTAGCTGATCCTAGGAGCCACACACCAGAACAGGATGCATTCACATGCCACATGACAGACCCAGAATACACTGCACACAACATGCAACCACTAGTAACAGATTGGAAGCTGAATATAAATACCAGGTATTGGTTGACATGTTGTACAAGATGTTGAAAGCTAGCAGGCCACTTCACGGCTCCTGGTTATACTGCTAGTCCCTACACTAACCAGGAGTCCAGCAGAACCGGACACCGTTCACACCGCACGCTGCAACAGGACAAGACACACAGCAAGCTAACACAAAACTGACAGAATATAAACGTACAAACGGACATGAACCAAGTCACACTGCAAACCTCACCGGACAAGCATTCATGATTGCTCGCCTGAGGGGCCATACAGACTGACCAGGGGATTGGCTAGCAGACAGTACCACACCCAGCCAGCTCAATCATTAACCCTGTGAGTGCTGTGCTGCTGGAAACACAATAGAACAACAAATCCCAGCAGCGCACGTAACATTCCCATTCCCAAAAAGGAGATCATTTGCTCATAGTTTTGGGACCTCCAGAATTGCTTGCCTACCTTCATCTGACAGGTTATACCCCAAATATTTAACCGTTTGCTGACCGTATTGGAGTTTCTACATGTTTACTTTATGGCCTTGCTCATAAATAAACCTCAAGAGTGCGTCTGTCCCCCCCCCACAATTCTCTCCACTGTCTGCTGCTGGCTACCAACATACAGTAGTCGCTGACTACCTCTAAGAGGCTGGAACTGGGCTAAGTGTGCTGACATAGCCTGGGAGAACATTGTTGGAGGTTCACAGCAGCCCTGAGATACTCTGGTGAAGGTATACCTAATTTTATCATAATATCTCATCACAACACATTTACTGGACATATTCGAGACTACATAATCTGACATTCACAGGCTTATTTGTCTCTAGGTCTGTTATAACTGGTTCAGAGAGGGATTCCCTGTGGGTCCGGCCATTAACCCCTCTTACCAGGATATGACTATTACTACATTTAACATTGGCTACATATTGGGATGTATTAATGTCCTGGTGGCTCCTTAGCCCACCAGGAAAGTAATCATCCGCCCATTCACCTGGAGATCTATCTCAGGCAGTGGAGATTGCCATGAGATCCTCCAAGTGTTGTACATCGACCCCTCCTAGTCATTTTTCCCCAAGGTCGCTGAGAACATTGTTTCTCAGGGCATTCTCGGGCAAAATCACTAGACTTCCATTATTCAAACACACATTTAAATCCCCGAGCTGCATCCCACCTCTGCTTCTTCCTCTGTCTCTACTTTCACATCCTCTCGCTGTCCAATGACCTCTCTTACTTTCTTGAACCATCATATCACATTCCTCTCCCTGTATAAAAAAAACCTCACTTTCTCACCCTTTTCTTTGTGACACTTTTCTGCATGTTTTGCATATTGCAAAACATCCTGCAAGGATCCCATCCTAAGGGTAACCATGTACCTCATTATATAAACTCCTATTCCCTTCTTTACTGCACTTACTAACGTGTTCCTTAATGGCTGATTATATGCAGCATTAGGATCATCTCTCATGCCCCCTGATTATACTATGGAAGGGGTCTACCATCTCCTCCCCTCCCATTCTAATTTCCTTCTACAGAACTCCAATCTGGCCATAGAATTATTCTATCTGCTCTCTCTATTTTTCATTCAATTGGAACTCCCCATTAACCCTTTGAATTGTTCATCAAACTGTCGGGCGTCTCTTTTTATATGGGCGTGACAGTTTGGGGCTTCATTTAACCAGACTTCAGCAGCGGATAATCCGTATTTCTGCTGATCTTTTAGCTGATTTTGTCTGTATTTTATCACATAATTCTTTACAACTAGGACTTTTAATTTATTTATTTATTCCACTCATCTCAATCACTCACACATTCGCTTCATGCAATATAAGACAGCAATACAAATAGTACATTATGTTAGTAGGCGGCCGCCCTCTTCATATTCTTAGTTACTCTATAACACAATATCAAAGAGAAAGTAATAGAAAGATAAGAAGTAAAGTTCCTGGACACCCCTGTGTCCCATGACGTCATCTAACCACTTTTTACGTGTCGCACGGAGTTAATTCTTTCCTGTAGCCTTCTCACAATGGCTATGGTCTCACATAGACTACTGCTATCGCCCCTTTGGCAACCCATTCGTCTATACTTCTCATTTACCTTACACATTTCACATAGACTACTGCTATTGCCCCTTAGCAACCTATTCGTCTATACTTGTCTCTCATTTACAATACACATTGTAAATTCTACTAACACTAAAGTATACAGAAGAAGAAGAAGAGAGAAGAGAAGTTTAACCATTGTTATACTTACTACACGTTATCTGGGAGGCTTCCAAATTCTCCGGCTAGTTCGGAAAAACGTCACTGTTTCAGACAGGATGCCCGACTGGCCTCTAATTACGTCTAAGCAAGACGGAGGTCTTTTAATGATCGGAGAGTACTTCAGACCCACCTTTTCACAGCCAGGCTGTCCTCTCCCTCTGCAGTGAGTGATTCCGGCTCGAAGGACCAAAAATGTAAGGAGAATTTATGTGTTTATCAAAGAGAAGACGATCCCAGATCCCGTGCAGAAGTCTGGGCCCAGGAGAAATTCAAATCAAAACCCTATGTGGTATCAAGTGATTTCCAATTTATTCCAAGGCGTATTTGGTTCTTATACTGTAAATGACATCACAGCAAAAGTATATACCTCCAAGATTAATAATAATACATGATAGGTTAAACCAAAAATGATTAACATAAGTTACACCTCCTTAAGTGTATCTATTACATACAATAAGACCGTCATAAATTCAGGAGAAAGGAAGGCCTGGGAAGGTGCCATACAGTCTACCCCGTCTTCCTGTATACATTATCTATAAACATACATGGGTGATTTAGTAGACTGGCTGATCTTCTAATCTTTCTTCCTCAGAAGACATGCAGGCCTATAGAAGAGTTTCGTTTAACCCTTTCACTGCTATATATTCCTAGTCTACAATGCAATATAGAATAATTAACTGATACATTGATCTACAATTTTCTTAACACTAATATTCGCACGAATATCAAGCTCGGATGAGTACGTTAGCTCATCTCTAACAGTAACCCCTCAGTAACCCCAGTAATAATATTAACCCCCTTAGTAGTAATATTATTCCCCACAGTAGCCCCAGTAGTAATATTAACCCCTCTCAATAGCCCTAGTAATAATAGTAACCCCCTCAGCAACCCCAGGAATAATATTAACCCTTTGAGTAGCCCCAGTAATATTAACCCTGCTTAGTAGTAATATTAACTCCCTCAGTAGCCTGACTAATAATAATAACCCTACAGTAGCCCAGTAATAATATTAACTCTTTCAGTAGCTCTAGTAATAATATTAACCATCTCAGTAGTAATGTTATTCCCCACAGTAGCCCCAGTAGTAATATTAACCCCTTTCAGTAGCCCCAGTATTTAGAGTCAACTCAGCCCATATACTAACCTCCTTGTAGTCCGCACCGCTCCTCTTCTTCTCAGCGCTGATCCTGGGTGCATACTGACAGCAGTGTATGCATGAGAAACATTTCCTCCCTTGTCCTCTTCTGCGGAACTAAGGAGGAGAGGACTCAGGGGAGGAAGACACTGTGATTACCGGCGGGGAGCTGCAGCACCCCATCCGATAATCACTACCATGGTGAGCTGCCGATGGCGGCATGTGAAAGCAGGAAGGGCTCTGCGTGCTGCCTCTGGCACACATACTATAGGTATGCCACCACTGCTCCAGGGTTATGATGAAGCATTCACAGTAGTGCAGGATGGAGATATAGAAACATTCAGAGAAGCATTCCAGCCACCACCATCAGTGTTCTAACTGCTAATGTGCATTTACCTTCTGGATGTTATACCATTAAGCTTTTGGAACAAGTAAATGTGAGTTTTAACTGTTACCTCTCCTGATTCTCTGGACTTACTTTATTTGGGATAGGAACTACAAACTACCATCTACTCACTAGGGAGCAGAGACCACTTCAAGTGCACCTACTACCACATACATTTTACTTGTGCGCGACTGAGCAGATTGGGATACAACACACTGTGACAAGTGTAGCACTTACCATTCCTCACACAGTCAACTTGATTATCCATGTCACCACAGCACAGAACTACTTTAAAAACTGTAAAAACTACAATTGAGTTCCTTAGAATAAGATCAAAAAATAATTCTATGCCTACTTTTGTGTTACCTTTCCCTGATATGAACAGGTTGAAGAATGATTCCCAACTTATTGTAGATTTAAAGTTTGGATACAATTTGTAGAAGTGGTAAAAGGACACCATGGCATCTTTTGGGTTTCGACACACATATATAAACTAAAAAAAATAGAAATAATGAACATTTATTAAAATTTTGGTTCAAAGAGGTTCTCCCATCACAATCTATGACATCAATATACCACTAACGGGACGTATAAACAGGGGCACAACACATTTATCAATTGGCTAATAATATTCAGAAATAATGTTATTTCTTAATCAATAACTACAAATCTAAAGAGGATCAGCAATGATAACAATGACGATGAAAACAACAACATTCACTTATGTACATCTCTTTTTCTTCTCTTTTTTCCTCTTGGGTTGCTATTGCAGAATCAACTGAAATCTCAAGTGCAGGGACTTGACATTCGATTTTCCCTTTTAAGAACATGCTGATAATTCATCCAAAGAAGAATTAAGGTGCTTTCACATCTGCTTTTAGGGGTTCTATTTTTCTGCCCTGTTATAGGAGCAGGGAAGGAGAATTCCATGGTGGAACAGATCCGTCTTACGCTCCAGAGGCGGAGACCAGGACACAGGAAGACCGCGGTAACTAACCCATTGTGTTACTGCCTGTCTCCTGAGCTCTGCTCACGTTTCTGTGGTTCTGTGTGTGACATGATACAATTTAAAGTGTACTAGTGAATGTTGTTGCTATACATGTGCTTATATGTTCCCTTATGTGTGCTCATCCTGTGTCTGT
Source organism: Eleutherodactylus coqui (assembly GCF_035609145.1). Classification (NCBI taxonomy): domain Eukaryota; kingdom Metazoa; phylum Chordata; class Amphibia; order Anura; family Eleutherodactylidae; genus Eleutherodactylus; species Eleutherodactylus coqui. The sequence continues at coordinate 236,320,232 of NC_089837.1, read as the reverse complement.
CAAATTTCTTTCTGCAACTTTTCCTGTATTGAGTGACGCTGGATGAAAGGTCTTAGACTGACAATTTTATGATATGTCTAAATGTGTCAATGACTATTCTATATGTGATGACAAGATTGGGTGTGTAAAGAGACTGCCTTTGACTGAGGGAATAAGACCTTTTAAGCATTATACAGACTGACAACATTGAAGGGAACAGCCTGCAGATATATACATACATGTCACGTGCACGCTCTATAACAACCCAGATGACAAGGCTAATTTGACCGTTATATGTAACTAGAGATGAGCGAGCACCAAAATGCTCGGGTGCTCATTACTCGAGACGAACTTTTCGCGATGCTCGAGGGTTCGTTTCGAGTAACGAACCCCACTGAAGTCAATGGGCGACCCGAGCATTTTTGTATATCGCCAATGCTCGCTAAGGTTTTCATTTGTGAAAATCTGCGCAATTCAAGAAAGTGATGGGAACGACACAGAAACGGATAGGGCAGGCGAGGGGCTACATGTTGGGCTGCATCTCAAGTTCCCAGGTCCCACTATTAAGCCACAATAGCGGCAAGAGTGCCCCCCCCCCTCCCAACAATTTTTACTTCTGAAAAACCCTCATTAGCAAGGCATACCTTAGCTAAGCACCACACTACCTCAAACAAAGCACAATCACTGCCTGCATGACACTCCGCTGCCACTTCTCCAGGGTAACATGCTGCCCAACCCCCCTGCACGACCCAGTGTCCACAGCGCATACCAAAGTGTCCCTGCGCAGCCTTCAGCTGCACTCATGCCAGACGCTGGCCTCATAGCCACACCACCCTCATGTCTATTTATAAGTGCGTCTGCCATGAGGAGGAACCGCAGGCACACACTGCAGAGGGTTGGCACGGCCAGGCAGCGACCCTCTTTAAAAGGGGTCGGGCGATAGCCCACAATGCTGTACAGAAGCAATGAGAAATCCAATCCTGTGCCACCTCCATCAGGAGCTGCACACGTGGGCATAGCAATGGGGAACCCATGTGCCACACACTATTCATTCTGTCAAGGTGTCTGCATGCCCCAGTCAGACCGGGGTTTTTTATAAATAGTCACAGGCAGGTACAACTCCGCAATGGGAATTCCTTGTGCACCCACAGCATGGGTGGCGCCCTGGAACCCACCGGCTGTACATAAATGTATCCCATTGCAGTGCCCTGGACAGCAGAGCTAACGTCAGATTAAATGCAGGTGCGCTTCGGCCCACACTGCATGCCCCAGTCACACTGGGGTTTTTTATAAGTAGACACAGGCAGGTACAACTCCCTATTGTGAAGTCCCTGTGGACTCACAACATGGGTGGCTCCCTGGAACCCACCGGCGGTACATAAATAAATCCCATTGCAGTGCCCAGCGCAGCTGAGGTAACGTCCGGTTTAATGCAGGTGGGCTTCAGCCCACACTGCATGCCCCAGTCAGACTGGGGTTCCTTAGAAGTGGACACATGCAGTTACAACTCCGTGTGGACCGACAGCATGGGTGGGTCCCAGGAAGCCACCGGCGGTACATAAATATATTCCATTGCATTGCCCATCACAGCTGAGGTAACGTCCGATTAAATGCAGGTGGTCTTCGGCCCACACTGCATGCCCCAGTCTGACCGGAGTTTTTAATACATAGACACTGGCAGGTACAAATCCCTAATGTGAAGTCCCTGTGGACCCACAGCATGGGTGGGTCCCAGGAAGCCACCGGCGGTACATAAATAGCATTGCCCATCACAGCTGAGGTAACGTCAGGTTTAATGCAGGTGGGCTTCGGCCCACACTGCATGCCCCAGTCAGACTGGGGTTCTTTAGAAGTGGACACATGCAGTTACAACTCCGTGTGGACCGACAGCATGGGTGGGTCCCAGGAAGCCACCGGCGGTACATAAATATATTCCATTGCATTGCCCATCACAGCTGAGGTAACGTCCGATTAAATGCAGGTGGTCTTCGGCCCACACTGCATGCCCCAGTCTGACCGGAGTTTTTAATACATAGACACTGGCAGGTACAAATCCCTAATGTGAAGTCCCTGTGGACCCACAGCATGGGTGGCTCCCTGGAACCCATCGGCGGTACATAAATGTATCCCATTCCAGTGCCCTGCTCAGCAGAGCTAACGTCACATACAATATAGGTGTGCTTCGGCCCACAGTGCATGCCCCAGTCAGACTGGTAATATGTACCTTAACAGTAACCGCGTTGGTGGGAATGTGGTGGCGACTGCGGATCTAGTGGCGCGGTTTTATTTAGTTGGTTTTCAGAATGTGGACAGGATTAAGTGGACCGTGGCAGGGGGATGGTGGGGGGGGGGCGCTCTTGTGTCGGTAAAGGTGAAATTCTTGGACTGCCACCAGACGGACCAATGCAAAGGTATTTGCCAAGAATACTTTCATTGTTGGAGGAGGAGGGGAATGTTTTTGAGGCACTACGTGTCCTCTCCACGTGTCCGTGGTTATATGCACCTTAACAGTAACCGCGTTGGTGGGAAATGGCCTCGCCACCATCATGTCTTTGGGAAGCCTCCATTTCCACACCCCAGTGACATAGCATTAGCAGCGGTATAGGTAGAGCCCAGAATTAGTAACATTTCAGCGGTAGCATTAGGGACAGGCCCCAGTAACATATCACTAGCAACATTATAGGGGGAGCACAGTATTAGTTCCATTTCAGTAGTAGTAGCAGTCCAGACAGGCCCCAGTAACAATTCCGAAGCAGCAGTATAGGGGGCGCACAGTATTAGTTCCATTTCAGTAGTAGTAGCAGTCAAGACAGGCCACAGTAACATTCCCGTTGCAGCAGTTTAGGGAGATAACAGTCTCTTTCACATTTCAGTAGTTGCAGTATAGACAAGGCCCCAGTTACATTTATGTTTATGTAGCAAAAGTGTAGGCCAACCCCACACACCTTGCTGTACCATGAGTGCAGGCGAAGCCCATAAAAATTACTAGGATTACACTGTAGGCTATGCCAAAAAAAAATGGTGTACCAACAGTACTAATGTACCTCAGAAAAATTGCCCATGCCCAACCAAGAGGGCAGGTGAAGCCCATTAATCGCTTTGGTTAATGTGGCTTAATTTGTAACTAGGCCTGTAGGCAGCCCAGTTAAAATAAAAATTGGTTCAGGTGCAAGTTTCAACGCTTTAATGAGAATTGAAACGTATAAACATTGTTTACTAAAGTAATATGACTGAGCCTTGTGGGCCTAAGAAAAATTGCCCGTTCGGCGTGATTACGTGAGGTTTCAGGAGGAGGAGCAGGAGGATGAATATAATACACAGATTGATGAAGCTAAAAGGTCCCCGTTTTTGATGGTGATAGAGAATGATGCTTCCATCCGCGGGTGCAGCCTACGTACTGTTTAGGTACCGCTGCTGTCCGCTGGTGGAGAAGAGAAGTCTGGGGAAATGCAGGCTTTGTTCATCTTTATGAGTGTAAGCCTGTCGGCACTGTCGGTTGACAGGCGGGTACGCTTATCCGTGATGATTCCCCCAGCCGCACTAAACACCCTCTCTGACAAGACGCTAGCTGCAGGATAAGCAAGCACCTCCAGGGCATACAGCGCGAGTTCAGGCCACGTGTCCAGCTTCGACACCCAGTAGTTGTAGGGGGCAGAGGCGTCACGGAGGATGGTCGTGCGATCGGCTACGTACTCCCTCACCATCCTTTTACAGTGGTCCCGCCGACTCAGCCTTGACTGGGGAGCAGTGACACAGTCTTGCTGGGGAGCCATAAAGCTGGCAAAGGCCTTGGAGAGTGTTTCCCTGCCTGCGCTGTACATGCTGCCTGATCTACACGCCTCCCCTGCTACCTTGCCCTCGGAACTGCGCCTTCTGCCACTAGCGCTGTCGGATGGGTATTTTACCATCAGTTTGTCCGCCCGGGTCCTGTGGTATAGCATCACTCTCGAACCCCTTTCCACTTCGGGTATGAGAGTGGAAAGGTTCTCCTTATACCGTGGGTCGAGCAGTGTGTACACCCACTAATCCGTAGTGGCCAGAATGCGTGTAACGCGAGGGTCACGAGAAAGGCATTCTAACATGAAGTCCGCCATGTGTGACAGGGTACCTGTACGCAACACATGGCTGTCCTCACTAGGAAGATCACTTTCAGGATCCTCCTCCTTCTCCTTCTCCTCCTCCTCCTCAGGCCATACACGCTGAAAGGATGACAGGCAAGCAGCATGGGTACAGCAGTGGGCAAAGCTGTCTCTTCCCCCTCCTCCTCATGCTCCTCCCCCTCTTCCTCCTCCTCCTCAACGCGCTGAGATATAGACATGAGGGTGCTCTGACTATCCAGCGACATACTGTCTTCCCCCGCCTCCGTTTCCGAGCGCAAAGCGTCTGCCTTTATGCTTTGCAGGGAACTTCTCAAGAGGCATAGCAGAGGAATGATTGCAGCATCGCCGCTCACAATCTGGGTAGACTCCTCAAATTTTCCAAGGACCTGGCAGATGTCTGCCAACCAGGCCCACTCTTCTGTAAAGAATTGAGGAGGCTGACTCCCACTACGCCGCCCATGTTGGAGTTGGTATTCCACTATAGCTCAACGCTGCTCATAGAGCCTGTCCAACATGTGGAGCGTAGAGTTCCACCGTTTGGGCACGTCGCACAGCAGTCGGTGCACTGGCAGATTAAACCGATGTTGCAGGGTCCACAGGGTGGCAGCGTCCGTCTTGGACTTGCGGAAATGTGCGCTGAGCCGGCGCACCTTTCCGAGCAGGTCTGACAAGCGTGGGTAGCTTTTCAGAAAGCGCTGAACCACCAAATTAAAGACGTGGGCCAGGCATGGCACGTGCGTGAGGCTGCCGAGCTGCAGAGCCGCCACAAGGTTACGGCCGTTGTCACACACGGCCATGCCCGGTTGGAGGCTGAGCGGCGAAAGCCAGCGGTCGGTCTGCTCTGTCAAACCCTGCAGCAGCTCGTGGGCCGTGTGCCTCTTCTCTCCTAAGCTGAGTAGTTTCAGCACGGCCTGCTGGCGCTTGCCCACTGCTGTGCTGCCTCCCCGCCCGACACCGACTGGTGGCGACGTGCTGCTGCTGACACATCTTGATTGCGAGACAGAGGTTGCGTAGGAGGAGGAGGAGGGTGGTTTAGTGGAGGAAGCATACACCGCCGCAGATACCAGCACCGAGCTGGGGCCCGCAATTCTGGGGGTGGGTAGGATGTGAGCGGTCCCAGGCTCTGACTCGGTCCCAGCCTCCATTAAATTCACCCAATGTGCCGTCAGGGAGATATAGTGGCCCTGCCCGCCTGTGCTTGTCCACGTGTCCGTTGTTAAGTGGACCTTGGCAGTAACCGCGTTGGTGAGGGCGCGTACAATGTTGCAGGAGACGTGGTTGTGCAGGGCTGGGACGGCACATCGGAAAAAGTAGTGGCGACTGGGAACCGAGTAGCGCGGGGCCGCCGCCGCCATAATGTTTTTGAAAGCCTCCGTTTCCACAAGCATATACGGCAGCATCTCCATGCTGATCAATTTGACTATGTGCACCTTAAACGCTTGAGCGTGCGGGTGCGTGGCGGTGTACTTGCGCTTGCGCTCAAACAGTTGCGCTAGCGACGTCTGGACGCTACGCTGAGAGACATTGCTGGATGGGCCGAGGACAGCGGAGGTGAGGGTGTGGGTGCAGGCCGGGAGACGGTCGTGCCTGTGTCCTGAGTGTGGGGTTGGATCTCAGTGGCAGGTTGGGGCACAGGGGTAGAGTCAGTGGTGCAAACCGGAGGCGGTGAACGGCCTTCGTCCCACCTTGTGGGGTGCTTGGCCATCATATGCCTGCACATGCTGCTGGTGGTGGCTCCCCGGCTGATCTTGGCACGACAAACCTTGCACACCACAGTTCGTCGGTCGTCTACACTCTCAGTGAAAAACTGCCAGACCTTTGAGCACCTCGGCCTCTGCAGGGTGGCATGGCGTGAGGGGGCGCTTTGGGAAACAGTTTGTGGATTATTCGGTCTGGCCCTACTTCTACCCCTGGCCACCTCACTGGCTCTTCCAACCTGCCCTGCTGCTGCACTTGCTTCCCCCTCTGAAGACATGTCCTCAGTAGGCTTAGCAAAACAGGTGGGGTCAGTCACCTCATCGTCCAGCTGCTCTTCCTCCGAATCCTCTGTGCGCTCCTCCCTCGGACTTACTGCAATTACTACTACCTGAGTGATAGACAACTGTGTCTCATCGTCATCGTCCTCCTCACCCACTGAAAGCTCTTGAGACAGTTGCCGGAAGTCCCCAGCCTCATTCCCCGGACCCCGGGAACTTTCCAAAGGTTGGGCATCGGTCACGACAAACTCCTCCGGTGGGAGAGGAACCATTGCTGCCCATTCTGGGCAGGGGCCCGAGAACAGTTCCTGGGAGTCTGCCTGCTCCTCAGAATGTGCCATTGTAATGGAGTGAGGAGGCTGGGAGGAAGGAGGAGCAGCAGCCAGAGGATTCAGAGTTGCAGCAGTGGACGGCGTAGAAGTCTGGGTGGTCGATAGATTGCTGGATGCACTTTCTGCCATCCACGACAGGACCTGCTCACACTGCTCATTTTCTAATAAAGGTCTACCGCGTGGACCCATTAATTGTGAGATGAATCTGGGGACCCCTGAAACTTGCCTCTCTCCTAATCCCGCAGCAGTCGGCTGCGATACACCTGGATCAGGAGCTCGGCCTGTGCCCACACCCTGACTTGGACCTCCGCGTCCTCTCCCGTGTCCACGTCCTCTAGGCCTACCCCTACCCCTCAGCATGGTGTATTACGAGTAGAGCAGAAACAGAACGCTGTAATTAAATGTCCCGCTTATTGGCCTGTGGTTGGAGGCTGACTTCGCTTACGGAACGCACAGCAGAGCCAGGAAACAATTTTGCGCACGCCTATAGTGAGACATAGGTGCGTAGGACTGAGCTAGTGGAATTCACAGCGCAGAAGCAGTCAAGTCGCCAAAGGGCAGTGGACGCCTTAAGTATTTGGCTTCCCTTTTTTTAAATGGTGAGCTGAAACAGCAGACAGATACTGTATGCAGCGTATATTATGTTTACTGTTTCCTTCTGGCGCTATCACGGCGGTGATGGAACGGAGACAGCAGACCCAGGAAACAATTTTGCGCACGCTTGTAGTGAGACGTAGGTGCGTATCACTCAGCTAGAGGAGTTCACAGCGCAGAAGCAGTCAAGTCGCCAAAGGGCAGTGGTACGCCTTAAGTATTTGGCTTCCCTTTTTAAAATGGTGAGCTGAAACAGCAGACAGATACTGTATGCAGCGTATATTATGTTTACTGTTTCCCTCTGGCGCTATCACAGCGGTGATGTAACGGAGACAGCAGAGCCAGGAAACAATTTTGCGCACTCCTGTAGTGAGATGTAGGTGCGTAGGACTGAGCTAGTGGAATTCACAGCGCAGAAGCAGTAAAGTCGCCAAAGGGCAGTGGTACGCCTTAAGTATTTGGCTTTCCTTTTTTTAAATGGTGAGCTTAAACAGCAGTCAGATACTGTATGCAGCGTATGTTATGTTTACTGTTTCCTTCTGGCGCTATCACGGCGGTGATGTAACGGAGACAGCAGAGCCAGGAAACAATTTTGCGCACGCCTGTAGTGAGACGTAGGTGCGTAGGACTGAGCTAGTGGAATTCACAGCACAGAAGCAGTCAAGTCGCCAAAGGGCAGTGGTACGCCTTAAGTATTTGGCTTCCCTTTTTTTAAATGATGAGCTGAAACAGCAGACAGATACTGTATGTAGCGTATATTATGTTTACTGTTTCCCTCTGGAGCTATCACGCCCGTGATGTAACGGAGACAGCAGAGCCAGGAAACAATTTTGCGCACGCCTGTAGTGAGACGTAGGTGCGTAGGACTGAGCTAGTGGAATTCACAGCGCAGAAGCAGTCAAGTCGCCAAAGGGCAGTGGTACGCCTTAAGTATTTGGCTTCCCTTTTTTTAAATGGTGAGCTGAAACAGCAGACAGATACTGTATGCAGCGTATATTATGTTTACTGTTTCCCTCTGGCGCTATCACGGTGGTGATGTAACGGAGACAGCAGAGCCAGGAAACAATTTTGCGCACGCCTCTGGTGAGACGTAGGTGCGTATCACTCAGCTAGTAGAATTCACAGCACAGAAGCAGTCAAGTCGCCAAAGGGCAGTGGTACGCCTTAAGTATTTGGCTTCCCTTTTTTTAAATGGTGAACTGAAACAGCAGACAGATACTGTATGCAGCGTATATTATGTTTACTGTTTTCCTCTGGCGCTATCACGGTGGTGATGTAACGGAGACAGCAGAGCCAGGAAACAAATTTGCGCTCGCCTGTAGTGAGACGTAGGTACGTAGGACTGAGCTAGTGGAATTCACAGCGCAGAAGCAGTCAAGTCGCCAAAGGGCAGTGGTACACCTTAAGTATTTGGCTTCCCTTTTTTTAAATGGCGAGCTGAAACAGCAGACAGAAACTGTATGCAGCATATATTATGTTTACTGTTTCCCTCTGGCGCTATCACGGCGGTGATGTAACGGGCACAGCAGAGCCAGGAAACAATTTTGCGCAAGCCTGCTGTAACGCTTAGCTGCGTATTAATTAGGACTACTACCCCCAGCAGACACGCAGTACACTGAAGACGGTCACAGGCAGCCCAAATATAGTATTTTTCCCTAAGAAGGACCGTTGGGGTTCTTCAAGCCTAAAATAACACCTAACGCTCTCCCTATAGCAGCAGCAGCATCAGCAGCACTTTCCCTGATCTCTGTCAGAATGCATGTGTGGCGAGCCGCGGGCGGGGCAGATTTTAATACTTGGGTGACCCCTGATCTCTCCAGCCACTTACTGCAGGGGGGTGGTATAGGGCTGGAACGTCACAGGAGGAAGTAATGCCTTCCATGTCTTTCTATTGGCCAGAAAAGCACGCTAATGTCTCAGAGATGAAAGTGAAAGTAGCTCGAACATCGCGTGGTGCTCGCCTCTAGTAACGAGCATCTCGAACACGCTAATACTCGAACGAGCATCAAGCTCGGACGAGTATGCTCGCTCATCTCTATATGTAACACAACTTAAGATACAGTGCATTTAAATTAGCTATTTTTCAGAAACGTAAAGACGCTGTTATTTGCCTAACTTACTGTTGCTGAGTGCATTATAGACAGACGCGACAAGTTATCTTTACCACCACCCGTACGTAGCAGATAACATTAGTTTTGATAGACTGCCAATTGACTTCTTAAAGACAGAATATATATAGATAGGAGTTTATTGCTGTCACCGCAACTTTGGGGAGAATTATATATATATTTTAATTTATTGATTAATTAAATTAATTGAATTCCTAATGAGCTTTTATCATTTTTTTGTTAACAACACATATTTTATAGATTGCTGTAAAGTGCCTGTAGGTCTTCAGCAGCTGGCAATTCCCCAGAATAATGAATGTATATGTGTGAACCAATTTCACCATGTCAAAGACGGTGAATTGAAAATGACTCAATGTACTGATATGATTGTACTGCCCTTATGTCACTAATGTATGAATAGCAGTAGCAGTTGAGTTGCCCCATTTCCCGTAAGTATAAAAATGTATGGCATTGATACATTGATGATGTATGGATGCCGGCCAGCTAAAATGTTATTGTTTCTCTGAGTGATAAAAAGTTTTTTTGTCCTGAGATAGGTAGGATTCAGCTTATTCACTACCGTGACCTGGGTAGGGTGACCTGGGTATGACGACGAAGTGAGCCATTATAATAAAACCGTGAGTATTACCAATAAGATTTGTATCATCACCCATCTTGCTCACTTTGGGATGGTATCAGCCCCAGAGGGTACAAGACGGAGGTGGATTTTTTTCGCCTAGTGACCTGTCGTGACGGCACTGGGGGGGGGGGGGGGTATCACCCCAGACAGCTTTACATAAACAAATGGGGGGAGAATCCACCTATGTGATGACATTTGTTCCTGATTTTGCATGATACAGTCCACCATCCTAGTCTGTCACAGTAGACCGGGCATCCCTTTCACCTTCTTACTTTAGTCCCGGGCAGAGAGAATTGACTTAAGCTACCACCTGTTCTGGAGTCTAGTACCCTTTTCAGAGAGAGTGATGATCATTCCACTCAGTCTCTTTTCTTTTCTGACAGTGGCCCTTTCTCTATTTTGAAGTTTAGCACCAGTGTTGTATTTGATCCTTGTCTGAGGAAGTGATGTTCATTCTACTTGCCTCATTCCTTTTGTCTTTATGGAATTTCCCCATAGCTATACTAGTGCATCCTGAATTCTGTTCAGCCTAGTAGAATCTCCTGGTTAGGCCAAACCAGTTTTATAAACCCTGTCATAAACAAAGGCTATAGACAGAAAGTGACATTCTCAGGTAGTCGCAGAATAGGTTAATCTTTTCATAAGTAACTATGTGGTAGAAGCTGTGTTTATAGGTTTTGCTTTGCACACTCCATGACTGAGCAGAGGCCTAAAGATGAATTTGAGTAGAACACTGAGATATCCCTTCTCCGGATAATACACTCTGTTTCAGGTGGGCCGGGGTTGGCTTATTTTAAGTAAGGGGGAACTGTAGTAACCCAGAATGTTTATTCCTGGCCCCTTCATAAGTGTCATACATGTCATGTCTTTTGTGTAAATGCACTGTGCAAAAGTGTCTTCTCTCCTGTTATGTGTATTGCATAGCTGTAGCAAGTGAGAGGTTAATATCTGCATGAGACTGGGAGATGTCTGCAAATGTAGAAATTTATGTCTCGCCATGTAGTATGCTAGAGTCTATAAGTATGAGTGATTTGGGTGTGGTAGTCAATCTGGAGTCCATCATCTTCAATGGTCAGGAGGGGAGTAGAGTGCCGGCCACATGGAGGTACCTTTAGCCCTCATGTGGTGAAGTGACAGAGGAAGAGGAGAGGTGTTTAGGACACCAATGCCAAGAGGCAATAGAGAGTGAGGAGAAAAAGAGACAAAGAGAGTGTGAGAAAAGAAGTCCAAGACCACCGTGCAGAGTTACTGTGTTACAAGAGTGTTTGTGGAGTGACCCGACCCTATCTTCCTCTGGAGAGTTTTCCTTCCAGGAGTGATACCTGAAAGATAATGCAGGCCTGCAGCACCGGTGTCATCCAGAGTTTCCTCCCAGACCTCCCACTGTCTGTTCTTATCTGCACTAGTGTGTTCCTGATTTGTGTGATATTGAAGTTTCCACATAAAGTTTTGCCAGGTCCTGACCGTTCCCAGGAACTGAGGTACTTCAACCTCACATTGTGTGTGAATTCTCTTTATTAACGCCGAGGGTCATACCAGTGGGTAATAGGAACGGTGGAGTCACACATAGCAAAGATGTATTCCTGTTCCATCTATATTGGCCATCCCTCTCTGAGAGGTGTCCGGAAGAGGCCCAGCGCTGCTCTGGCCGAGGCTACTTGTGTCCCACTGGGAGGTAGCCTGGTAAGTGCCACCGTGACAAATGACCACTCTACCCTCCTAGCTCCTAAGCATATGCCCAGTGTCCTGAGTTACCCTTTGAGACGCTGCAAGAGACTGACACAGATTGCCTCCATGACTCAGAGCTTAGGGGAAATTTCATAAGCCTAGTGACAGAATCCCTTTATGACTAATAGCTCATGACTACATCCAATGAAACATTAAGTATTCTACTATTAATGATTGCAATAATGTATGTTTGGAGTATTGTGATTGTTTTATTGAACTAATAGTTTTGGGATCATTTTCCGTGGCATGCTTTATTACAGGCATTTCACATGCAAAATTTAATCACCCAGGTAGGGAACGTGTTGCCCCTCCTCCTGATAGATTATGGATGGTTAAGGATGGGGACTGGGTATAGTCAAGCGTGTGGACTAGCTGGGGCACAGCGCGCTCTGCATAGCTCCTTGCCTGTCCCTCTCTCTTCCCATGTAAAGTTAAGAGTTGGCATTTTGTGTCAAACCTGCTCATTGTAAATTTACATATTTACTATAAATTCTCATTTATACTGTTCTCCAATTAAATTGTAGCATTTTACTGCTCTTACCTGATTAGCTCTCTTCTTTGGCATTGTATCGTCAAAACCTCATGAGTAAGCCCTCCATGCCCGCTACAGATGCATAAAAGGGTGGTGGTGAGGCCTGCCAACCATACCTTGTGCATGCCCATTTTCTAGAAGAGTATGGCTTTCCTAGAAAAACTGCTCCTCTGTATTGTGTGTTTCCTGCATTATTTTATTTCCCTCCATGCTTATCACTACTGCTCGGTCCCTGTCTGTTTGCCGTATGATAAATGGAATAATTTCTGTGACGCGGCAGACCATCCTGACTTACATAACAGGTATTTCTGTCAGATGATTTCATGCTAAAAAGTAGAATATATTTTGGCAATATCTATTAAAAGATTGATATTATGCACTGTGAAATGAAAAGCCATGCATGTATTATAAATTAATCAACTTAATGCAAGAATCAATACAAGAACCATTATAAGATAGTACTAATGTGATTTACCTTTGGCTTCCTAAACTGCAGATCTCTTGGCATTAGATAGTAAGGCAGGTGAGATGAGAAGAGACGAGGAGATGGACGGCTCTTAAAGTCAATATTGTACATGTTATATTCTATCCATGGCGCTCTTTGTACATTTTCAACATGTTCTGTTCCGTTTCGATGTCCTTCATTAAATATTAGGCTTAGAATTTGTTGTGTCCAAATTGTGCCTGCAAAATAGGTTATAGCTCTTATTATTTACAGCGTCTACTGTAACTGACAAGCTGGAAGTTTTCAGATAATTTATATATGAGAAGAGGCGAGTAAATACATTATATAATGACAGGAACAATAAAGATCTACTAAATGACCCACACATCGATACAGAGGGAGAGAAGACCCCGGCACAAGGGCTTTCTCTATGAAAAATACTTTTATTGTGCAAAAGTAGAAAACTATATACATTTGGCATTGCTGATCCACAGAACGGAGGTAACATGTTATTTATGCCACATGGTAAATGGTGTAATATGTTTAAAAATGAAAGGAAAAATTGTTGTTTTCTCCATTTGAACCGTAAAGTGTTAACAAAAGATAAGCAATAGTTTATATGAAGCGCTAAATGGCGCAATTGAAAAATACAACTCACTGTATAAAAAAGTCCTCATATGGCAGCGATGGCAAAACAAAAGCGTGGATTTCAGAATGCGACAATCCAAAAACAAAGAAAATATCTTCAGGTCCTTAAAGTGACCTTCCAGTCCTGGAAAACAAAGATGGCCACACTACTTCTATGACTACCACATGTACACTGTGCGTAGTATGCGTCGTAGTGTAAGACAGTGTTTCTCAACTCCAGTCCTCAGGTCCCCAACAGGTGATGTTTTCAGGATTTCCTCAGTACTACTCAGGTGCTGTAACTATCATTAGTGTCTCAGACATTGCCACAGGCGGTCTTACTATAGGATATTCTGAAAACATGACCTGTTGAGGGGTCCTGAGGACTGGAGTTGAGAAACATGGGTCTACAACACTACATGCAGCTCTGACTGGACAGTGCAGATCATGCGAGCAGCACTAGCCAATCAAAGCAGCATGTAGTGTATTGGGCTAATTTCAGAAAGGTTAGTGCACTTCCCCTGTGGATGCGAGGCGTATTTGTATTAAAAACATCTTCAAGGAAAGTGCGATCCTCTGGCACGGTTGATAGCCATGGTGAAGGATAACAGATTTGTTGCGAGACGCACAAATCTCACATGAGATTCTCGGCCGTATGAAAGGGGCCTTAGGCTAAAAATGCATATTAGTGCACAGTGTACATCAGGTGGTCAGAGAAGCAGTGTGGCCATCTTTGTTTGTCCAGGACAAGGGGATCACTTTAAAGGGTAAATGTCAGATTTAGACTTAGTTCCCACGATCGTATATCGGCCCGCTTTTTTCACGGTTGGCTGATATACGCTGTGATTTGATGCATTGGATTCCAATATAACGCCGGGCGTTTTTATGTAGGGCCCAAAAGATATTTCTGGAACTATCTTTGGGCCAGAATACATAGGCCGCTGCATGGGCTCCAATGGGAGCCAATGACAGCAGCAAGAGAAGGGAGATGGGAAGGTGTTTAGCAGCGTGGCTACTAAACTCCCTCTTCTTTCCTCCCCTCTAGCTGATTGGAATGGGAGGGCGTGAGACAGGGGCAGAGCTAAGCGCCACCCCGTCCCGCCTCCCATTGCTGGCTGCAGACAAGAGGTGGGACGGAGGCGGAGGTTAGCTCCCGCCCCTTGTCACAGACAGCAATGGGAGGAGGTGGGACGGGGCGGCACTTGGCTCTGTCACTTCCCCACCCCCTCCCATTGCAATCAGCCAGAGGAGAGGACCGGGACCCATGCCATCTGAACGGACACACAAACATTAGATTTGTACGCCCATTCACAAGTTTTAACTCTCAGATAGTAGCATATATTGGCCAGTTGTGAAAAAGGCAGCCGATATACGCTCGTGGGAACAAAGCCTAAACATGAGGTTTTGAGTTCTACAGATAAAACACATTTTACCTTTATTGTGATAGCACAGAAAGTTATCTTATCTTAACGCATTAGGCCTCATGCCCTCGGCTGGGTTGGATTCCTGCTGTGAGATTCTCGCAGCGGGATGCGACCCGTGCCCCGGCATTAACCTCCCAGTTACCTGTCCGGCGTCTTCTCCCTCTGCTCTGCAATAAGCCGGCTGGTGCACACTTGCGCATGGCAGAGCAGAGCCGGCATGTCAGCTGTGATGTTTCTGGGTGGGCCGATGCGAGGCCTACGCAGAAATAGGACATACCATGCTTTTAATACCGTACGAGTTTTCACGTAGTCAAAGCACGGCTGTCTGCATAGGACTGCACAAACTTATGTAATGCAATAGCAGCGTGAAACGGGGAAAATTCTGTGGGAAATTCCGCAGCGGAATTTCCGTCTGTGGGCATTAAAAAGCTTTTGTTTTCTTACCTAAATACAACAAAACCCCATTGTAAAGCAATCCAATGAGTGAATAAACCACCCTGATAGAACTGCACACTGTGATATCATCTTGCAACAAAGGTCCTTTTAGACAAGACAATTCTTGTCTCAATAAGCGGTGACGTCATCGCTAGTTCGTTTCCTCTTGTGCAGCCTGTTTAGATAGACAAACACATCGTTGGCTCGTTCAAAGGAACATCGTTCAGTATCATTCAATCTTTCACATTTGCTGTATGAGCGAATGTAAAAGATTGAACGGCACTGTTAAACCCCGGCTCAGGTTAAGACTGAACGATTATTATTCACTTTTGCTCATTTGAACTATTTTGGAACAATAATAGTTCCATCTAAAAGCAACCTACAACTCAAGCTAAAGAAAGACCCTTCTGTATTTCCAAATCTGATAGAGGAACTTTACCATTTTCTCAAACTTTTAAAAATGAATACCATTGATTGCAAAATTTAAAATAATAGAAATGTCTTCTATGACTGTGTTCTTCCATGAATGTACATATACAGTATGTGTGCTTCTCTTTAATAATCTACTCCAATAACATTAGAATATTTTTTTAAGCTATTAGTTGATAAGAAAATTTCAACCTGTGAACTTACCTGATTTTGGGTAGGTAATAAGAAACACATCACTGTCCCTAATTTCCATATGTTCTACCAGATCTACAGCTTCAGGTGATGTAGAATGGCTCTCAAAGTATATGCCTTTATGTTTAAACATTAATGCATTCAGGGCTTCATCAAGTGTATCTTGGTCCATTGTTGCTTCTTCAAACCTAAAATGCATCATTTATATTTACTTGCTAGGAAATATTTTATCAGCAAAACATTATACATCTATATATATAAATTACCTTTGAGAAATATGCAGTTTCTCCATTCTAAAGAAGCAGTGATAGTGGATTGAGTACAGAAGGTCAGATTATGCTTATTTATATGTGACTGCTTTAACCTTTAAACTTTTGGAACAACTGGATGGTGCGCTGCTCCTTGTCATATGATTCTGTAGTATATTTGGAGGTAGATCTATTAATTATTAACCACACTTGAACTGAAATGAGCTTATAAACAGTTAAAGCAGTTGCCTCCCCACAACTGATATTAGGGTATATGAACATCCTATAAGGAAAGGTCCTCTGTATGTGCCAGAAGAGAGAAGCACTTTGATAGACTTGGCACATCCATGCACTACTCTGAATTCCTGGCTTGCAATGCTGCATTTTCCCTGCAGCAACCCCTGCATGGGGAGTTAGTGGCTGGCTGTTGCCTACTCCAACAGTAACAGCTGATTACTGGGGGTTAGGGAGCTTAATTTTAGAAAGGACGGACACTTATCAGGGTGCCTGTCCACGGGCGTTTTTGAATTGCGTTCCCCACAGCAGTAATCCGGCCGCAGGAAACACAATGCACGCTTTTCATAGCGTTGCTATGGAAAGCACAGTCCCCCTGTCCATGACCGGAGAATTATTGCGATTCTCCGCTCAGGGCCGGCAATTTGCAGCATGCTCCCGCGGCGGATCTCGCAACGCCTGTGGACAGGGAGCCTTAAGGAATACATATAAACTTGTAATAGTATCTCATGAACAAATAAAGAAACTCCACCAAAATGTAACTTTAAACTATCTGATTAATAATGCAAGCTGGAATGGGAATGGCATGACTTGACTGTTTTAAAGAAGCTCTTCTGTAACTGTCCGATATATAAATATAAATAAATATATCCTGTCAGTGACTGCCAACTTGTAACAGCCTAATCGTGAGACCAACTTGTAATACCCCTGCTTGGGATGCTGTAGGGAAATAGCTAACTACTCAAGCATACAGCTGGAGTTGGGAGGGTGTAGTGCATGGACCTGTTGCAGTGGCACTTACCAACTCCTGTTACCGGAGGAAGTTACCGCAACAAAGGATAGGGCCAGTATTCTTCAGGATGAGGGGGTAGCAGTTGTCCGTTCGTGACGCCACCGTTCCACACACCGGCATGCATACACAGTGGATAAAATAACACCGGACAAGTGTATCGTACCTCAAGTCCCCAGGAACGGTTGAGGCCCCATAAAACTTTACTAGTGACTTTTAAACACAGTTTAAACAAAATTCAGCAGGCAGACTTTACAGAGCAGGCAAATTAGTAATATTCAGACAACTTGACATGAAAGTCAATGGCCACAGAATGGCAGTAATTATCACTCTGCTCTCATAGACTTCAGTACGCGTTAAGGTGTTAAAGGTGTACCACTATACAGTGATCTAGACTTCAGACAGCCACATAGGAACTATAAGAAGATTTAAGATTATTTTCAGAGGTTTGGTAGACTTCTGCAGTGGTCTTGTTTGAGGAAACATACAGTCACTAGAAGAAGAAGTTACTTACAATGGCTCTCTGGTAATAGGACTTTTGGGAAAAATACTTAGGTTCACTAACTCCCATGCGCTTCACATACAGTTAGGCAGTCTCTCCATCTTCTGCATATTAGATGCAAAGAAACCAGAGATGTCTCTCTGCGCCCCTGCTGTTTCTCCAGCTGATCGGGGAAGAGGGAAGATCCTGAGCTCCTACTAGGGAGCCTCTACTTCTTATTTTTGATACGGGGAAGCTGAAGGTGCTTCTTTGCATCACTGTGGGACCTCCAACAGCATAGTGAGATGGAAAATCATCAACCTTCTTCCCGCTCTCATTCGCCCACATTTGTCTCCTCACTTGTACCACATGACACAGAAAGATACATTCAGCAGACAGGCAATGGTTTTAAGGGAGTTAGATGCTGCAGCTGTGAAACATATATGCAGAAAACAGACATGACAGTTTTGCAAACTGCATCCACAAAAGACAAACATGTACGAAAATTATAGAGGGGTCCAGAGTGATGTTCTGGGACACTACACTTCCACTGAGTGTATTTTTACAACAATATGGCTGAAATCTCTCTAAATATAAAAGAAGGCTGAATAAAGAGTACAGAGGATGAAAATTGGCAGTTGGTCCTGCAATGTGGGCTTGATAAAGCAAGCCATAATTAGTAACTATGGATAAGGCCTCCTTCCCACGAACGGATTTCCACCACGTAATTCGCGGCGGAAATCCGCTGCGTTGCCCGCAGCTATTAGATTCTATTGAACCTAATACCTCAGTGCTCACGGTGCGGAATTCCACCGCGGAATTCCGCACCGTGAATTCACCCGTCCTCACCTGCGGCATGCTCTATTTGCCACGGGTGTACGCGTGGACGGCTTCCATTGCAGTCAATGGAAGCCGTCCGTTCATGCTATCTTCCGCTGTAGCACAGCGGAAGATAGCGTAAAAACGCTTCCCCGCCCACCGCGGAGGTGGGCGGGGAAGCGTCATGCGGGAGCGAGGTATGGGGTCTCCTGGGGGCGCCGTGACTGGCTCCGCCACAGAATTTCGCGGCGGAGCCCGTCACGGTCGTGTGCAGCCGGCCTAAAAGTGATATTTTTTGTATCATTTCCTAATGTTTTTTGATTTGCAATCGTAGTTGGTATCTGAAAACTAAAAATTCGTAACCCCTTGAGTTCATAGTTGCATTTTTTTTCATTTTTTGTTTTTTCTTTCCCACTTTCAAATCTTGACTATTTTATTTTTCTGCCAACGTAGCCATCTGAGAGCTTATTTTTTGCAGCATAAGTAGTATTATTTAATGGCACCATTTAATATACCATCTAATATACTAAACAAAAAAAAATTAAATTCTAAGCGAGGTTGTTTGATGGCTTGCTTTTTTGCGGGATGACTTTTATGGACGTGGCAATTCCACATTCTTTTGTTTTGTTTTTTACTTTAACCCACTAGCATTTTATTTCTTGCACTGTGAGAGCGACTGAAAATCCTCACTTCACAGTGCAAAAAAACCAAAATGCTGTGATATTGCTCAGTGTTTTCAATGGGGTCGGCAGCAGCGCCAGCCCCATTGAAAGCATAGAGAGTATCCTACGGACTTCTGCCACAGCTATGACAGCTGTGGCAGCCAATCAGCACAGCCCTTTTAGGAGGTGGGGATTTTTAAATCCCCGCCTGCTGAAAGAGCTTAACAGCAGTGCAGAAGAGCCAGCCGGAGGACGCGCCTGAGCAGCGGAAAGGTGAGTATATAATTTTGTTTTCACCAGCTAGGGATGATTTACAGGGAAGGTCTTATATTACAATCACTTCCTTGAAAATCATGCTGCGGGGGTTGTCTACAACCCAATGCTTTCAATGAGACCCGCACCAGCAGCACTGACCCCATTGAAAGCAATGGGATAGTATCCCGGAAACAGGTCACAGAGCTCCAAGAGTTCTGTGCCTCCTACCAGGAAAGGATTTGCTACTATGCAACGGGAGATTGAGGGGTTACAGAGGCATCTCGTGGAGATGCACAATCCATGGCTAGACGTCTGCATGCCATTGCCACCAAAATGTGCTGGAGATCATCGCCAATACCGAGGTTTCCTAAATCAGTGCCGGATATATTTCCAGGTGCAGCCCACCTTGTTTACTAGTGACAGGAAGAAGGTGTTTCGTTGTCCCATCCAGACCCTGAGGATCTATATCCATGGATTTTATAGTGGATCTGCCCTCCTCAAAAGGGATGACTACTGTCCTTGTGGTCATGGATCGACTTACGAAGATGGCCCACTTCATCCCCATAAAGAAGATTACAACCGCTGATCACACTGCGGAGTTGATGATCCAGGAAGTTGTCTGATTGCATGGAATTCTGGACAGAGGGGTCCAGTTGACCTCAAAATTCTGGAAACATTTCTGTACGGCTCTGGGTATTACCATAAATCTCTCCTCTGCCTTTCATTTGCAGTCTAATGGCCAGACATAAAGAACAAATCAGACTCTCGAGCAATATCTCCGCTGCTTTATCTCCCATCTATAGGATGATGGGTGAATTATTTGTCAGCAGCATAGTTCACCTACAACAATGCTCAACACAGTACAACTACCTAAAGCTCGTTCTATTCCAACTACGGTACACAGCCCGTCTTTATTCCTGGCCTCCCTATTAACACTCTGGTCCCAACAGTTAAGCGTAGACTGATGGTGTTAGCAGAAACACAGAAGCAACTAAAAGAAACCTTACAGGAAGCCTAGAATACCTATAAGAAGGTGTCCGACCATCATCGCCAAGCTGTTCCTACCTTCCAGGTTGGAGAAAAGGTGTGTTTAGCTTCCAAGAACCTGAAGGCGCATGTACCCTCTCCCAAGCTTGGACAAAGATTTTTAGGACCTTTCTCAATTGCAGCAAGGGTCAGCCAGGTGACATTCTGACTGAAGCTCCCAGGAAGACTGAGGATTCACCTTGTCTTTCACGTTTCCCTACTAAAGGTATTTCATGAGAATACTTTTGTGGAAAGACATCAACCGCCTTCCCCTCCTGTGAAAGTTTAGGGCCAGGATGAGTTTGAGAAGATTCTAGACTCCAGACTGGTACAATACAATACCTTGTGAAGTTGCAAGGGTATGGGCCAGAGGAGAACTCCTGGGAGCCAGAGAAAAATGTGCATGCTCCTAGGCTCACAAAGGAGTTTTACATGAGATATTCAGGCATAGCCCTGTCACTCTTTCAGTGCATAATTATTGTGTTTCCCCACCTTGATCAAGCTTCTCTTTCTCCAGCTCCTCTGCAAGCATACCGATACCTACTGCTGCTGACCTTTGGCTTCCATTGACTACGCTTCTGTCTCATCTATTCGTACTGCATACTGTGACTTCCCAACTACTCTTCAGTGCTTGGCTTGGCTTCTACACCTGCTCCAATCCAGCATCAGTAAGACGCGACACTGTGAATTAATGCAGCAGCCACCAGCACATTGCCTCATCCCTATAATGTGAAAGCACTGTCTGACTAAGTGTGAGGGCTAAGTGGCTGCACTAACTTGCTGCTAAGCTAATGCCCTGTACCTGTCTTTCCCCCACCTACCCCTGCATATGCCAGTTTGTACCTCTGAGCCACGTGATAGAAAGCTGCCTGTAGTTCTACACAGTGAACTTCTTTACAATGCTGCTGCCAGGAGCCCAGGGTAACAGAATTATTGTATCTTGACACCACCAGGAAGTCCTGGTGGAGACAACAGTGACAGCTGTGTCACGCCCCCTGAACCTGATAGGCCACAGAGCTGGCTCCTCAGAATGTCCTGTCAGCTCACTAAAATTCAGCTCTCAGCTCCTGCCTCCCGTCCCGGCTCCCAGCAGTGATAGAACCTCCTGCCTGCTGGTGTCCCGTCTCCTGTCAGCCCACTAAAATTCAGTTCTCAGCTCCTCCCTCCGGTCCCGGTTGTGATAGAACCTCCTGCCTGCTGGTGTCCCGGCTCCCGGCAGTGATAGAAGCTCCCGGCTGCAGAGCCGGCTCCCAGCTCCTGTATAAGGCTCCCTGGCCTCCCCGTTGCCGTTCCTCATTGCCCGCACCTGCACCACCACACCTCCAGTCCCGATGGTGCTGCTTCTTGCCCAGCTTTATCATGCTGATGCTCATGATCCCCGATGACAGACCACTATACTTGCACAGTCCCAGCTTCCGCCGCCTCTCCAAGGCTTCCCATTGCTAGTCTCTATTCCCCGGCGGCTGTACCATCCCACGTCTGCTCATTCTACCTCTCCGGTCCAAATGCAGCACAGACAGCCTGTGGTCGGTACATGTCACTGCTGGCATCGTCCGTGCGGGTGCTGCTGCAGTGTGGGGCAAGGCAGCCGAGACAGCCACCTGCCCCACATGTGAGCACTGCAGAGCGGCGGTGGGACGCACGGACTCCTGACATCCGCAGCATTGGGGGAGAACAGTCCGCCAATAATTCCATAATTTCTTACACCGGTCTGTGTCTGCAGTGAACTTCACGCACAGTGTACGGCCACAGTCACTGATAGAGAGAAAGTCATATACACGCTATATAGCCTGTCTTCTTTTTCAAAAAATTTAAATTTAAGCTCCTTCGTTGGGCTACGTCTGACCGTCTGCATTTTACAGGTTGTCTGGTGGGAGTTGTAGTGCATCAGTATTGCACAGCTAGGCCTGTTTGCAGCCTCCCATATAATTTTTTTCTGCCTGCAGTTTGCGTTACAATACCGCTGTCAGCCTCAAACTGTACACCAATAATTCCATAATTTCTTACACCGGTCTTTGTCTGCCGTGAACTTCACGTACAGCGTACGGCCACAGCCACTGATAGAGGGAAAGTGATATACACACTATATAGCCTGTATTCTTTTTCCAAAAAAATTAAATTTAAGCTCCTTCGTTGGACTACTTCTGACCGTCTGCATTTTACAGGTTGTCTGGTGAGAGTTGCAGTGCATCACTATTGCACAGCTAGGCCTGTTTGCAGCCTTCCGTATTCTTTGTTTCTGCCTGGAGTTAGCGTTACAATACCTCTGTCAGCGTGAAAGTGTACGCAAATAATTCCATAATTATTTACACCGCTCTGTGTCTGCTCTATTCGTAATCCACCATGCTGAGGGGTTGGGGTAGGGCTAGAGGACGTGGACATGGACACGGGCGAGGACGCGGAGGTCCAAGTGAGGGTGTGGGCACAGGTCGAGTTCCTGGTCCAGGTGAATCGCAGCCGGCTGCTGTGGGATTAGGAGAGAGGCAAGTTTCTGGGGTCCCCAGTTTTATATCACAATTTATGGGTCCATGTGGCAGACCTTTATTACAAACAGAGCTGTGTGAGCAGGTCCTGTCGTAGATGGCTGAAAATGCATCCAGCAATGTATCGACCACCCAGTCTTCTACGTCTTCCACTGCTGCAACTCTGAATCCTCTGGCTGCTGCTCCTCCTTCCTCCCAGCCTCCTCACTCCATGAAAATGACACATTCTGATGAGTAGGCAGACTCCCAGGAACTGTTCTCAGGCCCCTGCCTTGAATGGGAAAAAATGGTTCGTCTCTCACCTGAGGAGTTTGTTGTGACCGATGCCCAACCTTTGGAAAGTTCCCGGGGTCCGGGTGATGAGGCTGGGGACTTACGGCAACTATCTCAAGAGCTTTTAGTGGGTGAGGAGGACGATGATGATGAGACACAGTTGTCTATCTGTGAGGTAGTAGTAAGGACAGTAAGTCCGAGGGAAGAGCGCACAGAGGATTCGAAGGAAGAGCAGCTGGACGATAGGGTGACTGACCCCACCTCATTTGCTAAGCCAACTGAGGACAGGTTTTCAGAAGAGGAAGCAAGTGCAGCAGCAGGACAGGTTGGAAGTGGCAGTGCGGTGGCCAGGGGTAGAGGCAGGGCCAGAGCAAAGAATCCCCCAACTGTTTTCCAAAGCACCCCCTCGCGCCAAGCCACTGTGCAGAGGCCGAGGTGTTCAAAGGTGTACATGTTTTTCAGCGAGAGCGCGGATGACCGACGAACAGTGGTGTGCAACCTGTGTTGCTCCAAGATCAGCCGAGGAGGCACCACTACCAGCCTTACCACCAGCAGCATGCGCAGGCATATAATGGCCAAGCACCCCACAAGGTGGGACGAAGGCCGTTCACCGCCTCCGAGTCGCACCACTGCCTCTCCCCGTGTGCCCCAACCTGCCACTCAGATCCAACCCCCCCTCTCAGGTCACAGGCACGAGTGCCTCCCTGCCTGCACCCACACCCTCACCTTTGCTGTCCTCGACCCCATCCACCAATGTCTCTCAGCACAGCGTCCAGCTGTCACTAGTGCAAGCGTTGGAGCGAAAGCGTAAATACGCCGCCACACACCCGCACGCTCAAGTATTAAACGTGCACATTGCCAAATTGATCACCCTGGAGATGCTGCCGTACAAGCTTGTGGAAACGGAGGCTTTCACATGATGGCAGCGGCGGTCCCACGCTTCTCAGTCCCCAGTCGCCCCTATTTTTCCCGGTGTGCCGTCCCACCCCTACACCAGCACGTCTCCCGCAACATCAATCGTGCCCTCACCAACGCGGTTACTGGGAAGGTCCACTTAATCACGGACATGTGGACAAGTACTGGCAGGCAGGGCCACTATATCTCCGTGACAGCACATTGGGTGAATTTGGTGGAGGCTGGGACCGAGTCAGAGCCTGGGACAGCACACTTCCTACCCACACCCAGAATAGCGGGTCCTTCCTCGGTTCTGGTTCTGCGGCGGTCTATGCCACCTCCTCTAATTCCTCCCCCTCCTCCTACGCAACTTCTACCTGTCAATTAAGAAATGTGAACAGCATGTCACCAGCAGTCGGTATCGTGCGGCGTGGCAGCACAGCAGTGGGCAAGCATCAGCAGGCCGTTCTAAAACTACTCAGCCTAGGTGACAAGAGGCACACGGCCCCTGAACTGTTGCAGGGTCTGACAGAGCAGACCGAACTCTTGCCGCTGAGCCTCCAACCGGGCATGGTAGTGTGTGACAACGGCCGTAACCTGGTGGCAGCTCTGCAGCTCGGCAGCCTCACACACGTGCCATGCCTGGCCCACATCTTCAATCTGGTGGTTCAGCGGTTTCTGAAAAACTACCCACACTTACCTGACCTGCTCGTCAAGGTGTGCCGCGTCTGCGTACATTTCCGCAAGTTCACCACAGACGCTGCCACCCTGAGGACCCTGCAACATCGGTTTAATCTGCCAGAGCACCGACTGCTGCGCGACGTGCCCACACAGTGGAATTCTACGCTCCACATATTGGCCAGGCTCTATGAGCAGCATAGAGCAATAGTGGAATACCAACTCCAACATGGGTGGGGTAGTGGTAGTCAGCCTCCCCAATTCTTTATCAAGGAGTGGGCCTGGATGGCAGACATCTGCCAGGTCCTCAGAAACTTTGAATCATTAGTGTTACCATCCCGCTGCTATGCCTGCTGAGAAGTTCACTGCAAGGCATAAAGGCCGACGCTTTGCGGTTGGAACAGGAGACGGGGGATGACAGTATGTCGCTTGATAGCCAGACCACCCTCATGTCTATATCTCAGCGCATTTTGGAGGAGGAGGAGGAGGGGGAGGAGCAGGAGGAGGGGGAAGAGAGAACTGGGCACACTGCAGAGGGTACCCATGCTGCTTGCCTCTCATCTGTTCAGCATGTATGGGCTGTGGAGGAGGAGGAAGAGGAGGATCCTGAAAGTCATCTTGCTAGCGAGGACAGCCATGTCTTGCGTACTGGCACCCTGGCACACATGGCTGACTTCATGTTAGTCTGCCTTTCTCGTGACCCTCACGTTAGACACATGCTGTCCACTACGGAATACTGGGTGTACACCCTTCTTGACCAATGTTACAAGGAGAACCTTTCCACTCTCATTCCAGATTAGGAAAGGGGTACGAGAGTGATGCAATACCACAGGGCCCTGGTGGACAAAGTGATGCTAAACTTCCCATCCCACAGCGCTAGTGGCAGAAGGCGCAGTTCCGAGGGCCAAGTAGCAGGGGAGGCGTGGCGATCAGGCAGCATCTTCAGCGCAGGCAGGGGAACACTCTCCAAGGCCTTTGCCAGCTTTATGGTCCCCCAGCAAGACTGCGTCACCACTCCCCAGTCAAGGCTGAGTCGGAGGGAGCACTGTAAAAAGATGGTGAGGGAGTACGTAGCCGATCGTACCACCATCCTCCGTGATGCCTCTGCTCCATACAACTATTGGGTGTCAAAGCTGGACACGTCGCACAAACTTGTTTTGTATGCCCTGGAGGTGCTGGCTTGCCCTGCCACTAGCGTCTTGTCAGAGAGGGTGTTTAGTGCAGCTGGGGGAATCATCACGGACAAGCGTACCCGCCTGTCAAATGCCAGTGGCGACATGCTTACACTCATAAAGTTGAATAAAGTCTGGTTTTCCCCAGACTTCTCTTCTCCACCAGTGGAGAGCAGCGGAACCTAAAGATACTTTTCGCTGCAACCGCAGATAAAAGCACTTTCCTCTATCACCGGAAAAACGGGGCATTTAGCTTTGTCAATCTGTCTCTGACATTAGTCCTTCTCCTGCTACTCCTCCTCCAGAAAGAACATGTCATCGCGCTGAACGGCCAATTTTTCTGCGGCCCAAATGGCTCATCTAGCAATGTTTTTACAATTTTTCAAAGTTTCAAAAGTATTGATACTTTAACATGAACCAAATTTTCAATAGGGCTGCCTACAGGCTCTGTTACAAATTAAGCAACAGCGAGCTATATCTTTCAAAAAGTATTTATGGGTTTCACCTGCCCTCTCGGTTGATAAATTTTTCAGAGGTACACTTGTACTCTTGGTACACTTATTTTTTGGGCCCACGCCTACACTCTTATCTAACTAATTTTTCTGTCCTTCGCTTACACTCATGGTACCCCAATGTTTTAGAGATTGGCCTATACTATTACTACAGAAATTGTACTGGGGTCTGCCTGCCTATACTTCTGCTACAAGAATGTTACTGGGGTCTGCCCATACTGCTGCCACTTAAATGTTACAGGGGTCTGCCTATACTGCTGCTACAAGAATTTTACGGGGGTTTGCCTATACTGCTGCCACTTAAATGTTACAGGGGTCTGCCTATACTTCTCCCACGTAAATGTTACAGGGGTCTGCCTATACTGCTGCTACAAGAATGTTACTGGGGTCTGCCTATACTGCTGCCACTTAAATGTTACAGGGGTCTGCCTATACTTCTGCTACAAGAATGTTACAAGGGTCTGCCTATACTGCTGCCAGTTAAATGTTACAGGGGTCTGCCTATACTGCTGCCAGTTAAATGTTACAGGGGTCTGCCTATACTTCTGCCACCTAAATGTTACAGGGGTCTGCCTATACTGCTGCTACAAGAATGTTACTGGGGTCTGCCTATACTGCTGCCACTTAAATGTTACAGGGGTCTGCCTATACCTCTGCTACAAGAATGTTACTGGGGTCTGCCTCTACTGCAGCCACGTAAATGTTACAGGGGTCTGCCTATACTTTTGCTACAAGAATGTTACTGGGGTCTGCCTATACTGCTGCCACTTAAGTGTTACAGGGGTCTGCCTATACTTCTGCCATGTAAATGTTACAGGGGTCTGCCTATACTGCTGCTACAGGAATGTTACAGGGGTCTGCCTATACTGCTGCTACAGGAATGTTACTGGGTCTGCCTATACTGCAGCCACGTAAATGTTACAGGGGTCTGCCTATACTTCTGCTACAAGAATGTTACTGGGGTCTGCCTATACTGCTGCTACAAGAATGTTACTGGGGTCTGCCTATACTTCTGCTACAAGAATGTTACTGGGGTCTGCCTATACTTCTGCAATGTAAATACTACAGGGGTCTGCCTATACTGCTGCTACAAGAATGTTACTGGGGTCTGCTTATACGTTTTCTACTGGAATGTTACAGGGGTCTGTTTATACTATGGGTGCAAAGGCAAAAAAGTTGTCAGCAGCACAATATGAGTACCATATGCTTTGAACAGGTATCCTGCACGCCCACTGGGTTTGGGATCCAAGCCAAGCCGCTCTTTAGTACAAATGTTGATGAAGTAGTGGAAACAGCAGATCAAGGTGCAAAGCAATGAAGTTTCTTTATTTCTTTCCTCCCAGACAGAAAAACACGACGTTTCAACTACAAGAGTCTTTGTCAAGTATGGACAACAAGTGAACAACATAACAAATATATAGTGTGTCTAGTATCACATTAAACCAATCACAGTAGATCACATGATAAAATTCACCTGCATTCATTGATGTCATTATGGCACACACATGCTGCGGAGTTTGTAGCTATGGTGGAGCGTTGTAGCAACCTTTCACTTCCTCTTGTGGCTATGTCGCCCTGGAGACGTGTTATGCAAGGCTCCTACTGGCTGGAATCTGTATGAGTCTCCTCCTGTCCACCGTGACATCATCACATCACGTCTGTATAGCGTGGTCACATGACTGGAGCGTGCAGCGTCATTGGGCACATATCCTGTTCACACCCTGCTCCATAGAGCTACTACTAGACATAAATGTCAGTGTTTCTTAGTAATCACCATGACGTAATCAAGCCGCGCCAGTGAGATGTGGTCACGTGTCCGAGATGAGCCGCATCATCGGGCGCGTCATAGACCCGCAGCCAAGTCCCACTATGTGATCCTACTTAGATAAATCAACATCTATAGTGGACACAAAGACAAGTATATGAGGCATTGCTGCGTGCATAACGCACAAAAAGGAATACCGCATATCTATACATCGGAATATATTATATAATTGCAATGTTATAGCCGCACGTGTGGGCTCCTCCCCAAGGGGTGTGGCCTCCACGTGAAAAATACCATAGCATATTCTTTAACTTTAAACACACAGAAAAGAGTACCGCATATCTATACATCAGAATATATTGTATAGTTGCAGCGTCATAGCCGTACGTGTGGGCTCCTCCCCAAGGGGTGTGGCCTCCACGTGAAAAATACCATTGCATATTTTAAAACGCACAGAAAAGAATACCGCATATCTGTACATCAGAATATATTGTATAGTTGCAGTGTCATAGCCGCACGTGTGGGCTCCTCCCCAAGGGGTGTGGCCTCCACATGAAAAATACCATTGCATATTTTAAAACGCACAGAAAAGAATACCGCATATCTGTACATCAGAATATATTGTATAGTTGCAGTGTCATAGCCGCACGTGTGGGCTCCTCCCCAAGGGGTGTGGCCTCCACGCGAAAAATACCATTGCATATTCTTTAACTTTTAAATATCAATATCCAGAAAAAAGAATAGATATTTGGAGGGCATCATGAATTGGCATGAGATAATCAGGTAAAAAATCAGATATAGCATATCGTGCATATATAATCATGTTAATAGGCCAGTAATGATATTCATAATACACATAGATGTCAAAGTGGCTCATCATGCATTCATCAATATTCACATGATGCTATAACCTCCATACAAGACTACCACCAGTAATCGCATATAAATAATACACGATGGAGAGGAGTCCACACGTGCGGCTATGACATTGCAATTATATAATATATTCCGATGTACAGATATGCGGTATTCCTTTTTGTGCGTTATGCACGCAGCAATGCCTCATATACTTGTCTTTGTGTCCACTATAGATGTTGATTTTTCTATGTAGGATCACATAGTGGGACTTGGCTGCGGGTCTATGACGTGCTCGATGATTCGGCTCATCTCGGACACGTGACCACGTCTCACTGGCGCGGCTTGATTACGTCATGGTGATTACTAAGAAACACTGACATTTATGTCTAGTAGTAGCTCTATGGAACAGGGTGTGAACAGGATATGTGCCCAATGACGCTGCACGCTCCAGTCATGTGACCACGCTATACGTGATGTGATGATGTCACAGTGGACGGGAGGAGACTCATACAGATTCCAGCCAGTAGGAGCCTTGCATAACACGTCTCCATGGCGACATAGCCACAAGAGGAAGTGAAAGGTTGCTACAACGCTCCACCATAGCTACAAACTCTGCAGCAAGTGTGTGCCATGATGACATCAATGAATGCAGGTGAATTTTATCATGTGATCTACTGTGATTGGTTAATGTGATACTAGACACACTATATATTTGTATGTTGTTCACTTGTTGTCCATACTTGACAAAGACTCTTGTAGTCGAAACGTCGTGTTTTTCTGTCTGGGAGGAAAGAAATAAAGAAACTTCATTGCTTTGCACCTTGATCTGCTGTTTCCACTACTTCATCAACATTTAGGCCTCATGTCCACGGGGAAAATAAGAATTAAAATCCGCAGCGGATTTTAACTCTTCTCCCGCGCGTGGATCCGCACCCCATAGGGATGCATTGACCACCCGCGGGTAGATAAATACCCGCGGATCGTCAATAAAAGGGATTTTAAAAAAAATGGAGCATGAAAAAATCTGGACCATGCTCCATTTTCATGCGGGTCTCCCGCCGGGGACGGCTCCCGCGGGCTTCTATTGAAGCCTATGGAAGCCGTCCGGATCCGCGGGACACAAAAATCAGAGTTTACTCACACGCTCTGGTTCTTCTCTTCGCAGCGGCGCCATCTTCTCTCCGTCGCGGCCGGATCATTTTGCTTCGGCCCGGCGCATGCGCGGGGCACGTCACCGACGTCATCATGCACATCCGCCGAGCCGAAGAATGAAGATCCGGCCGCGACGAGAGAAGATGACGCCGCCGCGAAGAGAAGAAACGGAGCGGATGGGAGGTGAGTTTATTCTCATTTATTCCTATTTTCAGCGCTCATGGCGCGGGGCAGGAGGGACCCGCTGCAGATTCTACATGTAGAATCCGTAGCGGGCCCGATTTTCCCCGTGGACATGAGGCCTTATACTATGGGTGCACGCAGACTTCTCATTGCGGTGTTTTACCTATCTGCCTAAAAACACTCACTGACTAGGGCATAAATTGTGGGCTGAGGCCAATATGTATTTTCTCTCGCGTTACGACAGATATCTGTGAAACTCATTTGGGCCACTGAAGAGGAGCGTTACTGGCTTAATGAGACGTTCACAGCTGTACTAGCATCGGAGTGCACTCTATGCCCGCGTTTGCTGAGGGTGTGTGCAGTGGCCTATGTCCTCGCGGAGTGAAAGTCTGCCATGTTTGGGCACTGTAATTTCTTCATGTTTATTACTTTTTTTGGGGTTCCTTCTGCCTGCCTATGCTGTGGGGGCACAAAGACTTCCCATTGCGATGTTTTACCTGTCAGGCACAAAGTCACTGACTGATTTGGGTAAGGTGCAGAGTGCAGATGGCTTTCCCCTTGCGGTGTCGATTGAGCTATCTGAAACTAATACAGAATGAATAGTGTGAGGGGACCCGGATTGCCCATTGCTATGTAACTCGTGGCACCTTGGGTCACACAGTGTGTTGCTGGGACCGAGCCTGACCAAGGGCCCACTCACATACTTCCCACACAGGCTACAGCGGGTCCTAGTCATGGTCTCTTGGCCTTGTAAGGCCACCTCCTACTCCTGCTTGTGGTCAGGGGATCAGCACTGGGCATTATGTATTTGCTCTCGTGTTACCACAGTTATCTAATACACTGGTTTTGGCAAAAGAAGAGGAGCGTTACTGCATTAATGAGACGATCAATGCTGTGCTAGCATCGAAGTCCCCTTATGATTGCTGAAGCTGTTGGGTGAGACCTATGTCCCGGGGGAACTGCAACTGCGGCAGGTTGGGCCTGTGGAACTTTTTCCTGCCAATCCAGTCATTGGAGCAGTGAAAGAAAATGTAACTGATTTAATGTGCCCATCACAGATGAACTAGCATCGAAGTCCGCTTTATGCCTATGATTGCTGAAGCTGTTGGCCGTGGCCTATGTCCCGGGGAAACTGCAACTGCGCTTTATTGGAATGAAGATTGAACGTCAATTTCTCATTGATTCCCAACTGCATTGTGGGCTATCGCCCCCCCCCCCTTTAAAGAGGGTCACTACCTGGCCCTGCCAACTCTCTGCAGTGTGTGCCTTCAGTTCCTCCTCATAGCAGACGCACTTATAAATAGACATGAGGGTGGTATGGCTATGCAGCCAGCGTGTGGAATGAGCGCAGCTGAAAGCTGCGCAGGGACACTTTTGTGTGTGCTGTGGACGCTGGGTCGTGCGGGGGGTTGGGCAGCATGTATTCCAGGAGAAGAGGCAGCGGTGTGACCTGCAGGCAGTGATTGTGCTTGGTTGGATGTAGTGTGGTGCTTAGCTAAGGTGTGTCTTGCTAATGAGGGTTTGTCTGAAGTAAAAATTGTTAGCGGGGGGGGGGGGGCACACTCTTGCCACTATTGTGGCTTAATAGTGAGACCTGGAAGCCTGAGATGCAGCCCTGCATGCTGCCCCTGCCCTGCCCTATCCGTTTATGTGGCGTTTCTATGACTTTCGTATGTTTTCCAGATTTTCACAAGTGAAAACCTAAGCGGAGCATCGGTCATATACAAAAATGCTCGAGTCGCCCATTGACTTCAATGGGGTTAGTTACTCGAAACGAACTCTCGAGCATCGCGGAAAGTTCGACTTGAGCAAAAAGCACCCGAGCATTTTGGTGCTCGCTCATCTCTAGTACCAATAAAAACTACAGCTTGTCTCGCAAAAAAATTAGCCCTTACAGAGCTCCATCCATGGAAAAATAAAAAAGTTATAGGACTTTTGAATGTAGCAATTTAGAAAAAAAAAGATTTCCAAGAAAAGGGGTTTTATTGCAGAAAAGTGGAAAAACCTTAAAAAAATAAGAATTTTGGTATCCTTGTAATCGTACCGTTCCGCAGAAAAATGTATTGTGTCATTAAAAAAATAAAAAATCAATAAAGTCTATGTACCCAAAAATGGCACCGATAAAAACTACAGTTCGCCACGCAAACAAACAAGCCCTTATACTGTCATGTCGACGGAAAAATAAAAGAGTTATGGCTTTTGAAAAATACAGATTAAAATCCGCCAAAAATCGTTGCGTCCTTAAACCCAAAATAGGCCATGTCCTTAAGGGGTTAAATAAATATTAAGAAATTGAACAGCACAGAATTTAGATCTATTTAGACTGAAAGCACAAAATATTGGTTGATGATGAATATTCACTTTTATTATGAAGATAACAGAACTCTAGGATGCATCTACTTCTTTGAGGTCCCACAAAACTTTGATTGGCAGATCTCCCATCTTCTCTTTGTAGACTTTATCAAACATCTCGTTTTGTGCCACCGTCATCATATTTTTCCAATCACCAACAATCCCTGGTAAAGAGTATAAATAAGCTGAGACAGTGGATTTCTATAACAATATAGTTAAAAAAATTAGATTAAAGTCCACATCTAGAGATGAGCGAGCATACTCGTCTGAGTTTGATGCTCGTTCGAGTATTAGGGTGCTCGAGATGCTCGTTACTCGAGACGAGCACCACGCGGTACTCGTCTCGATTAAACGAGCACTGACCATTGAATTCAATGGAGCCGGCAATACAGCCGGCTCCATTGAAAGCAATGGGCTGCTGGCGATCTCAGGATGAATTTTCGGGAAGGGCTTAAAAATATAAGCTCTTACCTGAAAATCATCCTAAGGGTGCGTTCAGACGAGCGTGTTTTGGTGCGTGCATACGCATGCACAAAAACACGCTTGTATTTACAACACTGCATTCCCTTATGGTGTGTGCACATGTCTGTACTTTGCAGGTGCGTTCCTGCAAAGATAGGACATGCGTGCACCATAGGGAATGCACACATTGTTTTCAATAGAGCCGCGGCTGCTGCCGGCGGCTCCATTGAAAACAATGGCCTGCTGGCTCCCTGCATTCTTTTTCAGGAAAGGACTTTACATATAAGCCCTTCCCTGAAAAAGAAAGATTTTAGTGTAAAAAAGAATAAAAATGCAGGCATTCTCTTCAATAGAGCCGTTGCTACTGCCGGCGGCTCTATTGCAGACAATGGCCTGCTGGCTCCCTGCATTCCTTTTCAGGGAAGGACTTTACATATAAGCCCTTCCCTGAAAAAGAAAGATTTTAATGTAAAAAAGAATAAAAATGCAGGCATTCTCTTCAATGGAGCCGCTGCTGCTGCCAACGGCTCCATTGAAGACAATGGTCTGCTGGCACACCTGAATTCTTTTTCAGGGATGGGCTTTACATATAAGCCATTCCCTGGAAATGAATTAAAAGTGATTTAAAAAACAAAAAAATAGATACTCACCTCCCTTCAGCTGTCGGGGAACAGTCTTCTCCTGCTGTCCCCTGCACTGTGGTGCTGAACTGCTGATCTATCACCAGCCGGGGATTTAAAATCCCAGCATGCTGAAAGAGCTGAATGTGATTGGCTGAGGTGCTCAGCCAATCAGAGGGAGCTCTCACTCACACCCATTCATGAATTCATGAATGGGTGAGTGCTGCCTCTGATTGGCTCAGAGCAGGGACTGATCAGGGACAGCTCTCACTGTCAATCAGAGGCAGCACTCACTCACCCATTCATGAATTCATGAATGGGTGTGAGTGAGAGCTGCCTCTGATTGGTGAGGCTGTGACCAATCAGAGGCAGCTCATTCAGCAGGCGGGGATTTTAAATCCCCGGCTGCTGAATACTACTCAGAGCAGTTCAGGAGAACTGCCGGCCAGACGCGGCTGAACTCCGGCTTCAGGGGAAAGGTGAGAGATCTCTCTCTCCCCCCGCTACCTCCCGCCGCTCACCCCCGCTGCCCGCCCGAGCACGCTCAATGTAAGAATAAATGTAGGATAAGAATCAATATGCAAGCCTTAACCCCTTAATGACATGGCCTATTTTGGGCTTAAGGACGCAACAATTTTTGGCGGATTTTCTTCTCCATTTATCAAAAGTCATAACTTTTTTATTTTTCCGTCGACGCGGCCGTGTGAGAGCTTGTTTTTTGCGTGGCGAACTGTAGTTTTTATCGGTGCCACTTTTGGGTACATAGACTATATTGTAAAACTTTTATTTTCTTTTTTATGATAGCAGGGAGAGAAAACTCATCAATTCTGCCATAGATTTTTTTTATTTTTTTTTACAGTGTTAATCATGCAGCACAAATGAGACATTCCATTTTTTCTGCGGACCGGTACGGTTACAACGATACCAAAATTCTTACATTTTTTTTAGGTTTTTCCACTTTTCTGCAATAAAAATACTTTTTTTGGAAATCTTTTTTCTATTCTAAATCGCTGCATTCAAAGTTCTATAACTTTTTTATTTTTCGATGTATGGAGCTCTATGAGGGCTTATTTTTTGCGAGACGAGCTGTAGTTTTTACTGATACCATTTTGGGGTACATACGGCTTTTTTGATCACTTTTATTGCGTTTTTAGTGAGGCAAAATGCTAAAAATTAGCATTTTGCCTCAGTCTTTTAGCGTTTCTTTTAGCGTTTTTTTCCGTGCACAGTCAAAAGCATGTGCAACTTATTGTACGCGTCGTTACGGATGCGACAATACCAAATATGTGGGGTTTAATTTTTTTTTTACCTTTTTTTATGCTAATCTGAAAAAAAGCATAAAAAAGGGGGTTTTTTTACATTTTTTTTTTACATTTGTCTTTTTTTTACATTTTTCTTTTCTTTTTTTTACATAATTTGAGTCCCTCTGAGGGACTTGCAGCACTGTGCCTATGATCGCTGTCATAAGGCATGGCAGAGCTACTGCTCTGCCATGCCTTATCGCTTATACAGCGATCATAGGCATAGGCAATACAGGACGCCGGTGTCTGGCGTCCTGTTGCCATGGTGACAGGCCGGGCTCTCGCGATGACATCGCGAGTTCCGGCCGGAGACACGGAGGGAGTCCGCTCCCTCTGTGAACTCTTTCCCTGCCGCAATCTACTTAGATCGCGGCAGGGAAGGGGTTAACAGCCGGGGGCGCATCTCCGATGTCCCCCCGCTGTTGCAGCGGGACGCCGGCTGTGACTGACAGCCGGCTCCCGCTGCGAGAGAGCGTGGGATCTTATGTGATCCCGCGCTATCTCCAGGACGTAAGTTTACGCCCTGTTGCGGGAAGTACCCCGCTGCCAGGACGTAAACTTACGCCCTGCAGCGGGAAGGGGTTAATGGCACTGGTATGTTTGAGTGGTTAAGTGTCTTGCTTTCCACAACCACATGTCAAAGGCCATGCTGTTCCTGCGGTGTCAATTACTATAAAGTGGGGAATCAAAGGGAGTTGCCCAAAAGGATTCATTCATTAGTGAACAAGGAGTGTGAGAATTACAAGCAAGGGGAAAGTACTGTCAGCGAGCTCTAGCTGTGTCATAATGCAGAAAGCACGGGATCCCGTAGGGGCGGGCCATAGCCTTTTCATGCTCAGGATCACATGATGGCTGAGCTGAATATGGCTAGATTTTCTAAAGGACAGAAATGTCCAAGAAGGCTGGGAAATATTGCATAATGAGATTCTCAAAGCACAATCATTAACAGTCCCTAAAAAAGGGAAGGATTGATGAACCCAGAACTTGCACACATGTTAAAAAGGGAGAAAAATATGTTTGTCAAATGGAAAAAGGAGGGAATATCTAAGGAAGAATATAATGTGGTCTGCAGAAACTGTAAGGCAAGTGTCAGAAAAGCTAAAGATAATCATGAACTGAGAATAGCAACTGAGGCCAAAAGGAAAAAAAAAGGATTTTGGGGGTATGTCAAAAGGGGAAAAAAAAATCAAAGATGCTATACGATATTTACAAGATGAAAATGGTGTATTGGTTAAAAATTATGTTGAGAAGGCCGAACTTTTAAATTACTGTTCTGTATCCATTTTCTCTCAAAAAGTAAATGTAACATCAAATGATCTTCCCTGTGCTATTAGAGGAATAAAAGAATGCAGGCTATCTATAAACAGAGAGATAGTGAGGGAACACGGAGCTAACTTAAATGAACTGTAATGTCCAGGTTCAGATGAACGGTATTAGTGTACCATGTCTACCCTGCCGCACCTGTATCTGCCCCCCTGCTGTCGGCATCAATTCCACCCCGTCTCTGGCCTGTAGTGTGGTCTCTCCATCGCTGGCCTCATTCTCAGCAAGCCATGCTCGCATCTCCACTGCTGTGCCCCGATGGGTCACAGACAGCCGGGGCTCAGCTGTCGCCATAACACTTGCTGCTGCTACTCTTCTCGTCCAGGCAGGAGGAGAAGCAGTAGGAAGAGGAGGATAGAGGCTGTACAATGCCGCCTCAGCATCGCCGTTGCCTCTCTTCACATTTCACCACTCGAACAGGAGAAAAACCATGGAGGCTGTACACCACGGGAAAGGTGTGTCTGAGGGGTGTCTGCGGAAGCAAATCGACAGCTTTGCCTGTGAACTGAGGCCAGCCAACCCATGTCTCTACCCATGCTCCCGGTGGAGACAGGGCACACTTATATCCAGATGAATTACATCCTGAAGGAAGCAGCAGAAGT
Organism: Eleutherodactylus coqui; assembly: GCF_035609145.1. NCBI lineage: Eukaryota > Metazoa > Chordata > Amphibia > Anura > Eleutherodactylidae > Eleutherodactylus > Eleutherodactylus coqui. The sequence goes on along the minus strand of NC_089837.1, from coordinate 236,283,546 downwards.
AATTGCTGAACCACTTGCCGTAATCTTTGAAAATTCCTGGAGAACAGGAGAAGTCCCAGAAGATTGGAGAAGAGCAAATGTTGTCCCCATCTTCAAAAAAATGGTTGATCAGGAAAATCTGGTAGATCTAAACTTTAGTAAAGCATTAGACAAAGTATCCCATACCATCCTTATTGAAAAAATTACCAAATATGGGATTGACTAGTCAACTGTTAGGTGTTTGTCACCGTGACAGAAAGGAAAACCCTGTGTGTCAACAAGCCTATCACCGAGGGAATCACTAAAATATAACTTTTATTAGGTAAAGATAAAAATAAAAATGTATAAAAGGCGTGGACTCTTATTCCAGTTACACTCCTACTGGACAAGTAGATATTCTAACAGTAGTAAGTCCATATAAGTATATACCAGATGATGCGCTAAGTTCTAACTCCACAACCACAATGACCCCATCTATATTGTTGGTGCATGGGTCGAGATATATATTATGGTTGTGTACAGCTCCACGTGTATAAATGGCCACAAGGGCTAACAAAGCACAATGTAGGTTATATTTTTTGTATTTATACGTTGGAGCCGATAAATGGGTAAAGGCCAGAATAATAAATGTAACCCCCGTCTGGCAGAGTATTGAGGCATATATTAATGCCCAGGAAATGTAGCATCAATCAGGTATATACTATGTGGTATATCCCCTATTATGGTGGATAATACCCTGATGCGATAACCAGCTATAGTAAACACGGTCACTAATTTCATCTATATAGTGACTCGCTTGACTGACGTCATTTAGCGTGTTTATCTAGTTTATATAAAAGCTGGCAAATAGACTGCAGCGCTGAGTGGTCTGTAACTAGGAGTTAAATGGTGCAAGGACATATTACAGCACCAAACGTTCCTTTTATTTTACCACATTCCCATTAGGGACAGACACAGCGGAGAGTCTTAGACCAGGGTCATTAACTCATAAGACCCTGTCACATGGACTAAACACTGCTGAGTGCAGCTAATAAAAACAGCTGATCACTGCTTCACTAGAGATGAATGCCGCTGTTTGTGAGATTTTATAATCACTAGCAGCTACGAGCAGCTGAACTGAAGAGGGTTCAATAAGATATATAATGAACCCTCTTTGTCAGTAACTGCTGCATTCACTATCACCATTTAAGCATAGATAGCCCGATATACAATGATGTGGACATCTGTGGCATGTCAAGCACAACAATAAGGCTATCTTAGGCTGGCTAACACCATCTACGCGTTTCCACGGTCCTTAATGCAGTGACCGCATCATCAGGATGGTGAATCTAGGTTATAGAACCGAACAGCCAGATTGCTGCTCATTTTCACACAGCCGTTCAGGCTGTTCGGTTCTATAACCTAGATTCACCATCCTGATGATGCGGTCACTGCATTAAGGACCGTGGAAACGCGTAGATGGTGTTAGCCAGCCTAAGATAGCCTTATTGTTGTGCTTGACATGCCACAGATGTCCACATCATTGTATATCGGGCTATCTATGCTTAAATGGTGATAGTGAATGCAGCAGTTACTGACAAAGAGGGTTCATTATATATCTTATTGAACCCTCTTCAGTTCAGCTGCTCGTAGCTGCTAGTGATTATAAAATCTCACAAACAGCGGCATTCATCTCTAGTGAAGCAGTGATCAGCTGTTTTTATTAGCTGCACTCAGCAGTGTTTAGTCCATGTGACAGGGTCTTATGAGTTAATGACCCTGGTCTAAGACTCTCCGCTGTGTCTGTCCCTAATGGGAATGTGGTAAAATAAAAGGAACGTTTGGTGCTGTAATATGTCCTTGCACCATTTAACTCCTAGTTACAGACCACTCAGCGCTGCAGTCTATTTGCCAGCTTTTATATAAACTAGATAAACACGCTAAATGACGTCAGTCAAGCGAGTCACTATATAGATGAAATTAGTGACCGTGTTTACTATAGCTGGTTATCGCATCAGGGTATTATCCACCATAATAGGGGATATACCACATAGTATATACCTGATTGATGCTACATTTCCTGGGCATTAATATATGCCTCAATACTCTGCCAGACGGGGGTTACATTTATTATTCTGGCCTTTACCCATTTATCGGCTCCAACGTATAAATACAAAAAATATAACCTACATTGTGCTTTGTTAGCCCTTGTGGCCATTTATACACGTGGAGCTGTACACAACCATAATATATATCTCGACCCATGCACCAACAATATAGATGGGGTCATTGTGGTTGTGGAGTTAGAACTTAGCGCATCATCTGGTATATACTTATATGGACTTACTACTGTTAGAATATCTACTTGTCCAGTAGGAGTGTAACTGGAATAAGAGTCCACGCCTTTTATACATTTTTATTTTTATCTTTACCTAATAAAAGTTATATTTTAGTGATTCCCTCGGTGATCAACTGTTAGGTGGATTCAGAACTGGCTGAGTGATCATATGCAAAAAGTGGTCATAAATGCCTGCATATCCAAATGGAATAATGTGTCAAGTGGGGTACAACAAGGCTCTGTCTGGGACCCAGTGTTGTATAACATTTTTATAAATGATCTAACAAAATGGTATTTAACAAGGTGAGAGAGAAGAGAGAGTGTAGCGATTTCAGACTGGATTGAAGCCTCAGGAGTAGTAACCGCAGGTCTGGAAAATAGTTAGGCAAGAGCCAGGAGTCAGCAATGGCAGGTCTCGGTTTGCAGTACAGATGGATAAGGCAGGTAACGTAGTCAGAAGGGAAGCCAGAAGTCGGTATCAGGAGATCTGGTAGCAATAGCAGAGTAGCAGGCAGAAGTGTAGGTTGATCAGTCAATGCTGTGGAGTTGAATAATCATGCAAGAAGAGAGTGGCAGGGCCAGGCTTTTATTGTGAGTCTTAATCAGGAACAGGTAGAGCTAGAATAGAGGCTGGATAGTAGTATCTGGAAACAAAGTCAAGGTATACAGGGGAACTTGTCCGTAGACTTGGATGTCTCAGAAGAGAAAGATGCCAGCTGGAGTGCAAGAGGTTCCCCTGGTTTGATTTCTGACAGAGAGAGGATTTAAAAAGATCTAGAAAAGCACGAACAGTGCGCAGCAACTAACAGAATGGTATTTAACAAGGAGAAATACAAAGTCCTACATCTGGGCAAGAAAAAAGCACATACAGAATGGAAGGAATTGGGCTAAGCAGCAGCCGATGTGAAAAAGACTTGGGTATACTAATAGATCTACTAATTAGTATATATATATATATATATATATATATATATATATATATATATATATATAACATGAGTTAACAGTGTGATGCAGCAGCAAAAAAGGCAAACACAATTCTGGGATGTTTTAAAAGAACCATTAGGTTAGATCACATAAGGTAAATACTCTGTTTAGTTCTGGGTATACCAATTTAAAAAAGACAGACAAACGGAGCATGTTTAAGCCATATTAGGAATGGTTAAAGTATCTGGGAATGCTTAACTTGCAAAAAAGGCTGAGCGCAGACTTAATAGCTGTCTACAAATATTTGAAGGGCTGTCACGGTGCGGATGGATCAGCCTTTTTCCATTTGCACAAGAAAGGACTACAAGCAATGGGATGAAACTGAAAGGGAGCAGACACAGATTAGATATTAGAGAAAAAACTTTCTGACAGTGAGGGTAATCAATGATTAGAGCAGGTTGCCATGGGAGGTTGTGAGTTTTCCTTCAAAGGAAGTCTTCAAACAGAGGCTGAACAGACATCTGAATGGCATTATTTAGTGATCCTGCATTGAGCAGGTTGTTAGACCCGTTGACCCTGGAAGTTCCTTCCAACTCTACCATTCTATGATTCTTCAAAGGAAAGTTTGGACTTCATTCATTATTAGAGTTGTCTAGAAACAGTTTACACCACTCTCCCCATAATCATGCCCAGCGAACAGTGATCCCAGTATGTTCACCACATTACTGCTGAGCCGTTATAGCGCACTATTCCTCACAGCCTATATAGAAAGATTGCCAGGGGAACACATCAGCTTAAGTCCTAGATTGGTGGAGATTTAAGAGGTAACTGCCTTTTCTTTTTAATTTTTTACGGTTTTTGATTTTTTAAATTCAATTTTCAAACAATCCTATCATTTTACTTTACCTTTACGTAGAAAATTTCCTTTAGTATGGTCTAAGAAGTCACTTGAAATGAAAGTGTAATTAGCAAGAGGATCTTCTTTCATGTTCTTAAAAGTTGCTTTTTCCACCACGGTGTCTATGTCTTTCTCATTGAGCTTTATATTCACAAATGTGCATATTTTCAGTACAGCAGATCGAAGGTCCTGAAACAGACATTAATTAATAACCACATAACACACAGATATGAGAATTATTCTCACGAATGTTTTATCGTGACCAAAAATCATGACTATCTGAAGCATTGGATGCCAATGCATTTGTTAAGATGGGCAATTTTCCAGCCTGGACTAAAAAAATAGTAAAAAGGAGAACAATAAAGTTTTACAAATTATTAAAACAAAGTAAAAATGATTCAATAAAAGGCTGTGAATGGTTCCTCGAGCGCTGGCTCTGATTGGCTTAACCACGTGCTCGGAATCAATCAGAGGCAGAGCTTCCTGGAGGTGGGTATTTTCAAAGTCCCAACCAGGAAGCTCTGCAGGAGAACTGCAAGCAACTACCATGGGAGCTTCAGGGGAGATGCGCGGGAAGATAATAGTGCCAGATAGGTGATCTATTTGTTTTTTTATGCAGCTAAGGCTTAGTTTAGGGCTTTTACAGTAGGATTTCCTATTGCAAAAGTTGCATCGCATCACACGAAAACTACGTTTTCGTGCCATGCAATGCTACACATGAGAAGGCTCCATAGGAAAACACGGGCTATAAAAAAATCGTAAATTGGGGCGGAGCCTGACCGCTGAAGAAGATGGAGTGCTGAGCCCGGAGCTCTGTCTCATCGGCACCCACGGGGACCTCTAACAGCCGTTCCAGGAGGCTTATTGATGGGGAAAATCGGCAAGGAAAGAGGGGGAGAAGTCCAGAGTACCCCCAAAGCACAGAAGGGACAAGCGGACATGCAGCGGTACCTAAAAGACTGGAGCACCCGCTCTCCCCGTGCTCCCTCCAAGATGACGCCGGCAGCAGCAAGAGCTTGCAGTAACAGTAAGGAGAGAGACGATGGGGACTCTTCTGATGAAGAGGAGGGGGGAAATGTATCGAGGAGCTTCATGAGGGAGCTCCTTTCACAGGCACTGCACCCAGTTAAGGCAGATCTGGCTGACATCAAAGAGGATCTGAGGCAGCTGGGACGCAGGGTGGAAGAGTTGGAGTCCACTGCAGCTGCTATCATCTCTCACTCACATGGGTTAGAAGACACCTTAAAAGAATACAGATCTCAAATTAACAAAGTCTTCTTGATGCAAGAGGACATTGAAAACAGGAACAGGCGTAATAATGTCCGCATTAAAGGACTGCCTGAGTCCTGGGCTGCAGAGTGCCTACATAAAGTCACCAAGGAAGTGTTCTGCCAGCTTGTGGGAGAGGAGAGAGCTGCCTCCATTTGCATTGAAAGAGTACACAGGGCGCTCAAACCCCCCCCTCAGACCCGCCGAGAGACATTATATGTAAAATCTTAGCATTTCCAGATACACGGGAAATATTGAAAGCAGCGAGGCAAGCAAAGGACATTCGTTATGGGGACGCTTCTTTACTCATCTTCCAGGATTTGTCTCTAACTACCCTGGCTAAGCACAGGATGATGCGCCCTCTCCTAGAAGTCCTGAGGAACAGGGGGATCAGATATGCTTGGCTGTTCCCCTTCGGCCTAGGGCTGACCCACAAGGGCCGCAGACTAAATATAAGATCTCCAGACGATTTGCTACCTTGTTGGCAACTTCTGGACATGGAACCCATCGAAATACCCAGCTGGCTCCCACTGCCCGAACCGCTGCGATAAGCCCTACCTTAGCAGAAGCTGGGAGCTGGAAACCGGTTACCAACCACAAGTCCCCTAAGGTGAAGAAAAAAAAAGCCCAGGGAAGAAATGGCAGTGGTGGACACTTGAAAGACCGGCTGGAGCGAGCCTGACAAGTCCACTTGTTTGGCGTGAGTCACGGATCACGCCAACCCCCATAGCCCTTGGTTGCGGCTTGCTGTTCATTTCAGTTTAAAGGTTATTGTTGGCAGCAGCAGGAGAATTGGGAGTAAGGACGCAGGTCTCACTGCAGCGTGGCCTGCTGCGCTTGCAGGGCCAGACATATTGCCCTGTCTGCCACTCCTCCTCCTGACTTTCTCTCTGCTTCTTTTCTCTCCTTTCGCATATAATGTTGTTTTAAATATGCCTCATCTGCTTTAAACAATCACTCCCCCATAGTTGTTGTTATAATGTGTAACTTTATTTGTTATCTCCTGGATTATCTCCAGTAACTTCCAGAGGTCCCCGAACGTGCCTGTCAGGTCAGGCTGACTTGGTTATATAGTTAACTGAGTACTGCACTTCAAATTTGGAAGCAGGCCGCCCTCTACTTAGTGTGAAGTTTGAAACGTTTTAAATTACATTTCTTGAGGGGCTACCCCGGTGGTTCTCTCAAGAAGCAACCAACGGTGCTCTCAACTTCCCCCCTAATTTTTCCTGCCCTTTCTCCCCCTCCCCCACCCTACCCTACTCCCAAGCACATTGACTCGGGTAATTGTTTACCTCAAGTGAACGCTCTGGTTATTTGTTACTTATTGTTTCTCTTGTGTCTCCGCATCAAGTGACCCAATGAACAAGATTAAGGTTACGTCTTTTAATGTCCGGGACCTCAACACGCCAGCGAAACGCCACAATACCGCCTGTCTGATCAAGAAGTATGGGACGAAAATCCTACTCCTACAGGAAACCCATTATAAGAGGATCAGGTGTTTCTCCCTGCCTGGTAAGCAATTTTCACAGCACTTTCACAGCACGCACGCGACCTCCGCCTCCAGGGGAGTCTCAACTCTTCTCCACAAATCTATTAATTTTACCTGCGACTCGCAGTATACAGATGGTGAGGGAAGAGTTCTGCTCCTGAAGGGGAAGTTGGACAATACACAGATCACCATTGCTAACTTGTATGCACCTAACTCTGATCAAGTTCCATGGCTGATAGCCCAACTGGAGATACTAAAGAATTTTGCGGTTGGACAGATTATCCTGGGCGGGGATTTGAATCTAACCCTTAATCCCCTTTTAGACGCATCCACTGGTAGATCTCAAATACCTCAAAAGAGATTGAGGAAACTCAATAAAAGTTTACAGGAGTTGGGCCTGGTGGATGTATGGCGCCTGTTTCACCCAGCAGACAGGGACTATACCTTCTTTTCACAGGTCCACCGAACACATCAAAGGTTGGACTATATCCTAGTCTCCCCTGGGCTCTTAAAGGCTCTTCAGGGGACTCACATAGATGTGAAGACTGTTTCCGACCACGCTCCAGTCCTTGCGGTACTACACCCCTTCAGACAATCTCCCAGAGAGTGGCGCTGGAGATTGAACGCTTCATTGTTCGATTCAATAGAAAATGTAACCACACTCAGCTAAAATGGAGGAGTTTTTTCAGTTAAATGCAGGTGGGGAAATGAGCAAACCCACGGTTTGGGAGGCACACAAGGCCTATGTTAGAGGCTTACTGATTGCAATGGGCTCCAGGGCCAAGAAGAAATCCCAAAAGGAAATTGATGACAAACTAAATCAAATTGCCAGGCTAGAACAAAGAGTTAAACTTTCCCAATCAGAGACCGAGCTAGGCAAGTTGACGGAAATAAGAAAGGAGCTGTTGCTCTGCCTCAACGCCAAGTTTAATAAGAAACATTTGTTCTGGAACCACATATTTTACATCCCAGGTAATAAGGGAAGCAAACTAACAACTTGCTTAATCAAAAAAGCAAGGATTAGAACACAATTACCGCGATCAAAACAAAAACGGGCAAAGTATCCTCAGACACTAATGTTATTGGTAAGGAGTTCCAACAATATTATGAAGGCCTCTACAACTTACACAACCAACCTTCCCCTGAGGAGGCGTTATTAGCCAAATCCAGGATTGACGCTTTTCTCAAAAAGATCCCCCTTCCGAGACTAAGTGAAGAAGACGCAAATTCTTTATTAGTTCCGGTTACACAAAACGAAATCAAAGAAATAATAACTTCTTCCCCCCCGAACAAAAGCCCGGGCCCAGATGGCCTCTCCATGTCGTACTATAAAACCTTCTAAAACATCCTGATACCCAGAATTACAGACCTATTTAATTCCCTGCTTGAGGGTGCCCCACTTCCCAGACAGACACAAGAGGCGCATATTACGCTTATTCCCAAAGATAAAAAAGATGAGGCCCTCTGTAGCAGCTACAGACCTATTTCCCTTATTAACTTGGATGTTAAACTCTGGGCTAAACTCCTGGCCAGGAAGCTTGGCAGATACATACCAGACCTCATTAACGAGGAGCAGGCGGGGTTCGTGAGGAGAAGGGAGGGAAAGGACAACTGTAGAAGACTATTGCATGCTTCACGCATAGCGCGCTTAAATAAGATCCCCTTAGCATTTGTTGGAACCGACGCGGAAAAGGCGTTTGATTGGGTGGACTGGCAGTATATGAAAAGTACCCTTCTTAATTATAATATCCCAGTCAGCTTCGTATCAGCGATCTTTTCCCTTTATGACGCCCCTCACGCCAGGATTAGGGTGAACGACATTTTGTCACCCCCCTTCGAAATTAAGAATGGTACTCGTCAGGGGTGCCCCCTCTCTCCCTCCTTATTCGTCTTGGCCCTGGAGCCCCTACTGACGCAGATCAGACAAGACCCAGGTATAGCGGGTTTAACTGTGGGTGATACCTCCATATCCACCGCGGCCTTCGCGGACGACATTGTCTTCGTTATAACCAACCCGGAGGAAGGACTTCGTAGACTTGTCAAAATTCTGAAAGCATACGGTGAGATTTCAAATTTCAAAATTAATTTCGACAAGTCCACGGTCTTGAACATTTCTATCCCACCTGCGCTTAGCAAAAGACTCTCTAGCTCTTCACTGTTCGCGTGGTCGGAAACAGCTCTGGACTACCTGGGAGTTAAAGGGGTTGTCCCGCGCCGAAAGGGGTTTTTTTTTTTTTTTTTACCCCCCCCCCCCCCCCCCCCCCGTTCGGCGCGAGACAACCCCGATGCAGGGGTTAAAAAAACAAACCGCACAGCGCTTACCTGAATCCCGGCGGTCCGGCGTCTTCATACTCACCTGCTGAAGATGGCCGCCAGGGTCTGCTCCCTCCGTGGACCGCAGCTCTTCTGTGCGGTCCATTGCCAATTCCAGCCTCCTGATTGGCTGGAATCGGCACGTGACGGGGTGGAGCTACACGGAGCCGGCATTCTGCACGAGCGGCCCCATTGAAGACAGCAGAAGACCCGGACTGCGCAAGCGCGGCTAATTTGGCCATCGGAGGCCGAAAATTAGTCGGCACCATGGAGACGAGGACGCCAGCAACGGAGCAGGTAAGTATAAAACTTTTGATAACTTCTGTATGGCTCATAATTAATGCACAATGTACATTACAAAGTGCATTAATATGGCTATACAGAAGTGTATAGACCCACTTGCTGCCGCGGGACAACCCCTTTAAAATCCCCCAAAAATTTAGATGATTTATTTGCAACTAATTTTGTCCTACTACTGGATAAGGTGAAAAAACTGGTTAAGGACTATGATTTGCCAAGCATCTCCTGGTTCGGGAGACGCAATATACTTAAATCCTATATATTACCGATCATCCTCTACAAGATCAGGATGTTGCCAATATATCTTCCCCCGAGCTTTTTCAAGATGCTCCGTACGTTATTTGCAGCCTACGTGTGGAGCAAAGAAGACCTAGACTAGCATACAGTCTAATGATCAGGAGGAAATCGGAAGGAGGTATAGGTCTACCTAATATTGTAGATTATTACCGGGTGGCTCAGTTAAATTACTGGATGGATTTGACACACCCCTTAGGAGACAAGGTCCTTCCAAAATTAGCACTGGACCACTCTAAGAGCGGTTCACTAGGTGACTTGTGGTTCCCGGAGAGGAAAAGATACCGTGCAAATGATTTTTCCCTACTGCTGAAGGGCCAATGTGAAGTAGTAGATAAACTAAGGGAGAGTTTGACTCCGAGACCATCTCCGGTGACCCTGTTAAATTTATTACCTAGATATCTGACTCTGCAAGGAGATCCGGTTTCTTCCTCCATTTGGAAAAAATTTAATCGTTTTACGGTGGGGGATCTCCAAGGGATGGCTCATAAGCCGGCGGCAGAGATCATTCAAACACTTCTGCTGAACTGGTGCCCTTCATTCCTGGTAAGAGCCTCAGTGATAAGAGTCCTTGAGGATTTCCTTGGTACAAGTAGATCCACCCGGCCCAAAATGCCATTCGAACGCTCCTTAATAGATCCTGACCCCAGGGCGCGCAGAATTTCGCGGCTTAGAGGTCAATTTATAGTTCCACAGGTGATAAATAAGCCCGCATTCTTGACCTCCTGGGAAAGGGAATTGGGTATCCAGCTGACATCAGCGGACACTAAGTCAATCCTGGCCTCCGCGTATGGCCTCTCTCCATGCATCCTCGCACAGGAATCTCACTATAAATTATTGGTACGATGGTATAAAACTCCACAATGGTTGCATGCATACAAGTTGGCACCACATGAGAGATGTTGGAGATGTGGAGTGGAGACTGGCTCCTATCTGCATATATGGTGGTCATGCGGGAAACTTGAGACCTTCTGGAGAACTTTGTTTTAACACCAGAGATGATCTTTCTATGGAGACCGTCCCAAACGTTCCATCCGTTGAGAGACAGATTGGTAGTTCAACTGATCGACGCAGCTAAAGCTCTGATTCCGTTGCATTGGAGGGAAGACTCTCCTCCCCTTCTCTCACATTGGAAGGAGAAGGTGGATTGGATTTATAACTTAGAAGAGCTCGCTAGCTCGCAAAATAATACACAAGAGAAATTCATTACAACATGGCACCCCTAGCGTGATCTGAGGCTCTTAGACATACTAGCCCAGTAGTCAATGTGCTATCCTATACCCCCCTCCCCCCCATACCCTCACCCCACCCTTCTCTACCGCCCCCGGCTTCCCCACAAGTTGTTATACAGGTACGGAACTACAAGCACTTTCCCCCGGGGCAAATAGGTCCATTCGGGGGGTGATATACTGCGTCTGCAGTACCCTGAATTGGTGTAATACGAGTTTGTTGTGAATTATCTCATTAGGGCAGTAGATACCTGTGTATAGGTTGATGTTTATATGACAAGTAACTTTCCTTGTATGTATCGAAAATCTTGAATAAAATTTGATTTGAGAAAAAAAAAAACGTAAATTGCGGCAGTATACAGCATGCTGCGATTTTGTAGTACTGCAATGTCGCAGGTTACCAAATATTACTCGTGTGGAAGAACTCATAGGAAATCATGGGCTCTACATACATGCAATTTGTAGCACTGTGGCATTGTGACAAAATCTTGTGAGAAAATCTTGAATGTGGAATCAGCTGTAGGCCTCTTTTACACTGGCTACAAAATCTCGCGATTTTGTAGAGATGCGACATCGGTACAAAATGCATTTATGTGAAGCCCATGGTTTTCAATGGGTTCTTTCACATGAGAGATTTTTTGTAGTCTGAAAGAACCCATTGGAAACCATTAGCTGCACAAACATGTGTTTTGTAGCCTGTTTGAAAGAGGCCTTATCCTCTTATTGGACTGAGAAAATGGAATTAGGCATGACAACTGAGACAGATTTGCTGTCTTTGGTCCTAACATAGATGTAAATTCCAAGTGGATGCTATAGTTGTCAAATTCACTTTATATACTGCACAGCTTGTTATCATCTAATAAACCAATAATTACCTTTTTCATTTCCTCATATGTCAAAAATAGTATGTTGAAATCTTCCTTGTGCGTGTACCAGCCGCTAATATGATCAAACCACGAACCACCTATGACTGTAAAATAAGATTAAATGTATCATTATAAATGCAGAAAGTTTTCTAAACTTTGTAAATCCCTTTTACTTTAGAGCTCTGTATGGTTTTAAGGGCCTAATGTGTTTGATTTTCAAAGTGCAGATTCACTTTTGCGGTTTCTGTCATTTGAGTGATAAGCAACAAACTTCTGATTGTCTTTTTGCCTGCAAGTACTATTACTGATACTGCAGGTATGCAGACGTCTGGTCTGAATGAATCCCCTTCTGTCTATCTGTCTGCAGACGTCTAGTCAGAATTAATTCTCTTATGTCCATTGTTGTGCAGATGCCTGGTTTGAATTAATTCCCTTCTGTCCGATAGTATGCGGACGCCTGAATCCAGGTCTTGTTTGCTGTTATGTGTCATCCTTATCTGTCGTGCATAAGAAATATGTCGACATCTGTATGTTGAATACCTATGTGGCTCCCTGTTATATGTCTTGGTGTGATCCTTTTATTAGTTCATTTGTGCAGGCCAGGTGGATAAGTGTGCATGAATGTAACACCACATAAGTCGCTGGAGACGTGGAACACAGAAGTAGAGAGTCACAAAGATGTGGCTGCTAGAGATATTGGTGAGTAATTTACTGTCTCACTTTTACTGGAATCACATCTACACTGCTCAGTCCTGCTGTACAATATTCCTTCATAATGATGTTATTTCTCTGTGTGTGCTATAGAGAGTTAGGGCACAGCATCTGTTTTCTCCATGTGCAGTCCATATAGAAATACTGTAGCAGCAGTATTTTCCTTCAAGCTCAAAGAAAACTGAAAATTAGAGATACAGCCTGCAGTGGGGAAAATTGCTGATAAATACAACTCATTAAAAGGTCAGATATTGTGCTATAGCTCATGAACACACAGCAGCTTATTCTGAAAAGTCGCCCATAAAGCTGGGCAAGCTTTAAGGAGAAATTGAGTGGATGTAAATCTGCTGTGCCACAGAACCAATTTGTCTTAAGACTTGATCTGGAGGTTGTACCTGGGGTTCCCAGATTTTTACCCTTTAACCCCACCAATCAGATTCTGGTTTTCACTGCAGGAGACAGTTCATTGTGCCAGAGAGTCACAGTCATGAGGCTGCTAATGAAAATAGTAAAAGTTACAGTAATACAGTACTAGTGTGTGTAAGTAGAGATGTGCTCATAGAACACAGCCGAGGTAAGAAAAAGTGGAATAGTTTCATAACAGTTAGACAGCCCAAGGTTCAGGGCAGGCAGTAGAGAGAGTAAGCATAGTCAATTAACAAGCTGAGGTTGGGAGTAGAAAATACAGGAAAGCTGAGTGTTATGGTCATGAATTAGAACCAGGAGAGCAGAGAGAGCACCTTAACACCTTTGTATGCTAGGAGACTCAATTTTTAGCCATCTATCAATGGGGAAGAGTCTGTCTGGATTTGCTAGGGACTGGAAAGCTGGGTGCATGTGTTATCTCTTTGAGAGGGACATTAGGGAAGTGAATAAGTGGCTCCGGAGGTGGTGTAGGAAGGACGGGTTTGGGTTCCTGGAGAACTGGGCCGAGTTTGCTGTCGGCTGCAAGCTCTACCGTAGAGATGGGCTGCATCTCAATGGGGAGTGTGAAGCTGTCCTGGGGGGGGGGGGGGAATGGCTAGAAGGTTGTAGGAATATTTAAACTAGGAACTGGGGGGAGGACCACAAGAGATATAGGTGGGAAGACAGTGTAGACAGAGTTCTAGGATTAAGCAATGGAAATGGGGGCCAAGCGAGTAATAGGACCATAAGTAGCATAATGAATACAAATAACAACCGCAACTATATAAACGGTATGGTAACAAATGCAAGAAGTCTGGTCAGTAAAGTGAGTGAGCTTGAAACCAGAATGTCTGAAGAAAACTACAATATAGCAGGACTAACAGATATATGACTTGATTATAAATGCGATTGGGCGTTAAACTTGCAGGGTTATAATCTCTTCAGAAGAGACCATAGGATCCAGAAAGGACTGTATGTTAAATCCTACCTAATACCAAGGCCAAGAGAAGAACACGTGTGGGAAATGAACATGTGGAGTCTCTATGGGTGGAAATACAGGGAGGAAAGACTAATAAAATCTTGATAGGGTTTTCTATAGGCCACCAAAAAGAACAGAAAAAAATGAAAACTTATTACTAAGACAAATAGAATAAGTGTCAAACCAAAATAAAGTAATTATTATCGGGGATTTTAATAGTCCAGATATAATATTGGAAGATAAAACCTGCGAATATCACAAGGGCGATAAATTCTTGAGAACAATTAAAGATAACTACCTTACCCAATTTGTATGGGAGCCAAATAAAGGGAGGACAATTCTGGACTTATTATTACCCAACAGACCGGACAGAATCAAGGGGGTGCAGGTTGAGGGGCACTTGGGAAGTAGTGACCACAATATAATTAATTTCCAGCTGTTATTCAATAGGAAGCCTTACCAGGGAGCGACAAAAAAAACTGAACTTTAGTAAGGCAAAATTTGATGAGACAATGTCCTCAAAAATAACAGTGATTGGGAGAAGTTTAAAAACATCCTAAATACCTCATGTGAACAGTTCATACCCTTCAAAAACAATAGAAATGCAAATTGAACTAAACCAATGTGGCTCAGCAAGTCAGTAAGGGTGGCAATAAGTAAAAAAAAGAAAGCATTTAAAGTACTAAAACATCTGGGCAGTAAAAAAATATAAGGAAAAAAACAAAATATGTAAGGATAAGATAAAAACTGCCAAGGAGGAGCCAGGGAGACTGACAAAAGAGCAAAAATAACCCTAAACTATTTTTCAGTTACATAAATGGTAATTTTCACTGAAAGCACTGGTTCTTTAACAAATAATGCAAGAGAAACCTTGGAAGATGATGCAGGGAAGGTACATCTATTAAATATTTTTTTCTCAAGTGTATTTACAAAAAAAAAAAAAAGGCACACGAGATGCAGGGGAATAAAATGACTCCCTTCAGTCTCACTTCAATAATTAGAAAAATATTCGAGGGGTTTCTCAGAGACGCCATCCTGGAATACCTCAAGGAAAACAACTGCATAACTGTCCATCAGCATAGGTTAATGAGGGGTCGACCATGTCAAACCAACTTGATCAGCTTCTCCAACAAAATAAGTTCTAAGCTGGAGGTGGAAGCATCTATTGATCTCATATATGTGGATTTTTCTAAAGCTTTTGACACCGTGCCGCATAATAGTTTGATATATAAAATGAAATAGCTCGGTCTGGGTGAAAACATGAGTAGTCGGGTAAATAACTGGCTCAGAGATAGAAAGCAGAGGGTGAAAATAAATTGTTTCGTACTCTGATTGGGCCACCATTGCTAGCAGAGTGCCACTGGGTTCAGTATTAGGCCGCATTCTGTTCAATATATTTATCAATGACCTCATAGAGGGACTGCACAGTAAAATATCAATATTTGCACACAATAATAATATAATTTAATTAATACAACGGAGTACAATGGACCTGGATAAGCTGGGGCTTGCGTAGGAAAATGGCAAATGAAGTTCAATGTTGATAAATGCAAGGTTATGCACATGGGCAGGAGGAACAGATGTCACCAATATACACTAAATGGGGTACTGCTAGGGAAACGTGATATGAAAAAAGACCTGGGGGTACTAGTTGACTGTCGACTTAACTGGAGCAATCAATGCCAGTCAGTTACTGCAAAGGCAAATAAAGCCTTAGGCTGGGTTCACACAGGGCAGAATTGTTGCGGTTTAGCTGCGTTTTTTTCCGTTACGGTTTTGCCGCAGAAGAACTGCTTCTGCGGCAAAACCGCTTCGAAGATTATTTTTGTCTTGTGGATTTTCTTGCGGGAAAATACGCAAACGGTTTTTTCCGCAGCGCTTTTTTACTCTTGCAGCGTATTTTGTTGCGTATTTTGCTGCGTCCATAGAGGTCTATCGACAAAAAAGCAGTACGGAAAAGACAAAAGAATGGACATGCTGTGTCTTGAAAAACTGCGCTGCAGTTGCTTTTCCGCACTGCGGCTGTGCGGGAAAAATCCGTCCTGTGAGAACAGCTTTTTCCCAAACACATTTCAACTGCATTGCACTGCAAACGC
Source organism: Eleutherodactylus coqui (assembly GCF_035609145.1). Taxonomy (NCBI): domain Eukaryota; kingdom Metazoa; phylum Chordata; class Amphibia; order Anura; family Eleutherodactylidae; genus Eleutherodactylus; species Eleutherodactylus coqui. The sequence goes on along the minus strand of NC_089837.1, from coordinate 236,267,474 downwards.
AGTGGTTTTGCCGCAGTGCAGATATGCAACGGCAAACCGCGACAAAACCACAGCAAATCCGCCCTGCGTGAACCCAGGCTTAGGGTGCATTAAAAGAAGTATACGGGCGAGGGACGAGAACATTATTCTTCCACTATATAAGGCACTTGTCAGGCCTCATACTGAATACTGTGTACAGTTGTGGACATCGGTACTCAGGAAAAACATTGCAGGGTTTAAGGGGGTTCGAAGAAGAGCAACTTAATTAATAAAAGGAATGAGAGGACTGGAATACCTAGAGAGGCTATCAAAACTGGGATTATTCACCCTAGAAAAAAGACGGTTAAAGGGCAACCAAATAACTATATATGAATACATTAGGGGACAATACAATGATCTCTCCCATGATCCCCATCACTAACACAGAAAGGGGTTCTTTACTGTAAGAGCAGTGAGACCGTGGAACTCTCTACCTGAGGAAATATAGTGATGGCAAAATTGATAGAAGATTTTGAGAGGGGGCTAGACATCTTTTTAGAGCACTACGATATTACAGGATATGGACATTAAATTAAACAGCAACGTTGGTGATCCGGGTCTTGGAGTCAGGGCTCAGTCACATGGGCTTTTTGTCGCACGATTTTTTGTGCACATAACTGATGCGTTAAAAAAAAAATGCGTGCCCTAAGCGCGTGGAACGGCAAAAATACGCTGCTAGCAGAGTTTATCCACAGAAAAGGGCTCGGTCACACGGGCGTTTTGATGCTCAAAAAGAGCGCTGTCACAGAGCAGCGCGATATTCTCACATTGAATTCAATGAAGCCAGCAATAAAGTGCAGAGACCAATCAGAGGCAGCTCTCGCCTGCTGAATACTACAGAGAACAGTTCAGGAGAAGAGCTGGCTGCACGCGGCTGAGCCCTGGCAGCTGCAGAGAGGTGAGTATAGATTTTGTTTTATTTTTTTCACTTTTTTAAGATGGTTTTGAAGCCCTTATATTTGAAGCCCTTCACCGAAAATTACTACAGCACTTGCTGGCAGCCCATTGCTTCATGATGATTCAATGGGAGAACATCGTTCTCCTCTGCCACAGCTGAGACAGCTTTGGCAGAGGATCACGATCTTCAGTACAAGTTCTCAATGGGGTGGGCGCTGCTGCCGCAGGCCCCACCGGGCGCAAGGTGAAACCCCTGCATCCGACAGCATCCAGGGGTTTGACATACACAGAACACTGATTTGCCACAGAATGCAGTTACATGCATTATGCGAAATGTTGTGACCTATAATTTTCGCCGCATGCGTTTGTGCGCATGTAAAATTCGCACATGTGACCGCTTCCATTGAAAAGCATTGGGTCTATATAGATGTGGATCACAAACGCAACTGTCAGACGCGCGTACAAACGCCCGTGTGACTGAGCCCTCAGGTAGTATCTTCTCAAATGTTGATCCAGGAATTATTCTGATTGCCACTATGGAGTTGGGAAGGAATTTTTCCCCCAAAATGGACTAAATTGGATTCTACCTCATTGTTATTGAGAGTTCTCATTAACAGCTAACGAATGCAAATTCAGCATCTTAACCCTGTTATCTCTTTTTATCTCCTATCTTCGCCTGTTCCTCGAAAGAATATGCTACACTGTACCATAAAAGTGCTTCTTGCTCATGCTTCTGAAAGTGGAGGGACTATATAAAATACTATAATTCCTAAATGGTTGATGCAATTTTTACTTAAACTTCTTGAATTAAAGCTGAAAGTCTGCATTTCAATAACATGTTGGTGGCTTTGTTTTTTAATCCATTGCAGTGGCGTACAGAGGCGAAATTGTGAATATTGTGTCACTATTAGAGATGAGCGAACGTACTTGGTAAGGGCGATTTCGCAATCGAGCACCGCGATTTTCGAGTACTTACCGAAAGGTACTTACTCGCCCTTACCGAGTACGTTCGCTCATCTCTGGTCACTATCCAAATACTTCAGTATTTGATATTGTGATGTTATACACTATGGCTTAAGAAGACAGAGATTTAAAAATGATGGTTAGAATACATTGTAACACTAATAATAATGCTTCTGAGATTTAATTTATATGATCATAAATCCCTCTGGAATGTGAAAATGAATGTAGAACCGAGCATGTTTGACCAGCTAACTGGACTACAGGTTGTAACCCCATGCAGTGAGCTATAGACATCATATTTTTGTGCCACTAAGTGATGAGTGGTTATGTGAGAAACTAAAAAGATTTGATTGCTTTACATTGAGGAGTTTTACTTTGTACCTCATACTTTCAATAGAGGTTAAATCTTTCCAATTGAAATCCCCTTTTAAATGTATTTTGCTGCCCATGGTTTTACTTCAGATGAAACAAATATTATTTTCATAATCACATCAAAGACTTCATTCAGGTGTTGTTGGCATCCATCATTTGATGGATCCATTGGAGCATTATGAAAAAACTGGTGATGGACGGCGCTCTAACCACTATGATGAATTACCAAGTACTTTATACTTGTAAAAGTGCAAAAATATGCAGAGTGGGACTTACCCGGTGTAGGTGGGGGAGCCCCACAGGTGAGTCCCCCACCTAGCACCTCCACGTCCTGGTAGGCGTTGTATCCAAACTTGTTGAAAGACCTTGTCCTGGTTTCCTATAACTCCTCTCTCCTCAACAGGAAAGGGGGAGGGGGGCAAGCCGTGGCCGGTCACAACCCTGGACAGGGATGCGAGCGTGCAGTAGTGGGTGAAGAAAAAAGTAAAAAAGGGTCCAGCGCTCCCAGGAAAACCCTCTGTTCCAAATTAATCCAGGATTTCTTATCAAAGTACAAAGGATTCTTTATTAAAGCATGTCCGACGCGTTTCGTCACACAACTGCGACTTTCTCAAGTGGGAAAAGTCGCAGTTGTGTGACGAAACGCGTCGGACATGTTTTAATAAAGAATCCTTTGTACTTTGATGATAAGAATTTGTGGATTAATTTGGAACAGAGGGTTTTCCTGGGAGCGCTGGACCCTTTTTTACTTTTTTCTTCACCCACCATTGGAGCATTATGGGCTTCCTACATAAATAGAAACCGCAAAACAGAAGAGAACAGAGTCTAAAGGTTACTTTTAGGGTACATTGATATGACTGTTCCTTTTGCATATATAATGTAAAATGATATTTGTGGGATCTAGAACTGTAGTTTCCTGGAGTGAAATTCTATTTCCACCGAATTCAAAATGTTTTTGTAATGTTTTATACAATGCACTTATGCTTTTGTATTCTCAATATGACTATAAGTCATTGCTATATGAATATATGACTTTAAATGTACTTAACCATTGTATTACAGGTGGTGGCTTTACTCTTAGCCTAAGTAAAGTATGTATGGTGGTCCACCATTGACTGGGTGATAGGCATTATCATCCTGCCCCAGGATCGCTACATGTAGGAATTGATTTATAGCTGATGGTAAAAGGCTCCCACCAAGACTAGAAACACTCTCGGGCAGTGATGGTGAACCTTTTAGAGACCAAGTGCCCAAAACTGCCACCCAAAATCTACTTATTTATAGCAAAGTGCCAACATCTCAGGGGGTAGGGCTTATCACGACGTATGATTTTACCTCCGTCATTATAAAAATGACAGGGCCATTTTAAAATTGATAGGGAGGAACGCGCTGTGTTCTACTTCCTAGCTGGAGCCATAGAGTACCATTGGTGCAGATTCTCACTGAATTTCATACTATGTGGCGCTCCCCCTCACTTCCTCCGCAGGCTTCGCGCTGTCAGCCTTCCCTGGCTTCTGATTCCCAGTGGCCTGTAGTGGCCTCACCTGACCAGGCCGCTGGGAACCAGAAGCCAAGGAGGAGGTGAGGGGGAGCGCCACATAGTATGAAATCAGCAGTAGATACGCAACTGATTTCTTGTCAAAAAGAAGTCAAATAGGGAAGTTAAATGATAACCTACTTAGGGACCCAACTTGCATGGCTGATCTGTCTGAAACTTTCAGAGTCTTCCTAGAAGCTCATAGGTCTGATACTACCCCTGCGCCAATTAAATGGGAAGAACTTAAATGCGTCCTAAGAGGGATATTCATAGCTCATGGCTCAAGACTCAAGAAAGAATTGTCATTTAAACTCAATCAACTCCTGTGTTCCTTAGGGACACGAGAGGCAGCCAATAAGAAAAAGAGGTCAGACGCCCTACTAATAGAAATTACTAATATTAGACACGAGATACTCTCTATACTCGATCAAAATACCTTACATATAAGAGACAGATTTCGGGCAGGATGTTATGAGTTCGGCAACAAAAGTGGGAGATGGTTGGCGAGAGCCTTACACCCTCGGATTTCCCAGGCAAACATATTTTCTATCAACTCACCCAATGGGACAGTCGCCCATGCCTCAGAAGGAATTCTGGAGGCATTTAGAACATACTCTACTAGATTGTATAACATTCTTGCCCAGCGGCGTCCAACGAGGCCAAATTAAAAGATAATATTACACAATATTTACGACAAAACATCGTCAAAATTGTCCCGGCGGAAGAGGCAGCAACCGTCGAAGAAGATATAATTTCCTCAGAGCTATCCCAAGTTCTGAAAGACTTGAAAATAGGGAAAATCCCTGGGCCGGAAGGGTTCACGCCAAGGTTCTACAAGAAGCTTGGCGGGCAACTGTCAGAACTTTTACTGGAAGCATCCCTGGTCTCTCTGCTGTACGAGTTGTTGATTGATACTGAGAGGAGATCACTTGAGATGGGAGGCGGGGTGGGAGGAGACGCTCGGGAGATGTATCACCAGAGAGCTTTGGAACAAGTCCTACATCCTCTCACACAAGATGTCCATCTCGATCAAAGCACAGGAACTAAATTACAAAATTGTGACGCAGTGGTACAGGACTCCGGAAAAACTCCAAAGAATATTCCCCTTGACCTCAAATGAGTGTTGGAGGTGCTGCTCAGAGGTGGGAACTATGTATAATATCTGGTGGAGCTGCTCGTTAATTGGGGCGACGTTGCTAGGCTATACGCAGTGTGTAGGTCCTCCCTGATCGTCACTCCTGAGATTGCTCTCCTGTCCATGTTCCCAGGTCCTATCTCTCAAGTCAAGAAGGGACTCCTGAGATATTGTATTATGGCTATGCGTTACATTATCCCCCTTCACTGGAAACAGAGGGGAGCGTTAACGAGCGCCATGTGGGCAGAGGCTCTAGATTTTATCAGGTACATGGACGAGATAAGGAGATCTGACTTGGTGATGGACCAGGGAATCGACAACTTTTCCAACACTTGGACAGTGTGGATAGATTATAGGAGCTCCGCGGTGTTCTCTAAATGGCTCGCTGATGTTTCAACATAGGAGATGACAGAGCGCACTCCAACGACACTGGTGGCCAATGTCCTATTTTAATTTAATTTAATATGTGTGGGATATGGGGCAGTAAGTACCAATACCTACCTCCCACCTTCTCCTTTTTTCCTCTTCTCTCTTTCTTGTCTAAGTTTCAATTCATTATTTTCCTTTCTCTCCTTTGCTACATCTTTCTCTCTCTCTTTCTTTTACCTCCTTTCCTTTTGTTCTTAAATTGTATTTGATATTTGTTATAAAGAGTTAAGTGGTATGCGACAGGTGGGCCCATATACATACATATGTACTCGCCTCTTCTTTCTACCCCTCTGACAGTTTCGTTGCAGGGTTTTCATCTTAAACTACCTTTGAGGCCTCACAACTAGAGATGAGCGAACGTACTCATCCGAGCTTGATGCTCGGGCGAATATTAGGGTGTTCGGGATGCTCGTTACTCTTAACGAGTACCACGCGATGTTCGGGTTACTTTCACTTTCATCTCTGAGACGTTAGTGCGCTTTTCTGGCCAATTGAAAGACAGGGAAGGCATTACAACTTCCCCCTGTGACGTTCCAGCCCTATACCACCCCCCTGCTGTGAGTGGCTGGGGAGATCAGATGTCACCCGAGTATAAAAATCAGCCCCTCCCGCGGCTCGCCTCAGATGCGTTGTGAGTTAGCTGAGGGAAAGTGCTATTGTGTTGGAGCTGCTGTAGGGAGAGTGTTAGGAGTGAGTGTAGGCTTCAAGAACCCCAACGGTCCTTCTTAGGGCCACATCTATCCGTGTGCAGTACTGTGGAGGCTGCTGTTAGCAGTGTTGCACATTTTTTTTTTTTTTGCAAAATCGGCCGTGCAGAGCATTGCGCCCTGCAGTAATAGTCCAGGGACAGAAGTGGTGGTTAGGCAGGGAGAGTGTTAGGAGTGAGTGTGGGCTTCAAGAACCCCAACGGTCCTTCTTAGGGCCACATTTAACCGTGTGCAGTACTGTGCAGGCTGCTGTTAGCAGTGTTGCACTTTTTTTTTTTTTTCAAAATCGGCTGTGCAGAGCATTGCGCCCTGCAGTAATACTACAGGGACAGAATTGTGTAGGCAGGGCCAGAAGACATATATTATTGATTGAATATAGTCAGTGGGCCTTCCCTTTAAAAAAAAAAAGGGAAAAATTCTATTTGGCCTGCCTCTGACAGTCCTCAGCGTTCTGGGTACGTGTGTAGTGGGTGGAGAACGTAAAAAAATCATACGCAGCCAGCTAAGTTTAACAGCAGGCTTGCGCCAATTTATTTCCTGCCTGGGAAATCACCGCTCTGCTGCAGTTAATATAACACTGCAGTTCTGTGACACACAGCAGGGCCACAGAACACATTTGTTATTGATTGAATATAGTCAGTGGGCCTTCCCTTTAAAAAAAAAAAAAGGGAAAAATTCTATTTGGCCTGCCTCTGACAGTCCTCAGCGTTCTGGGTACGTGTGTGGTGGGTGGAGAACGAAAAAAAAATCATACGCAGCCAGCTAAGTTTAACAGCAGGCTTGCGCCAATTTAGTTCCTGCCTGGGAAATCACCGCTCTGCTGCAGTTAATATAACACTGCAGTTCTGTGACACACAGCAGGGCCACAGAACACATTTGTTATTGATTGAATATAGTCAGTGGGCCTTTCCTTTAAAAAAAAGGGCAAAAATTCTATTTGGCCCGCAGGCTTGCGCCAATTTATTTCCTGCCTGGGAAATCACTGGTAATACAGCATGCTGAGGGGTAGGGGTAGGCCTAGAGGACGTGGACGCGGCCGAGGACGCGTAGGCCCAAGTGAGGGTGTGGGCACAGGCCGAGCTCCTGATCCAGGTGTGTCGCAGCCGACTGCTGCGCGATTAGGAGAGAGGCACGTTTCTGGTGTCCCCACATTCATCGCCCAATTAATGGGTCCACGAGGGAGACCTTTATTAGAAAATGAGCAGTGTGAGCAGGTCCTGTCGTGGATGGCAGAAAGTGCTTCGAGCAACCTATCGTCCACCCACAGTTCTGCGCCGTCCAGTGCTGCAAATCCGAATCCTCTGGCTGCTGCTCCTCCTCCTTCCTCCCAGCCTCCTCACTCCACTACAATGACACATGCTCAGGAGCGGGAAGACTCCCAGGAACTGTTCTCGGGCCCCTGCTCAGATTGGGCAGCAGTGGTTCCTCTCCCACCAGAGGAGTTTATCGTCACTGATGCCCAACCATTGGAAAGTTCCCGGGGTCCGGGGGATGAGGCTGGGGACTTCCGGCAACTGTCTCAAGACCTTTCAGTGGGTGAGGAGGACGATGACGATGAGACACAGTTGTCTTGCAGTTAGGTAGTAGTAAGGGCAGTAAGTCCGAGGGAGGAGCGCACAGAGGATTTGGAGGAAGAGCAGCAGGACGATGAGGTGACTGACCCCACCTAATGTGCAACGCCTACTCAGGACAGGTCTTCAGAGGGGGAGGCAAGGGCAGCAGCAGGGCAGGTTGCAAGAGGCAGTGCGGTGTCCAGGGGTAGAGGCAGGGCCAGACCGAATAATCCACCAACTGTTTCCCAAAGCGCACCCTCGCGCCATGCCACCCTGCAGAGGCCGAGGTGCTCTAAGGTCTGGCAGTTTTTCACAGAGACGCCTGACGACCGACGAACAGTGGTGTGCAACCTTTTTCGTGCCAAGATCAGCCGGGGAGCCACCACCAACAGCCTCACCACCACCAGCATGCGCAGACATATGATGGCCAAGCACCCCACAAGGTGGGACGAAGGCCGTTCACCGCCTCCGGTTTGCACCGCTGCCTCTCCCCCTGTGCCCCAACGTGCCACTGAGATCCAATCCCCCTCTCAGGACACAGGCACTACCGTCTCCTGGCCTGCACCCACACCCTCACCTCCGCTGTCCTCGGCCCCATCCACCAATGTCTCGCACCGCACCGTCCAGCCGTCGCTAGCGCAAGTGTTCGAGCGCAAGCGCAAGTACGCCGCCACGCACCCGCACGCTCAAGCGTTAACCGTCCACATAGCCAAATTTATCAGCCTTGAGATGCTGCCGTATAGGGTTGTGGAAACGGAGTCCTTCAAAAGTATGATGGCGGCGGCGGCCCCGCGCTACTCAGTTCCCAGTCGCCACTACTTTTCCAGATGTGCCGTCCCAGCCCTGCACGACCACGTCTCCCGCAACATTGTACGCGCCCTCACCAATGCGGTTAGTGGCAAGGTCCACTTAACAACGGACACGTGGACAAGCACAGGCGGGCAGGGCCACTACATCTCCCTGACGGCACATTGGGTGAATTTAGTGGAGGCTGGGACAGAGTCAGAGCCTGGGACCGCTCACGTCCTACCCACCCCCAGAATTGCGGGCCCCAGCTCGGTGGTGGTATGTTCGGTGGTGTATGCTTCCTCCACTAAACCACCCTCCTCCTCCTCCTCCTCAACCTCTGTCTCGCAATCTAGATGTGTCAGCAGCAGCAGGACGTCGCCAGCAGTCGGTGTCACGCGGCGTGGTAGCACAGCAGTGGGCAAGCGTCAGCAGGCCGTGCTGAAACTACTCAGCTTAGGAGAGAAGAGGCACACGGCCCACGAACTGCTGCGGGGTCTAACAGAGCAGACCGACCGTTGGCTTGCGCCGCTGAGCCTCCAACCGGGCATGGTCGTGTGTGACAACGGCCGTAACCTGGTAGCGGCTCTGCAGCTCGGCAGCCTCACGCACATGCCATGCCTGGCCCACGTCTTTAATTTGGTGGTTCAGCGCTTTCTGAAAAGCTACCCACGCTTGTCAGACCTGCTCGTAAAGGTGCGCCGGCTCTGCGCACATTTCCGCAAGTCCCACGCGGACGCTGCCACCCTGCGGACACTGCAACATCGGTTTAATCTGCCAGTGCACCGACTGCTGTGCGACGTGCCCACACGGTGGAACTCTACGCTCCACATGTTGGCCAGGCTCTATGAGCAGCGTAGAGCTATAGTGGAATACCAACTCCAACATGGGCGGCGCAGTGGGAGTCAGCCTCCTCAATAAATTTCAGAAGAGTGGGCCTGGTTGGCAGACATCTGCCAGGTCCTTGGAAAGTTTGAGGAGTCTACCCAGGTGGTGAGCGGCGATGCTGCAATCATTAGCGTCACCATTCCTCTGCTATGCCTCTTGAGAAGTTCCCTGCAAAGCATAAAGGCAAATGCTTTGCGCTCGGAAACGGAGGCGGGGGAAGACAGTATGTCGCTGGATAGTCAGAGCACTCTCCTGTCTATATCTCAGTGCGTTGAGGAGGAGGAAGAGGAGCATGAGGAGGATGAGGAGGAGGGGGAAGAGACAGCTTGGCCCACTGCTGACGGTACCCATGCTGCTTGCCTGTCATCCTTTCAGCGTGTATGGCCTGAGGAGGAGGAGGCGGAGGAGGAGGAGGAGGATCCTGAAAGTGATCTTCCTAGTGAAGACAGCCATGTGTTGCGTACAGGTACCCTGGCACATATGGCTGACTTCATGTTAGGATGCCTTTCTCGTGACCCTCGTGTTGCACGCATTCTGGCCACTACGGATTACTTGGTGTACACACTGCTCGACCCACGGTATAAGGAGAACCTTTCCACTCTCATTCCCGAAGAGGAAAGGGGTTCGAGAGTGTAGCTATACCACAGGACCCTGGCGGACAAGCTGATGGTAAAATTGCCATCCGACAGCGCTAGTGGCAGAAGGCGCAGTACCGAGGGCCAGGTAGCAGGGGAGGTGCGGAGATCGAGCAGCATGTTCAGCACAGGCAGTGCAACACTCTTTAAGGCCCTTGACAGCTTTATGGCTCCCCAGCAAGACTGTGTCACTGCTCCCCAGTCACGGCTGAGTCGGCGGGAGCACTGTAAAAGGATGGTGAGGGAATACGTAGCCGATCGCACGACCGTCCTCCGTGACGCCTCTGCCCCCTACAACTACTGGGTGTCGAAGCTGGACACGTGGCCTGAACTCGCGCTGTATGCCCTGGAGGTGCTTGCTTGTCCTGCGGCTAGCGTCTTGTCAGAGAGGGTGTTTAGTGCGGCTGGGGGAATCATCACAGATAAGCGTACTCGCCTGTCAACCGACAGTGCCGACAGGCTTACACTCATCAAGATGAACAAAGCCTGGATTTCCCCAGACTTCTCTTCTCCACCAGTGGACAGCAGCGATACCTAAGCAATACGTAGGCTGCACCCGCGGATGGAAGCATCGTTCTGTATCACCATCCAAAACGGTGACATTTCTGCTTCATCAATCTGTGTATAATATTCCTCCTTCTCCTCCTGCTCCTCCTCCTGAAACCTCACGTAATCACGCCGAACTGGCAATTTTTCTTTGGGCCACAAGGCTCACTCATAATTTTTCCAAACAATTTTTATACGTTTCAATGCTCTTACAAGCGATGAAACTTTAACTTGAACCAATTTTTCGTTAAACTGGGCTGCCTCCAGGCCTAGTTACCACTTAAGCCACATTAACCAAAGCGATTAATGGGTTTCACCTGCCATCTTGGTTGGGCATGGCCAATTTTTTCTGAGGTACATTAGTACTGTTGCTACACCAATTTTTTTGGGCCCTCACCTACAGTGTAATCATTGTAATTTCTATGTTCTTCGCCTGCACTCATGGTACAGAAAGGTGTGTGGGGTTGGCCTACACTTTTGCTACATAAATGTAACTGGGGCCTTGTCTATACTGCAGCTACTGAAATGTGAAAGAGACTGTTATCTCCCTAAACTGCTGCAATGGGAATTGTTACTGGGGCTTGTCTTGAGTGCTACTTTTACTGAAATGGAACTAAGACTGCGCTCCTCCTATACTGCTGCTTCGGAATTGTTACTGGGGCCTGTCTTGAGTGCTACTATTACTGAAATGGAACTAAGACTGCGCTCCCCCTATACTGCTGCTAGTGATATGTTAGTGGGGCCTGTCCCTAATACTACCGCTGAAATGTTAATAATTCTGGGCTCTGCCTATACCGCAGCTAATGGTATGTCACTGGGGTGTGGAAACAGAGGCTTCACAAAGACATGATGGCGGCGAGGCCATTTCCCACCAACGCTGTTACTGTTAAGGTGCATATAACCACGGACACGTGGAGAGGACACATAGTGCCTCCAAAACATCCCCCTCCTCCTTCAACAATGAAAACATTCTTGGCAAATACCTTTGCATTGGTCCGTCTGGTGGCAGTCCAAGAATTTCACCTTTAACGACACAACAAGAAAGCACCACCACCATCCCCCCGCCACGGACCACTTAATCATGGCCACATTCCGAGAACCAACTACATAAAACCGCGCTACTAGGTCCGCAGTCACCACCACATTACCACCAACGAGGTTACTGTTAAGGTACATATTACCAGTCTGACTGGGGCATGCAGTGTGGGCCAAAGCCCACCTGTATTGTATCTGACGTTAGCTCTGCTGAGTAGGGCACTGCAATGGGATATATTTATGTACCACCGGTGGGTTCCAGGGAGCCACCCATGCTGTAGGTGCACACGGAGTTTAACCTACATCTGTCCACTTCTAAAGAACCCCAGTCTGACTGGGGCATGCAGTGTGGGCCGAAGCCCACCTGCATTAAGCACGACATTACCTCAGCTGTGTTGGGCAATGCAATGGGATATATTTATGTACCACCGGTGGGTTCCAGGGAGCCACCCATGCTGTAGGTGCACACGGAGTTTAACCTACATCTGTCCACTTCTAAAGAACCCCAGTCTGAATGGGGCATGCAGTGTGGGCCGAAGCCCACCTGCATTAAGCACGACATTACCTCAGCTGTGTTGGGCAATGCAATGGGATATATTTATGTACCGCCGGTGGCTTCCTGGCACCCACCCATGCTGTAGGTGCACACGGAGTTTAACCTACATCTTTCCACTTCTAAAGAACCCCAGTCTGACTGGGGCATGCAGTGTGGGCCGAAGCCCACCTGTATTGTATCTGACGTTAGCTCTGCTGAGTAGGGCACTGCAATGGGATATATTTATGTACCACCGGTGGGTTCCAGGGAGCCACCCATGCTGTAGGTGCACACGGAGTTTAACCTACATCTGTCCACTTGTAAAGAACCCCAGTCAGACTGGGGCATGCAGTGTGGGCCGAAGCCCACCTGCATTAACCACGACATTACCTCAGCTGTGATGGGCAATGCAATGGGATACATTTATGTACAGCGGGTGGGTTCCAGGGAGCCACCCATGCTGTGGGTGCACACGGAATTCCCATTGCGGAGTTGTACCTGCCTGTGACTATTTATAAAAAACCGCGGTCTCACTAGGGCGTGCAGACACCTTGACAGAATGAATAGTGTGTGGCACATAGGTTCCCCATTGCTATGCCCACGTGTGCAGCTCCAGATGGAGGTGGCACAGGATTGGATTTCTCATTGCTTCTGTACAGCATTGTGGACTATCGGCCCGCCCCTTTTATGGGGGGGTCGATGCCTAGCCGTGCCAACCCTCTGCAGTGTGTGCCTGCTTTGCCTCTGGCAGACGCACTTATAAATAGACATGAGGGTGGCGTGGCATGAGGGCAGCTGAAGGCTGGGCAGGGACAGTTTTGTGTGCGCTGTGGACACTGGGTCGTGGGGGGGGGGGGGATTTGGCAGCATGTAACCCAGGAGAAGTGGCAGCGGAGTGTCATGCAGGCAGTGATTGTGCTTTGTTGCAGGTAGTGTGGTGCTTAGCTAAGGTATGCCATGCTAATGAGGGCTTTTCAGAAGTAAAAGTTGTTGGGGGGGGGGGCCCACTCTTGCCGGTATTGTGGCTTAATAGTGGGACCTGTGAACTTGAGATGCAGCCCAACATGTAGCCCCTCGCCTGCCCTATCCATTGCTGTGTCGTTCCCATCACTTTCTTGAATTGCCCAGATTTTCACACATGAAAACCTTAGCGAGCATCGGCGAAATACAAAAATGCTCCGGTCGCCCATTGACTTCAATGGGGTTCGTTACTCGAAACGAACCCTCCAGCATCGCGATAATTTCGTCCCGAGTAACTAGCACCCGAGCATTTTGGTGCTCGCTCATCTCTACTCACAACCTATCGCTGGCAGGGCCTTAGTTGGTCCTCCTGAGGGGCACAGGCCCGCAGGTCGCATGGCACACGTTAAGGTTTACTAAAATTTGTCAGAATCTAATTATCGAGCTACCAGGGTTATAACTAGATCAAGGTCTGTATTTAGAACAGTATCTCCATCACTATATACAAAAGTCTAATTTCTCTCCTTCTTTGAAATATTAATAGACCATAATATACTCTATGCTACTGTACAACGTAGAGTATCTCTGTGTAACCTTGATAAGCGGGTCATGCTCAGTTATTGTAACGTATGTGATTTGTAAAAAACAAACAAACAATAAATACATTTTGAAAGAAAAATAAGCCAAATAGTGCAGATTTTCACTGTATTTTTGATGTGGAAATTGCCATGGAAATTTTTGCTGCAGATATTCTGCAGCATTTCCACCACGTGTAGACATACCTTAAGTCAGCTTGAGGTATGCTGCCACATTCAGAGTGGCCTCAGTAGTAATAGTGTCCCCCACAGTGGCCTCAGTAGTAATAGTGTCACCCACAGTGGCCCCAGTAACAACAGTGACCCCCACAATAGCCTTCATAACAATAGTGACCCCCACAGTGGCCTCAGTAACATTAGTGACCCCCACAGGGGCCTCAGTAGTAATAGTGTCTCCCACGGTAGCCTCAGTACTAATAGTGTCCCCCACATGACCTCAGTAACAATAGTGACACGCATAGTGGCCCCAAAAGTAATAGTGACCCCCCACAGTGGCGTCAGTAGTATCAGTGTCCCCCACAGTGGCCTCAGTAGTAACAGTGACCCTCACAGTGGCCTCAGTAGTAAAAGTGACCTCCACAGTGGCCTCAGTAGTAAAAGTGTCGCTCACACTTGTCTTAGTAACAATAGTGACCCCCACAATGGCCTCAGTAGTAATAGTGTCCCCCACAGTTGCCGCAGTAGTAACACTGTCCCCCACAATAGCCTCAGTAGTAATGGTGACCCTAACATTGACCCCCTGTAGTAATAGTGTCCCCCACAGTGGCCTGAGTAACAATAGGGACCCCACAGTGGCCTCAGTAACAATAATGACCCCGCCCCACAGTGGACCTCAGTAGTAATATTAACCCCACAGTAGCCCGAGTAGTAATATTAACTCCATCAGTAGCCTGAGTATTAGTAATAGCCCCACAGTAGGCCCAGTAATAATAGTAACCCCCTCACTAGTATTAATTCCCCACAGTAGCCCCAGTAGTAATATTAACCCCTCTCAGTAGCCCCAGTAATAGTAACTCCCTCAGTGGCCCGAGTAATAATAACACCCACAGTATCCCCCAGTAATAATAGCAGCCCCCTCAGTAGCCCTAGTAATAATATTAACCCTTTCAGTAGTCCCAGTAATAATATTAATCCCCTCAGTAGTAATATTATTCCCCACAGTAGCCCCAGTAGTAATATTAACCCCTCTCAGTAGCCCCAGTAATAATAGTAAGCCCCTCAGTAGTAATATTAACTCCCTCAGTGGCCCGAGTAATAATAACACTCATAGGAGCCCCAAGTAATAAAATTAACCCTTTTAGTAGCCTTATTAATAATATTAACCCTATCAGTAGTAATATTATTCCCCACAGTAGTCCCAGTAGGAATATTAACCGCTCTCAGTAGCCCCAGTAATAATACTAACCCCTTCAGCAGACCAAATAATAATATTAACCACTTCAGTAGTAATATTATTCTCCACAGTAGCCCCAGTAGTAATATTAACCCCTCTCAGTAGCCCCAGTAGTTATAGTCCCCCCAACCCATATACTTACCTCCTCCTTGTAGACAATGCCACTCCTCCCTTGTCCTCTCCTGCAGAACTAAGGAGGAGAGGACTCAGGGGAGGAGGATCCCAGGTGCACACTGCGTGATTACTGGAGCAGACCAGCGGCACCCCAGCCGGTAATTACTACCGTGGTGTGCAGGCGTCGGCGGTGCATGCCAGCAGGGAGGGCTCCGCGTGCTACCTCTGGCGCGCGGCTATAGATTTTCCACCACTGCTCTAGGGCTATGATGAAACATTCACAGTAGTGTAGGATGGAGATCCAGAAGCATACAAGCCACCACAATCAGTGTTCGAACTGCTAATTTCTAAGGAATGTGCCTTCACCTTCTGGATGTTATACCATTAAGCTTTGGGAACAAGTAAATGTGAGTTTTACCTGTTACCTCTCCTGATTCTTTGGACTTACTTTATTTGGGATAGGAACTACAAACTAGCATCTACTCACTAGGGAGCAGAGACCACCTCAAGTGCACCTAACTATTACCACATACATTTTTCTTGTGCACGACTGAGCAGATTGGGATACAACACACTGTGACAAGTGTAACGCTTACCATCCCTCACACAGTCAATCTGATCTTTCAGGTCACCACACCACAAAACTACTTTACAAACTGGAAAAAATACGATTGAGTTCCTTAGAATTAGATCAAAAAATAATTCTATGCCTACTTCTGTATTACCTTTCCCTGATATGAAGAGGTTGAAAAATGTTTTCCAATTTATTGTACATTTTATGTTTGGATACATTTTGTAGAAGTGGTAAAAGGACACCATGGCATCTTTTGGGTTTCGACACACATATATAATCTGAAAAAAATAGGAATAATGAACATTTCTTAAAATTTTGGCTCAAAGAGGTTGTCCCATCACATTCTATGATATTTATATTCTGCTAATAGGACGTATGAACAGGGGCACAACACATTTATCAATTAGCTAATAAATATTAAGAAATAATGTTATTTCCTAATCAATAACTACACATCTAAAGAGGATCAATAATCATAATGATGATGATAAAAACAACATTCACTTGTGTACACCTCTTTTTCTTCTCTTTTATTCCTCACATCTCAAGCGCAGGGACTTGACATTTGATCTTCACTTATAAGAACATGCCCATAAGACTCATTCAAGTTCATCCAAAGAAGAATTAGGGTGCTTTCACATGTGCTTTTGGGGGATTCTGTTTTTCTGCCCTGTTATAGGAGCAGGAAAAGAGAATTCCATGGTGGAACCGAGCTGTCTTATGATGGAACCAAACAGCACTGAACGGACCACATTAACTGTAATGAGCTCCGTTTCATTTCTGTTCAGCTGTCTGTCATTTTACTGGACAAAAAATATTGTGTCGGATCTGTGATGGAGGTTCCAGTGCATATGTGAAAGTGGCCTTAGTTTATTATAGAGTATTTCCATTTATTATACCAGTGGAGGGGGAGAACAACAAAACAGGGTGTATACAAGTATGCGATTGTTTTCAATCTTTTGAGCTCTACTGAAACCAATAGCCATAAAGTAAGCCTTCAAGAACAAACAGCGTGTGCATTGTTCACATAAGCTGTGTTGCAGATTGACAGTTGAGTCTAAGGGCGGTGTTACACAAGTGTATGCGCCAATGAGTTGATTTGTGGTTGTATCGGTGCATTTCACTGTTCTGTTTGCGCATGCACAGCGCAATCATTTGTGCACAGCAGACAAACAGGCCCTAATTTAAATGGCTGCGCAAAAATAGAGCAGATTCTACTGTTTGTGTGTGCAAACACAGAGAATGTGTAGAAACCCAATGATATCAATGGGTTTTATTCTCTGCATATTGCATGGGAAAATACGCCCATGTGATGCCGCCCTAAGATCTACCCATAAAACAGAGTGCAGGGCATTTCTACATTATACGAGTATTACTACATAAGACACTGCATGAGAGCCAACATTACTGGATAGCAGGATTACACATTATTAGCAGATGCACCTAAATTACTACCGAAGGGAGCTGCTATTTTTCTAAAGTATAGCAACTGAAAATAATGGACTTGGCCAACATCATATGGATAGCTGTTTTCTGCCACACGCTTCTGCCCCAGCTGGGTGGCAGTCGAGACCCCAGGGATTAACACAGGTATTACTGTTTGACTCTCCTCAGCTTTCCTACATAGAGCCCGTAGACTCTGCTTACTTATGTCTAATAGGTCTTGTGATACCTTCTGCGTATGACACAGACACGACCTGTTACTTAAGTTCTAAGCTTTAAGCAGCTCCCCACTGATTGTATATAGTGTATTCAGCGTGACAGTAATAGTAGCCTAGGGATCAGTTTATAATATGGGATAGAGATAGGTTAGGCATCCAACGGCCAATGGGTAGTTAGCGGTCCAGTTGCAATGCTAGATTAGTTGGTTGTTAGGGATCAAGTCCAAACAGGTGTAGTCTTTCTTCTCTCCCCCTATTTTGGTATTGTTTCGGTAATCTTAATTCTGGATCATTATTTCTAATGATTAGACTTCTGATTTGGATAAAAGGAAGTAGTTTGTTTTTTATATTTTGACAAGATACGCATGACCTTCTATCAGGATTATACATTTCGTTGATGTAATCTATATTTGATGTTTATCAAACAAGGACTGCTTTGTTTATATTTGTTTTAATGTATTATTACAAAATTCAGTAACATTTTTGAGAAACAAACAGGTGTAGTCATGCTGCATCTACTCTCACTGCCTGTATCCCCGCCATCATCTGATCAAATGCTGGTCGTCTTGTGGAGGAATCCTGTATCTACAGTTGTCCACAGGGCGCTCTGTGACTATCTATCTATCGGACCTTTGACTTGTGTACTTACTGATGTTATTTTGGGTATCTTATATACATGTGCTGTTGTCATTTATATTTGTATAAAATTATTGTTATAACCTTCTTTGATCATTCTGCACACTTATACTGATGTTGTGTAATCTGAACAGTAGTTCTTCGTTTATCTGTAATTTATAGTTAATTCTTAGGAGGAGACCCTTCCTTAAATATGGAGGCTTTATCCTGGGTGAGGACAGCAAAGCTTCTAGGTCTCTTTGTCCCATACAGGTTAGCGTCAAGGTCTGTTGTGCCCATACCCCCCAAACCGGGCTACACTACAGTTCTAGTTATGCGATCCTACAGAGGTGTTTATACAATGTCTTATATGGTTGTATAGGCATAGTAACCACAGGCTCTCTCAGACACCCTTCTTGATTCATCGAGTTAGGCATTTCATAGGAGCCAGTCCTTTTATGAGCTTAGTACTCCCTCTTGTTGCAAGAACTGATATTGCAGTCCCATAGAGAAAAATGTAAAGGATTTCTGTCACCAGGTTCTTGAAGTTTAACTTGGAGGTGAGTCATAGAGGTGCACCATGCCAGCTTTTCCTTGCCTGCATCATGCAGACTGACAGCCCTCTCCCCTTTAGTGTATAGAGAGAACGTTCACTCTGCATGCAGTGGTCGGGAAGAGGCCGACACGGATCGCTTCCATGACACAGAGCTCGGGTCTGAGTCAAACTTCATAAACCTAGTGACAGAATCCTTTTATGACTAACAGGTCATGGCCATATCCATTGTGACATTATGTATTCTACTATTAATGATTATAATAATATACTTTTGGAGTATTGTGATTGTTTTATTGAACTAATAGTTTGGGAACATTTTCTGTGGCTTTATTACAGGCATTTCACAGAAAATTTATCATAACACGCCTCGCATGGCTCCTTGCCTGTCCCTCTTTCTTTCCCTGTAAAGTTAAGAGTTGTCATTTTGTCTGAAACCTGTTCATTGTATACATTTACATATTTACTATAAATTCTCATTTATACTATTCTCGAACTAAACTGTATTATTTTACTGCTCTTACCCGACTTGTCCTCTTCTTCGGCATTGTATCGTCGAAACCTCATGAGTAAGCCCTCCAAGCCCGTTATAGATGCATGATGGCGTGGTGATGTAAGGGACTCACCTTAGTAGTGGCTACAGATACAACTACTATATGCATAGTTCCCTGATGTGCTGTGAACTACAATTTCCAGCATTCCTGGAGAGACTGAACCAAGCATGCTCGGGGGACATTTTGTTTTTCTGTTGTTCTAAGAAGTTTTGGAGTTGTGCTCTGGAGTGCTGTGCCGAGCTCGGGCTGCTAGAGATAGAAACTTCCCATAAGTAACAAGTGACCAGATCTTCAGCACACTCGGAAAGCTAGAAAAGCCTGACAAGGGATATAAAGACTGGAGATTGCTGATATGGAGTGCTGGACTGTGCTAAGATCTGCAAGGTGAAAAAGAGCTTAACCCGGCATTTACTGTGAAGCAGCAGAGGCACATATCTGCACTAGCCTAGGTGTTGAAGAAAGTGCTAACTTCAGAATTTACTGCCCAATCATTATGGGAACTTCCGGTGAAGACATTACACTTGTGAAATAAGGAAGGGGTACCCCCAACTTTAAGTACGACTGTGCTAGCATTTTGATCATCGGTGAACACACGCGGTGGCTTTCCAGAACTTTCTTCCTACACAAGCATCACGCCACTAGCACCATTCACTACAATACTACTGCATCTATCTGAACAATAAGGGGGAGGGTGCTCTTGCCAGATCATAATAGTACCTTTGCCAAGCAGAGGGTTATTGCATTATGTATGGGTTTAACTCTCTATGTGTTATATTTGCACTGTGTATGGGTTACGTGTTATATTTGCAGTTACACTGCGGTTAACTTCTTCTGAACTGAGGTTCTTGCAGTCTATAAAAATACTAGATTTATTCCAAGCTGTGTACTTTGCCTCCATTTGCGGTGCTGTATCTGAGCCCTTGTCGCACCCTACCTGCGAACTTACAGTGGTGAGGCCAACCCTACCTTGTGCATGCCCATTTTCTAGAAGACTATGGCTTCCCTAGAAAAACTACTCCTCTGTATTGTGTGTTTCTTGCATAATTTAATTTCCTTCCATGCTTACCACTACTGTTCAGCCCTGTCTGTTTGCCGTATGACAACTGGAATAATTTCTGTGATGCGGCAGACCATCCTGACTTACATAACAGGAATTTCTAATACATGGTTTCATGTTAAAAAATAGAATATATTTTGGCAATCGCTATTAAAAGATTGATATTATGCACTGTGAAATGAAAAACCATGCATGTATTATAAATCAATCAACTTATTAATGCAAGAATCAATACAAGAACCATTGTAAGATAGTGCTAATGTGATTTACCTTTCCCATCCTGAACCTCGAATCTCTTGGCATTAGATAGTAAGGCAGGTGAGATGAGAAGAGACGAGGAGATGGACGACTTTTAAAGTCAACATTGTAAATGTTATATTCTATCCATGGCATTCTTGTTATATTTTCAACATGTTCTGTTCCGTTTCGATGTCCTTCATTAAATATCAGGCTTAGAATTTGTTGTGTCCAAATTGTACCTGCACAATAGGTTATAGCTCTTATTATTTACAGCAGCTACTGTAACTGACAAGCTGGAAGTTTTCAGATATTTTATATATGAGAAGAGGGGAGTAAATACATTATATAATGACAGGAACAATAAAGATCTACTAAATGACTAACACATCGATACAGAGGGAGAGAAGACCCCGGCACAAGGGCTTTCTCTATAAAAAATACTTTTATTGTGCAAAAGTAGAAAACTATATACATTTGGTATTGCGGCAATCATGCTGATCCACAGAACGGAGGTGACATGTTATTTATGCCACATGGTAAATGGTGTAATATGTGTAAAAATGAAGGGTAATATTGTTGTTTCCTCCATTTGACCCGTAAAGTGTTAACAAAAGTTAAGGAATAGGTTATATGAACCACTAAATGGCGCCATTGAAAAATACAGCTCACTGTATAAAAAAGTCCTCATATGGCAGCGACGGCAAAACAAAAGCGTGGATTTCAGAATGTGACAATCCAAAAACAAAAAAAAAATCTTCAGGTCCTTAAAGTGACCCTCCAGTCCTGGAAAACAAAGATGGCTACACTACTTCTATGACTACCAGATGTACACTGTGCGTAGTATGCGTCGTAGCCTAAGACAGTGTTTTTCAACTTCAGTCCTCAGGGACCCCCAACAGGTGATGTTTTCAGGATTTCCTCAATATGGCACAGGTGATATAATTATTGTCGGTGCCTAGGGTTGCCACCTTTGTCACAATGAAAAAAACGGCCATGGTAAAAAAAGGGGGCGTGTCGGGAGCGTGACTTGGGGCGTGGGTTATCGCTGCATTTTTTTCCTCCTTTATCTCCTGGATCTCGTCCAGCGGCTGTGTGCATGTGCAGGATCCAGGCCAGCGTGTTCTCGCGAGTAGATGACGTTTAGTGTGATTCACATATCATCTACTCGTGAGTACATGCTGCAGACGCTCACATCACATACAATCTACACATATATAATTATACCCAGGTTACCCCAGCATGGTCCATATCACTATATGGAGGAGATATACCTCCCCTGTATATAGTGATGCTGATGTAAGGTAGATATGTCCCGTACATAATTATATGTACAGCTGGTATAACGTATACCACCTAAACATATAAGAGTACATGCAGTACTTGGTACATACCTCGTACTGCTCCACCGCTCTCCTCCTCGGGTCCCCACACTGTCACTGCAGCGCCGGCTGGCCATCTATCCTGATCCCCACACATTGCACATGCACAGTTCCGCTACATCCATCCTGATTCCCACACATCGCGCACACACAGAGCTCTGCTACATTCATCCTGATCCCCACACATCGCACACACAGCTCTGCTACATCCATCCTGATTCCCACACATCGCGCACACACAGCTCTTCTATAATTCATTCTGATCTCCACACATCACACATACACAGCTCTCATACATCCATCCTGATCCCAACACATCACACACAGCTCTACTACATCCATCCTAACCCCCACACATCACACACACAACTTCACTCACTCACTCACTCTATCTATCCAGACCCCCACAGCTCCAACACACACAAACAGAACCCTGCAGAGTCTTACATTTACTGAGCCCCACTCCATGGTCATGTGATCCCTAACTCCTCCCACACAGGGTATCACATGACCTCATCGGAGGTCTTGGAAGCTGTCGGCTCTGCAGGTCTGTCTTTTCCCTGATGTCAGGAGTGCCGGAGGAGGGTTAACCGGGGCTAGGGGGCAGTGCAGGCTCTAAAAATACCGGCCTGTAATAGGGCCGGTAAAAAAATACCGGCACCAGCCTGACTGAAAAATACCATCCAGGCCGGTGGATTACCGGCCGGGTGGCAACCCTATTGGTGCCTCAGACATTGCCACAGGTATTTAGACGGGCAAGTGCACTTTGTGGAAGTTGTGATCCTGTGGCATGCTTGACAGGCACGACAGAAAATCAGAGTGTTTCCCATTATGTTCAATGGGAAAACTTGCTTTGCATCACACTTGCATGCACCTAGCATGCGAGGTGATGCTTTGCTGGCCCCAATAAAAACAATGTGCAATGCAATGCGAGGGCGCGCCCAAAGATAGGACATGCCACGACTTTTTCACTGCATCGCACCATTGGAAACAGAATTGCTCATGTGTATGACCCCACTCAAAAGATTAGGGTTCATGTTCATGCGACAATTGTGCATTGCGAGACGCACAAATCTCACGAGATTCTCGGCCATGTGAAAGTGGCCTTAGGCTAATAATACATATTAGTGCACAGTGTGCATCAGATAGTCAGAGAAGCAGTGTGGCCATCTTTGTTTGTCCAGGATGAGGGGATCACTTCAAAGGGTAAATGTCAGATTTAGCCTTTGTTCCCACAAGCGTATGTTGGCCCGCCTTTTTCATGGTCGGCCGATATACACTGTGATCTGATGCATTTGATTCTAATGCATCAGATCATATCCCTGTATTCCCCTGACTAAAAGCTCCCGGCTGGCCAATATAGTGCCGAGTATTTTCACGTCGGGCCCAAAAGATCTTTTGGCTGAAGTATGTAGGCCGCTGCATAGGCTCCTACTGGAGCCAATGACAGCGGCCGGAGAAGGGAGATGGGAGGGACTTTAGCTACGTGACTGCTAAACTCCCTCTCTCTTCTTTCCCCCTCTCCAGCTGATTGCAATGGGTAGGCGCGGGACAGAGTTGGACCTAAGTGCTGCCCGTTCCTGTCTCCTTTCATTGCTAGCTGCAGACAAGGAGTGGGACGGGGGCAGAGCTAAGCTCCAGCCCCTTGTCCACAGCCAGCAATGGAAGGAGGTGGGACGGGCTGCGCTTGCAATCAGCCGGAGGAGAGGAGAGAGGGGGTGAGCTAGCGAGGGGAACGGAAGGGGCAATGGCATGGCGGCCTTGGCATATATGCACCGAGGCCCATGCCATCTGAACAGGCGCACAAATATTAGATTTGTGCGCCCATTCACAAGTTTTAACTCTCAGATAGTAGCATATATTGGCCAGTCGTGAAAAAGGCAGCCGATATACGCTCGTGGGAACAAAGCGGTTTTGAGTTCGACAGATAAAACACATTTTACCTTTATTGTGATAGTACAGAAAGTTATCTTATCTTAACGCATTAGGCCTCATGCCCTCGACCGAGTGGATTCCTGCTGTGAGATTCTCGCAGCGGGATGCAACCCGTGCCCCGGCATTGACCTCCCACTTACCTTTCCGGCGTCTTCTCCCTCTGCTCTGCGATGAGCCAACTGGTGCACACCTGTGCATGGGCAGAGCAGAGCTGGCATGATAGCGGTGACGTTTCTGGGTGGGCCGATGTGAGGCCCGCACAAAAATAGGACATGCCAGACTTTTAATACCATGCGAGTTTTTACGCAGTCAAATCACAGCTGTCTGCATAGGATTGCATAAATTTATGTAATCCAATGGCAGCGGGAAACAGGGAAAATTCTGCGGGAAATCCTGCAGCAGAATTTCCATCTGTGGGCATGCGGCCATAAAAAGCTTTTGTTCTCTTACCTAAATACAACAAAACCCCATTGTAAAGCAATTCAATGAGTGAATAAACCACCCTGATAGAACTGCACACTGTGATATCATCTTGCAACAAAGGTCCTTTTAGACAAGACAATTCTTGTTTGAATAAGCATGTGACGTCATCGCTAGTTGGTTTCCTATTGTGCAGCCTGTTTAGATAGACATACACATCGTTGGCTCGATGAACACTGAAAGGGTTAAACCCCAGCTCACATTTAGACTGAACGATTATCGTTCCCTTTTGCTCATTTGTACGATTTTGGAACAATAAGAGTTCCATCTAAAAGCAACCTACAACTCAAGCTAAAGAAAGACCCATCTATATTTCCAAATCTGATAGAGGAACTTTACCATTTTATCAAACTTTAAGAAAAATGAATAACATTGATTGCAAAATTTAAAATTATAGAAATGTCTTCTATGACTGTGTTCTTCCATGAATGTACATATACAGTATGTGTGCTTCTCTTTAATAATCTACTTCAATAACATAAGAATATTTTCTTAAGCTACTAGTTGATAAAAAATTTCTACCTGTGAACTTACCTGATTTTGGGTAGGTAACAAGAAACACATCACTGTCCCTAATTTCCATATGTTCTACAGCATCTACAGCTTCAGGTGATGTAAAAAGGCTCTCAAAGTATATGCCTTTATGTTTAAACATTAGTGCATTCAGGGTTTCATCAAGTGTATCTTGGTCCATTGTTGCTTCTTCAAACCTAAAATGCATCATTTGTATTTATTTGCTAGGAAATATTTTATCAGCAAAGCATTATACATGCATATATATATAAATTACCTTTGAGAACTATGCAGTTTCTCCATTCTAAAGACGCAGTGATAGTGGATTGAGTACAGAAGGTCAGATTATGCTTATTTATATATGACTGCTTTAACCTTTAAACTTTTGGAACAATTGGATGGTGCGCTGCTCCTTGTCATATGATTTTGTAGTATATTTGGAGGTAGATCTTTTAATTATTAACCAAACACTTCAACCAAAATGAGCTTATTAGCAGTTAAAGCAGTTGCTTCCCCACAACTGATATTAGGGCATATGAACATCCTATAAGGAAAGGTCCTCTGTATGAGCTAGAACAGAGAAGCACTTTGATAGACCCGACACATCCATGCACTACTCTGAATTCCTGGCTTGCAATGCTGCATTTTCCCTGCAGCAACCCCTGCATGGGGAGTTAGTGACTGGCTGTTGCCTCCTCCAACAATAACAGCTGATTGCTGGGGGATAGGGAGCTTAATTTTATAATGGACAGACACTCGTTAGAGTACCTCTCCACGGGCGTTTTTGAATTGCGTTCCCCGCGGCAATGATCCGGTCACGGGAAACACAGTGCACGCTTCTGTAATGGTCCAATATATAAATATAAATAAATTTATCCTGTGAGTGACTGCTAACTTGTAACAGCCTGATCGTGGGGCCAACTTGTAATACCCCTGCTTGGGATGCTGCTGGGAAATGGCTAACTACCCAAGCACACGGCTGGAATTGGGAGGGTGTAGTGCATGGACCTGTCACGGTGGCACTTACCAACTCCTGTCCAACTCCTGTTACCGGAGGGAGTTACCGCAGCAAAGGATAGGGCCAGTATTCTTCAGGATGAGGGGGTAGCAGTTGTCCGTTTGTGACGCCACCGTTCCACACACCGGCATGCATACACGGTGGATAAAATAACACGGGACAAGTGTATCGTACGTCAGGGTCCCCAGGAACGGTTGAGGCCCCGTAAAACTTTACTAGTGACTTTTAGACACAGTTCAAACAAAATTCAGCAGGCAGACTTTACGGAGCAGGCAAATTAGTAATATTTAGACAACTTGACATGAAAGTCAATGGCCACAGAATGGCAGTAATTATCAACCTGCTCTCATAGACTTCAGTACACCTTAAAGGTTTACCACTATACGGTGATCCAGACTTCAGATGGCTGCGTAGGCAGATTTAATATTATTTTCAGAGATTTGGTAGACTTCTGCAATGGTCTTGTTTGAGGAAACATACAGTCACTACAAGAAGTTACTTACAATGGCTCTCTGGTAATAGGACTTTTGGGAAAAACA
Organism: Eleutherodactylus coqui; assembly: GCF_035609145.1. Taxonomy (NCBI): domain Eukaryota; kingdom Metazoa; phylum Chordata; class Amphibia; order Anura; family Eleutherodactylidae; genus Eleutherodactylus; species Eleutherodactylus coqui. The sequence continues at coordinate 236,241,257 of NC_089837.1, read as the reverse complement.
TTTAGGCTTACTCACTCCCATGCGCTTCACATACAGTTAGGAAGTCTCTCCATCTTCTCCATATTAGATGCAAAGAAACCAGAGATGTATCCCTGCACCCCTGCAGTTTCTCCAGCTGATCGGGGAAGAGGGAAGATCCTGAGCTCCTACTAGGGAGCATCTATTTCTTCTCCATTTTCGATACAGGGAAGCTGAAGGTATTTCTCTACATCTCTGTGGGTCTTCCAAAGGCATGGTGAGATAGAAAATCATTAACCTCTTTCCCGCTCTCATTCACCCCACTTGTACCACATGACACAGAAACATACATTCAGCAGACAGACAATGGTTTTAAGGGAGTTAACCCTTCAGATGCTGCAGCTGTGCAACACACATACAGAAAATAGACATGACAGTTTTGCACAGTGCATCCACATAAGACAAACATGTATGAAAAATATAGAGGGGTCCAAAATGATGTTCTGGGACACTACACTTCCACTGAGTGTATTTTTACAACAATATGGTGGAAATCTCTTTAAGTGTAATCCAATTAATTTTTTGCCCACCTGCATTAAAGCTGAAGTTACATCAGCTGTGCTGGGCACTGCAATGGGATATATTTATGTACCGCCGGTGGCTTCCTGGGACCCACCCATACTGTCGGTCCACATGGACTTCCCATTACGGAGATGTACGTGCCTGTGTATACTTATAAAAAACTCGAGCCTGACTGGGGCATGCAGTTTGGGCCGAAGCCCACCTGTATTTAATCAGACGTTAGCTCTGCTGTCCAGGGCACTGCAATGGGATATATTTTTGTAGCGCCAGTGGGTTCCAGGGAGCCACCCATGCTGTCGGTCCACACGGACCTCACATTAGGGCGTTGTACCTGCCTGTGTCTATGTATTAAAAACCCCAGTCTGACTGGGGCATGCAGTGTGGGCCAAAGCCCACCTGTATTTTATCTGACGTTACCTCAGCTGTGCAGGGCAATGCAATGGGATATATTTATGTACCGCCGGTGGCTTCCTGGCACCCACCCATGCTGTGGGTCCACAGGGAGTTGTAAATGCATGTGTCTACTTCTAAAGAACCCCAGTCTTACTGGGGCATGCAGTGTGGGCCGAAGCCCACCTGCATTTAACATGACATTACATCAGCTGTGCTGGGCACTGCAATGGGATATATTTATGTACCGCAGGTGGGTTCCAGGGAGCCACCCATGCTGTGGGTGCACACGGAATTCTCATTGCGGATACCTGCCTGTGACTATTTATAAAAAACCACGGTCTGACTGGGGCATGCAGACACCTTGACAGAATGAATAGTTTGTGGCACATAGGTTCCCCATTGCTATGCCCACGTGTGCAGCTCCTGATGGAGGTGGCACAGGATTGGATTTCTCATTGCTTCTGTACAGCATTGTGGGCTATCGCCCCACCCCTTTTAAAGAGGGTCGCTGCCTAGCCGTGACAACCCTCTGCAGTATGTGCCTGCGGTTCCTCCTCATGGCAGACGCACTTATAAATAGACATGAGGGTGATGTGGCATGAGGGCAGCTGAAGGCTGCGCAGGGACACTTTGGTGTGTGCTGTGGACACTGGGTCGTGCAGGGGGGGGGGGAGTTGGGCAGCATGTAACCCAGGAGAAGTGGCAGCGGAGTGTCATGCAGGCAGTGATTGTGCTTTGTTGGAGGTAGTGTGGTGCTTAGCTAAGGTATGCATTGCTAATGAGGGCTTTTCAGAAGTAAAAATTGTTGGAAGGGGGGGGGCACTCTTGCCGCTATTGTGGCTTAATAGTGGGACCTGGGAACTTGAGATGCAGCCCAACATGTAGCCCCTCGCCTGCCCTATTCCTTGCTATGTCGTTCCCATCACTTTCTTGAATTGCCCAGATTTTCACAAATGGAAACCTTAGCGAGCATCGGCGTTATACAAAAATGCTCGGGTCGCCCATTGACTTCAATGGGGTTCGTTATTCGAAACAAACTGTTGAGCATCGCGAAATTTTAGTCCCGAGTAACGAGCACTCGAGCATTTTGGTGCTCGCTCATCTCTAGTTTTGAGTTGTACAGATGATACACATTTTACTTGATTGTGATAGCACAGAAAGTTATCTTATCTTAACCCATTAAAAAGCTTTTGTTCTCCTACCTAAATACAACAAAACCTCATTGTTAAGCAATTCAAAGAGTATATAAACCACCCTGATGAAACTGAACACCATGATATCATCTTGCAACAAAGGTCCTTTTAAGGAGCATCGTTCATTATCATTTAATCTTTCCCATTTGCTGTATGAGCGAATGTAAAAGATTGAATGGCATTGTTAAACCCCGACTCAGGTTAAGACTGAACGATTATTATTCACTTTTGCTCATTTGAACTATTTTGGAACAATAGTTCCATCTAAAAGCAACCTACAACTCAAGCTAAAGAAAGACCCATCTGTATTTCCAAATCTGATAGAGGAACTTTACCATTTTATCAAACTTTAAAAAATTAATTACATTGAATTGTTAAATTTAAAATTATAGAAATTTCTTCTATGACTGTGTTCTTCCATGAATGTACATATACAGTATGTGTGCTTCTCTTTAATAATCTACTCCAATAACATTAGAATATTTTTTTAAGCTACTAGTTGATAAAAAATTTCTACCTGTGAACTTATCTGACTTTGGGTAGGTAACAAGAAACACATCACTGTCCCTAATTTCCATATGTTCTACAGCATCTACAGCTTCAGGTGATGTAAAATGGCTCTCAAAGTATATGCCTTTATGTTTAAACATTAGTGCATTCAGGGCTTCTTCCAGTGCATCTTGGTCCATTGTTGCTTCCTCAAACCTAAAATGCATCATTTGTATTTATTTGCTAGAAAATATTTTATCAGTAAAATATATATATTTATATATATAAATTACCTTTGAGAAATATGCAGTTTCTCCATTCAGAAGACGCAGTGATAGTAGATTAAGTACAGAAGGTCAGATTATGCTTATTTATATATGACTGCTTTAACCTTTAAACTTATAACTTTTGAAACAATTGGTGGTGAACGTCCCCTTTTTATATGATTTTGCTGTATAATTGAAGGTAGATCTATCAATTATCAACCTTGCTTGAACTAAAACGAACTTATAAACAGTTAAAGCAGTTGCCTCCCCACAACTGCTGACATATTAACATCATACAAGAAAAGGTCCTCTGTATGTGCCAGAACAGAGAAGCACTTTGATAGACTTGGCACATCCATGCACTATTCTGAATTCCTGGCTTGCCATACTGCATTTTCCCTGCAGCAACCCCTACATGGGGAGTTAGTGGCTGGCTGTTGCATCCTCCAATGATAACAGCTGGTTTCTAGAGAATAAGAAGTTGTCTCACCTTCTTAGCTGCTTGCGGTGCCGAAACGCGTTCTTGTTTGTATCATGTACCTGATTGCACAAGCATAATGAAAGAATAAAGCAAAGAAAAATCATCTGATGTGTCCGTATTCCCATGTATCCACTATCATTTCTAGAGAATAGATGGAGACAAAATACACGCCCACAACCAACGGCCACAACTTGATTGGCTGGGCAGGAGAATGGGTGCCCATCATCTCCCTTCCCGCCTCATGTCACTCACCATTCCTCTACTCTCCTTTGTCCTCTTACTGGCTCCTGCGCTGTCAGTCTCCCAGCTCCTGCACTGTCAGGGGAACAACAAGTAACAGTAAACACAAGAAACAAACACTGAAATGGGGTTCACTCTGAACCAAAATAGAAATATCAACAACCCCCTTAATAGGACGTAAGCTGCGGAATATTCAGGGCGCACCCGTCCCCCCCTACAAAACCGGAAAACTCCTGCATCCGGAAAACAAAAAAAATGGGGGAGGTAAAAAAAACCCAAAAACTATAAACTGCCCGTGCGGCAACCTAAGGTCAGCCCCGAACCCCCTGTCTGGAACACGCTCCAGAGGTGCCTCCAAGCTGCGCACAGCAACAACAGCCAACATGTAAACTAATGTGAAACCATTTTCTGATTAATAACTAAAATATAATGCTAGCAACATATAAAACTTGCAGTACAATGAATGAGTAAAGTTCAACCTATGTCGATCAGTTATGTGGGGAGCCCTGTGGCGAACGTGCCCTGCCTCGTCCCTCTCGGCATCATCTCCTTCTTCTGGGGCCCCGGTAAGTTTGTTAAAAAAGATCATTTACATTTAGTGAAGGCAGGGTTGGCCAACCCATTATGTCTGGCAGGTGGGAGCCAAGCACTTCACAAAAGGCTGGAGCATCTTCTGGGTGTCTCAACTCCCTCACAGTCCCTCTGTGGTGGACCTGTAGACGAAAGAGGAACCCCTAGCTGTAGGCCATATCCCGGTGGTGGAGCTCCTCGAGCAGAGGGCAAAGAGCCCTTTGTTTAGCCAGTGCATGTCTAGATAAGTCAGGCAATATTTGAAGCTGTACCCCCTTATGCATTATTTCACGCCGCCCACAGGCTCCTCTCATTATGGCTTCCTTCAGTTGGAATTTATAGACCCTGTGAACTATGTCGCATGGTCGGTCTGTGTCCCTAGAGCGGGCGCCAAGGGCCCTATGACATATATCCAACTCTAATGGAGCTTCAGGTGGGACCTCTCGTAGATCATTGAAGATGTTTTGCACTGTCGCCTCTAACTGAGGGGGCTCTATATCCTCAGGGAGATCTCTGATATGTATGCCATTTCTGCGACCCCTGTTCTTCACGTCACCTAGAGAGTCCATTAGGAAGTGTAACTGGTGGGACATGTTGGCCAGGGCAGACTCATGGTACTCCACTCTATCAGCAAGGGATGCAACATAGCCCTCAGTTGTGGAGATCCTGTCTCCTAGGTGATGGACGCCTTGATGAACAGAGGGAATCTCGGCTTTATATAGTGACTCTAGGTGTGAGACATATGCCTCCATATCCTCCCTAGTAATGGTTCCCTAGTTCCCCTCAACAAAAAAAGTCTCCAGATTCACCAATATTCCCAAAAGTAGTACTATCCCTCCCATCCTGCACTGAAGGTTCCCCATGCATATGGAGTTGGAACTTTTTACCAGCTTAGAGACCACCTTATGTTGTATCTCACCGGGTCACCGGGCTTTTCAGGGAACCTCCAGCAGACTGTCCCTGCTCTGCCTATAAAACCTTTTTACAATGGGACAGGTGAATCCAGGTTTTTCTTACAGCAATCTTAATTGCTGTGGGAGTGGTGAGGAGTACTTGGTAGAGTCCACCCACTTTGGGGTCTTCCAGTTCTTTTTCTTTATCACTTTGAGAAGCACCCAATCACCTGGTATTATTTCCCTTAGTAATGCTTTAGCCACTGTGGCTGCATCAGACTGACCTGTGAGAAACACTTCTATCCACTTGGTCAAAGCATCTATAACAACTAGAAAATATTTTTACCTTCACATTTGTTTAATCCAATATAATCTATACAAATGTGTAGAATAAATATTGGGGTGTTGAAAAATGCCCCCTTTTTAGTTCTATATGCCCTTGTGCATTGTGTTTTAGAACAAACAAAAAAATATTTTTTGAGTAATTTGTGAAGCCATCCACTTTGAATACTTTAGATATTAGTGCAATCATCCATCATGTTGAGACATGGCAAAGGCCATGGCTCAATACGGCTGCATATCTAAATAGTGGCCTCTTTACCCTTGGCCCACTGACAGGCCTTAGGCAGAGCTACCAGTTCTGCTGCCTGTGCAGAGTAGTGCTTTGGCAAGGACCCAGCTATTATGGTCTCTTTTAGTGTAACCACAGCATATCCGGTGGCGTTGGTGCCATCGGGGCTCTTCCTAATCGACCCATCTACAAAAGGGAGTGTATTCAGCATCTACAAGATCGAAGTCCTGCAGATCTGGTCTGGGTAACACCTTTTGTGCTATCTCTTCTAGACAGTTGTGTGGAGTACCGTCTGAAGAAATAGGCAGTAAGGTAGATGGATTAAGTGCAGTATATCTCAATTGTCAGGTGTGGCTGTGAGAGCAGTTGTGTCATGCAGGAGAGATGTCTGGAAGGATTAAGATATGAGATTATGTTTTGTAGGAGTAGAACCAGCTGTGTGCAGTACTTTCAGAGTCAGGGGGTGGAACCATATTATAGTGACAGAAGATCTGACTACTGCACTGTCTGCTGCTAGCAGAATGTCCTCAACATATAGTAGTAGCGAACTACCTCTAGGAGGTGGGAACTGGGCTACGTTTGCTGACATAGCCTGGGAGAAAATTGTTGGAGATTCACAATAGCCCTCAGGTACTCTGGTGAAGGTATACCTTATTCCCTTAGGGATAATAGAAATATCTAATTTTGTCATAACATCTCATCTCAACAAATTTACCGGACATATTCGAGACAATATAATCTGATATTTCACAGACTTATTTGTCTCTGGGTCTGTTCTGATAATGGGTTCAGAGAGGGATTCCAACTGGGTCTGGCCATTAACCTCTCTTACCATGATATGACTGTTACTACATTTCACATTGGGTACCTCATTGGGATGTATTAATGTCCCGATTGCTCATAAATCCACTAGGAAAGTAATCATCTGCCCATTGACCTGGAGATCTATCTCAGGCAGAGTAGAAATTGCCAAGAGATCCTCCAAGTGTTGTACATCCACTCCTCCTAGTCAATTTCCCCAAAGGTGCAGAGAACATTTTTTCTCAGGACACTCTCGGGAAAAATCCCCAGATTTCCCATAATTGCACATTTGAATTCCCAAGCTGCATCCCACATCTGCTTCTTCCCCTGCCTTTATTTCCACATCCTCTTCCTGTCCAATGACCTCTCTGACTTTCCTGAACCATCATATCACATTCTTCTCCCTGTATAAAAACTCTCACTTTCTCGCCTCTTCCCTGTAAAACTTTTCTGCAAGTTTTGCATATTCCAAAACATCCTGCAATGATCCTGTCCTAAGGGTAACCGTTAGAGATGAGCGAGCACCAAAATGCTCGGGTGCTCGTTACTCGAGACAAAATTTTCGCGATGCTCGAGGGTTCGTTTCAAATAACGAACCCCATTGAAGTCAATGGGCGACTCGAGCATTTTTGTATATCGCCGATGCTCACTAAGGTTTTCATTTGTGAAACTCTGGGCAATTCAAGAAAGTGATGGGAACGACACAGCAACGGATACGGCAGGCGAGGGGCTACATGTTGGGCTGCATCTCAAGTTCCCAGGTCCCACTATTAAGCCACAATAGCGGCAAGAGTGGCCCCCCCCCCCCCCCCAACAATTTTTACTTTTGAAAAACCCTCATTAGCAATGCATACCTTAGCTAAGCACCACACTACCTCCAACAAAGCACAATCACTGCTTGCATGACACTCTGCTGCCACTTCTCCTGGGTAACATGGTGCCCAAGCCCCCGCACGACCCAGTGTCCACAGCGCACACCAAAGTGTCCCTGCGCAGCCTTCAGCTGCCCTGATGCCACACGCTGGCCTCATAGCCACACCACCCTCATGTCTATTTATAAGTGCGTCTGCCATGAGGAGGAACCGCAGGCACACACTGCAGAGGGGTGGCACGGCCAGGCAGCGACCCTCTTTAAAAGGGGTGGGGCGATAGCCCATAATGCTGTACAGAAGCAATGAGAAATCCAATCCTTTGCCACCTCCATCAGGAGCTGCAAACGTGGGCATAGCAATGGGGAACCCATGTGCCACACACTATTCATTCTGTCAAGGTGTCTGCATGCCCCAGTCAGACCGGGGTTTTTTATAAATAGTCACAGGCAGGTACAACTCCGCAATGGGAATTCCGTGTGCACCCACAGCATGGGTGGCTCCCTGGAACCCATCGGCTGTACGTAAATGTATCCCATTGCAGTGCCCATCACAGCTGAGGTAACGTCCGATTAAATGCAGGTGGTCTTCGGCCCACACTGCATGCCCCAGTCAGACTGGGGTTCTTTAGAAGTGGACACATGCAGTTACAACTCCGTGTGGACCGACAGCATGGGTGGGTCCCAGGAAGCCACCGGCGGTACATAAATATATCCCATTGCAGTGCCCATCACAGCTGAGGTAACGTCAGGTTTAATGCAGGTGGGCTTCGGCCCACACTGCATGCCCCAGTCAGACTGGGGTTCTTTAGAAGTGGACACAAGCAGTTACAACTCCGTGTGGACCGACGGCATGGGTGGCTCCCTGGAAGCCACCAGCGGTACATAAATATATCCCATTGCAGTGCCCATCACAGCTGAGGTAACGTCAGGTTTAATGCAGGTGGGCTTCGGCACACTGCATGCCCCAGTCAGACTGGGGTTCTTTAGAAGTGGACACATGCAGTTAAAACTCCGTGTGGACCGACAGCATGGGTGGCTCCCTGGAACCCACTGGCGCTACATAAATATATCCCATTGCAGTGCCCATCACAGCTGAGGTAACGTCAGGTTTAATGCAGGTGGGCATCGGCCCACACTGCATGCCTCAGTCAGACTGGGGTTCTTTAGAAGTGGACACATGGAGTTGCAACTCCGTGTGGACCGACAGCATGGGTGGGTCCCAGGAAGCCACCGGCGGTACATAAATATATCCCATTGCAGTGCCCATCACAGCTGATGTAATGTCAGGTTTAATGCAGGTGGGCTTCGGCCCACACTGCATGCCCCAGTCTGACCGGGGTTTTTAAAACATAGACACTGGCAGGTGCAAATCCCTAATGTGAAGTCCCTGTGGACCCACAGCATGGGTGGCTCCCTGGAACCCACCGGCGGTACATAAATATATCCCATTGCAGTGCCCAGCACAGCTGAGGTAACGTCAGCTTAAAATGCAGGTGGGCTAAAAATTACAAAAAAATTGGTGTACCAACAGTACTAATGTACCTCAGAAAAATTGCCCATGCTCAACTGAGAGGGCGGGTGAATCCCATTAATCGCTTTGGTTAATGTGGCTTAATTTGTAACTAGGCCTGTAGGCAGCCCAGTTACAAAAAAAAAATTGGTTCAGGTGCAAGTTTCAACGCTTTATTGAATTGAGAATTGAAACGTATAAACATTGTTTACAAAAGTTATATGACTGAGCCTTGTGTGCCTAAGAAAAATTGCCTGTTCGGCGTGATTACGTGAGGTTTCAGGAGGAGGAGCAGGAGGATGAATATAATACACAGATTGATGAAGCTAAAAGGTCCCCGTTTTTGATGGTGATAGAGAACGATGCTTCCATCCGCGGGTGCAGCCTACGTATTGTTTAGGTACCGCTGCTGTCCGCTGGTGGAAAAGAGAACTCTGGGGAAATCCAGGCTTTGTTCATCTTTATGATTGTAAGCCTGTCGGCACTGTCGGTTGACAGGCGAGTACGCTTATCCGTGATGATTCCCTCAGCTGCACTAAACACCCTCTCTGACAAGACGCTAGCCGCAGGACAAGCAAGCACCTCCAGGGCATATAGCGCGAGTTCAGGCCATGTGTCCAGCTTCGACACCCAGTAGTTGTAGGGGGCCGAGGCGTCACGGAGGACGGTCGTGCGATCGGCTACGTACTCCCTCACGATCCTTTTACAGTGCTCCCGCCGACTCAGCCTTGACTGGGGAGCGGTGACACAGTCTTGCTGGGGAGCCATAAAGCTGTCAAAGGCCTTGGACAGTGTTCCCCTGCCTGTGCTATACATGCTGCCTGATCTCCGCGCCTCCCCTGCTACCTGGCCCTCGGAAGTGCGCCTTCGGCCACTAGCGCTGTCAGATGGGAATTTTACCATCAGTTTGTCCGCCAGGGTCCTGTGGTATAGCATCACTCTCGAACACCTTTCCTCTTCGGGTATGAGAGTGGAAAGGTTCTCCTTATACCGTGGGTCGAGCAGTGTGTACACCCAGTAATCCGTAGTGGCCAGAATGCGTGTAACGCGAGGGTCACGAGAAAGGCATCCTAACATGAAGTCAGCCATGTGTGCCAGGGTACCTGTACGCAACACATGGCTGTCCTCACTTGGAAGATCACTTTCAGGATCCTCCTCCTCTTCCTCAGGCCATACACGCTGAAAGGATGACAGGCAAGCAGCATGGGTACCCTCAGCAGTGGGCCAAGCTGTCTTTTCCCCCTCCTCCTCATGCTCCTCTTCCTCCTCCTCAACGCGCTGAGATATAGACATGAGGGTGCTCTGACTATCCAGCGACATACTGCCTCCCCCCGCCTCCGCTTCCGAGCGCAAAGCATCTGCCTTTATGCTTTGCAGGGAACTTCTCAAGAGGCATAGCAGAGGAATGGTGACGCTAATAATTGCAGCATCACCGCTCACCATCTGGGTAGACTCCTCAAAGTTTCCAAGGAACTGACAGATGTCTGCCAACCAGGCCCACTCTTCTGTAAAGAATTGAGGAGGCTGACTCCCACTATGCCGCCCATGTTGGAGTTGGTATTCCACTATAGCTCTACGCTGCTCAGAGAGCCTGGCCAACATGTGGAGCGTAGAGTTCCACCGTGTGGGCACGTCACACAGCAGTCGGTGCACTGGCAGATTAAACCGATGTTGCAGGGTGCGCAGAGTGGCAGCGTCCGTGTTGGACTTGCAGAAATATGCGCAGAGCCGGCGCACCATTCCGAGCAGGTCTGACAAGCGTGGGTAGCTTTTCAGAAACCGCTGAACCACCAAATTAAAGACGTGGGCCAGGCATGGTACGTGCGTGAGGCTGCCGAGCTGCAGAGCCGCCACCAGGTTACGGCCGTTGTCACACACGACCATGCCCGGTTGGAGGCTCAGCAGCGAAAGCCAGCGGTCGGTCTGCTCTGTCAGACCCTGCAGCAGTTCGTGGGCCGTGTGCCTCTTCTCTCCTAAGCTGAGTAGTTTCAGCACGGCCTGCTGACGCTTGGCCACCGCTGTGCTTCCACGCCGCGCGACACACGACTGCTGGCGACGTGCTGCTTCTGACACATCTTGATTGCGAGACAGAGGTTGCGTAGGAGGAGGAGGAGGGTGGTTTAGTGGAGGAAGCATACACCGCCGCAGATACCAGCACCGAGCTGGGGCCCGCAATTCTGGGGGTGGGTAGGACGTGAGCGGTCCCAGGCTCTGACTCTGTCCCAGCCTCCACTAAATTCACCCAATGTGCCGTCAGGGAGATATAGTGGCCCTGCCCGCCTGTGCTTGTCCACGTGTCCGTTGTTAAGTGGACCTTGGCAGTAACCGCGTTGGGGAGGGCGTGTACAATGTTGCGGGAGACGTGGTCGTGCAGGGCTGGGACGGCACATCTGGAAAAGTAGTGGCGACTGGGAACCGAGTAGAGCGGGGCCGCCACCACCATCATGTTTTTGAAAGCCTCCGTTTCCACAACCCTATACGGCAGCATCTCCAGGCTGATCAATTTGGCTATGTGCACGTTTAACGCTTGAGCGTGTGGGTGCGTGGCTGCGTACTTGCGCTCCAACACTTGCGCTAGCGACGGCTGGACGGTCTGCTGAGAGACATTGCTGGATGGGGCCGAAGACAGCGGAGGTGAGGGTGTGGGTGCAGACCAGGAGACGGTCGTGCCTGTGTCCTAAGAGGGGGGTTGGATCTCAGTGGCAAGTTGGGGCACAGGGGGAGAGGCAGTGGTGCAAACCGGAGGCGGTGAACGGCCTTCGTCCCACCTTGTGGGGTGCTTGGCCATCATATGCCTGCGCATGCTGGTTGTGGTGAGGCTGGTAGTGGTGGCTCCACGGCTGATCTTGGCGCGACAAACCTTGCACACCACAGTTCGTCGGTCGTCTGCACTCTCAGTGAAAAACTGCCACACCTTTGAGCACCTCGACCTCTGCAGGGTGGCATGGCGCTAGGACGCGCTTTGGGAAATAGTTGGTGGATTATTTGGTCAGGCCCTGCCTCTACCCCTGGCCACCGCACTGCCTCTTCCAACCTGCCCTGCTGCTGCACTTGCCTCCCCCTCTGAAGACCTGTCCTCAGTAGGCTTAGCAAACCAGGTGGGGTCAGTCACCTCATCATCCTGCTGCTCTTGCTCCGAATCCTCTGTGCGCTCCTCCCTCGGACTTACTGCAATTACTACTACCTGAGTGATAGACAACTGTGTCTCATCGTCGTCCTCCTCCTCACCCACTGAAAGGCCTTGAGACAGTTGCCGGAAGTCCCCAGCCTCATCCCCGGACCCCGGGAACTTTCCAAAGGTTGGGCATCGGTCACGACAAACTCCTCCGGTGCGATAGGAACCATTGCTGCCCATTCTGGGCAGGGGCCCAAGAACAGTTCCTGGGAGTCTGCCTGCTCCTCAGAATGTGTCATTGTAATGGAGTGAGGAGGCTGGGAGGAAGGAGGAGCAGCAGCCAGAGGATTCAGAGTTGCAGCAGTGGACGGCGTAGAACTCTGGGTGGTCGATAGATTGCTGGATGCACTTTCTGCCATCCACGACAGGACCTGCTCACACTGCTCATTTTGTAATAAAGGTCTACCTCGTGGACCCATTAATTGTGAGATTAATCTGGGGACGCCAGAAACGTGCCTCTCTCCTAATCCCGCAGCAGTCGGCTGCGATACACCTGGATCAGGAGCTCGGCCTTTGCCCACACCCTGACTTGGGCCTCAGCGTCCTCGCCCGCATCCACGTCCTCTAGGCCTACCCCTACCCCTCAGCATGGTGTATTACCAGTAGTGCAGAAACAGAACGCTGTAATTAAATGTGCCGCTTATTACGGAACGCACAGCAGAGCCAGGAAAGAATTTTGCGCAAGCCTGTAGTGAGACATAGGTGCGTATGACTGAGCTTATGGAATTCACAGCGCAGAAGCAGTCAAGTGTGCAAAGGCCACTAGTAGGCCTTAAGTATTTTGCTTCTATTTTTTTAAAGGCTGAGCTGAGACAGCAGACAGATACTGTAGGCAACGTATATATGTATACTGTTTCCCTCTGGACGGGATGACGGCAGTGATGTAACGGGCAACGCAGAGCCAGGAAAGAATTTTGCGCAATCCTGCTGTAACACTTAGCTGCGTATTAATTAGAACTACTACCCCCAGCAGAGACACAGTACACTCAAGACGGTCACAGGCAGCCCAAAGATAGTATTTTTCCCAAATTTGTTTGAAAAAGCCCACTGCCTATATTGACAGTATATCTCTTTCCCTGCCTCACCAGTACTGGCCCTATACTATGTACAATGACTGTAGACTGAGGACGCAATGCTCTGCACGCCCGATATACAAAAAAAAAAAAAGTGCAACACTGTTAAAAGCAGCCTCAACAGTACTGCACACGGTCAGATGTGGCCCTAAGAAGGACCGTTGGGGTTCTGCAAGTCTAAAATAACTCCTAACACTGTCCCTATAGCAGCAGCAGCAGCACTGTCCCTGATCTCTGTCAGAATGCATCTGTGGTGAGCCGTGGGCGGGGCTGATTTAAATACTCAGGTGACACCTGATCTCCCCAGCCACTCACTGCAGGGGGGTGGTATAGGGCTGGAACATCACAGGAGGAAGTTGTAATGCCTTCCCTGTCTTTCTATTGGCCAGAAAAGCACGCAAATGTCTCAGAGATAAAAGTGAAAGTAACTCGAACATCGCGTGGTGCTCGTCTCGAGTAACGAGCATCTCGAACACCCTAATACTCGAACGAGCATCAAGCTCGGACGAGTACATTCGCTCATCTCTAGTAACCATGTATTTCATTATATAACCTCCTATTTCCTTCTTTACTCCACTTACAAATGTATTCTTTAATGGCTGATTATATGCAGCGTTAGAATCACCTCTCGCTCTCGGATTTCCCTCCGAATGCTTCTAGTCCACTATAGATACCAAATACTTCCTTCAGTCTGTGAGAATACTGATCTACTTCCTCATCATCTTTCTGAGTACCTCTATTTATTTGCACCCAATTTGCCCTTCTAGCCCACGTGTCCCTACATCTTTAAATGAGATTGTTTGTTCTCTCTATTAAATCCTGATTATCATGTGGAAGGGGTCTACCATTTCTTCCCCTCCCATTCCAATTTCCTTTTGCAGAACTCAAATCTGGCCCTAGAATTCTTCTAGCTGCTTTCTCAATTTCTCCCCCATTCAATTTGTAACTCCTCATTAACCCTCTAAATTGTTCACCAAACTGTCGGGGGTCTATTTTTTATATGGGCGTGACGGTTTGGGGCTTCTTTTAACCAGGCTTCAGCAGCGGATAATCCGCAGTTCTGCTGATTTTTACCTGATTTTGTCCGTATTTTAACAGTGAGGGACTTCTAATTTATTTTTAAATCCATATGAATTCATGAATGGGTGTGACTGAGATCAGCCTCTGATTGGCTCAGGCTGAGCCAATCAGGGGCAAGCCTGAGTCACACCCCCTTCACACCCACTGCAGGACGGCCGCGGGGATCTCAGGCTGCCGGGAGCAGGTAAGTACATACATTTTTTTTATTTTTTCACTTTTCAGGATGCATTGCAGGGAAGGGGTTATATATTTAACCGCTTCCCGACAATTCATCCCGCGCACGCTGGCAGCCCATTGCTTTCAATGGAGTCGGCTGTATTGCCGGCTCCATTGAATTCAATGGGCAAACATCGTTCTTCTCTGCCACAGCTGGAACAGCTGTGGCAGAGAAGAATGATTTGTCTTCTATATGTTCTCAATGGGGTCGGCGCTGCTGCCGCCGGCCCCATTGAGCGCATATAGAGAAGAGAACAGGAATCGCAGATCGCAGATAGGTGCGATCTGCGATTTCTGTTCTCTAATTTATCAGACGAGCGCATAAAAAGCGCTCATGTGTCCGATACCATTGCAAAGCAATGGTTTTAAAAAATCGCCGGACGCATGCGCAAATCGCGGCAATAAACGCCCGTGTGACTGAGCCCTAAGGTTTCCATTTGTGAAAATCAGGGCAATTCAAGAAAGTGATGGGAACGACACAGCAACGGATAGGGCAGGCGAGGGGCTACATGTTGGGCTGCATCTCAAGTTCCCAGGTCCCACTATTAAGCCACAATAGCGGCAAGAATGGACCCCCCCCTCCCAACAATTTTTACTTCTGAAAAGCCCTCATTAGCAATGCATACCTTAGCTAAGCACCACACTACCTCCAACAAAGCACAATAACTGCCTGCATGACACTCCGCTGCCACTTCTCCTGGGTTACATGCTGCCCAACCCCCCCCCCCCCACGACCCAGTGTCCACAGCGCACACCAAACTGTCCCTGCCCAGCCTTCAGCTGCCCTCTTGCCACGCCACCGTCATGTCTATTTATAAGTGCGTCTGCCAGAGGAAAAACAGGCACACACTGCAGAGGGTTGGCACGGCTAGGCAGCGACCCTCTTTAAAAGGGGCGGGGCGATAGTCCACAATGCTGTACAGAAGCAATGAGAAATCCAATCCTGTGCCACCTCCATCTGGAGATGCACACGTGGGCATAGCAATGGGGAACCTATGTGCCACACATTATTCATTCTGTCAGGGTGTCTGCATGCCCCAGTCAGACCACGTTTTTTTTATAAATAGTCACAGCCAGGTACAACTCCGCAATGGGAATTCCGTGTGCACCCACAGCATGGGTGGCTCCCTGGAACCCACTGGCTGTACATAAACGTATCCCATTGCAGTGCCCATCACAGCTGAGGTAACGTCCGATTAAATGCAGGTGGGCTTCGGCCCACACTGCATGCCCCAGTCAGACTGGGGTTCTTTAGAAGTGGACACATGCAGTTACAACTCCCTGTGGACCCACGGCATGGGTGGCTCCCTGGAACCCACCGGCGGTACATAAATATATCCCATTGCAGTGCCCAACACAGCTGATGTAACGTTAGCTGTAATGCAGGTGGGCTAAAAATTCATTTGATTACACTGTAGGCGAGGGCCCCCCAAAATTGGTGTACCAACAGTACTAATGTACCTGAGAAAAATTGCCCATGCCCAACCAAGAGGGCAGGTGAAATCTATTAATCGCTTTGGTTAATGTGGCTTAATTGGTAACTAGGCCTGGAGGCAGCCCAGTTAAAATAAAAATTGGTTGAGGTGAAAGTTTCAACGCTTTAAAGAGCATTGAAACGTATAAAAATTGTTTACAAAAATTATATGACTGAGCCTTGTGGGCCTAAGAAAAATTGCCCGTTCGGCGTGATTATGTGAGGTTTCAGGAGGAGGAGCAGGAGGAGGAGAAGGAATATTTTACACAGATTGATGAAGCAAAAAGGTCCCCGTTTTTGATGGGGATAGAGAACGATGCTTCCATCCGCGGGTGCAGCCTACGTATTGCTTAGGTATCGCTGCTGTCCGCTGGTGGAGAAGAGAAGTCTGGGGAAATCCAGGCTTTGTTCATCTTGATGAGTGTAAGCCTGTCGGCACTGTCGGTTGACAGGCGGGTACGCTTATCTGTGATGATTCCCCCAGCCGCACTAAACACCCTCTCTGACAAGACGCTAGCCACAGGACAAGCAAGCACCTCCAGGGCATACAGCGCGAGTTCAGGCCATGTGTCCAGCTTCAACACCCAGTAGTTGTAGGGAGCAGAGGCGTCACGGAGGACGGTCGTGCGATCCGCTATGTACTCCCTCACCATCCTTTTACAGTGCTCCCGCCGACTAAGCCTTGACTTGGGAGTGGTGACACAGTCTTGCTGGGGAGCCATAAAGCTGTCCAGGGCCTTAGAGAGTGTTCCCCTGCCTGTGCTGTACATGCTGCCTGATCTCCGCGCCTCCCCTGCTACCTGTCCCTTGGAACTGCGCCTTCGGCCACTAGCGCTGTCGGATCGGAATTTTACCATCAGTTTGTCCGCCAGGGTCCTGTGGTATAGCATCACTCTCGAACCCCTTTCCTCTTCGGGTATGAGAGTGGAAAGGTTCTCCTTATACCGTGGGTCAAGCAGTGTGTACACCCAGTAATCCGTAGTGGCCAGAATGCGTGTAACGCGAGGGTCACGAGAAAGGCATCCTAACATGAAGTCAGCCATGTGTGCCAGGGTACCTGTACGCAACACATGGCTGTCCTCACTAGGAAGATCACTTTCAGGATCCTCCTCCTCAGGCCATACACGCTGAAAGGATGACAGGCAAACAGCATGTATACCCTCAGCAGTGGGCCAAGCTGTCTCTTCCCCCTCCTCCTCATCCTCCTCATGCTCCTCCTCCTCCTCCTCACCGTGCTGAGATATAGACAGTAGGGTGCTCTGACTATCCAGCGACATACTGTTTTCCCCCGGCTCTGTTACCGAGCGCAAAGCGTCTGCCTTTATGCTTTGCAGGAAACTTCTCAAGAGGCATAGCAGAGGAATGGTGACGCTAATGATTGCAGCATCGCCGCTCACCACCTGGGTAGACTCCTCAAACTTTCCAAGGACCTGGCAGATGTCTGCCAACCAGGCCCACTCTTCTGAAAAGAATTGAGGAGGCTGACTCCCACTGCGCCGCCCATGTTGGAGTTGGTATTCCACTATAGCTCTACGCTGCTCATAGAGCCTGGCCAACATGTGGAGCGTAGAGTTCCACCGTGTGGGCACGTCGCACAGCAGTCGGTGCACTGGCAGATTAAACCGATGTTGCAGGGTGCGCAGGGTGGCAGCGTCCGTGTGGGACTTGCGGAAATGTGCGCAGAGCCAGCGCACCTTTCCGAGCAGGTCTGTCAAGCATGGGTAGCTTTTCAGAAAGCGCTGAACCATCAAATTAAAGACATGGGCCAGGCATGGCACGTGCGTGAGGCTGCCGAGCTGCAGAGCCACCACCAGGTTACGGCCGTTGTCACACACGACCATGCCCGGTTGGAGGCTTAGCAGCGCAAGCCAGCGGTCGGTCTGCTCTGTCAGACCCTGCAGCAGTTCGTGGGCCGTGTGCCTCTTATCTCCTAAGCTGAGTAGTTTCAACACGGCCTGCTGATGCTTGCCCACCGCTGTGGTGCCACGCCGCGCGACACCGACTGCCGGCGACGTGCTGCTGCTGCTGACACATCTTGATTGTGAGACAGAGGTTGCGTTGGAGGAGGAGGAGGAGGTGGAGGGTGGTTTAGTGGAGGAAGCATACACCGCCGCAGATACCAGCACCGAGCTGGGGCCCGCAATTCTGGGGGTGGGTAGGACGTGAGCGGTCCCAGGCTCTGACTCTGTCCCAGCCTCCACTAAATTCACCCAATGTGCCGTCAGGGAGATATAGTGGCCCTGCCCGCCTGTGCTTGTCCACGTGTCCGTTGTTAAGTGGACCTTGGCAGTAACCGCATTGGTGAGGGCGCGTACAATGTTGCGGGAGATGTGGTCGTGCAGGGCTGGGACAGCACATCGGGAAAAGTAGTGGCGACTGGGAACTGAGTAGCGCGGGGCCGCCGTCGCCATCATATTTTTGAAAGACTCCGTTTCCACAACCTTATACGGCAGCATCTCCAGGCTGATAAATTTGGCAATGTGCACGTTTAACGCTTGAGTGTGTGGGTGCGTGGCGGCATACTTGCGCTTGCGCTCAAACACTTGCGCTAGCGACGGCTGGACGGTGCGCTGACAGACATTGGTGGATGGGGTGGAGGACAGCGGAGGTGAGGGTGTGGGTGCAGGCCAGGAGACGGTAGTGCCTGTGTCCTCAGAGGGGGGTTGGATCTCAGTGGCAGGTTGGGGCACAGGGGGAGAGGCAGCGGTGCAAACCGGAGGCGGTGAACGGCCTTCGTCCCACCTTGTGGGGTGCTTGGCCATCATATGCCTGCGCATGCTGGTGGTGGTGAGGCTGGTAGTGGTGGCTCCACGGCTGATCTTGGCGCGACAAACCTTGCACACCACAGTTCGTCGGTCGTCTGCACTCTCAGTGAAAAACTGCCACACCTTTGAGCACCTCGACCTCTGCAGGGTGGCATGGCGCTAGGGCGCGCTTTGGGAAACAGTTGGTGGATTATTCGGTCTGGCCCTGCCTCTACCCCTGGACACCGCCCTGCCTTTTGCAACCTGCCCTGCTGCTGCCCTTGCCTCCCCCTCTGAATACCTGTCCTCAGTAGGCTTAGCAAACCAGGTGGGGTCAGTCACCTCATTGTCCTGCTGCTCTTCCTCCGAATCCTCTGTGCGCTCCTCCCTCGGACTTACTGCCCTTACTACTACCTCACTGATAGACAACTGTGTCTCATCGTCATCGTCCTCCTCACCCACTGAAAGGTCTTGAGACAGTTGCCGGAAGTCCCCAGCCTCATCCCCCGGACCCCGGGAACTTTCCAATGGTTGGGCATCAGTCACGACAAACTCCTCTGGTGGGAGAGGAACCACTGCTGCCCATTCTGAGCAGGGGCCCGAGAACAGTTCCTGGGAGTCTGCTCGCTACTCAGAATGTGTCATTGTAATGGAGTAAGGAGGCTGGGAGGAAGGAGGAGCAGCAGCCAGAGGATTCTGAGTTGCAGCAGTCGACGGCGCAGAACTGTGGGTGGACGATAGATTGCTGGATGCATTTTCTGCCATCCACGACAGGACCTGCTCACACTGCTCATTTTCTAAAAAAGGTCTACCGCGTGGACCCATTAATTGTGCGATGAATGTGGGGACGCCAGAAACATGGCTCTCTCTTAATCCCGCAGCAGTCGGCTGCGATACACCTGGATCAGGAGCTCGGCCTGTGCCCACACCCTGACTTGGGCCTCCGCGTCCTCGGCCGCGTCCACGTCCTCTAGGCCTACCCCTACCCCTCAGCATGCTGTATTACCAGTAATGCAGAAACAGAACGCTGTAATTAAATGTGCCGCTTATTGGCCTGTGTTTGGAGGATGACTTCACTTACGGAACGCCAGGAAATAATTTGGCGCAAGCCTGCTGTAACACTTAGCTGGCTGCGTATGAATTTGGAGGACTACTACACCCAGCAGAGACCCAGAACACTGAGGACAGTCACAAGCAGCCCAAATAGATTTTTTTCCCCAAATGTTTTTGCAAAGGCCCACTGCCTATATTCAATCAATATATCTCTTCTCTCTCTGCGTCACCACTTCCGGCCCTGGAGTATGTCAAAGAACTGCAGAGTGTTGCACTGTGGACTGCAATACAGCGGTGATTTAACAGCCCAGACAGAGCCAGGAAATAATTTTGCGCAAGCCTGCTGTAACACTAAGCTGGCTGCGTATGAATGAGGAGGACTACTACACCCAGCAGAGACCCAGAACACTGAGGACAGTCACAGGCAGCCCAAATAGATTTTTTTCCCCAAATGTTTTTGCAAAGACCCACTGCCTATATTCAATCAATATGTGTTCTGTCCCTGCCTCACAATATATGTCTTCTGTCCCTGCCTCACCACTACTGGCCCTGCACTATATCTAATTACTGCAGGGCGCAATGCTCTGCACGGCCGATATACCAAAAAAAAAAAATGTGCAACACTGCAAAAAGTAGCCTCCACAGTACTGCACACGGTTAGATGTGGCCCTAAGAAGGACCGTTGGGGTTCTTGAAGCCTAAAATACTCCTAACGCTCTCCCTATAGCAGCTCCACCAAGACAGCACTTTCCCTAAAGTATGTCAGAATAAATCTGTGGCGAGCCGCGGGAGGGGCCGATTTTTATACTCGGGTGACACCTGATCTCGCCAGCCACTCACTGCAGGGGGGTGGTATAGGGCTTGAACGTCACAGGGGGAAGTTGTAATGCCTTCCCTGTCTTTCTATTGGCCAGAAAAGCGCGCTAACGTCTCAGAGATGAAAGTGAAAGTAACCCGAACATCGCGTGGTACTCGTTATGAATAACGAGCATCTCGAACACGCTAATACTCGAACGAGCATCAAGCTCGGATGAGTACGTTCGCTCATCTCTATTTCTAATGTATTCAAAGTTGCATGTGGTTTGTATATCATAAATGACATCACAAGAAAAGTATATACCTCCAAAACTAATGAGAATACATGATAGGCTATAACAAAAATGATTAACATAGGTTCACACATTTTAAGGTATTAACAATAACATACAAAGAAACAGTTATTATTTCATTGGGAAGAAATGCAAGAGAGGGGGTCTGAAGGACTATCTTATCTCTGTCCTATACACTCACTAGTATAAAGAAATGGTTACAATTAACCCCTTCACTACTCATACTAGCAGGATGCTATATATATTTGTAGTCTACAATCTAATAGCAAAAACGATTAATACATTGATCTACAATTTTCCTAACATCTATCTATCTCTGGTATGTTATACATCTCCCTGTATATACTGTATATAATTGCACACTTCACACACAATTAAAAAACACATCAATAATATAGGGGTTTTTAATAGTGTGTACAGTTTCTTAAAAACATATGTGGTCTTTGAATACTGAATGCAGTTTTTTATGTTATTCTTAATTGTGGTTCAAAAGTTCAACCAAAAACATGAACACACCCTAAGGCCACTCTCACATGTGTTCAAAAAACGCAGCTCAAAATCGTCACATTTTTACCACAATTTTGAATGGTGGTTTTGAACACATGGTACAGAGTTTCACTTTTTACTGCACCCCATCATTGTGATGGGTGAGGAGGTGCATTAAAAAACAAAAATAGAACAGACAGCTCTCAAAAATTGCGGCGTTAGAAACACCACGTTTAAGCGCCGGTATGAGTAATCCCATTAAAATCAATAGGAGCATTGTACTGCAGTTAGCACGGTCCTAAAGATGCCGTGCTAATAGTGGTATAAAGTATTATGTGTATGAGAGTGGCCTATGGGGCTTCAAACAAATTTTCATGTAGTGCAGGAAATGAGACATGTTTGAGTCATTGGCATAGCTCAATGGGCAGAAATACATGGCAGTTCTAGGTGCATTCACAAGGCCTCAGACTGCCATGACATCCAAAGGGCAGCCTGCAATCTTATTGCTATCTCACTTTGTTGGAGTATTTAAATGCCACACTCATAATTCACAACGGCATCTAAAAGATAATTTATCAGAGAAAGTTATCAGACTCATTAAACTTTGCTACATCTGTATCCAACATTTACATACTCAGGAGAAATTAGATTGTCAATTGTGGGGTCCTTTATCTCCGTTTTCCCAAAGTGAAAAATATGGGGTTAAGGGCTCTTTCACACAAGCATAGTGATTTTTGGTCGACTGTGTCACGGCTACAGTGCAACCAAAGATCGCATGAACGGGCGCACAAATCTATTTGTGCGCCCATTCAGACAGCCCAGGTCTGGTGCATATACTCTGAGCCCAGAATGTCGTCAGGCTGGGGGGAGACAGTTTAGCTCTGGTTTCTGGCTGGGGGGCATTCCCAACACTCATCAGCTGGTTTGTTTCATAAACATGCACAAAAAAACACTGCATGTCCTATCTTTGGGCTTTCCCTCAGGAACGTCTCACCCATTGTTTCCAATGGGGCTGGAAAAAACATTACATGGCTTGTAGAGATGAGCGAACGTACTCGTCCGAGCTTGATACTCGTTCGAGTGTTAGCGTGTTCGAGATGCTCGTTACTCGTAACGAGCAGCACGCGATGTTCGGGTTACTTTCACTTTCATCTCTGAGACGTTAGCGCGCTTTTCTGGCCAATTGAAAGACAGGGAAGGCATTACAACTTCCCCCTGCGACGTTCAAGCCCTATACCACCCCCCTGCAGTGAGTGGCTGGCGAGATCAGGTGTCACCCGAGTATAAAAATCGGCCCCTCCCGCGGCTCGCCTCAGATGCGTTGTGACATAGCTGGGGGAAAGTGCTATCGTGTTTGAGCTGCTGTAGGGAGAGTGTTAGGAGTTAGTGTAGGCTTCAAGAACCCCAACGGTCCTTCTTAGGGCCACATCTAACCGTGTGCAGTACTGTGGAGGCTGCTTTTTGCAGTGTTGCACTTTTTTTTTTTTTTGCTATATCGGCCGTGCAGAGCATTGTGCCCTGCAGTAATACTACAGGGACAGAAGTGGTGGTTAGTCAGGGAGAGTGTTAGGAGTGATTGTAGGCTTCAAGAACCCCAACGGTCCTTCTTAGGGCCACATCTAACCGTGTGCAGTACTGTGGAGGCTGCTTTTTGCAGTGTTGCACTTTTTTTTTTTTTGCTATATCGGCCGTGCAGAGCATTGCGCCCTGCAGTAATACTCCAGGGACAGAATTGTGTAGGCAGGGCCAGAAGACATATATTATTGATTGAATATACGCAGTTGGCCTTTTCAAAAAAATATTGGGCAAAAAAATCTATTTGGCCTGCCTGTCACTGTGCTGCTCAGTGTTCTGGGTCTGTGTGTGCTGGGTGTAGTACTTCAACAAAATCATACGCAGGCAGCTAAGTGTTACAGCAGGCGTGCGCCAAATTATTTCCTGGCTCAGAAATCACCGCTCTGTTGCAGTTAATAACAGTGCAACACTCTTTAGTTCTGTCACACACTCCAGGGCCAGAAGACATATATTATTGATTGAATATACGCAGTTGGCCTTTTCAAAAAAATATTGGGCAAAAAATCTATTTGGCCTGCCTGTCACTGTACTGCTCAGTGTTCTGGGTCTGTGTGTGCTGGGTGTAGTACTTCAACAAAATCATACACAGGCAGCTAAGTGTTACAGCAGGCGTGCACCAAATTATTTCCTGGCTCAGAAATCACCGCTCTGTTGCAGTTAATAACAGTGCAACACTCTTTAGTTCTGTCACACACTCCAAGGACAGAATTGTGTAGGCAGGGCCAGTAGACATATATTATTGATTGAATATACGCAGTTGGCCTTTTCAAAAAAATATTGGGCAAAAAATCTATTTGGCCTGCCTGTCACTGTGCTGCTCAGTGTTTTGGGTCTGTGTGTGCTGGGTGTAGTACTTCAACAAAATCATATGCAGGCAGCTAAGTGTTACAGCAGGCGTGAGCCAAATTATTTCCTGGCGTTCCGTAAGCGAAGTCAGCCTCCAACCACAGGCCAATAAGCGGCACATTTAATTACAGCGTTCTGTTTTTGCATTACTGGTAATACAGCATGCTGAGGGGTAGGGGTAGGCCTAGAGGACGTGGGCGCGGCCGAGGACGCGGAGGCCCTAGTCCGGGTGTGGGCACAGGCCGAGCTCCTGATCCAGGTGTATCGCAGCCGACTGCTGCGGGATTAAGAGAGAGCCATGTTTCTGGCGTCCCCACATTCATCGCACAATTAATGGGTCCACGCGGTAGACCTTTTTTAGAAAATGAGCAGTGTGAGCAGGTCCTGTCGTGGATGGCAGAAAGTGCATCCAGCAATCTATCGTCCACCCACAGTTCTGCGCCGTCCACTGCTGCAACTCAGAATCCTCTGGCTGCTGCTCCTCCTTCCTCCCAGCCTCCTCACTCCATGAAAATGAGACATTCTGAGGAGCGGGCAGACTCCCAGGAACTGTTCTCGGGCCCCTGCTCAGATTGGGCAGCAGTGGTTCCTCTCCCACCAGAGGAGTTTATCGTGACTGATGCCCAACCATTGGAAAGTTCCCGGGGTCCGGGGGATGAGGCTGGGGACTTCCGGCAACTGTCTCAAGACCTTTCAGTGGGTGAGGAGGACGATGACGATGAGACACAGTTGTCTATCAGTGAGGTAGTAGTAAGGGCATTAAGTCCGAGGGAGGAGCGCACTGAGGATTCTGAGGATTCTGAGGATTCAGCAGGACAATGAGGTGACTGACCCCACCTGGTTTGCTACGCCTACTGAGGACAGGTCTTCAGAGGGGGAGGCAAGGGCAGCAGCAGGGCAGGTTGCAAGAGGCAGTGCGGTGGCCAGGGGTAGAGGCAGGGCCAGACCGAATAATCCACCAACTGTTTCCCAAAGCGCCCCCTCGCGCCATGCCACCCTGCAGAGGCCGAGGTGCTCAAAGGTCTGGCAGTTTTTCACTGAGAGTGCAGACGACCGACAAACAGTGGTGTGCAAACTTTGTCGCGCCAAGATCAGCCAGGGAGCCACCACCACCAGCCTCACCACCACCAGCATGCGCAGACATATGATGGCCAAGCACCCCACAAGGTGGGACGAAGGCTGTTCACCGCCTCCGGTTTGCACCACTGCCTCTCCCCCTGTGCCCCAACCTGCCACTGAGATCCAACCCCGCTCTGAGGACACAGGCACTACCGTCTCCTAGCCTGCACCCACACCCTCACCTCCGCTGTCCTTGGCCCTATCCACCAATGTCTCTCAGCGCACCGTCCAGTCGTCGCTAGCGCAAGTGTTTGAACGCAAGCGCAAGTACGCCGCCACCCACCCGCACCCGCACGCTCAAGCGTTAAACGTGCACGTAGCAAAATTTATCAGCCTGGAGATGCTGCCGTATAGGGTTGTGGAAACGGAGTCCTTCAAAAGTATGATGGCGGCGGCGGCCCCGCGCTACTCAGTTCCCAGTCGCCACTATTTTTCCCGATGTGCCGTCCCAGCCCTGCACGACCACGTCTCCCGCAACATTGTATGCGCACTCACCAACGCGGTTACTGCCAAGGTCCACTTAACAACGGACACGTGGACAAGCACAGGCGGGCAGGGCCACTATATCTCCCTGACGGCACATTGGGTGAATTTAGTGGAGGCTGGGACAGAGTCAGAGCCTGGGACCGCTCACGTCCTACCCACCCCCAGAATGCGGGCCCCAGCTCGGTGGTGGTATCTGCGGCGGTGTATGCTTCCTCCAGTAAACCACCCTCCTCCTCCTTCTCCTCCAATGCAACCTCTGTCTCGCAATCAAGATGTGTCAGCAGCAGCAGCACGACGCCAGCAGTCGGTGTCGCGCGTCGTGGCAGCACAGCGGTGGGCAAGCGTCAGCAGGCCGTGCTGAAACTACTCAGCTTAGGAGATAAGAGGCACACGGCCAACGAACTGCTGCAGGGTCTGACAGAGCAGACCGACCGTTGGCTTGCGCCGCTGAGCCTCCAACCGGGCATGGTCGTGTGTGACAACGGCCGTAACCTGGTGGCGGCTCTGCAGCTCGGCAGCCTCACGCACGTGCCATGCCTGGCCCACGTCTTTAATTTGGTGGTTCAGCGCTTTCTGAAAAGCTACCCACGCTTGTCAGACCTGCTCGGAAAGGTGCGCTGGCTCTGCGCACATTTCCGCAAGTCCCACACGGACGCTGCCACCCTGCGCACCCTGCAACATCGGTTTAATCTGCCAGTGCACCGACTGCTGTGCGACGTGCCCACACGGTGGAACTCTACGCTCCACATGTTGGCCAGGCTCTATGAGCAGCGTAGAGCTATAGTGGAATACCAACTCCAACATGGGCGGCGCAGTGGGAGTCAGCCTCCTCAATTCTTTTCAGAAGAGTTAGCCTGGTTGGCAGACATCTGCCAGGTCCTTGGAAAGTTTGAGGAGTCTACCCAGGTGGTGAGCGGCGATGCTGCAATCATTAGCGTCACCATTCCTCTGCTATGCCTCTTGAGAAGTTCCCTGCAAAGCATAAAGGCAGACGCTTTGCGCTCAGAAACAGAGCCGGGGGAAGACAGTATGTCGCTGGATAGTCAGAGCACCCTCCTGTCTATATCTCAGCGCGGTGAGGAGGAGGAGGAGGAGGAAGATGAGGAGGAGGGGGAAGAGACAGCTTGGCCCACTGGTGAGGGTACACATGCTGCTGGCCTGTCATCCTTTCAGCATGTATGGCCTGAGGAGGAGGAGGAGGAGGATCCTGAAAGTGATCTTCCTAGTGAGGACAGTCATGTGTTGCGTACAGGTACCCTGGCACACATGGATGACTTCATGTTAGGATACCTTTCTCGTGACCCTCGCGTTACACGCATTCTAGCCACTACGGATTAGTGGGTGTACACACTGCTTGACCCACGGTATAAGGAGAACCTTTCCACTTTCATACCCGAAGAGGAAAGGGGTTCGAGAGTGTTGCTATACCACAGGACCCTGGCGGACAAACTGATGGTAAAATTCCCATACGACAGCGCTAGTGGCCGAAGGCACAGTTCCGAGGGCCAGGTAGCAGGGGAGGCGCGGAGATCAGGCAGCATGTAGAGCACAGGCAGGGCAACACTCTTTAAGGCCCTTGACTGCTTTATGGCTCCCCAGCAAGACTGTGTCACCGCTCCCCAGTCACGGCTGAGTTGGCGGGAGCACTGTAAAAGGATGGTGAGGAAGTACGTAGCGGATCGCATGACCGTCCTCCGTGACGCCTCTGCCACCTACAACTACTGGGTGTCGAAGCTGGACACGTGGCCTGAACTCGCGCTGTATGCCCTGGAGGTGCTTGCTTGTCCTGCGGCTAGCGTCTTGTCAGAGAGGGTGTTTAGTGCGGCTGGGGGAATCATCACAGATAAGCGTACCCGCCTGTCAACCGACAGTGCCGACAGGCTAACACTCATCAAGATGAACAAAGCCTGGATTTCCCCAGACTTCTCTTCTCCACCAGCGGACAGCAGCGATACCTAAGCAATACGTAGGCTGCACCCGCGGATTGAAGCATCGTTCTGTATCCCCATCAAAAACGGGGACCTTTTCGCTTCATCAATCTGTGTATAATATTCCTCCTCCTGCTCCTCCTCCTGAAACCTCACATAATCACGCCGAACGGGCAATTTTTCTTAGGCCCACAAGGCTCAGTCATATAATTTTTCTAAACAATTTTTATACGTTTCAATGCTCATTAAAGCGTTGAAACTTTCACCTCAACCAATTTTTATTTTAACTGGGCTGCCTCCTGGCCTAGTTACCAATTAAGCCACATTAACCAAAGCGATTAATGGGTTTCACCTGCCCTCTTGGTTGGGCATGGGCAATTTTTCTGATGTACATTAGTACTGTTGATACAGCAATTTTGGTGGGCCCTCGCCTACAGTGTAATCAAATTAATTTTTAGCCCACCTGCATTACAGCTGACGTTACATCAGCTGTGTTGGGCACTGCAATGGGATGTATTTATGTACCGCTAGTGGGTTCCAGGGAGCCACCCATGCTGTGGGTCCACAGGGAGTTGTAAATGCATCTGTGTCCACTTCTAAAGAACCCCAGTCTGACTGGGGCATGCAGTGTGGGCCGAAGCCCACCTGCATTAAACATGACATTACTACCTCAGCTGTGATGGGCAATGCAAAGGGATATTTTTATGTACCGCCGGTGGGTTCCAGGGAGCCACCCATGCTGTGGGTCCACAGGGAGTTGTAAATGCATCTGTGTCCACTTCTAAAGAACCCCAGTCTGACTGGGGCATGCAGTGTGGACCGAAGCCCACCTGCATTAAACATGACATTATTACCTCAGCTGTGATAGGCAATGCAATGGGATATTTTTATGTACCGCCGGTGGCTTCCTGGCACCCACCCATGCTGTGGGTCCACAGGGAGTTGTAAATGCATCTATGTCCACTTCTAAAGAACCCCAGTCTGACTGGGGCATGCAGTGTGGGCCGAAGCCCACCTGCATTAAACATGACATTATTACCTCATCTGTGATGGGCAATGCAATGGGATATTTTTATGTACCGCCGGTGGGTTCCAGGGAGCCACCCATGCTGTCGGTCCACAGGGAGTTGTAAATGCATCTGTGTCCACTTCTAAAGAACCCCAGTCTGACTGGGGCATGCAGTGTGGGCCGAAGCCCACCTGCATTTCATCTGACGTTAGCTCTGCTGCCCAGGGCACTGCAATGGGATACATTTGTGTACAGCCGATGGGTTCCAGGGAGCCACCCATGCTGTGGGTGCAAACGGAATTCCCATTGCGGAGTTGTACCTGCCCGTGACTATTTATAAAAAACCGCGGTCTGACTGGGGCATGCAGACACCTTGACAGAATGAATAGTGTGTGGCACATAGGTTCCCCATTGCTATGCCCACGTGTGCAGCTCCAGATGGAGGTGGCACAGGATTGGATTTCTCATTGCTTCTGTACAGCATTGTGGGCTATCTCCCCGCCCCTTTTAAAGAGGGTCGCTGCCTAGCCGTGCCAACCCTCTGCAGTGTGTGCCTGCTTTTCCTCTGGCAGACGCACTTATAAATAGACATGAGGGTGGCGTGGCATGAGGGCAGCTGAAGGCTGGGCAGGGACACTTTGGTGTGCGCTGTGGACACTGGGTCGTGGGGGGGGGGGATTTGGTAGCATGTAACCCAGGAGAAGTGGCAGCGGAGTGTCATGCAGGCAGTGATTGTGCTTTGTTGGAGGTAGTGTGGTGCTTAGCTAAGGTATGCATTGCTAATGAGGGCTTTTCAGATGTAAAAGTTGTTGGGGGGGGGGCACTCTTGCTGCTATTGTGGCTTAATAGTGGGACCTGTGAACTTCATATGCAGCCCAACATGTAGCCCCTCGCCTGCCCTATCCGTTTCTGTGTCGTTCCCATCACTTTCTTGAATTGCCCCGATTTTCACAAATGAAAACCTTAGCGAGCATCGGCGATATACAAAAATGCTCGAGTCGCCCATTGACTTCAATGGGGTTCGTTACTCGAAACGAACCCTCGAGCATCGTGAAAATTTCGTCTCGAGTAACGAGCACCCGAGCATTTTGGTGCTCGCTCATCTCTAATGGCTTGTGATCTGTATGCAAGTGTGATACAAAGTTTCCCATTGAAAACAATGGGAAACACTTGATGGAGGATTGCTACTTCCCTGAAGTGATGGGAAGAATTTTTGACGCAAAAACGCCTCGCATCCGCGGGGACATCGCACGTTCCTGAGCACAATATGTGAAATTAGCCTTAGTTTTATAAACTTTCCATAGAACTCGAGCTACAGTTCATAAGAGTAGGTAATTCCTCTTTTTCTAGATTGGACATAATCTACTATGGAAAAGAGATAAAGATCTCACAGGAACATAATGAGTTCAATGTGTGTCTCATTAGCAAATATTTACTGACATGTTTAGCGAATGTTTCTTGGATAGTTTTTCAAAAGATGCAAAATAATAGTTGAGCCAAAAAACAAAAAGTACTTTTAAACCTTTAGTTTTCCATTTAAAGATTAACAACACTTTCCACAAAACTTTTTACATGTCAGAGATATATAAAAAGTTTATATCAGTGGGGGTCCCGCGGCTGAGACCCCCCCTTATCACTAGAGCGAGGGGGTTGCAGCACTATCTGCTTTTCGGCTCCTCTGGCAGTTAAAGGCAGTCTGCATAGAAGTCTTTGGATGTTCTAACTTTCTATGATAGTGGTTTCACAAGCAGGGAAAAGATTAGGGGGAATTAAGGGTTGTCCCTGTCTCGTTCCATTTGTCATATGACAAAGAAGAAAAAAATCCAGAACTGTAGACTGCAGCTGAGGGATCTTATACAGGGCTAGAATAGCTGTTAAGATAGATCTCTCAAAACCACATTTATGCAGTAGATAATCACAGTGTACCCTATCAAATGACTTCCCCAGAAAGTCAGATGTACTCTAGAAAATAATTTTTAAAAATTTAATATCTTTGGGAAAAAAAAGTAATACAGCAAAAAAGAATTTGGTATCATAGTAATCGTTTTGACCCATGGAATAAAGTTATCGTGTCATTTTTGTTGCAGTGTACGTCATAGAAACAAGACGCACCCAAAGATGGTGGAATTTAGTTTGTTTTTTTTCATTTCACTCCACTTACGTTAGGGTAGTCATTAGGTTGAATCTCCTATGGCTATATGGTGCATTGTACTGAGACTTGCCACCTTGTATCATAGTCAACTCACAGATCTTTATATGTTTTAGCTGTACTTTGGCATTAAGGGTTTACTCCCAGCCAGACCTGTGTCATTGTTGTATTGCTGCACAATGCATGGCTGGGACATCAGTTCCACATGGCATTGAGGTTTTCTTATTCACCAGCATCACACTGGTCTGGAGTAGGCAGGTGGCTGTGGCACAACAGCTTCTCCCTCTGCTATGGCTGCTCCACAGCATAGGGGTTCAGCCAACCATGAAGCAGACCTGCAGCCTAGGTCGTGCTCTACTGTGGTGACAGCCTGTGCTACTTCATGCAAGCTGCTGCAGTCTTTCAGAAAATGGTCCCGACTCCTGTCTTTCATAATGACCTGGTCCCAAGAGGTCTACCACCTCCACCTGCAGCCTCTCCAAAGATGGCCATTGCCCAGCTTCCTTTTGGGGGCAAGGCTTCAGTCCCCATATACTTGTAATAACTTCATTCATTTCTATTAATAGTAATTGGAGCTTCCTCTGATGGCCAACTGTAAAAATGCAGTCTACGTCTCTGTCAATTAACCTTGATGAGCCTTTTGTACATTTGGTACATATGCTAGAGCTCTCTACTGATCTGAGAATGGCAGCTGTCACTAGCAAGCTCCATAAGGGGGTGAGAGCTCCTTTCACCCCCTTACAAGATTATACCATATGTGTATTTGAAAAGAGTGTGTAATCTCATTCATTTGGTGGAGATTTCTCCATGAGTCATTGCGATCTTTGAAAAGAACATGACCCGTGGAGGCCAGAAGGCCCTTCTGCTGTAACCATCCCATTTTCCCCAATAAAAGACAAGCCACTTCACTTTTGGATAAAATGGCCACAGCAGCCTATTTATTGACAAAACTGTACATAACATAAATTAACAAATTACGAGGGGGCAGTCCTTGGAGCCACAAAAATCTGGTGCCACCACAACCGAACTAATAACACTGCCCCCCGCCAGCCAAACAGGCTCAGGGGCAACACAAGCCACCCTTAGGTGGCTATTACTATTGCAACTTACAGTGGAGGGGGGTCTACTGCCCCCACCACCAGCCAAGTCACCGCACCAGACACGATACAAATTACCCAAGGAGGGAGTCTTAACAGGTGAGACCGTGTCCACCCAACTCCCCCCTATACAATTTCCGACGACTCCAAGGACCCCCCACCTGCCACAGCCAGCACGGCTTACACCTCAGCTTGCGTGGCCCCAAACAAACTCAACACCCTTTCTATACCTTCCTGGACCCCCACGGCCCACATGTCAATACCCACGTCATTCAAATGCACTCCATCATCTGCCCAATACTCTCCAACCCCCTTTTCCAAATCAACATGTCTCACAGAAACCCTGCCGTTCCGTGTGACAAATGCTGAAACGTGTCTGTTCAACTTCACCCTAGCCCTGTTAATGCCTACCAATGATCTGGCAAATCACCACTGCTTACGCGGGATAATTTCGGACCAAACAATAACCATTTTTGGTAACATCTTGCGAAGCCGGAGGAAATCGTACTGAATATCCCGTCTTAACTCGCGAGCAGGGCGACTCCCCAGATCATTTCCCCCCACGTGTAATACAAGAATATCAGGACTCCTATCTAAACGCCCAAACCTCTCAACCTCACGCAACACTTGACCCCACTTCATACCCCTGATTCCCAACCAACGGAGAACTACAACCTCCCTCCTAAAGCCCAACTGCCACCCGTTTGGCCGAACCTTGGCACGCTCCGCTGCCCAGTACACGTATGAGTGTCCCTACAGCCAGACCAGAGTCGGTAGCTCCTGACATGTAAAAAGATAGAAAAACCGCATATCAGTCCCCAATTCTACTTACCATTACTTTAATACATAACCATCAAGTATACTTATCCACTTAAAAATATAATTTTTTTTTATATTTGATCAACCAAATCAGGCCGAATATAAAGCTGGAACCGCCTTGACTTCCATCTCCCTAATCTCTTCACTGTGTCAGAACACAAACCCCTACCTGCCGCCTCCGTTGCGGCACCAATCCTGAACGAATGGGAAGAATACCTTCCCCCTAAACCCAACTTCGCCATAACATTCTTAAAAACTCTGTTAAACTGGAATCTTGACAAAAAGGATCCATCTCCATGGATGAAAAACGGGCCCGGATGTCTGTCCTCAACTTGCTATAATCCTCAAAACACTGTACCGGACATAACATTGCCCCTGGCACACGAGCTAATTGAACCCTTTTCCCTCTACCATACCGGTCCGTCTTTGACTGTCTCGAAAAGACCTGTAACATCCCTTTGCACAAAGCCACATCCCCCAAATCCAAGCCCCCCTGTACCACCCTATTGGGTGATACCATTTCCACCCACCCTAAATGACCCATAAAAGGCTAGAGCAAAAACACAGCAGAATAACGACTACTCAAAGCTGTCCCTACAAATCTCATGCAAAACAGCACCCATCCTTTCCAAAATTGCAAAAGTCACTGGGCGCCTCCTATCTTTTACCACTTGCCCCTTTCGAAAACCCCGTAAAGCCTGTCCAACCAAAAAACCCTTGGTTATATCTTGCAACCCCTTTAGCTTCAATCCAAAAACCAAACCAGCCATAAAACGGTCCACCTTTGACACTGACCAGCCTATTTCTGCTGCGTTCCCTAAAAATGCCAACAAAGCTTCCACCTTGTCACTCTCTGACTCCACTCCCCCAACTTATTTACCCACTGCTCCCATTGACCCCAAGCCGCCTCATATGCCTTCCACGTACCCTGTGCCAGCGACCTCTCAATCAGATGTCTGCCATGCTCCATAGTTCCGATGGACAAATCAGGCCCTCTGCCTCCGGCGCCAATGCCCAAAAATGCTCCCACTGGAAACGAGAAAGAGCATTTGCTATACCATTGTCCGTCCCAGGAACATGTACTGCCACAATCCAAGCATTTAAAGACAAGCAGGCCAACACCAAATACTGCAACAAATCCACCACCGGCGGTGATCGAGCAGTCACCCCATTAATCGCTTGTACAACTCCCATGTTATCACAATGGAAGCGCACCTTCCCGTTCCTAAAACTCTCTCCCCATATGGAGACTGCCACCACAATAGGAAACAACTCTAACAAAACTAGATTTTTTATCGCCCCACTGTGCTGCCAGTCCTCAGGCCAATGACCTGCGCACCATTGCCCCTTAAAGAAAACTCCAAAACCTGTCGCCCCCGCTGCATCAGTAAACAACTCCCAATCAAAATTGTCCACCTCTTGGTCAATAAACAAAGACCGACCGTTATACAGTGCCAAAAAGGAAACCCAAACTGCTAGATCCGCTCGGATCTCCGTAGAAACTCGGATAAAGTGGTGACCAGCTTTTACCCCAGCAGTTGCTGCCACCATTTTCCTGCAAAAAACCCATCCCATTGGCATGATACTACAGGCAAAATTCAACTTTCCCAATAACGACTGTAGGTCACGCAGGGTAATCTTTTTTGCCTGACTTGCCTTCCATAAATCATGCCGCAGCGAAACCAACTTGTCCTCAGGTAACCGGCATTCCATCCTTACCGTATCTATGATAATTCCCAAAAAACTCAAACAAGTCACAGGACCTTCCATTTTTCAGGCGCCAGTGGTACACCAAATTTGTTGGCGACCCATTGCACCGTCGACGAAAGTAAACTACAAACACCAGAACCTGCCGGACCCACACACAAAAAGTCATCCAGATAGTGCAGAATAGATTGCAATCCGGACACATCCCTAACCACCCACTCCAAAAAAGAACTAAGCGCTTCAAAATAAGCACATGAAATTGAACAGCCCATCGGCAAACATTGGTCAACAAAATATTCACCTTTCCAAACGCATCCCAACAGATGAATGCTATCCGGGTGAATCGGTAATAACCGGAACGCAGATTCCACGTCCGTGTTGGCCAGCAACTCCCCCTGACCGCACCTCTGAACCCGCTTGACAGCTGCATCAAACGACGTGTAAACCACTGAACACAACTCGGGTGCTATTCCATCATTAACCGACTCACATTTCGGATACGAAAGGTGGTGAATTAACCGAAACTTACCCAGCTCCCTTTTTGGAACCACCCCCAACGGGGAAACCACTAAGTTAGGGACCGGCGGAGCTGCAAACGGCCCTGCCATACGCCCCAAAGAAACCTCCTTCCACAACTTCTCCCTTACAACTGATGGGAAA
Source organism: Eleutherodactylus coqui (assembly GCF_035609145.1). NCBI lineage: Eukaryota > Metazoa > Chordata > Amphibia > Anura > Eleutherodactylidae > Eleutherodactylus > Eleutherodactylus coqui. The sequence continues at coordinate 236,206,634 of NC_089837.1, read as the reverse complement.
TCCCTAGCTGACCGCAGATTCCTAACGGAAAAGGGGACCCGATGTTCCAGAGCTGGTATCCGAAAACCCTCTGAAAAACCCAAAAACAACAAACGCCCCTTCTCCACATCCGGATACCTACTTAGGAAGGGAGCAATCTCTTGAACTTTCACCGGTGTCTTCCCTTTTTCCTTCAGTACCCTTTCCCTTACCTCGCCGGAAACACTTGGACGCCCCATGGGACGGTCCACTGCAAATGGAGCAATTGTGTTTGAAGCGACAACTTGCCCAAAACTTGCACTGGCCTTTGTTGTATTGCCAGCAAAAACCTGCCTTTCTCTGGACTGATGTCCCTCCGCCTCCAACCGAGCTTCCCCCACTAGCTGCGCCAGAAGACCCGGCACCCCCAGGAAAGGACTGCCCAAATTGCGTTGGCGCCATAACCTTCAGCCATAACCCAATATCCTTGTGATCCCACCGGATACTGGGACGCACCGCTTTTCGTTGACAAAACTGCTCGTCATACCTCAGCCCTGCTCGCCGTGCCCACCGGCTGCTGTGTCGGACTCCTCCACAGCCTTGTGTCCCTGCCCTGAGGCTTAGGGAAGGAAGCAGTGCTGCAAGGGTCCCCTGAGGGACTCCGGAGCCACCGGCGAGCCCTGGGAGTGCTGTCATCATCTATCAGCGCTCCGGTGGCCTGGTCGGTCGCGACCTCTGCTCCGGCTCACTCGGTCCCGCTGCTGCTGCTCCTACTCCGCTGCCCAGCACCCCTGCCACCTGTGTCTGCAGCCAATCCGGACCAAAACGACTTGCCGCTGACCTGAGCTCCTCCAGCAGTCTTTCCACGGTATCCATCCTCACTAGGTTAGTAGCTAACTCTTTGATTTTCACCTATACTCTCTGCTTTCTGCTTTCAAATATGGCGCCCCCCCCCCCCAAACTCTACCTTATATAACCCCACGCCTCCTAAACTCTCCACCAATCCCCACACTGTCCCACCTTCCTTCTACTGTTTTCCTCCAAAAAAAAACCCTTGTTAACCCTTTCCTAACTAAATGCCGGCTATCTGGCCCCACGCATTATGCTCGGCTTCCTCTTAAAGGGGCCACGGCCCTCTTGCTCCAGCCTTCTTACTTTCTATATGTCACAATTCTTTTAATTGGGTTTATAACAACTTTTTTCCCAGGTAGGAATATAAAGCTTTGTTCAAGACTACACATAGGTATAAGTGAAACATATTTTTTTCTCATATCCCCTTTACTACCAAAGTCTGTTTGCGTCTTAATCTGCTATGTGTATTTTGAAAGAGAATGTAATCTCTTTCATATCCATGGAAGTTTCTCCATGAGTCATAGCAATCTTCTTTAAAAAGAATATTGCATATGTCATATGTTTAATTTGATTTACAACACCTTTTTTCAATCCTTCGCTGGGTCAGCACAATTCCGGCAATACCAATTTTTTACAGATTTGCTTTGTTGTCGCCACATTCCTGTCCGGACCAGTGGCTCCTGGGGCCTCTGTGCCAGCACCACTGGTCCTATCACCCGGGCTTGGGTGCAGCGCAGGGGAACGCCAGTGCTGGTGACCACCCCTGGCCGCCCCCGGGTTGCTAGGAATGCAGCGGGCGCTGCCCCACCGTGTCCCTGCTAGTGCTGAGGGCGGGCTTGCTTGTACTCTAAATTAGCTTCTGCTGCTACCAGGCTCCCACCCCAATCAGCTGCTGGGGTGGGAATTCTGACAGCATTTAAACGTGTCTGTTTCCTTCCAGCATTTCCAGTGTATGTTTGTCTCCAGGCTACACCTGCATATTTGGATTGCGCTCCCGGGTCTTGACCCCTGGACTTCGGATCTGACCTTGCTTTGCCTGGCCCCTTTGTACCCTTCGTACTCTCCAGTTTGCTGGCTCGGACTGTCTGACTCCCCGCTGTGCTTGTTTGTTCCCAGTGTTTGTATCTGTTAGATTGATAAAATCTACAATTCTGGCATGTTTTTTTTTCTAACTGCATTCAGTATGTAGTGTATATATAATGTTAAATTAATTCTGTGAGTCAGTTAAACGACATAGATACCAAGTATATATAGTTTAGTTTTGTTTGTTTTTTTGCAATTTTTTTACTTTTTTTTTTTTTTTAGGAAAGATGTATTTTGTAAATATGCATTCTATGACCCCTATTTTTTTTTACCATCAGCAATGCTGAGCCGGGGTTCTTTTTTGTGAGACAAGTTGTAGTTTTTAATGACTTGGTTTATATGACAATGATATTATTTTTAGTTGATTTTTTTATTCCATTTTTAATTAGTTAGATATACAAAATTTCTTATTTTCACTATGTTTTTTAAAGCATATATTTGGTGGGTGCCTTGCTAAATTCATCTGGAGGGCTTTAAACTAGAACAATTTTGGAAGTCAAGTGAATGGCCAGGCAAAAATATACAGATAATGAATACAATTGAGGACCTTGCTATTAGAAGTGGTTAGAAGAGACTAAGATAGAAAATTCAGAAGGAAAGTAGAGAACCAAAAGACACCGATCACAAACTAAAATGTTTCTGCACAAGGAGCATGGGAAACAAACAAGGAGAATTAAAGCTCCGAACAGAGGATGAGAAAATGTGATGTCATAGGCATTACGGAAGTTTGGTGGGGTGATACACATGATTGGAAATCAAGGCTTGATGGCTATTACTTTTTTATAAGAAACAGACCTAAAAAAAAGAGGAGGAGGTGTTGCGTTGTAGGTTAAGAAAACATTCACCTCCACAGAGTTTCAAGCTTCAGAGTATGGTAGTTACTGATTAGGTAAGAATTAGAGATGAGCGAGCACCAAAATGCTTGGGTACTTGTTGCTCGAGTCGAACTTTTCGCAATGCTCAGGAGCTCGTTTCGAGTAACAAACCCCAAGTCAATGGGCGACTCGAGCATTTTTGTATATGACCGATGCTCCATATAGGTCTTCACTTGTGAAACTCTGGAAAACATCCGAAAGTCATGGAAACGCCACAGAAACGGATAGGGAAGGGCAGGGGCAGCATGCATGGCTGCATCTCAGGCTCCCAGGTCCCACTATTAAGCCACAATAGGGGCAAGAGTCTGCCCCCCCCCTAACAATCTTTACCTCGGACAAACCCTCATTAGCAAGGCACACCTTAGCTAAGCACCACACTACCTGCAACCAAGAACAATCACTGCCTGGGGGTCACACCGCTGCCTCTTCTCCTGGGTTACATGCTGCCCAACCCCCCGCACAACCCTGCGTCCACAGCGCACACAAAAGTTTCCCTGCACAGCCTTCAGCTGCCCTCATGCCACACGCTCGCTTCATAGCTACACCACCCTCATATCTATTTCTAAGTGCGTCTGTGATGAGGAGGAACCGGAGGCACACACTGTAGAGGGTTGGCAGGGCCAGGCAGCGACTATCTTTGAAAGGGGGGGTGATAGCCCACAATGCAGTTAAGAATTGATGAGAAAGTGACGTTCGATCTTCATTCCAATCCTGTGCCACCTCCGTCAGGAGCTGCAAACGTGGCCATAAAGGGGACTTAGGTGCCAGCACTTCTACACATCTCCACAATGCAGCAATACTCTGTGTGGGAGGCACGTGAGTGGGCCCAGGGTCAGGCTCATTCCCAGCCTCCATCTTGTGTGACCCAAGGTGCCACGAGTTACATAGCAATAGGGAATCCATGTGCCCACACACTATTTATTCTGTGTTGGTGTCAGATAGTTCAATCGACACAGCAAGGGGAAAGCCATCTGCACTCTGCACCCTACCCAAGTCAGTCAGTGTCTTTGTGCCAGACAGGTAAAACACTGCTATGGGAAGTCTGTGTGCACCCACAGCATGGGGGGGCCTATGCAACCCAAGACATGCACCATGAAGAAATCAGATTGCCAAACATGGCAGACTTTCACTGCGCCGAGGACATAGGCTTCTACACACACCCTCAGCAATTGTGGGCATGAAGCGGACTGCTAGTACAGCTGTGAGGGTCTCATTAAATCAGTTACATTTGCTTTCACTGCTCGAAAGACTGGATTAACCAGGAACAAGTTCCACAGGCCCAACCTGGCGCAGTTGCAGTTCCCCCAAGACATAGGCCTCAGCCCACACCCTCAGCAATTGCGGGCATGAAGCGGACTTCGATGCTAGTACTGCTGTAAAGGTCTCATTAAATCAGTTACGTTTGCTTTCACCGCTCCAAAGACTGGATTAACCAGGAACAAGTTCCACAGGTGCAACCTGGCGCAGTTGCAGTTCCCCCAGGATATAGGCCTCAGCCCACACCTTCAGCAATTGCGGGCATGAAGCGGACTTCGATGCTAGTACAGCTGTGAAGCTCTCATTAAATCAGTTACGTTTGCTTTCACCACTCCAAAGACTGGATTAACCAGGAACAAGTTCCACAGGCCCAACCTGGCGCAGTTGCAGTTCCCCCAGGACATAGGCCTCAGCCCACACCCTCAGCAATCACGGGCATAAAGCAGACTTCGATGCTAATACAGCTGTGAAGGTCTCATTAAATCAGTTACGTTTGCTTTCACCAATCCAAAGACTGGATTAACCAGGAACAAGTTCCACAGGCCCAACCTGGCGCAGTTGCAGTTCCCCCAGGACATAGGCCTCAGCCCACACCCTCAGCAATCGCGAGCATGAAGTGGACTCCAATTCTAGTACAGCTGTGAACGTCTCATTAATGCAGCAATGCTCCTCTTCTTTGGCCCAAACCAGTGTCTCAGATAACTGTGGTAACACGAAAGCAAATACATGATGCCCAGTGCTGATCCCCTGACCCCAAGCAGGAGGAGGATGTGGCCTTATAAGGCCAAGAAACCATGACCAGGACCCACTGTAGCCTGTGTGGGAAGTATGTGAGCGGGCCCTTGGTCAGGCTCGGTCCCAGCAAACACCTTGTGTGGCCCAAGGTGCCGCGAGTGACATAGCAATGGGGAATCCATGTGTTCACACACTAGTCATTCTGTTTGGGTGCCGGATACCTCATGGGCAACGCAAGGGGAAAGCCATTTGCACTCTGCACCCTACCCAAGTCAGTCAGTGACATTGTGCCAGACAAGTAAATCACCGCTATGTGAAGTCTGTGTGCGCCCACAACATAGGGGCAACCCAAGAGATGAACCATGAAGAAATCAGAGTGCCCAAACAGGGCAGACTTTCACTGCGCCGAGGACATATGCCTCTGCACGAACCCTCAGAAATCGCGGGCATAGAGTTGACTCCGATGCTAGGGCAGCTGTGAACGTTTCATTAGTGCAGTATTGCTCCTCTTGTTTGGGCCAAAGCAGTGCCCTGGATAACTGGGGTAACGCGAGAAGAAAAGGTATAAGCAGAACCCTGTAACATTTCTGTAGCAGCACTATTGGCAGACCCCAGTACCATTTCTGTAGTAGAAGTATAGGCAGACCCCTGTAATATTTCTGTAGCAGCAGTATAGGCAGACCCCAGTACCATTTCTGTAGTAGAAGTATAGGCAGACCCCTGTAACATTTCTGTAGCAGCAGTATTGGCAAACCCCAGTAACATTTCTGTAGTAGCAGTATAGGCAGACCCCAGTAACATTTCTGTAGCAGCAGTATAGGCCGACCCCAGTAACATTTCTGTAGCAGCAGTATAGGCCGACCCCAGTAACATTTCTGTAGTAGAAGTATAGGCAGACCCCTGTAACATTTCTGTAGCAGCAGTATATGTGGACCCTAGTACCATTTCTGTAGTAGAAGTATAGGCAAACCCCTGTAACATTTCTGTAGCAGCAGTATATGCAGACGCCAGTAACATTTCTGTAGCAGCAGTATAGGCAGACCCCAGTAACATTTCTGTAGCAGCAGTATAGGCAGACCCCAGGAACATTTCTGTAGCAGTAGTATAGGCAGACCCCAGTACCATTTCTGTAGTAGAAGTATAGGCAGACCCCTGTAACATTTACGTAGCAGAAGTACAGGCAGGCCCCAGTAACATTTCTGTAATAAAAGTAGAGGCAGACCCCAGCAACATTTCTGTAGCAAAAGTAGGGGCAGACCCCAGTAACATTTCTGTAGTAAAAGTAGGGGCGGACACCAGTAACATTTCTGTAGTAAAAGTGGAGATGGCCCCAAGTAACATTTCTGTAGTAAAAGTTGAGGCAGACTCCTGTAACATTTCTGTTGTAAAAGTAGAGGCAGACCCCAGTAACATTTCTGTAGTAAAAGTAGGGGCGGACACCAGTAACATTTCTGTAGTAAAAGTGGAGATGGCCCCAAGTAACATTTCTGTAGTAAAAGTTGAGGCGGACACCAGTAACATTTCTGTAGTAAAGGTTGAGGCAGACCCCAGAAACATTTCTGTAGTAAAAGTAGAGGCGGACACCAGTAACATTTCTGTAGTAAAGGTTGAGGCAGACCCCAGAAACATTTCTGTAGTAAAAGTAGAGGCGGACCCCAGTAACATTTCTGTAGTAAAAGTTGAGGCAGACCCCAGTAACATTTCTGTAGTAAAAGTAGAGGCGGACCCCAGTAACATTTCTGTAGTAAAAGTAGAGGCAGACTCCTGTAACATTTCTGTTGTAAAAGTAAAGGCAGACCCCAGTAACATTTCTGTAGTAAAAGTAGAGGCGGACCCCAGTAACATTTCTGTAGTAAAAGTTGAGGCAGACCCCAGTAACATTTCTGTAGTAAAAGTAGAGGCGGACACCAGTAACATTTCTGTAGTAAAGGTTGAGGCAGACCCCAGAAACATTTCTGTAGTAAAAGTAGAGGCGGACCCCAGTAACATTTCTGTAGTAAAAGTTGAGGCAGACCCCAGTAACATTTCTGTAGTAAAAGTAGAGGCGGACCCCAGTAACATTTCTGTAGTAAAAGTAGAGGCAGACTCCTGTAACATTTCTGTTGTAAAAGTAGAGGCAGACCCCAGTAACATTTCTGTAGTAAAAGTAGAGGCGGACCCCAGTAACATTTCTGTAGTAAAAGTAGAGGCGGACACCAGTAACATTTCTGTAGTAAAGGTTGAGGCAGACCCCAGAAACATTTCTGTAGTAAAAGTAGAGGCGGACCCCAGTAACATTTCTGTAGTAAAAGTTGAGGCAGACCCCAGTAACATTTCTGTAGTAAAAGTAAAGGCGGACCCCTGTAACATTTCTGTAGTAAAAGTATAGGCAGACCCCTGTAACATTTCAGTAGCAGAAGTATAGGAAGACCCCTGTAACATTTCTGTAAGAAGAGTATAGGTGAACCCCTGAAACATTGGTGTACCATGAGTGTAGGCGAAGTCCGGAAAAATTAGTTACATAGCAGTATAGTCGAAGGCCAGAAAAATTAGTGTACTAAGAGTACAAGTGTACCCCTGAAAAATTTCTCAAATGAGAGGGCAGGTGAAACCCAGAAATATTTTTTCAAGACACAGCTCGCTTTTAAAACGTTGAAAAATTGTAAGCAGAGCCTTTTGGGCCGCAGAAAAATTGGTAGTTCAACGTGATGACATGATGATTCAGGAGGAGGAGTAGGAGGAGGAGGACTAATATCCGAAAGTGATTGAGAAAGCTAATTCCCCCTTTTTTTCTGGTGATACAGAATGCTTATTTCTCTGGTTGAGCGAAAAAAATCTTTAGGTACCGCTGCTCTCCGCCAGTAGAGAAGAGAAGTCTGGGGAAATCCAGGCTTTGTTCATCTTTATGAGTGTAAGCCTGTCGGCACTGGCAGTTGACAGGTGGGTACACTTATCCGTGATGATTCCCCCAGCTGCACTAAACACCTTCTCTGACAAGATGTTAGTGGCAGGGCAAGCCAGCACCTCCAGGGCGTACCGCGCAAGTTCGTGCCACGTGTCCAGCTTTGACACACAATAGTTGTATGGAGCAGAGGCATCACGTAGGATGGTGGTAAGATCGGCTACGTACTTCCTCACCATCTTTTTACAGTGCTCTCTCCGACTTAGCCTTGACTGGGGAGTGGTGACAGAGTCCTGCTGGGGAGCCATAAAGCTGGCAAAGGCCTTGGACAGTGTTCCACTGCCTGCACTGTACATGCTGCCTGATCTCCATGACTCCCCTGCTACTTGGCCCTCGGAACTGCGCCTTCTGCCGCTAGCACTGTCAGATGGGAAGTTTAACATCACTTTTTCCACCAGGGCCCTGTGGTATTGCATCACTCTCGTACCCCTTTCCTCTTCGGGAATAAGAGTGGAAAGGTTCTCCCTGTACCTTTGGGTCGAGAAGGGTGTACACTCAGTAATCCGTGTTGGCCAGAATAGTCTAACACGAGGGTCACGAGAAAGGCAGCCTAACATGAAGTCAGCCATGTGTGCCAGGGTGCCAGTACGCAAGACATAGCTGTCCTCACTAGGAAGATGACCTTCAGGATCCTCCTCCTCCTCCACAGCCCATACACGCTGAACAGATGACAGGCAAGAAGCATGGGTACCCTCTGCAGTGGGCCCAGCTGTCTCTTCCCCCTCCTCCTCCTCCTTCAAAACGCGCTGAGATATAGACATGAGGGTGGTCTGGCTATCAAGCGACATACTGTCATCCCCCGTCTCCTGTTCCAACCGCAAAGCGTCGGCCTTTACGCTTTGCAGTGAACTCCTCAGCAGGCATAGCAGCGGGATGGTAACGCTAATGATTGCAGCATTAACTTTGCAGCGTTTCCGGGGATCTGGCAGATATCTGCCATCCAGGCCCACTCCTTGGTAAAGAATTAAGGAGGCTGACTACCACTACGCCGCCCATGTTGGAGTTGGTATTCCACTATTGCTCTACGCTGCTCATACAGCCTGGCCAACATGTGCAGCGTTGAATTCCACCATGTGGGCACGTCGCACAGCAGTCGGTGCTCTGGCAGATTAAACCGATGTTGCAGGGTCCTCAGGGTGGCAGCATCAGTCATGGACTTGCATAAATGTGCGCAGACGCGGCGCACCTTGCCGGGCAGGTCAGACAAGTGCGTGTAGTTTTTCAGAAACCGCCGAACCACCAGATTGAAGACGTGGGCCAGGCATGGCATGTGCATGAGGCTGCCAAGCTGCAGAGCCGCCACGAGGTTACGGCCGTTGTCACACACGACCATGCCCGGTTGGAGGCTCAGCGGCGAAAGCCAGAGGTTGGTCTGCTCTGTCAGACCCTGCAACAGTTCGGCGGCTATGTGACTCTTGTCACCTAAGCTAAGTAGTTTCAGCACGACCTGCTGATGCTTGCCCACCGCTGTGCTGCCGAGCCGCGCCACACCGACTGCTGGCGACGTGCTGCTCACATTTCTTCATTGAGAGGTAGACACTGCGTAGGAGGTGGAGGAGTGGGAGGGTTTAGAGGATGTGGCATAGACCGCCGCAGATACCAGCACCAAGGTAGGACCCGCTATTCTGGGTCTGGGTAGGATGTGAGCGGTCCCAGGCTCTGAGTTGGTCCCAGCCTCCACCAAATTCACCCAATGTGCTGTCAGGGAGATAAAGTGGCCCTGCCTGCCAGTACTTGTCCACGTGTCCGTGGTTAAGTGGACCTTGGTGAGGGCACAATTTATGTTGCGGGAGACGTGCTGGTGTAGGGCTGGGACGGCACACCAGGAAAAATAGTGGCGACTAGGGACCGAGTAGCGCGGGACCACCGCAGCCATCATGTTTTTGAAAGCCTCCATTTCCACAAGCTTGTACGGCAGCATCTCCAGGCTGATTAATTTGGCAATGTGCACGTTTAAAGCTTGAGTGTGCGGGTGCGTGGCAGCGTATTTGCACTTTTGCTCCAATGCTTGTGCTAGCAACAGCTGAACGCTGTGCTGAGAGACTTTGCTGGATGGGGTCGGGGACAGTGGATGTGAGGGTGTGGGTGCTAGCCGGGAGGCGCTCATGCCTGTGTCCTGAGAGGGGGGTTGGATCTGAGTGGCAGGTTGGGGCACAGGGGAAGAGGCAGTGGTGCGACCCGGAGGCGGTAAACGGCCTTCGTCCCATCTCGTTGGGTGCTTGGCCATCATATGCCTGCGCATGCTGGTGGTGGTGAGGCTGATCTTGGCGCGACACAGGTTGCACACCACTGTTCGTCGGTCGTCCACGCTCTCACTGAAAAACATCCACACCTTTGAAGACCTAGGCCTCTGCAGGGTGGCTTGGCGCAAGGGGGTGCTTTGGGAAACAGTTGGGGGAGTCCTCACTCTGGCCCTGCCTCTACCCCTGGCCACTCCATTGCCTCTTCCAAGCTGACCTGCTGCTGCACTTGCCTCCCCCTCTGAAGCCCTGTCCTCAGTAGGCTTAGCAAACTAGGTGGGGTCAGTCACCTCATTGTCCAGCTGCTCTTCCTCCGAATCCTCTGTGCGCTCCTCCCTCGGACTTACTGCCCTTACTACTACCTCACTGATAGACAACTGTGTCTCATCATCATCATTCTCCTCACCCACTGAAAGTTCTTGAGACAGTTGCCGGAAGTCCCCAGCCCCATCACCCGGACTCTGGTAACTTTCCAAAGGTTGGGCATCAGTCACAACAAACTCCTCAGGTGAGCGAAGAACCTGTTTTTCCCACTCATGGCAGGGACCCGAGAACAATTCCTGGGAGTCTGCCTGCTCAGCAGAATATGTCATTTTCATGGAGTGAGGAGGCTGGGAGGAAGGAGGAGCAGCAGCGAGAGGATTCAGAGTTGCAGCAGTCCCTAAGCCGGAAGCAGTGGACTGCGTAGAAGACTGGGTGGTCGATAAATTGCTGGATGCATTTTCTGCCATCCACGACAGGACCTGCTCACACTGCTCTGTTTGTAATAAAGGTCTACCACGTGGACCCATAAATTGTGATAAGAAGCTGGAGACCCCAGAAACTTGCCTCTCTCCTAATCCCGTAGCAGCCAGCTGTGATTGACCTGGACCAGGAACTCGGCCTGTTCCCTCACTTGGACCTCAGAGTCCACGTCCTCGACCCCTACCCCTCATCATGGCGGATTACAAATAGAGCAGGGGCCAAATAAATTACCCCACTGTACAGCACTGACAACTGGGCCTTAATTCACCGCACACAGAGACTTGTAGATAGCGGAGGCTCTATGCTGTGACTAGGAAAAAAGTAACCCACTGTCTCGCACTGATACCTAGGGGTAATTTACTGCTCGCAGAGACTTGTAGATTATAGAGGCTGTGTGGAGTGTGAGAAGACTGTAAAAGCCAGTGGATAGTGCTGGTAACTGCGGCGATCTCAACCCCACCAACGGAAATGGTATTGTGAGACTCTGCACAGCGGCTGAGCTGAAATACTTTGCAGTGGCCCCGGTAATATTACAGTACTGTTTAGCGGTGAGACCGCTGTCTAATTCAGTGCAGACAGAGAACGGTATAAATAATTATGGAATTATTTGCGTACACTTTCACGCTGAGAGCGGTATTGTAACGCAAACTCCAGCCAGAAAAAAAATTATACAGAAGGCTGCAAACAGGCCTAGCTGTGTAATACTGAAGCACTACAACTCCCAGCAGCCACCCTGTAAAATGCACATGGTCAGATGCAGCCCAACGAAGGAGCTTTAGTTTTTTTTGGACAGAGGATACAGGCTGTATAGTGTATATCACTTTACCTCTAGAAGTGGCTGTGGTGGCCCTACGCTCTGCATCTAATTCACTGCAGACAAAGAACGGTGTAAATAGGTATGGAATTATTTGCGTACACTTTCACTCTGAGAGCGGTATTGTAACGCAAACTCCAGCCAGAAAAAAGAAATAACAGAAGGCTGCAAACAGGCCTAGCTGCGTAATACTGAAGCACTACAACTCCCAGCAGCCACTCAGTATAATGCACACGGTCAGAGGTAGCCCTAAGAAGGACCGTCGGCGTTCTTGAAGACAGGATCCTACACTACCACTTTCGCTTTCTCTGCAGCACTTTCCCTATACTGTGTATAATAGACTGCAGACTGAGAACACTATAGCTGTAATGGCCTGCACAGCCCGAGATGAAAAAAAAAATTTTTTTGCAAAACTGCTCCCAGCCAACCACAACAGTAATGCACATGGTCAGATGTGGCCCTAAGAAGGACCGTTGGGGTTCATGAAGACAGGATCCTAGACTACCACTTTCCCTATCTCGTCAGCAGCACTTTCCCGCTTTAAATAGTCGGCGGTCACTTGATCTCACCAGCCACTCACTGCAGGTGGGTGGGATAGGGCTGACACGTCACAGGAGGAAGTGGTAATGCCTTCCCTGCATGTCTATTGGCTAGAAAATGGCGCTAAACATGCAGGGAAGGAAATGGAATTGACTCGAGTACCGCGTGGTGCTCGTCTCGAGTAACGAGCATCTCGAGCACCCTAATGCTCGGACGAGTGTGCTCGCTCGTCATAGTATAGGTGAACCCCTGAAACATTTGTTTACCAAGAGTATAGGCGAACACCTGAAAAATTTGTGTACCACGAGTATAGGTGAACCCCTAAAACATTTGTTTACCAAGAGTGTAGGCGAACGCCTAAAAAATTTGTGTTCCAAGAGTATAGGCGAACCCCTGAAACATTTGTTTACCAAGAGTATAGGCGAACCCCTGAAACATTTGTTTACCTAGAGTATAGGCGAAGCCCTGGAAAACTTGTTTACCAAGAGTATAGGCGAACCCCTGAAACATTTGCTTACCAAGAATATAGGCCAACCCCTGAAAAAATAGTTTACCAAGAGTATAAGCGAACCCCTGAAAAATTTGTGTACCAAGAGTATAGGCGAACCCCTGAAACATTTGTTTACCAAGAGTATAAGCGAACCCCTGAAACATTTGTGTACCACGAGTATAGGCGAACCCCTGAAACATTTGTTTACCAAGAGTATAGGCGAACCCCGTGAAACATTTACTTACCAAGAGTATAGGCGAACCCCTGAAACATTTGTTTACCAAGAGTATTGGCGAACCCCAGAAAAAATTGTGTACCAAGAGTATAGGTGTACCCCTAAAAGATTTGTTTACTCAGAGTGCAGGTGAACCCCTAAGTTTTTTTTGTAACATAGAGCTCATACTTGCTTAATGGGATCCAGGTGGCGGTCCACTAACAGGCAAGTTACCACCTGTCCCAGCCCCTGCCTCTCTCCGTGGGGCTTGTTAACCAGTGCCCCAGGGAAAGACAGGATGTTCTATGAACAAATTAGAGTGGCCAAACCAGGATAATTCTTTCTGTCTCAGTGTCAGATAGCTGGACACTAATTGTGAACTAGAGATGAGCGAACGTACTCGTCCGAGCTTGATACTCGTTCGAGTATTAGCGTGTTCGAGATGCTCGTTACTCGAGGCGAGCACCACGCGATGTTCGAGTTACTTTCACTTTCATATCTGAGACGTTAGTGCGCTTTTCTGGCCAATAGAAAGACAGGGAAGGCATTACAACTTCCCCCTGCGACGATCAAGCCCTATACCACCCCCCTGCAGTGAGTGGCTGGCGAGATCAGGTGTCACCCGAGTATTTAAATCAGCCCCTCCCGCGGCTCGCCACAGATGCATTCTGACAGGGAAAGTGCTGCTGATGCTGGAGCTGCTATAGGGAGAGTGTTAGGAGTTATTTTAGGCTTCAAGAACCCCAACGGTCCTTCTTAGGGCCACATCTGACCATGTGCAGTACTATTGAGGCTGCTTTTAGCAGTGTTGCACAATTTTTTTTTTTTTGTATATCGGCCGTGCAGAGCATTGCGTCCTCAGTCTGCAGTCATTGTACATAGTATAGGGCCAGTACTGGTGAGGCAGGGACAGTGGGAAAGAGATATACTGTCTATATAGGCAGTGGGCTTTTTCAAACAATTTGGGAAAAAAATATATATTTGGGCTGCCTGTGACCGTCCTCAGTGTACTGCGTGTCTGCTGGGGGTAGTAGTCCTAATTAATACGCAGCTAAGTATTACAGCAGGCTTGCGCGAAAGTGTTTCCTGGTTCTGCGTTGCCCGTTACATCACCGCCGTCATCCCGTCCAGAGGGAAACAGTCTGCAGTAATTTTACATAGTATAGGGCCAGTAGTGGTGAGGCAGGGACAGTGGGAAAGGTGAAAGAGATATACTGTCTATATAGGCAGTGGGCTTTTTCAAACAAATTTGGGAAAAATACTATCTTTGGGCTGCCTGTGACCGTCTTGAGTGTACTGCGTCTCTGCTGGGGGTAGTAGTCCTAATTAATACGCAGCTAAGTGTTACAGCAGGCTTGTGCAAAATTCTTTCCTGGCTCTGCGTTGCCTGTTACATTACCGCCGTCATCCCGTCCAGAGGGAAACAGTCTGCAGTAATTTTACATAGTATAGGGTCAGTAGTGGGGAGGCAGGGACAGTGGGAAAGGTGAAAGAGATATACTGTCTATATAGGCAGTGGGCTTTTTCAAACAAATTTGGGAAAAATATTATCTTTGGGCTGCCTGTGACCGTCTTGAGTGTACTGCGTCTCTGCTGGGGGTAGTAGTCCTAATTAATACGCAGCTAAGTGTTACAGCAGGCATGCGCAAAATTCTTTCCTGGCTCTGCGTTGCCCGTTACATCACCGCCGTCATCCCGTCCAGAGGGAAACAGTATACATATATACGCTGCCTACAGTATCTGTCTGCTGTCTCAGCTCAGCCTTTAAAAAAATAGAAGCAAAACACTTAAGGCCTACTAGTGGCCTTTGGACAATTGACTGCTTCTACGCTGTGAATTCCACTAGCTCAGTCATACGCACCTACGTCTCACTACAGGCTTGCGGAAAAATTCTTTCCTGGCTCTGCTGTGCGTTCCATAAGCAAAGTCAGCCTCCAACCACAGGCCAATAAGTGGCACATTTAATTACAGCGTTCTGTTTCTGCACTACTGGTAATACACCATGCTGAGGGGTAGGGGTAGGCCTAGAGGACGTGGACACGGGCGAGGACGCGGAGACCCAAGTCAGGGTGTGGGCACAGGCCGTGCTCCTGATCCAGGTGTATCGCAGCCGACTGCTGCGGGATTAGAAGAGAGGCAAGTTTCTGGCGTCCCAAGATTAATCTCACAATTAATGGGTCCACGCGGTAGACCTTTATTAGAAAATGAGCAGTGTGAGCAGGTCCTGTCGTGGATGGCAGAAAGTGCATCCAGCAATCTATCGACCACCCAGAGTTCTGCGCCGTCCACTGCTGTAACTCTGAATCCTCTGGCTGCTGCTCCTCCTTCCTCCCAGCCTCCTCACTCCATTACAATGACACATTCTGAGGAGCAGGCAGACTCCCAGGAACTGTTCTCGGGCCCCTGCCCAGAATGGGCAGCAATGGTTCCTCTCCCACCGGAGGAGTTTGTCGTGACCGATGCCCAACCTTTGGAAAGTTCCCGGGGTCCGGAGGATGAGGCTGGAGACTTCCGGCAACTGTCTCAAGAGCTTTCAGTGGGTGACGAGGACAACGACGATGAGACACAGTTGTCTATCACTCAGGTAGTAGTAATTGCAGTAAGTCCGAGGGAGGAGCACACAGAGGATTTGGAGGAAGAGCAGCAGGACAATGAGGTGACTGACCCCACATGGTTTGCTAAGCCTACTGAGGACAGGTCTTCAGAGGGGAGGCAAGTGCAGCAGCAGGGCAGGTTGGAAGAGGCAGTGCGGTGGCAGGGGTAGAGGCAGGGCCAGACCGAATAATCCACCAACTGTTTCACAAAGCGCCCCCTCGCGCCATGCCACCCTGCAGAGGCCGAGGTGCTCAAAGGTGTGGCAGTTTTTCACTGAGAGTGCAGACGACCGACGAACAGTGGTGTGCAACCTTTGTCGCGCCAAGATCAGCCGGGGAGCCACCACCACCAGCCTCACCACCACCAGCATGCGCAGGCATATGATGGCCAAGCACCCCACAAGGTGGGACGAAGGCCGTTCACCGCCTCCGGTTTGCACCACTGCCTCCTCCCCTGTGTCCCAACCTGCCACTGAGATCCAACCCCCCTCTCAGGACACAGACACAACCGTCTCCCGGCCTGCACCCACAACCTCACCTCCCATGTCCTCGGCCCCATCCAGCAATGTCTCTCAGCGCACCGTCCAGCCGTCGCTAGCGCAAGTGTTTGAGCGCAAGCGCAAGTACGCTGCCACGCACCCGCACGCTCAAGCGTTAAACGTGCACATAGACAAATTGATCAGCCTGGAGATGCTGCCGTATAGGCTTGTGGAAACGGAGTCTTTCAAAAACATGATGGCGGCGGCGGCCCCGCGCTATTCGGTTCCCAGTCGCCACTACTTTTCCCGATGTGCCGTCCCAGCCCTGCACGACCACGTCTCCCGCAACATTGTACGCGCCCTCACCAACGCGGTTGCTGCCAAGTTCCACTTAAAAACGGACACGTGGACAAGCACAGGCGGGCAGGGCCACTATATCTCCCTGACGGCACATTGGGTGAATTTAGTGGAGGCTGGGACCGAGTCAGAGCCTGGGACCGCTCACGTCCTACCCACCCCCAGAATTGCGGACCCCAGCTCGGTGCTGGTATCTGCGGCGGTGCATGCTTCCTCCACTAAACCACCCTCCTCCTCCTCCTCCTCCTCCTACAGAACTTCTGTCGCGCAATCAAGATGTGTCAGCAGCAGCACGTCGCCAGCAGTCGGTGTCGCGCGGCGTGGTAGCACAGCGGTGGCCAAGCGTCAGCAGGCCGTGCTGAAACTACTCAGCTTAGGAGAGAAGAGGCACACGGCCCACGAACTGCTGCAGGGTCTGACAGAGCAGACGACCACTGGCTTTCGCCGTTGAGCCTCCAACCGGGCATGGTCGTGTGTGACAACGGCCGTAACCTGGTGGCGGCTCTGCAGCTCGGCAGCCTCACGCACGTGCCATACCTGACCCACGTCTTTAATTTGGTGGTTCAGCACTTTCTGAAAAGCTACCCACGCTTGTCAGACCTGCTCGGAGAGGTGTGCTGGCTCAGCGCACATTTCCGCAAGTCCAAGACGGACGCTGCCACCCTGCGCACCCTGCAACATCGGTTTAATTTGCCAGTGCACCGACTGCTGTGCGTGGTGCCCACACGGTGGAACTCTACGTTCCACATGTTGGCCAGGCTCTATGAGCAGCGTAGAGCTATAGTGGAATACCAACTCCAACATGGGCAGCGTAGTGGGAGTCAGCCTCCTCAATTCTTTACAGAAGAGTGGGCCTGGTTGGCAGACATCTGCCAGGTCCTTGGAAACTTTGAGGAGTCTACCCAGATGGTGAGCGGCGATGCTGCAACCATTAGCGTCACCATTTCTCTGCTATGCCTCTTGAAAAGTTCCCTGCAAAGCATAAAGGCAGATGCTTTGCACTCGGAAACGGAGGCGGGGGAAGACAGTATGTCGCTGGATAGTCAGAGCACCCTCCTGTCTATATATCAGCGCGTTGAGGAGGAGGTGGAGGAGCATGAGGAGGAGGGGGAAGAGACAGCTTGGCCCACTGCTGAGGGTACCCATGCTGCTTGCCTGTCATCCTTTCAGCGTGTATGACCTGAGGAGGAGGAGGATCCTGAAAGTGATCTTCCTAGTGAGGACAGCCATGTGTTGCGTACAGGTACCCTGGCACACATGGCTGACTTCATGTTAGGATGCCTTTCTCGTGACCCTCGCGTTACACGCATTCTGGCCACTACGGATTACTGGGTGTACACACTGCTCGACCCACGGTATAAGGAGAACCTTTCCACTCTCATACCCAAAGAGGAAAGGGGTTCGAGAGTAATGCTATACTACAGGACCCTGGCGGACAAACTGATGGTAAAATTCCCATCCGACAGCGCTAGTGGCAGAAGACGCAGTAGCAGGGGGCCAGGTAGCAGGGGAGGCGCGGAGATCAGGCAGCATGTACAGCACAGGCAGGGGAACACTGTCCACGGCCTTTGACAGCTTTATGGCTCCCCAGCAAGACTGTGTCACCGCTCCCCAGTCAAGGCTGAGTCGGCGGGAGCACTGTAAAAGGATGGTGAGGGAGTACGTAGCCGATCGCACGACCGTCCTCCGTGACGCCTCTGCCCCCTACAACTACTGGGAGTCGAAGCTGGACACGTGGCCTGAACTCGCGCTGTATGCCCTGGAGGTGCTTGCTTGTCCTGCGGCTAGCGTCTTGTCAGAGAGGGTGTTTAGTGCGGCTAAGGGAATCATTACGGATAAGCGTAACTGCCTGTCAACCGACAGTGCCGACAGGCTTACAATCATAAAGATGAACAAAGCCTGGATTTCCCCAGACTTCTCTTCTCCACCAGCGGACAGCAGCTGTACCTAAACAATACGTAGGCTGCACCCGCGGATGGAAGCATCGTTCTCTATCACCATCAAAAACAGGGACCTTTTAGCTTCATCAGTCTGTGTATTATATTCATCCTCCTCCTCCTGCTCCTCCTCCTGAAACCTCACGTAATCACGCTGAATGGGCAATTTTTCTTAGGCCCACAAAGCTCAGTCATATGACTTTAGTAAACAATGTTTATATGTTTCAATTCTCATTAAAGCGTTGAAACTTGCACCTGAACCAATTTTTATTTTAACTGGGCTGCCTACAGGCCTAGTTACAAATTAGGCCACATTAACCAAAGCGATTAATGGGTTTCACCTGCCCTCTTGGTTGGGCATGGGCAATTTTTCTGAAGTACATTTGTACTGTTGGTACACCAATTTTTTTGGGCCCTCGCCTACATTGTAATCCTAGTAATTTTTAGCCCACCTGCATTAAAGCTGACGTTACCTCAGCTGTGCTGGGCACTGCAATGGGATTTATTTATGTACCGCCGGTGGGTTCCAGGGAGCCACCCATGGTGTCGGTCCACACGGAGTTGTAACTGCATGTGTCCACTTCTAAAGAACCCCAGTCTGACTGGGGCATGCAGTGTGGGCCGAAGACCACCTGCATTAAACCTGACGTTACCTCAGCTGTGATGGACAATGCAATGGGATATATTTATGTACCGCCGGTGGCTTCCTGGGACCCACCCATGCTGTCGGTCCACACGGAGTTGTAACTGCATGTGTCCACTTCTAAAGAACCACAGTCTGACTGGGGCATGCAGTGTGGGCCGAAGCCCACCTGCATTAAACCTGACGTTACCTCAGCTGTGCTGGGCAATGCAATGGGATTTATTTATGTACAGCCGGTGGGTTCCAGGGAGCCACCCATGCTGTGGGTGCACACGGAATTCCCATTGTGGAGTTGTACCTGCCTGTGACTATTTATAAAAAACCCCGGTCTGACTGGGGCATGCAGACACCTTGACAGAATGAATAGTGTGTGGCAC
This sequence comes from Eleutherodactylus coqui, assembly GCF_035609145.1. NCBI lineage: Eukaryota > Metazoa > Chordata > Amphibia > Anura > Eleutherodactylidae > Eleutherodactylus > Eleutherodactylus coqui. Next base: position 236,187,504 of record NC_089837.1, on the reverse strand, counting down.
ATGGGTTCCCCATTGCTATGCCCACGTGTGCAGCTCCTGATGGAGGTGGCACAGGATTGGATTTCTCATTGCTTCTGTACAGCATTATGGGCTATCGCCCCCACCCCTTTTAAAGAGGGTCGCTGCCTGGCCGTGCCAACCCTCTGCAGTGTGTGCCTGCGGTTCCTCCTCATGGCAGACGCACTTATAAATAGACATGAGGGTGGTGTGGCATGAGGGCAGCTGAAGGCTGCGCAGGGACACTTTGGTGTGCGCTGTGGACACTGGGTCGTGCGAGGGGGGGGGGGTTGGGCAGCATGTAACCCAGGAGAAGTGGCAGCGGAGTGTCATGCAGGCAGTTATTGTGCTTTGTTGGAGGTAGTGTGGTGCTTAGTTAAGGTATGCATTGCTAATGAGGGTTTTTCAGAAGTAAAAATTGTTGGGAGGGGGGGCACTCTTGCCGCTATTGTGGCTTAATAGTGGGACCTGGGAACTTGAGATGCAGCCCAACATGTAGCCCCTCACCTGCCCTATCCGTTGCTGTGTCGTTCCCATCACTTTCTTGAATTGCCCAGATTTTCACAAATAGAAACCTTAGCGAGCATCGGCGATATACAAAAATGCTCGAGTCGCCCATTGACTTCAATGGGGTTCGTTACTCGAAACGAACCCTCGAGCATCGCGAAAATTTCATCTCGAGTAACGAGCACCCGAGCATTTTGGTGATCGCTCATCTCTATTGTGAACCTCTTCAAAATTGGGGGCGAGAACCAGGAGGCGGCCCTCAGAAAAAAATGTTTTGACAGAGCCTGGAGGCTGCCTTTCGAAAAAAAATAGTTTTTACAGAGCCTTTTGCCCCTCTGAAGAATTGGCCGTTCAGCGTGCTGACATGCTGGTTTAGGAGCAGAAGGAGGAGAAGGATCAGAGAAGGATAGACCAAGCTACTTCTACCTTTTTGGGGGGATGATAGAGGGTGCATGGTTCTCCTGTTCCAACTTAAAGAAACTTTATGTTAAGCTGCTTTCCCCCGGTTGAGAAGAGAAGTCAGGGGAAATCCAGGCTTTGTTCATCTTAATGAGTGTAAGCCTGTCGGCGCTGTCAGTTGACAGGTGGGTACGCTTATTAGTGATAATCCCCCCAGATGCACTAAACACCCTCTCTGATAACACGCGAGCGGCAGGGCAGGCCAGAACCTCCAAGGCGTACAGCACAAGTTTGTGCCACGTGTCCAGCTTTGACACCCAATAGTTGTATGGAGCAGAGGGATCAAAGAGGATGTTGGTACAGTCGGCTATGTACTCCCTCACCTTCTTTTTATACTGTTCCCTCCTACTCAGCCTAGACTGTAGAGTGGTGACACAGAGCCATAAAACTGGCAAAGGCCTTGGAGAGTGTTCCCCTGCCTGCACTGGACATGCTGCCTCTTCCCCATGTCTCCCCTGCTAGTTGGCCCACTAAACTATGTCCTCTACCACTAGCGTTGTCAGATGGGAAGTTTAATATCAGCTTTTCCACCAGGGCCTTGTGTTATTGCATCACTCTCGTACTCCTTTCCTCTTTGGGAATGAGGGTGGAAAGGTTCTCCTTATACCATTGGTCGAGAAGGGTGAACACCCAGTAATCCGTGCTGGCCAGAATGCGTCCAACGCGAGGGTCACGAAGAAGGCAGCTTAACATGGTCAGCCGTGTGTGCCAGAGTCCCAGTACGCAACACATCTCTGTCCTCACTAGGAGGATGACTCTCAGTCTCCTCCTCCTCTTTAACCCATACACGCTGAACAGATGTGAGGAAAGTACCATGGGTGCAGTGTGGGCAGCAGTCTCTTCCCCCTCCTCCTGCTCCCCCAATACGCACTGAGAAACAGACCTCAGGGTCGTCTGACTATCAAGCTACGTATTTTCATCCCCCGTCTCCTGTTCCATCTGCAAAGTGTCGGCCTTAATGCTTAGCAGCAACCTTCTCAGTAGGCAAAGCAGCAGGATGGTTACGCTGATAATGGCCGAATCGCCGCTCACCATTTGTGTTGACTCCTCAAAGTTGCCTAACACCTGACAGATGTCAGACATCCATGCCAACTCCTCTGTGAAGAAGTGCGGAGGATGTTGCAGCTGCCATTCAGCAATAGCTCTACGCTGCTCATATACCCTGGCCAACATGTGCAGAGCTGAATTCCAGTGCGTGGGCAGGTTGCACAACAGTCGGTAAACTGGCAGCTGGAAGCACTATTGCAGTGTCCTGAGGGTGGCAGCATCTGTGGTGGACTTTCTGAAATGTGCGCACACGTGACGCACCTTGCTGAGTAGCTTAGACAAATTGGGGTAGTTTTGAAGAAAGTGCTGAACCACCAGATTGAACACGTGGGCCAGGCATGGCACGTGTGTTAGTCTGCCAAGCTGCAGAGCCAGCACCATGTTACGCCCATTGTCACACACAACCATGCCTGGTTGGAGGTTCAGCGGCGAAAGCCATAGATCTGTCTGCTCCGTCAAACCCTGTAACAGCTCTTGAGCGGTGTGCCTCTTGTCACCTAAGCTCAGGAGTTTCAGCACAGCCTGTTGACGCTTCCCCACGGCAGTGCTGCAGTGACTCGAGCTACCGACTGAAGGCGACGTGCTCACAGATGGTAAATTAAATGGGGAGGAGGTCGCATAATAAGCCGGAGAAACCATGACTGACGTAGGACCCGCAATCCTCGGTGTGGGTAACATGTGAGCGGACCTAGGGTTAGACTCGGTCCCAGCCTCCACCAGGTTAACCCAACGTGCTGTCAGGGAGATGTAGTGTCCCTGCCCACCAGCACTTGTCCACATGTCGGTGGTTAAGTGAACCTTCCCAGTAACCACGTTGGTGAGGGCACGGTTGATATTCTGTGACACATGCTGGTGTAGGGCGGGGACGGCACAGCGGGAAAAATAGTGGCGACTGGGCACCAAGTAGCGTGAGACGGCCGCTGCCATGAGGTTGGGGAAAGTCTCCCTTTCTACCAGCCTATACGGCTGCATCACCAGGCTCAGCAGTTTGGAGATATGCACATTTAGTGATTGTGCATGCGGGTGGGTGGCTGCATATTTGCGCTTGTGCTCTAATGCTTCTGTTATGGGCAGCTGAACGCTGCGCTGGGACACATTGGCGGAGGCAGTGGAGGACCATGTAGCCGAAGGGGTAGGTGCAGCCCGGGATACGCTCGTGCTTGCGTCCTGGGAGGGGAATTGCATCTCAGTGCCAGGATGTGACACAGGGGAAGAGGCAGTGGTGTGACCCGCAGGCGGTGAATGGCCTTCGTTCCACTTTGTTGGGTGCTTAGCCATCATATGCCTGTGCATGCTGGTGGTAGTCAGGCTGGTAGTGGTGGCTCCCAGCTGATATTGGTGCGGTACAGGTTGCACACCACTGTTTGTCGGTCATCCGCGATCTCAATAAAAAACCTCCAGACCTTCGCCTAGCCCTCTGCACGGAGGCTTGCCGCGAGGAGGTGCTATGGGGAACAGAAGGGGGATTAGTTGCTGTGGCCCTGCTTCTCCCTCTGGCCACCCCACTGCCTCTTCCAACCATACTCAATGTACTCGTTACTCGAGCAAAGCACCACGCGGTGCTCGAGAAAATTTAATCTCCCTTCCCCGCATGGTTAGCGCCATTTTTTAGCCAATAAACCTGCAGGGAAGGGTTTACCACTTCCTGGTGTGACGTGCCAAACCTGTGCACGTCTATAGCAGTTACTGGCTGGGCTGATCAGGTGACCTCCGAGCATTAAAACTCTGGTCACCTGAGGCTCGCCACACATGCATGTTGCATGAGCTGAGGGATAGAGCTGCTGCTATAGGGAAAGCGTTAGTGTAGGGTATAAGTTGCAGTTAGGCAGGGATACTTGCTCCAAGAGCCCAACAGTCCTTTCTAGGACTACAACTCTTCTCACTGTGTGCATCAGCATTTTGGCTGGCTGTGACCAGTAGTGTGCACCAATTTTTTCTCAAGCATCCCGGCTGTATACTGTTACCGGTTTTATGCATGTATAACAACAGTATACACACTTTAAATTTTTGGGGGGGCCTGCTGATAGTGTACGATATATAACCGGGTCTGCGTACTGTAAATCTCCACTATCTAACAACAGTATACACTGTTTAAATGTTATTTGTGCCTGCTTATAGTGTATGGTATATAATGGGGTCTGCATGCTGTCAATCTCCGCTATCTAACAATAGTATACATTGCTTGTATTTTATTTGGGCGTGCTGATAGTGTACGGTATATAACCGGGTCTGCCTGCTGTCAATCTCCGCTATCTAACAACAGTATACACACTTTAAATTATATTTGGGCCTGCTGATAGTGTACGATATATAACGGGGTCTGCCTGCTGTCAATCTCCGCTATCTAACAACAGTATACACTGTTTAAATTTTTTTGGGGCTTGCTGAAAGCGTACGGTATATACCTGTGTCTGGGTGTTGCCAATCTACGCTATCTAACAACAGTGTACACTGTTTATTGTTCAAGCTATTTGACACCTAGACAGAATGAATTGTCCTGCTTTGGCCACTTAAATTTCTTCATGTGTCCCACTGTCCATGTAGTGATCAAAGAAAGCATAACTGATTTCATGAGACATTGACCGTTTCAGAGTCGTAAACAGCCGGATTGGTTTAGGCATGAGAAATGCATGCATCCCTCCGGGACTGCGATCGTCAGTATGTACAATCTGCTCCAGATCTGTTGCGTAGCGCGGGCTCCTGCTTTGGCCACTCAATTTCACATTTCTTCTTGTGGTTCACTGTCCTTGTAGCGATCAAAGGAAGAGTAACTGATTTCATGAGACATTGTCAGTTTTACTGTAGACCTGTGGAGGCAACTTTTGTGACACCTCCTGCTTAAAACCAATCTTTGGTTTTAGAATGCATTGCTGAATTGTGCAGATGGTTAGAAGTACTAGCATCTAAGTCCGCTTTATGGCCACATTTGTGGCTCCTGGCAATTTTGTGACGGAGGTGGCATGGGCATTGGAATTCTGGTGGTGATTGACCTTCGTTGCACCTAGTGTGGTTCTTATACAGGATGTGCCAGTGCGTGCGCCTTGCTGATTATGGTCTGCCCCAACTAAATTGTTAGGGGGGTGACCACCAGACTCTTGCCCACAATTTGGCTTAATAGTGTGGCCTGGGAGCCTCAGATGCATCCATGCATGCTGCCCCTGCTGTTCCCTATCCGTTTCTGTGGTGCTCCCATGACTTTCTGATGTTTTCAGGTGATTCACACAACCTCCCTTATGCGGAGCATGGGTCACCTTGAAAAATGCTCGAGTTTCCCATTGGCGTTTACAGATTTCATTAAATTGTTGCAGGAAGCAAAGCCAATCAATTGAGGACATTTGGGAAATCAGTTGGGTTTCTATATCTGTCAATGTTTCCTGATCTCCATTTGCAGATATTCCATATTGAGTAGAATTAGGTCACATTAGCTATCTGCTCGAATTTGAGACACAATGCTGTATTATCCACCAAAAATGTTGGTCTCAGTCCCCTTGGGATCCACTTCACGTTGTAATACTCCTTAAATGTAGTCATGTGTAGAGTAAGTGACATTTTCAAAGTTTCTCTGTAGAATAACAGGCGTTGGGTTACTGAGAAAATTCTCACCTGAAAGGGCACCTCCTCAGCCACAGAGACCGGGCCGACGACATGGAGAGGACGGATCCAAACGGAGACATAACCCACGTCCACCCCGCTCTCCCCAGGCATAGTGTCTACCTCATGACCACCAGAGCAGACCCAGTGGGCCCTTGTCCCAATTACCTGAACCTTAACTCCAGCAATTTCCCCAGTGCAATGGGCATGTGATGCACCAAACCCGAAGAACTCGCAGCTATGTATGCATAACCCTTGAATGCTTCTTTTTTTCAGCAGTCTCCTTCATCTCTCTTCTGGTTGATTGGGTCAAGAGGTATATTCACCCTCTCCAATGGTGAAAATTCCAAATGGTCTGCCAAACACGGGGGGCCAAAGCAAAAAATTACGGCTAATTCAGTGGGACTCCAGAGATGTCAGTTTAACTATTTCACTTACTGCTGACACCACTGTGTTTTAGTTGGGGAGGCATAGAAAATATACAATCACCAGGATGGGTACTCAAACCACAAGGTGGAACACTGGTCTTCAGGGTTCTTAGTCTACCATAATTTAGCTAATTCAGAATAGAAGATATTCTACATCGATAATGATGCCTTACAGTTCGAGTTACAGCATATTGAAGGCTTTCAGGGGCAGGGGAAGACATCTCTGGTAGAAAGCACACCACCACATTAGAGACCTTCCGTTCTTATATCAGGTTGCAAAATCAGTCTCGGAATTTTCTTTTCTTGCTTCTCAGTTGTTGTCTATCTATAATCGTTTTCACCTCACTGTATAGAGTGAAACTAACTCACCACTGCCACACCTTTCCCCCCCCCTTTTTTTTCCCCATCGAATGGCACCCCTCAAACTATACTCTTTAAACATACATGGAATTGACATCCCCAAGAAACGATCTCAAGTCCTCTATCACTTACACAAACAAAAAGTACAGACAATTCTATTCCAGGAAATTCACTTTAAAGTGGGACTCATTCCAGATGTACAGGACCGCTACTACTCCCGTTGGTTCCACAGCACCAACCCCGAGTCCCGATTAGGTGGAGTATCAAGTACAATTAATTGCTTAGTTGACAAATGATTAGACACTCAGGGCTGCTACGGTCTCATAAAATTAACCATTGGATAAACCAAGTTTACGGTTGCTAATTGATATGCCCCTTATCAGCACTAGGTTGCAGCCTGTCATTCTTTCTGAAAGTAAATGAGTTCGCCGAAGGGGTGCTTTTTGTCAGAGGGGACTTTAACCTTACCCTGCATTGGAACCTTTGGACCTACCTCGTTCTAGAAGATAAAAGATTCACAGCAAGACACAGTTCACATTACAGGTACGGAAACCTGCACAGACATACAGGAACATGACACTGATCACATCAAAACACACTTAACAGGGCCGATCACAGCTCATCTCTGGTCACATGCACAAACACAAAGGAACATGACACTGTTCACAATGAACATACTAACAAACAGAGAAAAGACCACTAACCTCTAGCAGAGGAGCTGGTATATATGAGCAGCATACCTAGGGGATAGGCTGACTGGAGCAATCCACACCCAGCCAGCTCAGTCAACCACCACCTGTGGAACAGAGCTGCTGGGAAACCATGTAGAATAACAGATCCCAGAAGAACACTCTCTAACACCAGCTAAGATTACTAAAACCCTTTCTCCAATTAGTAGACATGTGGCATAATTTCCACCCACAAGACAAGGACTATACCTTTTGGCTTGGTAAAAGGCAGCCTTGTTTTTCAAACCCTTTTGCTCTGCTGCGGAAGTGATGTATTGGAAGTGACGTTAGCGGGAGCAAAGGAATACCGAAGCTGCACCAAAGCTGTAAGAAGACCAGGAGAGCCGGTGGAAGGATATGTCCAGCGGCTGAAGAGGAGTAAAGAAGAGAGGCAGTTACCTGAGCAGCAGGAGGCCAGAGAGCGCAGCCGCTGGGAGAGAGGTCCTGATGCTAAGACTGCAGGTGACGTCATCGGAGCTGCAGAGAAGCTGCTGACAGAAGTGGATAAGTATATTTTGCGTGTCTAAGTGTGTCTGTGTGAGTCTGTGTGTGCCTAGTGTGTCTAAGTGTGTGGCTTAGTGTGTGTATCTGTGGGTCTAAGTGTGTGTCTGTGACTAAATGAGGGGGTGTTTGAGTGTGAGTGTGTAAATGAAGAAAAGTGGTCCAAAAGAGAGCCTGGTAACTGCAGCCCGGTAAGTCTCACTTCAATAACTGGAAAAATATTCAAGGGGTGGTGTCTTTAGCATGGTTCATTATGAACAGATCAATTTGTTTTTTATTAAGGCCAGGAAAGCCAGAGTTAACGTCCTCAAAACTCTGTTGATAACATCCAAGCCGCAGAGAAGGTCGGAACCCTAATGCCTGCTATTGGTAGACGCTGAAAAAGCTTTTAACAGTGTACCCTGGAAATTCCTGGAAGCATCCCTTATACAAATTGGTCTAGGCCCGAAAATCTCGGATAAAGTCATGGCTCTTTACTCATGCCCTACAGCCAAGGTTCCAGTGAATAGATTGCTATCTTCTTCCATACCCATAAGAAACAGTACCAGACAGGGTTGCCCCATCTCTCCACTTCTCTATGTGCTGGTGATGGAGCATCTTGCTGTTGCAATTAGGAATAACATAACAATCCAGGGCCTACAAATGGGAGGTGGCCACTATAAGACAGTCCTACATGTGGACGACCTTTTCTTAAACATCTCTCAATCCCAAATTACTATTCCTTGTTGATACAGGAGTTTTAGAGGTACGGCCATTTATCTAATTTTAAAATAAATTACTCAAAAACCGAAGCATTAAATATATCACTCTCAATAGCAGAGAAAATACTCATTTCAGAGATATTCCCCTTCAAGTGGAAATAGGAAGCTGTCCAATATTTGGGGGTGTCGGTCCCCACAGGCCACAGTAAATTATTCTCCTTGAATTATCAGACCCTCTTGGAGAGAACACTAAAAGTCCTTTCTTCATGCCACAAGAGACCTCTCATGGTTCGGGCAGATAAGCAACCTTAAAATGGATGTGTTACCCAAAGTTTTATACGTTTTATACATTTCCAGGCGGTTCCTATCGTACCACCTTCTGCCTTTTTCAGATCATTGTGATTGGCTCTGATTAAATTTGTGTGGAGACACATGAGACCCCATCTAGGAGTCCACACCCTTTTCCGCTCCAAGATGTGTGGTGGCGCCGGTCTACCAAACCATAAACTATACCACGCAGCAATGGTCCTAACACATTTTCTGGACTGGCACTTCTACTCTGCTCATAAGAATGGGTGGCGTTGGAGCAGGCTGACTGCTCCATCCCCCTAAAATTCCTCCCCTGGATCCGACTATGCGACAGGGCATAGACTCCTTCCCCATGCTTCTTTTTAAAAGGGAGACTGAAGTTACGGGATACCAAGACGCGGAAACAGATCTTATTGAGAGGTGACAACCCTCGTACACCTCTATTTTCCAACCAAGCATTCCCACCGGGCGAGACTTGGGAACACGTTATGGGATGGGAGACAAGAGAAGATCCAAAAGTCCACCACATCCTAAATGGTTCTTCAATACCGTTGTTCCAAGAAAAATAGATCCAGCAAATGTAATCTTTCCTGGCTGGAATTCTGCCAACTGCGTTCTTTCCTTGCTATGCAAGGTGACCGAAGTGCTTTTGCATCCTCCCCCACATTCTTTGAGGCTGTTTACCCAAGAATCCCCTCCAAGACATACAGTAGCCCTGATATATGGCCTATTGATTCAAGAGACCTTCATGGCAGATCCCAGTTTCAAACAGGCTTGGGAGTAGGAGCTGGGTGACACAATCTTGCAAAATGAAAACAAAGGTTTGGTACCGTGTTAGTCAGTAGAGCAAAATGTGATTGTTCCCAGCAAGAGAAACCACATAATCTTGTAGATATGATACCTTTTAATGGCTAACAAAAATACATGATGTAATAGCGAGCTTGCGAACCTCTCGGGTTCTTCTTCAGGCAAAAAAAGTAGAATAGATCCGAAGAGGCATGGCCTCTTAAAATTTCCCTACAGGTTTTGTTTGGTCTCCAATGGAGACTATGAGCGTCTTTGCTAATCAGTTGCAGGAGCTAGTGGGCGTGATCCAAGATCGTATGGTGGCCCAGGAGCAGCGGATGTTGGTGCAGGTTCCTGCTGCTCCATCTATTCCTGAACCCAAATTTCCTCTCCCTGAGGTGTTTTCTGGGGAGAGAAGCAAGTTTTTTGTTTTTCAGCAGGCATGTAAACTATATTTCTGGATGCGGCCTGGATCCTCCGGCTCTGAGTCCCAAAAGGTGGGATGGATTCTGTCCTTGCTGCGGGGTCTCCACCAGACATGGGCCTACTCCTTACCTGAGAGCTCTGCTTGCCTGCAGTCTGTTGATTTATTTTTTCAGGAACTAGGGGGTATTTTTGCTGAGCCGGACCGGGCGGGGTTAGCTGTATCTTACCTCATGGCTTTGCGTCAGGGGCAGCAGTGTGCTGAAGACTACTGCTCTACGTTTAGACAGGATGCCGGTGAAACCTCCTGGGATGATGGCGCCCTCAAAGATGTGTTTTTGCTGGGCCTTTCTGATGCTGTCAAGGATCTAATTATTTCCCATCCCTCTCCCATAACACTTAATAGGGCAATGGTATTGGCAGTAAAGGCTGACAGGAGACTGAGATCTAGAGAAAAGGAACGTCAGTCCTGTAAAACTAGGGAGTCCTGTAGATCCATTCCCATTTCCCCCATGCCAGCCCCAGGGGCCGAGCCTATGGAAGTGGACCAGCTAAGTCCCGGGGAACGGCGACGGTTCCGGATGACTCACCATCTTTGCTTCTACTGTGGGGAAGATGGACATCGAGTAGCAACCTGTCCACAGAAGCAACGGCAACATTAGTCTGAAGCGGCGGAAGAACTACCAATCCTAGGCGATTCTCTGAAGGGTCGCCTAGGGTCACAGGTACTCCCTAGGTTGTTGGTGCCTTGTCAGATTGGCTTCCGGAATTTTATTTGGTCCAGTCAAGCCTATATTGATTCGGGTGCTGCAGTCAATCTGAATAATTTAAATTTTGTCAGACCTCTAATAACCGAACTTTCCATGCTGAAGCCCCCCATGCGCTTTATTGGTATTGATTTGACCTCTCTCTCAGAAGGTGTTGTTAAATGGAGGACTCCCATTCTGCAGTTCACTGTGGGTGTTCTCCATTCTGAGAATCTGTCTTTCCTGGTTATGGAAAAGATGCCTGCTGATGTGGTATTTGGTATGCCCTGGTTGGCACTGCACAATCCCCAATTTGATTGGTCCACCCGGGAATTGACTCATTGGGGGTCATCCTGTCATAATCACCTAACTACTATAGCCATGTGCTCCGCAGATACTGTGCTTATTCCGGAATATTTGTCGGATTTTCAGGACGTATTCTCCAAAAAAACTGTCTGAGGCTTTGCCTCCCCATAGGGAGTGGGACTGTGGTATTGATCTGATTCCCGACAGTCCCATCCCTAAGGGAGCCATTTTCAATTTGTCAGGGCGTGAGCACGAAGCCCTTAAGTCCTATATCTTGGAGTCTCTGGTCAAATGACATATCCGTCCGTTCAGGTCCCCTGCCGGGGCAGGCCTCTTCTTTGTTGAGAAGAAGGATGGGACATTGAGGCCTTGTGTGGATTATCCGGCCTTGAATAAAATCACAGTGAAGAACCAGTGCTCCTTGCCCCTAATTCCTGACTTGTTGAATCAGGTGGTAGGGGCCCACTGGTTATCCAAACTGGACTTAAGGGGGGCTTACAACTTAATTCGCATTCGAGAGGGAGATGAATGGAAGATGGCGTTCAACACCCCGTTAGGGCATTTTGAAAGTCTGGTCATGCCCTTCGGATTCTGTAACGCCCCCGCTGTGTTTCATGGTTTTATGAACGTGGTTTTTCACGACTTCCTGGGGGTATTTCTGGTCAAGTATCTTGATGAAACTCTGGTGTATTCTCCTGACTGGGATTCACATGTGCAGCACCTGAGGTTGGTTCTGACCCGTTTGCGTGAGTATCAACTTTTTGTCAAGTTGGAGAAATGTACATTTGGTTCTAAACAAGTATCTTTCCTTGGTTATGTGATTTCACCCACGGAGATTCAGATGGAGTCTGACAAAGTAGCAGCAATCTCCCAATGGGTCAGACCAGACAACCTGAAGGCTCTCCAGCGGTTCTTGGATTTTGCTAATTTTTACCGCAAATTCATTAAAGGGGTTGTCCCGCGGCAGCAAGTGGGTCTATACACTTCTGTATGGCCATATTAATGCACTTTGTAATGTACATTGTGCATTAATTATGAGCCATACAGAAGTTATCAAAAGTTTTATACTTACCTGCTCCGTTGCTGGCGTCCTCGTCTCCATGGTGCCGACTAATTTTCGGCCTCCGATGGCCAAATTAGCCGCGCTTGCGCAGTCCGGGTCTTCTGCTCTCTTCAATGCAGCCGCTCGTGCAGAATGCCCGCTCCGTGTAGCTCCGCCCTGTCACGTGCCGATTCCAGCCAATCAGGAGGCTGGAATCGGCAATGGACCGCACAGAAGAGCTGCGGTCCACGGAGGGAGCAGACCCCGGCGGCCATCTTCAGCAGGTGAGTATGAAGACGCCGGACCGCCGGGATTCAGGTAAGCACTCTTTCGGCGCGGGACAACCCCTTTAAGAATTACTCGGTTATTGCTCAACCCTTGACCGATCTGACTAAGAAGGGGGCCGACTTAGTAAAATGGTCGCCTGCAGCCCTAGAGGCCTTTAGTCTTCTAAAAAGGGCATTTCATTTACGACTGCCCCGGTGTTAATACAGCCGGACGAGCGACTACCCTTTTTCATTGAGCTAGGTGCGTCTGAGGTGGGGACAGGGGCAGTATTGTTGCAGGAAGTCAGTGGGAGGTCTGGGTATAGCCCATGTGCGTTCTTTTCGCGGAAGTTTAGTTCAGCAGAACGCAACTACGACGTGGGTAACCGTGAGTTACTGGCAATCAAACAGGCTTTAGAAGAGTGGCGACACCATCTTGAGGGTGCTAGACACCCTATTACTGTGTATACTGATCACAAGAATTTGGTATATCTCGCCAATGCTAAAAGACTCACAGCTCATCAAGCCAGGTGGGCATTGTTCTTCACCAGGTTTAATTTCGTCATGACATATATCCAAGGAGAGAAGAACGTGAAAGCAGATGCCCTGTCACGGAGTTTCGGGGTGCCGGAAAGTGAGACTATGACCCCTGAGAATATCTTGGCACCTGGCGTGGTGGTGGCAGCTGTAGAATCTAACTTCGTCCCTCAACTACAGAGTGCTCAGCAGGACGCTCCTTCGGGGGTGCCGGGGGGCAGATGGTTTGTGCCAGAGACCTTAGGTCTTAGATTCATGGATGAATCTCACTCGTTGGTTCTCGCAGGTCATCCAGGGTTTCAGGGAACCCTGTATCTCTGTTCTAGACACTTCTGGTGGCCAGGCATGTCTCAGGAGATCCGCGACTTTGTTAAGGGATGCTCTGTCTGTGCACGCAATAAGAGTCAGCGGCGTCCTCCGGAGGGTCCGCTGAGACCGTTACCGGTACCTTCTAGTCCGTGGTCGCAGTTATCTGTAGATTTTATCACTGATCTACCAGAATCCCAGAAGTGTACCACTAACTTAGTGGTTGTCGACCGGTTCTCAAAGATGGCACATTTTGTGGCGTTAAAGAAGCTACCTTCGGCAAAAGAGTTTGCCAAGATTTTTGTAAAAGAAATAATTCGCCTACATGGGGTTCCCCAAAACATTGTATCTGATCGCAGGGTTCAGTTTGTGTCGCAGTTTTGGCGTGCCTTCTACAGAAACCTGGGAACGTCGCTTTCCTTCTCCTCAGCAATCCACCCGCAAACTAATGGTCAGACTGAGCGGAAGAACCAAGATTTAGTGCAATGTTTACGGTTGTTTGCTGGCGAAAAGGCTCATCAGTGGGCAGAGTTCCTGCCGTTGGCAGAGTTTGCACTAAACAACCGCACTTGTTCTTCCACTGGGGTATCTCCATTCTTTGTGTATACGGTCAGCATCCTCGCTTCCTTACAGCAATCCCTACTCCATCTGTCTGTCCTGCAGCTAATGCCGCCACAGATACGCTGCAGGGAGTATGGAAAGAGGTACAGAAAAACTTGGAAGCCACGGGGACTCGTATGCAGTTGTGTAGTTGGAAGAGTCTGTCTGTATCCAAACCTTACAGGGTGGGACAGAAGGTATACCTGTCTTCTAAAAATCTCAAATTAAGGGTCCCATCTTGGAAGCTGGCACCGCGTTACGTGGGTCCCTTTGTCATCACACGTGTGGTGAACCCACTCGCCTACGAACTGGGTTTGCCAGCTACATGGAGGGTTCACAGGGTGTTCCATAAGTCTTTATTGAAACCTTTCGTCCCTTCGGTGATTCTGCTGGGAGGTGTCGCCTCCCCCTCTCCGCCCCTGGGCGGAGGCTTCTGTTTATAAGGCTGGCAGTGAGGTCCATTCACTGCCAGTTATTGGTTTCTGTTTTGAGTGTGCTAGCTGCCTGCCTCTGACAGTCTCCTGTTCTCTGCTTTTGCTTTATCTGCCAGGTTATCCATCTGCCTCGGTCTGCTGCTATTTTCTGTTTGTTTATTCACCTACCCTTCCTGTCGGTATCCTACCCTGTTCCATCTTGGTACGCCAGCGTCCCTCCTCGGTCCCTAGCGAGTGTAGGGACTGCCGCCCAGTTGCCCTCCTGGGGTTAGCCAGGAGTGGGGGCAAGTAGGCAGGGACAGGGGTTGCGGGTAAGTTCTAGGGCAACCCAGGCTGGCGTATCATCGGGTAGGATACCGTAACAGGTGCTGGGGTCTGCCTATACTTCTGCTACAGAACAGATACTGGGGTCTGCCTATACTGCTGCTACATAACTGTTACTCGGATCTGCCTATACTTCTGCCACATAAATGTTACAGGGGTCTGCCTATACTGCTGCTGCATAAATGTTAAAGGGGTCTGGCTATAATTCTACCACGTAAATGTTACAGGGGTCTGCCTATACTTCTATTACAGAAATCATGCTCGGGTCTGCCTACACTGCTGCTACAGAACAGATACTGGAGTCTGCCTATACTGCTGCTACATAACTGTTACTGGGGTCTGCCTATACTTCTGCCACGTAAATGTTACAGTGGTCTGCCTATACTGCTGCTACATAAATTTTACTGTGGTCTCCCTATACTTCTACAACAGAAATGGTGCTGGGGTCGGCCTATACTGCTGCTACATAACTGTTACTGGGGTCTGTTTATACTTCTGCCACGTAAATGTTACAGGGGTCTGCCTATACTGCTGCTACATAAATGTTACTGGGGTCTGCCTATACTGCTGCCACTTAAATGTTACAGGGGTCTGCCTATACTCCTGCTTCCAAAAAGTTACAGGCATCAGCTTATACTGCTGCCACATAAATGTTACAGGGGTCTGCCTATACTTCTGCCACGTAAATGTTACAGGGGTCTGCCTATACTGCTGCTACATAAATGTTACAGGGGTCTGCCTATACTTCTGCCACGTAAATGTTACAGGGGTCTGCCTATACTGCTGCTACATAAATGTTACTGGGGTCTGCCTATACTGCTGCCACTTAAATGTTACAGGGGTCTGCCTATACTCCTGCTTCCAAAAAGTTACAGGCATCAGCTTATACTGCTGCCACATAAATGTTACAGGGGTCTGCCTATACTTCTGCCACGTAAATGTTACAGGGGTCTGCCTATACTGCTGCTACATAAATGTTACAGGGGTCTGCCTATACTTCTGCCACGTAAATGTTACAGGGGTCTGCCTTTACTTCTACTACAGAAATGGTGCTGGGGTCTGCCTATACTGCTGCTACAGAACTGATACTGGGGTCTGCGTATACTGCTGCTATATAAATGTTACTGGGGTCTGCCTATACTTCTGCCACGTAAATGTTACAGGGGTCTGCCTATACTTCTTCCTCGTAAATGTTACAGGGGTCTGCCTATACTTCTACTGCAAGTCCCGATATGATAAGGCAATCGCAGCACAACAGATGCATAGGAGAGATATACTCACTAGAGCTTAATGGGCTGATGGGTGCCAAGCTGAAAATGGACGCAGACCTTACATCCAAAGTAAATCAGGATACACAACGATATCATCAGCAGCATCCAGGGTTGTTTGGAAAAATGTATAAACTTCCTTGAGTTTTAAAACTTCACCTTTAATCCATTTCGCATAAAAGTGAAATGCGAAATGGATTAAAGGTGAAGTTTTAAAACTCAAGGAAGTTTATACATTTTTCCAAACAACCCTGGATGCTGCTGATGATATCGTTGTATACTTCTACTGCAGAAATGGTGCTGGGGTCTTCCTATACTGCTGCTCCATAAATGTTACAGGGGTCTGCCAATACTTCTCCCACGTAAATATTACAGGGGTCTGCCTATACTGCTGCTACAGAAATGTTACAGGGGTCTGCCTATACTGCTGCCACTCAAATGTTACAGGGGTCTGCCTATACTTCTGCTACAAGAATGTTACTGGGGTCTGCCTATACTTCTGCTACGTAAATGTTACAGGGGTCTGCCTATACTGCTGCTCCATAAATGTTACAGGGGTCTGCCTATGCTTCTACAGAAATGGCACTACTGGGGTCTGCCTATACTCCTGCTACCGAAATGTTACAGGGGTTTGCCTATATTCCTGCTACCAAAATGTTACAGGGGTCTGCCTATACTTCTACTAAAGAAATGGTACTGGGGTCTGCCTATACTACTGCAACCGAAATGTTACTGGGGTCTGCTTATACCTTTTCTACTGGAATGTTACATGGGTCTGTTTATACTATGGGTGCACGCAGACTTCCCATCGCAGTGTTTTACCTATCTGGCCCCAAAACACTCACTGACTAGGGAATGAATTGTGGGCCGAGGCCAATATGTATTTTCTCTCGTGTTACCACAGTTATCTGTGAAACTCGTTTGGGCCACTGAAGAGGAGCATTACTGCCTTAATGAGACGTTCACAGCTGTACTAGCCTCGGAGTCCGCTCTATGCCCGCGTTTGCTGAGGGTGTGTGCAGTGGCCTATGTCCTCGGCGGAGTGAAAGTCTGCCATGTTTGGGCACTGTAATTTCTTCATGTTTATTACTTTCTTTTGGTTTCTTCTGCTGGCCTATGCTGTGTGTGCACAAAGACTTTCCATTGCGGTGTTTTACCTGTCTGGCACAAAGTCACTGACTGACTTGGGTAGGGTGCAGAGTGCAGATGGCTTTCCCCTTGTGGTGTTAATTGAGCTATCCGACACTAACACAGAATGAATAGTGTGAGGGGACCTAGATTGCCCATTCCTATGTAACTCGCGGCACCTTGGGTACCACAATGTGTTTGCTGGGACTGAACCGGACCAAGAGCCTGCTCACATACTTCCACACAGGCTACACTGGGTCCTGGTCATGGTTTCTTGGCCTTGTAAAGCCACCTCCTCCTCCTGCTTGGGGTCAGGGGATAAGCACTGGGCATCATGTATTTGCTCTCATGTTACCACAGTTATCTGATACACTGGATTGGCCAAAGAAGAGCAGCATTACTGCATTAATGGGATGTTCAATGCTGTGCTAGCATCGAAGTCAGCTTCATGCCCGCGATTGCTGAGGGTCTGGGCTGAGGCCTATGTCCCGGGGAAACTGCAACTGTGCCAGGTGGGGCCTGTGGAACCTTTTCCTGGCTAATCCAGTCATTGGAGCGGTGAAAGAAAACGTAACTGATTTACTGAGACCTTCGCAGCTGAACTAGCATCGAAGTCCACTTCATGCCTGCGATTGCTGAGGGTTTGTGCAGGGGCCTATGTCCTCGACGCAGTGAAAGTCTGCCATGTTTGGGCACTCTAATTTCTTCATGGTTCATGTCTTGGGTCGCCTAGGACCCACCTATGCTGTTGGTGTACACAGACTTCCCATTGTGGTGATTTACCTGTCTGGTACAAAGACACTGACTGACTTGGGTAGGGGGCAGAGTGCACATGGCTTTCCCCTTGCGGTGTCAAGGGAGCTATCCGACACCAACACAGAATGAATCGTGTGTGGGCACATGGTTTCCCCATTGCTATGTAACTCTGGGCACCTTGGGTGACACAAGATGGAGGCTGGGAACAAGCTTGACCCTGGGCCCGCTTAAGTGAAGATCGAACGTCAATTTCTCATCAATTCTCAACAGCTTTGAGGGCTATCGCACCCCCCTTTCGAAGAGGGTCGCTGCCTGGCCCTGCCAACCCTCTGCAGTGTGTGCCTCTGGTTTCTCCTCATTGCAGACGCACTTGGAAATAGATATGAGGGTGGTGTAGCTATGAAGCGAGCGTGTGGCATGAGGGCAGCTGAAGGCTGTCCAGGGAAACTTTTGTGTGCGCTGTGGACGCAGGGTCGTGCGGGGGGTTGGGCAACATGTAACCCAGGAGAAGAGGCAGCGGTGTGACCCGCAGGCAGTGATTGTGCTTGGTTGCAGGTAGTGTGGTGCTTTGCTAAGGTGTGCCTTGCTAATGAGGATTTGTCCAAAGTAAAAATTGTTAGGGGGGGATAGACTCTTGCCCCTATTGTGGCTTAATAGTGGGACCTGGGAGCCTGAGATGCAGCCCTGCATGCTGCCCCTGCCCTGCCCTATCTGTTTCTGTGGTGTTTCCATGGATTTCAGATGTTTCCTGGTTTTTCACAAATGAAGACTTATCCGGAACATCGGTCATATACAATTGACTTCAATGGGGTTCGTTACTCGAAATGAGCTCTCGAGCATCGCAAAAAGTTTGACTCGAGCAACGAGCACCCGAGCATTTTGGTGCTCGCTGATCTCTATATGGAACCCATTGATTTCATCAACATTTTTTCCCTGTAATTTTCATTTGCAGTGTTTCCTATTTTGATGAGTATTACATACCAAAATAAATGCTTGCATAAATATGCATTAAACATGAGTATTCACTATATTTACACAAGAAATGAATAAACATTTTTTTATGCGTGTAATGGTGAGACCCCCACTGATCAAACCTTTATCATCTATTCAATGGATAGGTGATAAAAGTCAATTGTTGTACAATCCCTTTAAGGGTGCTTCACATAAGCTGAACTATCCTGCAATCTGCACTGCAACATGCAGTAAATTCCACACATCTGATTAGGTTATGTTTTCTCACTGCTCAGGGATTTCATTTTTGTAGTCTTTTGCCCACAGGAGTTGAGTCTTGCCTTTATGATCAAACCTTGGACCTCCTAAACTCCAGACAGTTTCTCTCCCCACTGAGTTATCCAGCTTGCTGGACAAGCTCCTCTGCTGATCCTAGCATTGTCTTTGCTCCTGATAAATCCACTTCCTGTCTCCCTGTTCTAACCCCGTCCTACTCCTAATCAGGCTCACTATAAAAGCCTGACCCTGCCACTGCTCCAGTGCAAGATTATTCTGCTCTACAGCTTGACTGATCAGCTCCCTTTCTGCTTGTTGCTTCGCTATTGTTACAAGACCTTCTGATATCAACTTTTGGTTGACTATGTTACTTGCCTCATCCCCTTGTGAAGTGTTTTGTTGCAAACCGAGACTTCTGTTGCTGACTCCTGTCTCTTCCCCAACTACTCTCCAGACCTTTGGCTGCTACACCTGAGACTCCTATCCAGAGTTAGTAAGACACTTAGGCCTCCTTCCCACGAACGGATTTCCGCCGCGTAATTCGCGGCGAAAATCCACTGCGTTGCCCGCAGCTATTAGGTTCTATTGAACCTAATAGCTCAGGGCACACGGTGCGGAATTCCACCGCTGAATTACGCACCGTGAAATCTCCCGTCCTCACCCGTGGCATGCTCTATTTGCCGCGGGTGTACGCACTGACGGCTTCCATTGCAGTCAATGGAAGCCGTCCGTTCACGCTATCTCCCGCTGTAACACAGCAGAAGATAGCGTGAAAACGCTTTCCCGCCTACCGCCGCCGCGTCATATGACACGGCCGGCGCGTCACATGACACGGCCGGCCGCGTCATGTGACGCGGTGGGCGTGTCATGTGACGCGGCGGCGGTGGGCGGGGAAGCGTCATGCGGGCGCGAAGAAGCCGGATCCGCTGGTAAGTATAGGGGCTCTGGTGGGCGCCGTGACGGGCTTCACCGTGGAATATTCCGTGGCGGAGCCCGTCACACTCGTGGGCAGCCGGCCTTACACTTTATGTTTCAGTTTCTTTCTGTTTCTCTAAGGGTGTATACACACGGACAAGACATTTTTGCTTAAAAAATGCATTGCATCTATGTACTTGCGATTTTCTCATGAGTGAAAAAAAATCACAAGTGCTTTTATTAGTTTTAATGGTAAAAATCACATTGCACTTGCATGCAAATAGTGTGGCATACGTATGTAATAGTATTTTTTTGAAGATACCATTAATAAACTAATGGATGATTCTTTGTAAGGAATCGCCCCAAAATAGGACATGCAGTAATTTTTCACTCTCACAGCATTGCTGCGTGCTGCAAGAGAAAAATCGTTCATGTGAATAAACACATTGAAATCAATGTGTTATTTGCACAGGCAAGTTCTGTCCATATGGCTATTGGACGGAACTCGAGAGCGAAAATCGCCCGTGTGAATACACTCTTAGACAGCAACAGCATTTGCACTGGTCGTCTGCTTTTATAGCCCATCTGAGCTAAGGGAAGACAAGTTCTGTATTTGGAGTTGGTAGTTGGAGCACAGCATTGTATTTGGCAGCAATTTTCCTGCGGGTCAGTTTCAGACTAACGTAGGCGAAACTACACTCACTGGCATGGAGCTTAGTTGCACCTGAAAAAGGAGAAATTCTTCCCCTTCACCAGCTCTTCAAACTCTGTGCCAGTGCGCAGGACTTTGAAAATAACTGCCGGACGTCAGGTGCCACCCGATCTTTCCCATACGTAGTATTCACTTGGTCCTTGCTTTTCTCTTCTGTATAATTAATGGCCGAGAAAAGAGCTAGTGAAAACAAAACCACTGAAATCCATTGAAATCAGTGCTTTTGTTTTGTCCCGCATAAGGGTGCCTACCCACTTGCGATTTTTTTTCCTGTGATGTTTTGCGTTTTTTCTCAAGAGCAATTAGTATAGAATATGTTCTTGTCCATCTGGGGTTTTTTTTCCGTTTCGTGGGGTTTTTTCACATAGGAACTGTCAGTTGCATATGTCTCCTTATTTTTCTCTTAATGCACCCATGATTATCAATGGAGGGCTGCAAAAAACGCGCGGAAAACGCGCGTTTTTCACGCGCGAAAATGGGCAACGCAAGTGGGTAGGCGCCCTTATGGGAGAAAACCACGTTCATCTGAATCCGCCCTGACTGTTTACCGCCTGTTTGTCAGAACACTTTTTGATTTACTCCTCTGAGCCCTTCTGTCAAAAAATTGTTTACATCCATTGCAACCCCTTTCACTGGATGTTTTTCCTGAATGACGCCTTTCCCAGTATACTTCCAACACCGCTGCAGTTTGCAGTTTTCGAAATGCTAAAGGTATTTAAGACCTGCTGTGTAGTATACTTACCATCTCTGTCTAAATCATCACAGCCGGAAAGGCTACCGAATGTGCCCATTACATCAAGGCTAAAGAGCCTGTCGGATATTCCTAGCGAAGAGGGCCAAATCGGCTGCTTAGTACCTCTCTCAAACTCCATTCTCATGAAATAGCTGCACTTTATCTGGCTATAGAAATGCGTTCATGGGGGGAAGTGGAGCAGGAGTATTATCAAAAGGCTCCTGAATGTTAGAATGAGCTGGCAGTGCAGGTAGTATCCTGACTAGAGATGAGCGAACACCAAAATGTTCGGGTGTTCGTTATTCGGAACGAACTTCCCGTGATGCTCGAGGGTTCGTTTCGAACAACGAACCCCATTGAAGTCAATGGGCGACCAGAACATTTTTGTATTTCGCCGATGCTCGCTAAGGTTTTCATGTGTGAAAATCTGGGCAATTCAAGAAAGTGATGGGAATGACACAGTGACGGATAGGGCAGGCGAGGGGCTACATGTTGGGCTGCATCTCAAGTTCACAGGTCCCACTATTAAGCCACAATACCGGCAAGAGTGGGCCCCCCCCCCTCCCAACAACTTTTACTTCTGAAAAGCCCTCATTAGCATGGCATACCTTTGCTAAGCACCACACTACCTCCAACAAAGCACAATCACTGCCTGCATGACACTCCACTGACACTTCTCCTGGGTTACATGCTGCCCAACCGCCCCCCCTCCCCCCCACAGCGCACACCAAAGTGTCCCTGGGCAGCCTTCAGCTGCCCTCATGCCACACCACGCTCATGTCTATTTAGAATTGCGTCTGCCATGACGAGGGACCGCAGGCACACACTGCAGAGGTTGGCACGGCTAGGCAGCGACCCTCTTTAAAAGTGGCGGAGCGATAGCCCACAATGCTGTACAGAAGCAATGAGAAATAGAATCCTGTCCCACCGCCATCAGGAGCTGCACACGTGGGCATAGCAATGGGGAACCTATGTGCCACACACTATTCATTCTGTCAAGGTGTCTGCATGCCCCAGTCAGACCGGGCTTTTTAATTCATAGACACAGGCAGGTACAACTCCCTATTGTGAAGTCCCTGTCGACCCACAGCATGGGTGGCTCCCTGGAACCCACCGGCGGTACACAGAAATATCCCATTGCATTGCCCAACACAGCTGAGGTAGTAATGTCGTGCTTAATGCAGGTGGGCTTCGGCCCACACTGCATGCCCCAGTCAGACTGGGGTTCTTTAGAAGTGTACAGATGTAGTAAAAACTCCGTGTGCACCTACAGCATGGGTGAGTGCCAGGAAGCCACCGGCGGTACATAGAAATATCCCATTGCATTGCCCAACACAGCTGAGGTAGTAATGTTGTGCTTAACCCTTTCCAATCCAATTTGTATATGGTTTTCCTAGGGGGCTTACTCTTTTTCTGCCGTTATACAACGGCGCTATATGCTGGCTAAAGCCAGTACTGCATGAGCTGACACGTAGGATAGGCTCCGACAGCAGAGAGGCTGGCAATATACAGTAAGAGAACCCCGACGGACGTCTACCAACAACGGAGCTGTACAGCCTTAAACCCTAATGTCTTCACAGGTCACACAGTGGACTGGAAAGGGTTAATGCAGGTGGGTTTCGGCCCACACTGCATGCCCCAGTCAGACTGGGTTTCTTTATAAGTGGAAACAGATGCATTTATAATTCCCTGTGGACCCACTGCCTGGGTGGGTGCCAGCAAGCCACCGGCGGTACATAGAAATATCCCATTGCATTGCCCAACACAGCTGAGGTAGTAATGTTGTGCGTAATACAGGTGGGCTTCGGCCCACACTGCATGCCCCAGTCAGACTGGGGTTCTTTAGAAGTGTACAGATGTATTAAAAACTCCGTGTGCACCTACAGCATGGGTGGCTCCCTGGAACCCACCGGCGGTACATAAAAATATCCCATTGCATTGCCCAACACAGCTGAGGTTACGTCAGCTGTAATGCAGGTGGGCTAAAAATTAATTTGATTACACTGTAGGCGAGGGCCCACAAAAATTGCTGTATCAACAGTACTAATGTACATCCCAAAAATTGGCCATGGCCAGCCATGAGGGCAGGTGAAACCCATTAATCGCTTTGGTTAATGTGGCTTAAGTGGTAACTAGGCCTGGAGGCAGCCCAGTGTAACGAAAAATTGGTTCAAGTTAAAGTTCCAACGCTTTTAAGCGCATTGAAACTTATAAAAATTGTTCTGAAAAATTATTTGAGTGAGCCTTGTGGCCCTAAGAAAAATTGCCCGTTCAGCGTGATTACGTGAGGTTTCAGGAGGAGGAGCAGGAGGAGGAGGAGGAGGAGGAATATTAGACACAGATTGATGAAGCAGAAATGTCCCCGTTTTGGATGGTGAGAGAGAACGTAGCTTCCATCCGCGGGTGCAGCCTACGTATTGCTTACGTATCGCTGCTGTCCGCTGGTGGAGAACAGAAGTCTGGGGAAATCCAGCCTTTGTTCATCTTGATGAGTGTTAGCCTGTCGGCACTGTCGGTTGACAAGCGGCTACGCTTATCTGTGATGATTCCCCCAGCCGCACTAAACACCCTTTCCGACAAGACGCTAGCCGCAGGACAAGCAAGCACCTCAAGGGCATACAGGGGTAGTTCAGGCCACGTGTCCAGCTTCGACACCCAGTAGTTGTAGGGGGCAGAGGCGTCACCAAGGATGGTCGTGCGATCCGCTACGTACTCCCTCACCATCCTTTTACAGTGCTCCCGCCGACTCAGCCGTGACTGGGGAGCGGTGACACAGTCTTGGTGGGGAGCCATAAAGCTGGCCAGGTCCTTAAAGACTGTTGCACTGCCTGGGATGTACATGCTGCTCGATCTACGCACATCCCCTGCTACCTTGCCCTCGGTACTGCGCCTTCTGCCACTAGCGCTGTCGGCTGGGAATTTTACCATCAGCTTGTCCGCAAGGGTCCTGTGGTATAGCAACACTCTCGAACCCCTTTCCTCTTCGGGAATCAGAGTGGGCAGGTTCTCCTTATACCGTGGATCGAGCAGTGTGTACACCCAGTAATCCGTCGTGGCCAGAATGCGTGCAACGCGAGGGTCACGAGAAAGGCATCCTAACATGAAGTCAGCCATGTGTGCCAGGGTACCTGTACGCAACACATGGCTGTCCTCACTAGGAAGATCACTTTCAGGATCCTCCTCCTCCTCCTCCTCCTCCTCAGGCCATACACGCTGAAAGGATGACAGGCAATCAGCCGGTGTACCGTCAGCAGCGGCCCAAGCTGTCTCTTCCCCCTCCTCCTCATCCTCCTCATGCTCCTCCTCCTCCTCCTGTACGCGCTGAGAAATAGACAGGAGGGTGCCCTGACTATCCAGCGGCATACTGTCTTCCCCCGCCCCCGTTTCCGAGCGCAAAGCAGCTGCCTTTATGGTTTGCAGGGAATTTCTCAAGATGCATAGCAGAGGAATGGTGACGCTAATGATTGTAGCATCGCCGCTCACCACCTGGGTAGACTCCTCAAAATTACCAAGGACATGGCAGATGTCTGCCAACCAGGCCCACTCTTCTGAAAGGAATTGAGGAGGCTGACTCCCACTGCGCCGCCCATGTTGGAGTTGGTATTCGACTATAGCTCTCCGTTGTTCATAGAGCCTGGCCAACATGTGGAGCGTAGAGTTCCACCGTGTGGGCACGTCGCACAGCAGTCGGTGCACTGGCAGCTTAAAGTGATGTTGCAGGGTGCGCAGGGTGGCAGCGTCCGTGTGGGACTTGCGGAAATGTGCGCAGAGCCGGCGCGCCTTTACGAGCAGGTCTGACAAGCGTGGGTAGCTTTTCAGAAAGCGCTGAACCACCAAATTAAAGACGTGGGCCAGGCATGGCACGTGCGTGAGGCTGCCGAGCTGCAGAGCCGCCACCAGGTTACGGCCGTTGTCACACACGACCATGCCCGGTTGGAGGCTCAGCGGCGCAAGCCAGCGGTCGGTCTGCTGTGTCAGACCCTGCAGCAGTTCGTGGGCCGTGTGCCTCTTATCGCCTAAGCTGAGTAGTTTCAGCACGGCCTGCTGACGCTTGCCCACCGCTGTGCTGCCACACCGCGCGACACCGACTGCTGGCGACATGCTGCTGCTAACACATCTTGATTGCGAGACAGAGGAGGAGGAGGAGGAGGGTGCTTTAGTGGAGGAAGCATACACCTCCGCAGATACCAGCACCGAGCTGGGGCCCGCAATTCTGGGGGTGGGTAGGACGTGAGCGGTCCCAGGCTCTGACTCGGTCCCAGCCTCCACTAAATTCACCCAATGTGCCGTCAGGGAGATGTAGTGGCCCTGCCCGCCTGTGCTTGTCCACGTGTCCGTTGTTAAGTGGACCGTGGCAGTAACCGCGTTGGTGAGGGCGCGTACAATGTTGCGGGAGACGTGGTCGTGCAGGGCTGGGACGGCACATCGGGAAAAGTAGTGGCGACTGGGAACTGAGTAGCGCGGGGCCGCCGCCTCCATGATACTTTTGAAGGACTCCGTTTCCACAACCCTATACGGCAGCATCTCAAGGCTGATGAATTTTGCGATGCGGACGGTTAACGTTTGAGCGTGCGGGTGCGTGGCGGCGTACTTGCGCTTGAACACTTGCGCAAGCGACGGCTGGACGGTGCGCTGAACTACACTGCTGGATGGGGCCGAGGACAGCGGAGATGAGGGTGTGGGTGCAGGCCATGAGGCGGTAGTGCCTGTGTCCTGAGAGGGGGGTTGCATCTCAGTGGCAGGTTGGGGCACAGGGGGAGAGGCAGGGGTGCAAACCGGAGGCGCTGAACGGCCTTCGTCCCACCTTGTGGGGTGCTTGGCCATCATATGCCTGCGCATGGTGGTGGTGGTGAGGCTGTTGGTGTTGGCTCCCCGGCTGAGCTTTGCGCAACAAAGGTTGCACACCACTGTTCGTCGGTCGTCAGGCGTCTCTGTGAAAAACTGCCAGACCTTAGAGCACCTTGGCCTCTGCAGGGTGGCATGGCGCGAGGGGGCGCTTTGGGAAACACTTGGTGGATTATTCGGTCTGGCCCTGCCTCTACCCCTGGCCCTGGCCACCGCACTGCCTCTTGCAACCTGCCCTGCTGATGCCCTTGACTCCCCCTCTGAAGACCTGTCCTCCTGAGTAAGCGTTGCACACCAGGTGGGGTCAGTCACCTCATCGTCCTGCTGCTCTTCCTCCGAATCCTCTGTGCGCTGCTCCCTCGGACTTACTGCCCTTACTACTACCTCACTGCAAGACAACTGTGTCTGATCGTCATCGTCCTCCTCACCCACAGAAAGTTGTTGAGACAGTTGGCGGAAGTCCCCAGCCTCATCCCCCGGACCCCGGGAACTTTCGAATGGTTGGGCATCAGTGACTATAAACTCCTCTGGTGGGAGAGGAACCGCTGCTGCCCAATCTGAGCAGGGGCCCGAGAACAGTTCCTGGGAGTGTTCCCGCTCCTGAGCAGGTGTCATTGTAGTGGAGTGAGGAGGCTGGGAGGAAGGAGGAGCAGCAGACAGAGGATTCGGATTTGCAGCACTGGACGGCGCAGAACTGCGTGTTGACGATAGGTTGCTCGAAGCACTTTCTGCCATCCAGGACAGGACCTGCTCACACTGCTCATTTTCTAATAACCGTCTCCCGCGTGGACCCATTAATTGGGCGATGAATGTGGGGACGCCAGAAACGTGCCTCTCTCCTAATCGCGCAGCAGTCGGCTGCGACACACCGGGATCAGGAGCTCGGCCTGTGCCCACACCCTGACTTGTCCCTCCGCGTCCTCGGCCGCGTCCACGTCCTCTAGGCCTACCCCTACCCCTCAGCATGCTGTATTACCAGTGATTTGATTTCACAGGCAGGAAATAAATTGGCGCAAGACTGCAGGCCAAATATAATTTTTGCCCTTTTTGGAAAACGAAAGGCCCCACTGCCTCTAGTGAATGAATAATCTAAGTTTAATAACTGTGCTGTGTCCCTGCTAATGTGTCACAGAACGTGAGGGTAGCAGAGTTACTATAACTCTGGCAGAGCAGGTATTTTTTTTCCCAATTAAGGAAAGCAAATGGCGAAGCCAGCAGTAAAGCGTAGCTGGGTGCGTATGATTTAGCAATGTTGTTCACGCAGCTCACACGTGTCCACAGGCGTTAGGACGGACAGAGGCTGGACAAATAGATTTGTTTTCAGTTTTTTTCCACCAAAAGGCAGCACTGCGTATATTCAATGAACATGAGAAGTTTAATAACTGTGCTGTGTCCCTGCTTATGTGTCACAGAACGTGAGGGTAGCAGAGTTATTATAACTCTGGCAGAGCAGGTATTTTTTTTCCCAATTAAGGAAAGCAAATGGCGAAGCCAGCAGTAAAGCGTAGCTGGGTGCGTATGATTTAGCAATGTTGTTCACGCAGCTCACACGTGTCCACAGGCGTTAGGACGGACAGAGGCTGGACAAATAGATTTGTTTTCAGTTTTTTTCCACCAAAAGGCAGCACTGCGTATATTCAATGAACATGAGAAGTTTAATAACTGTGCTGTGTCCCTGCTTATGTGTCACAGAACGTGAGGGTAGCAGAGTTATTATAACTCTGGCAGAGCAGGTATTTTTTTCCCAATTAAGGAAAGCAAATGGCGAAGCCAGCAGTAAAGCGTAGCTGGGTGCGTATGATTTAGCAATGTTGTTCACGCAGCTCACACGTGTCCACAGGCGTTAGGACGGACAGAGGCTGGACAAATAGATTTGTTTTCAGTTTTTTTCCACCAAAAGGCAGCACTGCGTATATTCAATGAACATGAGAAGTTTAATAACTGTGCTGTGTCCCTGCTTATGTGTCACAGAACGTGAGGGTAGCAGAGTTATTATAACTCTGGCAGAGCAGGTATTTTTTTTCCCAATTAAGGAAAGCAAATGGCGAAGCCAGCAGTAAAGCGTAGCTGGGTGCGTATGATTTAGCAATGTTGTTCACGCAGCTCACACGTGTCCACAGGCGTTAGGACGGACAGAGGCTGGACAAATAGAATTATTTTCACTTGTTTTACAAGCAAAAGGCAGCACTGCGTATATTCAATGAATAATAACTGTGTTGTGGCCCTGCCTATACAATTCTTTCCCTGCAGTATCAATGGAGGGTGCAATGCTCTGCAGAGGCGATTTTGAGAAGCCCAAAAAAAATGCAGCACAGCTAACAGCAGCCAGCACAGTACTGCACACGGATAAATATGGCCCTAGAAAGGACCGTTGAGGTTCTTGAAGGCTACACTCACTCCTAACACTCTCCCTGCCTATGCAGCACTTCTGTCCCTAATGCCAGGTGCAACGCTCTGCAGAGCCGATTTTGAGAAAAAAAAAAATGCCACTGCTAACAGCAGCCAACACACAGCTATCAGTGGCCCTAATAAGGACCTTTGGGGGGTCTTGAAGCCTACACTAACTACCAATTCTTTCCCTACAGCAGCTCCGGTACAAACAGCACTGTCCCTCATCTAACTCACCAGGCATCTGAGGCGAGCCGCGGGAGGGGCCGACTTTTATATTAGGCGAACACCTGATCTTCCCAGCCACTCACAGCAGGGGGGTGGTATAGGGCTTGAACGTCACAGGGGGAAGTTGTAATGCCTTCCCTGTCTTTCAATTGGCCAGAAAAGCGCGCAAACGTCTCAGGGAAGTAAGTGAAAGTAACCAGAATACCGCATGGTGTTCGTTACGAATAACGAACATCCCGAACACCCTAATATTCGCACGAATATCAAGCTCGGACGAACGCGTTCGCTCATCTCTAATCCTGACTAATCGGCCAGCATTAAGTTCATAGAAAGATAATTGTTATATAAGCTCAATAGTTTATTTATAGAAATCAGAAGGCAAAACACTTTATTCCAACAGGATAAGTTGAGTGGATAGCTGGTTTGATACATTATGCATGAGATACCCAGGAATGTGGGCTCATGTGGTAGATGACATTTTGAGCTATCATCCTGGATATGGTTACTGTCATCTGTCATGGAGGAGTAATTGCAGTATGATCGCTGCCTTTATATATGCAGTGAACTGCTCCTGTTAAACAGATGATTAATATCTGGAGCCATTATGCTATATAATAAAAGGAGTTGATCTCCATCATGATTATATAATAAAGAGATCATATGTGGTGACTGAAGGACTACAGTCCTATAGTGAATATATGTCATCCTAGGCGGTTGTATATTACATTGTATTAAATTGGCAAATTTAAAGAATTCATTTTTGGTGATAACATTATCTTCATGAAGTTTTGAACATTATCATTCAGCCTATCCAGTTTCTAGGATCATGTTAATGGATGGAAACTGATATATAAATAATTTTAGATAGTTGTATGTTAATAAAGGTTTTTAATTAGTGAGTTCTTTTTGGTGATAGAAATTTTACAATATAGTCTATGTACCCAAAAATGGCACCGATAAAACTACAGTTCACCACGCAAAAAACAAGCCCTTATACGGCCGTGCCGATGGACAACTAAAAAAGTTATGGCTTTTGAAAAATGCTGTTTAAATCCGCCAAAAATCTTTGCGTCCTTAAGCCCGAAATAGGCCATGTCCTTAAGGGGTTAGGCCGCCTGCAAACGGGCAGGTCGGATCCATCGGCGAGAATTCTCGCCGCGGGACCCGACCCGAGCGCCTGCAGGGACCAGCGCGTACTCACCCGCGCCCGCCGGCTCCGGCATGCGCAGACCAGTGCCGGCTGCGATTGAGTGACATTTCTGTGCGGGGCTCTTCGAGCCCCGCACAGTCATAGAGCATGCCGCGATTTGTTTGCCGCGCAATATTTGTTTGTTAACGCAATCCTATGCAGGCTTCCAGCGGTGGAAATTCCGCGAGAAATACCACCGCGGAATTTCCGCTCGTGTGCAGGCCGCCTTAAAGAGATATTAAGAAATTGAACAGCACAGAATTTAGATCTATTTAGACTGAAAGCACAAAATCTTTGTTGATGACCATTCACTTTTATTCTGAAGATAACAGAACTCTAAGATGCATCTTCTTCTTTGAGGTCCCACAAAACTTTGATTGGCAGATCTCCTATCTTCTCTTTGTAGACTTTATCAAACATCTCGTTTTGTGCCACCGTCATCATATTTTTCCAATCACCAACAATCCCTGGTAAAGAGTATAAATAAGCTGAGACAGTGGATTTCTATAACAGTATAGTTAAGAAAATCAGATTAAAGTCCACATCCTTACCAGCATCTTATGAGACAGTTTCCAGTGACATTTTTAGCAAGTGCACTTACAGCCATTACATTTTCCTTCAATAGATGTAATGAACCCTAAGGTCGGTCTCACGCGATCGGATTTGTATAGCGGATTCTGCAATCGGCACCCACACCGACTTTCCGCGGCAAAACACAGGCACTGAAAGGCATGTAGTTTCAATTTTTCCTCCACACTCGCGGATGCAAATTGCGTATTTTGCGAATGGAAGATAAATTGAAAGCTGCTCTATTTTGCTGTTGAATCCGTGCACACCACCTCTAATGTTGTCAATAGAAGCATACGAGCCGCTGCCCATATCCAATTAACATTGTGTATGTGCTGTGAGTACCCGCATCATCGCTAAGTGGCAGCGCAGGAAATACAAACAATAAACCCTGTACTGCATATGATCGCTGCGAACCTCTGCGGTCATGCACAGTACAATTAATTGCCGAATGTAGGGTTACTAGCCGGACTCACAGCCAGAGTCTGCTGCGGGTCTCCGCATGCATAATCTAACCGTGTCATGTGAGCCCCGCCTAACACAGATATCCAGGGAAACTGATAGACACTCAATACATAGCAGGGAGAGCATTCCCAGGAAATATGTATGCATTAGAGATGAGCGAGCATACTCGTCCGAGCTTGATGCTCGTTCGAGTATTAGGGTGCTCGAGATGCTCGTTACTCGAGACGAGCGCCACGCGGTAATCGTCTCGATTAAACAAGCACTGACCATTGAATTCAATGGAGCCGGCAATACAGCCGACTCTATTGAAAGCAATGGGGTGCTGGCGAGCACGGGATGAATTTTTGGGAAAGGCTTAAAAATATAAGCCCTTACCTGAAAATCATCCTAAAATGTGTAAAAAAAAAATTATACTCACCTTTCCGCTGCAGCCGGAGTTCAGCCGCATCTGGCCAGCAGTTCTCCTGAACTGCTGTGAGTAGTATTCAGCAGCCGGGGATTTAAAATCCCCGCCTGCTGAATGAGCTGCCTCTGATTGGTCACAGCCTCACCAATCAGAGCAGCTCTCACTCACACCCATTCATGAATTCAGATGAATGACAGCTGAGAGCTGCCCCTGATTGGTCCCTGCGCTGAGCCAATCAGAGGCAGCACTCACTCACCCATTCATGAATTCATGAATGGGTGTGAGTGAGAGCTGCCTCTGATTGGTGAGGCTGTGACCAATCAGAGGCAGCTCATTCAGCAGGCGGGGATTTTAAATCCGCGGCTGCTGAATACTACTCACAACAGTTCTGGAGAACTGCCGGCCAGATGCGGCTGAACTCCGGCTGCAGCGGAAAGGGGAGTATAATTTTTTTTTTATTTTTACACATTTTAGGATGATTTTCAGGTAAGGGCTTATATTTTTAAGCCCTTCCCGAAAATTCATCCCGCGCTTGCCGGCAGCCCATTGCTTTCAATAGAGCCGGCTGTATTGCCGGCTCCATTGAATTCAATGGGCTAACATCGTTCTTCTCTGCCACAGCTTTCCAGCTGTGGCAGAGGAGGACGATCTTTTTGCTGACAGTACAAGGGGGGGGGTCTCACTGTTGCCACTATTGTGGCTTAATAGTGAGACCTCAGAGCCCGAAATGCAGCCCTGCATGTTGCTCCTCGCCTGCCCTATCCATTTCTGTGTTTTTAACATGACTTTGGTGATTTGCTAAGATTTTCACAAATGAAAACTCTAGCGGAGCACCAGTCATATACAAAAATGCTCGAGTCGCCCATTGACTTCAATGGGATTCGTTACTCGAAACGAACTCTCGAGCATCACTGAAAGTTCGACTCGAGTAACGAGCACTCGAGCATTTTGGTGCTCGCTCATCTGTAGTATGCATACTTCTATGCAATTAGTCTATGACGAAGCATTTGGAAGTATTTCCCTTTAATATTGTTTAAATGCATTTTACACAATCCAGCAACTTTCTCTTAGTGCTCCACATTCACACTTGCTGCAGTGACTGCTGTCAATGTTGTATTTTTCCCACCAAGCCTGTCTGTTATTAGAGATGAGCAAGGTCACAATCTCAGGCACAACTTGTATCAAACGGCACATGGAGACAAATCTGTCTGCTGACCGATCTCCACGGACAGTGGACATGCATGCCCTATTCTCATCCGTTATGTGGACCAGAATAGGACATGCTATGATTCTTATTTCACATGGACTGTTGGTCCATGTCAGAACTAGCACATATAAAAAGCCTAATAGGAGACAATTAGTCAATGCGCTGTTCATGAAATAAACGGACAGTACACAGACAGGAAATACAGCCATCTGAATGCTGCCTTAGGGTACATGCACACAACCTTTTTTTTCCATCTGAGCCTCGTGTGGCGCAGAGTGTAAGCTCTCACCTACAACCTGAAGGCTGCAAGTTCGATCCCCGCATGATTCAGGTAGCCGACTCAAGGTTGACTCATCCTTCCGAGGTCGGTAAAATGAGAACCCAGCTTGGTGGGGGGTAATAAGTAATTATTACCTGAAAGCGCTGCGGAATAAGTTGGCGCTATACAAATACCATTATCTAATCGAAAAATCATTCGGAAACAGCACCCATTTATTTGAATGGGTGTATGCACTCAGGCTTTTTTTTAAATCAGATGAATAGTTTGAGTAAAAAAAACTTACACTTGCCCTATTCTTCTCAGATTTTTGGACGAGAGTAGCACATGCCAAGTCTACCGCACTTCAGAGTGCATACAGATGGAATCTCATGCAGAAGATCTTATTCATCCATGTGCAAGTAGCCTGATGCCTTAGACTACCTGCACTTGGACGAATAAAAAGTTGTACTTGAGATTCCCAAGCGTAACTCAGATCAGTCACCACTCGGACATCTCGTTCCTGTGTTATTCAATGTGCGGAAGATCACACTTTTCTCATCTGAAAGTAGGACAAAAATTGGCCATGCTGTGATGTTTTTACTTGGACTGTTTATCCGAGTTAAAAATAGCCCTTGTGCATACACCCGATCAAAATAATGGGTACTATTTCGGTCCAATTTCCTGGTACAAAAATTGGATAAAAAAAGGCCTTGTGCATGTACCCTCAGCCTATAAAAAGACTATACTCTCTATTGACATTCAAACCATAGAGCACTTTGATGTGTTGCAATGTTTAAATCTTGGCAGCCCAACAGTGATTGCTGCTCCAGGAAGATAATTTGCATATTTGCGTATTCCCGATGCATTCTGGGAAGAGTGAAGAGTCACTTTGAGCTGGATAATTGCTGGATCTAGCCGTGTCTAGCTGCTCGGGGGAGGTCTCCAGAACAGAGATTGGAACTCTGGGAAGATAATTTGCATATTCCCAATGCATTCTGGGAAGAGAGAAGAG
Source organism: Eleutherodactylus coqui (assembly GCF_035609145.1). NCBI lineage: Eukaryota > Metazoa > Chordata > Amphibia > Anura > Eleutherodactylidae > Eleutherodactylus > Eleutherodactylus coqui. Next base: position 236,153,801 of record NC_089837.1, on the reverse strand, counting down.
TCACTGTGAGCTGGAAGATTGCTTAATTTGGCTGGGTCTAGCTGCTCAGAGGACATTGCCAGAACAGAGATCGGAGCTCCAGGAAGAAAATTTGTATATTCCTTTTGCATTCTGGGTAGAGTCAAGAGTCACTGTGAACTGGAACTTAGTAGCATGTCGTACACTATATATCATCACTAGAACTCTTGACTTTTAGAAGTTTGAACATGGACAAAAACTTACAACATGGATAGGGTGAGTAGCCATATGGTGAGCTGCAGCATATACTACCGTATATGTTTACAAACCTACCAGAGGAAAAGCCATACTTTAGCTGCCGGAAATGCAATCTTGTTTTTATACTGGAGGAAAATGTGTAAAGTCTTCAGGAGAGAACAGTGACATTGAAACTCATTAAAGGGGTTGTCCCGCACCGAAACGTTTTGTTTTTTTTTTCAATAGCCCCCCCGTTCGGCGCGAGACAAACCCGATGCAGGGGTTAAAAAAGAAAACGGGATAGTGCTTACCTGAATCCCCGCGCTCCGGTGACTTCTTACTTACCTGGTGAAGATGGCCGCCGGGATCTTCTCCCTCGGTGGACCGCAGGTCTTCTATGTGGTCCATTGCCGATTCCAGCCTCCTGATTGGCTGGAATCGGCACGTGACGGGGCGGAGCTACAAGGAGCCGCTCTCCGGCACGAGCGGCTCCATTCAGAAAAGAAGAAGACAGGACTGCGCAAGCGCGTCTAATCCGGCGATTAGATGCTGAAAATTAGACAGCTCCATGGAAACGAGGACGCTAGCAACGGAGCAGGTAAGTGAAAAACTTCTGATAACTTCTGTATGGCTCATAATTAATGCACAATGTACATTACAAAGTGCATTAATATGGCCATACAGAAGTGTATACCCCCACTTGCTTTCGCGGGACAACCCCTTTAAGGAAGATGAGGATTTCCTTGACAGAGCAGAAATAACTCTTCTGAATATTGAAGAAAAACAAATGTAGTGTATCTCCAAAAGCCAATGAATGGGTGCATGTGACCCAAAGATACAGGAGGATCAGAAGTCAGTCAGCACCCATCAGGAACAGGTAACAGGCTCTCATGCAGGAGAATAACAAAGAGTTACATCAAGAAATTACTTTTTTCCCCACGGAGTCTAGTAAGTCTGTTAAGCACTGAGAATCCTCTTAGATGGAGGAAAAAAAAGTGTTGTGAAGAAGGAAAGGATAGTGCTGGTTGTGGGGGATTACCTATGGTGAGGAACAGAGGCCGCTGTCTGCAGACCTGACACAAACTCATAAGAGGTGTGCTGTCTTCCAGGTGCACAAATCAAAGATGTGTCTGATAGGCTCCCACAGTTCTACAAAAAACTACCCATCCGTACTAATAGATGTAGGGACAAATGACACTGCAAAAAAGGACTTTGCAACTATCAGCAGAGACTTTAACCCCTAATAACGTGGCCGCTTTTTTTTTCCATGTTCGTTTTTTTTCCTCCCACCTTCAAAAAAATCGTATCTCCTTTATTTATTCATCGGCGTTGCTATATGAAGGCTTGTTTTTTGCAGGATGAGTTGTATTTTTAAATGGTGCCCTTTACTGTACCATATAATGTACTGAAAAACATTTAAAAAATTCTAAGTGGAGTAAAATGTAAAAAAAAAATGACATTCCGCCATTTTTCAGTGCGACTTGTTTCTACGGCGCACAAACTGCAACAAAAATGGCATGATATCTTCATTCTATAGGTCAGTACGATTACTACGATACCAAACTTGTATAGTTTATTTACTGTACTATTTTTTTCAAAGACATTTAATTTTTTTCAATTATTTTCTGCCACCATCTTCTGCGCGCAATAACTTTTTTATTTTTCCGTCGACGTAGTTTTGTGAGGGCTCATTTTTTGCGGGATGTACTGTAGTTTACATTATTTCCAATTCTGAATACATATTTTTGATCACTTTTTATTGCGTTTTTTTCTGGGAGACAGGGTAACTGAAAAAGTGCATTTCTGGCGTGATACCAAAGATGTATTCTTATTTTATGATTTAGATTTAATTATAGATATGGCAAAATTAATAAAATTTTATTGCTCTTATTTTCACTTGTCTTTTAACTTCCCCTGGGGGACTACAACTTGCAATGCTTTGATCGCTCGTGCAGTTTGACATAATGCTACAGCATTACGTCATACTGCGATTTAATAGACAGTCTGCTAAGGCAGACCTAGGGCCTTTCAGAAGGGCCCCGTCTGCCATGAAACCTGCACGGTTCCCCCGATCTCACCGCGGGGAAGCGGGGGGTACGGGACCCCTGAACATCGTTCAGGGGGTTTAAATGATGCTGTCAGAATTGACAGTGGCATTTAAAGGGTTAATAGCCGTGGTCGTCCGCACGGCTGATTGCAGCTATTGCTCGCGGGCGTCAGCTGTAACAGCTGACGCCCACGATGTATGAAGAGAGGTTGCCCCGCAACCTCTCTTCATGCATACCCTGACGCTCCAGGACGTACCCTTACGTCCTTGGTCGTTAAGGGGTAAGGAACTGGGAGCACAGGTGGTCTTCTCATCCATCCTGACAGTGTACTACAATGCAATAATGATGGAACAGGATTCTAGAGGTGAAAAACTGGCTACATTGATAAAGGCGTCAGCAAAGATTTGCATCTCTAGACCATGGGATGAATTACCTATATAATGGATTGCTTAATAGAGACCGGTTGCACCATACAAACACAGGTAAGCATATATTTGGTGGGCACCTTGCTTCACCTATTAGGAGAGCTTTAAACTAGAACAATAAGGGAAGGGAAGTGAAAAGCCAGGTAAAAATATACAGCTAATTAATACATTTGACAACCTTGCTATTAGTAGTGGAAAGAAAGAACAAAGACAAAAAAATTCAGAAGGAAAGTAGAGGAGCAAGAGACACCGATTACAAACTAAAATGTTTTCATACAAATGCACAGAGCATGGGAAACAAACAAGGAGAATTGGAGCTCCTAACACAGCAAGAGAAATATGATGTCAAAGGCATCATAAAAACTTGGTGGAATGATACAGATGATTGGAATACAAGGCTTGAAGGATAAACTTATTTATAAGAAACAGACCTGATAAAAAAAAGGGGGGTGTATTGTATGTTAGGAAAACATTCATCTCCACAGTGATTCAATCTTCAGAGAATGGTAGTTCTGTAGAAACTGTTTGAGTAAGAATACAAGGAGAGAACAACAGTAAAGACACCATAGTAGGCATTTACTATATGCTGCCTGGACAAGCAGAAGAAATGGATGAACCTTTTCTGCATGGCCAAGTTTTTAAGATTTTGTTAAAGGGGTTGTCCCGCGACAGCAAGTGGGGTTATGCACTTCTGTATGGCCAAATTAATGCACTTTGTAATATACATCGTGCATTAAATATTGGCCATACAGAAGTCATACACTTACCCCCCCCCCCCCCCCCCGGTGTTGGCGTCCCCATCTCCATGGCAACGATGAAGCCTCTTCTCTGGTCGCCGCAACAGTCGTCGCTTGCGCAGATAAGAATCCTCTGCTGGCTGTGTCTGGGCTCACGAGCGGCGTCCTGGCTCCTCCCTCTTCTCCGCGTCATCGTAGCTCCGCCTCTATCACGTGGTGCCGATCAGCCAATGAAGTGGCTGTAATCGGCAGTGGAACGCAAGACTGGAGAAGAAAATCCACGGTGCACCATGGGAGAAGACCCGCGGTGCACCGTGGGAGAAGACCAGCGGCGCCATCTTTAAAAGAAGAAAAGAAGAAGCTGCAGAATGGGGATGCAGGTAAGCGAATTAAAAAAAAAAAAAAAATAACAAATGCATTCTTTTTATCTCTGCACAATGTGGGGGTCTATGGAAAAAAAAATTTTGGATTTCGCCGCGGGACAACCCCTTTAAGAGACTAACTATTCAGACATTTGTTGGGAATCTCTCTCAGGTAAAAGTAATGCATCCAACAAATTCCTATCTGCTCTTGGTGATAACGTTATGTTCCAAAAGGCAGAAGAAAAACCAAGGGGATCTGTTTTCTTGGACCTAATTCTTACAAACAGGGAAGAAATGGTTAAGGAATAGAGATGAGCGAGCGTACTCGTCCGAGCTTGATACTCGTTTGAGTATTAGGGTGTTCGAAATGCTTGTTACTCGAGACGAGCACCACGCGATGTTCGAGTTACTTTCACTTCCATCTCTGAGACATTTGCGCGCTTTTCTGGCCAATAGAAAGACATGGAAGGCATTACAACTTCCTCCTGTGATGTTCCAGCCATATACCACCCCCCTGCAGTGAATGGCTGGGGAGATCAGGTGTCACCCGAGTATTTAAATCTGCCCCGCCCGCGGCTCGCCACAGATGCATGGCGACGGAGATCAGGGAAAGTGCTGCTGATGCTGCTGCTGCTATAGGGAGAGCGTTAGGAGTTATTTTAGGCTTGAAGAACCCCAACGGTCCTTCTTAGGGCCACATCTGACCGTGTGCAGTACTTTTGAGGCTGCTTTTAGCAGTGTTGCACAATTTTTTTTTTTTGTATATCGGGCGTGCAGAGCATGGCGTCCTCAGTCTGTGCAGTCATTGCACAGAGTATAGGGCCAGTACTGGTGAGGCAGGGAAAGAGATATATAGGCTATATAGGCAGTGGGCTTTTTCAAAAAAATTGGGGAAAAATACTATATTTGGGCTGCCTGTGCCCGTGTACAGTTTACTGCGTGTCTGCTGGGGGTAGTAGTCCTAATTAATATGCAGCTAAGCGTTACAGCAGGCTTGAGCAAAATTGTTTCCTGGCTCTACTGTTTCCGTTACATCACCGCCGTCATCCTGGCAGAGGGAAACAGTATACATAATATTATACGCTTCCTACGGTATCTGTCTGCTGGGGGAAGTAGTCCTACTTAATACGCAGGTAAGCGTTACAGCAGGCTTGCGCAAAATTGTTTCCTGGCTCTGCTGTCTCCGTTACATCACCGCCGTCATCCCGGCAGAGGGAAACAGTATACATAATATTATACGCTGCCTACAGTATCTGTCTGCTGGGGGTAGTAGTCCTAATTAATACGCAGCTAAGCGTTACAGCAGCCTTGCGCAAAATTGTTTCCTGCCTCTGCTGTCTTCGTTACATCACCGCCGTCATCCCGGCAGAGGGAATCAGTATACATAATATTATACGCTGCCTACAGTATCTGTCTGCTGGGGGTAGAAGTCCTAATTAATACGCAGCTAAGCGTTACAGCAGGCTTGCGCAAAATTGTTTCCTGCCTCTGCTGTCTCCGTTACATCACCGCCGTCATCCCGGCAGAGGGAATCAGTATACATGATATTATATGCTGCCTACAGTGTCTGTCTGCTGGGGGTAGAAGTCCTAATTAATACGCAGCTAAGCGTTACAGCAGGCTTGCGCAAAATTCTTTCCTGCCTCTGCAGCTCCGTTTCTAGCATCCTCGTCTCCATGGTTCCGTCTAAAATCGCTGGCGGCTTGCTTTTTTAGACGCGCTTGCGCAGTCCGGTCTTCTGCTCTCAGCACGAGCCGCTTCAGCTCTTCTGCGCATGCGCAGACGAGCTGTCACTTCTCGGGAGCGCGCTGGAGCGGCTATTCTGTACCATCCTCTCTTAGAGGAAGGTGCAGAAACTTGAGCCGCCCAGCTGTCCCGAGAAGCCGCCCAGCCGCCCCGAGAAGCCGCCCAGCTGTCCCACCGTCCTGCCGCCCAGGTAAGTGATGGGCCGGGGGGGGGCTGCCGCTCTGCCGGGGGGGGGGCTGCCGCTCTGCCGGGGGGTCTGCCGCTCTGCCGGGGGTGTCTGCCGCTGGGCCGGGGGGGTCTGCCGCTCTGCCGGGGGGGCTGACGCTGGGCCGGGGGGGCTGCCGCTCTGCCGGGGGGTCTGCTGCTGGGCCGGGGGGGGGGGCCTTCGTCTGTTGTCAGGGGTCTAGCGCCGGTTACCTGCTGCCTGGCGGTGGGTGACTGTGTGCCGTGGTCGGCCGCGTTCAATCTCGGGGTCCGGTCGGCGGCTGCGGGGCGTCTGGTTGTCAGGGAGACACAGCTGGTAGCGTCTCGGGAGCGTGCACGTCGGGCTACAGCAAGCGACGGGAAAAAAGGCGGCGGCCATCTTGGGAAAATTTTTATAAGTTGCTGAAACGCTGGAACTGTAAGTACAAACCAGCTAGAAAAGTCATCTACAGGGGGGCTTAGTAATGTATGCTTAATAAGGGGGACTGGGCAAAAAAAAAATTCACTGCTTCCTCGAGACAACCCCTTTAAGGCCTACTACTGGCCTCTGGCCACTTGACTGCTTCTGAGCTGTGAATTCCACTAGCTCAGTGATACGCACCTATGTCTCACTACAGGCATGCGCAAAATTGTTTCCTGGCTCTGCTGTGCGTTCCGTAAGCGAAGTCAGCCTCCAACCACAGGCCAATAAGCGGCACATTTAATTACAGCGTTCGGTTTCTGCTGTACTCGTAATATACCATGCTGAAGGGTAGGGGTAGGCTTAGAGGACGTGGACCCGGGCGAGGACGCGGAGGCCCAAGTCAGGGTGTGGGCACAGGCCGAGCTCCTGATCCAGGTGTATCGCAGCCGACTGCTGCGGGATTAGGAGAGAGGCAAGTTTCTGGCGTCCCCAGAATCATCTCACAATTAATGGGTCCACGCGGTAGACCTTTATTAGAAAATGAGCAGTGTGAGCAGGTCCTGTCGTGGATGGCAGAAAGTGCATCCAGCAATCTATCGACCACCCAGAGTTCTACGCCATCCACTGCTGCAACTCTGAATCCTCTGGCTGCTGCTCCTCCTTCCTCCCAGCCTCCTCACTCCATTACAATGACACATTCTGAGGAGCAGGCAGACTCCCAGGAACTGTTCTCGGGCCCCTGCCCAGAATGGGCAGCAATGGTTTCTCTCCCACCGGAGAAGTTTGTCGTGACCGATGCCCAACCTTTGGAAAGTTCTCGGGGTCCGGGGGATGAGGCTGGGGACTTCCGGCAACTGTCTCAAGAGCTTTCAGTGGGTGAGGAGGACGATGACGATGAGACACAGTTGTCTATCACTCAGGTAGTAGTAATTGCAGTAAGTCCGAGGGAGGAGCGCACAGAGGAATCGGAGGAAGAGCAGCTGGACGATGAGGTGACTGACCCCACCTGGTTTGCTAAGCCTACTGAGGACAGGTCTTCAGAGGGGGAGGCAAGTGCAGCAGCAGGGCAGGTTGGAAGAGGCAGTGCGGTGGCCAGGGGTAGAGGCAGGGCCAGACCAAATAATCCACCAACTGTTTCCCAAAGCGCCCCCTCGCGCCATGCCACTCTGCAGAGGCCGAGGTGCTCAAAGGTCTGGCAGTTTTTCACTGAGAGTGCAGACGACCGACGAACTGTGGTGTGCAAGGTTTGTCGCGGCTAGATCAGCCATGGAGCCACCACCACCAGCATGCGCAGACATATGATGGCCAAGCACCCTACAAGGTGGGACGAAGGACGTTCACCGCCTCCGTTTTGCACCACTGCCTCTCCCTCTGTGCCCCAACCTGCCACTGAGATCCAGCCCCCCTCTCAGGACACAGGCACTACCGTCTCCCAGCCTGCACCCACACCCTCACCTCCGCTGTCCTCGGCCCCATCCAGCAATGTCTCTCAGCGCACCGTCCAGCCGTCGCTAGCGCAAGTGTTTGAGCGCAAGCGCAAGTACGCCGCCACGCACCTGCACACTCAATCGTTAAACGTGCACATAGCCAAATTTATCAGCCTGGAGATGCTGCCGTATAGGCTTGTGGAAACGGAGGCTTTCAAAAACATGATGGCGGCGGCGGCGGCGGCGGCCCCGCACTACTCGGTTCCCAGTCGCCACTACTTTTCCCGATGTGCCGTCCCAGCCCTGCACGACCACATGTCCGGCAACATTGTACGCGCCCTCACCAACGCGGTTACTGCCAAGGTCCACTTAACAACGGACACGTCGACAAACACAGGCAGGCAGGGCCACTATATCTCCCTGACGGCACATTGGGTGAATTTAGTGGAGGCTGGGACTGATTCAGAGCCTGAATTGCGGGCCCCAGCTCGGTGCTGGTATCTGCGGCGGTGTATGCTTCCTCCACTAAACCACCCTCCTCCTCCTCCTCCTCCTATGCAACCTCTGTCTCGCAATCAAGATGTATCAGCAGCAGCACGTCGCCAGCAGTTGGTGTCGCGCGGCGTGGCAGCACAGCGGTGGCCAAGCGTTAGCAGGCCGTGCTGAAACTACTCAGCTTAGGAGAGAAGAGGCACACAGCCCGCGAACTGCTGCAGGGTCTGACAGAGCAGACCGACCGCTGGCTTTCGCCGCTGAGCCTCCAACCGGGCATGGTCGTGTGTGACAACGGCCGTAACCTGGTGGCGGCTCTGCAGCTCGGCAGCCTCACGCACGTGCCATGCCTGGCCCACATCTTTAATTTGGTGGTTCAGCGCTTTCTGAAAAGCTACCCACGCTTGTCAGACCTGCTCGGAAAGGTGCGCCGGGTCAGCGCACATTTCCACAAGTCCAAGACGGACGCTGCCACCCTGCGCACCCTGCAACATCGGTTTAATCTGCCAGTGCACCGACTGCTGTGCAACGTGCCCACATGGTGGAACTCTACGCTCCACATGTTGGCCAGGCTCTATGAGCAGCATAGAGCTATAGTGGAATACCAACTCCAACATGGGCGGCGTAGTGGGAGTCAGCCTCCTCAATTCTTTACAGAAGAGTGGGCCTGGTTGGCAGACATCTGCCAGGTCCTTGGAAACTTTGAGGAGTCTACCCAGATGCTGAGCGGGGATGCTGCAATCATTAGCGTCACCATTCCTCTGCTATGCCTCTTGAGAAGTTCGCTGCAAAGCATAAAGGCAGACGCTTTGCACTCGGAAACAGAGCCGGGGGAAGACAGTATGTCGCTGGATAGTCAGAGCACCCTCATGTCTATATCTCACCGCGTTGAGGAGGAGGAGGGGGAGAAGCATGAGTAGGAGGGGGAAGAGACAGCTTGGCCCACTGCTGAGGGTACCCATGCTGTTTGCCTATCATCCTTTCAGCGTGTATGGCCTGAGGAGGAGGAGGAGGATCCTGAAAGTGATCTTCCTAGTGAGGACAGCCATGTGTTGCGTACAGGTACCCTGGCACACATGGCGGACTTCATGTTAGGATGCCTTTCTCGTGACCCTCGCGTTACACGCATTCTGGCCACTACGGATTACTGGGTGTACACACTGCTCGACCCACGGTATAAGGAGAACCTTTCCACTCTCATACCCAAAGAGGAAAGGGGTTCGAGAGTGATGCTATACCACAGGACCCTGGTGGACAAACTAATGGTAAAATTCCAATCCGACAGCACTAGTGGCAGAAGGCGCAGTTCCGAGGGCCAGGTAGCAGGGGAGGCGCAGAGATCAGGCAGCATGTACAGCGCAGGCAGGGGAACACTATCCAAGGCCTTTGACAGCTTTATGGCTCCCCAGTAAGACTGTGTCACCGCTCCCCAGTCAAGGCTGAGTCGGCGGGAGCACTGTAAAAGGATGGTGAGGGAGTACATAGCCGATCGCATGACCATCCTCCGTGACGCCTCTGCCCCTACAACTACTGGGTGTCGAAGCTGGACACTTGGCCTGAACTCGCGCTGTATGCCCTGGAGGTGCTTGCTTGTCCTGCGGCTAGCGTCTTGTCAGAGAGGGTGTTTAGTGCGGCTGGGGGAATAATCACGGATAAGCGTACCCGCCTGTCAACTGACAGTGCCGGCAGGCTTACAATCATAAAGATGAACAAAGCCTGGATTTCCCCAGAGTTCTCTTCTCCACCAGCAGACAGCAGCGATACCTAAACAATACGTAGGCTGCACCCGCGGATGGAAGTACCATCAAAAACGGGGACCTTTTAGCTTCATCAATCTGTGTATTATATTCATCCTCCTCCTCCTGCTCCTCCTCCTGAAACCTCACGTAATCACGCCGAACGGGCAATTTTTCTTAGGCCCACAAGGCTCAGTCATATAATTTTTGTAAACAATTTTTATACGTTTCAATGCTCATTAAAGCGTTGAAACTTGCACCTGAACCAATTTTTATTTTAACTGGGCTGCCTCCAGGCCTAGTTACAAATTAAGCCACATTAACCAAAGCGATTAATGGGTTTCACCTGCCCTCTTGGTTGGGCATGGGCAATTTTTCTGAGGTACATTAGTACTGTTGGTACACCAATTTTTGGGGGCCCTCGCCTACAGTGTAATCTAATTAATTTTTTGCCCACCTGCATTAAAGCTGACGTTACATCAGCTGTGCTGGGCACTGCAATGGGATATATTTATGTACCGCCGGTGGGTTCCAGGGAGCCACCCATGCTGTCGGTCCACACGGAGTTGTAACTGCATGTGTCCACTTCTAAAGAACCCCAGTCTGACTGGGGCATGCAGTGTGGGCCGAAGCCCACCTGCATTAAACCTGACGTTGCTTCAGCTGTGATGGGCAATGCAATGGGATTTATTTATGTACCGCCGGTGGGTTCCAGGGAGCCACCGATGCTGTCGGTCCACACGGAGTTGTAACTGCATGTGTCCACTTCTAAAGAACCCCAGTCTGACTGGGGCATGCAGTGTGGGCCGAAGCCCACCAGCATTAAACCTGACCTTACCTCAGCTGTGATGGGCAATGCAATGGGATATATTTATGTAGCGCCAGTGGCTTCCTGGGACCCACCCATGCTGTCGGTCCACACGGAGTTGTAACTGCATGTGTCAACTTCTAAAGAACCCCAGTCTGACTGGAGCATGCAGTGTGGGCCGAAGCCCACCTGCATTAAAGCTGACGTTACCTCAGCTGTGATGGGCAATGCAATGGGATTTATTTATGTACCGCCGGTGGGTTCCAGGGAGCCACCCATGCTGTCGGTCCACACGGAGTTGTAACTGCATGTGTCCACTTCTAAAGAACCCCAGTCTGACTGGGGCATGCAGTGTGGGCCGAAGCCCACCTGCATTAAACCTGACGTTACCTCAGCTGTGATGGACAATGCAATGGGATTTATTTATGTACCGCTGGTGGGTTCCAGGGAGCCACCCATGCTGTGGGTCCACAGGGACTTCACATTAGGGATTTGTACCTGCCAGTGTCTATGTATTAAAAACCCCGGTCAGACTGGGGCATGCAGTGTGGGCCGAAGACCACCTGCATTTAATCGGACGTTACCTCAGCTGTGATGGGCAATGCAATGGGATATATTTATGTACCGCCGGTGGCTTCCTGGGACCCACCCATGCTGTCGGTCCACACGGAGTTGTAACTGCATGTGTCCACTTCTAAAGAACCCCAGTCTGACTGGGCCATACAATGTGGGCCGAAGCCCACCTGCATTAAACCTGACGTTACCTCAGCTGTGCTGGGCACTGCAATGGGGTATATTTATGTACTGCCGGTGGCTTCCACAGGATTGGATTTCTCATTGCTTCTGTACAGCATTATGGACTATCGCCCCACCCCTTTTAAAAAGGGTCGCTGCCTGGCCGTGCCAACCGTCTGCAGTGTGTGCCTGCGGTTCCTCCTCTGGCAGACGCACTTATAAATAGACATGAGGGTGGTGTGGCTATGAGGCCAGCGTATAGCAAGAGGGCAGCTGAAGGCTGCGCAGGGAAACTTTGGTGTGCGCTGTGGACACTGGGTCGTGCGGGGGGGGTTGGGCAGCATGTAACCCAGGAGATGTGGCAGCTGAGTGTCATGCAGGCAATGATTGTGCTTTGTTGGAGGTAGTGTGGTGCTTAGCTAAGGTATGCCTTGCTAATGAGGGTTTTTCAGAAGTAAAAATTGTTGGGAGAGGGGGGGGGGCCACTCTTGCCACTATTGTGGCTTAATAGTGGGACCTGGGAACTTGAGATGCAGCCCAACATGTAGCCCCTCGCCTGCCCTATCCGTTACTGTATCGTTCCCATCACTTTCTTGAATTGCCCAGATTTTCACAAATGAAAACCTTAGCGAGCATCTGCGATATACAAAAATGCTCGAGTCGCCCATTGACTTCAATGGGGTTCGTTACTTGAAACGAACCCTCGAGCATCGCAAAAATTTCGTCTCGAGTAACGAGCACCCGAGCATTCTGGTGCTCGCTCATCTCTATTAAGGAAGTAAGGGTGGCTGGGACCTTAGGAGTCAGTGATCATGCTATCCTTGAATTTTGGATAGCAAGGGGAGGAAAACCTGACTTAGACCTCAATGTTGGCTTTCAAAAAGTCAAATTTTAATGGACTCAGAAAGAGGGTCCAGAAAAAAAAGAGTTGAAAAAAATCCTGCGCTCAACAAGAAACATATTTGGATAGGAGTCAACCAAAACAGCCAGAGTTATATAAAGGGATATATATTTAATATATTGCAAAAATACATAAAAACATACAGAGTCCTGAATGCAACTATGCTGCCTTTCTCAAACATAAAGTGCACTGACATAGACCATATTTAAATAGATATAGTGGTAAATTCAATTAGGGAACAGGACACCTAAAAACAAAGGGGAAGGGGTCCTGAGAGGCGGAGATATATAAACCAAAAAGAATTTTCATTTGAGATTATATATATATATATATATATATATATATAGATATATATATTATATACACAGAGAAAAAATAATATGTTTGTCTCTTGAAATGTATATAAAGATCTCTACTATACCTGTCAAGTGGTGTAAACGAAAATACAATCCATAAGCAGCAATATGCAAGCCTTAATAACACTGGTGTATTCAAGGGGTTAAAGGTCTTTCAGCCTAAGCATATTCAGGGACCATGCTGTTCATGTGGTGCCCAGGTGCCCATTTACTGGTGTAAACAATGGAGATTCATTACATAAGCATCAATATGGAAGCCCTAATGGCGCTGATATGTTTGAGGGGTTAAGTGTCTTGCTTTCCACAACCACATGTCAAAGGCTATGCTGTGGTGCCAATTACTATAAAGTGGGGAATCAAAGGTGAGTTGTTCAAAAGGATTCATTCCTTAGTGAACAAGGAGTGTGAGAAGTACAAGCAAGGGGAAAGTACTGTCAGCTAGTTCTAGCTGTGTCATAATGCAGAAAGCACGGGATCCAGTAGGGTCGGCCATATGGAATGGAAAGCATTTAAAGAGACCAGGATGGATGAACACAGAACTTGCACACACATTAAAAAGGAAGAAAAATATGTTTGTCAAATGGAAAAAGGGGGGAATATCTAAAGAAGAATATAATGTGGTCTGCAGAAACTGTAAGGCAAGTGTCAGAAAAGCTAAAGCTAACAATGAATTGAGACTAGCAACTGAGGCGAAAAGCAGAAAAAAAAGGATTTTGGGGGTATGTCAAAAGGGAAAAAAAATCAAAGATGCTACAGGATATTTATAGGATGAAAATGGTGAATTGGTTAAAAATGATGCTGAAAAGGCCGAACTTTTAAATTCCTATTTTGTATTTATTTTCTCTTAAAAAGTAAATGTAACATCAAATGTTCTTCCCTATGCTATTAGGGGAATAAAAGAATGCAGGCTATCTAGAAACAGAGAGATGGTGAGGGAACACGGAGCTAACTTAAATGAACTAAAATGTTCAGGTTCAGAAGAACGGTATTAGTGTACCATGTCTGCACTGGAAGTATGGTGGAAATATGGGTTGGCAGCCCTGAGTTACAGGGAACAGGCAGGTCACGTCCACAGCATCCAGCTGACATATGTCCCTGCTGATATCCCATCCCTGCTCCCTTCCCCCACCACACCTGTATCTGTCCCCCTGCTGTAATCGTCAATTCGGCCTCTCTCTGGCCTGCAATGTGGTGTCTCTATCGCTGGCCTCATTCTCAGCAAGTCACGCTCGCATCTCCACTGCCGTGCCCCAACGGGTCATAGACAGCCGGGGTGCAGCTGTGTCCATAACACCTGCTGCCGACTCTTTTCTCGTCTAGGCAGGAGGAGAAGCAGTAGGAGGAGGAGGATAGAAGCTGTACAACGCCGCCTCAGCACCGCCACTGCCTCTCTTCGCATTTCGCCCCTAGAACAGGAGAAATAGCATGGAGGCCGTACACTGCTGGGAAGGTTTGTCTGAGGTGCGTCTGCGGGAGCCAATCATCAGCTTTGCCTGTGACATGGGCGTTCCCTGGAACTGAGGCCAGCCAACCCATGTCTCTACCCATACTTCCGGTGGAGACATAAAACTCTAATACCCAGATGAATTACATCCTGAAGGAAGCAGCAGAGGTAATTGCTGAACCACTTGCCGTAATCTTTGACAATTCCTGGAGAACAGGAGAAGTCCTAGAAGATTGGAGAAGAGCAAATGTTATCATCATCTTCAAATAAGGAAAGAGGATGGACTCTGGAAACTATAAGCCTGTGAGCCTGATTTCTATAGCGGGAATGTTCTAACAAATTATTACACAGCATATATGCAAGTACTTGGATGAGAATGGAGTAATTGACCAGAGCCAGCATGGGTTTGTAACAAACAAGTCATGCCAGATTAATCTAATTTCCTTCTATGACAGAATCACCATCTGGGTTGATCAGGAAAATGTGCTAGATCTTGACTTTAGTAAAGCATTAGACAAAGTATCTCATACCATCCTTATTGAAAAAATTACTAAATATGGGATTGACAAGTCAACTGTTAGGTGGATTCATAACTGGCTGAGTGATCATACGTAAAAAGTGGTCATGAATGCCTGCATATCCAAATGGAAGAATTTGTCAAGTGGGGTACAGTGTTTATTATTTTTATAAATGATCTGGAGGAGGGAATTGACGGAAAGCTGATCAAATTTGCCAATGACACAAAGAAAAAAGGGATAGCTAACACTAGAGAAGAGAAAGAGGATTCAAAAAGATCTAGAAAAACTTGAACAGTTGGCAGTGAGCAACAGAATGGTATTTAACAAGGAGAGAGAGCGATTTCGGACTGGATTGGAGCCTCAGGAGTAGTAACCGCAGGTCTGAGGAATAGTCAGGAAAGAGCCAGGAGTCAGCAATGGCAGGTCTCGGTTTGCAGTACAGATGGATGATGAAGATAACGTAGTCAGAAGGGAAGACAGAAGTCGGTATCAGGAGGTCTGGTAGCAATAGAGTAGCAGGCAGAAGTGGAGCTTGATCAATCAATGCTGTGGAGTAGAATAATCACGCAAGGAGAGAGTGGCAAGGTTTTATCGTGAGTCTTAATCAGCAACTGATAGAGCTAGAATAGGGGCTGGATGGTAGTATCTGGAAACAAGGTCAAGGTATATAGGGAAACTTGTCCATAGACCTGGATGGCTCAGAGGAGAAAGCTGCCAGCTGGAGTGCAAGGGTTTCCTGGTTTGATTCCTGACAGAGAGGATTCAAAAAGATCTAAAAAAAGCATAAACAAAGGGCAGCAACTAACAGAATGGTATTTAACAAGGAGAAATGCAAAGTCCTACATCTGGGCAAGAAAAAAGCACATACAGAATGGAAGGTATTGGGCTAAGCAGCAACACATGTGAAAATGACTTGGTTATACTAATAGATCACAGACTGAACATGAGTCAACAGTGTGATGCAACAGCAAAAAAGGCAAACACAATTCTGGGATGTTTTAAGAGAACCAAAGAGTTTAGATCATGTAAGGTAAATACTCTGTTTAGTTCTGGGCACCTCAATTTAAAAAAGACATAGACAAACTGGAGCACATTCAAACCATATTAGGAATGTTTAAGTTGCAAAAAAGGCTGAGAGGAGATTTAATAGCTGTCTACAAATATTTGAAGGGCTGTCACAGTGCAGAGGAATCAGCCTTTTTCCATTTGCACCAGAAAGGACTACAAGCAATGGGATGAAACTGAAAGGGAGCAGACACAGATTAGATATTAGAGAAAAAACTTTCTGACAGTGAGGGTGATCAATGAGTGGTACAGGTTGCCACGGGAGATTGTAAGTTTTCCTTTGAAGGAAGTCTTCAAACAGAGGCTGGACAGACATCTGAATGGCATTATTTAGTGATGTTGCATTGAGCAGGGGGTTGGACCCGATGACCCTGGAAGTTCCTTCCAACTCTACCTTTCTATGATTCTTCAAAGGAAAGTTTGGACTTCATTCATTATCAGAATTGTCTGGAAACAGTTTATACCACGCTCCCCATAAACATGCCCAGCCAGCAGTGATTGTTCACCACATTACTGCTGAGCCGTTATTATAGCGCACTATTCCTCACAGCCTATATAGAAAGATTGCCAGGGGAACACATCAGCTTAAGTCCTAGATTGGTGGAGATTTAAGAGGTAACTGCCTTTTCTTTTTTATTTTTTACGGTTTTTGATTTTTTTAATTCAATTCTCAAACAATCCCTTTCATTTTACTTTACCTTTACGTAGAAAATCTCCTTTAGTTTGGTCTAAAAAGTCACTTGGAATAAAAGTATAATTAGCAAGAGGATCATCTTTCATGTTCTTAAAAGTTGCTTTTTCCACCACGGTGTCTATGTCTTTCTCATTGAGCTTTATATTCACAAATGTGCATATTTTCAGTACAGCAGATCGAAGGTCCTGAAATAGACATTAATTAATAACCACATAACACACAGATCTGAGAATGAGGCCTTATTCTCACGAATGTTTTATCTCGGCCGAAAATCACGACCATCTGAAGCATTGGATGCCAATGCATTTGTTAAGATGGGCAATTTTCCGGCCTGTAAAATCGACCGACCGGAAAATATAGCACATATGCGGCCTGCCGATCAAAGCATCGCAAGTTGTTGTCCCCTCTTGGGATTAAAAAGAAAAAGTAAAAATAAGAACAATAAAGTTTTACAAATTATAAAAAAGTTAAAATGATTCAATAAAAGGCTGTGATTGGTTCCTTGAGCTCTGGCTCTGATTGGGAGAGCTTCCTGGAGGTGGGTATTTTCAAGTCCCAACCAGGAAGCTCTGCAGGAGAACTTAAAGCAACTGCCGGGGGAGCTTCAGGGGAGATGCACGGGAAGATAATAGTGCCAGGTAGGTGATCTATTCCTTTTTTTATGCAGCTAGGGCTTAGTTTAGGGCTTTTACAGTAGGATTTCCTATTGCAAAAGTTGCATCGCATCACACGAAAACCTCGTTTTCGTGCGATGCAGTGCAACACATAGGAAGGCTCCATAGGGAAACATGGGCTACAAAAATTGAGGCTGTATACAGCATGCTGCGATTTTGTAGTCTTGCAGTGTCGCAGGCTACAAAACATTACTCGTGTGGAAGAGCTCATAGGAAATCATGGGCTCTACATACATGCGATTTGTAGCACTTTGGCATTGTAACAAAATTGTGAGAGAAAATCGTGCATGTGGAAGCAGCCTCAGGCCTCTTTTACAGGGGCCACAAAATCTTGCGATTTTGTAGAGATGCGACATCGGTACAAAATGCATTTATGTGAAGCCCATGGTTTTCAATGGGTTCTTTCACATGAAAGATGTTTTGTAGTCGGAAAGAACCCATTGGAAACCATTAGCTGCACATACATGTGTTTTGTAGCCCGTTTGAAAGAGGCCTTATGCTCTTATTGGGCTGAGAACAGAGAATTAGGCATGACAACTGAGACAGATTTACTGTGTTTGGCCATGAAGTCCTAACATAGATGTAAATTCCAAGTGGATGCTATAGTTGTCAAATTCACTTTATATACTGTACAGCTTGTTATCATCTAATAAACCAATAATTACCTTTTTCATTTCCTCATATGTCAAAAATAGTATGTTGAAATCTTCTTTGTGCTTGTACCAGCCGCTAATATGATCAAACCACGAGCCACCTATGACTGTAAAATAAGATTAAATGTATCATTATAAATGCGGAAAGTTTTCTAAACTTTGTGAATCCCTTTTACTTTAGAGCTCTGTATGGTTTTAAGGGCCTAATGTGTTTGATTTTCAAAGTGCAGATTCACTTTTGCGGTTTCTGTCATTTGAGTGATAAGTGACAAACTTCTGATTGTCTTTTTGCCTGCAAGTACTATTACTGATACTGCAGGTATGCAGATGTCTGGTCTGAATGAATCCCCTTCCGTCCATCGGTCTGCAGACGCCTAGTCAGAATTAATTCCCTTATGTCCATTGTTGTGCAGATGCCTGGTTTGAATTAATTCCCTTCTGTCCGATGGTGTGCAGACGCCTGAATCCAGGTCTTGTTTGCTGTTATGGGTCATCCTTATCTGTGGTGCATGAGAAACGTGTGGACATCTGTACGTTGAATACCTATGTGGCTTATCTTACATCTGTCTAGTTCTGTGCTCTTTTCTACTTTCCCTCTAGGGACAAACTAGGCCCTTAGGTGCGAAGCACAGGGTCATTCTGTCAGTAAGATAAGACTACCTATAGATTGAGGGGTCGCTTCCCATTATATGTCTTGGTGTGACCCTTTTACTATTTCAATTGTGCAGGCCAGGTGGATAAGTTTGCATGAATGTAACACCACATAAGTTGCTGGGGACATGGAACACAGAAGTAGAGAGTCACAAAGACGTGGCTGCTAGAGATATTGGTGAGTGATTTACTGTCTTACTGTTACTGGAATCACATCTACACTGCTCAGTCCTGCTGTACAATATTCTTTCATAATGATGTTATTTCTCTGTGTGTGCTATAGAGAGTTAGAGTACAGCATCTGTTTTCTCCATGTGCAGTCCATATAGAAATACTGTAGCAGAAGTATTTTCCTGTAAGCTCAAAGAAAACTGAAAAGTAAAGATACAGCCTGCAGTGGGGAAAACTGCTGATAAATACAACTCATTAAAAGCTCAGATATAGTGTTATAGGTTATGAACACACAGCAGCTTATTCTGAAAAGTCACCCATAAAGCTGGGCAAGCTTTAAGGAGAAACTGAGAGAACTCAGTGATTATGGTCAGGCAGTGGATGTGTATCTGCTGTGCCATAGAGCCAATTTGTCTTAAGACTTGATCTGGAGGTTGTACCTGGGGTTCCCAGATTTTTACTCTTTAACCCCACCAATCAGATTCTGGTTTTCACTGCAAGAGACCAGTTCGTTGTGCCAGAGAGTCACAATCAGGAGGCTGCTAATGGAAACTGGTAAGTTACAGTACTGGTGGATGTAAGTAGAGATGTGTTCATAGAACATAGCCGAGGTAAGAAAAGCTGGAATACTTTCATAACAGTTAGACAGCCCAAGGTTCAGGCCAGGCAGTAGAGAGAGTAAGCATAGTCAATTAACAAGCTGAGGTTGGGAGTAGAAAAGACAGGAAAGCTGAGTGTTATGGTCATGAATTAGAACCAGGAGAGCAGAGAGAGCACGTTAACACCTTTGCATGCTAGGAGACTAAATTTTTAGCCATCTATCAATGGAGAAGAGTCTGTCCGGATTGGCTAGGGACTAGAAAGCTGGGTGCATGTGCTGTCTCTTTAAGTGGTTGAGTGTAAACAAGAGTTGAGCGAATGTACTCTTCCGAGTTTGATGCTCGTTCGAGTATCAGCGTACTCGATGGTGCTTGCTACTTGAGCGAGTATCACGCCGTGTTCGACCCCGCCCCAGTTTCGGCCCCTCTCCGCTGTGACGCTGCGCACGTCAACGGCAATTTTTTGGCTGGCTGGGGGGAGGAGAGAGAGAGAGAAAGAGGGAAAGGGAGAGAGAGAGAGAGAGAGAGAACACATATTAAAAAAAAAAGCTTCGCCCCCGGCGGGTCCCATCCAAAAATGCTTGAGTCTCCCATTGAAGTCAATGGGGTGCGCTACTCGAATAGAGCTTTCAAATTTTATAAAAAGCTCGAATCGAATAACGAGGACCCAAGCATTTGGGTACTCGCTCATCTCTAGTGTACACACATCCTACCAGAAGCAGTTACCCTAGACTGAGAAGAAAAAGGCCATGCCATCTGTTGCAGCTGACGGATGAGCTGCGACTGCCAGGATAAGGAGGTGAGGGAATTCAATAGCCATGGTCCCGATTCATCACACAACCTTTGTAGTACTTAATAAGAAACAGGGCACCTGTCCCATCAGTAAACTCTTGTGATCGTATCATCAGGGTAGCAGCAACACAACTTCCATAATTTACGGTGGTCTCTGTACACAACCACATTGCCATCAATAAGTGATTAAAGTGTAGACTTTCAGCATTAAGTGTTTAACACACATAGAGCATTAAGTGTTTAGAAATTCTAACAATTTTTTTTTAGATTTCCTCCATTTTCTTAGACTCAAATTAATTACACAAACAAACATAATTATAACTATAAATATATGCCTGAATGCAAATAATTTACAGCCTGAAGTTTGGATCACAGGCACATCACCAAATGCTGAGTTTCCTCTCTTGAAATGCTGTAACAGGTGGGATTTTGTGATGGTGCCGTGGTGACAGACAATGCCCTTCTCAATATCAATTCCACTTCTGCCTACTTCTACCAGTATCGTGTGGAAGCTGCTTAGGCTCACACAGTTAGCACACCATACTGTACATACCACATACAGAGCCTTAACATCCCTGACTGCATTTCAGCACACTATAAACTCATGGAAGCCTTCACTCAAAAATGCACTTTTCCAAACTTCCTTCACTGTAATCATTCTGCCCACGCTTCTCAAAACCAAACATTGGAATACCTTCGGTAAGTCTTGTCTGATATATTGCTGTGTCACGTATAACTCAAAACATGAGATGCTTACTCACCATCAGTCTTTACTTTCATTAATACTAAGTGCCGTGGTCTGCCATAATAATTGTAATGGACAGATAACTATTACATCATCATTAACTAACTATGCAAGGCTTTGCACTAAAGCCTTGCATAATTAACATTGTCCTGTTATCATAGTAACATAGTAACATAGTATGTAAGGCTGAATGAAGACAATGTCCATCTAGTCCAGCCTGTCTATCCTCCTGTGTTGATCCAGAGGAAGGCAAAAAACCCCAAGAGCAGAAGCCAATTAGCCCTTTTGGGGGAAAAAATTCCTTCCCGACTCCCTAATGGCAATCAGACTGTTCCCTGGATCAACCCCTAAAAGTTCCTACCTGCCTGTATACCCGGATTGACAATTAACCTAAGATTTATATCCTATAATGTCCTTCCTCTCCAGAAAGACATCAAGTCCCCTTTTAAACTCCTCTATGGATTTTGCCATCACCACTTCCTCCGGCAGAGAGTTCCACAGTCTAACTGCTCTTACAGTAAAGAATCCCCTTCTATGTTGGTGATGAAACCTACTTTCCTCTAATCGTAGCGGATGTCCTCTTGTTACCGTCGCGGTCCTGGGTGTAAACAGATCATGGGAGAGATCCTTGTATTGTCCCCTCATGTATTTATACATAGTTATTTGATCGCCCCTTAGCCGTCTTTTTTCTAGAGTAAATAATCCCAATTTTGATAGCCTCTCTGGGTATTCCAGTCCCGTCATTCCATGTATTAGTTTAGTTGTCCTTCTTTGGACCCCCTCAAGCACTGCTACATCTTTCCTGAGCACCGGTGACCAGAATTGTATGCAGTATTCCATGTGGGGCCTGACTAGTGCCTTATATAATGGAAGGATAATGTTCTCATCCTTCGCCCCTATACCTCTTTTAATACACCCCAAGACTTTATTTGCCTTTGCAGCAGCTGACTGGCATTGGTTACTCCAGTTTAGTCTACTATCCACTAATACCCCCAGATCCTTTTCCATATCACTTTTTCCTAGCGGTACTCCATTAATCGAATATTGGTGACATCCGTTTCTCCTGCCCATGTGCATAGTCTTACATTTTTCAACATTGAACTTCATTTGCCATTTTTCTGCCCAAGCCCCCAGCTTATCTAGGTCCGTTTGTAGCCGCACATTGTCCTCCGTTGCATTAATTATATCGTATAATATCATCTGCAAATATTGATATTTTGCTGTGCAGCCCCTCTATCAGGTCATTGATAAATATGTTGAACAGAGTGGGGCCTAATACTGAACCCTGTGGCACCCCGCTAGCGACTGTGGTCCAATCAGAGTATGAACCCTTTATTACCACCCTCTGCTTTCTATCATTGAGCCAATTTTTAATCCACTTACACACGTTTTCGCCCAGTCCGAGCTGCCTCATTTTGTATATTAGCCTATTATGTGGCACGGTGTCAAAGGCTTTAGAGAAGTCCAGATATACGAGATCAATAGATTCTCCCTGGTCCAGCTTAGAGATTACTTCATCGTAGAAACTGATCAGATTTGTCTGACATGAGCGACCGTTCATGAATCCATGCTGGTGAGGAGTTATTCCCTTAATCTCCTTGAGGTGCTCATCGATGGCGTCTCTCAGAATCCCCTTGAAAATTTTTCCCATTACTGAAGTGAGACTTACTGGCCTGTAGTTACCAGGCTCACTTTTGCTCCCTTTTTTGTAAATTGGAACCACGTTGGCAATGCGCCAATCCAATGGTACTACACCGCTCTTGATAGTGTCTAGAAATATTAGATATAGCGGCCTAGCTATCTCGTCACTTAGTTCCCTTAGTATCCTTGGGTGTAATCCATCTGGGCCCGCGATTTATCAATTTTAGTCTACTTTAGTCGCTTCCGCACCTCCTCCTGCGTTAGGTATGAGATATTTTGTGGTGGGTTCATTTTATTCCCCTGCACCTCGTGTGGCATTTCCCTTTTGTTTGTGAATACACTTGAGAAGAAACTGTTTAGTAGATTTGCTTTCCCTCCGTCATCATCAATGATCTCCCCTGCATTATTTTTTAAAGGGTCAGTACTCTCCTTGCAAATCCTTTTGCTGTTAATATAGTTGAAAAATAGCTTCGGGTTGTTTTTGCTCTCTTTGGCGATCAGTCTTTCTGCTTCCTCCTTGGCAGTTTTGATCTTATCTTTGCATATTTTGCTTTTTTCCCTGTATGATTTTAGCGCTTCTTCGCTGCCTTCTTGCTTTAGTAGTTTGAACGCTTTTTTTTTTTCATTTATTGCCCCTCTTACCGTCTTGTCGAGCCACATTGGTTTCCTTTTAGTTGAGTTTCTTTTATTTTTAAAGGGAATGAACTGCTCGCATGAGGTGATTAGGATTAGAGATGAGCGAACGTACTCGTCCGAGCTTGATGCTCGGGCGAATATTAGCGTGTTCGGGATGCTCGTTACTCGTAACGAGTACCACGCGATGTTCGGGTTACTTTGACTTTCATCTCTGAGACGTTAGCGCGCTTTTCTGGCCAATTGAAAGACAGGGAAGGCATTACAACTTCCTCTTGCGACGTTCAAGCCCTATACCACCCCCCTGCTGTGAGTGGCTGGGGAGATCAGATGTCACCCGAGTATAAAAATCGGCCCCTCCCGCGGCTCGCCTCAGATGCCTTGTGAGTTAGCTGAGGGAAAGTGCAGTTGTGTTGGAGTTGCTGTAGGGAGAGTGTTTGTAGTGAGTGTAGGCTTCAAGAACCCCAACGGTCCTTCTTAGGGCCACATCTATCCGTGTGGAGGCTGCTATTAGCAGTGTATTTTTTTTTTTCAAAATCGGCTGTGCAGAGCATTGCACCCTGCATTAGGGACAGAAGTGGTGGTTAGGCAGGGAGAGTGTTAGGAGTGAGTGTAGGCTTCAAGAACCCCAACGGTCCTTTCTAGGGCCACATTTAACCGTGTGCAGTACTGTGCAGGCTGCTGTTCGCAGTGTTGCATTTTTTTTTTCTCAAAATCGGCTGTGCAGAGCATTGCACCCTGCATTAATACTACAGGGACAGAATTGTGTAGGCAGGGCCACAACACAGTTATTATTCATTGAATAGACGCAGTGGGCCTTTCCTTTTAAAAAAAAGGGAAAAAATTATATTTGGCCTGCCACTGACAGTCCTCAGGGCTCTGGGTACGTGTGTGCTGCGTGGAGAACGTAAAAAAAATCAGACGCAGCCAGCTACGTTTCACTGCAGGCTTGCGCCAATTTCTTTCCTGCCTGGGAAATCCCTGCTCTGCTGTAGTTAATAACTCTGCAACACTGCAGTTCTGTGACACATTTGCAGGGCCACAACACAGTTATTATTCATTGAATAGACGCAGTGGGCCTTTCCTTTTAAAAAAAAAGGGAAAAAATTATATTTGGCCTGCAGGCTTGCGCCAATTTATTTCCTGCCTGGGAAATCAAATCATTGGTAATACAGCATGCTGAGGGGTAGGGGTAGGCCTAGAGGACGTGGACGCGGCCGAGGACGCGGAGGGCCAAGTGAGGGTGTGGGCACAGGTCGAACTCCTGATCCAGGTGTATCGCAGCCGACTGCTGCGCGATTAGGAGAGAGGCACGTTTCTGGCGTCCCGACATTCATCGCACAATTCATGGGTCCACGCGGGAGACCTTTATTAGAAAATGAGCAGTGTGAGCAGGTCCTGTCGTGGATGGCAGAAAGTGCTTCGAGTAACCTATTGTCCACCCACAGTTCTGCGCCGTCCACTGCTGCAAATCCGAATCCTCTGTCTGCTGCTCCTCCTTCCTCCCAGCCTCCTCACTCCACTACAATGACACATGCTCAGGAGCGGGAAGACTCCCAGGAACTGTTCTCGGGCCCCTGCTCAGATTGGGCAGCAGTGGTTCCTCTCCCACCAGAGGAGTTTTTCGTCACTGATGCCCAACCATTGCAAAGTTCCCGGGGTCCGGGGGATGAGGCTGGGGACTTCCGCCAACTGTCTCAAGAACTTTGTGTGGGTGAGGAGGACGATGACGATGAGACGATGAGTGAGTGTAGGCTTCAAGAACCCCAACGGTCCTTTCTAGGGCCACATTTAACCGTGTGCAGTACTGTGCAGGCTGCTGTTCGCAGTGTTGCATTTTTTTTTTTCTCAAAATCGGCTGTGCAGAGCATTGCACCCTGCATTAATACTACAGGGACAGAATTGTGTAGGCAGGGCCACAACACAGTTATTATTCATTGAATAGCAGTCAGGTAGTAGTGAGGGCAGTAAGTCCAAGGGAGGAGCGCACAGAGGATTCTGAGGAAGAGCAGCAGGACGATGAGGTGACTGACCCCACCTGGTGTGCAACGCCTACTCAGGACAGGTCTTCAGAGGGGGAGGCAAGGGCAGCAGCAGGGCAGGTTGCAAGAGGCAGTGCGGTGGCCAGGGGTAGAGGCAGGGCCAGACCGAATAATCCACCAACTGTTTCCCAAAGCGCCCCCTCGCGCCATGCCACCCTGCAGAGGCCGAGGTGCTCTAAGGTCTGGCAGTTTTTCACAGAGACGCCTGACGACCGACGAACAGTGGTGTGCAACCTTTGTCGCGCCAAGATCAACGGGGAGCCACCACTAACAGCCTGACCACCACCAGCATGCGCAGACATATGATGGCCAAGCACCCCACAAGGTTTGACGAAGGCCATTCACCGCCTCCGGTTTGCACCGCTGCCTCTCCCCCTGTGCCCCAACCTGCCACTGAGATCCAACCCCCCTCTCAGGACACAGGCACTACCGTCTCCTGGCCTGCACCCACACCCTCACCTCCGCTGTCCTCGGCCCCATCCACCAATGTCTGTCAGCGCACCGTCCAGCCGTCGCTAGCGCAACTGTTGGAGCGCAAGCGCAAGTACGCCGCCACGCACCCGCACGCTCAAGCGTTAACCGTCCACACAGCCAAATTTATCAGCCTTGAGATGCTGCCGTATGGGGTTGTGGAAACGGAGTCCTTCAAAAGTATGATGGCGGCGGCGGCGGCCCCGCGCTACTCAGTTCCCAGTCGCCACTACTTTTCCCGATGTGCCGTCCCAGCCCTGCACGACCACGTCTCCGGCAACATTGTACGCGCCCTCACCAACGCGGTTACTGCCAAGGTCCACTTAACAACGGACACGTGGACAAGCACAGGCGGGCAGGGCCACTACATCGCCCTGACGGCACATTGGGTGAATTTAGTGGAGGCTGGGACAGAGTCAGAGCCTGGGACCGCTCACGTCCTACCCACCCCCAGCATTGCGGGCCCCAGCTCGGTGCTGGTATCTGCGGCGGTGCATGCTTCCTCCACTAAAGCACCCTCCTCCTCCTATGCAACCTCTGTCTCGCAATCAAGATGTGTCAGCAGCAGCAGCACGTCGCCAGCAGTCGGTGTCGCGTGGCGCGGCAGCACAGCGGTGGGCAAGTGGCAGCAGGCCGTGCTGAAACTACTCAGCTTAGGAGATAAGAGGCACACGGCCCACGAACTGCTGCAGGGTCTGACAGAGCAGACCGACCGCTGGCTTGCGCCGCTGAGCCTCCAACCGGGCATGGTCGTGTGTGACAACGGACGTAACCTGGTGGCGGCTCTGCAGCTCAGCAGCCTCACGCACGTGCCATGCCTGGCCCACGTCTTTAATTTGGTGGTTCAGCTCTTTCTGAAAAGCTACCCACGCTTGTCAGACCTGCTCGGAAAGGTGCGCCGGCTCTGCGCACATTTCCGCAAGTCCCACACGGACGCTGCCACCCTGCAACATCGCTTTAATCTGCCAGTGCACCGACTGCTGTGCGACGTGCCCACACGGTGGAACTCTACGCTCCACATGTTGGCCAGGCTCTATGAGCAGCGTAGAGCTATAGTGGAATACCAACTCCAACATGGGCGGCACAGTGGGAGTCAGCCTCCTCAATTATTTTCAGAAGAGTGGGCCTGGTTGGCAGACATCTGCCAGGTCCTTGGAAACTTTGAGCAGTCTACCCAGGTGGTGAGCGGCGATGCTGCAATCATTAGCGTCACCATTCCTCTGCTATGCATCTTGAGAAGTTCCCTGCAAAGCATAAAGGCAGATGCTTTGCGCTCGGAAACGGAGGCGGGGGAAGACAGTATGTCGCTGGATAGTCAGAGCACCCTCCTGTCTATATCTCAGTGCGTTCAGGAGGAGGAGGAGGAGCATGAGGAGGATGAGGAGGAGGGGGAAGAGACAGCTTGGCCCACTGCTGACGGTACCCCTGCTGCTTGCCTGTCATCCTTTCAGCGTGTATGGCCTGAGGAGGAGGAGGAGGATCCTGAAAGTGATCTTCCTAGTGAAGACAGCCATGTGTTGCGTTTAGGTACCCTGGCACACATGGCTGACTTCATGTTAGGATGCCTTTCTCGTGACCCTCGCGTTACACGCATTCTGTCCACTACGGATTACTGGGTGTACACACTGCTCGACCCACGGTATAAGGAGAACCTTTCCACTCTCATTCCCGAAGAGGAAAGGGGTTCGAGAGGGTCGCTATACCACAGGACCCTTGCGGACAAGCTGATGGTAAAATTCCCATCCGACAGCGCTAGTGGCAGAAGGCGCAGTTCCGAGGGCCAGGTAGCAGGGGAGGTGCGGAGATCGAGCAGCATGTACAGCACAGGCAGTGCAACAGTCTTTAAGGGCCTGGACAGCTTTATGGCTCCCCACCAAGACTGTGTCACCGCTCCCCAGTCAAGGCTGAGTCGGCGGGAGCACTGTAAAAGGATGGTGAGGGAGTACGTAGCCGATCGCACGACCGTCCTCCGTGACGCCTCTGCCACCTACAACTACTGGGTGTCGAAGCTGGACACGTGGCCTGAACTAGCGCTGTATGCCCTGGAGGTGCTTGCTTGTCCTGCGGCTAGCGTCTTGTCGGAGAGGGTGTTTAGTGCGGCTGGGGGAATCATCACAGATAAGCGTACCCGCCTGTCAACCGACAGTGCCAACAGGCTAACACTCATCAAGATGAACAAAGCCTGGATTTCCCCAGAGTTCTCTTCTCCACCAGCGGACAGCAGCGATACCTAAGCAATACGTAGGCTGCACCCGCGGATGGAAGCATCGTTCTCTCTCACCATCCAAAACGGGGACATTTCTGCTTCATCAATCTGTGTATAATATTCCTCCTCCTGCTCCTCCTCCTGAAACCTCACGTAATTACGCAGAACGGGCAATTTTTCTTAGGGCCACAAGGCTCAGTCATATAATTTTTCTAAAAATTTTTTATACGTTTCAATGCTCTTAAAAACGTTGGAACTTTAACTTGAACCAATTTTTCGTTAAACTGGGCTGCCTCCAGGCCCAGTTACCACTTAAGCCACATTAACCAAAGCGATTAATGGGTTTCACCTGCCATCTTGGTTGGGCATGGCCAATTTTTACTGAGGTACATTACTACTGTTGGTACACCAATTTTTTTGGGCCCTCACCTACAGTGTAATCATAGCAATTTCTATGTTCTTCGCCTGCACTCATGGTACAGAAAGGTGTGTGGGGTTGGCTTACACTTTAGCTACATAAATGTAACTTGGGCCTTGTCTATACTGCAGCTACTGAAATGGAACGAAGACTGCGCTCCCACTATACTGCTGCTTCGGAATCGTTACTGGGGCCTGTCTTGAGTGCTACTATTACTGAAATGGAACGAAGACTGCGCTCCCACTATACTGCTGCTTCGGAATTGTTACTGGGGCCTGTGTAGGCTGCTACTATTACTGAAATGGAACTAACACTGCGCTCCCACTATACTGCTGCTTCGGAATTGTTACTGGGGCCTGTGTAGGCTGCTACTATTACTGAAATGGAACTAAGACTGCGCTCCCACTATACTGCTGCTTCAGAATTGTTACTGGGGCCTGTCTAGGCTGCTACTATTACTGAAATGGAACTAAGACTGTGCTCCCCCTATAATGCTGCTAGTGATATGTTAGTGGGGCCTGTCGCTAATGCTACGGCTGAAATGTTACTAATTATGGGCTCTGCCTATACCGCTGCTAATGGTATGTCTCTGGGGTGTGGAAACAGAGGCTTCCCAAAGACATGATGGCAGCGAGGCCATTTCCCACCAACGCTGTTACTGTTAAGGTGCATATAACCACGGACACGTGGAGAGGACACGTAGTGCCTCAAAAACATCCCCCGCCACGGCCCACTTAATCCTGGCCACATTCCGAAAACCAACAAAATAAAACCGCGCTACTAGGTCCGCAGTCACCACCACATTACCACCAACACGGTTACTGTTAAGGTACATATTACCAGTCTGACTGGGGCATGCAGTGTGGGCCGAAGCCCACCTGCATTTAGCACGACATTACTACCTCAGCTGTGTTGGGCAATGCAATGGGATATATTTATGTACCGCCGGTGGCTTCCTGGCACCCACCCATGCTGTGGGTCCACAGGGAATTATAAATGCATCTGTTTCCACTTCTAAAGAACCCCAGTCAGACTGGGGCATGCAGTGTGGGCCGAAGCCCACCTGCATTTAGCACGACATTACTACCTCAGCTGTGTTGGGCAATGCAATGGGATATTTTTGTGTACCGCCGGTGGGTTCCAGGGAGCCACCCATGCTGTCGGTCGACAGGGACTTCACAATAGGGAGTTGTACCTGCCTGTGTCTATGAATTAAAAAGCCCGGTCTGACTGGGGCATGCAGAGACACCTTGACAGAATGAATAGTGTGTGGCACATAGGTTCCCCATTGCTATGCCCACGTGTGCAGCTCCTGATGGCGGTGGCACAGGATTCTATTTCTCATTGCTTCTGTACAGCATTGTGGGCTATCGCCCCGCCCCTTTTAAAGAGGGTCGCTGCCTAGCCGTGCCAACCCTCTGCAGTGTGTGCCTGCGGTTCCTCCTCATGGCAGACGCACTTATAAATAGACATGAGGGTGGTGTGGCATGTGGGCAGCTGAAGGCTGCGCAGGGAAACTTTGGTGTGCGCTGTGGGGGGGGGGGGGGGGGCGGTTGGGCAGCATGTAACCCAGGAGAAGTGGCAGCGGAGTGTCATGCAGGCAGTGATTGTGCTTTGTTGGAGGTAGTGTGGTGCTTAGCAAAGGTATGTATTGCTAATGAGGGCTTTTCAGAAGTAAAAGTTGTTGGGAGGGGGGGGGCCCACTCTTGCCGGTATTGTGGCTTAATAGTGGGACCTGTGAACTTGAGATGCAGCCCAACATGGAGCCCCTCGCCTGCCCTATCCGTTGCTGTATCGTTCCCATCACTTTCTTGAATTGCCCAGATTTTCACACATGGAAACCTTAGCGAGCATCGGCGAAATACAAAAATGCTTGGGTCGCCCATTGATTTCAATGGGGTTCGTTACTCGAAACGAACCCTCGAGCATTGCGAAAATTTTGTCCCGAGTAACGAGCACCCGAGCATTTTGGTGCTCGCTCATCTCTAATTAGGATCCTTTTAAACTTTTCCCATTTCTCCTCTGTACTGTTATTTTTGAGGATGTTGTCCCAATTAATGTTACCAATAGTAGTTCTAAGCTCATCAAATTTTGCTTTACTAAAGTTTAGTTTCTTTGTCGCTCCCTGATAAGGCTTCCTATTGAATGACAGCTGGAAATTGATTATTTTGTGGTCACTGTTCCCCAAGTGCCCCTTAACCTGCACCCCCTTTATACATTCCGGTTTGTTAGTTAGTACTAGGTCCAGAATGGCTCTCCCTCTTGTTGGTTCCTGCACAAGTTGGTTCAGGTAATTGTCTTTAATTACTCTCAAGAACTCACTGGCGTACATATAGGGGGTGCTGGGGGTGCGGTTGCGACCCGGCCCCTGAGCCCCTGGGGGCCCACGGGGCTTACTTTCCACGACACTGACTGACTGCGCTTACTTTCACTATGGTCTCTGAGCAGGCAGGCAGCCTCTCCTGCACATGGGCGCTTCCTCCCAGGACCTCCGCTCAGACCCCTCCCCCATCTGGTTCTCCAGCACAGAAATCATCAGAGGAGAGGAGTCTGAGCGGAGGTCCTGGGAGGAAGCGCCGATGTGCAGGAGAGGCTGCCTGCCTGCGCAGAGACCATAGTGAAAGTAAGTGCAGTCAGTGAGAGGGAACGTCCTCGGTATGATTAAGAGGGGGGAGGGGTGTTCTGTGTGTGATGGGGAGTGGGGGTGAGTGAGGGGTGTTCTGTGTGTGATGGTGAGTGGGGGAAACGAGGGGTGTTCTGTGTGATGGGGAGTGGGGGGGGACGAGGGGTGTTCTGTGTGATGGGGAGTGGGGGTGAGTGAGGGGGGTTCTGTGTGATGGGGAGTGGGGGTGAGTGAGGGGGCTTCTGTGTGTGATGGGGAGTGGGGGTGAGTGAGGGGGGGGGGGTGAGTGAGGGGTGTTCTGTGTGATGGGGAGTGGGGGGGACGAGGGGTGTTCTGTGTGATGGGGAGTGGGGGTGAGTGAGGGGGGTTCTGTGTGATGGGGAGTGGGGGTGAGTGAGGGGGTTCTGTGTGATGGGGAGTGGGGGTGAGTGAGGGGGCTTCTGTGTGTGATGGGGAGTGGGGGTGAGTGAGGGGTGTTCTGTGTGATGGGGAGTGGGGGGGACGAGGGGTGTTCTGTGTGATGGGGAGTGGGGGTGAGTGAGGGGGGTTCTGTGTGATGGGGAGTGGGGGTGAGTGAGGGAGCTTCTGTGTGTGATGGGGAGTGGGGGTGAGTGAGGGGGGGTTCTGTGTGATGGGGAGTGGGGGTGAGTGAGGGGGGTTCTGTGTGATGGGGAGTGGGGGTGAGTGAGGGAGCTTCTGTGTGTGATGGGGAGTGGGGGTGAGTGAGGGGGGGTTCTGTGTGATGGGGAGTGGGGGTGAGTGAGGGGTGTTCTGTGTGATGGGGAGTGGGGGGGACGAGGGGTGTTCTGTGTGATGGGGAGTGGGGGTGAGTGAGGGGGTTTCTGTGTGATGGGGAGTGGGGGTGAGTGAGGGGGGTTCTGTGTGATGGGGAGTGGGGGTGAGTGAGGGGGGTTCTGTGTGATGGGGAGTGGGGGTGAGTGAGGGGGGTTCTGTGTGATGGGGAGTGGGGGTTAGTAAGGGGGGTTCTGCGAGCCGGCACCTGACTTCACTATTAGAGGTATGCTAGAACCGAGCCGCTGTATTGGTAACTAAGGGCTCAATGCCACAGCCGTAAGCCTACTACAACACTGTGGGAGACCACCAGCATCTCACACATTTCCCAGCCATGCACGCTGCCGGCAGGGACCACATATGGCTTTGTGTAGCACTGCACATGCACAGGGGGATTCTTTTTTTAATTCCCCACTCTGTTTAGAGTGACAATGCGTATGGAAACAATGTAATGTGTATGGGCAGCGTATCATACAAGTGTACAGGGCTCACGTTACGTGGTACGCAGAGAAAGAGAGCATGCTGGGATTACGTGTGCATAATACGTGGTGAAAACCTGGTTGTGCACATGAGCCCTAACATGTTATAAAAGTTAGCTCATGCTGTCTCCAATGTATGTGTGCCTGTATTATGTATGTGTATATATAATTATTTTTTTCTTTCTTGGGGAAGCAAAGCATGCCTTGAGGCTTGTGTTCTGGATGTTTTAAAAATCTAAAACCCCTGATTACTAATGATCCATTGATGGGTCATTAAAAAAAAAACAGTAATGTAGCTAAAAGTGATATACAAGGAGTAGCTGTGAAAAGGAGTGGTGGGTGGACAGGTCTGGAAGGGGGCCCCAAGCTAAACTTTTGCACCCGGGCCCATGAGCCTCTAGCTACGCCCCTGCAAGAACTTATAACCGCTGTGAGATTTGCAGGTTTTGTTCTCCCATGTTATATCTGGATAATTAAAGTCCCCCATGATAATTACTTCATTGCGGTTTGACACCTCTTCTATCTGCCTTAATAGTAAGTTATCAGTTTCTTCTGTTGCTTTTGGTGGTCTATAGAAGACCCCTATCAGGATTTTGTTATTTTTTCCTCCCTTTATTTCTACCCACAGAGATTCCACCTGTTCTTCCCCTACCCCTATATCCTCCTGTAGCCTCGGCTTCAAGTTCGATTTGACGTACAGACATACCCCTCCCCCTTTCTGGTTCCCACAGTCTCTTCTGAAGAGATTGTACCCCTGCAAATTCACCGCCCAATCGCACTTATCATCCAGCCATGTTTCCATAATTCCGACTATATCATAATTTTCACCAGTCATTCTCGCTTCTAGCTCACCCACTTTACCAATCAGACTTCTTGCATTCGTGCTCATACAATTTATATCGTTTTTTTGTTTTTTAAATTTGTTTTGTTGCTATTCGGACTTATGGCTGATCTATCAGTTCTAAGTGTACTAACCCCACCCCCTCCTCGACCCCCATTCCCTTTGCTTGGACCCGGGTCGCTAGTTACACTGGCTACCCCACTATTTCTCATTTTACCCTCCCCCCAGTCCCTAGTTTAAACACTCCTCCAGCCTTCTAGCCATCTTATCCCCCAGCACAGCTGCACCCTCCCCATTAAGATGCAGCCCGTCCCTAAGGTAGAGCCTATAGCTGACAGCAAAGTCAGCCCAGTTCTCCAGGAACCCAAATCCCTCCTTCTTACACCAACTCTGGAGCCACTTGTTTACCTCCCTAAGATCCTGCTGCCTTTCTAGTGTGGCTTTAGGTACAGGTAGTATTTCCGAGAAAACTACCCTGGAGGTCCTCGCCCTGAGCTTGGACCCTAGGTCCCTGAAATCATTTTTGAGGGCCCTCCATTGACCTCTAACTTGTTCATTGGTGCCAACGTGCACCATGACCGCTGGATCCTCACCAGCCCCTCCCAGTAATCTGTCAATCCGATCCGTGATGTGTCGAACTCGAGCGCCAGGAAGACAACACACTGTTCGACGATCCCGGTCTTTATGGCTGATTGCCCTATCTATCCCCCTTATAATTGAGTCCCCCACCACTAGGACCTGTCTAGCCTGCCCTGCACTCCCCGTCCCCGTCCCACCGGAGCAGTCATCCCCCTGGCGTTCAGAGGGCCTGTCGTGCTGCAGCAGTGCTGGCTCTGTAATGGCATCGCCCTCATCTGCCAACGTTGCAGACATTGTTGGGTTGTGCCAGTTCAGGACCAGCCTCCCTGGATCTATTCCCTCTACGCCTCCTTCTATCTGTCACCCAGCTTCTTGCCTGCTCCCCCTGCTCTTCCGTAGCACCATCCACCCCAACCTCTACCCCAGCGAGTGTCTGCTCAGTGAGCAGCAAACTCCTTTCCATGTTGTCAATGGCTCTCAGTGTTGCCAGTTGCTCATTTAGATCCAGAATTTGGGCTTCTAAATGTGCGACGTGCACGCATCTTGCGCAACAGTATGCACCCTCGATCGGCTGATCAAGGACCGCATACATTGCACAAGTAGCACACTGGATGGCATTGCCAGGCATGAAGCTTATCCTAATGGGGATCTACAGTTTACTTGTGGAAGTAGTGAAGATAGACTTGCTCACACTCCGCTCACACGCTGCTGCCTCCGCTCAACCGCTCACACCCTGCTGCAACCGCTCACACGCTGCTGCAACCGCTCACACGCTGCTGCAACCGCTCACACGCTGCTGCAACCGCTCACACGCTGCTGCAACCGCTCACACGCTGCTGCAACCGCTCACACGCTGTTGCAACCGCTCACACGCTGCTGCAACCGCTCACACGCTGCTGCAACCGCTCACACGCTGCTGCAACCGCTCACAGGCTGCTGTAACCGCTCACACGCTGCTGCAACCGCTCACACGCTGCTGCCTCCGCTCACACGCTGCTGCCTCTGTGCAACCGCTCACCCGCTGACACTTAACGCAACCGTTCACACACAAAAATTTTTTTTTCTTTTTTTCCTCACAAACGCTTAGACCCACAGACACACACACACACAGAAGACACAACTAGGGCACACCAGATACACAGAAGACACACACTTAGCTCACAAACACACACAGAAGATACTTATCGGCTCCTGCGGCTCCTCCACTCCTCCTGGTGACGTCACCTGCTCTCCCGGCGGCTGCTCACTCTGCCCTCCTGTCTCAGCTGCGCTGCTGCTCCGTTCTGGTCCCCTCCAATGCTGCTGGCGCTGGACTCCTGGTGGCCTCTTGGCGCCGGCTACTTCTCTGCTCCGCTCCGCTCTCACCTTACTGCCCCCGCAACTGCTTCGGCGCCAGTATCGGCTCCTGCGCTGCTCCGATGTCCCCTTCAGCCCCCCGCTCGTGCCTCTGTCTCGGCGCGCTGCTCCTGGCGTCTGACGTCACTTCCTCACACCAATCAGCCTCAGTAGCACTTAATATAATGCTTGGTTCAGCAACACTTAGTCCTTCCATATCTTCCAAAAATAGTAAAAAATGTCTTTCTGAGGTGAATAATTACTCCAGGGGATGGATATTATCCAGAATTCAAACCTTCTTTATTCCAATAAAATAGTGCAGCGCATTTCGTCGTACACAGCGACATTTTCAAGCACATAAATTATCCATTTTCATTACCCCTTAATACACAAATATTAATTAATCCTTAATTACCTTAAAATGCTGTCTTTCCTCCGCCCTCTTCCTTCTCATCCGCATTGTGTGCCGGCGGGATCACATGATCCTACGTGGCGTGGTGACGTAATGACATCCGCGCCTCACGTGACCGGCGCCTAGTGAAAGCTTGAGATAACCCTCTGTGTTGCCGTATTGGCGTCATGACGTGCACTACGTGATGATGTGTGTGTCTCACGTGTTTGGAACTAAGTATACATATCAGCGTTGGGGCGTAGTGACGTAATGACGTCACGGCGTCTACCATATCACGTGATCGGCGATTGAAGCGCAGATTTGGAATGCTGAATACTTAACCATAGGTTGCTGGATGACTATTCAGAGGGGGAGGAAAGATAGTCGGTTTATGGGGCAGTTATAAAGGAGATTACTAAACAATCATTTCACTACCAATATAGGATGTGGCTGCATGAGCGCCATAGCCCTTAAGCGTTCATTGCCCATCCCATTGCTTATGTTAACCCCTACTGATAAAAATGCAATATCATATAAAAAGAGATGTTATCATAAATATTATTTTAAAAATCTCCTATACTTCCTAAAACAATGAGGATCATTGTTACTGTTCTTAATGATTTATATACATATTTGTGATTGATCGCTAAAAGTAATAAACCATTTGCTAATAAATATAAAAGATTATATGTAGAGATGAGCGAACGTACTCGTCCGAGCTTGATACTCGTTCGAGTATTAGCGTGTTCGAGATGCTCGTTACTCGTAACGAGCACCACGCGATGTTCGGGTTACTTTCACTTTCATCTCTGAGACGTTAGCGCGCTTTTCTGGCCAATTAAAAGACAGGGAAGGCATTACAACTTCCCCCTGCGACGTTCAAGCCCTATACCACCCCCCTGCAGTGAGTGGCTGGCGAGATCAGGTGTCACCCGAGTATAAAAATCGGCCCCTCTCGCGGCTCGCCACACATGCGTTCTGACTTAGCTGAGGGAAAGAGCTGTTGTGTTGGAGCTCGTATAGGGAGAGTGTTAGGAGTGATTGTAGGCTTCAAGAACCCCAACGGTCCTTCTTAGGGCCACATCTAACCGTGTGCAGTACTGTGGAGGCTGCTTTTTGCAGTGTTGCACTTTTTTTTTTTTTCCAAATCGGCCGTGCAGAGCTTTGCGCCCTGCAGTAATACTCCAGGGACAGAAGTGGGGGTTAGGCAGGGACAGAAGACATATAAATATTATTGATTGAATATAGGCAGTGGGGCTTTTCCAAAAAATATTGGGCAAAAAATCTATTTGGCCTGCCTGTCACTGTGCTCAGTGTTCTGGGTCTCTGTGTGCTGGGTGTAGAAGTTCTACAACAAAATCATACGCAGCCAGCTAAGTGTTACAGCAGGCTTGCGCCAAATTATTTCCTAGCTCTGTCTGGGCTCTGAAATTACTGCAGTATTGCAGTCCACAGTGCAACACTCTGCAGTTCAGTGAAATACTCCAGGGACAGAAGACATATATTCCTTGAATATAGGCAGTGGGGCTTTTCCAAAAAATATTGGGCAAAAAATCTATTTGGCCTGCCTGTCACTGTGCTCAGTGTTCTGGGTCTCTGTGTGCTGTGTGTAGTAGTTCTACAACAAAATCATACGCAGCCAGCTAAGTGTTACAGCAGGCTTGCGCCAAATTATTTTCTCGCGTTCCGTAAACGAACTCAGCCTCCAACCACAGGCCAATAAGCGGCACATTAAATTACAGCGTTCTGTTTCTGCACTACTGGTAATACAGCATGCTGAGGGGTAGGGGTAGGCCTAGAGGACGTGGACGCGGCCGAGGACACCGAGGCCCAAGTCAGGGTGTGGGCACAGGCTGAGCCAGTGCATTGGCCAGGGGTAGAGGCAGGGCCAGACCGAATAATCCACCAACTGTTTCCCAAACCGCCCCCTCGCGCCATGCGACCCTGCAGAGGTCAAGGTGCTCTACGGTGTGGCAGTCTTTCACAGAGACGCCTGACGACCGACGAACAGTGGTGTGCAACCTTTGTCGCGCCAAGATCAGCTGGGGAGGCACCACCACCAGCATGCGCAGGCATATGATGGCCAAGCACCCCACAAGGTGGGACGATGCCCGTTCACCTCCTCCGGTTTGCACCACTGCCTCTCCCCCTGTGCCCCAACCTGCCACTCAGATCCAACCCCCCTCTGAGGACACAGGCACTACCGTCTCCTGGCCTGCACCCACACCCTCACCTCCGCTGTCCTCGGCCCCATCCAGCAATGTCTCTCAGTGCAGCGTCCAGACGTCGCTAGCGCCACTGTTTGAGCGCGAGCGCAAGTATGCCGCCACGCACCCGCACGCTCAAGCGTTAACCGTGCACATTGCCCAATTGATCAGCCTGGAGATGCTGCCTTATAGGCTTGTGGAAACGGAAGCTTTCAAAAGCATGATGGCGGCGGTGGCCCTGCGCTACTCGGTTCCCAGTCGCCACTACTTTTCCCGATGTGCCGTCCCAGGCCTGCACGACCACGTCTCCCGCAACATTGTACGCGCCCTCACCAACGCGCTTACTGCCAAGGTCCACTTAACAACAGACACGTGGACAAACACAGGCAGGCAGGGCCACTATATCTCCCTGACGGCACATTGGGTGAATTTAGTGGAGGCTGGGACTGAGTCAGAGCCTGAATTGCGGGCCCCAGCTCGGTGCTGGTATCTGCGGCGGTGTATGCTTCCTCCACTAAAGCACCCTCCTCCTCCTCCTCCTACGCAACCGCTGTCTCGCAATCAAGATGTGTCAGCAGCAGCACGTCGCCAGCAGTCGGTGTCATGCGGCGTTGCAGCACAGCGGTGGGCAAGCGTCAGCAGGCCGTGCTGAAACTACTCAGCTTAGGAGATAAGAGGCACACGGCCCACGAACTGCTGCAGGGTCTGACAGAGCAGACCGACCGCTGCCTTACGCCGCTGAGCCTCCATCCGGGCATGGTCGTGTGTGACAACGGCCGTAACCTGGTGGCGGCTCTGCAGCTCGGCAGCCTCACGCACGTGCCATGCCTGGCCCAAGTCTTTAATTTGGTGGTTCAGCGCTTTCTGAAAAGCTACCCACACTTGTCATACCTGCTCGGAAAGGTGCGCCGGGTCAGCGCACATTTCCGCAACTCCAAGACGGACGCTGCCACCCTGCGGACCCTGCAACATCGGTTTAATCTGCCAGTGCACCGACTGCTGTGCGACGTGCCCACATGGTGGAACTCTACGCTCCACATGTTGGCCAGGCTCTATGAGCAGCGTAGAGCTATTGTGGAATACCAACTCCAACATGGGCGGCGTAATGGGAGTCAGCCTCCTCAATTCTTTACAGAAGAGTGGGCCTGGTTGGCAGACATCTGCCAGGTCCTTGGAAACTTTGAGGAGTCTACCCAGATGCTGAGCGGGGATGCTGCAATCATTAGCGTCACCATTCCTCTGCTATGCCTCTTGAGAAGTTCCCTGCAAAGCATGAAGGCAGACGCTTTGCACTCGGAAACGGGGGCGGGGGAAGACAGTATGTCGCTGGATAGTCAGAGCAACCTCATGTCTATATCTCAGCGCGTTGAGGAGGAGGGGGAGGAGCATGAGGAGGAGGGGGAAGAGACAGCTTGGCCCACTGCTGAGGGGACAGATGCTGCTTGCCTGTCGTCATCCTTTCAGCGTGTATGGCCAGAGGAGGAGGAGGGGGAGGAGCATGAGGAGGAGGGGGAAGAGACAGCTTGGCCCACTGCTGAGGGGACAGATGCTGCTTGCCTGTCATCCTTTCAGCGTGTATGGCCAGAGGAGGAGGAGGAGGAGGAGGAGGATCCTCAAAGTGATCTTCCGAGTGAGGACAGCCATGTGTTGCGTACAGGTACCCTAGCACACATGGCTGACTTCATGTTAGGATGCCTTTCTCGTGACCCTCGCGTTACACGCATTCTGTCCACTACGGATTACTGGGTGTACACACTGCTCGACCCACGGTATAAGGAGAGCCTTTCCACTCTCATTCCCGAAGAGGAAAGGGGTTCCAGAATGATGCTATACCACAGGGCGCTGGTGGACAAACTGTTGGTAAATAGAGATGAGCGAACACCAAAATGTTCGGGTGTTCGTTATTCGAAACGAACTTCCCGCGATGTTCGAGGGTTCGTTTCGAATAACGAACCCCATTGAAGTCAATGGGCGACCAGAGCATTTTTGTATTTCGCCGATGCTCGCTAAGGTTTTCATGTGTGAAAATCTGGGCAATTCAAGAAAGTGATGGGAATGACACAGAAACGGATAGGGCAGGCGAGGGGCTACATGTTGGGCTGCATCTCAAGTTCACAGGTCCCACTATTAAGCCACAATACCGGCAAGAGTGCCCCCCCCCCTCCCAACAACTTTTACTTCTGAAAAGCCCTCATTAGCATGGCATACCTTTGCTAAGCACCACACTAGCTACAACAAAGCACAATCACTGCCTGGATGACACTCCGCTGCCACTTCTCCTGGGTTACATGCTGACCAACCGCCCCCCCTCCCCCCCCACAGCGCACACCAAAGTGTCCCTGCGCAGCCTTCAGCTGCCCTCATGCCACACCACCCTCATGTCTATTTAGACGTGCGTCTGCCATGAGGAGAAACCGCAGGCACACACTGCAGAGGGTTGGCACGGCTAGGCAGCGACCCTCTTTAAAAGGGGCGGGGCGATAGCCCACAATGCTGTACAGAAGCAATGAGAAATAGAATCCTGTGCCACCGCCATCAGGAACTGCACACGTGGGCATAGCAATGGGGAACCTATGTGCCACACACTATTCATTCTGTCAAGGTGTCTGCATGCCCCAGTCAGACTGGTAATATGCACCTTAACAGTAACCGCGTTGGTGGTAATGTGGTGGTGACTGCGGACCTAGTAGCACGGTTGTATTTTGTTGGTTTTCGGAATGCGGCCAGGATTAAGTGGGCCGTGGCGGGGGGATGGTGTGGGGGCTCTCTTGTTGTGTCGGTAAAGGTGAAATTCTTGGACTGCCACCAGACGAACCAATGCAAAGGCATTTGCCAAGAATGTTTTCCCTGTTGGAGGAGGAGGGGGATGTTTTTGAGGCACTATGTGTCCTCTCCACGTGTCCGTGGTTATATGCACCTTAACAGTAACCGCGTTGGTGGTAATGTGGTGGTGACTGCGGACCTAGTAGCACGGTTGTATTTTGTTGGTTTTCGGAATGCGGCCAGGATTAAGTGGGCCGTGGCGGGGGGATGGTGTGGGGGCTCTCTTGTTGTGTCGGTAAAGGTGAAATTCTTGGACTGCCACCAGACGAACCAATGCAAAGGCATTTGCCAAGAATGTTTTCCCTGTTGGAGGAGGAGGGGGATGTTTTTGAGGCACTACGTGTCCTCTCCACGTGTCCGTGGTTATATGCACCTTAACAGTAACCGCGTTGGTGGGAAATGGCCTCGCCGCCATCATGTCTTTGGGAAGCCTCTGTTTCCACACCCCAGAGACATACCATTAGCAGCTGTATAGGCAGAGCCCAGAATTCGTAACATTTCAGCCGTAGCATTAGGACAGGCCCCACTAACATATCAGTAGCAGCATTATAGGAGGAGCGCAGTCTTCGTTCCATGTCAGCAATAGTAGCACTCAAGACAGGCCCCAGTAACAATTCTGAAGCAGCAGTATAGCGGGAGCACAGTCATCGTTCCATGTCAGCAATAGTAGCACTCAAGACAGGCCCCAGTAACAATTCCGAAGCAGCAGTATAGCGGGAGCGCAGTCTTCGTTCCATGTCAGCAATAGTAGCACTCAAGACAGGCCCCAGTAACAATTCTGAAGCAGCAGTATAGTTAGAGCGCAGTCTTAGTTCCATTTCAGTAGCCTTAGTATAGCCAAGGCCCAAGTTACATTTATGTAGCTAAAGTGTAGGCCAACCCCACACACCTTTCTTTACCATGAGTGCAGGCGAAGAACATACAAATTGCTATGATTACACTGTAGGTGAGGGCCCCAAAAAATTGGTGTACCAACAGTACTAATGTACCTCAGTAAAAATTGGCGATGCCCAACCAAGATGGCAGGTGAATCGCTTTGGTTAATGTGGCTTAAGTGGTAACTAGGCCTGGAGGCAGCCCAGTGTAAAGAAAAATTGGTTCAAGTTAAAGTTCCAACGCTTTTAAGCGCATTGAAACTTATAAAAATTGTTCAGAAAAATTATTTGAGTGAGCCTAAGAAAAATTGCCCGTTCAGCGTGATTACGTGAGGTTTCAGGAGGAGGAGCAGGAGGAGGAGGAGGAATATTAGACACAGATTGATGAAGCAGAAATGTCCCCGTTTTGGATGGTGAGAGAGAACGTAGCTTCCATCCGCGGGTGCAGCCTACGTATTGCTTACGTATCGCTGCTGTCCGCTGGTGGAGAAGAGAAGTCTGGGGAAATCCAGGCTTTGTTCATCTTGATGAGTGTTAGCCTGTCGGCACTGTCGGTTGACAAGCGGCTACGCTTATCTGTGATGATTCCCCCAGCCGCACTAAACACCCTCTCCGACAAGACGCTAGCCGCAGGACAAGCAAGCACCTCCAGGGCATACAGCGCTAGTTCAGGCCACGTGTCCAGCTTCGACACCCAGTAGTTGTAGGGGGCAGAGGCGTCACCGAGGATGGTCGTGCGATCGGCTACGTACTCCCTCACCATCCTTTTACAGTGCTCCCGCCGACTCAGCCTTGACTGGGGAGCGGTGACACAGTCTTGCTGGGGAGCCATAAAGCTGGCCAGGCCCTTAAAGACTGTTGCACTGCCTGGGATGTACATGCTGCTCGATCTCCGCACCTCCCCTGCTACCTTGCCCTCGGTACTGCGCCTTCTGCCACTAGCGCTGTCGGCTGGGAATTTTACCATCAGCTTGTCCGCAAGGGTCCTGTGGTATAGCAACACTCTCGAACCCCTTTCCTCTTCGGGAATGAGAGTGGGCAGGTTCTCCTTATAGCGTGGGTCGAGCAGTGTGTACACCTAGTAATCCATCGTGGCCAGAATGCGTGCAACGCGAGGGTCACGAGAAAGGCATCCTAACATGAAGTCAGCCATGTGTGCCAGGGTACCTGTACACAACACATGGCTGTCTTCACTAGGAAGATCACTGCCAGGATCCTCCTCCTCCTCCTCCTCAGGCCATACACGCTGAAAGGATGACTGGCAATCAGCCGGTGTACCGTCAGCAGCGGGCCAAGCTGTCTCTTCCCCCTCCTCCTCATCCTCCTCATGCTCCTCCTCCTCCTCCTGTACGCGCTGAGAAATAGACAGGAGGGTGCCCTGACTATCCAGCGGCATACTGTCTTCCACCGCCCCCGTTTCCGAGCGCAAAGCAGCTGCCTTTATGGTTTGCAGGGAATTTCTCAAGATGCATAGCAGAGGAATGGTGACGCTAATGATTGTAGCATCGCCGCTCACCACCTGGGTAGACTCCTCAAAATTACCAAGGACATGGCAGATGTCTGCCAACCAGGCCCACTCTTCTGAAAGGAATTGAGGAGGCTGACTCCCACTGCGCCGCCCATGTTGGAGTTGGTATTCGACTATAGCTCTACGCTGTTCATAGAGCCTGGCCAACATGTGGAGCGTAGAGTTCCACCGTGTGGGCACGTCGCACAGCAGTCGGTGCACTGGCAGCTTAAAGTGATGTTGCAGGGTGCGCAGGGTGGCAGCGTCCGTGTGGGACTTGCGGAAATGTGCGCAGAGCCGGCGCGCCTTTACGAGCAGGTCTGACAAGCGTGGGTAGCTTTTCAGAAAGCGCTGAACCACCAAATTAAAGACGTGGGCCAGGCATGGCACGTGCGTGAGGCTGCCGAGCTGCAGAGCCGCCACCAGGTTACGGCCGTTGTCACACACGACCATGCCCGGTTGGAGGCTCAGCGGCACAAGCCAGCGGTCGGTCTGCTGTGTCAGACCCTGCAGCAGTTCGTGGGCCGTGTGCCTCTTATCGCCTAAGCTGAGTAGTTTCAGCACGGCCTGCTGACGCTTTCCCACCGCTGTGCTGCCACACCGCGCGACACCGACTGCTGGCGACATGCTGCTGCTAACACATCTTGATTGCGAGACAGAGGAGGAGGAGGAGGGTGCTTTAGTGGAGGAAGCATACACCTCTGCAGATACCACCACCGAGCTGGGGCCCGCAATTCTGGGGGTGGGTAGGACGTGAGCGGTCCCAGGCTCTGACTCTGTCCCAGCCTCCACTAAATTCACCCAATGTGCCGTCAGGGAGATGTAGTGGCCCTGCCCGCCTGTGCTTGTCCACGTGTCCGTTGTTAAGTGGACCGTGGCAGTAACCGCGTTGGTGAGGGCGCGTACAATGTTGCGGGAGACGTGGTCGTGCAGGGCTGGGACGGCACATCGGGAAAAGTAGTGGCGACTGGGAACTGAGTAGCGCGGGGCCGCCGCCTCCATGATACTTTTGAAGGACTCCGTTTCCACAACCCTATACGGCAGCATCTCAAGGCTGATGAATTTTGCTATGCGGACGGTTAACGTTTGAGCGTGCGGGTGCGTGGCGGCGTACTTGCGCTTGCGCTCCAACAGTTGCGCAAGCGACGGCTGAACGGTGCGCTGAACTACACTGCTGGATGGGGCCGAGGACAGCGGAGATGAGGGTGTGGGTGCAGGCCATGAGGCGGTAGTGCCTGTGTCCTGAGAGGGGGGTTGCATCTCAGTGGCAGGTTGGGGCACAGGGGGAGAGGCAGGGGTGCAAACCGGAGGCGCTGAACGGCCTTCGTCCCACCTTGTGGGGTGCTTGGCCA
Organism: Eleutherodactylus coqui; assembly: GCF_035609145.1. Lineage (NCBI taxonomy): Eukaryota > Metazoa > Chordata > Amphibia > Anura > Eleutherodactylidae > Eleutherodactylus > Eleutherodactylus coqui. Next base: position 236,110,005 of record NC_089837.1, on the reverse strand, counting down.
TCATATGTCTGCGCATGGTTGTGGTGGTGAGGCTGTTAGTGGTGGCTCCCCGGCTGATCTTTGCGCGACAAAGGTTGCACACCACTGTTTGTCGGTCGTCAGGCGTCTCTGTGAAAAACTGCCAGACCTTAGAGCACCTCAGCCTCTGCAGGGTGGCATGGCGCGAGGGGGCGCTTTGGGAAACAGTTGGTGGATTATTCGGTCTGGCCCTGCCTCTACCCCTGGCCACCGCACTGCCTCTTGCAACCTGCCCTGCTGATGCCCTTGACTCCCCCTCTGAAGACCTGTCCTCCTGAGTAAGCGTTGCACACCAGGTGGGGTCAGTCACCTCATCGTCCTGCTGCTCTTCCTCCGAATCCTCTGTGCGCTGCTCCCTTGGACTTACTGCCCTTACTACTACCTCACTGCAAGACAACTGTGTCTGATCGTCATCGTCCTCCTCACCCACAGAAAGTTGTTGAGACAGTTGGCGGAAGTCCCCAGCCTCTTCCCCCGGACCCCGGGAACTTTCGAATGGTTGGGCATCAGTGACGATAAACTCCTCTGGTGGGAGAGGAACCGCTGCTGCCCAATCTAAGCAGGGGCCCGAGAACAGTTCCTGGGAGTGTTCCCGCTCCTGAGCAGGTGTCATTGTAGTGGAGTGAGGAGGCTGGGAGGAAGGAGGAGCAGCAGACAGAGGATTCGGATTTGCAGCACTGGACGGCGCAGAACTGCGTGTTGACGATAGGTTGCTCGAAGCACTTTCTGCCATCCAGGACAGGACCTGCTCACACTGCTCATTTTCTAATAACCGTCTCCCGCGTGGACCCATTAATTGGGCGATGAATGTGGGGACGCCAGAAACGTGCCTCTCTCCTAATCGCGCAGCAGTCGGCTGCGACACACCGGGATCAGGAGCTCGGCCTGTGCCCACACCCTGACTTGGCCCTCCGCGTCCTCGGCCGCGTCCACGTCCTCTAGGCCTACCCCTACCCCTCAGCATGCTGTATTACCAGTGATTTGATTTCACAGGCAGGAAAGAAATTGGCGCAAGACTGCAGGCCAAATATAATTTTTTCCCTTTTTTGAAAACGAAAGGCCCCACTGCCTCTAGTGAATGAATAATCTAAGTTTAATAACTGTGCTGTGGCCCTGCTAATGTGTCACAGAACGTGAGGGTAGCAGAGTTATTATAACTCTGGCAGAGCTGGTATTTTTTTCCCAATTAAGGAAAGCAAATGGCGAAGCCAGCAGTAAAACGTAGCTGGGTGCGTCTGATTTTTAAACGTTGCACACGCAGCCGACACGTACACACAGCCCTTAGGACGGACAGAGGCAGGACAAATAGATTTTTTTTCAGTTTTTTTCCACCAAAAGGCAGCACTGCGTATATTCAATGAACATGAGAAGTTTAATAACTGTGCTGTGGCCCTGCTAATGTGTCACAGAACGTGAGGGTAGCAGAGTTATTATAACTCTGGCAGAGCAGGTATTTTTTTCCCAATTAAGGAAAGCAAATGGCGAAGCCAGGAGTAAAACGTAGCTGGGTGCGTCTGATTTTTAAACGTTGCACACGCAGCCGACACGTGTCCACAGCCTTTAGGACGGACAGAGGCAGGACAAATACAATTTTTTTCACTTGTTTTACAAGCAAAAGGCCGCACTGCGTATATTCAATGAATAATAACTGTGTTGTGGCCCTGCCTACACAATTCTTTCCCTGCAGTATCAATGGAGGGTGAAATGCTCTGCAGAGGCGATTTTGAGAAGAAAAAAAATATGCAGCACAGCTAACAGCAGCCAGCACAGTACTGCACACGGTTAAATATGGCCCTAGAAAGGACCGTTGAGGTTCTTGAAGGCTACACTCACTCCTAACACTCTCCCTGCCTATGCAACACTTCTGTCCCTAATGCCGGGTGCAACGCTCTGCAGAGCCGATTTTGAGAAGAAAAAAAATTGCCACTGCTAACAGCAGCCAACACACAGCTATCAGTGGCCCTAATAAGGACCTTTGGGGGTCTTGAAGCCTACACTAACTACCAATTCTTTCCCTACAGCAGCTCCGGTACAAACAGCACTGTCCCTCATCTAACTCACAAGGCATCTGAGGCGAGCCGCGGGAGGGGCCGACTTTTATATTAGGCGGACACCTGATCTCCCCAGCCACTCACTGCAGGGGGGTGGTATAGGGCTTGAACGACGCAGGGGGAAGTTGTAATGCCTTCCCTGTCTTTCAATTGGCCAGAAAAGCGCGCTAACGTCTCAGGGAAGGAAGTGAAAGTAACCCGAACACCGCATGGTGTTCGTTACGAATAACGAACATCCCGAACACCCTAATATCCGCACGGATATCAAGTTCGGACGAACACGTTCGCTCATCTCTATTGGTAAACTTCCCATCCGACAGCGCTAGTGGCCGAAGGCGCAGTTCCGAGGGCCAGGTAGCAGCGGAGGCGCAGAGATCAGGGAGCATGTACAGCGCAGGCAGGGGAACATTATCCAAGGCCTTTGCCAGCTTTATGGCTCCCCAGCAAGACTGTGTCACCGGTCCCCAGTCAAGGCTGAGTTGGCGGGAGCACTGTGAAAGGATGGTGAGGGAGTACGTAGCCGATCGCACGATCGTCCTCCGTGACGCCTCTGCCCCCTACAACTACTGGGTGTCGAAGCTGGACACGTGGCCTGAACTGGCGCTGTATGCCCTGGAGGTGCTTGCTTGTCCTGCGGCTAGCGTCTTGTCAGAGAGTGTGTTTAGTGCGGCTGGGGGAATCATCACGGATAAGCGTACCCACCTGTCAACCGACCGTCTTACACTCATCAAGATGAACAAAGCCTGGATTTCCCCAGACTTCTCTTCTCCACCAGCGGACAGCAGCGATACCTAAACAATACGTAGGCTGCACCCACGGATGGAAGCATCGTTCTCTATCACCATCCAAAACGGTGACCTTTTTTCTTCATCAATCTGTGTACAATATTCCTCCTCCTCCTCCTCCTGCTCCTCCTCCTGAAACCTCACATAATCACGCCGAACGGGCAATTTTTCTCAGGCCCACAAGGCTCAGTCATATAATTTTTGTAAACAATTTTTATACGTTTCAATGCTCATCAAAGCGTTGAAACTTTCACCTCAACCAATTTTTATTTTAACTGGGCTGCCTCCAGGCCTAGTTAGTTACCAATTAAGCCACATTAACCAAAGCGATTAATGGGTTTCACCTGCCCTCTTGGTTGGGCATGGGCAATTTTTCAGAGGTACATTAGTACTGTTGGTACACCAATTTTTGGGGGCCCTCGGCTACAGTGTAATCAAATCAATTTTGAAACCCACCTGCATTAAGCACGACATTACCTCAGCTGTGATGGGCAATGCAATGGGATATATTTATGTACCGTCGGTGGGTTCCAGGGAGCCACCCATGCCGTGGGTCCACACGGAGTTGTAACTGCATGTGTCCACTTCTAAAGAACCCCAGTCTGACTGGGGCATGCAGTGTGGGCCGAAGCCCACCTGCATTAAGCACGACATTACCTCAGCTGTGATGAGCAATGCAATGGGATATATTTATGTACCGTCGGTGGCTTCCTGGCACCCACCCATGCCGTGGGTCCACAGGGAGTTGTAACTGCATGTGTCCACTTCTAAAGAACCCCAGTCTGAATGGGGCATGCAGTGTGGGCCGAAGCCCACCTGCATTAAGCACGACATTACCTCAGCTGTGATGGGCAATGCAATGGGATTTATTTATGTACAGCCGGTGGGTTCTAGGGAGCCACCCATGCTGTGGGTGCACACGGAATTCCCATTGCGGAGTTGTACCTGCCTGTGACTATTTATAAAAAACCGCGGTCTGACTGGGGCATGCAGACACCTTGACAGAATTAATAGTGTGTGGCACATAGGTTCCCCATTGCTATGCCCACGTGTGCAGCTCCAGATGGAGGTGGCACAGGATTGGATTTCTCATTGCTTCTGTACAGCATTTTGGGCTATCGCCCCGCCCCTTTTAAAGAGGGTCGCTGCCTAGCCGTGCCAACCCTCTGCAGTGTGTGCCTGCTTTTCCTGTGGCAGACGCACTTATAAATAGACATGAGGGTGGCGTGGCATGAGGGCAGCTGAAGGCTGGGCAGGGACAGTTTGGTGTGCGCTGTGGACACTGGGTCGTGGGGGGGGGGGGATTTGGCAGCATGTAACCCAGGAGAAGTGGCAGCGGAGTGTCATGCAGGCAGTGATTGTGCTTTGTTGGAGGTAGTGTGGTGCTTAGCTAAGGTATGCATTGCTAATGAGGGCTTTTCAGATGTAAAAGTTGTTGGGGGGGCCCACTCTTGCTGCTATTGTGGCTTAATAGTGGGACCTGGGAACTTCATATGCAGCCCAACATGTAGCCCCTCGCCTGCCCTATCTGTTTCTGTGTTGTTCCCATCACTTTCTTGAATTGCCCCGATTTTCACAAATGAAAACCTTAGCGAGCATCGGCGATATAAAAAAATGCTCGAGTCGCCCATTGACTTCAATGGGGTTCGTTACTCGAAACGAACCCTCGAGCATCGCGAAAATTTCGTCTCGAGTAACGAGCACCCGAGTATTTTGGTGCTCGCTCATCTCTAATTATATGGAATAAAATTATTCACATAACATATGTTCATAGATATAAAATTCACCCTACTCCCTTGTTGAATGTACAGAAAAAGTTCATATCCCATATATTAGTGTATAGATATCAAAAGGCCTCTTTATATACAGATAAATGTTATTGATGTAATTATTCTATAGCTATAATTTTTCCAATATTTCATTAAGGCCATTCGGTACGAGAGTATTCATTCTAAATATCCAATACATCTCCTTTTCTCTTAAATGCTGTATGGATTTGTAGTGTATGAATCCTAAAGGAGTGACCATGAGTCCTTCACTATTGTTATTGTGATGCAGCGAAAAGTGCCTAGATACACTATGTTTCTTATAACCTTTTTAAATGTTGCTCCTGTGATTATTAATTCTTTCCCTGAGAGTGTTAATGGTTCTTCCTATATATCTTGTTCCGCAGGGGCATTTCATGACTGATTTAACACAACAGGTCATACGTTGTTTAATCTTGAATATCTCTCCATTATGTAACTTTACTTCCATTCTTCCTTTTTCTATATTGAAGGAATATAGAATTATATTCTATAATCGCCGATCACGTCATATGGTAGACGCTGTGACGTCATTATGTCACGACGCCCCAACGCTGATGTGTATACTTAGTTTCGATCACGTGAGACACACACATCATCACGTAGTGCACGTCATGTCGCCAATACGACAACACAGAGGGTTATCTCAAGCATTCACTATGCGCCGATCGCATATTTGGTATTTCAGCTGCACTTCAGTAGTGGTGAGCCATTCCAGCGACCTGATTGGTTGTTGGGTACACACACCCCTTTGGAGATGTGCACGAGTTCCCGGCCCGTTAAGTAAGCAGCAGCAGGGCCGTAGGAGGGTTGGCAAATAAGCCCAACCCTAAACACTAAACCCAAACCCTAACCCTAAAATTAACCCTAAACCCTAAACCTAACCCTAACCCTAAACCTAACCCTAACCACCTAACCCTAAACCTGGTCTCGTGAAGTAGCACTTGTGCACATCTCCAAAGGGGGGGGTGTAGCCAACAACCAATCAGGTCGCTGGAATGGTTCACCGCTACTGAAGTGCGGCTGAAATACCAAATATGCGCGCCGGTCACGTGAGGCGCGGATGTCATTACGTCTCCATGTCACCATGTGATCCCGCTGGCACACAATGCGGATGAGAAGGAAGAGGGTGGAGGAAAGACAGCATTTTAGGGTAATTAAGTATTCATTAATATTTGTATATTAAGGGGTAATGAAAATGGATAATTTATGTGCTTGAAAAAGTCGCTGTGTACGACGAAACACATTCCACTATTTTATTGGAATAAAGAAGGTTTGGATGCTGGATAATATCCATCCGCTGGAGTAATTATTCACCTCAAAAAGAGCGCGGGATATTTTTACTATTTTTGGAAGAAACCTGGTACAGTGGGTCTCACTAGTCAGTGAAACACAGACACCCAGCGGCTTTCCGGAAAAGCCCATCTGGATTGGAGGACAAGCAGGGAAACTATCAGTGTTTAATACATTAAGGCGTACCTGGACGTGGAGGTGGTAGTGGATTCTATCCAGGCTCCACTACACACCGGGTAAGTCCAGATCCATCTTGGTTCCCATCTGGGAGTTGTCTTCAACTCTAGGAGTGCTATCCCAATATATATTTTGTTTCCTTCCATATCTTGGCAGCCCGTAGGAATATAGACATTCCCTTCTGTCCAAATGACTCCTCTCAGATGGGTTGCTTCACTTGTGGGATGGATGAAAATACTCCATGTTCTATGCCACACTCTGTGGTGGAAGCAGCAATTCAGTAGACTGCCTAGTTGGCAGTACAGGACTTTTTGCTCTACCCTTTATGTGCTACATAATAGTATCTCTAAAAAGTGCTGCGTAATTTTGAGCCTGGGCAAAGTTATCTCCTTTTGTACAATTTCCTCTGCTTTTTCCTTACTCCTGAGCTTTCCTGCGTTAAGAGGTGTGGAGTTACAATCCAGGGGCTTTACTTTAATCATGTTTGGGCACATAATCCCATTTCTAACATGGCCATTACTATCCTATCATATGAGGGGTCAGTGCTCAGTATAGTTACTCTCATATCCGCTTCCCGGCAGTGATGAATTCCAGGGGTAGGGCCAAAGGTAAGTTTTTACTGTATCGGACCAGAGCAGAATTAAATAATTTGACCCTCCTGGGCGGTCCTTAAAAACAAATACAATATTATACATTGAAAGGGCTGTATATCAATTGGGTTTACCCCCTGTTTGTGGGTCTTTTTTTCTGCTTTCTTTAGCAGATTTTGGTCCGATTTGCAGACGCGCTTGCGATCTGCAGATATATAGAGCCAATGCTTAGCAATGGGATTGGTCACATGGCCGTTTTTTATGCGGATGTGCCAATGATTATATGACACAACGATTCGCAGAACGCATGTAACTGCGTTCTGCGCAAATTGATGTTCTTGTATATGCGCTCAGTGGGGCCAGCGGCAGCAGCTCCAACGCCATTGAGAACATATACTAAAGATTGTTCTCCTCTGCCACAGTTGTTACAGCTGTGGCAGAGAAGAACAATGTTCTCCCATTGAAGTCAATGGAGCCGGCAATACAGCCGGCTCCATTAAAAGCAATGGGCTGCCGGCAAGCGCTGTATTAATTTTCAGGGAAGGGCTTAAAATATAAGCCCTTCCCTGAAAACCATGCAAAAAAGCGTAAAAAATTTAAAAAAACATATACTCACCTTTTTGCAGCTGCCGGAGTTCAGCCGCGTCCAGTAGGCAGTTCTCCTGAATTGCTTAATGTAGTATTCAGCTGTTGGGGATTTAAAATCCCCGCCTGCTGAATGGGCTGCCTCTGATTGGTCACAGCCCTCAGCCAATGAGAGGCAGCTCTCACTCACCCATTCATAAATTCATTTATTATGCTACTTATGGTCCTATTACCCACTCGGCCCCCATTTCCATTGCTTAATCCTAGAACTGTGTCTACACTGTCTTCCCCCCCAAGTCTCGTGTCCCCCCCCCCCCCGAGTCCCTAGTTTAAACATTCCTACAACCTTCTAGCCCTCTTCTCCCCCAGCACAACATCACCCTCCCTATTGAGATGCAGCCTATCCTTACAGTAAAGCTTGCAGCCGACATCAAACTCTGCCCAGAGAGGCTATCAAAACTGGGATTATTCACCCTAGAAAAAAGACGGTTAAGGGGCAACCAAATGACTATATATAAATACATTAGGGGACAATACAAGGATCTCTCCCATGATCACCATCACCAACACAGAATGGGGTTCTTTACTGTAAGAGCAGTGAACCGGTGGAACTCTCTACATGAGGAAGTGGTGATGGCAAAATTGATAGAAGAGTTTAAGAGGGGGCTAGACATCTTTTTTAGAGCACTACGATATCACAGGATATGGACATAAAATTAAACAGCAGCGTTGTTGATCCGGGATTTGGAGTCAGGTAGGAACTTTTCAAATGTTGATCCAGGAATTCTTGTGAAGACTGCCACTTCGGAGTTGGGAAGGAATTTTTTCCCCCAAAATTGACTAAATTAGATTTTCTACCTCATTGTTATTTTTTGCCTTCCTCTGGATCAACAAGGGAATTGGTAGTGGGGGGACAGGTTGAACTGGATGGACATTGTCTCCCTTCAGCCTAACATGCTAAGTTCCTAAGTGAAAAGCTTAATCAGGTTGAGGTCAAAAGACTAAGTCATAAGAGAATTTATTTTTTATTATTTTTCAGCCTAGTTGTAGTCTCCTTCACTTGCATTGACACCACTTTGGCCCAGATATTGAGAGTTCTCGTTAACAGCTACCAAATGCAAATTCAACATCTTAATACAGATGAGCGAACCTACTCGCCCATGCCCCTTTTTCGCCCGAGCGCCGCGATTTTCAAGTACTTCCGTACTCAGGTAAAAAGATTCGGGGGGCGCCGTGGGTGAGTGGGGGGTTGCAGCAGGGAGTGGGGGGGAGAGGGAGAGAGAGAGGGCTCCCCCCTGTTCCCCGCTGCTACTCCCCACTCCGCCATGCCCCCCCCCCCCCCCCACCCCCGGCGCCCCCCGAATCTTTTCACCCGAGTACGGAAGTACTCGAAAATCGCGGTGCTCGATCGAGTAATTACTCGAAACGAGTATATTCGCTCATCTCTACATCTTAACCCTTTATCTCCTTTCATCTTATCTTTTTATCTCCTATCTTTGCCTGTTCCTTGAAGGAATATGCTACAATGGACCATAAAAGTGCTTCTTGCTCATGCTTGTGAAAGTGGAGGGACTATATAAAATACTGTAATTCCTAAATGGTTAATGCAATTTTTACTTAAACTCCTTGAATTAAAGCTGAAAGTCTAAATTTCAATAACATGTTGGTGGCTTTGTTTCTAATCCATTGCAGTGGCGTAGAGAGGCGAAATTGTGAAGATTGTGTCACTATCCAAATACTTCAGTATTTGATATTGTGATGTTATACACTATGGCTTAGGAAGACAGAGATTTGAAAATGATGGTTAGAGTACATTGTAGCACTAAAAATAATGCTTCTGAGATTTAGTTTATGTGATCATAAATCCCTGTGGAATGTGAAAATGAATGTAGAACTGAGCATGTTTGACCAGCTAACTGGACTACAAGTTGTAACCTCATGCAGTGAGCTATAGACATCATATTGTTGTGCCACTAAGTGATGAGTGGTTATGTGAGAAACTAAAAAGATTTGATTGCTTTACATTGAGGATTTTTACTTTGTACCTCATACTTTCAATAGAGGTTAAATCTTTAATACTGAAGTCCCCCTTTTAAATGTATTTAGCTGCCCATGGTTTTCCTTTTGATTAAACAAATATTATTTTCATATTATTATTAAATATTATTTTCATTCCCATCAGAGACTCTATTCAGGTGTTGTTGGCATCCATCATTTGATGGATCCATTGGAGCGTCATGAGCTTCCTATATAAATAGAAACCACAAAATAGGACTGTACAGAGTTTAAAGGTTACTTTTAGGGTACATTATGAGTGTTCTTTTTGCATATATAATGTAAAATGATATCTGTGGGATCTAGAACTGTGTTTATCGGGAGTGAAATTCTATTCCCACTAAATTCATTATGTTTTTGTAATGTTTTATATAATACACTTATGCTTTGTATTCTCAAGCGCTCCCTGGCTTCTGATTCCCAGTGGCCTGTAGTGGCCTCACCTGACCAGTATCACCTGACCAGGCCGCTGGGAACCAGAAGCCAAGAAGCACTGACATCGGGAAGCCTTCGGAGGTGGTGAGGAGGAGCGCCACATAGTATGAAATCAGCTGTAGATACGCAACTGATTTATTGTCAAAAATAAGTCAAATAGTGTGGATTTTCACTGTATTTTTGATGTGGAAATTGCCATGGAAAATTTTGCTGCGGGTATTCTGCAACATTTCCACCATGTGTAGACACCCTAAGTCAGCTTGAGGTATGCTGCCACATGCAGAGTGGCCTCGGTAGTAATAGTGTCCCCCACAGTGGCCTCAGTAGTAAAAGTGTCCCTTACAGTGGTCTCAGTAGTAATAGTGTCCCTTACAGTGGCCTCAATTGTAATAGTGTCACCCATAGTGGCCTCAGTAACAATAGTGACCCCCACAATAGCCTATATAACAATAGGGACCCCCACAGTGGCCTCAGTAACAATAATGATCCCCACAGGTGCCTCAGTAGTAACAGTGTCACCCAAAGTAGCCTCAATAATAATAGTGTCCCCCACAGTAGCCTCAGTAGAAATAGTGTCCCCCAAAGTGAGCTCAGTAGCAATAGTGACATGCATAGTGTCCCCAGTAGTAATATTGAGCCCCCCCCCCCCACAGTGGCTTCAGTAGTATCAGTGTCCCCCGCAGTGGCCTCAGTAGTAATAGTGGCCCCCACAGTGGCCTCCGTAGTAATAGTGGCCTCCACAGTGGCCTCAGCAGTAATAGTGACCTCCACAGTGGCCTAAGTAGTAATGGTGACCCCAACATTGGCCCCTGTAGTAAAAGTGTCCCCCCCAGTGGCCTCAGTAGAATAAGTAACCTTCACAGTGGCCTAAGTAGTAATAGTGCCCTCCCCACAGTTGCCTTAGTAACAATAGTGACCCCCACAGTGGCCTCAGTAACAAAAGGGACTCCCACAGTGGCCTCCGTAACAATAATGACCCCCACAGTGGACCTCAGTAGTAATATTAACCCCATAGTAGCCCCAGTAGTAATATTAACTCCCTCAGTAGCCAAGTAATAATAATAGCCCCACAGTAGTCCTAGTAATAATAGTAACCCCCTCAGTAGTAATATTAACTCCCTCAGTAGTAATAATAATAACCTCACAAGTAGCAACCCCCTCAGCAGACCCAGTAATAATATCAACCCTTTCAGTAGCCCCAGTAATATTAACCCCCTCAGTAGTAATATTATTCCCCACAGTAGCACCAGTAGTAATATTAACCCCTCTCAGTAGCCCCAGTAATAATAGTAACCCCTTCAGCAGCCTCAATAATAATAATATTAGCCATCTCAGTAGTAATATTATTCTCCGCAGTAGCCCCAGTAGTAATAATAACCCCTCTCAGTAACCGCAGTAGTTATAGTCCCCCCCAACCCCGTATACTTACATCCTCCTTGTAGTCAGTGCCACTCCTCCCTTGTCCTATCCTAAAGAACTAAGGAGGAGAGGACTCAGGGGAGGAGGATCCTGGGTGCACACTGCGTGATTACTGGGGAGGGACCAGTGCACTTCAGCCGGTAATCACTACCGTGGTGAGCGTTTGACGGCACTGCATGCCAGCAGGGAGGGCTCTGCTTGCTGCCTCTGGTGGGCGTGCTATAGATTTTCCACCACTGCTCTAGGGCTACGATGAAACATTCTCAGTATTGCAGGATGGAGATCTAGAAACATTCTGAGAAGCATTCAAGCCACCTCCATCAGTGTTCGAACTGCTAATTTCTAAGGAATGTGCCTTCATCTTCTGGATGTTATACCATTAAGCTTTCGGAACAAGTTAATGTGAGTTTTAACTGTTACCTCTCATGATTCTCTGGACTTACTTTACTTGGGATAGGAACTACAAACTACCATCTACTCACTAGGGAGCAGAGACCACCTCAAGTGCACCTACTACCACATACATTTTACTTGTGCACGACTGAGCAGATTGGGATACAACACCCTGTGACAAGTGTAACACTTACCATCCCTCACACAGTCAACCTGATCATCCAGGTCACCACAGCACAGAACTACTTTAAAAACTGTAAAAACTGCAATTGAGTTCCTTAGAATAAGATCAAAAAATAGTTCTATGCCTACTCCTGTATTACCTTTCCCTGATATGAAGAGGTTGAAAAATGTTTCCCAACTTATTGTACATTTTAAGTGTGGATTCATTTTGCAGAAGTGGTAAAAAGACACCATGACATCTTTTGGGTTTCGACACACATATATAATCTGAAAAAATAGAAATAATGAACATTTATTAAAATTTTGGTTCAAAGAGGTTGTCCCATCACATTCTATGACATTTATATAGCACTAACAGGACGTATAAACAGGGGCACAACACATTTATCAATTGGCTAATAATATAAAGAAATAATGTTATTTCCTAATCAATAAATACAAATCTAAAGAGGATCAATAATGATAGCAATGATGATGAAAACAACAACATTCACTTATGACACCTCTTTTTCTTCTCTTTTTTTCCTCTTGAGTTGCTATTGCAGAATCAACCGACATCTCAAGTGCAGGGACTTGACATTTGATCTTCACTTATAAGAACATGCCCATAAGACTCATTCAAGTTTATCCAAAGAAGAATTAGGGTACTTTCACATCTGCTTTTGGGGGTTCTGTTTATCTGCCTTGTTATAGGAGCAGGAAAGGAGAGTTCCATGGTGGAACCGATCCATCTTATGATGGAACCAAACAGTGCCGAACGGACCCCATTAACTGTAATGAGCTCTGTTTGCTTTCTGTTCAGCTGTCTGGCATTTTACTGGACAAAAAAATGTTGTGTCGGATCTGTGATGGAGGTTTCAGTGCAAATGTGAAAGTGGCCTTAGTTTATTATAGAGTATTTCCATTTATTATACCAGTGGAGGGGGAGAAAAACAAAACAGGGTGTATACAAGTATGCAATGTTTTCAATCTTTTGAGCTCTACTGAAACCAATAGCCATAAAGTAAGTCCTCAAGAACAAAGTGTGTACATTGTTCACATAAGCTGTGTTGCAGATTGACAGTTGAGTCTAAGGGCAGTGTTACATAAGTGTTACTAAGCCCTTATACGGATGTTAAAATCACAGAGGTGAGGAAAAAGAAAAAAACACATTCACTGAAAAAGCCAAAAATACCTGAAAGTCTGCAAAGCAGACACGGTCGCCATAGGCACGATCGCCATAAGGCAGGCACAATCGCCACCTGCACAATCGCCGTAGGGCAGGCGCAATGGCCTTAAGCCCTGAAGATATGTAGTCAGCCAGACAATAATGTGCGGAGGAGCAGCTTGTTTCCGGCAGGCTAATATGCAGTCACCCACTCAACCCAGCCCAGTTTGGGGAGGAGTGACTGCATATACTAATAGCCTGTACATGTGAACGATACCAAAGATGTCAGCCATAGATGGGTGGTGACCCACCATACAGGATATCAACCCTGGCTGATATGACAGCGGGTTGCCCTGTATCTCCAAGGTGGGCCACACTGGCTGACATCTTGGGCTCCCCCACCAACTAGCAAACTACATACAAAGATACTATTGCATACTAATAAAATGCGGGTGTTGGTACTGCATTTTGGCCAAAACGCATAGGCTGACGGACCGCGTCGAGGTCACACCGCTTCCGTCAGTACCTATCAGCCAGGGTTGATATCCTGTATGGTGGGTCACCACCCATCTATGGCTGACATCTTTGGTATCGTTCACATATGCAGGCTATTAGTATATGCAGTCACTCCTCCCCAAACTGGGCTGGGTTGAGTGGGTGACTGCATATTAGCCTGCCGGGAACAAGCTGCTCCTCCGCACATTATTGTCTGGCTGACTACATATCTTCAGGGCTTAAGGCCATTGCACCTGCCCTACGGCGATTGTGCCGGTGGCGATTGTGCCTGCCTTATGGCGATCGTGCCTATGGCGACCGTGTCTGCTTTGCAGACTTTCAGGTATTTTTGGCTTTTTCAGTGAATATGTGTTTTTTTCTTTTTCCTCACCTCTGTGATTTTATGTAATTTATTGTGAGTTAGCGTAGGTACTGACGGAAGCTGTGTGACCTCGACGCGGTCCGTCAGCCTATGCGTTTTGGCCAAAATGCAGTACCAACACCAGCATTTTATTAGTATGCAATAGTATCTTTGTATGTAGTTTGCTAGTTGGTGGGGGAGCCCAAGATGTCAGCCAGTGTGGCCCACCTTGGAGATACAGGGCAACCCGCTGTCATATCAGCCAGGGTTGATATCCTGTATGGTGGGTCACCACCCATCTATGGCTGACATCTTTGGTATTGTTCACATATGCAGGCTATTAGTATATGCAGTCACTCCTCCCCAAACTGGGCTGGGTTGAGTGGGTGACTGCATATTAGCCTGCCGGGAACAAGCTGCTCCTCCGCACATTATTGTCTGGCTGACTACATATCTTCAGGGCTTAAGGCCATTGCGCCTGCCCTACGGCGATTGTGCCAGTGGCGATTGTGCCTGCCTTATGGCGATCGTGCCTATGGCGACCATGTCTGCTTTGCAGACTTTCAGGTATTTTTGGCTTTTTCAGTGAATACTTTTACGGATGTTGTGTAATCTGAGCAGAAGTTCTTCGTATGCCTGTAATTTATAGTTAATTCTTAGGAGGAGAACCTTCCCAAAATATGGAGGCTTTATCCTGGGTGAAGTCAGCAAAGCTTCTAGGTCTCCTTCTCCCATACAGGTTAGCTTCAAGGTCTGTTGTGCTCATACCCCCCAAACAGGGCTACACTACTGTTCTTGTTATGCGATCCTACAGAGGTGTTTATACAGTGTCTTATATGGTTGTATAGGCATAGTAACCACAGGCTGTTGCAGACACCCTTCTTGATTCATCGAGTTAGGCATTTCATAGGAGCCAGTTACATATTTATTATGAATTCTCATTTATACTGTTCTCCAAATAAACTGTATTTTACTGTTCTTACCCGACTTGTCCTCTTCTTCGGCATTGTATCGTCGAAACCTCATGAGTAAGCCCTCCAAGCCTGCTACACATGCATAAAGGGGTGGTGGTGAGGCCTGCCAACCGTACCTTGTGCATGCCCATTTTCTAGAAGATTATGGCTTCCCTAGAAAAACTACTCCTCTGTATTGTGTGTTTCTTGCATAATTTAATTTCCTTCCATGCTTACCACTACTGTTCAGCCCTGTCTGTTTGCCGTATGACAACTGAAATAATTTCTGTGATGCGGCAGACCATCCTGACTTACACAACAGGAATTTCTAATACATGGTTTCATGTTAAAAAATAGAATATATTTTGGTAACAGCTATTAAAAGATTGATATTATGCACTGTAAAATGAAAAGCCATGCATGTATTATAAATCAATCAACTTATTAATGCAAGAATCAATACAACTAAATAAAATATAACGTTTAATAATAAATGTTAAAAAACATAAACCACCATAGGGCACACCTAACATACAACACATAGAACAGACAATCGACGTCTAAGTAATATACTGGGAGTTAACATCAGAATAACAACCCTGTAAGGTGATGTCAATCGGGGTAATTCTCTCTTAAGCCAACCGCTTTAATTGTATGAATAACACAGTATAATCCGTAGGATAAGTGGTTATCCTCGATGTTAGATTCCAATTACAGATAGGCGTACAGCAAACTGATCTGCTGGCACTAGAACAAGCGGCATAGGTTATTCATACGTGATAGGTGCTTGATATCACCCAGGTAGAATTCCGCGTTTATTTGTGCGGTTAGCTGAATAATGTAGAGAGGTCTCGATTTAATCTTCTTAATGTGGAAGAAAATCGGACCTAACTTATAGTATCAATATTCTCTACTAATCAGTGGCTACGATATTTTTCTTCGACGCGTTTCCCCGTATGATAGATGGTTCATCAGGAAGATTTTTATCAATGAGAGAATAGATGCAACGTCGATGAGGCAATAGAGGGTCAGTATTAAAAGGGACTAACCCCTTTAGGTGTGCTTGTTAGATACACAAAGGGAGTAGGAAGAGTGTGGTAGGAGATCTTATTAAATTAGGATTATTTTAAAGAAATCAGGGTCTGTGTAATAACGTGACCATTCCGATTATAATAAACTGGAGAGAATGAAAAGGCTTGTATCTTAGATAGCTCAGGCTTCCTCCAAAAAGGCTATAGGGTAATTATGCCCCAAAAGAAAAAAAAAGGGGGGTATATTTTTTATCTCCTTTTTCCTTATTTATTTCTCTCAAGTGGTCACTCCATATGCTGATCGTATTCGGAGTGGAGTGCTTACTAGCAATCTAATGCATCACGGACACTATATTGTTTAGCGCATAAGCCGTGGCTATGAGATTTTTGCGGAACAGGTGTTATCTCAATTGTATCTACGCCATGGCTTATTTGTCCATTCAATAGTCATTGCCATTCACTCTTAATAATCTGGAGGAACAACCGTTCTCCTGGCTGCTAATAGTTGACCATTCAATAATATAGTTTCTCATGAAAGAGTTCCACACTCATTCCTTATTTCAGATAGCTCCCATGCACACAAAATAATAAAAGGTGCCCATAGTCCTAATGGTGGACATTGAGCATTACCTGCGTCATGGGTTTCTGAAGGTTATAAGGGGTTGTGGCTCCTCCCCTTAGGCGGGTCCTCATGGTACCACCCTCTTCTCGGTACCTCCCTTATTTTTAAATAGACGGAGGATCTAGGTTATTTATTAACACACTGCTTAAATACACGGATTATACATCGGTCAAATAGCCTGTTCGGCATAGTAGAGCGCCGTGATCGTTATGTATATTGTCAACTGTTAGTACGGTAATCACAGCGACAAAAAACGTCGAAGAACACGCCCCATATACGCCCACCGAGGGCGATTTGATGGTAGTGATACTTCTCATTCGGTCACTCCCTCAGTGGCCGGTACTACCGCCAAGTACGCTGATTCAGTGCATACACTTAGGCCCGCGAAGGGCACACGGTAGTGACGTAGGCTGACGTGATAACGTCAACATCGTCCTATGACGTCGGCCGTCTTTCCAGAGGAGGGGATGGCGTAATGATGTAGTCATTCATCATGCGCCAGCGTGATGACGTGCGTTAGCTAGGACCGGCGTGATGACGTGGCACCGGCGTGGTGACGCCCCTTGAATGAAGGCCAGCGTGATGACGTGGCATAGGGGAGGGGCCGAAGGTCGTCCCCTGGTGACGTCAAGCGGCCGAGGCGTGCTCTCCGAATGGAGGGAGGTCCTTCAGAGTGGTCCATCTGAAAATAGGCATATGATTGGTAAGTAACATAAGCCCTTCTGCCACAGAAGGAATCAATATTATACCTGCTATAGCCATCTTTGTTTGGGGCAAAGAAAGTCAATGCATTTAAGACTTCAGGGCCGATAGTATGCTAAGAATTGTGCTGCACACAAGAGGGGAGGTGGATTAAAGGTAAGGAGGCCAAATATGAAGGAGGGGGGAGGAAGAGGCTTGGGCGAATTCTCTCAGAGGAAACAATTAAATTGGAGGCTCTCATTAAACCCTTTTGGATGCCTCTTTTTGTAGCAGGAGAGAATCAACATCCCCTCCCCTGCTATCCAGTTTGATCAATTCAATGCCTTTGACTTTTAGACAGTTTTTATCTCCATTATGCACATTCCAAATATGGTTCACAACCGAGGTGTTCTCTTTTCTTTGGATGTTCCCCATGTGGGCTAGGATATGTCTTCTTAGTTGTTGTTTTGTCTTTCCTACGTATTGTAGGGTACAGGTACACGTAATGAGGTATATTACATTTTTCGTCTGGCAATTGATAAAGTCTCAAGCGGTTGGCATAAGAGAGAATTAGCCCGCTTGACATCACCTTACAGGGTTGTTATTCGGATGTTAACTCTCAGTATATTACTTACACGTCGACTATCTGTTCTGTGTGTTGTATGTTAGGTGTGCCCTATGGTGGTTTAAGTTCTTTAACATTTATTATTAAACGTTATATTTTATTTAGTCTAATCTGTGAAGGGCCTTTTCTATAAGAATTAGACTATTGCCCCTGTGAATTAAGAATCAATACAAGAACCATTGTAAGATACTACTAATGTGATTTACCTTTGGCTTCCTAAACTGCAGATCTCTTGGCATTAGATAATAAGGCAGGTGAGATGAGAAGAGACGAGGAGATGGACGACTCTTAAAGTCAATATTGTACGTGTTATATTCTATCCATGGCGCTCTTGCTACATTTTCAACATGTTCTGTTCCGTTTCGATGTCCTTTATTAAATATTAGGCTTAGAATTTGTTGTGTCCAAATTGTGCCTGCAAAATAGGTTATAGCTCTTATTATTTACAGCGTCTACTGTAACTGACAAGCTGGAAGATTTCAGATCTATATATATAAAGCTGAAAGCCCTCACTGACTCACTCACTCACTCACTGACTCGCCAAAAGTTCTCCAACTTCCCGATGTCGTAGAAACATAAAATTTGGCGCAAGCATAGATTATCTCCAAAATAGGAAAATAAATTGGGTCCTAACTCGATTATTCAATTCTAGCGCAAAAGAATTGGCGTTGAAATTTAACGTACATAATCTAAATCACTCACTTCCCAATGTCATAGAAACGGGAAATTTGGCACGAGCATTGATTATGTCATAAATAGGAAAAGTTAATAGGTCCCAACTCGATTGTTCAATTCTATGCGCAAAAGAATTGGCGTCAAAATTTTACGTACATAATCTAAATCTCTCACTTCCCAATGTCATAGAAATGTGAAATTTGGCACGAGCATTGATTATGTCATAACTAGGAAAAGCTAATGGGTCCCAACTCCATTATTCAATTCTATGCGCAAAAGAATTAGCGTCCAAATTTTACGTGCGGAATGTAATTTTCTCACTTTCCGGTGTCATACAAACGTGAAATTTGGCACGAGCATTGATTATGTCATAAATAGGAAAAGCGAATGGGTCCCAACTCGAGTATTCAATTCTAGCGCAAAAGAATTGGCGTCGAAATTTTACGTGCGGAATGTAATTTTCTCACTTTCCGGTGTCGTAGAAACGAAAAATTTGGCACGAGCATTGGTTATGTCATAAGTAGGAAAAGCTAATGGGTCCCAACTCGATTATTCAATTCTATGCGCAAAAGAATTAGCGTCCAAATTTTACGTACGGAATCTAATTTTCTCACTTTCTGGTGTCATAGAAACATGAAATTTGGCACGAGCATTGATTATGTCATAAATAGGAAAAGTTAATAGGTCCCAACTCCATTATTCATATCTAGCGCAAAAGAATTGGCGTCGAAATTTTACGTGCGGAATGTAATTTCTTTACTTTCCAGTGTCATAGAAACAGGAAACTTGGCACGAGCATTGATTATGTCATAAATAGGAAAAGCTAATGGGTCCCAACTCCATTATTCAATTCTATGCGCAAAAGAATTAGCGTCCAAATTTTACGTGCGGAATGTAATTTTCTCACTTGCCGGTGTCATAGAAACGGGAAATTTGGCATGAGCATTGATTATGTCATAAATAGGAAAAGCGAATGGGTCCCAACTCGATTATTCAATTATAGCGCAAAAGAATTGGCGTCGAAATTTTACGTGCAGAATGTAATTTTCTCACTTTCCGGTGTCATAGAAACGGGAAAATTGGCACGACCATTGATTATGTCATAAATAGGAAACGCTAATGGGTCCCAACTCCATTATTCAATTCTATGCGCAAAAGAATTAGCGTCCAAATTTTACGTGCAGAATGTAATTTTTCACTTTCCGGTGTCATAGAAACAGGAAATTTGGCACGAGCATTGATTATGTCATAAATAGTAAAAGCTAATGGGTCCCAACTTGATTATTCAATTCTATGCGCAAAAGAATTAGCGTCCAAATTTTACGTACGGAATCTAATTTTCTCACTTTCCGGTGTCATAGAAACGGGTAATTTGGCACTAGCATTGATTATGTCATAAATAGGAAAAGCTAATGGGTCCCAACTCGATTATTCAATTCTATGCGCAAAAGAATTAGCGTCCAAATTTTACGTGCGGAATGTAATTTGCTCACTTTCCGTTGTCATAGAAACAGGAAATTTGGCACTAGCATTGATTATGTCATAAATAGGAAAAGCGAATGGGTCCCAAATCCATTATTCAATTCTATGCGCAAAAGAATTGGCGTCCAAATTTTACGTGCGGAATGTAATTTTCTCATTTTTCGGTGTCATAGAAACGGGAAAATTGGCACGACCATTGATTATGTCATAAATAGGAAACGCTAATGGGTCCCAACTCCATTATTCAATTCTATGCGCAAAAGAATTAGCGTCCAAATTTTACGTGCGGAATGTAATTTTCTCACTTTCCGGTGTCATAGAAACGGGAAATTTGGCACGAGCATTGATTATGTCATAAATAGGAAAAGCTAATGGGTCCCAACTCAATTATTCAATTCTAGGCGCAAAAGAATTAGCGTCCAAATTTTACGTGCGGAATGTAATTTTTCACTTTCCGGTGTCATAGAAACAGGAAATTTGGCACGAGCATTGATTATGTCATAAATAGTAAAAGCTAATGGGTCCCAACTCGATTATTCAATTCTATGCGCAAAAGAATTAGCGTCCACATTTTACGTACGGAATGTAATTTGCTCACTTTCCGGTGTCATAGAAACGGATAATTAGGCACGAGCATTGATTATGTCATAAATAGGAAAAGCTAATGGGTCCCAACTCGATTATTCAATTCTATGCGCAAAAGAATTAGCGTCCAAATTTTACGTGCGGAATGTAATTTGCTCACTTTCCGGTGTCATAGAAACGGGAAATTTGGCACGAGCATTGATTATGTCATAAATAGGAAAAGCTAATGGGTCCTAACTCGATTATTCAATTCTAGCGCAAAAGAATTGGCGTTGAAATTTAACGTACATAATCTAAATCACTCACTTCCCAATGTCATAGAAACGGGAAATTTGGCACGAGCATTGATTATTTCATAAATAGGAAAAGTTAATAGGTCCCAACTCGATTGTTCAATTCTATGCACAAAAGAATTGGCGTCAAAATTTTACGTACATAATCTAAATCTCTCACTTCCCAATGTCATAGAAATGTGAAATTTGGCAGGAGCATTGATTATGTCATAACTAGGAAAAGCTAATGGGTCCCAACTCGATTATTCAATTCTATGCGCAAAAGAATTAGCGTCCAAATTTTACGTGCGGAATGTAATTTTCTCACTTTCCGGTGTCATAGAAACGTGAAATTTGGCACGAGCATTGATTATGTCATAAATAGGAAAAGCGAATGGGTCCCAACTCCATTATTCAATTCTATGCGCAAAAGAATTAGCGTCCAAATTTTACGTGCGGAATGTAATTTTCTCACTTGCCGGTGTCATAGAAACGGGAAATTTGGCATGAGCATTGATTATGTCATAAATAGGAAAAGCTAATGGGTCCCAACTCCATTATTCAATTATAGCGCAAAAGAATTGGCGTCGAAATTTTACGTGCGGAATGTAATTTCTTTACTTTCCAATGTCATAGAAACAGGAAACTTGGCACGAGCATTGATTATGTCATAAATAGGAAAAGCTAATGGGTCCCAACTCCATTATTCAATTCTATGCGCAAAAGAATTAGCGTCCAAATTTTACGTACGGAATCTAATCTTCTCACATTCCGGTGTCATAGAAACGGGAAATTTGGCACGAGCATTGATTATGTCATAAATAGGAAAAGCGAATGGGTCCCAACTCGATTATTCAATTCTAGCGCAAAAGAATTGGCGTCCAAATTTTACGTGCAGAATGTAATTTTCTCACTTTCCGGTGTCATAGAAACGGGAAAATTGGCACGACCATTGATTATGTCATAAATAGGAAACGCTAATGGGTCCCAACTCCATTATTCAATTCTATGTGCTAAAGAATTAGCGTCCAAATTTTACGTGCGGAATGTAATTTTTCACTTTCCGGTGTCATAGAAACAGGAAATTTGGCACGAGCATTGATTATGTCATAAATAGTAAAAGCTAATGGGTCCCAACTTGATTATTCAATTCTATGCGCAAAAGAATTAGCGTCCAAATTTTACGTACGGAATCTAATTTTCTCACTTTCCGGTGTCATAGAAACGGGTAATTTGGCACTAGCATTGATTATGTCATAAATAGGAAAAGCTAATGGGTCCCAACTCGATTATTCAATTCTATGCGCAAAAGAATTAGCGTCCAAATTTTACGCGCGGAATGTAATTTGCTCACTTTCCGGTGTCATAGAAACAGGAAATTTGGCACTAGCATTGATTATGTCATAAATAGGAAAAGCGAATGGGTCCCAAATCCATTATTCAATTCTATGCGCAAAAGAATTGGCGTCCAAATTTTACGTGCGGTATGTAATTTTCTCATTTTCCGGTGTCATAGAAACGGGAAAATTGGCACGACCATTGATTATGTCATAAATAGGAAACGCTAATGGGTCCCAACTCCATTATTCAATTCTATGCGCAAAAGAATTAGCGTCCAAATTTTACGTGCGGAATGTAATTTTTCACTTTCCGGTGTCATAGAAACAGGAAATTTGGCACGAGCATTGATTATGTCATAAATAGTAAAAGCTAATGGGTCCCAACTCGATTATTCAATTCTATGCGCAAAAGAATTAGCGTCCACATTTTACCTACGGAATCTAATTTTCTCACTTTCCGGTGTCATAGAAACGGATAATTTGGCACGACCATTGATTATGTCATAAATAGGAAAAGCGAATGGGTCCCTACTCGATTATTCAATTCTAGCGCAAGAGAATTGGCGTCCAAATTTTACGTGCAGAATGTAATTTTCTCACTTTCCGGTGTCATAGAAACGGGAAAATTGGCACGACCATTGATTATGTCATAAATAGGAAACGCTAATGGGTCCCAACTCCATTATTCAATTCTATGCGCAAAAGAATTAGCGTCCAAATTTTACGTGCGGAATGTAATTTTTCACTTTCCGGTGTCATAGAAACAGGAAATTTGGCAGGAGCATTGATTATGTCATAAATAGTAAAAGCTAATGGGTCCCAACTTGATTATTCAATTCTATGCGCAAAAGAATTAGCGTCCAAATTTTACGTACGGAATCTAATTTTCTCACTTTCCGGTGTCATAGAAACGGGTAATTTGGCACTAGCATTGATTATGTCATAAATAGGAAAAGCTAATGGGTCCCAACTCGATTATTCAATTCTATGCGCAAAAGAATTAGCGTCCAAATTTTACGTGCGGAATGTAATTTTCTCACTTGCCGGTGTCATAGAAACGGGAAATTTGGCATGAGCATTGATTATGTCATAAATAGGAAAAGCGAATGGGTCCCAACTCGATTATTCAATTCTAGCGCAAAAGAATTGGCGTCCAAATTTTACGTGCAGAATGTAATTTTCTCACTTTCCGGTGTCATAGAAACGGGAAAATTGGCACGACCATTGATTATGTCATAAATAGGAAACGCTAATGGGTCCCAACTCCATTATTCAATTCTATGCGCAAAAGAATTAGCGTCCAAATTTTACGTGCGGAATGTAATTTTTCACTTTCCGGTGTCATAGAAACAGGAAATTTGGCACGAGCATTGATTATGTCATAAATAGTAAAAGCTAATGGGTCCCAACTTGATTATTCAATTCTATGCGCAAAAGAATTAGCGTCCACATTTTACGTACGGAATCTAATTTTCTCACTTTCCGGTGTCATAGAAACGGGTAATTTGGCACTAGCATTGATTATGTCATAAATAGGAAAAGCTAATGGGTCCCAACTCGATTATTCAATTCTATGCGCAAAAGAATTAGCGTCCAAATTTTACGTGCGGAATGTAATTTGCTCACTTTCCGGTGTCATAGAAACAGGAAATTTGGCACTAGCATTGATTATGTCATAAATAGGAAAAGCGAATGGGTCGCAAATCCATTATTCAATTCTATGCGCAAAAGAATTGGCGTCCAAATTTTACGTGCGGAATGTAATTTTCTCATTTTCCGGTGTCATAGAAACGGGAAAATTGGCACGACCATTGATTATGTCATAAATAGGAAACGCTAATGGGTCCCAACTCCATTATTCAATTCTATGCGCAAAAGAATTAGCGTCCAAATTTTACGTGCGGAATGTAATTTTCTCACTTTCCGGTGTCATAGAAACGGGAAATTTGGCACGAGCATTGATTATGTCATAAATAGGAAAAGCTAATGGGTCCCAACTCAATTATTCAATTCTAGGCGCAAAAGAATTAGCGTCCAAATTTTACGTGCGGAATGTAATTTTTCACTTTCCGGTGTCATAGAAACAGGAAATTTGGCACGAGCATTGATTATGTCATAAATAGTAAAAGCTAATGGGTCCCAACTCGATTATTCAATTCTATGCGCAAAAGAATTAGCGTCCACATTTTACGTACGGAATGTAATTTGCTCACTTTCCGGTGTCATAGAAACGGATAATTTGGCACGAGCATTGATTATGTCATAAATAGGAAAAGCTAATGGGTCCCAACTCGATTATTCAATTCTATGCGCAAAAGAATTAGCGTCCAAATTTTACGTGCGGAATGTAATTTGCTCACTTTCCGGTGTCATAGAAACGGGAAATTTGGCACGAGCATTGATTATGTCATAAATAGGAAAAGTTAATAGGTCCCAACTCGATTGTTCAATTCTATGCGCAAAAGAATTGGCGTCAAAATTTTACGTACATAATCTAAATCTCTCACTTCCCAATGTCATAGAAATGTGAAATTTGGCACGAGCATTGATTATGTCATAACTCGGAAAAGCTAATGGGTCCCAACTCGATTATTCAATTCTAGCGCAAAAGAATTGGCGTCGAAATTTTACGTGCGGAATGTAATTTTCTCACTTTCCGGTGTCGTAGAAACGGGAAATTTGGCACGAGCATTGGTTATGTCATAAGTAGGAAAAGCTAATGGGTCCCAACTCGATTATTCAATTCTATGCGCAAAAGAATTAGCGTCCAAATTTTACGTACGGAATCTAATTTTCTCACTTTCTGGTGTCATAGAAACATGAAATTTGGCACGAGCATTGATTATGTCATAAATAGGAAAAGTTAATAGGTCCCAACTCCATTATTCATATCTAGCGCAAAAGAATTGGCGTCGAAATTTTACGTGCGGAATGTAATTTCTTTACTTTCCAGTGTCATAGAAACAGGAAACTTGGCACGAGCATTGATTATGTCATAAATAGGAAAAGCTAATGGGTCCCAACTCCATTATTCAATTCTATGCGCAAAAGAATTAGCGTCCAAATTTTACGTACGGAATCTAATCTTCTCACATTCCGGTGTCATAAAAACGGGAAATTTGGCACGAGCATTGAATATGTCATAAATAGGAAAAGCTAATGGGTCCCAACTTGATTATTCAATTCTATGCGCAAAAGAATTAGCGTCCAAATTTTACGTGCGGAATGTAATTTTCTCACTTGCCGGTGTCATAGAAACGGGAAATTTGGCATGAGCATTGATTATGTCATAAATAGGAAAAGCGAATGGGTCCCAACTCGATTATTCAATTATAGCGCAAAAGAATTGGCGTCGAAATTTTACGTGCAGAATGTAATTTTCTCACTTTCCGGTGTCATAGAAACGGGAAAATTGGCACGACCATTGATTATGTCATAAATAGGAAACGCTAATGGGTCCCAACTCCATTATTCAATTCTATGCGCAAAAGAATTAGCGTCCAAATTTTACGTGCAGAATGTAATTTTTCACTTTCCGGTGTCATAGAAACAGGAAATTTGGCACGAGCATTGATTATGTCATAAATAGTAAAAGCTAATGGGTCCCAACTTGATTATTCAATTCTATGCGCAAAAGAATTAGCGTCCAAATTTTACGTACGGAATCTAATTTTCTCACTTTCCGGTGTCATAGAAACGGGTAATTTGGCACTAGCATTGATTATGTCATAAATAGGAAAAGCTAATGGGTCCCAACTCGATTATTCAATTCTATGCGCAAAAGAATTAGCGTCCAAATTTTACGTGCGGAATGTAATTTTCTCACTTTCCGGTGTCATAGAAACGGGAAATTTGGCACGACCATTGATTATGTCATAAATAGGAAACGCTAATGGGTCCCAACTCCATTATTCAATTCTATGCGCAAAAGAATTAGCGTCCAAATTTTACGTGCGGAATGTAATTTTCTCACTTTCCGGTGTCATAGAAACGGGAAATTTGGCACGAGCATTGATTATGTCATAAATAGGAAAAGCTAATGGGTCCCAACTCAATTATTCAATTCTAGGCGCAAAAGAATTAGCGTCCAAATTTTACGTGCGGAATGTAATTTTTCACTTTCCGGTGTCATAGAAACTGGAAATTTGGCACGAGCATTGATTATGTCATAAATAGTAAAAGCTAATGGGTCCCAACTCGATTATTCAATTCTATGCGCAAAAGAATTAGCGTCCACATTTTACGTACGGAATGTAATTTGCTCACTTTCCGGTGTCATAGAAACGGATAATTTGGCACGAGCATTGATTATGTCATAAATAGGAAAAGCTAATGGGTCCCAACTCGATTATTCAATTCTATGCGCAAAAGAATTAGCGTCCAAATTTTACGTGCGGAATGTAATTTGCTCACTTTCCGGTGTCATAGAAACGGGAAATTTGGCACGAGCATTGATTATGTCATAAATAGGAAAAGCTAATGGGTCCTAACTCGATTATTCAATTCTAGCGCAAAAGAATTGGCGTTGAAATTTAACGTACATAATCTAAATCACTCACTTCCCAATGTCATAGAAACAGGAAATTTGGCACGAGCATTGATTATGTCATAAATAGGAAAAGTTAATAGGTCCCAACTCGATTGTTCAATTCTATGCGCAAAAGAATTGGCGTCAAAATTTTACGTACATAATCTAAATCTCTCACTTCCCAATGTCATAGAAATGTGAAATTTGGCAGGAGCATTGATTATGTCATAACTAGGAAAAGCTAATGGGTCCCAACTCGATTATTCAATTCTATGCGCAAAAGAATTAGCGTCCAAATTTTACGTGCGGAATGTAATTTTCTCACTTTCCGGTGTCATAGAAACGGGAAATTTGGCATGAGCATTGATTATGTCATAAATAGGAAAAGCTAATGGGTCCCAACTCCATTATTCAATTATAGCGCAAAAGAATTGGCGTCGAAATTTTACGTGCGGAATGTAATTTCTTTACTTTCCAATGTCATAGAAACAGGAAACTTGGCACGAGCATTGATTATGTCATAAATAGGAAAAGCTAATGGGTCCCAACTCCATTATTCAATTCTATGCGCAAAAGAATTAGCGTCCAAATTTTACGTACGGAATCTAATCTTCTCACATTCCGGTGTCATAGAAACGGGAAATTTGGCACGAGCATTGATTATGTCATAAATAGGAAAAGCGAATGTGTCCCAACTCGATTATTCAATTCTAGCGCAAAAGAATTGGCGTCCAAATTTTACGTGCAGAATGTAATTTTCTCACTTTCCGGTGTCATAGAAACGGGAAAATTGGCACGACCATTGATTATGTCATAAATAGGAAACGCTAATGGGTCCCAACTCCATTATTCAATTCTATGCGCAAAAGAATTAGCGTCCAAATTTTACGTGCGGAATGTAATTTTTCACTTTCCGGTGTCATAGAAACAGGAAATTTGGCACGAGCATTGATTATGTCATAAATAGTAAAAGCTAATGGGTCCCAACTTGATTATTCAATTCTATGCGCAAAAGAATTAGCGTCCAAATTTTACGTACGGAATCTAATTTTCTCACTTTCCGGTGTCATAGAAACGGGTAATTTGGCACTAGCATTGATTATGTCATAAATAGGAAAAGCTAATGGGTCCCAACTCGATTATTCAATTCTATGCGCAAAAGAATTAGCGTCCAAATTTTACGCGCGGAATGTAATTTGCTCACTTTCCGGTGTCATAGAAACAGGAAATTTGGCACTAGCATTGATTATGTCATAAATAGGAAAAGCGAATGGGTCCCAAATCCATTATTCAATTCTATGCGCAAAAGAATTGGCGTCCAAATTTTACGTGCGGTATGTAATTTTCTCATTTTCCGGTGTCATAGAAACGGGAAAATTGGCACGACCATTGATTATGTCATAAATAGGAAACGCTAATGGGTCCCAACTCAATTATTCAATTCTATGCGCAAAAGAATTAGCGTCCAAATTTTACGTGCGGAATGTAATTTTTCACTTTCCGGTGTCATAGAAACAGGAAATTTGGCACGAGCATTGATTATGTCATAAATAGTAAAAGCTAATGGGTCCCAACTCGATTATTCAATTCTATGCGCAAAAGAATTAGCGTCCACATTTTACCTACGGAATCTAATTTGCTCACTTTCCGGTGTCATAGAAACGGATAATTTGGCACGAGCATTGATTATGTCATAAATAGGAAAAGCTAATGGGTCCCAACTCGATTATTCAATTCTAGCGCAAAAGAATTGGCGTCCAAATTTTACGTGCAGAATGTAATTTTCTCACTTTCCGGTGTCATAGAAACGGGAAAATTGGCACGACCATTGCTTATGTCATAAATAGGAAACGCTAATGGGTCCCAACTCCATTATTCAATTCTATGCGCAAAAGAATTAGCGTCCAAATTTTACGTGCGGAATGTAATTTTTCACTTTCCGGTGTCATAGAAACAGGAAATTTGGCACGCGCATTGATTATGTCATAAATAGTAAAAGCTAATGGGTCCCAACTTGATTATTCAATTCTATGCGCAAAAGAATTAGCGTCCAAATTTTACGTACGGAATCTAATTTTCTCACTTTCCGGTGTCATAGAAACGGGTAATTTGGCACGAGCATTGATTATGTCATAAATAGGAAAAGCTAATGGGTCCCAACTTGATTATTCAATTCTATGCGCAAAAGAATTAGCGTCCAAATTTTACGTGCGGAATGTAATTTTCTCACTTGCCGGTGTCATAGAAACGGGAAATTTGGCATGAGCATTGATTATGTCATAAATAGGAAAAGCGAATGGGTCCCAACTCGATTATTCAATTCTAGCGCAAAAGAATTGGCGTCCAAATTTTACGTGCAGAATGTAATTTTCTCACTTTCCGGTGTCATAGAAACGGGAAAATTGGCACGACCATTGATTATGTCATAAATAGGAAACGCTAATGGGTCCCAACTCCATTATTCAATTCTATGCGCAAAAGAATTAGCGTCCAAATTTTACGTGCGGAATGTAATTTTTCACTTTCCGGTGTCATAGAAACAGGAAATTTGGCACGAGCATTGATTATGTCATAAATAGTAAAAGCTAATGGGTCCCAACTTGATTATTCAATTCTATGCGCAAAAGAATTAGCGTCCAAATTTTACGTACGGAATCTAATTTTCTCACTTTCCGGTGTCATAGAAACGGGTAATTTGGCACTAGCATTGATTATGTCATAAATAGGAAAAGCTAATGGGTCCCAACTCGATTATTCAATTCTATGCGCAAAAGAATTAGCGTCCAAATTTTACGTGCGGAATGTAATTTGCTCACTTTCCGGTGTCATAGAAACAGGAAATTTGGCACTAGCATTGATTATGTCATAAATAGGAAAAGCGAATGGGTCCCAAATCCATTATTCAATTCTATGCGCAAAAGAATTGGCGTCCAAATTTTACGTGCGGAATGTAATTTTCTCATTTTCCGGTGTCATAGAAACGGGAAAATTGGCACGACCATTGATTATGTCATAAATAGGAAACGCTAATGGGTCCCAACTCCATTATTCAATTCTATGCGCAAAAGAATTAGCGTCCAAATTTTACGTGCGGAATGTAATTTTCTCACTTTCCGGTGTCATAGAAACGGGAAATTTGGCACGAGCATTGATTATGTCATAAATAGGAAAAGCTAATCGGTCCCAACTCAATTATTCAATTCTAGGCGCAAAAGAATTAGCGTCCAAATTTTACGTGCGGAATGTAATTTTTCACTTTCCGGTGTCATAGAAACAGGAAATTTGGCACGAGCATTGATTATGTCATAAATAGTAAAAGCTAATGGGTCCCAACTCGATTATTCAATTCTATGCGCAAAAGAATTAGCGTCCACATTTTACGTACGGAATGTAATTTGCTCACTTTCCGGTGTCATAGAAACGGATAATTTGGCACGAGCATTGATTATGTCATAAATAGGAAAAGCTAATGGGTCCCAACTCGATTATTCAATTCTATGCGCAAAAGAATTAGCGTCCAAATTTTACGTGCGGAATGTAATTTTCTCACTTGCCGGTGTCATAGAAACGGGAAATTTGGCATGAGCATTGATTATGTCATAAATAGGAAAAGCGAATGGGTCCCAACTCGATTATTCAATTATAGCGCAAAAGAATTGGCGTCGAAATTTTACGTGCAGAATGTAATTTTCTCACTTTCCGGTGTCATAGAAACGGGAAAATTGGCACGACCATTGATTATGTCATAAATAGGAAACGCTAATGGGTCCCAACTCCATTATTCAATTCTATGCGCAAAAGAATTAGCGTCCAAATTTTACGTGCAGAATGTAATTTTTCACTTTCCGGTGTCATAGAAACAGGAAATTTGGCACGAGCATTGATTATGTCATAAATAGTAAAAGCTAATGGGTCCCAACTTGATTATTCAATTCTATGCGCAAAAGAATTAGCGTCCAAATTTTACGTACGGAATCTAATTTTCTCACTTTCCGGTGTCATAGAAACGGGTAATTTGGCACTAGCATTGATTATGTCATAAATAGGAAAAGCTAATGGGTCCCAACTCGATTATTCAATTCTATGCGCAAAAGAATTAGCGTCCAAATTTTACGTGCGGAATGTAATTTGCTCACTTTCCGTTGTCATAGAAACAGGAAATTTGGCACTAGCATTGATTATGTCATAAATAGGAAAAGCGAATGGGTCCCAAATCCATTATTCAATTCTATGCGCAAAAGAATTGGCGTCCAAATTTTACGTGCGGAATGTAATTTTCTCATTTTTCGGTGTCATAGAAACGGGAAAATTGGCACGACCATTGATTATGTCATAAATAGGAAACGCTAATGGGTCCCAACTCCATTATTCAATTCTATGCGCAAAAGAATTAGCGTCCAAATTTTACGTGCGGAATGTAATTTTCTCACTTTCCGGTGTCATAGAAACGGGAAATTTGGCACGAGCATTGATTATGTCATAAATAGGAAAAGCTAATGGGTCCCAACTCAATTATTCAATTCTAGGCGCAAAAGAATTAGCGTCCAAATTTTACGTGCGGAATGTAATTTTTCACTTTCCGGTGTCATAGAAACAGGAAATTTGGCACGAGCATTGATTATGTCATAAATAGTAAAAGCTAATGGGTCCCAACTCGATTATTCAATTCTATGCGCAAAAGAATTAGCGTCCACATTTTACGTACGGAATGTAATTTGCTCACTTTCCGGTGTCATAGAAACGGATAATTAGGCACGAGCATTGATTATGTCATAAATAGGAAAAGCTAATGGGTCCCAACTCGATTATTCAATTCTATGCGCAAAAGAATTAGCGTCCAAATTTTACGTGCGGAATGTAATTTGCTCACTTTCCGGTGTCATAGAAACGGGAAATTTGGCACGAGCATTGATTATGTCATAAATAGGAAAAGCTAATGGGTCCTAACTCGATTATTCAATTCTAGCGCAAAAGAATTGGCGTTGAAATTTAACGTACATAATCTAAATCACTCACTTCCCAATGTCATAGAAACGGGAAATTTGGCACGAGCATTGATTATTTCATAAATAGGAAAAGTTAATAGGTCCCAACTCGATTGTTCAATTCTATGCACAAAAGAATTGGCGTCAAAATTTTACGTACATAATCTAAATCTCTCACTTCCCAATGTCATAGAAATGTGAAATTTGGCAGGAGCATTGATTATGTCATAACTAGGAAAAGCTAATGGGTCCCAACTCGATTATTCAATTCTATGCGCAAAAGAATTAGCGTCCAAATTTTACGTGCGGAATGTAATTTTCTCACTTTCCGGTGTCATAGAAACGTGAAATTTGGCACGAGCATTGATTATGTCATAAATAGGAAAAGCGAATGGGTCCCAACTCCATTATTCAATTCTATGCGCAAAAGAATTAGCGTCCAAATTTTACGTGCGGAATGTAATTTTCTCACTTGCCGGTGTCATAGAAACGGGAAATTTGGCATGAGCATTGATTATGTCATAAATAGGAAAAGCTAATGGGTCCCAACTCCATTATTCAATTATAGCGCAAAAGAATTGGCGTCGAAATTTTACGTGCGGAATGTAATTTCTTTACTTTCCAATGTCATAGAAACAGGAAACTTGGCACGAGCATTGATTATGTCATAAATAGGAAAAGCTAATGGGTCCCAACTCCATTATTCAATTCTATGCGCAAAAGAATTAGCGTCCAAATTTTACGTACGGAATCTAATCTTCTCACATTCCGGTGTCATAGAAACGGGAAATTTGGCACGAGCATTGATTATGTCATAAATAGGAAAAGCGAATGGGTCCCAACTCGATTATTCAATTCTAGCGCAAAAGAATTGGCGTCCAAATTTTACGTGCAGAATGTAATTTTCTCACTTTCCGGTGTCATAGAAACGGGAAAATTGGCACGACCATTGATTATGTCATAAATAGGAAACGCTAATGGGTCCCAACTCCATTATTCAATTCTATGTGCTAAAGAATTAGCGTCCAAATTTTACGTGCGGAATGTAATTTTTCACTTTCCGGTGTCATAGAAACAGGAAATTTGGCACGAGCATTGATTATGTCATAAATAGTAAAAGCTAATGGGTCCCAACTTGATTATTCAATTCTATGCGCAAAAGAATTAGCGTCCAAATTTTACGTACGGAATCTAATTTTCTCACTTTCCGGTGTCATAGAAACGGGTAATTTGGCACTAGCATTGATTATGTCATAAATAGGAAAAGCTAATGGGTCCCAACTCGATTATTCAATTCTATGCGCAAAAGAATTAGCGTCCAAATTTTACGCGCGGAATGTAATTTGCTCACTTTCCGGTGTCATAGAAACAGGAAATTTGGCACTAGCATTGATTATGTCATAAATAGGAAAAGCGAATGGGTCCCAAATCCATTATTCAATTCTATGCGCAAAAGAATTGGCGTCCAAATTTTACGTGCGGTATGTAATTTTCTCATTTTCCGGTGTCATAGAAACGGGAAAATTGGCACGACCATTGATTATGTCATAAATAGGAAACGCTAATGGGTCCCAACTCCATTATTCAATTCTATGCGCAAAAGAATTAGCGTCCAAATTTTACGTGCGGAATGTAATTTTTCACTTTCCGGTGTCATAGAAACAGGAAATTTGGCACGAGCATTGATTATGTCATAAATAGTAAAAGCTAATGGGTCCCAACTCGATTATTCAATTCTATGCGCAAAAGAATTAGCGTCCACATTTTACCTACGGAATCTAATTTTCTCACTTTCCGGTGTCATAGAAACGGATAATTTGGCACGACCATTGATTATGTCATAAATAGGAAAAGCGAATGGGTCCCTACTCGATTATTCAATTCTAGCGCAAGAGAATTGGCGTCCAAATTTTACGTGCAGAATGTAATTTTCTCACTTTCCGGTGTCATAGAAACGGGAAAATTGGCACGACCATTGATTATGTCATAAATAGGAAACGCTAATGGGTCCCAACTCCATTATTCAATTCTATGCGCAAAAGAATTAGCGTCCAAATTTTACGTGCGGAATGTAATTTTTCACTTTCCGGTGTCATAGAAACAGGAAATTTGGCAGGAGCATTGATTATGTCATAAATAGTAAAAGCTAATGGGTCCCAACTTGATTATTCAATTCTATGCGCAAAAGAATTAGCGTCCAAATTTTACGTACGGAATCTAATTTTCTCACTTTCCGGTGTCATAGAAACGGGTAATTTGGCACTAGCATTGATTATGTCATAAATAGGAAAAGCTAATGGGTCCCAACTCGATTATTCAATTCTATGCGCAAAAGAATTAGCGTCCAAATTTTACGTGCGGAATGTAATTTTCTCACTTGCCGGTGTCATAGAAACGGGAAATTTGGCATGAGCATTGATTATGTCATAAATAGGAAAAGCGAATGGGTCCCAACTCGATTATTCAATTCTAGCGCAAAAGAATTGGCGTCCAAATTTTACGTGCAGAATGTAATTTTCTCACTTTCCGGTGTCATAGAAACGGGAAAATTGGCACGACCATTGATTATGTCATAAATAGGAAACGCTAATGGGTCCCAACTCCATTATTCAATTCTATGCGCAAAAGAATTAGCGTCCAAATTTTACGTGCGGAATGTAATTTTTCACTTTCCGGTGTCATAGAAACAGGAAATTTGGCACGAGCATTGATTATGTCATAAATAGTAAAAGCTAATGGGTCCCAACTTGATTATTCAATTCTATGCGCAAAAGAATTAGCGTCCACATTTTACGTACGGAATCTAATTTTCTCACTTTCCGGTGTCATAGAAACGGGTAATTTGGCACTAGCATTGATTATGTCATAAATAGGAAAAGCTAATGGGTCCCAACTCGATTATTCAATTCTATGCGCAAAAGAATTAGCGTCCAAATTTTACGTGCGGAATGTAATTTGCTCACTTTCCGGTGTCATAGAAACAGGAAATTTGGCACTAGCATTGATTATGTCATAAATAGGAAAAGCGAATGGGTCGCAAATCCATTATTCAATTCTATGCGCAAAAGAATTGGCGTCCAAATTTTACGTGCGGAATGTAATTTTCTCATTTTCCGGTGTCATAGAAACGGGAAAATTGGCACGACCATTGATTATGTCATAAATAGGAAACGCTAATGGGTCCCAACTCCATTATTCAATTCTATGCGCAAAAGAATTAGCGTCCAAATTTTACGTGCGGAATGTAATTTTCTCACTTTCCGGTGTCATAGAAACGGGAAATTTGGCACGAGCATTGATTATGTCATAAATAGGAAAAGCTAATGGGTCCCAACTCAATTATTCAATTCTAGGCGCAAAAGAATTAGCGTCCAAATTTTACGTGCGGAATGTAATTTTTCACTTTCCGGTGTCATAGAAACAGGAAATTTGGCACGAGCATTGATTATGTCATAAATAGTAAAAGCTAATGGGTCCCAACTCGATTATTCAATTCTATGCGCAAAAGAATTAGCGTCCACATTTTACGTACGGAATGTAATTTGCTCACTTTCCGGTGTCATAGAAACGGATAATTTGGCACGAGCATTGATTATGTCATAAATAGGAAAAGCTAATGGGTCCCAACTCGATTATTCAATTCTATGCGCAAAAGAATTAGCGTCCAAATTTTACGTGCGGAATGTAATTTGCTCACTTTCCGGTGTCATAGAAACGGGAAATTTGGCACGAGCATTGATTATGTCATAAATAGGAAAAGCTAATGGGTCCTAACTCGATTATTCAATTCTAGCGCAAAAGAATTGGCGTTGAAATTTAACGTACATAATCTAAATCACTCACTTCCCAATGTCATAGAAACGGGAAATTTGGCACGAGCATTGATTATGTCATAAATAGGAAAAGTTAATAGGTCCCAACTCGATTGTTCAATTCTATGCGCAAAAGAATTGGCGTCAAAATTTTACGTACATAATCTAAATCTCTCACTTCCCAATGTCATAGAAATGTGAAATTTGGCACGAGCATTGATTATGTCATAACTAGGAAAAGCTAATGGGTCCCAACTCGATTATTCAATTCTAGCGCAAAAGAATTGGCGTCGAAATTTTACGTGCGGAATGTAATTTTCTCACTTTCCGGTGTCGTAGAAACGGGAAATTTGGCACGAGCATTGGTTATGTCATAAGTAGGAAAAGCTAATGGGTCCCAACTCGATTATTCAATTCTATGCGCAAAAGAATTAGCGTCCAAATTTTACGTACGGAATCTAATTTTCTCACTTTCTGGTGTCATAGAAACATGAAATTTGGCACGAGCATTGATTATGTCATAAATAGGAAAAGTTAATAGGTCCCAACTCCATTATTCATATCTAGCGCAAAAGAATTGGCGTCGAAATTTTACGTGCGGAATGTAATTTCTTTACTTTCCAGTGTCATAGAAACAGGAAACTTGGCACGAGCATTGA
Organism: Eleutherodactylus coqui; assembly: GCF_035609145.1. NCBI lineage: Eukaryota > Metazoa > Chordata > Amphibia > Anura > Eleutherodactylidae > Eleutherodactylus > Eleutherodactylus coqui. The sequence continues at coordinate 236,073,963 of NC_089837.1, read as the reverse complement.
TTATGTCATAAATAGGAAAAGCTAATGGGTCCCAACTCCATTATTCAATTCTATGCGCAAAAGAATTAGCGTCCAAATTTTACGTACGGAATCTAATCTTCTCACATTCCGGTGTCATAAAAACGGGAAATTTGGCACGAGCATTGAATATGTCATAAATAGGAAAAGCTAATGGGTCCCAACTTGATTATTCAATTCTATGCGCAAAAGAATTAGCGTCCAAATTTTACGTGCGGAATGTAATTTTCTCACTTGCCGGTGTCATAGAAACGGGAAATTTGGCATGAGCATTGATTATGTCATAAATAGGAAAAGCGAATGGGTCCCAACTCGATTATTCAATTATAGCGCAAAAGAATTGGCGTCGAAATTTTACGTGCAGAATGTAATTTTCTCACTTTCCGGTGTCATAGAAACGGGAAAATTGGCACGACCATTGATTATGTCATAAATAGGAAACGCTAATGGGTCCCAACTCCATTATTCAATTCTATGCGCAAAAGAATTAGCGTCCAAATTTTACGTGCAGAATGTAATTTTTCACTTTCCGGTGTCATAGAAACAGGAAATTTGGCACGAGCATTGATTATGTCATAAATAGTAAAAGCTAATGGGTCCCAACTTGATTATTCAATTCTATGCGCAAAAGAATTAGCGTCCAAATTTTACGTACGGAATCTAATTTTCTCACTTTCCGGTGTCATAGAAACGGGTAATTTGGCACTAGCATTGATTATGTCATAAATAGGAAAAGCTAATGGGTCCCAACTCGATTATTCAATTCTATGCGCAAAAGAATTAGCGTCCAAATTTTACGTGCGGAATGTAATTTTCTCACTTTCCGGTGTCATAGAAACGGGAAATTTGGCACGACCATTGATTATGTCATAAATAGGAAACGCTAATGGGTCCCAACTCCATTATTCAATTCTATGCGCAAAAGAATTAGCGTCCAAATTTTACGTGCGGAATGTAATTTTCTCACTTTCCGGTGTCATAGAAACGGGAAATTTGGCACGAGCATTGATTATGTCATAAATAGGAAAAGCTAATGGGTCCCAACTCAATTATTCAATTCTAGGCGCAAAAGAATTAGCGTCCAAATTTTACGTGCGGAATGTAATTTTTCACTTTCCGGTGTCATAGAAACTGGAAATTTGGCACGAGCATTGATTATGTCATAAATAGTAAAAGCTAATGGGTCCCAACTCGATTATTCAATTCTATGCGCAAAAGAATTAGCGTCCACATTTTACGTACGGAATGTAATTTGCTCACTTTCCGGTGTCATAGAAACGGATAATTTGGCACGAGCATTGATTATGTCATAAATAGGAAAAGCTAATGGGTCCCAACTCGATTATTCAATTCTATGCGCAAAAGAATTAGCGTCCAAATTTTACGTGCGGAATGTAATTTGCTCACTTTCCGGTGTCATAGAAACGGGAAATTTGGCACGAGCATTGATTATGTCATAAATAGGAAAAGCTAATGGGTCCTAACTCGATTATTCAATTCTAGCGCAAAAGAATTGGCGTTGAAATTTAACGTACATAATCTAAATCACTCACTTCCCAATGTCATAGAAACGGGAAATTTGGCACGAGCATTGATTATGTCATAAATAGGAAAAGTTAATAGGTCCCAACTCGATTGTTCAATTCTATGCGCAAAAGAATTGGCGTCAAAATTTTACGTACATAATCTAAATCTCTCACTTCCCAATGTCATAGAAATGTGAAATTTGGCAGGAGCATTGATTATGTCATAACTAGGAAAAGCTAATGGGTCCCAACTCGATTATTCAATTCTATGCGCAAAAGAATTAGCGTCCAAATTTTACGTGCGGAATGTAATTTTCTCACTTTCCGGTGTCATAGAAACGTGAAATTTGGCACGACCATTGATTATGTCATAAATAGGAAAAGCGAATGGGTCCCAACTCCATTATTCAATTCTATGCGCAAAAGAATTAGCGTCCAAATTTTACGTGCGGAATGTAATTTTCTCACTTGCCGGTGTCATAGAAACGGGAAATTTGGCATGAGCATTGATTATGTCATAAATAGGAAAAGCTAATGGGTCCCAACTCCATTATTCAATTATAGCGCAAAAGAATTGGCGTCGAAATTTTACGTGCGGAATGTAATTTCTTTACTTTCCAATGTCATAGAAACAGGAAACTTGGCACGAGCATTGATTATGTCATAAATAGGAAAAGCTAATGGGTCCCAACTCCATTATTCAATTCTATGCGCAAAAGAATTAGCGTCCAAATTTTACGTACGGAATCTAATCTTCTCACATTCCGGTGTCATAGAAACGGGAAATTTGGCACGAGCATTGATTATGTCATAAATAGGAAAAGCGAATGTGTCCCAACTCGATTATTCAATTCTAGCGCAAAAGAATTGGCGTCCAAATTTTACGTGCAGAATGTAATTTTCTCACTTTCCGGTGTCATAGAAACGGGAAAATTGGCACGACCATTGATTATGTCATAAATAGGAAACGCTAATGGGTCCCAACTCCATTATTCAATTCTATGCGCAAAAGAATTAGCGTCCAAATTTTACGTGCGGAATGTAATTTTTCACTTTCCGGTGTCATAGAAACAGGAAATTTGGCACGAGCATTGATTATGTCATAAATAGTAAAAGCTAATGGGTCCCAACTTGATTATTCAATTCTATGCGCAAAAGAATTAGCGTCCAAATTTTACGTACGGAATCTAATTTTCTCACTTTCCGGTGTCATAGAAACGGGTAATTTGGCACTAGCATTGATTATGTCATAAATAGGAAAAGCTAATGGGTCCCAACTCGATTATTCAATTCTATGCGCAAAAGAATTAGCGTCCAAATTTTACGCGCGGAATGTAATTTGCTCACTTTCCGGTGTCATAGAAACAGGAAATTTGGCACTAGCATTGATTATGTCATAAATAGGAAAAGCGAATGGGTCCCAAATCCATTATTCAATTCTATGCGCAAAAGAATTGGCGTCCAAATTTTACGTGCGGTATGTAATTTTCTCATTTTCCGGTGTCATAGAAACGGGAAAATTGGCACGACCATTGATTATGTCATAAATAGGAAACGCTAATGGGTCCCAACTCAATTATTCAATTCTATGCGCAAAAGAATTAGCGTCCAAATTTTACGTGCGGAATGTAATTTTTCACTTTCCGGTGTCATAGAAACAGGAAATTTGGCACGAGCATTGATTATGTCATAAATAGTAAAAGCTAATGGGTCCCAACTCGATTATTCAATTCTATGCGCAAAAGAATTAGCGTCCACATTTTACCTACGGAATCTAATTTGCTCACTTTCCGGTGTCATAGAAACGGATAATTTGGCACGAGCATTGATTATGTCATAAATAGGAAAAGCTAATGGGTCCCAACTCGATTATTCAATTCTAGCGCAAAAGAATTGGCGTCCAAATTTTACGTGCAGAATGTAATTTTCTCACTTTCCGGTGTCATAGAAACGGGAAAATTGGCACGACCATTGCTTATGTCATAAATAGGAAACGCTAATGGGTCCCAACTCCATTATTCAATTCTATGCGCAAAAGAATTAGCGTCCAAATTTTACGTGCGGAATGTAATTTTTCACTTTCCGGTGTCATAGAAACAGGAAATTTGGCACGCGCATTGATTATGTCATAAATAGTAAAAGCTAATGGGTCCCAACTTGATTATTCAATTCTATGCGCAAAAGAATTAGCGTCCAAATTTTACGTACGGAATCTAATTTTCTCACTTTCCGGTGTCATAGAAACGGGTAATTTGGCACGAGCATTGATTATGTCATAAATAGGAAAAGCTAATGGGTCCCAACTTGATTATTCAATTCTATGCGCAAAAGAATTAGCGTCCAAATTTTACGTGCGGAATGTAATTTTCTCACTTGCCGGTGTCATAGAAACGGGAAATTTGGCATGAGCATTGATTATGTCATAAATAGGAAAAGCGAATGGGTCCCAACTCGATTATTCAATTCTAGCGCAAAAGAATTGGCGTCCAAATTTTACGTGCAGAATGTAATTTTCTCACTTTCCGGTGTCATAGAAACGGGAAAATTGGCACGACCATTGATTATGTCATAAATAGGAAACGCTAATGGGTCCCAACTCCATTATTCAATTCTATGCGCAAAAGAATTAGCGTCCAAATTTTACGTGCGGAATGTAATTTTTCACTTTCCGGTGTCATAGAAACAGGAAATTTGGCACGAGCATTGATTATGTCATAAATAGTAAAAGCTAATGGGTCCCAACTTGATTATTCAATTCTATGCGCAAAAGAATTAGCGTCCAAATTTTACGTACGGAATCTAATTTTCTCACTTTCCGGTGTCATAGAAACGGGTAATTTGGCACTAGCATTGATTATGTCATAAATAGGAAAAGCTAATGGGTCCCAACTCGATTATTCAATTCTATGCGCAAAAGAATTAGCGTCCAAATTTTACGTGCGGAATGTAATTTGCTCACTTTCCGGTGTCATAGAAACAGGAAATTTGGCACTAGCATTGATTATGTCATAAATAGGAAAAGCGAATGGGTCCCAAATCCATTATTCAATTCTATGCGCAAAAGAATTGGCGTCCAAATTTTACGTGCGGAATGTAATTTTCTCATTTTCCGGTGTCATAGAAACGGGAAAATTGGCACGACCATTGATTATGTCATAAATAGGAAACGCTAATGGGTCCCAACTCCATTATTCAATTCTATGCGCAAAAGAATTAGCGTCCAAATTTTACGTGCGGAATGTAATTTTCTCACTTTCCGGTGTCATAGAAACGGGAAATTTGGCACGAGCATTGATTATGTCATAAATAGGAAAAGCTAATCGGTCCCAACTCAATTATTCAATTCTAGGCGCAAAAGAATTAGCGTCCAAATTTTACGTGCGGAATGTAATTTTTCACTTTCCGGTGTCATAGAAACAGGAAATTTGGCACGAGCATTGATTATGTCATAAATAGTAAAAGCTAATGGGTCCCAACTCGATTATTCAATTCTATGCGCAAAAGAATTAGCGTCCACATTTTACGTACGGAATGTAATTTGCTCACTTTCCGGTGTCATAGAAACGGATAATTTGGCACGAGCATTGATTATGTCATAAATAGGAAAAGCTAATGGGTCCCAACTCGATTATTCAATTCTATGCGCAAAAGAATTAGCGTCCAAATTTTACGTGCGGAATGTAATTTGCTCACTTTCCGGTGTCATAGAAACGGGAAATTTGGCACGAGCATTGATTATGTCATAAATAGGAAAAGCTAATGGGTCCTAACTCGATTATTCAATTCTAGCGCAAAAGAATTGGCGTTGAAATTTAACGTACATAATCTAAATCACTCACTTCCCAATGTCATAGAAACGGGAAATTTGGCACGAGCATTGATTATGTCATAAATAGGAAAAGTTAATAGGTCCCAACTCGATTGTTCAATTCTATGCGCAAAAGAATTGGCGTCAAAATTTTACGTACATAATCTAAATCTCTCACTTCCCAATGTCATAGAAATGTGAAATTTGGCAGGAGCATTGATTATGTCATAACTAGGAAAAGCTAATGGGTCCCAACTCGACTATTCAATTCTATGCGCAAAAGAATTAGCGTCCAAATTTTACGTGCGGAATGTAATTTTCTCACTTTCCGGTGTCATAGAAACGTGAAATTTGGCACGAGCATTGATTATGTCATAAATAGGAAAAGCGAATGGGTCCCAACTCCATTATTCAATTCTATGCGCAAAAGAATTAGCGTCCAAATTTTACGTACAGAATCTAATCTTCTCACATTCCGGTGTCATAGAAACGGGAAATTTGGCACAAGCATTGATTATGTCATAAATAGGAAAAGCTAATGGGTCCCAACTCGATTATTCAATTCTATGCGCAAAAGAATTAGCGTCTAAATTTTACGTGCGGAATGTAATTTTCTCACTTGCCGGTGTCATAGAAACGGGAAATTTAGCATGAGCATTGATTATGTCATAAATAGGAAAAGCGAATGGGTCCCAACTCCATTATTCAATTCTAGCGCAAAAGAATTGGCGTCGAAATTTTACGTGCGGAATGTAATTTCTTTACTTTCCAGTGTCATAGAAACAGGAAACTTGGCACGACCATTGATTATGTCATAAATAGGAAACGCTAATGGGTCCCAACTCCATTATTCAATTCTATGCGCAAAAGAATTAGCGTCCAAATTTTACGTGCGGAATGTAATTTTTCACTTTCCGGTGTCATAGAAACAGGAAATTTGGCACGAGCATTGATTATGTCATAAATAGTAAAAGCTAATGGGTCCCAACTTGATTATTCAATTCTATGCGCAAAAGAATTAGCGTCCAAATTTTACGTACGGAATCTAATTTTCTCACTTTCCGGTGTCATAGAAACGGGTAATTTGGCACTAGCATTGATTATGTCATAAATAGGAAAAGCTAATGGGTCCCAACTCGATTATTCAATTCTATGCGCAAAAGAATTAGCGTCTAAATTTTACGCGCGGAATGTAATTTGCTCACTTTCCAGTGTCATAGAAACAGGAAATTTGGCACTAGCATTGATTATGTCATAAATAGGAAAAGCGAATGGGTCCCAAATCCATTATTCAATTCTATGCGCAAAAGAATTGGCGTCCAAATTTTACGTGCGGTATGTAATTTTCTCATTTTCCGGTGTCATAGAAACGGGAAAATTGGCACGACCATTGATTATGTCATAAATAGGAAACGCTAATGGGTCCCAACTCCATTATTCAATTCTATGCGCAAAAGAATTAGCGTCCAAATTTTACGTGCGGAATGTAATTTTCTCACTTTCCGGTGTCATAGAAACGGGAAATTTGGCACGAGCATTGATTATGTCATAAATAGGAAAAGCTAATGGGTCCCAACTCAACTATTCAATTCTATGCGCAAAAGAATTAGCGTCCAAATTTTACGTGCGGAATGTAATTTTTCACTTTCCGGTGTCATAGAAACAGGAAATTTGGCACGAGCATTGATTATGTCATAAATAGTAAAAGCTAATGGGTCCCAACTCGATTATTCAATTCTATGCGCAAAAGAATTAGCGTCCACATTTTACCTACGGAATCTAATTTTCTCACTTTCCGGTGTCATAGAAACGGAAAATTTGGCACGAGCATTGATTATGTCATAAATAGGAAAAGCTAATGGGTCCCAACTCGATTATTCAATTCTAGCGCAAAAGAATTGGCGTCCAAATTTTACGTGCAGAATGTAATTTTCTCACTTTCCGGTGTCATAGAAACGGGAAAATTGGCACGACCATTGATTATGTCATAAATAGGAAACGCTAATGGGTCCCAACTCCATTATTCAATTCTATGCGCAAAAGAATTAGCGTCCAAATTTTACGTGCGGAATGTAATTTTTCACTTTCCGGTGTCATAGAAACAGGAAATTTGGCACGAGCATTGATTATGTCATAAATAGTAAAAGCTAATGGGTCCCAACTTGATTATTCAATTCTATGCGCAAAAGAATTAGCGTCCAAATTTTACGTACGGAATCTAATTTTCTCACTTTCCGGTGTCATAGAAACGGGTAATTTGGCACTAGCATTGATTATGTCATAAATAGGAAAAGCTAATGGGTCCCAACTCGATTATTCAATTCTATGCGCAAAAGAATTAGCGTCCAAATTTTACGTGCGGAATGTAATTTGCTCACTTTCCGGTGTCATAGAAACAGGAAATTTGGCACTAGCATTGATTATGTCATAAATAGGAAAAGCGAATGGGTCCCAAATCCATTATTCAATTCTATGCGCAAAAGAATTGGCGTCCAAATTTTACGTGCGGAATGTAATTTTCTCATTTTCCGGTGTCATAGAAACGGGAAAATTGGCACGACCATTGATTATGTCATAAATAGGAAACGCTAATGGGTCCCAACTCCATTATTCAATTCTATGCGCAAAAGAATTAGCGTCCAAATTTTACGTGCGGAATGTAATTTTCTCACTTTCCGGTGTCATAGAAACGGGAAATTTGGCACGAGCATTGATTATGTCATAAATAGGAAAAGCTAATCGGTCCCAACTCAATTATTCAATTCTAGGCGCAAAAGAATTAGCGTCCAAATTTTACGTGCGGAATGTAATTTTTCACTTTCCGGTGTCATAGAAACAGGAAATTTGGCACGAGCATTGATTATGTCATAAATAGTAAAAGCTAATGGGTCCCAACTCGATTATTCAATTCTATGCGCAAAAGAATTAGCGTCCACATTTTACGTACGGAATGTAATTTGCTCACTTTCCGGTGTCATAGAAACGGATAATTTGGCACGAGCATTGATTATGTCATAAATAGGAAAAGCTAATGGGTCCCAACTCGATTATTCAATTCTATGCGCAAAAGAATTAGCGTCCAAATTTTACGTGCGGAATGTAATTTGCTCACTTTCCGGTGTCATAGAAACGGGAAATTTGGCACGAGCATTGATTATGTCATAAATAGGAAAAGCTAATGGGTCCTAACTCGATTATTCAATTCTAGCGCAAAAGAATTGGCGTTGAAATTTAACGTACATAATCTAAATCACTCACTTCCCAATGTCATAGAAACGGGAAATTTGGCACGAGCATTGATTATGTCATAAATAGGAAAAGTTAATAGGTCCCAACTCGATTGTTCAATTCTATGCGCAAAAGAATTGGCGTCAAAATTTTACGTACATAATCTAAATCTCTCACTTCCCAATGTCATAGAAATGTGAAATTTGGCAGGAGCATTGATTATGTCATAAATAGGAAAAGCTAATGGGTCCCAACTTGATTATTCAATTCTATGCGCAAAAGAATTAGCGTCCAAATTTTACGTGCGGAATGTAATTTTCTCACTTGCCGGTGTCATAGAAACGGGAAATTTGGCATGAGCATTGATTATGTCATAAATAGGAAAAGCGAATGGGTCCCAACTCGATTATTCAATTCTAGCGCAAAAGAATTGGCGTCCAAATTTTACGTGCAGAATGTAATTTTCTCACTTTCCGGTGTCATAGAAACGGGAAAATTGGCACGACCATTGATTATGTCATAAATAGGAAACGCTAATGGGTCCCAACTCCATTATACAATTCTATGCGCAAAAGAATTAGCGTCCAAATTTTACGTGCGGAATGTAATTTTTCACTTTCCGGTGTCATAGAAACAGGAAATTTGGCACGAGCATTGATTATGTCATAAATAGTAAAAGCTAATGGGTCCCAACTTGATTATTCAATTCTATGCGCAAAAGAATTAGCGTCCAAATTTTACGTACGGAATCTAATTTTCTCACTTTCCGGTGTCATAGAAACGGGTAATTTGGCACTAGCATTGATTATGTCATAAATAGGAAAAGCTAATGGGTCCCAACTCGATTATTCAATTCTATGCGCAAAAGAATTAGCGTCCAAATTTTACGTGCGGAATGTAATTTGCTCACTTTCCGGTGTCATAGAAACAGGAAATTTGGCACTAGCATTGATTATGTCATAAATAGGAAAAGCGAATGGGTCCCAAATCCATTATTCAATTCTATGCGCAAAAGAATTGGCGTCCAAATTTTACGTGCGGAATGTAATTTTCTCATTTTCCGGTGTCATAGAAACGGGAAAATTGGCACGACCATTGATTATGTCATAAATAGGAAACGCTAATGGGTCCCAACTCCATTATTCAATTCTATGCGCAAAAGAATTAGCGTCCAAATTTTACGTGCGGAATGTAATTTTCTCACTTTCCGGTGTCATAGAAACGGGAAATTTGGCACGAGCATTGATTATGTCATAAATAGGAAAAGCTAATCGGTCCCAACTCAATTATTCAATTCTAGGCGCAAAAGAATTAGCGTCCAAATTTTACGTGCGGAATGTAATTTTTCACTTTCCGGTGTCATAGAAACAGGAAATTTGGCACGAGCATTGATTATGTCATAAATAGTAAAAGCTAATGGGTCCCAACTCGATTATTCAATTCTATGCGCAAAAGAATTAGCGTCCACATTTTACGTACGGAATGTAATTTGCTCACTTTCCGGTGTCATAGAAACGGATAATTTGGCACGAGCATTGATTATGTCATAAATAGGAAAAGCTAATGGGTCCCAACTCGATTATTCAATTCTATGCGCAAAAGAATTAGCGTCCAAATTTTACGTGCGGAATGTAATTTGCTCACTTTCCGGTGTCATAGAAACGGGAAATTTGGCACGAGCATTGATTATGTCATAAATAGGAAAAGCTAATGGGTCCTAACTCGATTATTCAATTCTAGCGCAAAAGAATTGGCGTTGAAATTTAACGTACATAATCTAAATCACTCACTTCCCAATGTCATAGAAACGGGAAATTTGGCACGAGCATTGATTATGTCATAAATAGGAAAAGTTAATAGGTCCCAACTCGATTGTTCAATTCTATGCGCAAAAGAATTGGCGTCAAAATTTTACGTACATAATCTAAATCTCTCACTTCCCAATGTCATAGAAATGTGAAATTTGGCAGGAGCATTGATTATGTCATAACTAGGAAAAGCTAATGGGTCCCAACTCGACTATTCAATTCTATGCGCAAAAGAATTAGCGTCCAAATTTTACGTGCGGAATGTAATTTTCTCACTTTCCGGTGTCATAGAAACGTGAAATTTGGCACGAGCATTGATTATGTCATAAATAGGAAAAGCGAATGGGTCCCAACTCCATTATTCAATTCTATGCGCAAAAGAATTAGCGTCCAAATTTTACGTACAGAATCTAATCTTCTCACATTCCGGTGTCATAGAAACGGGAAATTTGGCACAAGCATTGATTATGTCATAAATAGGAAAAGCTAATGGGTCCCAACTCGATTATTCAATTCTATGCGCAAAAGAATTAGCGTCTAAATTTTACGTGCGGAATGTAATTTTCTCACTTGCCGGTGTCATAGAAACGGGAAATTTAGCATGAGCATTGATTATGTCATAAATAGGAAAAGCGAATGGGTCCCAACTCCATTATTCAATTCTAGCGCAAAAGAATTGGCGTCGAAATTTTACGTGCGGAATGTAATTTCTTTACTTTCCAGTGTCATAGAAACAGGAAACTTGGCACGACCATTGATTATGTCATAAATAGGAAACGCTAATGGGTCCCAACTCCATTATTCAATTCTATGCGCAAAAGAATTAGCGTCCAAATTTTACGTGCGGAATGTAATTTTTCACTTTCCGGTGTCATAGAAACAGGAAATTTGGCACGAGCATTGATTATGTCATAAATAGTAAAAGCTAATGGGTCCCAACTTGATTATTCAATTCTATGCGCAAAAGAATTAGCGTCCAAATTTTACGTACGGAATCTAATTTTCTCACTTTCCGGTGTCATAGAAACGGGTAATTTGGCACTAGCATTGATTATGTCATAAATAGGAAAAGCTAATGGGTCCCAACTCGATTATTCAATTCTATGCGCAAAAGAATTAGCGTCTAAATTTTACGCGCGGAATGTAATTTGCTCACTTTCCAGTGTCATAGAAACAGGAAATTTGGCACTAGCATTGATTATGTCATAAATAGGAAAAGCGAATGGGTCCCAAATCCATTATTCAATTCTATGCGCAAAAGAATTGGCGTCCAAATTTTACGTGCGGTATGTAATTTTCTCATTTTCCGGTGTCATAGAAACGGGAAAATTGGCACGACCATTGATTATGTCATAAATAGGAAACGCTAATGGGTCCCAACTCCATTATTCAATTCTATGCGCAAAAGAATTAGCGTCCAAATTTTACGTGCGGAATGTAATTTTCTCACTTTCCGGTGTCATAGAAACGGGAAATTTGGCACGAGCATTGATTATGTCATAAATAGGAAAAGCTAATGGGTCCCAACTCAACTATTCAATTCTATGCGCAAAAGAATTAGCGTCCAAATTTTACGTGCGGAATGTAATTTTTCACTTTCCGGTGTCATAGAAACAGGAAATTTGGCACGAGCATTGATTATGTCATAAATAGTAAAAGCTAATGGGTCCCAACTCGATTATTCAATTCTATGCGCAAAAGAATTAGCGTCCACATTTTACCTACGGAATCTAATTTTCTCACTTTCCGGTGTCATAGAAACGGAAAATTTGGCACGAGCATTGATTATGTCATAAATAGGAAAAGCTAATGGGTCCCAACTCGATTATTCAATTCTAGCGCAAAAGAATTGGCGTCCAAATTTTACGTGCAGAATGTAATTTTCTCACTTTCCGGTGTCATAGAAACGGGAAAATTGGCACGACCATTGATTATGTCATAAATAGGAAACGCTAATGGGTCCCAACTCCATTATTCAATTCTATGCGCAAAAGAATTAGCGTCCAAATTTTACGTGCGGAATGTAATTTTTCACTTTCCGGTGTCATAGAAACAGGAAATTTGGCACGAGCATTGATTATGTCATAAATAGTAAAAGCTAATGGGTCCCAACTTGATTATTCAATTCTATGCGCAAAAGAATTAGCGTCCAAATTTTACGTACGGAATCTAATTTTCTCACTTTCCGGTGTCATAGAAACGGGTAATTTGGCACTAGCATTGATTATGTCATAAATAGGAAAAGCTAATGGGTCCCAACTCGATTATTCAATTCTATGCGCAAAAGAATTAGCGTCCAAATTTTACGTGCGGAATGTAATTTGCTCACTTTCCGGTGTCATAGAAACAGGAAATTTGGCACTAGCATTGATTATGTCATAAATAGGAAAAGCGAATGGGTCCCAAATCCATTATTCAATTCTATGCGCAAAAGAATTGGCGTCCAAATTTTACGTGCGGAATGTAATTTTCTCATTTTCCGGTGTCATAGAAACGGGAAAATTGGCACGACCATTGATTATGTCATAAATAGGAAACGCTAATGGGTCCCAACTCCATTATTCAATTCTATGCGCAAAAGAATTAGCGTCCAAATTTTACGTGCGGAATGTAATTTTCTCACTTTCCGGTGTCATAGAAACGGGAAATTTGGCACGAGCATTGATTATGTCATAAATAGGAAAAGCTAATCGGTCCCAACTCAATTATTCAATTCTAGGCGCAAAAGAATTAGCGTCCAAATTTTACGTGCGGAATGTAATTTTTCACTTTCCGGTGTCATAGAAACAGGAAATTTGGCACGAGCATTGATTATGTCATAAATAGTAAAAGCTAATGGGTCCTAACTCGATTATTCAATTCTATGCGCAAAAGAATTAGCGTCCACATTTTACGTACGGAATGTAATTTGCTCACTTTCCGGTGTCATAGAAACGGATAATTTGGCACGAGCATTGATTATGTCATAAATAGGAAAAGCTAATGGGTCCCAACTCGATTATTCAATTCTATGCGCAAAAGAATTAGCGTCCAAATTTTACGTGCGGAATGTAATTTGCTCACTTTCCGGTGTCATAGAAACGGGAAATTTGGCACGAGCATTGATTATGTCATAAATAGGAAAAGCTAATGGGTCCTAACTCGATTATTCAATTCTAGCGCAAAAGAATTGGCGTTGAAATTTAACGTACATAATCTAAATCACTCACTTCCCAATGTCATAGAAACGGGAAATTTGGCACGAGCATTGATTATGTCATAAATAGGAAAAGTTAATAGGTCCCAACTCGATTGTTCAATTCTATGCGCAAAAGAATTGGCGTCAAAATTTTACGTACATAATCTAAATCTCTCACTTCCCAATGTCATAGAAATGTGAAATTTGGCAGGAGCATTGATTATGTCATAACTAGGAAAAGCTAATGGGTCCCAACTCGACTATTCAATTCTATGCGCAAAAGAATTAGCGTCCAAATTTTACGTGCGGAATGTAATTTTCTCACTTTCCGGTGTCATAGAAACGTGAAATTTGGCACGAGCATTGATTATGTCATAAATAGGAAAAGCGAATGGGTCCCAACTCCATTATTCAATTCTATGCGCAAAAGAATTAGCGTCCAAATTTTACGTACAGAATCTAATCTTCTCACATTCCGGTGTCATAGAAACGGGAAATTTGGCACAAGCATTGATTATGTCATAAATAGGAAAAGCTAATGGGTCCCAACTCGATTATTCAATTCTATGCGCAAAAGAATTAGCGTCTAAATTTTACGTGCGGAATGTAATTTTCTCACTTGCCGGTGTCATAGAAACGGGAAATTTAGCATGAGCATTGATTATGTCATAAATAGGAAAAGCGAATGGGTCCCAACTCCATTATTCAATTCTAGCGCAAAAGAATTGGCGTCGAAATTTTACGTGCGGAATGTAATTTCTTTACTTTCCAGTGTCATAGAAACAGGAAACTTGGCACGACCATTGATTATGTCATAAATAGGAAACGCTAATGGGTCCCAACTCCATTATTCAATTCTATGCGCAAAAGAATTAGCGTCCAAATTTTACGTGCGGAATGTAATTTTTCACTTTCCGGTGTCATAGAAACAGGAAATTTGGCACGAGCATTGATTATGTCATAAATAGTAAAAGCTAATGGGTCCCAACTTGATTATTCAATTCTATGCGCAAAAGAATTAGCGTCCAAATTTTACGTACGGAATCTAATTTTCTCACTTTCCGGTGTCATAGAAACGGGTAATTTGGCACTAGCATTGATTATGTCATAAATAGGAAAAGCTAATGGGTCCCAACTCGATTATTCAATTCTATGCGCAAAAGAATTAGCGTCCAAATTTTACGTGCGGAATGTAATTTGCTCACTTTCCGGTGTCATAGAAACAGGAAATTTGGCACTAGCATTGATTATGTCATAAATAGGAAAAGCGAATGGGTCCCAAATCCATTATTCAATTCTATGCGCAAAAGAATTGGCGTCCAAATTTTACGTGCGGAATGTAATTTTCTCATTTTCCGGTGTCATAGAAACGGGAAAATTGGCACGACCATTGATTATGTCATAAATAGGAAACGCTAATGGGTCCCAACTCCATTATTCAATTCTATGCGCAAAAGAATTAGCGTCCAAATTTTACGTGCGGAATGTAATTTTCTCACTTTCCGGTGTCATAGAAACGGGAAATTTGGCACGAGCATTGATTATGTCATAAATAGGAAAAGCTAATCGGTCCCAACTCAATTATTCAATTCTAGGCGCAAAAGAATTAGCGTCCAAATTTTACGTGCGGAATGTAATTTTTCACTTTCCGGTGTCATAGAAACAGGAAATTTGGCACGAGCATTGATTATGTCATAAATAGTAAAAGCTAATGGGTCCCAACTCGATTATTCAATTCTATGCGCAAAAGAATTAGCGTCCACATTTTACGTACGGAATGTAATTTGCTCACTTTCCGGTGTCATAGAAACGGATAATTTGGCACGAGCATTGATTATGTCATAAATAGGAAAAGCTAATGGGTCCCAACTCGATTATTCAATTCTATGCGCAAAAGAATTAGCGTCCAAATTTTACGTGCGGAATGTAATTTGCTCACTTTCCGGTGTCATAGAAACGGGAAATTTGGCACGAGCATTGATTATGTCATAAATAGGAAAAGCTAATGGGTCCTAACTCGATTATTCAATTCTAGCGCAAAAGAATTGGCGTTGAAATTTAACGTACATAATCTAAATCACTCACTTCCCAATGTCATAGAAACGGGAAATTTGGCACGAGCATTGATTATGTCATAAATAGGAAAAGTTAATAGGTCCCAACTCGATTGTTCAATTCTATGCGCAAAAGAATTGGCGTCAAAATTTTACGTACATAATCTAAATCTCTCACTTCCCAATGTCATAGAAATGTGAAATTTGGCAGGAGCATTGATTATGTCATAACTAGGAAAAGCTAATGGGTCCCAACTCGACTATTCAATTCTATGCGCAAAAGAATTAGCGTCCAAATTTTACGTGCGGAATGTAATTTTCTCACTTTCCGGTGTCATAGAAACGTGAAATTTGGCACGAGCATTGATTATGTCATAAATAGGAAAAGCGAATGGGTCCCAACTCCATTATTCAATTCTATGCGCAAAAGAATTAGCGTCCAAATTTTACGTACAGAATCTAATCTTCTCACATTCCGGTGTCATAGAAACGGGAAATTTGGCACAAGCATTGATTATGTCATAAATAGGAAAAGCTAATGGGTCCCAACTCGATTATTCAATTCTATGCGCAAAAGAATTAGCGTCTAAATTTTACGTGCGGAATGTAATTTTCTCACTTGCCGGTGTCATAGAAACGGGAAATTTAGCATGAGCATTGATTATGTCATAAATAGGAAAAGCGAATGGGTCCCAACTCCATTATTCAATTCTAGCGCAAAAGAATTGGCGTCGAAATTTTACGTGCGGAATGTAATTTCTTTACTTTCCAGTGTCATAGAAACAGGAAACTTGGCACGACCATTGATTATGTCATAAATAGGAAACGCTAATGGGTCCCAACTCCATTATTCAATTCTATGCGCAAAAGAATTAGCGTCCAAATTTTACGTGCGGAATGTAATTTTTCACTTTCCGGTGTCATAGAAACAGGAAATTTGGCACGAGCATTGATTATGTCATAAATAGTAAAAGCTAATGGGTCCCAACTTGATTATTCAATTCTATGCGCAAAAGAATTAGCGTCCAAATTTTACGTACGGAATCTAATTTTCTCACTTTCCGGTGTCATAGAAACGGGTAATTTGGCACTAGCATTGATTATGTCATAAATAGGAAAAGCTAATGGGTCCCAACTCGATTATTCAATTCTATGCGCAAAAGAATTGGCGTCAAAATTTTACGCGCGGAATGTAATTTGCTCACTTTCCGGTGTCATAGAAACAGGAAATTTGGCACTAGCATTGATTATGTCATAAATAGGAAAAGCGAATGGGTCCCAAATCCATTATTCAATTCTATGCGCAAAAGAATTGACGTCCAAATTTTACGTGCGGTATGTAATTTTCTCATTTTCCGGTGTCATAGAAACGGGAAAATTGGCACGACCATTGATTATGTCATAAATAGGAAAAGCTAATGGGTCCCAACTCCATTATTCAATTCTATGCGCAAAAGAATTAGCGTCCAAATTTTACGTGCGGAATGTAATTTTCTCACTTTCCGGTGTCATAGAAACGGGAAATTTGGCACGAGCATTGATTATGTCATAAATAGGAAAAGCTAATGGGTCCCAACTCAACTATTCAATTCTATGCGCAAAAGAATTAGCGTCCAAATTTTACGTGCGGAATGTAATTTTTCACTTTCCGGTGTCATAGAAACAGGAAATTTGGCACGAGCATTGATTATGTCATAAATAGTAAAAGCTAATGGGTCCCAACTCGATTATTCAATTCTATGCGCAAAAGAATTAGCGTCCACATTTTACCTACGGAATCTAATTTTCTCACTTTCCGGTGTCATAGAAACGGAAAATTTGGCACGAGCATTGATTATGTCATAAATAGGAAAAGCTAATGGGTCCCAACTCGATTATTCAATTCTAGCGCAAAAGAATTGGCGTCCAAATTTTACGTGCAGAATGTAATTTTCTCACTTTCCGGTGTCATAGAAACGGGAAAATTGGCACGACCATTGATTATGTCATAAATAGGAAACGCTAATGGGTCCCAACTCCATTATTCAATTCTATGCGCAAAAGAATTAGCGTCCAAATTTTACGTGCGGAATGTAATTTTTCACTTTCCGGTGTCATAGAAACAGGAAATTTGGCACGAGCATTGATTATGTCATAAATAGTAAAAGCTAATGGGTCCCAACTTGATTATTCAATTCTATGCGCAAAAGAATTAGCGTCCAAATTTTACGTACGGAATCTAATTTTCTCACTTTCCGGTGTCATAGAAACGGGTAATTTGGCACTAGCATTGATTATGTCATAAATAGGAAAAGCTAATGGGTCCCAACTCGATTATTCAATTCTATGCGCAAAAGAATTGGCGTCGAAATTTTACGTGCGGAATGTAATTTCTTTACTTTCCAGTGTCATAGAAACAGGAAACTTGGCACGAGCATTGATTATGTCATAAATAGGAAAAGCTAATGGGTCCCAACTCCATTATTCAATTCTATGCGCAAAAGAATTAGCGTCCAAATTTTACGTACGGAATCTAATCTTCTCACATTCCGGTGTCATAGAAACGG
The DNA here is from genome assembly GCF_035609145.1 of Eleutherodactylus coqui. Taxonomy (NCBI): domain Eukaryota; kingdom Metazoa; phylum Chordata; class Amphibia; order Anura; family Eleutherodactylidae; genus Eleutherodactylus; species Eleutherodactylus coqui. The sequence continues at coordinate 236,055,797 of NC_089837.1, read as the reverse complement.
GAAATTTGGCACGAGCATTGATTATGTCATAAATAGGAAAAGCGAATGGGTCCCAACTCGATTATTCAATTCTATGCGCAAAAGAATTAGCGTCCAAATTTTACGTGCGGAATGTAATTTTCTCACTTGCCGGTGTCATAGAAACGGGAAATTTGGCATGAGCATTGATTATGTCATAAATAGGAAAAGCGAATGGGTCCCAACTCGATTATTCAATTCTAGCGCAAAAGAATTGGCGTCCAAATTTTACGTGCAGAATGTAATTTTCTCACTTTCCGGTGTCATAGAAACGGGAAAATTGGCACGACCATTGATTATGTCATAAATAGGAAACGCTAATGGGTCCCAACTCCATTATTCAATTCTATGCGCAAAAGAATTAGCGTCCAAATTTTACGTGCGGAATGTAATTTTTCACTTTCCGGTGTCATAGAAACAGGAAATTTGGCACGAGCATTGATTATGTCATAAATAGGAAAAGCGAATGGGTCCCAAATCCATTATTCAATTCTATGCGCAAAAGAATTGGCGTCCAAATTTTACGTGCGGTATGTAATTTTCTCATTTTCCGGTGTCATAGAAACGGGAAAATTGGCACGACCATTGATTATGTCATAAATAGGAAACGCTAATGGGTCCCAACTCCATTATTCAATTCTATGCGCAAAAGAATTAGCGTCCAAATTTTACGTGCGGAATGTAATTTTCTCACTTTCCGGTGTCATAGAAACGGGAAATTTGGCACGAGCATTGATTATGTCATAAATAGGAAAAGCTAATGGGTCCCAACTCAATTATTCAATTCTATGCGCAAAAGAATTAGCGTCCAAATTTTACGTGCGGAATGTAATTTTTCACTTTCCGGTGTCATAGAAACAGGAAATTTGGCACGAGCATTGATTATGTCATAAATAGGAAAAGCTAATGGGTCCCAACTCGATTATTCAATTCTATGCGCAAAAGAATTAGCGTCCACATTTTACGTACGGAATGTAATTTGCTCACTTTCCGGTGTCATAGAAACGGATAATTTGGCACGAGCATTGATTATGTCATAAATAGGAAAAGCTAATGGGTCCCAACTCGATTATTCAATTCTATGCGCAAAAGAATTAGCGTCCAAATTTTACGTGCGGAATGTAATTTGCTCACTTTCCGGTGTCATAGAAACGGGAAATTTGGCACGAGCATTGATTATGTCATAAATAGGAAAAGCTAATGGGTCCCAACTCCATTATTCAATTCTATGCGCAAAAGAATTAGCGTCCAAATTTTACGTACATAATCCAAATCTCTCACTTCCCAATGTCATAGAAACATGAAATTTGGCACAAGCATTGATTGTGTCATAAATATGAAAAGTTAATAGGTCCCGACTCGATTTTTCAATTCTAAGCGCAAAAGAATTAGTGTCCAAATTTTATGTACGTAATCTAATTCTCTCACTTCCTGATGTCATTTTATATGAAGGAAACGTCGCATGGTTACCTCTACGTGGTGTTTCCTGGGTAACGCAGAGAACTATGCAAAATGGTGAACATATGTTTTTCCTCAGTATCTCTAAAGTAACCACGACTTCATAAGATTTTCCGTGTGAACACCAGATAAACACCAGTACCAAATTAACTCGGGCAAAGCCGGGTATATCAGCTAGTATTTTATATATGAGAAGAGGGGAGTAAATACATTATATAATGACAGGAACAATAAAGATCTACTAAATGAATAACACATCGATACAGAGGGAGAGAAGACCCCGGCACAAGGGCTTTCTCTATGAAAAATACTTTTATTGTGCAAAAGTAGAAAACTATGTACATTTGTATTGCAGCAATCATGCTGATCCACAGAATGGAGGTAACGTTATTTATGCCACATGGCAAATGGTGTAATATGTGTAAAAATGAAGGGTAAAATTGTTGTTTCCTCCATTTGACCCGTAAAGTGTTAACAAAAGTTAAGCAATAGATCATATGAACTGCTAAATGGCGCCATTGAAAAATACAACTCACTGTATAAAAAAGTCCTCATATGGCAGCGATGGCAAAACAAAAGCGTGGATTTCAGAATGCGACAATCCAAAAACAAAACAAAAAAATCTTCAGGTCCTTAAAGTGACCCTCCAGTCCTGGAAAACAAAGATGGCCGCACTGCTTCTACAACTACCAGATGTACACTGTGCGTAGTATGCGTCGTAGTCTTCTAAGACAAAACATGTTGCTCTGACTGAACAGCGCTCATCATGTGAGAAGTACTAGCCAATCTAAGCAGCATGTAGTGTATTGGGCTTATTTCAAACAGACAAGTGCACTTTCACTGTGGATGCACGGCGTATTTGTTTCAAAAACATCTTCAGGAAAGTTGCGATCCCCTGACACAGTTGACATGGTAGAGGATCACAGAGTGTTTCCCATTGTTTTCATCAAGCAAGGTGATGCTTTGCTAGCCCCAATGAAAACAATGGGCAAAGCAGTGCAAGGGCGCGCCCAAAGATAGGACATGCCGCGACTTTTTTACTGCAGCACATTGCACCATGGGAAACAAAATTGCTTATGTGTATGACGTCATTCAAAAGATTAGGGTTCATTTTCGTGAGACATTTGTGTGTTTCGAGAGGCACAAATCTGGCACAAGTGTCTCTACCTTGTGAAAGCGACCTTAGGCTAATAATGCATATTAGTGCACAGTATACATCAGGTGGTCAGAGAAGCAGTGTGGCCACCTTTGTTTATCCAGGACTAGTGGATTACTTAAAAAGGTAAATGTCAGATTTAACGTGAAGTTTTGAGTTGTACAGATGAGACACATTTTACCTTGATTGTGATAGCACAGAAAGTTAGCTTATCTTAACCCATTAAAAAGCTTATGTTTTCTTACCTAAATACAACAAAACCCCATTGTAAAGCAATTCAAAGAGTAAATAAACCACCCTGATGGAACTGCACACTGTGATATCATCTTGTAACAAAGGTCCTTTTAGACAAGACAATTCTTGTCTGAATAAGCGGGTGACATCATCGCTAGTTCGTTTCCTCTTGTGCAGCCTGTTTAGATAGACAGACACATCGTTGGCTCATTCAAAGGAACATCGTTCAGTATCATTCAATCTTTCACATTTGCTATATGAGTGAATGTAAAAGATTGAGTGGCGCTGTTAAACCCTGGCTCACATTTAGACTGAACGATCTTTGGAACAATAATTGTTCTGTCTAAAAGCAACCTACAACTCAAGCTAAAGAAAGACCCTTCTGAATTTCGAAATCTGATAGAGGAACTTTACAATTTTCTCAAACTTTAAAAAATTAATATTATTAAATTGTAAAATTTAAAATAATAGAAATGTCTTCTATGACTGTGTTCTTCCATGAATGTACATATACAGTATGTGTGCTTCTCTTTAATAATCTACTCCAATAATATAAGAATATTTTCTTAAGCTACTAGTTGATAAAAAATTTCTACCTGTGAACTTACCTGATTTTGGGTAGGTAATAAGAAACACATCACTGTCCCTAATTTCCATATGTTCTACAGCATCTACAGCTTCAGGTGTTGTAGAATGGCTCTCAAAGTATACTCCTTTATGTTTAAACATGAATGCATTCAGGGCTTCTTCCAGTGCATCTTGGTCCATTGTTGCTTCTTCAAACCTAAAATGCATAATTTGTATTTATTTGCTGGGAAATATTTTATCAGCAAAACATATATACTTATATATAAATTACCTTTGAGAAATATGCAGTTTTTCCATTCAGAAGAAGCAGTGATAGTAGATTAAGTACAGAAGGTCAGATTATGCTTATTTATATATGACTGCTTTAACCTTTCGACTTATAACTTTTGGAGCAATTGGTGGTAAACGTCCCCTTGTTATATGATTTTGCACTATAGTTGGAGATAAATCTATTAATTATCAACCTTGCTTGAACTAAAATGAACTTATAAACAGTTAAAGCAGTTGCCTCCCCACAACTGCTGACATAGTAACATCATACAAGAAAAGGTCCTCTGTATGTGCCAGAACAGAGAAGCACTTTGATAGACTTGGCACATCCATGCACTATTCTGAATTCCTGGCTTGCAATAAATACTGCATTTTCCCTGCAGCAAAACCTGCATGTGGAGTTAGTGGCTGGCTGTTGCCTCCTCCAATGATAACAGCTGATTTCTAGAGAATAGATGTAGACAAAATGCACGCCCACAAGCAACGCCCACAACTTGATTGGCTGGGCAGGAGAATGGGTGCCCATCATCTCCCCTCCCGCCTCATGTCACTCACCCTTCCTCCACTCTCCCTTGTCCTCTTCCTGGCTCCTGCACTGTCAGGGGGACCACAACTAACAGTAAACACAAGAAACAAACACTGAAATGGGGTTCACTCTGAACCAAAATAAAAATATCAATTGCCCCCTTAATAGGACGTAAGCTGCCGAATATTCAGGGCGCACCTGTCTCCCCCTACAAAAGAGGAAAACTCCTGTGTCCAGAAAACAAAAAAAATGAGGGAGGTAAAAAAAAAACCTATAAACTGCCCCTGTGTCAACCTAAGGTCAGCCCCAAGCCCCCTTGTCTGGAACGTGCTCCAGAGGCGCCTCCAAACTGCGCACAGCAATAACAGCCAATATGTAAACTAGTGTGAAACCATTTTCTGATTAATACCTAAAATATAATGCTTGTGGCATACAAAATTTGAAGCTGTACCCCCTTATGCATTATTTCACGCCACCCACAGGCTCCTCTCATTATGGCTTTCTTCAGTTGGAATTTATGGACCCTGCGAACTATGTCGCGTGGTCGGTCTGTGTCCCTAGAGCGGGCGCCAAGGGCCCTATGACATATATCCAACTCTAATGGAGCTTCAGGTGGGACCTCTCGTAGATCATTGAAGATGTTTCGCACTGTTGCCTTTAACTGAGGGGGCTTTATATCCTCAGGGAAATCTCTGATACGTATGCCATTTCTGCGACCCCTGTTCTCCATGTCACCTAGAGAGTCCATTAGGAAGTGTAACTGGTGGGATATGTTGGCCAGGGTAGACTTATGGTACTCCACTCTATCAGCAAGGGACGCAACATAGCCCTCAGTTGTGGAGATCCTGTCTCCCTGGTGATGGATGTCTTGATGGACGGAGGGAATCTCAGCTTTATATAGTGACTCTAGGTGTGAGACATACGCCCCCAAATCCTCCCTAGTAGGAATAAATTGCAACTCTGCTCTCAGATCGCGGAACTTGGACAGCATAAGATCATGCCCCACTTGCTGGGGTGGGGTAGTAGAAGGGATCCGCAGGATGTCTGTTGCCAATTGCCCTCTCTGCAGCAACCCTGTGTTCTGTGTGATTACAATCTTTGCTACGCGTGCATGGAAAATTTACTGACTTTATTATTGATAACCATTTTTTTAAACTTTGTGCATCTGTCCTTGACATTTTATAACCCCAATTCTGGCCCTATGCCTGAGTCCATCCTTCACACTCAGTCCCCAGAGGGATGAAACAGATGTATTTATCTGTGCCCATACAAGTTTCTTTGCTTCAGTTTGATCCCCACAGTCCATCATCTGACACATATCTACCAAAAAGGTGCTAGTCACTCCTTCTGTAAAAGTAAAATTCAGGGCTTTACCAGTTCTATCCCACTGTGTAGGTTCAGACATTCCCCAGTAATGGTTCCCTAGTTCCGCTCAACAACAAAAAAATCTCCAGATTCACCAATATTCCCAAAAGTAATACTATCCCTCCCAGCCTGCACTGAAGTTACCCTGTGGGTATGGGGTTGGAACTTTTTACCAACTTAGAGACATCAACCACCTTATGTTGTATCTCACCCAGTCACCGGGCTATTCAGAGAACCTCCAGCAGACTGTCCCTGCTCTGCCTATAAAACCTTTTTACAATGGGACAGGTGAATCCAGGATTTTCTTACAGCAATCTTAATTGCTGTGGCAGTGGTGAGGAGGACTTGGTAGAGTGAAGCCATCCTTGTGAATACTTTAGATATTAGTGCAACCATCCCTCATGTTGAGACATGGCAAAGGCCATGGCTCAATACTGCTGCATATCTAAATAGAGACCTTTTTACCCTTTGCCCACTGACAGGCCTTAGTCAGAGCTACCAGTTCTGCTGCCTGTGCAGAGTAGTGCTTTGGCAAGGACCCAGCTATTATGGTCTCTTTTAGTGTAACCACAGCATATCCAGTGGCGTTGGTGCCATCGGGGCTCTTCCTAATCGACCCATCTACAAAGAGAGTGTATTCAGCATCTACAAGATCTAAGTCCTGCAGATCTGGTCTGGGTAACACCTTTTGTGCTATCTCTCCTACATAGTTGTGTGGAGTACCGTTGAAGAAATAGGCAGTAAGGTAGATAGATTAAGTGCAGTACATCTCAATTGTCAGGTGTGGCTGTGAGAGCAGTTGTGTCATGCAGGAGAGATGTCTGGAAGGACTAAGATATGAGGTCATGTTTTGTAGGAGTAGAACCAACTGCGTGCACTACTTTCAGAGTCAAGGGGTGGAACAGTACTATAGTGGCAGAAGATCTGACTACTTCAGCTGCCACTACTACTGCTTGTACACAGGGTAGGGGTGCTCGGGCCACTGGATCTAGTCTGGAAGAATAGTATGCCAGTGTTCTTTGTTTCCCACCATGTTCCTGAGTTAACAAAGAGGTCATATTCCCTCCCCTTGACTCAACAGTTTGCACAAAGGGCTTGTAGTTCGACAGCCCCCAAACTGATGTGCCCACCAGAGTCTGTTTTAACCTGACAAAGGCTTCCTCAGAGGGCACATCCCAATGAATCCTGTCAGCAGCAACCAGAGATTCATCATAGTGGAGTCTGGTAAGAGGCGCTGTCAGGGATGCATAATTTGGGATCCAGGTTCTGCAGAAGTTCGTTATTCCCAAAAGGATATGATTAGAGATGAGCGAGCACCAAAATGCTCGGGTGCTCGTTACTCGGGACGAAATTTTCGCGATGCTCGAGGGTTCGTTTCGAGTAACGAACCCCATTGAAGTCAATGGGCGACCCGAGCATTTTTGTATATCGCCGATGCTCGCTAAGGTTTCCATTTGTGAAAATCTGGGCAATTCAAGAAAGTGATGGGAACGACACAGCAACGGATAGGGCAGGCAAGGGGCTACATGTTGGGCTGCATCTCAAGTTCCCAGGTCCCACTATTAAGCCACAATAGCAGCAAGAGAGGGCCCCCCCCCTCCCAACAACTTTTACTTCTGAAAAGCCCTCATTAGCAATGCATACCTTAGCTAAGCACCACACTACCTCCAACAAAGCACAATCACTGCCTGCATGACACTCCGCTGCCACTTCTCCTGGGTTACATGCTGCCCAACCCCCACCCCCCCTCCCGCACGACGCAGTGTACACAGCGCACACCAAAGTGTCCCTGCGAAGCCTTCAGCTGCACTCATGCCACACGCTGGCCTCATAGCCACACCACCCTCATGTCTATTTATAAGTGCGTCTGTCATGAGGAGGAACCGCAGGCACACACTGCAGAGGATTGGCACGGCAAGGTAGCGACCCTCTTTAAAAGGGGCGGGGCGATAGCCCACAATGCTGTACAGAAGCAATGAGAAATATAATCCTGTGCCACCGCCATCAGGAGCTGCACACGTGGGCATAGAAATGGGGAACCTATTTGCCACACACTATTCATTCTGTCAAGGTGTCTGCATGCCCCAGTCAGACCGCGTTATTTTATAAATAGTCACAGGCAGGTACAACCACGCAATGGGAATTCAGTGTGCACCCACAGCATGGGTGGCTCCCTGGAACCCACCGGCTGTACATAAATGTATCCCATTGCAGTGCCCTGGACAGCAGAGCTAACGTCAGATTAAATGCAGGTGGGCTTCGGCCCACACTGCATGCCCCAACCTGACCGGGGTTTTTAATTCATAGACACAGGCAGGTACAACTCCTTATTGTGGAGTCCCTGTGGACCGACAGCATGGGTGGGTGCCAGGAACCACCGGCGGTACATAAATATATTCCATTGCATTGCCCATCACAGCTGAGGTAATGTCATGTTTAATGCAGGTGGGCTTCGGCCCACACTGCATGCCCCAGTCAGACTGGGGTTCTTTAGAAGTGGACACATGCAGTTTCAACTCCGTGTGGACCCACAGCATGGGTGGCTCCCTGGAACCCACCGACGGTACATAAATATATCCCATTGCAGTGCCCAGCACAGCTGAGGTAACGTCAGGTTTAATGCAGGTGGGCTTCGGCCCACACTGCATGCCCCAGTCAGACTGGGGTTCTTTAGAAGTGGACACATGCAGTTACAACTCCGTGTGGACCGACAGCATGGGTGGGTGCCAGGAAGCCACCGGCGGTACATAAATGTATCCCATTGCAGTGCCCAGCACAGCTGATGTAACGTCAGCTTTAATGCAGGTGGGCAAAAAATTAATTAGATTACACTGTAGGCGAGGGCCCCAAAAAATTGGTGTACCAACAGTACTAATGTACCTCAGAAAAATTGCCCATGCCCAACCAAGAGGGCAGGTGAAACCCATTAATCGCTTTGGTTAATGTGGCTTAATTTGTAACTAGGCCTGGAGGCAGCCTGGTAAAATAAAAATTGGTTGAGGTGTAAGTTTCAACGCTTTAATGAGCATTGAAACGTATAAAAATTGTTTACAAAAATTATATGACTGAGCCTTGTGGGCCTAAGAAAAATTGCCTGTTCGGCGTGATTACGTCAGGTTTCAGGAGGAGGAGCAGGAGGAGGAGGATGAATATTATACACAGATTGATGAAGCTAAAAGGTCCACGTTTTTGATGGTGATAGAGAACAAAGCTTCCATCCGCGGGTGCAGCCTACGTATTGTTTAGGTATCGCTGCTGTCCGCTGGTGGAGAAGAGAAGTCTGGGGAAATCCAGGCTTTGTTCATCATGATGATTGTAAGCCTTTCGGCACTGTCGGTTGACAGGCGGGTACGCTTATCTGTGATAATTCCCCCAGCCGCACTAAACACCCTCTCTGACAAGACGCTAGCCGCAGGACAAGCAAGCACCTCCAGGGCATACAGCGCGAGTTCAGGCCACGTGTCCAGCTTCGACACCCAGTAGTTGTAGGGGGCAGAGGCGTCACGGAGGACGGTCGTGCGATCGGCTACATACTCCCTCACCATCCTTTTACAGTGCTCCCGCCGACTCAGCCTTGACTGGGGAGCGATGACACAGTCTTGCTGGGGAGCCAGAAAGCTGTCAAAGGCCTTAGAGAGTGTTCCCCTGCCTGTGCTGTACATGCTGCCTGATCTCTGCGGCTCCCCTGCTACCTGGCCCTCGGAACTGCGCCTTCAGCCACTAGCGCAGTCGGATGGGAATTTTACCATCAGTTTGTCCGCCAGGGTCCTGTGGTATAGCATCACTCTCGAACCCCTTTCCTCTTCGGGTATGAGAGTGGAAAGGTTCTCCTTATACCGTGAGTCGAGCAGTGTGTACACCCAGTAATCCGTAGTGGCCAGAATGCGTGTAACGCGAGGGTCACGAGAAAGGCATCCTAACATGAAGTCAGCCATGTGTGCCAGGGTACCTGTACGCAACACATGGCTGTCCTCACTAGGAAGATCACTTTCAGGATCCTCCTCCTCCTCCTAAGGCCATACACGCTGAAAGGATGACAGGCAAGCAGCATGGGTACCCTCAGCAGTGGGCCAAGCTGTCTCTTCCCCCCTCCTCCTTATACTCCTCATGCTCCTCCTCCTCCTCCTCAACGCGCTGAAATATAGACATGAGGGTGCTCTGACTATCCAGCGACATACTGTCTTCCCCCGCCTCCGTTTCCGAGCGCAAAGCGTCTGCCTTTATGCTTTGCAGGGAACTTCTCAAGAGGCATAGCAGAGGAATGCTGACGCTAATGATTGCAGCATCGCCGCTCACCATCTGGGTAGACTCCTCAAAGTTTCCAAGGACCTGGCAGATGTCTGCCAACCAGGCCCACTCTTCTGTAAAGAATTGAGGAGGCTGACTCCCACTGCGCCGCCCATGTTGGAGTTGGTATTCCACTATAGCTCTACGCTGCTCATAGAGCCTGGCCAACATGTGGAGCGTAGAGTTCCACCGTGTGGGCACGTCGCACAGCAGTCGGTGCACTGGCAGATTAAACCGATGTTGCAGGGTGCGCAGGGTGGCAGCGTCCGTGTGGGACTTGTGGAAATGTGCGCAGAGCCGGCGCACCTTTCCGAGCAGGTCTGACAAGCGGTAACTTTTCAGAAAGCGCTAAACCACCAAATTAAAGACGTGGGCCAGGCATGGCACGTGCGTGAGGCTGCCGAGCTGCAGAGCCGCCACCAGGTTACGGCCATTGTCACACACGACCATGCCGGGTCGGAGGCTCAGCGGCGCAAGCCAGCCGTTCCTCTGCTCTGTCAGACCCTGCAGCAGTTCGTGGGCCGTGTGCCTCTTCTCTCCTAAGCTGAGTAGTTTCAGCACGGCCTGCTGGCGCTTGCCCACCGCTGTGCTGCCACGCCGCGCGACACCGACTGCTGGCGACGTGCTGCTGCTGACACATCTGGATTGCGAGACAGAGGTTGCGTTGGAGGAGCAGCGTGGTTTAGTGGAGGAAGCATACACTGCCGCAGATACCACCACGGAGCTGGGGCCCGCAATTCTGGGGGTGGGTAGGACGTGAGCGGTCCCAGGCTCTGACTCTGTCCCAGCCTCCACTAAATTCACCCAATGTGCCGTCAGGGAGATATAGTGGCCCTGCCCGCCTGTGCTTGTCCACGTGTCCGTTGTTAAGTGGACCTTGCCAGTAACCGCGTTGGTTTGGGCGCGTACAATGTTGCGGGAGACGTGGTCGTGCAAGTCTGGGACGGCACATCGGGAAAAGTAGTGGCGACTGGGAACTGAGTAGCGTGGGGCCGCGGCCGCCATCATACCTTTGGAAGCCTCCGTTTCCACAACCCTAAACGGCAGCATCTCCAGGCTGATAAATTTGGCTATGTGCACGTTTAACGCTTGAGCGTGTGGGTGCGTGGCGGCGTACTTGCGCTTGCGCTCCAACACTTGCGCTAGCGACGGCTGGACGGTGCGCTGAGAGACATTGGTGGATGGGGCCGAGGACAGCGGAGGTGAGGGTGTGGGTGCAGGCCAGGAGACGGTAGTGCCTGTGTCCTGAGAGGGGGGTTGGATCTCAGTGGCAGGTTGGGGCACAGGGGGAGAGGCAGCGGTGCAAACCGGAGGCGGTGAACGGCCTTCGTTCCACCTTGTGGGGTGCTTGGCCATCATATGTCTGCGCATGCTGGTGGTGGTGAGGCTGGTGGTGGTGGCTCCCCGGCTGATCTTGGCGCGACAAAGGTTGCACACCACTGTTCGTCGGTCGTCTGCACTCTCAGTGAAAAACTGCCAGACCTTTGAGCACCTCGGCCTCTGCAGGGTGGCATGGCGCGAGGGGGCGCTTTGGGAAACGGTTGGTGGATTATTCGGTCTGGCCCTGCCTCTACCCCTGGCCACCGCACTGCCTCTTCCAACCTGCCCTGCTGCTGCACTTGCCTCCCCCTCTGAAGACCTGTCCTCAGTAGGCTTAGCAAACCAGGTGGGGTCAGTCACCTCATCGTCCTGCTGCTTTTCTTCCGAATCCTCTCTGTGCTCCTCCCTCGGACTTACTCCAATTACTACTACCTGAGTGATAGACAACTGTGTCTCATCATCATCGTCCTCCTCACCCACTGAAAGCTCTTGAGACAGTTGCCGGAAGTCCCCAGCCTCATCCCCCGGACCCCGGGAACTTTCCAAAGGTTGGGCATCGGTCACGACAAACTCCTCCGGTGGGAGAGGAACCATTGCTGGCCATTCTGGGCAGGGGCCCGGGAACAGTTCCTGGGAGTCTGCCTGCTCCTCAGAATGTGTCATTGTAATGGAGTGAGGAGGCTGGGAGGAAGGAGGAGCAGCAGCCAGAGGATTCAGAGTTGTAGCAGTGGACGGCGCAGAATTCTGGGTGGTCGATAGATTGCTGGATGCACTTTCTGCCATCCACGACAGGACCTGCTCACACTGCTCATTTTCTAATAAAGGTCTACAGCGTGGACCCATTAATTGTGAGATGAATGTGGGGACGCCAGAAATGTGCCTCTCTCCTAATCCCGCAGCAGTCGGCTGCGATACACCTGGATCAGGAGCTCAGCCTGTGCCCACACCCTGACTTGGGCCTCCGCGTCCTCACCCGCGTCCACGTCCTCTAGGCCTACCCCTACCACTCAGCATGCTGTATTACCAGTAGTGCAGAAACAGAACGCTGTAATTAAATGTGCCGCTTATTGGCCTGTGGTTGGAGGCTGACTTCCCTTACGGAACGCACAGCAGAGCCAGGAAACAATTTTGCGCACGCCTGTAGTGAGACGTAGGTGCATATGACTGAGCTAGTGGAATTCACAGCGCAGAAGCAGTCAAGTGGCCAAAGGCCAGTAGTAGGCCTTAAGTAGTTTGCTTCTATTTTTTTAAAATGCTGAGCTGATAATATTATGTATACTGTTTCCCTCTGGCGGGATGACGGCGCTGGTTTAACAGAGACAGCAGATCCAGGAAACAATTTTGCGCAAGCCTGCTGTAACGCTTAGCTGCGTATTAATTAGGACTACTACCCCCAGCAGACAGATACTGTAGGCAGCGTATAATATTATGTATACTGTTTCCCTCTGGCGGGATGACGGTGCTGATCTAACAGAGACAGCAGATCCAGGAAACAATTTTGCGCAATCCTGCTGTAACGCTTAGCTGCGTATTAATTAGGACTACTACCCCCAGCAGATAGATACCGTAGGCAGCGTATAATATGTATAGTGTTTCCCTCTGGCGGGATGACGGAGCTGATGTAACAGAGACAGCAGATCCAGGAAACAATTTTGCTCAAGCCTGCTGTAACGCTTAGCTGCATATTAATTAGGACTACTACCCCCAGCAGATAGATACTGTAGGCAGTGTATAATATTATGTATACTGTTTACCTCTTGCGGGATGACGGCGCTGATGTAACAGACAGCAGATCCAGGAAATAATTTTACGCAAGCCTGCTGTAACGCTTAGCTGCGTATTAATTAGGACTACTACCCCCAGCAGATAGATACTGTAGGCAGCGTATAATATTATGTATAGTGTTTCCCTCTGGCGGGATGACGGCGCTGATGTAACAGAGACAGCAGATCCAGGAAACAATTTTGCGCAAGCCTGCTGTAACGCTTAGCTGCATATTAATTAGGACTACTACCCCCAGCAGATAGATACTGTAGGCAGCGTATAATATTATGTATACTGTTTCCCTCTTGCGGGATGACGGCGCTGATGTAACAGAGACAGCAGATCCAGGAAACAATTTTGCGCAAGCCTGCTGTAACGCTTAGCTGCGTATTAATTAGGACTACTACCCCCAGCAGATAGATACTGTAGGCAGTGTATAATATTATGTATACTGTTTCCCTCTGGCTGGATGACGGCGCTGATGTAACAGAGACAGCAGATCCAGGAAACAATTTTGCGCAAGCCTGCTGTAACGCTTAGCTGCATATTAATTAGGACTACTACCCCCAGCAGATAGATACTGTAGGCAGCGTATAATATTATGTATACTGTTTCCCTCTTGCGGGATGACGGCGCTGATGTAACAGAGACAGCAGATCCAGGAAACAATTTTGCGCAAGCCTGCTGTAATGCTTAGCTGCATATTAATTAGGACTACTACCCCCAGCAGATAGATACTGTAGGCAGCGTATAATATTATGTATACTGTTTCCCTCTGGCGGGATGACGGCGCTGATGTAACAGAGACAGCAGATCCAGGAAACAATTTTGCTCAAGGCTGCTGTAACGCTTAGCTGCGTATTAATTAGGACTACTACCCCCAGCAGACGCGCAGTAAACTGAAGGCGGTCACAGGCAGCCCAAATATAGTATTTTTCCCCAATTTTTGGGAAAAAGCCCACTGCCTATATAGCCTGATTATCTCTTTCCCTGCCTCACCAGTACTGGCCCTATACGCTGTACAATGACTGCAGACTGCGGACGCAATGCTCTGCTTTTAGGCCAGCCAGGAAAGATAGTTCAACAACTATCTTCTGGTCGGAATATGCCTGCAGCTGCCATAGGCTGCTATGGGAGCCTATGTTAGCTGCCAGAGAAGGGGGGTAAGAGAGAATTTAGCAGCATGTCTGCTAAACTCTGACCCCCTTCCCTCCTCATCTCCGCCACTTGCTGGCTGTTTGCAATGGGAGGGGCCAGGACAGGGCGTGAGCTAGTTGCTAACCTCCTGCCCCCTCTCAGCCCCTTGTCAGCTTCCAGCATTGGGAGGGGGCGGGAGCTTAGCACCCTACCTACACTGCTAAAAGCAGCCTCAACAGTACTGCACACGGTCAGATGTGGCCCTTAGAAGGACCGTTGGGGTTCTTGAAGCCTAAAATCACTCCTAACGCTCTCCCTATAGTAGCTCCGGCACCAGCAGCACTTTCCCTGATCTCTGTCAGAATGCATCTGTGGCGAGCCGCGGGAGGGGCCGATTTATATACTCGGGTGACACCTGATCTCGCCAGCCACTCACTGCAGGGGAGTGGTATAGGGCTTGAACGTCGCAGGGGGAAGTTGTAATGCCTTCCCTGTCTTTCTATTGGCCAGAAAAGCGCGCTAACGTCTCAGAGATGAAAGTGAAAGTAACTCGAACATCGCGTGGTGCTCGCCTCTAGTAACGAGCATCTCGAACACGCTAATACTCGAACGAGTATCAAGCTCGGACGAGTACGTTCGCTCATCTCTAGATATGATTTGTTTGTGCTTTTGGGACCTCCAGGATTGCGTTTTTCCTAATGTCATCCAAATGCCTACCTTCATATGACAGATTATACCCCAAATATTTAACCATTTGTTGAGAGTATCGGAATTTTTTTCTGTTTGCTTTATGGCCTTGCTCACAGAGAAACCTCAAGAGTGTGATTGTATCCTCCCTACTATTCTCCTCACTGTCTGCTGCTAACAGTATGTCCTCAACATACAGTAGTAGCGAACTACCTCTAGAAGGTTGGAACTGGGCTACGTTTGCTGACATAGCCTGGGAGAAAATTGTTGGAGATTCACAATAGCCCTCAGGTACTCTGGTGAAGGTATACCTTCTTCCCTAAGGGATAATAGAAATACCTAATTTTGTCATAACATCTCATCTCAACAAATTTACCAGACATATTCGAGACAATATAATCTGATATTTCACAGACTTATTTGTCTCTGGGTCTGTTCTGATAATGGGTTCAGAGAGGGATTCCAACTGGGTCCGGCCATTAACCTCTCTTACCATGATATGACTGTTACTACATTTCACATTGGGTACCTCATTGGGATGTATTAATGTCCTGGTTGCTCATAAATCCACCAGGAAAAGTAATCATCTGCCCGTTCACCTGGAGATCTATCTCAGGCAGAGTAGAAATTGCCAAGAGATTCTCCAAGTGTTGTACATCCACTCCTCCTAGTCAATTTCCCCCAAGGTGCCTGAGAACATTGTTTCTCAGGATACTCTCGGGCAAAATCACCAGATTTCCCATAATTCCAACACACATTTGAATCCCCAAGCTGCATCCCCCCTCTGCTTCTTCCCCTGCCTCTATTTCCACATCCTCTTCCTGTCCAATGACCTCTTTGACTTTTCTGAACCATTGTATCACATTCTTCTAACTGTATAAAAACTCTCACTTTCTCCCCTCTTCTCTGTAAAACTTTTCTGCAAGTTTTGCATATTCCAAAACATCCTGCAATGATCCCACCCTAAGGGTAACCATATATTTCATTATATAACCTCCTATTTCCTTCTAAACTCCACTTACAAATGCATTTTTAATGGCTGATTAAATGCAGCGTTAGGATCATCTCTCGCTCTCTGATTTCCCTCCGGTGCTTCTAGTCCACTATAGATACCAAATACTTCCTTCAGTCTGTGATAATACTGATCTACTTCCTCATCATCCTTCTGAGTACCTCTATTTATTTGCACCCAATTTGTCCTTCTAGCCCACCTGTCCCTACATCTTTAAATGAGATTGTTTGTTCTCTCTATTAAATCCTGATTATCATGTAGAGGGGGTCTACCATTTCCTCCCCTCCCATTCCAATTTCCTTCTACAGAACTTCAATTTGGCCCTAGAATTCTTCTAGCTGATTCTCTATTTCTTCCCCTATTCAATTTGTAACTCCTCATTAACCCTATAAATTGTTCACCAAACTGTCGGGGGTCTATTTTTTATATGGGTGTGACGGTTTGGGGCTTCTTTTAACCAGGCTTCAGCAGCGGATAATCAGTAGTTCTGCTGATTTTCAGCTGATATTGTCCATATTTTATCACATAATTCTTTACAACGAGGGACTTCTAATTTATTTTTAAATCCATATTAATTTTCACACTTGTCACAATATTTGACATTTATGTCAGAATTTATCTTGTGCATGTGCTTCTTAACTCCTTCAAGGACTTCCTGTTGTTGATGACAGCAACAGAGACATGCACAGGAGAATGCCTTATAGTTTATTTTTCCCATTGTTAGTAATTATTTTCTTGATGTTGATTTAAAAGACAAACAACATAAAAGGAGCCTTTGGCCACTCAAACATACAGCGGAACCGCAAAAGGTCCTGAGCAGAATCAGTGCTTTGCTATATACATGAAGACTCCTTGTTGCCTTTCCGAGTAGGGCCTGTGAACATCAAACACAATCAAGGGTCTTGTTCGAAAACAACCCGCACACTGAGGTTGGTCCTTAATGTGTCCAAGAGGTCAATGCCCACATATCGGATCAGCTTATCTCAAGCATTCACACACTTGCTTCATGCAGTATAAGACAGCAATACAAATATTACAAAATGTTAGTAGGTGGCCGCCCTCTTTGTATGTTATTAGTTACTCTATAACACAATATCAAAGAAAAAGTATTAGTAGGAAGATATTAAAGGGGTTGTCTCGCGAAATCAAGTGGGGTTATACACTTCTGTATGGCCATATTAATGCACTTTGTAATATACATCGTGCATTAAATATGAGCCATACAGAAGTTATTCACTTACCTGCTCCGTTGCTAGCGTCCCCGTCGCCATGGTTCCGTCTAATTTCGGTGTCTTCTTGCTTTTTTAGACGCGCTTGCGCAGATGGGTCTTCTCCCTTCGGCTCCGCTCGCCATCTGCGTTTTGGCTCCGCCCCCTTGTACGCGTCATCGCGTAGCTCCGCCCCATGACGTGTGCCGGTTCCAGCCTCCTGATTGGCTGGAATTGGCACGTGACGGGGGAGGAGCTACGCGATGATGCGTACAAGGGGGCGAAGCCAAAACGCCGATGCTGCCGTGCGGAGCCGAAGGGAGAAGACCCATCTGCGCAAGCGCGTCTAAAAAAGCAAGAAGACACCGAAATTAGACGGAACCATGGCGACGGGGACTCTAGCAACGGAGCAGGTAAGTGAATAACTTCTGTATGGCTCATATTTAATGCACGATGTATATTACAAAGTGCATTAATATGGCCATACAGAAGTGTATAACCCCACTTGATTTCGCGAGACAACCCCTTTAAATAAATTTCCTGGACACCCATGTGCCCCTTGATGTCATTTAACCTCTTTTATGTGCTGCATGGAGTTTTTCTTTCCTGTAGCCTTCTCACAATATCTATGGTGTCACATAAACTACTGCTATTGCCCCTTGACAACCAATTCGTCTATACTTCCTTCTCATTTACAATACACATTGTAAAATCTTCTAAACAATAAAGAATATGGAAAAAAGCAGAAGGAGGAAGGAAAAGGTATATAAGCAGTATGCTCACTACACGTTATCTGGAAGGCTTCTAAATTCTCAGGCTACTTCGGAAAAATGTCACTGTTTTGGACAGGGTACCCGACTGGCCTCTAATGACATCTAAGCATGGTGGAGGTTTTTTAATGATCGGAGAATACTTCAGACCCACCTTTTCACAGTCAGATTGTCCTTTCTCTCTACAGGGATTTTCTGACTCAAAGGACCAAAAATGTAAGGGGAATTTGTGTGTTTATTAAGGAGAAGACAATCTCAGATCTCGTGTAGAAACATTGGCCCTTAAAATAAATATAAATCACACCAGCCTGATGCGGTATCAAATAATTACTAATGTATTCAAAGTTGCATGTGGTTGATATATCATAAATGACATCACAAGAAAAGTATATACCTCCAAAACTAATGAGAATACATGATAGGCTATAACAAAAATGATGAACATAAGTTCACACCTTTTAAGGTATAACAATAACATACAAAGAAACAGTTATTATTTCATTGGGAAGAAATGCAAGAGAGGGGGTCTGAAGGACTATCTTATCTCTGTCCTATACATTCACTGGTATATAGAAATGGTTACAATTAACCCCTTCACTACTCATACTAGCGGGATGCTATATTTTCTTAGTCTACAATCTAATAGCAAAAACAATTAATACATTGATCTACAATTTTCTTAACATCTATGTATCTATCTCTCATATGTCTATCTATCTATCTATCTCTGGTATAAGTTATACATCTCCCTTTATATACTGTATATAATTGCACACTTCACACACAATTAAAAAAGGCATCAATAATACATGCAGTTTTTAATACTGTATACAGTTTCTTAAAAACATATGTGGTCTTTGAATACCAAATGCAGTTCTTTTTAATGTGTTTTTCTTAATTGTGGTTCAAAAGTTCAACTAAAAACATGAACACACCCTAAGGCCACTCTCACACATGTGTTCAAAAAACGCAGCTCAAAATCGTGGCATTTTTACCACAATTTTGAATAGTGGTTTTGAACACATGGTACAGAGTTTCACGGCGCTTTTTACTGCATGCTATCATTGTGATGGGTGAGGAGGTGCATTAGAAAACAAAAATAGAACAAACAGCTCTCAAAAATCACGGTGTTAGAAACACCACGTTTGAGCGCAGGTATGACTAATCCCATTAAAATCAATAAGAGCGTTGTACTGCGGTTAGCATGGTGCTCAAGATGCTGTGCTGATAGTGGTATACAGCGTTTTGTGTATGAGAGTAGCCTATGGGGCTACAAACCAATTTTCATGTAGTGTAGGAAATGAGTCATGTTTGCAAAGATTACGCCAAGGGGCTAGATCATGTATGCACATTCGTTTTGCTGCTGTATGCAGCACAGTTTAGGTATTGGTATGGGGGCCCGCACTGAACTTTTCTACCTGGACCCCTGAGCCTTCAGGTACGGCCCTGGCCACAGGCATATCTCAATGGGCACAAATACATGGCAGTTCTAGGTGCATTCGCAAGGCGTCAGACTGCCATGACATCCAAAGGGCAGCCTGCAATCTCATTACTATCTCACTTTGTTGGACCATTTAAATGCCACACTCAGAATTCACAGCAGCATCTAAAAGATAATTTAGCAGAGAAAGTTATCAGGCTCATTAAACTTTGCTACATCTGTCTCCAGCATTTATACAAAAAAAGGATAAATAGCTCAGCACTACCGAATGGAAATATATCTCAATAGAAATATATAGGTGCACGTTAACCTTGGTCACCTGGACGTTGGTAGATGGGCCAATGTAATTTGATCGACATATCCTAAGAACATTGCATTATATATGTGGTTACAGCATTGATTATAGGTATGTATACCACTGATAGTAAATTTATTTTGCTCGCTGTTGCCATTTTTGGTTTCTGTATCCAGCATTTACATACTCAGTAGAAATTAGTCAATTTTGGGGTAGTTTATGTCATTTTTTCCAAAGTGAAAAATGTGGGTTTAAGGGCTCTGTCACACGAGCATAGTGATTTTTGGTTGACCGTGTCACGGCTACAGTGCAACCGAAAATCGTGTGAACGGGTGCACAAATTTCCCATTTGTGCGCCTATTCAGACAGCCTGGGTCTGGTGCATATACGCTGAGCCCGGAATGCTGTTGGGTGGGGGGGAGACACTTTAGCTCTGCTAAACTTCCCCCCGTCCTTTTTGCCCACTTGACAGCTTTCAGCAAGAGTAGGGGGTGGGACAGGGCAGGAGCTAGGGTGCTAAGCTCCCGCCCCCTCCCAATGCTGGAAGCTGACAAGGGGCTGAGAGGAGGCAGGAGGTTAGCAACTAGCTCACGCCCTGTCCTGGCCCCTCCCATTGCAAACAGCCAGCAAGTGGCAGAGATGAGGAGGGGAGGGGGTCAGAGTTTAGCAGACATGCTGCTAAATTCTCTTACCCCCCTTCTCTGGCAGCTAACATAGGCTCCCATAGCAGCCTATGGCAGCTGCTGGCGTATTCCGACCAGAAGATACACTACCGTTCAAAAGTTTGGGGTCACATTGAAATGTCCTTATTTTTGAAGGAAAAGCACTGTACTTTTCAATGAAGATAACTTTAAACTAGTCCTAACTTTAAACAAATGCACTCTATACATTGCTAATGTGGTAAATGACTATTCTAGCTGCAAATGCCTGGTTTTTTGTGCAAAATCTACAAAGGTGAATAGAGGCCCATTTCCAGCAACTATCACTCCAGTGTTCTAATGGTACAATGTGTTTGCTCATTGGCTCAGAAGGCTAATTGATGATTAGAAAACCCTTGTGCAATCATGTTCACACATCTGAAAACAGTCTAGCACGTTACAGAAGCTACAAAACTGACCTTCCTGTGAGCAGATTGAGTTTCTGGAGCATCACATTTGTGGGGTCAATTAAACGCTCAAAATGGCCAGAAAAAGAGAACTTTCATCTGAAACTCGACAGTCTATTCTTGTTCTTAGAAATGAAGGCTATTCCATGCGAGAAATTGCTAAGAAATTGAAGATTTCCTACAACGGTGTGTACTACTCCCTTCAGAGGACAGCACAAACAGGCTCTAACCAGAGTAGAAAAGGAAGTGGGAGGCCGCGTTGCACAACTAAGCAAGAAGATAAGCACATTAGAGTCTCTAGTTTGAGAAACAGACGCCTCACAGGTACCCAACTGGCATCTTCATTAAATAGTACCCGCAAAACACCAGTGTCAACATCTACAGTGAAGAGGCGGCTGCGGGATTTGGGCTTCAGGGCAGAGTGGCAAAGAAAAAGCCATATCTGAGACTGGCCAATAAAAGAAAAAGATTAAGATGGGCAAAAGAACACAGACATTGGACAGAGGAAGACTGGAAAAAAGTGTTGTGGACGGATGAATCCAAGTTTGAGGTGTTTAGATCACAAAGAAGAACGTTTGTGAGACGGAGAACAAATGAAAAGATGCTGGAAGAATGCCTGACGCCATCTGTTAAGCATGGTGGAGGTAATGTGATGGTCTGGGGTTGCTTTGGTGCTGGTAAGGTGGGAGATTTGTACAGGGTAAAAGGGATTCTGAATAAGGAAGGCTATCACTCCATTTTGCAACGCCATGCCATACCCAGTGGACAGCGCTTGATTGGAACCAATTTCATCCTACAACAGGACAATGACCCTAAACACACCTCCAAATTGTGCAAGAACTATTTACAGCAGAAGCAGGCAGCTGGTATTCTATCAGTAATGGAGTGGCCAGCGCAGTCACCAGATCTGAACCCCATTGAGCTGTTGTGGGAGCAGCTTGACCGTATGGTACGCCAGAAGTGCCCATCCAACCAATCCAACTTGTGGGAGATGCTTCTAGAAGCGTGGGGTGCAATTTCACAAGCTTACCTCAACAAATTAACAGCTAGAATGTCAAAGGTGTGCAATGCTGTAATTGCTGAAAAAGGAGGATTCTTTGACGAAAGCAAAGTTTGATGTAAAAACAATGTTATTTCAAATACAAATCATTATTTCTAACCTTGTCAATGTCTTGACTCTATTTTCTATTCATTTCACAACGCATGGTGGTGAATAAGTGTGACTTTTCATGGAAAACACAAAATTGTTTGGGTGACCCCAAACTTTTGAACGGTAGTGTAGTTGTTGAACTATCTTTCCTGGCTGGCATAAAAGCTGAGCATTGCGTGCTCAGTCTGCAGTCATTGCACAGAGTATAGGGCCAGTACTGGTGAGGCAGGGAAAGAAATATACAGGCTATATAGGCAGTGGGCTTTTTCAAAAAAATTGAGGAAAAATACTATATTTGGGCTGCCTGTGACCGTGTACAGTTTACTGTGTGTCTGCTGGGGGTAGTAGTCCTAATTAATACGCAGCTAAGCATTACACCAGCCTTGCGCAAAATTGTTTCCTGCCTCTGCTGTCTCCATTACATCACCGCCGTCATCCCGGCAGAGGGAAACAGTATACATAATATTATACGCTGCCTACAGTATCTGTCTGCTGGGGGTAGAAGTCCTAATTAATACGCAGCTAAGCATTACAGCAGCCTTGCGCAAAATTGTTTCCTGCCTCTGCTGTCTCCGTTACATCACCGCCGTCATCCCGGCAGAGGGAAACAGTATACATAATATTATACGCTGCCTACAATATCTGTCTGCTGGGGGTAGAAGTCCTAATTAATACGTAGCTAAGCATTACAGCAGCCTTGCGCAAAATTGTTTCCTGCCTCTGCTGTTTCTGTTACATCACCGCCGTCATCCCGGCAGAGGGAAACAGTATACATAATATTATACGCTGCCTACAGTATTTGTCTGCTGGGGGTAGAAGTCCTAATTAATATGCAGCTAAGCATTACAGCAGCCTTGCGCAAAATTGTTTCCTGCCTCTGCTGTCTCCGTTACATCACCGCCGTCATCCCGGCAGAGGGAAACAGTATACATAATGTTATACGCTGCCTACAGTATCTGTCTGCTGGGAGTAGTAGTCCTAATTAATACGCAGCTAAGCATTACAGCAGCCTTGCGCAAAATTGTTTCCTGCCTCTGCTGTCTCCGTTACATCACCGCCGTCATCCCGGCAGAGGGAAACAGTATACATAATATTATACGCTGCCTACAATATCTGTCTGCTGGGGGTAGAAGTCCTAATTAATACGCAGCTAAGCATTACAGCAGCCTTGCGCAAAATTGTTTCCTGCCTCTGCTGTCTCTGTTACATCACCGCCGTCATCCCGGCAGAGGGAAACAGTATACATAATATTCTACGGTGCCTACAGTATCTGTCTGCTGGGGGTAGTAGTCCTAATTAATACGCAGCTAAGCGTTACAGCAGCCTTGCGCAAAATTGTTTCCTGCCTCTGCTGTCTCCGTTACATCACCGCCGTCATCCCGGCAGAGGGAAACAGTATACATAATATTATACGCTGCCTACAGTATCTGTCTGCTGGGGGTAGAAGTCCTAATTAATATGCAGCTAAGCGTTACAGCAGCCTTGCGCAAAATTGTTTCCTGCCTCTGCTGTCTCCGTTACATCACCGCCGTCATCCCGGCAGAGGGAAACAGTATACATATTATTATACGCTGCCTACAGTATCTGTCTGCTGGGGGTAGTAGTCCTAATTAATACGCAACTAAGCGTTACAGCAGGCTTGCGCAAAATTGTTTCCTGCCTCTGCTGTCTCCGTTACATCACCGCCGTCATCCCGGCAGAGGGAAACAGTATACATAATATTATACGCTGCCTACAGTATTTGTCTGCTGGGGGTAGAAGTCCTAATTAATATGCAGCTAAGCGTTACAGGAGCCTTGCGCAAAATTGTTTCCTGCCTCTGCTGTCTCCGTTACATCACCGCCGTCATCCCAGCAGAGGGAAACAGTATACATAATATTATACGCTGCCTACAGTATCTGTGTGCTGGGGGTAGAAGTCCTAATTAATACGTAGCTAAGCGTTACAGCAGGCTTGCGCAAAATTGTTTCCTGCCTCTGCTGTCTCCGTGACATCACCGACATCATCCCGGCAGAGGGAAACAGTATACATAATATTATACGCTGCCTACAGTATCTGTCTGCTGGCGGTAGAAGTCCTAATTAATACGCAACTAAGCGTTACAGCAGCCTTGCGCAAAATTGTTTCCTGGCTCTGCTGTCTCCGTTACATCACCGCCGTCATCCCGGCAGAGGGAAACAGTATACATAATATTATACGCTGCCTACAGTGTCTGTCTGCTGTATCAGCTCAGCATTTAAAAGAATAGAAGCAAAATACTTAAGGCCTACTACTGGCCTTTGGCCACTTGACTGCTTCTGAGCTGTGAATTCCACTAGCTCAGTGATACGCACCTACGTCTCACTACAGGCGTGCGCAAAATTGTTTCCTGGCTCTGCTGTGCGTTCCGTAAGCGAAGTCAGCCTCCAACCACAGGCCAATAAGCGGCACATTTAATTACAGCGTTCTGTTTCTGCTCTAATACACCATGCTGAGGGGTAGGGGTAGGCCTAGAGGACGTGGACGCAGGCGAGGACGCGGAGGCCCAAGTCAGGGTGTGGGCACAGGCCGAGCTCCTGATCCAGGTGTATCGTAGCCGACTGCTGCGGGATTAGGAGAGAGGCACGTTTCTGGCGTCACCAGAATGATCTCCCAATTGATGGGTCCACGCTGTAGACCTTTATTAGAAAATGAGCAGTGTGAGCAGGTTCTGTCGTGGATGGCAGAAAGTGCATCCAGCAATCTATCGACCACCCAGAGTTCTACGCCGTCCACTGCTGCAACTCTGAATCCTCTGGCTGCTGCTCCTCCTTCCTCCCAGCCTCCTCACTCCATTACAATGACACATTCTGAGGAGCAGGCAGACTCCCAGGAACTGTTCTCGGGCCCCTGCGCAGAATGGGCAGCAATGGTTCCTCTCCCACCGGAGGAGTTTGTCGTGACCGATGCCCAACCTTTGGAAAGTTCCCAGGGTCCGGGGGATGAGGCAGGGGACTTCCGGCAACTGTCTCAAGAGCTTTCAGTGGGTGAGGAGGACGATGACGATGAGACACAGTTGTCTATCACTCAGGTAGTAGTAATTGCAGTAAGTCCAAGGGAGGAGCGCACAGAGGATTCGGAAGAAGAGCAGCTGGACGATGAGGTGACTGACCCCACCTGGTTTGCTAAGCCTACTGAGGACAGGTCTTCAGAGGGGGAGGCAAGTGCAGCAGCAGGGCAGGTTGGAAGAGGCAGTGCGGTGGCCAGGGGTAGAGGCAGGGCCAGACCGAATAATCCACCAACTGTTTCCCAAAGCGCCCCCTCGCGCCATGCCACCCTGCAGAGGCCGAGGTGCTCAAAGGTCTGGCAGTTTTACACTGAGAGTGCAGACGACCGACGAACTGTGGTGTGCAAGGTTTGTCACGCCAAGATCAGCCGTGGAGCCACCAGCCTCACCACCAACAGCATGCACAGACATATGATGGCCAAGCACCCCACAAGGTGGGACGAAGGACGTTCACCGCCTCCGGTTTGCACCACTGCCTCTCCCCCTGTGCCCCAACCTGCCACTGAGATCCAGCCCCCCTCTCAGGACACAGGCACTACCGTCTCCCAGCCTGCACCCACACCCTCACCTCCACTGTCCTCAGCCCCATCCAGCAATGTCTCTCAGCGCACCGTCCAGCCGTCGCTAGCGCAAGTGTTTGAGCGCAAGCACAAGTACGCCGCCATGCACCCGCACGCTCAAGCGTTAAAAGCGCACATAGCCAAATTGATCAACCTGGAGATGCTGCCGTATAGGCTTGTGGAAACGGAGGTTTTCAAAAACATGATGGCGGCGGCGGCCCCACGTTACTCGGTTCCCAGTCGCCAGTACTTTTCCCGATGTGCCGCCCCAGCCCTGCATGACCACGTCTCCCGCAACATTGTACGCGCCCTCACCAACGCGGTTACTGCCAAGGTCCACTTAACAACGGACACATGGACAAGCACAGGCGGGCAGGGCCACTATACCTCCCTGACGGCACATTGGGTGAATTTAGTGGAGGCTGGGACCGAGTCAGAGCCTGGGACCGCTCACGTCCTACCCACCCCCAGAATTGCGGGCCCCAGCTCGGTGCTGGTATCTGCGGCGGTGTATGCTTCCTCCACTAAACCACCCTCCTCCTCCTCCTCCTATGCAACCTCTGTCTCGCAATCAAGATGTGTCTGCAGCAGCACGTCGCCAGCAGTCGGTGTCGCGCGGCGTGGCAGCACAGCGGTGGCCAAGCGTCAACAGGCCATGCTGAAACTACTCAGCTTAGGAGAGAAGAGGCACACGGCCCACAAACTGCTGCAGGGTCTGACAGAGCAGACCGACCGCTGGCTTTCGCCGCTGAGCCTCCAACCAGGCATGGTCGTGTGTGACAACGGCCGTAACCTGGTGGCGGCTCTGCAGCTCGGCAGCCTCACGCACGTGCCATGCCTGGCCCACGTCTTTAATTTGGTGGTTCAGCGCTTTCTGAAAAGCTACCCGCGCTTGTCAGACCTGCTCGGAAATGTGCGCCGGCTCAGCACACATTTCCGCAAGTCCAAGATGGACGCTGCCACCCTGCGCACCCTGCAACATCGGTTTAATCTGCCAGTGCACCGACTGCTGTGCGACGTGCCCACACGGTGGAACTCTACGCTCCACATGTTGGCCAGGCTCTATGAGCAGCGTAGAGCTATAGTGGAATACCAACTCCAACATGGGCGGCATAGTGGGAGTCAGCCTCCTCAATTCTTTACAGAAGAGTGGGCCTGGTTGGCAGACATCTGCCAGGTCCTTGGAAACTTTGAGGAGTCTACCCAGATGGTGAGCGGCGATGCTGCAATCATTAGTGTCACCATTCCTCTGCTATGCCTCTTGAGAAGTTCCCTGCAAAGCATAAAGGCAGACGCTTTGCGCTCGGAAACGGAGGCGGGGAAAGACAGTATGTCGCTGGATAGTCAGAGCACCCTCATGTCTATATCTCAGCGCGTTGAGGAGGAGGAGGAGGAGGGGGAGGAGCATGAGGAGGAGGGGGAAGAGACAGCTTGGCCCACTGCTGAGGGTACCCATGCTGCTTGCCTGTCATCCTTTCAGCGTGTATGGTCTGAGGAGGAGGAGAAGGAGGAGGAGGACGATCCTGAAAGTGATCTTCCTAGTGAGGACAGCCATGTGTTGCGTACAGGTACCCTGGCACACATGGCTGACTTCATGTTAGGATGCCTTTCTCGTGACCCTCTCGTTACACGCATTCTGGCCACTACAGATTACTGGGTGTACACACTGCTCGACCCACGGTATAAGGAGAACCTTTCCACTCTCATACCCGAAGAGGAAAGGGGTTCGAGAGTGATGCTATACCACAGGACCCTGGCGGACAAACTGATGGTAAAATTCCCATCCGACAGCGCTAGTGGCAGAAGGCGCAGTTCCGAGGGCCAGGTAGCAGGGGAGGCGCGGAGATCAGGCAGCATGTACAGCACAGGCAGAGGAACACTATCCAAGGCCTTTGACAGCTTTATGGCTCCCCAGCAAGACTGTGTCACCGCTCCCCAGTCAAGGCTGAATTGGCGGGAGCACTGTAAAAGGATGGTGAGGGAGTACGTAGCCGATCGCACGACCATCCTCCGTGATGCCTCTGCCCCCTACAACTACTGGGTGTCGAAGCTGGACACGTGGCCTGAACTTGCGCTGTATGCCCTGGAGGTGCTTGCTTGTCCTTCAGCTAGCGTCTTGTCAGAGAGGGTGTTTAGTGCGGCTGGGGGAATAATCACGGATAAGCGTACCCGCCTGTCAACCGACAGTGCCGACAGGCTTACAATCATAAAGATGAACAAAGCCTGGATTTCCCCAGAGTTCTCTTCTCCACCAGCGGACAGCAGCGATACCTAAACAATACGTAGGCTGCACCCGCGGATGGAAGCATCGTTCTCTATCACCATCAAAAACGGGGACCTCTTAGCTTCATCAATCTGTGTATTATATTCATCCTCCTCCTCCTGCTCCTCCTCCTGAAACCTCACGTAATCACGCCGAACAGGCAATTTTTCTTAGGCCCACAAGGCTCAGTCATATAACTTTTGTAAACAATGTTTATACGTTTCAATTCTCAATTCAATAAAGAGTTGAAACTTGCACCTGAACCAATTTTTATTTTAACTCAGCTGCCTACAGGCCTAGTTACAAATTAAGCCACATTAACCAAAGCGATTAATGGGTTTCACCTGCCCTCTTGGTTGGGCATGGGCAATTTTTCTGAGGTACATTTGTACTGTTGGTACACCAATTTTTTTGGGCCCTTGCCTACATTGTAATCCTAGTAATTTTTAGCCCACCTGCATTAAAGCTGACGTTACCTCAGCTGTGCTGGGCACTGCAATGGGATATATTTATGTACCGCCGGTGGGTTCCAGGGAGCCACCCATGCTGTCGGTCCACACGGAGTTGTAACTGCATGTGTCCACTTCTAAAGAACCCCAGTCTGACTGGGGCATGCAGTGTGGGCCGAAGCCCACCTGCATTAAACCTGACATCACCTCAGCTGTGATGGGCAATGCAATGGGATATATTTATGTACCACCGGTGGGTTCCAGGGAGCCACGCATGCTGTGGGTGCACACGGAATTCCCATTGCAGAGTTGTACCTGCCTGTGACTATTAATAAGAAACCCCGGTCTGACTGGGGCATGCAGACACCTTGACAGAATGAATAGTGTGTGGCACATGGGTTCCCCATTGCTTTGCCCATGTGTGCAGCTCCTGATGGAGGTGGCACAGGATTGGATTTCTCATTGCTTCTGTAAAGCATTATGGGCTATCGCCCCGCCCCTTTTAAACAGGGTCGCTGCCTGGCCGTGCCAACCCTCTGCAGTGTGTGCCTGCGGTTCCTCCTCATGGCAGACACACTTATAAATAGACATGAGGGTGGTGTGGCTATGAGGCCAGCGTGTGGCATGAGGGCAGCTGAAGGCTGCGCAGGGACACTTTGGTGTGCGCTGTGGGGGGGAGGGGGGGGGCGGTTGGGCAGCATGTAAGCCAGGAGAAGTGGCAGTGGAGTGTCATGCAGGCAGTGATTGTGCTTTGTTGGAGGTAGTGTGGTGCTTAGCTAAGGTATGCCATGCTAATGAGGGCTTTTCAGAAGTAAAAGTTTTTGGGAGGGGGGGGCCCCACTCTTGCCGCTATTGTGGCTTAATAGTGGGACCTGTGAACTTGAGATGCAGCCCAATATGTAGCCCCTCGCCTGCCCTATCCGTTGCTGTGTCGTTCCCATCACTTTCTTGAATTGCCCAGATTTTCACAAATGAAAACCTTAGCGAGCATCGGCGATATACAAAAATGCTCGAGTCGCCCATTGACTTCAATGGGGTTCGTTACTCGAAACGAACCCTCGAGCATCGCGAAAATTTCGTCTCGAGTAACGAGCACCTGAGCATTTTGGTGCTCGCTTATCTCTACTTACATGCTATATCTGTCACATTACATGCTGTACTGTAAAAGATTCATCTGGGTTGAGTAACTATGCAGGACGCTTGTCCAATCAGTTAATTTCACACTGACAGAAGCACTCAGTTAATGTAACTATGTGTCAGGGCTTGAAACCCCAACCTCTTGTGGTCCAGTTGGCAGCTCTCACTGCTAAGGTTATCCAGGGTTTGGACAGTTTCTTGCTGAAAGACACCCTTGTTCTGTTTCCTTGCTCTTCCTAAATCCACTTCCTGTCTCCCTGTTCTGGCTCTGCTCTGCTACTAATTAGGACTTCCTATACAAGCCTAGCCCTGCCACTCCTTCAGTCCATGATTATTGTGTTCCACCACCTTGATCAAGGTCCTCTTCCTCCAGCTCCTCTACATAACAATACTTACTGCTGCTGACATTTGGCTTCCATTGACTACACTTCCGTCTCATCCATTTGTACTGCATATCCATACCTCCTGCTATTGACGTTTGGCTTCCATTGACTACACTTCTGTCTCATCCATTCGTACCTCATACTGTGACTTCCCGATAACAACTCCCGGCTACTCTGACTACTCTTCAGTGACTGCCTTGGTTACTAGACCTGCGGCTCCAATCCAGCATTGGTAAGATGCGACACTATGAATTAATGCAGCAGCCATCCGCACATTTCCTAATCCCTATAATGTGAAAGCACTGTCTGGCCAATGGGGACACTGACCAAGTGCGAGGGCCAGGTGGCTGCACTATCTGCAACTAACTTGCTGCACTCACTGCTAAGGCAAAGCCCTTTCCCTGGCTTTCTCCCACCTACCCCTGTATATGCCAGTTTGTACCTCTGAGCCACATGATAGAAACCTGCCTGTAGTTCTACACAATGAACTTCTTCACACTGCTGCTGCCAGGAGCCCAGGGCAACAACCAGAACCATCATCAACTGCTCCCTATAGACCAAGTGTCTGGAAACTCCCATGGGGAGAAGAGAATTGATTACATCATAGTGCAGAGAATTGATTCCTATAATAGCCCTTGAACTTCACACTGACTGCCAAGAACATGGCATGGACAGTATATACTGTATATTCAAGGTCGTCAAGGAATTGGAAATTCCTGCAGCTATACACAGGAAGTAGAGTTATGTCTTTACAGTTGTCTCCTGTTGTCTGTGCATGCTGGTAGTACTAGTGTAACACCCCAGAAGGGTGACCCTGGGCACCTGGATAATGTGAAGAGCTAGGAGGGATAAGTGACGGTGGCACTTACCAGGCTCTGGTCCCTGAGGGATGACATGCAGCCAAGGCCAGAGCAGGATCGCAGGCCAGCTTCAACACTCCTTTGGCAGGGAGTGTCAATAAAGGGAATGAGGGGGGTTGTAGTATATATCACTCGTGACGTCACCGTTCCACACACCAATATTCTATACGATAGAGTAACAAACACGGAGACTTGTGTGTAGTACCTCTGGTCCCTAGGAACGGTTAGGGCCCAGTATAACTTTTACTTGAATAATAAACTTGTATAACAGGTAATTCAGGTACAATTCACTTTTAGTAATTACAAGCCTTAGCTCAGAGGTAGGGAGGATAAACAGGGTAAATACGGCCCTACAGTCCCGATTATCTGTATGTCACCAGGTTCTGGATTGGGAGCACCCCAGAGGAGGAAGGGAGTAGGGGTCACTCCGCAGACACTCTGGCAAAACAATTACTCAGGAAGGCTTAGCCAATATACACCCCTCACAGCAGATGCATGGGTGTCTCAATCAAGTACCTCTGTGCGGTAATCCTAATGACGGACGGACGCACAGGAAAAGCCTGTGGTGGGAATGGGCACCTGTTTCAGAAGCTGGGGTTGTTCTCTCTCTCTCTGTTGTTGGGACTCACTCCTCTCACATCCACACTCCAGATGCTATGGGATGTTTCTCTTCTTCCTCCATCTTCACCTAAATGGAAGCTGAAAGTGCTTCCATGTGGCTCTCGCAAACACTCTAATTTATCACCTCACTTGTACCACATAACAAGACAAATGGAGCCATTTACAGGCATGCAATGATTTTATTAAAGTTAACCTCTCATGCGCTGCAGCTGTGTAACACCCACACACTGGAAAATGAATGACAGCTTTGCACAGTGCATCCACATAGGACAAAATGTGATTGTTCCCAGCAAGAGAAACCAAGCCATCTTGTAGATATGATACCTTTTAATGGCTTACAAAAATACATGATGTTAAAACGAGCTTGCAAACCACTCGGGTTCTTCGTCAGGCTCAAATGGAACAATCACATTTTGCTCTACTGGCTAACACGGTACCAAACCTTTGTTTTCATTATTCCACATAGGACAAAACATGTATGACATTTATGAAGGGGACCAGGATGGTGTTCTGGGCCTCCACACTAGTTCCATGCTTGGAGTACTACTACTGGGGGGATGTCCTCAGATTACATATCACTTAGATGTAGCTTGCAAATAGAAAATATATTCCTGTTACTCTGTAGAACTTTAACCCCTTCACAACCAAGGATAACGGTACGTATGAAGAGTGGTCGCAGGGTGACCTCTATTCATACAGTGCGTGGGCGTCAGCTGTTTATTACAACTGACACCTGCGGGCAATAGCTGAAATCGGCCGTGCGGCAGATTTCAGCTATTAACCTTTTAAATGCCGCTGTTAATTCTGAGATCGGGGAAGCTGTGCAGGTGTCATGGCAGCCGGGGGCCTTCTGAAAGGCCCCAGGGCTGCCCTGGGAGACTGTCTATCAAGCCATCACCGTGGAGTGGCTTGATAGGTTGCCTGTCAGAATGCAGTATGACGTAATGCTATTGCATTACGTCATACTGCTGGAGCGATCAAAGCATCGCATGTTGTAGTCCCCCAGGGGGGCTTAAAAGAAAAGTTAAAAAAAGATCAATAAAGTTTTATTGAATTGTAAAAAAAAAAAAGTAATAAAAGTTTAAATCATCCCCCTTTTATCACAAAATAAAATACATATTTGGTATCGCCATGTCCGTAAAATTCTGATCTATCAAGGTGGTGAATTAATTTCCCTGCACGGTAAACGTCGTCTAAAAAAAAAAAAAAAAAGAACGCCAGAAATGCAAAAAATGAGCCCTGGCACAACTACGTCAACGGAAAAATAAAAAAGTTATTGCGCGCAGAAGATGGTGGCAGAAAATAATTTTTAAAAATTAAATGCCTTTGCAAAAAAAGAGTAGTAGAGTAAGAAAAAAAATATACAAGTTTGGTATCGTAGCAATTGTACTGGCCCATAGAATAAAGTTATCATGTCATTTTTGTTGCAGTTTGTGTGCCATATAAACAAGACGCACTGAAAATGGCGGAATGTCATTTTTTTTCTCATTTTACTCTACTTAGAATCTTTTTAAAGTTTTTCAGTACATTATATGGTACAGTAAATGGCACCATTTAAACATACAACTTGTCCTGCAAAAAACAAGCACTCATATAGTGACGTCGGTGGATAAATAAAAGAGTTACGATTTTTTTGAAGGGGGGAGGAAAAAAGAAAATGGAAAAAGAAAAAGGGGCCGCGTCATTAAGGGGTTAAAGAGGTTATCCAACTTACAAAATAATGGCAGCTGCCATTAGTATAAAAGAAGAAACATTACTCACCTCATTTTCCCCAGTGGTCCAGCACTCAAACAGTCTTCCCGACCTTTGTTTACAAGGGCCCAGCATGCTACCACTGCAGCTAGTCAGTGGACGCAGCAGTCAGGAGCCTTACTACTGGCATTACCAATGTGTGCGGTATGTGACTGCTGCAGCCGCTGCTTTGTTGCATTAGTCATGAGCAGCATAAAACGTTATTGCTAGCCACTTACAGACGGGGAAAAGGAGACGTAATATATCTTTTTTTTGTTTTATAGCAATGACTGCAGTTTCTACGTTTTTGTAAAAAAAAGTCACATAACCTCTTTTAATATTCCTAATATTCCTAGTGTGCTACTTGTGCAATGTATGCGGTCCTTGATCAGCCGATCGAGGGTGCATACTGTTGCGCAAGATGCGTGCACGTCGAACATTTAGAAGCCCAAATTCTGGATCTAAATGGGCAACTGGCAACACTGAGAGCCATTGACATCATGGAAAGGAGTTTGGTGCTCACTGAGCAGACACTCGCTGGGGTAGAGGCGGGGGCGGATGGTAGTACGGAAGAGCAGGGGGAGCAGGCAGTCAGCTGGGTGTCAGATAGAAGGAGGCGTAGGATTCAGGGAGACTGGTCCTGAACTGGCACAACCCAACATGTCTGCAACGTTGGCAGATGAGGGCGATGCCATTACAGAGCCAACACCGCTGCAGCACGACACGCCCTCTGAATGCCAGGGGGATGACTGCTCCAGTGAGACGGGGACAGGAGCGCAGGACAGGCTAGACAGGTTCTAGTGGTGGGGGACTCAATTATTAGGGGGACAGAGAGGGCAATCTGCCATAAAGACCGGGATCGTCGAACGGTGTGTTGTCTTCCTGGCGCTCGAGTTCGACACATCGCGGATCGGATTGACAGATTACTGGGAGGGGCTGGTGAGGATCCAGCAGTCATGGTGCACGTTGGCACCAATGAACAAGTTAGAGGTCAATGGAGGGCCCTCAAAAATGATTTCAGGGACTTAGGGTCCAAGCTCAGGGCAAGGACCTCCAGGGTAGTTTTCTCGGAAATACTACCTGTACCTAAAGCCACACTAGAAAGGCAGCAGGATCTTAGGGAGGTAAACAAGTGGCTCCGGAGTTGGTGTAAGAAGGAGGGATTTGGGTTCCTGGAGAACTGGGCTGACTTTGCTGTCAGCTACAGGCTCTAACGTAGGGACGGGCTGCATCTTAATGGGGAGGGTGCAGCTGTGCTGGGGGAAAAGATGGCTAGAAGGCTGGAGGAGTGTTTAAACTAGGGACTGGGGGAGGGTAAAATGAGAAATAGTGGGGTAGCCAGTGTAACTAGCGAACCGGGTCCAAGTAAAGGGAATGGGGGTCGAGCAGGGGGTGGGGTTAGTACAGTTAGAACTGATAGATCAGCCATAAGTACGAATAGCAACAAAACAAATTTAAAAAACAAAAAAAATGATATAAATTGTATGACCACGAATGCACGAAGTCTGATCGGTAAAGTAGGTGAGCTTGAAGCGAGAATGACTGATGAAAACTATGATATAGTCGGAATTACTGAAACATGGCTTGATGATAAGTGCGATTGGGCGGTGAATTTGCAGGGGTACAATCTCTTCAGAAGAGACCGAAGGAACCAGAAAGGTGGAGGGGTATGTCTGTATGTCAAATCAAACTTGAAGCCGAGGCTACGGGAGGATATAGGGGTAGGAGACGAACAGGTGGAATCTCTGTGGGTAGAAATACAGGGAGGAAAAAATAACAAAATCCTGATAGGGGTCTTCTATCGACCACCAAAAGCAACAGAAGAAACTGAAAACTTACTACTAAGGCAGATAGAAGAGGTGTCAAAGCGAAACAAAGTAATTATCATGGGGGACTTTAATTACCCAGATATAACATGGGAGAATGAAACCTGCAAATCTCACAGGGGTGATAAGTTCTTGAGAGTAATTAAAGACAATTACCTGAACCAACTTGTGCAGGAACCAACAAGAGGGAGGGCCATTCTGGACCTAGTACTAACCAACAAACCGGAACATATAAAGGGGGTGCAGGTTGAGGGGAACTTGGGGAACAGCGACCACAATATAATCAACTTCCAGCTGTCAATCAATAGGAAGCCTTATCAGGGAGTGGCAAAGAAACTAAACTTTAGTAAAGCAAAATTTGATGAGCTTAGAACTACTATCGGTAACATTAATTGGGACAACATCCTCAAAAATATCAGTACAGAGGACAAATGGGAAAAGTTCAAAAGGATCCTAATCGCCTCATGTGAGCAGTTCATTCCCTTTAAAAATAAAAGAAACTGAGCTAAAAGGAAACCAATGTGGCTCGACAAGACGGTACGAGGGGCAATAAACAAAAAGAAGAAAGCGTTCAAACTACTAAAGCAACAAGGCAACGAATAGAGATGAGCGAACGTACTCGTCCGAGCTTGATATTCATGCGAATATTAGGGTGTTCGGGATGCTCGTTACTCGTAACGAGCACCACGCGGTGTTCCGGTTACTTTCAGTTTCCTCTCTGAGACGTTAGCGCGCTTTTCTGGCCAATTGAAAGACAGGGAAGGCATTACAACTTCCCCCTGTGACGTTCAAGCCCTATACCACCCCCCTGCTGTGAGTGGCTGGGGCGATCAGATGTCACCCGAGTATAAAAGTCGGCCCCTCCCGCGGCTCGCCTCAGATGTCTTGTGAGTTAGCTGAGGGAAAGTGCTGTTGGTGCCGGAGCTGCTATAGGGAGAGTGTTAGGAGTTAGTGTAGGCTTCAAGAACCCCAACGGTCCTTCTCAGGGCCACATCTATCCGTGTGCAGTACTGTGGAGGGTGCTGTTAGCAGTGTTGCACAAATTTTTTTTTTTCAAAATCGGCAGTCTGCAGAGCATTGCGCCTTGCAGTAATAGTCCAGGGATAGAAGTGGTGGTTAGGCAGGGAGAGTGTTAGTGAGTGTAGGCTTCAAGAACCCCAACGGTCCTTCTTAGGGCCACATCTATCCGTGTGCAGTACTGTGCAGGCTGCTGTTAGCAGTGTTGCATATTTTTTTCTTTTCAAAATCGGCTGTCTGCAGAGCATTGCGCCTTGCAGTAATACTACAGGGAGAGAATTGTGTAGGCAGGGCCAGAAGACATATATTATTGATTGAATATAGTCAGTGGGCCCTCCGTTTCCCAAAAAGGGAAAAATTGTATTTGTCCTGCAGTCTTGCGCCAATTTATTTCCTGCCTGGGAAAAGTAACCGCTCTGCTGCACTTCATATAACTGCATTTCTGTGCAACACATATCTTATCTGATTGAATATAGTCAGTGGGCCCTCCGTTTCCCAAAAAGGGAAACATTCTATTTGTCCTGCAGGCTTGCGCCAATTTATTTGCTGCCTGTGAAAAGTAACCGCTGTGCTGCACTTCATATAACTGCATTTCTGTGCAACACATATCTTATCTGATTGAATATAGTCAGTGGGCCCTCCGTTTCCCAAAAAGGGAAACATTCTATTTGTCCTGCAGGCTTGCGCCAATTTATTTGCTGCCTGTGAAAAGTAACAGCTGTGCTGCACTTCATATAACTGCATTTCTGTGTAACACATATCTTATCTGATTGAATATAGTCAGTGGGCCCTCCGTTTCCCAAAAAGGGAAACATTCTATTTGTCCTGCAGGCTTGCGCCAATTTATTTGCTGCCTGGGAAAAGTAACCGCTGTGCTGCACTTCATATAACTGCATTTCTGTGCAACACATATCTTATCTGATTGAATATAGTCAGTGGGCCCTCCGTTTCCCAAAAAGGGAAACATTCAATTTGTCCTGCAGGCTTGCGCCAATTTATTTGCTGCCTGGGAAAAGTAACCGCTGTGCTGCACTTTATATAACTGCATTTCTGTGCAACACATATCTTATCTGATTGAATATAGTCAGTGGGCCCTCCGTTTCCCAAAAAGGGAAACATTCTATTTGTCCTGCAGGCTTGCGCCAATTTATTTGCTGCCTGGGAAAAGTAACCGCTGTGCTGCACTTCATATAACTGCATTTCTGTGCAACACATATCTTATCTGATTGAATATAGTCAGTGGGCCCTCCGTTTCCCAAAAAGGGAAACATTCAATTTGTCCTGCAGGCTTGCGCCAATTTATTTGCTGCCTGGGAAAAGTAACCGCTGTGCTGCACTTCATATAACTGCATTTCTGTGCAACACATATCTTATCTGATTGAATATAGTCAGTGGGCCCTCCGTTTCCCAAAAAGGAAAACATTCAATTTGTCCTGCAGGCTTGCGCCAATTTATTTGCTGCCTGGGAAAAGTAACCGCTGTGCTGCACTTCATATAACTGCATTTCTGTGCAACACATATCTTATCTGATTGAATATAGTCAGTGGGCCCTCCGTTTCCCAAAAAGGGAAACATTCTATTTGTCCTGCAGGCTTGCGCCAATTTATTTGCTGCCTGTGAAAAGTAACCGCTGTGCTGCACTTCATATAACTGCATTTCTGTGCAACACATATCTTATCTGATTGAATATAGTCAGTGGGCCCTCCGTTTCCCAAAAAGGGAAACATTCTATTTGTCCTGCAGGCTTGCGCCAATGTATTTGCTGCCTGTGAAAAGTAACCGCTGTGCTGCACTTCATATAACTGCATTTCTGTGCAACACATATCTTATCTGATTGAATATAGTCAGTGGGCCCTCCGTTTCCCAAAAAGGGAAACATTCAATTTGTCCTGCAGGCTTGCGCCAATTTATTTGCTGCCTGGGAAAAGTAACCGCTGTGCTGCACTTCATATAACTGCATTACTGTGCAACACATATCTTATCTGATTGAATATAGTCAGTGGGCCCTCCGTTTCCCAAAAAGGGAAACATTCAATTTGTCCTGCAGGCTTGCGCCAATTTATTTGCTGCCTGGGAAAAGTAACCGCTGTGCTGCACTTCATATAACTGCATTTCTGTGTAACACATATCTTATCTGATTGAATATAGTCAGTGGGCCTTTTCTTTTTAAAAAAAGGGAAACATTCTATGTGCCCTGCCTCTGTCAGTCCTCAGCGTTCTGTGTACGTGTGTGGTGGGTGGAGATAGTAAACAAATCATACGCAGCCAGCTACGTTTAACAGCAGGCTTGCGCCAATTTATTTCCTGCCTGGGAAATCAAATCACTGGTAATACACCATGCTGAGGGGTAGGGGTAGGCCTATAGGACGTGGACGCAGGCGAGGACGCGGAGGCCCAAGTCAGGGTGTGGGCACAGGCCGAGCCAGTGCGGTGGCCAGGGGTAGAGGCAGGGCCAGACCGAATAATCCACCAACTGTTTCCCAAAGCGCCCCCTCGCGCCATGCCACCCTGCACAGGTCAAGGTGCTCTACGGTGTGGCAGTTTTTCACAGAGACGCCTGACGACCGACGAACAGTGGTGTGCAACCTTTGTCGCGCCAAGATCAGCTGGGGAGGCACCACCAACAGCATGCGCAGGCATATGATGGCCAAGCACCCCACAAGGTGGGACGATGCCCGTTCACCGCCTCCGGTTTGCACCACTGCCTCTCCCCCTGTGCCCCAACCTGCCACTGAGATCCAACCCCCCTCTGAGGACACAGGCACTACCGTCTCCTGGCCTGCACCCACACCCTCACCTCCGCTGTCCTCGGCCCCATCCAGCAATGTCTCTCAGCGTAGCGTCCAGACATCGCTAGCGCCACAGTTTGAGCGCAAGCGCAAGTACGACGCCACGCACCCGCACGCTCAAGCGTTAAACGTGCACATTGCAAAATTGATC
The DNA here is from genome assembly GCF_035609145.1 of Eleutherodactylus coqui. Taxonomy (NCBI): domain Eukaryota; kingdom Metazoa; phylum Chordata; class Amphibia; order Anura; family Eleutherodactylidae; genus Eleutherodactylus; species Eleutherodactylus coqui. The sequence continues at coordinate 236,017,194 of NC_089837.1, read as the reverse complement.
AGCCTAGAGATGCTGCCGTATAGGCTTGTGGAAACGGAGGCTTTCAAAAGCATGATGGCGGCGGCGGCCCCGCGCTACTCGGTTCCCAGTCGCCACTACTTTTCCCGATGTGCCGTCCCAGGCCTGCACGACCACGTCTCCCGCAACATTGTACGCGCCCTCACCAACGCGGTTACTGCCAAGGTCCACTTAACAACAGACACGTGGACAAGCACAGGCGGGCAGGGCCACTATATCTCCCTGACGGCACATTGGGTGAATTTGGTGGAGGCTGGGACAGAGTCAGAGCCTGGGACCGCTCACGTCCTACCCACCCCCCGAATTGCGTGCCCCAGCTCGGTGGTGGTATCTGCGGGGGTGTATGCTTCCTCCACTAAACCACCCTCCTCCTCCTCCTACGCAACCTCTGTCTCGCAATCAAGATGTGTCAGCAGCAGCACGTCGCCAGCAGTCGGTGTCACGCGGCGTGGCAGCACAGCGGTGGGCAAGCGTCAGCAGGCCGTGCTGAAACTACTCAGCTTAGGAGAGAAGAGGCACATGGCCCACGAACTGCTGCAGGGTCTGACAGAGCAGACCGACCGCTGGCTTGCGCCGCTGAGCCTCCAACCGGGCATGGTCGTGTGTGACAACGGCCGTAAGCTGGTGGCGGCTCTGCAGCTCGGCAGCCTCACGCACGTGCCATGCCTGGCCCATGTGTTTAATTTGGTGGTTCAGCGCTTTCTGAAAAGCTACCCCCACTTGTCATACCTGCTCGGAAATGTGCGCCGGATCTGCGCACATTTCCGCAAATCACACACGCACGCTGCCACCCTGCGGACCCTGCAACATCGGTTTAATCTGCCAGTGCACCGACTGCTGTGCGACGTGCCCACATAGTGGAACTCTACGCTCCACATGTTGGCCAGACTCTATGAGCAGCGTAGAGCTATAGTGAAATACCAACTCCAACTTGCGCGGCGCAGTGGGAGTCAGCCTCCTCAATTATTTACAGAAGAGTGGGCCTGGTTGGCAGCCATCTGCCAGGTCCTTGGAAAATTTGAGGAGTCTACCCAGGTGGTGAGCGGCGATGCTGCAATCATTAGCGTCACCATTCCTCTGCTATGCATCTTGAGAAGTTCCCTGCAAAGCATAAAGGCAGACGCTTTGCGCTCGGAAACAGAGCCGGGGGAAGACAGTATGTCGCTGGATAGTCAGAGCACCCTCCTGTCTATATCTCAGCGCGTTCAGGAGGAGGAGGAGGAGCATGAGGAGGATGAGGAGGAGGGGGAAGAGACAGCTTGGCCCACTGCTGACGGTACCCATGCTGCTTGCCTGTCATCCTTTCAGCGTGTATGGCCTGAGGAGGAGGAAGAGGAGGAGGAGGAGGATCCTGAAAGTGATCTTCCTAGTGAAGACAGCCATGTGTTGCGTACAGGTACCCTGGCACACATGGCTGACTTCATGTTAGGATGCCTTTCTCGTGACCCTCGCGTTACACGCATTCTGGCCACTACGGATTACTGGGTGTACACACTACTCGATCCACGGTATAAGGAGAGCCTTTGCACTCTCATTCCCGAAGAGGAAAGAGGTTCGAGAATGATGCTATACCACAGGGCGCTGGTGGACAAACTGATGGTAAACTTCCCATCCGACAGCGCTAGTGGCAGAAGGCGCAGTTCCGAGGGCCAGGTAGCAGGGGAGGAGCGGAGATCAGGCAGCATGTACAGCGCAGGCAGGGGAACATTCTCCAAGGCCTTTGCCAGCTTTATGGCTCCCCAGCAAGACTGTGTCACCGCTCCCCAGTCAAGGCTGAGTCGGCGGGAGCACTGTAAAAGGATGGTGAGGGAGTACGTAGCCGATCGCACGACCGTCCTCCGTGACGCCTCTGCCACCTACAACTACTGGGTGTCGAAGCTGGACACGTGGCCTGAACTCGCGCTGTATGCCCTGGAGGTGCTTGCTTGTCCTGCGGCTAGCGTCTTGTCAGAGAGTGTGTTTAGTGTGGCTGGGGGAATCATCACGGATAAGCGTACCCACCTGTCAACCGACAGTGCCGACAGGCTTACACTCATCAAGATGAACAAAGCCTGGATTTCCCCAGACTTCTCTTCTCCACCAGCGGACAGCAGCGATACCTAAGCAATACGTAGGCTGCACCCGCGGATGGAAGCATCGTTCTCTCTCACCATCCAAAACGGGGACATTTCTGCTTCATCTATCTGTGTATAATATTCCTCCTCCTCCTCCTGCTCCTCCTCCTGAAACCTCACGTAATCACGCCGAACGGGCAATTTTTCTTAGGGCCACAAGGCTCACTCATATAATTTTATTAAACAATTTTTAAACGTTTCAATGCTCTTAAAAGCGTTGAACCTTTAACTTGAACCAATTTTTCGTTAAACTGGGCTGCCTCCAGGCCTAGTTACCACTTAAGCCACATTAACCAAAGCGATTAATGGGTTTCACCTGCCCTCTTGGTTGGCCATGGCCAATTTTTTGGATGTACATTAGTACTGTTGATACAGCAATTTTTGTGGGCCCTCGCCTACAGTGCAATCAAATGAATTTTTAGCCCACCTGCATTACAGCTGACGTTACATCCGCTGTGTTGGGCAATGCAATGGGATATATTTATGTACCGCCGGTGGCTTCCTGGCACCCACCCATGCTGTGGGTCCACAGAGAATTATAAATGCATCTGTTTCCACATCTAAAGAACCCCAGTCAGACTGGGGCATGCAGTGTGGGCCGAAGCCCACCTGCATTAAGCACGACATTACTACCTCAGCTGTGTTGGGCAATGCAATGGGATATTTTTATGTACCGCCGGTGGGTTCCAGGGAGCCACCCATGCTGTCGGTCCACAGGGACTTCACAATAGGGAGTTGTACCTGCCTGTGTCTATGAATTAAAAACCGCGGTCTGACTGGGGCATGCAGACACCTTGACAGAATGAATAGTGTGTGGCACATAGGTTCCCCATTGCTATGCCCACGTGTGCAGCTCCTGATGGCGGTGGCACAGGATTATATTTCTCATTGCTTCTGTACAGCATTGTGGGCTATCGCCCCGCCCCTTTTAAAGAGGGTCGCTGCCTAGCCGTGCCAACCCTCTGCAGTGTGTGCCTGCTTTTCCTCTGGCAGACGCACTTATAAATAGACATGAGTGTGGCATGGCATGAGGGCAGCTGAAGGCTGGGCAGTGACAGTTTGGTGTGCGCTGTGGACACTGGGTCGTGGGGGGGGGGTGGTTGGTCAGCATGTAACCCAGGAGAAGTGGCAGCGGAGTGTCATGCAGGCAGTGATTGTGCTTTGTTGGAGGTAGTGTGGTGCTTAGCTAAGGTATGCATTGCTAATGAGGGCTTTTCAGAAGTAAAAGTTGTTGGGGGGGGGGGCCCACTCTTGCCGGTATTGTGGCTTAATAGTGGGACCTGTGAACTTGAGATGCAGCCCAACATGTAGCCCCTCGCCTGCCCTATCCGTTGCTGTGTCGTTCCCATCACTTTCTTGAATTGCCCAGATTTTCACACATGAAAACCTTAGCGAGCATCGGCGAAATACAAAAATGCTCGGGTCGCCCATTGACTTCAATGGGGTTCGTTACTCGAAACGAACCCTCGAGCATCGCGAAAATTTCGTCCCGAGTAACGAGCACCCGAGCATTTTGGTGCTCGCTCATCTCTAGCAGCGAAGAAGCGCTAAAATCGTACAGGGAAAAAAACAAAATATGCAAATATACGATCAAAACTGCCAAGGAGGAAGCAGAAAGACGGATCGCAAAAGAGAGCAAAAACAACCCGAAGCTATTTTTCAACTACATTAACAGCAAAAGGATTTGCAGGGAGAGCGCTGGCCCTTTAAAAAACAATGCAGGAGAAATCATTGATGATGACGAAGGGAAAGCAAATCTACTAAACAGTTTCTTCTCAAGTGTATTCACCAAAGAAAAGGAAATGCCACACGAGATGGAGGGGAATAAAACGAACCCCTCACAAAATATCTCATACCTAACGCAGGAGGAGGTGCGAAAGCGTCTAAAGAAAACTAAAATTGATAAATCGCCGGGCCCAGATGGATTACACCCAAGGATACTAAAGGAACTAAGTGACGAGATAGCTAGGCCGCTATACCTAATATTTCTAGACACTATCAAGACCGGAGTAGTACCATTGGACTGGCGCATTGCCAACGTGGTTCCAATTTACAAAAAAGGGAGCAAAAGTGAGCCTGGTAACTACAGGCCAGTAAGTCTCACTTCAGTAACGGGAAAAATTTTCGAGGGGATTCTGAGAGACGCCATCGATGAGTACCTCAAGGAAATTAAGGGAATAACTCCTCACCAGCATGGATTCATGAAGGGTCGCTCATGTCAAACAAATCTGATCAGTTTCTACGATGAAGTAAGCTCTAAGCTGGACCAGGGAGAATCTATTGATCTTGTATATCTGGACTTCTCTAAAGCCTTTGACACCGTGCCACATAATAGGCTAATATACAAAATGAGGCAGCTTGGACTGGGCGAAAACGTGTGTAAGTGGGTAAAAAATTGGCTCAATGATAGAAAGCAGAGGGTGGTAATAAATGGCTCATACTCTGATTGGACCACAGTCGCTAGCGGGGTGCCACAGGGTTCAGTACTAGGCCCCACTCTGTTCAACATATTTATCAATGACCTGATAGAGGGGCTGCACAGCAAAATATCAATATTTGCAGATGACACAAAATTATACAATATAATTAATGCAACGGAGGACAATGTGCGGCTACAAAAAGACCTGGATAAGCTGGGGGCTTGGGCAGGAAAATGGCAAATGAAGTTCAGTGTTGAAAAATGTAAGACTATGCACATGGGCAGGAGGAACGGATGTCAGAAATATTCACTTAATGGGGTACCACTAGGGAAAAGTGATATGGAAAAGGATCTGGGGGTATTAGTGGATAATAGACTAAACTGGAGTAACCAATGCCAGTCAGCTGCTGCAAAGGCAAATAAAGTCTTGGGGTGCATTAAAAGAGGTATAGGGGCGAAGGACAAGAACGTTATCCTTCCATTATATAAGGCACTTGTCAGGCCTCACATGGAATACTGCGTACAATTCTGGACACCGGTGCTCAGGAAAGATGTCACAGTGCTTGAAGGGGTTCAAAGAAGGGCAACTAAACTAATACATGGAATGACGGGACTGGAATACCCAGAGAGGCTATCCAAATTGGGACTATTTACTCTAGAAAAAAGAAGGTTAAGAGGCGACCAAATAACCATGTATAAGTACATGAGGGGACAACACATGGATCTCTCCCGCGATCTGTTTACACCCAGGACCATGACGGTAACAAGAGGACATCCGCTACGATTAGAGAAAAGTAGGTTTCATCACCAACATAGAAGGGGATTCTTTACTGTAAGAGCAGTTAGACTGTGGAACTCTCTACCGGAGGAAGTGGTGATGGCAAAATCCATAGAGGAGTTTAAAAGGGGACTTGATGTCTTTCTGGAGAAGAAGGATATTACAGGATATAAATATTAGGTTAAGTGTCAATCCTGGTATATAGGCAGGTAGGAACTATTAGGGGTTGATCCAGGGAACAGTCTGATTGCCATTAGGGAGTCGGGAAGGAATTTTTCCCCCCAAAGGGCTAATTGGCTTCTGCTCTTGGGGTTTTTTGCCTTCCTCTGGATCAACACAGTAGGATAGACAGGCTGGACTAGATGGACATTGTCTTCATTCGGCCTTACATACTATGTTACTATGTTACTATGTAATGTATAATAATCTACTCTGATGGCAACAACTTTTTTGTGTCAATGGGGTTATTTTCAGTTGTATTGTAGAACCACAATGTCTACATGTTGGATATCATGGATGTATGAAACAACATGATACATGATAATTTTTGTGTCAAGGGGTGAAGACACAAAAAAGTTATCTGTATCAGTAAAGCACATGTATGATGAGTCAATAGAAAAATATTATGGTGAATGGGGATGGGAAGCTATTTTACTATATTGATAAAGATTTTCCTGTAAAGATGATGCATTTCCTTCTTCACATTTTCATCCTTGGTAAATTTTTCAAAAATATACAAATATACTTTGCAATGGATATAAACAAATTAAGAACAAAAATAAATAACATGTTGATATTAAAGTATAAGAACAGAAGAAAACTAAATTATATAATAAAGCAGAGATCAAAAAGGCTGCACTAAGGCCGGCTTCACACGAGCGTGACGGGCTCCGCCGCAGAATATTCAGCGGCGAAGCCCGTCACGGCACCCCCCAGAGACCCCATACTTACCAGCGGAAGATAGCGTGAAGACGCTTCCCCGCCCACCGCCGCCGCGTCATGTGACACGCCCACCGCGTCACATGACGCGGCCGGCCGTGTCAAGTGACGCGGCGGCGGTAGGCGAGAAAGTGTTTTCACGCTATCTTCCGCTGTGTTACAGCGGGAGATAGCGTGAACGGACGGCTTCCATTGACTGCAATGGAAGCCGTCAGCGCGTACACCCGCGGCAAATAGAGCATGCCGCGCGTGAGGACGGGAGATTTCTCGGCACAGAATTCCGCTGTGGAATTCCGCATCGTGAGCATTGTGCTATTAGGTTCAATAGAACCTAATAGCAGCGGGCAACGCAGTGGATTTTTGCCGCGAATTACTCGGCGTAAATCCGTTCGTGGGAAGGAGGCCTAAGGGTGCGTTCACATGAGCGTGTATTTGTGCGTACTTAGGTGCGTACATACGTCCGCACCTAGGTACGAGCAAAACACGCGTGAACACAGCTGCGTGCTTGTTGTCAATGGAGCCGCGGCTGCTGCGGCCCTCTGCATTTTTTTTAGGGATGGGCTTTACATATAAGCCCTTCCCTGAAAAAGAAACATTTTAGTGCAAAACAAACAAAAACATTTTTTTTAAACTTACCTCTCCGCCACTGCCGTGACCCCCGCAGGCATGAAGAACACATCTGCCGCATGCGGCAGATGTTTCCTTCACCCCCACTAGTTAAAAGAATTCCCTGCTGCTACATCTGCCACATCTGTCACACCGCTGCGGTAGAGAATCCTGCATCCCGTCAATGGCTTTTCAGGGAAGGGCTTCATAAGCCCTTCCCTGAGAAGCCATGTAAAAAGTGTATTAAAAAATAAATAAATACTCACCTCCCTTCAGCTGCCGGGGCTCAGCGGCGACTTCTGCCACTGCCCCCTGCTCTGTAGATCTCAGCTATCAGCAGCCGGGGATTTAAAATCACTGCCTGCTGGTAGCTCTAATTGTGATTGGCTGAGCGCTTCAGCCAATCACAATCAGAGCTACCAGCAGGCAGGGATTTTAAATCCCCAGCTGCTGATAGCTCAGCAGCGCTATAGAGCTGAGGACAGCAGCAGAAGTCCCCACTGAGCCCCGGCAGCTGTCAGTGGCTTTTCAGGGAAGGGCTTCATAAACCCTTCCCTGAAAAGCCCTTTAAAATAGTGTAAAAAAAAAAAAAGATTATACTCACCTGCTGGGGCTCAGCCTCAGCTTCTGCAGCTTTCCCCGGCTCTGTAGTTCTCAGCTATCAGCAGACGGGGATTTTAAATCCCCGGCTGCTGATAGCTCAGTACTACAGAGTTGGGGACAGCGGCAGAAGTCGCCACTGAGCCCTGGCAGCCGTGAATGGCTTTTCAGGGAAGGGCTTCATAAGCCCTTCCCTGAAAAGCCAATTAAAAGTAGTGTAAAAAAAAAATACCTGTCGGCCACTGCTGTGTCCCCCCCAGGGATGAAGAACACATCTGCATGCGGCAAATGTTTCCTTCATCCCCGCAGATGCAGCAGAGGAATTCTTTAATTCCATACCGCAGCTGTCAAACATGTCAGCTGCGGTAAAGGGTTCTGCTGCCGGCAATTGATTTCAGAGAAGGGCTGTGACAGCTGCGGTAGAGAATTGAAGAATTCCTCTGCTGCATCTGCCGCAGATGTAGCAGCAGGGAATTCTTTTAACTAGTCGAGATGAAGGAAACATCTGCCGCATGCGGCAGATGTGTTGTTCATCCACGCGGGGGACACAGCAGCGGCGGACAGGTAAGTAATTTTTTTTTTTTACATTAAAATTTTTCTTTTTCAGGAAAGAGCTTATATGTAAAGCTCTTCCCTGACAAACAGTTTAGTGGTGCCAGCAGACCGTTGACTTCAATGGAGCCGCCGGCAGCAGCAGCGGCTGCATTGAAGAGAATGGCTGCATTTTATTTATTTTTTTACACTAAAATTTTTCTTTTTCAGGGAAGAGCTTATATGTAAAGCCCTTCCCTGAAAAAGAATGCAGGGAGTCGGCAGACCACTGTTTTCAATGAAGCCGGCCGCAGCTCCATTGAAGACAATGCGTGCATTCCTTTTGGTGCACGCATGTCCTATCTTTGCTGGCACGCACCTGTAAAACACGGACATGTGCACACACCATAGGGAATGCATTGTTGTAAATACAAGCGTGTTTTTGTCCGTTGGTAAGCGCGCACAAAAACACGCTCATGTGAACCCACCCTAAGACATAATCTGTTTATAAAGAAAAATATAAAGATTCAAATCCAACTGAGGATATAATACATATTAACTAAATGGATACTCTTCTCACCTTTTAACTCCTTAAACTATGTTATGGAGCGCAAAGTTAAGGAAATGAGGAGTCTGGGAGCTGTGTTTCAGACTCGCTAGACGGCCCGTTCCAGCTCTGTGTCCCCAAGATATATCAAAGTTGGCACATGCAAACAGCTTCACTCTTTTCAGCCTGGTGCTGTGTGCACACTCTCCTATTCATCTCTAAGAGAGAACAAGCGCACACAGCCTTCTGAAAAGAGTGAAGCTGTGTGCATGTGCCAACTTTGATACCTCTTTCTGTATCAAAAATAGGGAAAGTTTAGAAGAAGTTAAGTACCAATGGTAAAGTAGTTTTGTGTCTAGCTCTATATAGTTTGAGCATTTTGATATTGAATTAATTGCTCAGTGAACAAGGCTTCATTGAAGCTTAATAAAATGTTCATCAAAATCTCTCTCCCATTTAGGCTGCTATCAAATGGACAAGAAAATTGCATGAGTTTTCTGCATAGCAAGAAGCACAAATCTAGCACGAATATGAACACTATTCTTTTGAATGAGGTCATATACATGAGTGATTTTATAAAAATACCAGCATGTCTTATCTCTGAGCATTATTTTCAATAGGGACAAGCAGAAACATTACACGACATGTGAAGTACATGCAAGTGCAATGCGATGTGAGGTTTCGCATTGAAAACAATGGGAAACATTTACTGATTCTGAAAGCTGTGTCGGAGAATCGCTACTTCCCTCAAGTGATGTGAGGCATTTTTCACAGAAAAACACCTTACATCCGTGGGGAAATCGCACACTCCCAAGTGTGATATCGAGCCAAGTTTCACAGCCTGATATTACGCTCGCCAGTGAAAAAAAATGGATGCATTTATCTGTTTTTTTTTGCATAGGGTTTTCCTTCTCATGCATTTAGAAATCCTCATACTAGGTTTGCAGGTTGTTATGCATTGCAGTTTCTGGCTGGGGAGCGTTCCCAACACTAATCAGGTGGTTTGTTTCATAAACATGCACAAAAAAAACCCAACCGCTGCATGTCCTATCTTTGGGCTTTCCCTCGGGAACGCCTCACCCATTGTTTCCAATGGGGCTGGAAAAAACATTACATGGCTTGTGATATGTATGCAAGTCCGATACAAAGTTTCCCATTGAAAACAATGAGAAACACTTGCTGGAGGATTTCTACTTCCCTGAAGTGATGGGAGGCATTTTTGACACAAAAACGCCTCGCATCCGCTGGGACATCGCACGTTTCGGAGCACAATATGTGAAATTAGCCTTAGTTTTATAAACTTTCTATAAAACTCGAGCTATAGATCATAAGAGTAGGTAATTCCTCTTTTTCTAGGTTGGACATAATCCACTTTGGAAAAAAGATAAAGATCTCCCAGGAACATAATGTACAGAGTTCAATGTGTGTCTCATTTGTAAATATTTACTGACATGTTTCTTGGATAGTTCTATAAAAGATGCAAAAGGATCGTTGAGACAAAAAACAAACAGTACTTTTAAACATTTAGTGTTCCATTTAACTACACTTTTTGGAAACTTTCGACATGTCAGAGATATATAAAAAGTTTATAACAATGGTGGTCCTGCAGCTGAGACCCCCCTGATTACTAAAGCGAGGGGGTTGCAACACTATATACTCCTCTGGCAGTTGAAGGCGGTCTGCATAGAGGTCTTTGAATGTTCTAATTTTCTATGATAGGGATTCCACAAGCAGGGAAAAGATTAGAGGGAATTAAGGGTTGTCCCTGTCTCGTTCCATTTGTCATATGACAAAGAAGAAAAAAAATCCAGAACTGTAGACTGAAGCTGAGGGATCTTATACAGGGCTAGAATAGCTGTTAAGATAGATCTCTCCAAACAAAATTTATGCAGTAGATTATCTCAGTGTACCCTATCAAATGACTTCCCAGGATCCAGTGTGAATATTGGCATGGGAGCCCTTGCCAGTATTCACTAATGTGGTGAGCGGCCGATGGCAGTGCATGCCAGCAAGGAGGGCTCTGCGTGCTGCCTCTGGCATGCGTGCCATGGATTCGCCACCACTGGCCTAGAACATTGCCTGAAGAGAATGTCCAATGTTGACGATATGATTTAGTACCTGCTCCAGATGTGAATCTACATGTGAAAATTTTTCTATGCTATTCATTAATCCACCCATCAGGTACCAGAGGTGTATTCTGTTTCAGCTGATTATTCACCTTTTTGTAATTCATCAAAGTGCTAACGGCCACTTGTCTGTGAGTGTGTGAGTGCTTTACCTGCCCCACCCCCTGATCACATGATGGTGACATCATTGCAGGTCCTAAAGCATATATAAAACACAGAGCCTGACAGCAGCCATGGACCTGAGATGATGTCACCTTCCTGTGATCGGTCACATGGTCTCTGAGCTCTGATCATTTGATGGTGATAACATCACAGGTCCTTCATCCTTGTGCACTGAATGAGGGATTATGGGTGGACTACATCACCCACAAACCCCTGCAGCCTCAGTTGCTATGGATACAGCAGTACTCAGTCTGGCAGTATGTAGTTGGTTGTGAGACAGCAGTACACCTGTGTGGAGACTCCAATTAATAACACCTCACAAATGTACACACACATAGCTGGCAGTGCATATTGACCAACAACATCGAAGCATAGTCCTTCACCACTATCTTCACATCTCCTGAATGTGATATCATGTTATCTCAAGTGCTAATGCCGCCAACACCAGTCCAGTCTTCATCTAATCGTCAACCATTGTCCAGTGTTGCAACTAACCTTCGCTGTCATGCAAACATGTCACCACAGAGGGTTCAATGCCGGCATGAAGCTAATGCAGCTTACCTGACACAGCGGCAAGCCATAATTTCAGCCACCAGCTGAAGTGTGTACATCTCCTGCAGCAGATATGCAAAAGCTACAAGCGAACATGTCTCCTCAGCGACCAGCTGAAGTTCCTAAATCACTGTTTGCAATGTTCTGGAAAACTGTATATAATGCCAATAGCTTAAGACCCATTTAAACACAATGATTCTCGCTCAAAATTCGCGCAAAGCCGTCTTTTAAGTGATTAACTATTGCATCTAAATGCACAAACATTGTGTAGTTTTCGTGCACAATTCATTCCTCGCTCAATTCTAGTTTTCTAGAATTGAGCGATGAACTCTTATCCGCGGTGCAGGCTGTTATCACAGTCGTCAGCGCTGATAAGATTCTTTCAGCTCATGTCCTGCTGGTAGTTCACAGCAGAACGCGAGCTGTAAGCGCGAAGAACAATGCAGCTGTTTGCTTATACAAAACCGCTGAATTGTTCGCCGAGCAATAGTGGCGGTGTCCTGCTTTACCTTCATAGCTCTTTAGTAGCTAATTAGCTACTGTAGATTATTCAGGGATGTATCCCTTCAGAATGTTCACAGGTTTAAATGTTGCAGTATCGCTATTGCTATTTTGTACATTTATTGACATTTTCTTATTAATAGATGTTTGCACAAATAATGGCGATAGTTTACTATTTGCACAGAAATATTTTAACCAACTCCAATCCCTTTCACTATATATTATATTAGTAAGTGGTCACCAGAAATACTGGTACTATAAATAATACTAATATCTAGTCTTATGAGATAGACCTCATGTCAGTTAATGTGGTCTCATCTAAGTTTTCAATATCTAATATGGAAGGTTGTCTGTTACCTTTAGGCTACTCTCACATATGCATTCAGAAATCACAGCCTGAAATTGCAGCATTTTACAGCGATTTCAAATGTCATTAAAAAATAAAACAGACAGCACTCAAAAATCATTGCGTTGTGTTCAAGCTCAAATCTGAGAAACCTCAATAAGATCGATGGGAGCATTGTATTGCTCAGGTAAAAAGTGGTGTGTGTGAGAGTGGCCTTAGGCTGTAAAGTTTTCTTTTAGAATATTCAGCTAGTGTGTTGATCTTTCCTCTAGTCGTTTTAGTTTGACATTTATTAGCCAACATTTTTTCCTGCTTTATTTCCCAGGCAGCACCCACTGTCAGAGCCAGGCTATACCGGGGTCAGAGTGGTAGCCACTACTCTGACCCCTGTGTAGTGACCAGCACTTGTAATTGTAGATACAGCTCTCATTGAAATCAATGGGAGCTTTGCCTGCAATTACAAGCTCTGACCACTACACTGTGGTTGGAGCAGCAGCTTCTGCTAAAACTCCAGTGTATGCTGGCACTGACAGCGGGCACTGCCTGGAAAATCCCTTTAATAAAGCTTTATGTATACTAATTATTGAAAATAGATGCATCACGTAAGTTGTTGAGGTTAAAGAATTATTTCAACTTCATTTTCAATTGCTCACAAATCTTATCACTATTTAAGAGCTAGTTACTATGTTTCCATGAAGATTGAAGTTTGAATGTTAGAAATTCAAAACGTTAAACACCATTTTAAACCATTAACGTACAGTTACATCCTTTAGGTTTGTGGTGTGTATGGAGGTGGATCACGAGTCAATCCCGCTCCACATAATGTGGGTGCCAGATGCTTCTTAGAGCCAACACCCACCCACAAAAGCTTCCCGTAAATATCGCTCTCAATCCTGACAACGGCATTTAAATTCCCAGACTGATGTTCGGGTGTCCCAAACAGCTGTCATTGCGGATTACCTATCAAGCCATGCCAGTGCCATGGCTTGATAAAATGCCTGTCAGATCGCGGTATTATTTAATGCTATGGCATTATATCATACTTCAGGAGTGATCAAACCCTACAAGTTCTGGGAGCTAAAAAAAAAGGTAAGAAGTTTAAAAAAGTTATACTAATTTTACTAACCCTTTTGCCATATTTATAATAAAAGCATCTAAATAATAAAAGAAAAAACATATTTGGTATAACTGCATCTGAAAAAGTCTGATCAATCAAAGTAACACATTATTTACCCTCACAGTGAACGTTGTCAGAAAAAAAAATGCCAGAATTGCTCTTTTTTGGTCACCCCATCTTTAAGCAAAAATGTAATAAAAAGCGATTAGAAAGTCAGGTGTACTCCAGAAAATAATTTTTATAAAAATGTAATATCTTTGGGAAAAAAAGTAATACAGCAAAAAAGAATTTGGTATCATAGTAATCATTTTGAACCATGGAATAAAGTTATCGTGTCATTTTTGTTGCAGTGTAGGTCGTAGAAACAAGACACACCCAAAGATGGCGGAGTTTAGGGGGTTTTTTTTCATTTCACTCCACTTACATTGGAGTAGTCATTAGGTTGAATCTCCTATGGCTATATGGTGCATTGTACTGAGACTTGTCACCTTGTATCATAGTCAACTCACAGATCTTTATATGTTTTAGCTGTACTTTGGCATTAAGGGTTTACTCCCAGCCAGACCTGTGTCATTGTTGTATTGCTGCACAATGCATGGCTGGGACATCAGTTCCACATGGCATTGAGGTTTTCTTATTCACCAGCATCACACTGGTCTGGAGTAGGCAGGTGGCTGTGGCACAACAGCTTCTCCCTCTGTTATGGCTGCTCCACAGCATAGGGGTTCAGCCAACCATGAAGCAGACCTGCAGCCTAGGCCCTGCTCTACTGTGGTGACAGCCTGCGCTACTTCATGCAAGCTGCTGCAGTCTTTCAGAAAATGGTCCCGACTCCTGTCTTTCATAATGACCTGGTCCCAAGAGGTCTACCACCTCCACCTGCAGCCTCTCCAAAGATGGCCACTGCCCGGCGTCCTTTTGGGGGCAAGGCTACAGTCCCCATATACTTATAATAGCTTCATGAACTTCTATTAATAGTAATTGGAGCTTCCTCTGATGGCCAACTGTAAAAATGCAGTCTGGGTCTATTAACCCCTTGAGTGGCACGCCCGGAAATTTTCTGGGACGAGCTCCACTGCCGATAGTGATATAGCCCGGAAGATTTCCGGGCTATTAGAGATGAGCGAACGTACTCGTTACGAGTACATACGCACCCGAGCACCGCCATTTTCGAGTACAGCAGTACTCGCGCGTAAAGATTCGGGGGGCGCCGTGGCGGCACGGGGGGTAGCAGTGGGGAGTGGGGGGGAGAGGGAGAGAGAGAGGGCTCCCCCCTGTTCCCCCCTGCACCGCCGTGCCTCTCCCCGCCCCACGGCGCCCCCCGAATCTTTACGCGCGAGTACTGAAGTACTCGAAAATGGCGGTACTCGGGTGCGTAAGTACTCATTACGAATACGTTCACTCATCTCTACGGGGTATGTATCACTATGGGAGGTGCAGAGCACAATGCCACAAGCTGTAACATTGTGCTCTGTCTGCACAGTCCCACAGAGAACAAATCAGGACTTTGAGAAGCAGGAAGATATTGCCGATGCCGGCAATCTCCTGCTTCTAAGTCTCCTGCTTTGTTTACAGGTTGCTATAGAGACCATCGGCTTGTCAGAAGCAAGCCGACAGTCTCTGTGGCAGGGAGAGCTGGTGCTTGGGTGTCAGAGGACAAGCAGGCACCAGCTCTTACAGCAGAGATCAGAGAAAACCTCTGATCTCTGCTGTGTTAACCCTTTACATGCTGCAGTCTATGTGACTGCAGCATGTAAAGGGCTGTCACTGCAGTATGTAAAGGGCTGTCACCGTCAGACCCCCAGAAAGTGATCAGGGGGTCCTGATGGGTCCCTGTGGAAGTCCCCTAAAGGGACAAAAATAAAAAAAAAGTTGAAAAAAAAAACAAAAGTGAAAAAATTATAAAAAAAATAAAAATAAAAACACTTGTCTCCCTTTACTTTGTAAAAGATGTAAAATAAAATCACACATGTGGTATCTAGAGATGAGCGAACGTACTCGTCCGAGCTTGATGCTCGGGCGAATATTAGGGTGTTCGGGATGCTCGTTACTCTTAACGAGTACCACGCGGTGTTCGGGTTACTTTCACTTGTATCTCTGAGACGTTAGCGCGCTTTTCTGGCCAATAGAAAGACAGGGAAGGCATTACAACTTCCCCCTGCAACGTTCAAGCCCTATACCACCCCCCTGCAGTGAGTGGCTGGCGAGATTAGGTGTCACCCGAGTATTGAAACCTGTCCCTCCCGCGGCTCGCTACGGATGCATTCTGACATTAGTTCAGGGAAAGTGCTATCATGTTGGAGCTGCTATAGGGAGAGTGTTAGGAGTTATTATAGGCTTCAAGAACCCCAACGGTCCTTCTAAAGGCCATAAATCTTCTGTATATGCGCTCAATGGGGCCGGCGGCAGCAGCGCCGACCCCATTGAGAACATATAGAAGACAAATCCTTCTTTTCTGCCACAGCTGTAACAGCTGTGGCAGAGAAGAACGATGTTTGCCCATTGAATTCAATGGAGCGGCAATACAGCCGCTCCATTGAAAGCAATGGGCTGCCGGCGTGCGCGGGGTGAATTGTCGGGAAGGGGTTAAATATATAACCCCTTCCCTGCAATTCATCCAGAAATGTGTAAAAATAAAAATATATACCGGCGTATAAGGCGACGGGGCGTATAAGACGACCCCCCAACTGTCACCTTATACGCCGGTAATATAGCGGAGCAAAGAATAAAAAGCATTACTTACTTCTTCAGACGATCTGCGGCGCTGCTGCAGGATGTCGCTCCCTCCTGGTCCACGGCAGACTATTGCTTTCTCTACGAAAGGCTTGAAATCCCTGCCTCCAGAAAGACATGTGCCTTCAGCCAATCACAGCCAATGACAATGATGTCATTGAATGGCTGTGATTGGCTGTGGTTCTGGAGGCGGGGATTTCAAGCCTTTCGTAGAGAAAGCAATAGTCTGCCGTGGACCAGGAGGGAGCGACATCCTGCAGCAGCGCCGCAGATCGTCTGAAGAAGTAAGTAATGCTTTTTATTCTTTGCTCTGCTATATTACCGGCGTATAAGGTGACAGTTGGGGGGTCGTCTTATACGCCCCGTCGCCTTATACACCGGTATATATTTTTATTTTTACACATTTCTGGATGAATTGCAGGGAAGGGGTTATATATTTAATCCCTTCCCGACAATTCACCCCGCCCACGCCGGCAGCCCATTGCTTTCAATGGAGCGGCTGTATTGCCGCTCCATTGAATTCAATGGGCAAACATTGTTCTTCTCTGCCACAGCTGTTACAGCTATGGCAGAGGAGAACGATCTTTACGCTGACAGTGCGGGGGGGGGGCCCACTCTTGCCGCTATTGTGGCTTAATAGTGGGACCTGGGAACTTGAGAAGCAGCCCACCATGTAGCCCCTCGCCTGCCCTATCCATCACTGTGTCGTTCCCATCACTTTCTTGAATTGCCCAGATCTTCACACATGAAAACCTTAGCGAGCATCGGCGAAATACAAAAATGCTCCGGTCGCCCATTGACTTCAATGGGGTTCGTTACTCAAAACGAACCCTCGAGCATCGCGGGAATTTCGTTCCGAGTAACGAGCACCCGAGCATTTTGGTGCTCGCTCATCTCTAGTGGTATCCCTAAATCGCAATGACCCAGAGAAGGAACTTGGTACATTATTTAACCCCTTAATGACATGGCTCCATTTTTCTTTTTTCCCCATTTCTTTTTTCCTCCCCGAAACATAAAAACTGTATAAACTTTCTATCGCCAGAATGGTGCTGACTCAGAGAATAATGATATCACATTATTTATTCTGCATGTTGAACGCCGTAAAAATGAAATCCAAAAAAGAAATGGCAGAATTTATTTTTTTTCCCCCAATCTCCCTACAAATGTTTTTACAAAAGTTATGCAATACATTATATATACCCAAAAATGATGCCATCAAAAAGTACAACTTGTCCCGCAAAAAACAAGCCCTCAGATGGCCTGGTCAATGGAAAAATGAAAAAGTTATGGCTCTTGGAACGCGACTGCAAAATTAGTTGAAATTCAATGATTAGACCATTTAAAAAACCTGCCCTGGTGGGTACGACAGGGTCGTAGGAAACCCGCCACTCAAGGGGTTAAACTTGATGAGCCTTTGTACATTTGGTACATATGCTAGAGCTCCCTCCTAATATGGGAATTGCCACTAGCAAGCTCCATAAGGGGGTGAGAGCTCCTTTCACCCCCTTACAAGACTATACTATATGTGTATCTGAAAAGAGTGTGTAATCTCATTCATCTCCATAGAGATTTCTCCATGAGTCATTGTGATCTTTGAAAAGAACATTGTATATGTCAGAATTCTTTCCATTGGGTTTATAACAACTTTTTTTCCAGGTAGGAATATAAAACTTTGTTCAAGACTACACATAGGTATAAGTGAGACATATTTTTCTCTCTTATCCCCTTTACTACCAAAGTCTGTTTGCATCTTAATCCCCTATGTGTATTTGAAAAGAGAGTGTATCTCATTCATATCCATGAAATCTTCTCCATGAGTCATAGCAATCTTCTTAAAAAAAAAATATTGCATATGTCAGAATTCTTTTCATTTGGTTTGCAACAGCTTTTTCAAATCATTCGCTGGTTCAGCACAATTCTGGCAATACCAATTTTTTACAGATTTGGTTTTTGGTCGCCACATTCCAAGAGCCATAACATTTTATTTTTACGTTGACTGAGCTCTTTGCCGGATGAGTTCTTGTCTTCATTTATCCCATTTTTGTGAACATATAACATTTTTATTAAATTTTTTCTAGAGGCACGATTAATAAAATCTACATGGCATGTTTTTTTTTTCTAACTGCGTTCAGTATGTAGTGTATATATATAATGTTAACCCATTAAGGACCAGCCACTGTATATATACGGCGGCTGGTGCTGAGCTTTGAGGACCACCGATCCTAAAAATACGGCGGTGCTCTAAGTCTCCTGCCTCTGCAATCAGTCAGAGCAGGAACAGGTTATCAGCTGTTAGTGACAGCTGATACCCTGGAGCAGAAGGCAGGAGGGGTTTTTAACCCTTCCTGCCTTCTGCTTCCCCGATATCCAGTGCTCAATGAGCACTGTCCGGGGAAAGTGAAAGTAAGAAGTTCTTTCACTACGGGAGCCTCGGGGGGTCATGTGACCTCCCGGGATTCCCTGCTACTGCAGAGCTGGAGGGTCAGACTTAGACCCTGGCAGCTCTGCAGGTGACTAATGTCACCACAGGGGTTGCTTTCCCCTGTAACTGAGGGTCCTATGGACTGCCCAGCTACAGTGGGAAAATGTCAAATAAAGTTAAAAAAAAAAAAAAAGTGAGTGTCCCCCAGAGGTCTTATATGACGTCATGGGGGACACAGATAGTAAAAAACACAATTACATACATCAGTAAAACAAAATAACAGAATAAAACAACAATACATACAAAAGAAAGAGAACAACACAAAGCAGACGCCAACAAAAACCGTCGCCGTATGCGCCCTGTAAACCAAAACCATACATACTATATATCAAAACGTCCGAAATAAATAGAGGAACCCATTTCCTTACTTTATTTTAGTGTAAATATAAAAATAATTTTTTTAAAAACTATAAATGTTAAAAAAATCTTTTTTTTTTTAGCATTTTACCCCCAATAAAACTAAAAAACAGAAAAAAAAGTTAGTGAAAAAGATATTAAAAAAAATAGTCCAATATGTCACGGGGAAAAAAACGCAGCAAAAATAATTTTGGTAGCTAAAGGAAAAAAAATGGAGCAGTAAAATCGCCACATGGGTAAAATCCCTAAAAAGTGTCTGGTCCTTAAGGTACAAAACAACCTGGTCCTTAAGGGGTTAAATTAATTCTGTGAGTCAGTACAACTACATAGATACCGAGTGTATATAGTTTAGGGGGTTTTTTGCAATATTTTTAACTTTTTTTTTTAGAAAACATGTATTTTTGTATAGGTGCATTCTATGACCCCTATTTTTTTTTTTACCATCAGCGATGCTGAGTCTGGGTTTTTTTGTGAGACAAGTTGTAGTTTTTAATGACTTGGTTTGGTGATGCATATTACTTTTTGTTGCTTTCTATTCCATTTTTTGTGAGGTTAGATATACAAAATTTCCTATTTTTGCTATATTTTTTTAAAGCATATATTTGGCAGGCCCCTTGATACATTCATCTGGAGAGCTTTAAACTAGAACAACTGGGGAAGTAAAGTGAATGACCAAAAATATACAGATAATCAATACAATTGAGAACCTTGCTATAAGAAGTGGATAGAAAAGACTAAGACTAAAAATTCATAAGGAAAGTAGAGGAGCAAGAGACACCGATCACGAACTAAAATGTTTCTACACAAATTCACAGAGCTTGGGAAACAAACAAGGAGAATTAAAGCTCCTAACACAGGAAGATAATTATGATGTCATAGGCATCACAGAAACTTGGTGGGATGATACATATGATTGGAATACAAGGCTTGAACGATACAATTTTTATTTAAGAAACAGACCTAATAAAAAAGGAGGTGGTGTTGCGTTGTATGTTAGGAAGCATTCATCTCCACAGAGATTCAAGCTTCAGAGCATGGTAGTTCTGTAGAAACTGTTTGGGCAAGAATACAAGAATAGAACAACAGAGTGGACACCATTGTAGGCATTTACTATAGGCTGCCTGGACAAGTAGAGTATATGGATGAACTCTTTCTTCATCAGATGGCCAGGTTCTCAAAAAAAGTATGATCATGGGAGATTTTAACTATTCAGACATTTGTTGGGAATGCCTCTCAGGCAAAAGTTATGGGTCCAATAAATTCTTATCCGCTCTTACTGACAACTTTATCTTTTAAAAGGTAGAAGAGAAAACAAGGGGATCTGCTATCTTCGACCTAATTCTTACCAACAGGGAGGAAATGGTTGAGGAAGGAAGTGTGGCTGGGACCTTAGGAGACAGTAATCATGCTTTCCTTGCATTTTGGATAACAAGGAGAGGAAGACCTGGGAAGACTCCGACTTCAGGATTGGATTTCAGAAAGGCAGATTTTGATGAACTCAGAAAGAGCTAAGAAAGGATCCAATGGCTGGATCTTCTTAAGGAAAGAAATGTCCAAGAAGGTTGAGAAATAATGCAAGATTCCCAAAGCCCAATCAATAACAATCTCTAAAATGAGCAAAAATGGGAAGCATTTAAAGAGACCAGGATGGATGAACACGGAACTTCTATCCATGCTAAATAGGAAGAATAATGAGTTAATCAAATGGAAAGAAGGGAGAGGGGAATATCTTAAGAATATAATACAGTCTGCAGAAACTGTAGGGCAAATGTCAGGAAAGCTAAAGCTAATAATGAATTGAGGTTTGCAACTGCGGCCAAAAAGAATAAAAATGATTTTAAGGGTATGTCAAAATAAAAAGATGCAATAGGATGTTTACAGGAAGAAAATGGTGAATTGGTTTAAAAATGATGTGAGAAGGCCAAACTTTTAAATTCCTATTTTGTATCTGTTTTCTCTCAGAAAGTAAATGCAACATCAACTGATCTTACCTGTGCTATTGAAGAAATAAAAGAATGCTATCTATGAGCAGAGAGATGGTGAGGAAACACTTAGCTAACTTAACCCGTTTAGGACCAAGCACTGTAAATTTACGGCGCCTGGTCACGGGCTTGAAGCACAGCCGTATGTAATATTACCGGTGGGGATTTAAGCCTCCTGTCTCTGCAATCAATCAGATGCAGGATGGGTTGTCAGCCATTAGTAACAGCTGATAACCCGGAGAAGGCATGAGGGTTTTTTAACCCTTTCTGTCTTTTACTTCCCCGAGTACACAGCGTTCAATGAGTGCTGTGCACTGAAAAGTGAAACCAGAAGTGTAACTTCCACTACGGGCACTGGAAAAATATTTCAAATAAAAAAAAAAAAACTAAAACATATGAATGTTGCCCGGAGGTCTTATATGACGTCATGGAGGACATCGATAGTAAAAACATAATTACACACATCAGTAAATAAAAATTATAGAATAAAACAACAATATATACATAAGAAAGAAAATATCCCAAAGCTGACACCCTGCTTTATTGTTTAAAATATGTGCATATGGGGGCGTGGCCAGCAGTGCATGGCAGAGGGCGTGTAGATCCTAAACTGCCGGCATACACGGCAATTCAGCAGCACACACAAGGTCAGAAACACCCGATGTACAGCTCACTCACCTCTCCCCAGCTCCACTGACAGTCCTGACTGTGGAGAGCATCCTGGTTCGTGGCAGGGTTAAGAAAAGTCCTCTAAAAGTGACAAAGTTCTTCCTGGCCAGCAGGGCTCTGCAAGATGGCGCTGCCCAGCAGCAGGGAAGCACAGCACTCTCTCACAGTGTTATTACAGGCAGCCGCTCACTGGCAGTGAGTTACACACTGCTATCTGAGGCTGATAAGGCAGGGAATGTCACAGCAGGCAGGCTTTCATCTGTAGCTGTATAAATAACCCAGCAGCAGAAGTAGAAAGCTCAGCAACAGTCACTGCATTAACCCCTTCATTGCCTACTGCTCCAGCTACTTGGGGGAAGCAGGATGTTACACACTCCAAAAGCACTTCAGCACAGAATATGGATTCCCAAAGTGCAGATATGCCCATAACTGAAGCAACAATGCGTCTGCTACTCACAGACCTCAAACTCTCCATTCAAAAAGATATACAACAAGCAATTTCTTCTATACAAGCAACATTACATCACTCAGTGACCGAACATGCCATATTGAAAATAAAGTGGCTGAATTGACGTCAGCCCACAATGGGTTAGTTGAGGCTACTAACAACATAGAGGAAAAAGTGGAAGCTCTAAAACTAAAACTAGCAGACATTGAAGACAGGTCTAGATGGAACAATATTAGATTTAGAGGGATACCTGAATCTGTCAAAACAGAGGATCTTGGGGAATTTCTCACCGATTTCTTTACTGTCCTTCTCCCCAACGCCACTCACTATGATCTAGCAATCGATCGAGCACACCAGCTCCCTGAGCCTAAAGCTTCACCCGCATGTGTACCAAGAGACGTCATCGCACGTATACACTTTTTTCAAATTAAAGAAAAATTGATGGAAACAGCTAGAATCCCACCTACTCTTCCAGACCGCTTTAAAAATGTTACACTGTTTGCAGACCTGTCAGAGGCGACACTTTTACGAAGAAGAGCATATGCTACGAGCACAAAAATACTTCGCAAACACGGCATCATATACAAATGGGGCTTCCCTGTGAAACTTATTATCACCAGAAATGGCACTAAATTCTATGCACAATGTCTGGAAGAAGCCTTACAGTTTTGTAAAGACTCGGATATTTTCCCACAGGGCCACCCTGGACCACTTGGATCTAATGGAAAAAGGAATTCCCCATCCCTACAGGAGGAATGGTCCACAGTTCCATATAGCAAGAAACGCACTGAAGAACATTCTGTGGCCAATTAACACAACCTCCTACGGAACAATCATTACAGGACTGGGGACTCTCCTTACTCGGGTTGTTTCTCTTCTAAAACTGCCGTATCTGGCACGTAAACCACTGGTAACCGGTAAATCCAGTCCCCTGCGAGAACTATGGCAATATGTGTACCATTTATCTCAATGTTTATTTTGTTGGCCTTACAGGCCCATATTTTTAACCATTGTGTTTGGTATTTTGAGTTTACTTTGTTTCCCTTTGCTAAAAGGTCTGGGATGTGCTTGTATGTGATGGGACTGTGGTCATATTGTGATCGGGGGTGGAGCTGGAGGGCCCACATAATGGAGATAATTCTCCTGCGCCCCACAGATCCATCCCTGAATTCGGTGCACCTTACTTCTTGTATTATGGTACTTAAAATATTATCGATCAATGCCAAGGGTCTAAACTCACCCTTTAAAAGATCAATGGTGTGGAAGGAGGCTCATACAACTAGTACAGACATACTATGCATTCAGGAAACGCATTTAAACAAAGAAGACGTATTTAGGCTGACACACAAGCGGTTCTCCCATATTTTCTCTTCTCCTGCAACACATAAAAAATGTGGGGTGTCCATAGCCATCAAGGCTACAGTTGCACTTTCGGTCCATAAAGAGATCATAGATGACAATGGACGCTACGTCATACTGATATGCTCTGTTAATAGTTTTAAGTATACTCTAGTCTCAATATATGCCCCTAATTCTAAGCAACATACATTTATTAAAAACATCTTAAAAACTATAGGTCAGGTTAAAGAGGGCCCATTAGTGCTAGTGGGCGACTTCAATAAAACTCTATGGCCCTCAGTAGACACTTCATCCACTACTCAGAATACAAACCAACCAACCTCTATTGTTCCCCTACTAAACGACAAAAATCTTTTTGATATTTGGCGCCTACAACATCCGACTGAGCGCGACTATACCTATTTTTCACACCCTCAAAAAGTATATAGCAGAATTGATTTTATTCTGATAGATCTAAACCTTATAAAAAACGTTACATCTACGACAATAGGCGCCATAACATGGTCAGACCATGCGCCAGTAGCAATGTCTCTTCAAGAACAATTTAATCAACCACCTATTGTGACTTGCCACCTTAATAATTACATACTACAACACCCAAAATATGCACCCCAGTCACTGCAGGCCCTCCTAGATTACTTCGATCTCAATGACAATGGTGAGATCTCTGACCCAACTTTATGGTGCGCACATAAGGCTACTATTAGAGGTCATTTTCTTAAACAAGATGCTTACGATAAAAAACACCTTACTACAGTCTTTACCAACGCAACTAGGTACATTACACAGATTAAACAAAACATCCTACTCCATACATAGAGTTAGAGAGATATCTGCTTTACACCAGCAGCTCCAGGAGCTTCGTATCTATGAACACGATCTAGCTTTAAGGAAATTAAAATTAACATACTACTGGCAAGGCAATAAGACTGGATCTACATTAGCGAAACAAGCAAAAATCCATACAGCTAAAACGCGCATACCCTTCCTTCATGACACTCAGGGCGTTAAGATATATGACCCTCAAGGCATGGTTGACATACTGGCAGGCTACTACAAGACTCTATATAACTTAAAGGAAGATTGTTCAATCACCCAACCCATAAATACTGAAATATCCTCGTTTTTGGACAACGTACAATTGCCCACACTATCTTCCGCGGAGTTGAATGCCGTTTCTCAGCCATTTAACTCAGCTGAGGTTCTCAAAGCAATAAAAGCACTGAAATCTAACAAATCTCTTGGACCTGACGGTCTCACTAGTGAGTATTATAAGACCTATAGGTACATTTTGGTCCCTTATCTCAGCAGAGTATTTAATGATATAGCTACGAAGGGGCAAACCCCTCCAGAAATGTTGAGAGCTCTCATTATTACTCTACCCAAACCTGGCAAAACTCCTGATACCCCCTCAAATTTTAGGCCAATCGCCCTCCTAAACACGGATATAAAACTATATGCAAAAATTCTGCCAAACAGATTAGTGATGATCATGCCAAATCTAATCGACAAGGACCAAGTTGGTTTCATTAAAGATTGTCAAACTAGTGATGGCAACCTAGCACTAAACCCTCTAATAGACACCTCAAATGGAACGTTCTCTATTTCTTACAAAGCACTAAGTAAATTAAAAAGCTATTTAGCAGATCTCAGTCTTATAGATATTTGGAGAACACACCACCCTGATGATAGAGACTACTCTTTCTACTCACCTCTACATAAATCTTACCACAGGCTAGACTATTTTTTTATCAATAGCAGGTTTCTCCCACAGACGAGTGACCCACAAATAGGTTCTATTACACTGTTGGACCATGCACCAGTATCTTTCTCACTTGAGATCAATAGTATCCCTCCGCGCGCTTGGTCCTGGACACTAAATGAAACCTTACTAGACTCTTCACAAACCCAGGCCCAACTAAACAATGCCTTAAAAGATTTTTTTGAGAGAAATGACACACCAGGAATCTCGCCAGCTATTTTATGGGAGACCCATAAGGCCTTCATCAGAGGGGAGCTCATTGCTCTGGGAGCCAAATGCAAGAAACAGCAACAAGCTGAACTAAATTCTTTACTTGCGCAGATCAATACAATGGAAAGCATAAGTAAACTCTCGGGGGCGGCCAGTGTTCAAGAGGAGCTCAGAGAGCGACGGAGGGAACTCACAAATTTACTTACTAAATGTTCTGCGAGGCTGTACCAGAGGAGCTCTTTCAAATATTACATGCACGGAGACAGAGGCTCTAAAGTCATGTCTGCCCTGCTAAAAAAACGTAAAGAAAAAATGTTTATAGAGGCAATTAAATCCCCCAGCCATGGAGTAGTCTCTAAAATAGATGAAATCACGAAAGAATTTATAAAATTTTACAGCTCCCTGTATGACCTTCCAGGACATCCAGATGCAGAAACTCTAACCTCCAGTTTCCTGGATTCGATTGAGCTCCTGTCGCTCACTGACGAGGATAAACACCTCCTGACCCAACCATTTACTAGAGATGAAATTTTGGAGGTGCTATCTTCCATAGACAGTGGGAAGGCACCTGGCCCTGATGGTTTGCCAACCAGCTACTATAAAAAATTCTGAGAGGTACTAGCTCCGAGATTCCTGACGTTGTGTAACTCCCTTCTGAATGGCGAACAATTTACAGAGCAAAGACAGCAAGGAATGTGGCAGCTATCGCCCAATTTCCCTACTTAACTCTGATGTGAAGTGGTGGGCAAAGCTGCTAGCATATAGAATGCGACACCTCCTACATAAAATAATAGATCCAGAGCAAGTGGGTTTCGTTAAGTCACGAGAAGGCAAACACAATACCTCACGGTTCATTAACCTAATGCACCACGCAAAGTCCCATGGGCTTCCACTGACTCTGTTGGGTACCGATGCCGAAAAGGCATTTGACAGAGTCAGCTGGTCTTACATGGAGGCTACACTTACCAGATTTGGTTTCCCATCCCTCTTTATCCAAGCCATACTCACACTATACAAATTCCCCTCTGCGCAAATTAGAATTAATGGCACCCTCTCTCCCATTTTCTGTATTTTCAATGGAACAAGACAGGGATGCCCGCTCTCCCCCTCCCTATTTATCCTTGTTATGGAAACATTAATACAAAAAATAAGACAGACCAAGGAGATAAGAGGTATAGAAGCAGGTGGCTATATGCATAAGACCGCAGCATTCGCCGATGACCTTTTACTAATAATCTCTAATCCAAAATTGGCCCTGCACCAGATACTGGGAATATTCAACCAATTTGGTATTGGTCAAATTTTAAAATAAACTATGCTAAATCTGAGATCCTGAACATTTCTGCCCCAAGGTCAGAGTTGGTGGACCTCCCAAAACTAGCCCCCTTTAAGTGGCCAGATAAATATTTAAAATATCTGGGCATTATGCTCCCAAGATATTTGCAGGATCTGTACACTGCCAACTTCAAACCACTACTCATTAAGATCCGTGGCCAACTGGAGACAACCAAAATCCCTTTTGTATCATGGATGGGCAGAAAGAATTACCTGAAGGCTTATGTAATACCTAAAATATTGTATGTATTACAGACAACCCTCATGAACATCCCACAAGCCTTCTTTACTAACATCAAACAATGTTTTACACGTTTTCTATGGGAGAGAAGTAAACCACGACTGCCCCATAGATTACTGATTCAAAAACCCAGACACGCTGGTATAGGCCTTCTGGACCTCTCACTTTATTATAGGGCGATACATCTGAACAGATGGCTACAGCTGGCTAGATTAAAGGATAACCCCTTACATATTGCACTAGAAAGAGACGTACTGGGACCTCGACTCCTGGGGAGCCTCTGGTGCCCGACCAACAAATCTCTCCAACAACAGAATATAAGCCCATTGACCAGAGGCACATTAAAAGTATTTAATCAATACTTAACATCCCTGACACCCAGCAGATGTATTTCAGCTCTGGCACCAATGAGTTTTCTACCATTCTACTTAAACTCTTAACAGTCATATCTGGCTGATTGGAAATACTGGCTAGATATCACCACAGCTGAACACTTTGATGTTAGACCCAGGGAATCAGCAGAGGTAGCCAAACAGGCACATTTCTTGCAGGCACTCTCCCTTAGGAGAATGGAAAATTCCTTCCGGGCCAGATTTGGCCCATTTTATGAACCATCTTGGCTCGAGACTTTCCTGCTGCTTCCCTCTCTACCTCTGGGTTTGACCTCAAAGATATATGCTGGTCTGCTGCATCACACTCGCTCGAGTAAACCAAGTTTTGTTCTGGCGTGGGAAAGAGAACTGGAGACTACATTCACTGACAAAAACGTATCCCTAATTCTATCACACTCACATGGCTTTTTAAGATGTATCAGAATACGAGTAAACTCGTACAAAACTTTAACAAGATGGTACCGTACTCCGGACTTCCTACACAGAATAAAACTGACCCCTTCAGATAAATGCTGGCACTGTGACGCCCACACAGGAACACTTACACATATATGGGTAGACTGTCCTAAGATTGAGAATTTCTGGAAGAGTATTACAGATCTTATAAAATCTATCACGGGCAAATCTGTTCCCCTTACAAAGGAGTTTATCCTTATCTGGGCACCTTCAGATTTCTTTTGCCCCAAACGTCACAATCTTATCACTCAGATGACAGTAGCAGCAAAACTAACTATCCCAGCACACTGGAGGGATCAGGAACCTCCCACTATAGGGGAATGGATGGAGAGGCTTGACAAAATCTGCAGGATGGAGGTATTAGCTGCTTGGGAGAGCAGACAACATGCCAAATACCTGCAGGTCTGGTCACCCTGGCTGTCTTACCGGAAGAATAGATTCCTCCCGACTGGCTCTCAGAGGAACACACCTCCTTAGTCTGAGAGAATTAGCAGAGGTAGCGCAGAGATAACCCCATCCTGCAGAACACAAGGCCTACCTGAGATTCAAGGGTGATGGACCTGGAATTTAATAATAAGCATGACAGCTACTCAGGGGGGACACTCGGCTTGCAGGGGTCTCTCACTGACTTGGACCAGAGAACTTTTGCCTTTTAAAATCTGGGTGCGAGGTTTTGCCTCCCTTCCCGGTTACAGTAACTCCGGACGCAACAGTAGCAACCACACTATGTACATAGTTGTTGATAAACTATTGTTGATAATTTTTGATAAAGATACGCTGTTTTATAATTTCCATTCTTCCAAACGGATTGTAAGTTTGATAATTTGCTCAGCTGGAAGAAGATACTTACTATTATGTTATAATTGTAAGTTCTATAGAAAATGTACTGAAGCTGGCAAAAGCTCTTATTTCTTACTGTTTTATTAATTGACACTTTTTTATGCCATAATTGTTACAGAGGAAATAATGTAATCATTTTCTCCCACTTTCCCTTTCCCCAGTTACAAATAAAGATTTGTTAAAAAAAAAAAGCTAGTGATGGCACACGCCGTTTCATTAATATCATTTCTGTAGCTTGTGCCCGTGGAACCCCTTCTCTGCTCCTTACTCTGGATGCAGAGAAGGCGTTTGATCGTGTACACTGGGGGTATCTTAAAAAAGTGCTTCTGAAATTTGGCTTTGGCAGTCATCTGATTTCCTCTATAATGGCCTTGTACTCCTCCCCTTCTGCTCAAGTATATACCTCTGGTTCCATTTCTAAACCATTTGATATTTCAAACGGAACTAGACAAGGTTGCCCACTATCGCCAACAGTATTCGCTCTGGTGATGGAGCCCCTCGACCATATGATTCGCTCATCTCCAGATATTTCCGGCATCGTAATAGGTAGCACTGAACACCGCATAGGCCTATTTGCAGATGATGTTATTCTTAGTCTGAAATCCCCAGAATCCTCCCTCAGTACTTTATCAGAAATTATAGGAAAATTTAGTCGGGTCAGTTACTACAAAATCAATGCTTCCAAATCTCTAATTCTCAATATGGGAATTTCTAAAAACACCCAAGCAAAACTACAATCACTATACCCCTATCAGTGGGTAGATGGACAAATCCCCTATTTAGGTATTACCCTAACATTCCCTACCAGCCAATTAGGGCATATCAATTTAAACATTTTACTGTCAGGTTTAGAAAAAGACATACAAAACTATATTAAATTATGAATTTCCTGGATAGGCCGCATTGCCCTTGTTAAAATGTTGTTGCTTCTAAAAATTTTATATTTATTCCGTAACCTCCCTGTCGTTATACCGAATAGCACTTTAAATAGAATACAAAGTTTGCTGATGCGCTATGTTTGGGGCAATAAGAGAGCGCGTGTGCCGGCCAAAGTATTATACCTCCACCCATCCCAAGGAGGGCTAGGGTGCCCATGTATAAAGGATTATTACTATGCATCATTACTTGATCAACTTAAAAGCTGGTGGATAAACGATAGTTCTAAACACTGGATTCAAATTGAGTCTGATATCATTGGATACTCTAAACTATCAAATCTCCTATGGGTTTCTAGACTAACTAAGAGTTTCCCTACATCTTTTTCCCCTACTATCACTGCTACCCTTCGCATGTGGAAAAGAATGACTATAGTAACTAATTTCCTTCCCTGCCGAATCTTTAAAATGCCCTTGGAAGTGATCCAATCACTAGTACCAGATATAAACCTTGACATGTGGCTCAATCTGGGCATCGGAAATATAGAGGATTTATTTGAAGGACCTGTTATGAAGTCTTTTGGTCAGCTACACGCAACATACTTATTACCACATAAAGAATTCTATAAATACCTTCAAATACGACACTATCTTTCATCACTAAAACGCCCGCCTACAACCTTACTTACAAAGTTTGAGTCATTCCTATACAAGAGTGGGGAGCAGGCTGGAGGCATATCTAAAGCCTATGCGTCCCTATCATCTGGCTTACACCTAAAGAATTTTCTTTTTCAAATCAACTGGGAGAGAGATTTTCAGAAATCCTTCAACTCCGATCAATGGTCGCGACTCGCTAGCATTCCAACTCAGTTTGAAGACATCTCACTGTGCAAACCACCTAGAAACCAATAGGAAGCTTTTATACAGATGGTACCTGACTCCTTATCGTCTAGCAAAGATTTCACCACAGCATTCGCACCTATGTTGGAGATGCCACAAACAAACAGGCACGCTGATACATGTTTGGTGGTTCTGGGATTAGCTCAAGCCTCTATGGGAGCATATACATCTGTCACTTTGCTCCATTCTACAGATTAACTTTAATTAGAGTGCAAGTGTGGCTCTCCTATCACTAGGCATAGAACAGTGCAATCCCCCTGACCTTGTGATCTTATCCCATGTACTGACGGCAACTAGATCAGCTATTGCTAGAAGATGGAAAAGCTCTGATATTCCCTCCTTATCCGAAATTTTTTTAATGGTCCAACACAACTGCGTAATGGAACATTTAATTGCCATTAAACTAGACCAGGTGGGAAAATTCAAAAACTACTGGGCAAAGTGGCTTCAATTCTCATGTTATTCCTGTTAAGTCTTTTTCCCCGCACCATGATTATTGGGTTTAGGAAGGAGGAAGGTAGGTGGTGTGTTGTGGCATTTGGCATGTATCTTACATAATCGACCACACTCAGCAGTATGGCCTGTCTTGGGGGCGCTTAACCCAGACCAACAGTTCTTAACTTTAAAATGTTGTTCTTAATAGTAATTGTTGTTACTGTTTTCCACAGAAGTTATACTCTTGCATGGTGATTTCTCATCAGCTTTATGTCCACAACTGATAGAAAATAGCCATTAAGGGATACCCTACAAGTGGTTATGCATATATGAGATCTAAATAAATATGAGAACCCTAACAAGACATTTTTCATGTCCTGTCGCAACTGGGTACATGTTAGACCCACCTTTAAGTACATAGTTGTAATAGAAATATTCATTCAATGTTTATTAGAGATGAGCGAGCACCAAAATGCTCGGGTGCTCGTTACTCGGGACGAAATTTTCGCAATGCTCGAGGGTTCGTTTCGAGTAACGAACCCCATTGAAGTCAATGGGCGACCCGAGCATTTTTGTATTTCGCCGATGCTCGCTAAGGTTTCCATGTGTGAAAATCTGGGCAATTCAAGAAAGTGATGGGAACGACACAGCAACGGATAGGGCAGGCGAGGGGCTACATGTTGGGCTCCCTCTCAAGTTCACAGGTCCCACTATTAAGCCACAATACCGGCAAGAGTGGGCCCCCCCCTCCCAACAACTTTTACTTCTGAAAAGCCCTCATTAGCATGGCATACCTTAGCTAAGCACCACACTACCTACAACAAAGCACAATCACTGCCTGCATGACACTCTGCTGCCACTTCTCCTGGGTTACATGCTGCCCAACCCCCCTCCCCCCTGCACGACGCAGTGTCCATAGCGCACACCAAACTGTCCCTGCGCAGCCTTCAGCTGCCCTCATGCCACACCACCCTCATGTCTATTTATAAGTGCGTCTGCCATGAGGAGGAACTGCAGGCACACACTGCAGAGGGTTGGCACGGCTAGGCAGCGACCCTCTTTAAAAGTGGTGGGGCGATAGCCCACAATGCTGTACAGAAGCAATGAGAAATATAATCCTGTGCCACTGCCATCAGGAGCTGCACACGTGGGCATAGCAATGGGGAACCTATGTGCCACACACTATTCATTCTGTCAAGGTGTCTGCATGCCCCAGTCAGACTGGTAATATGTACCTTAACAGTAACCGCGTTGGTGGTAATGTGGTGGTGACTGCGGACCTAGTAGCGCGGTTGTATTTTGTTGGTTTTCGGAATGTGGCCAGGATTAAGTGGGCCGTGGCGGGGGGATGGTGGGGGAGCTCTCTTGTTGTGTCGGTAAAGGTGAAATTCTTGGACTGCCACCAGACGAACCAATGCAAAGGCATTTGCCAAGAATGTTTTCATTGTTGGAGGAGGAGGGGGATGTTTTTGAGGCACTACGTGTCCTCTCCACGTGTCCGTGGTTATATGAACCTTAACAGTAACCGCGTTGGTGGTAATGTGGTGGTGACTGCGGACCTAGTAGCGCGGTTTTATTTTGTTGGTTTTCGGAATGTGGCCAGGATTAAGTGGGCCGTGGCGGGGGGATGGTGGGGGGGCTCTCTTGTTGTGTCGGTAAAGGTGAAATTCTTGGACTGCCACCAGACGAACCAATGCAAAGGCATTTGCCAAGAATATTTTCATTGTTGGAGGAGGAGGGGGATGTTTTTGAGGCACTACGTGTCCTCTCCACGTGTCCGTGGTTATATGCACCTTAACAGTAACCGCGTTGGTGGGAAATGGCCTCGCCGCCATCATGTCTTTGGGAAGCCTCTGTTTCCACACCCCAGAGACATACCATTAGCAGCGGTATAGGCAGAGACCATAATTCGTAACATTTCAGCCGTAGCATTAGGACAGGCCCCACTAACATATCACTAGCAGCATTATAGGGGGAGCACAGTATTAGTTCCATTTCAGTAATAGTAGCACTCAAGACAGGCCCCAGTAACAATTCCGAAGCAGCAGTATAGTGGGAGCGCAGTCTTCGTTCCATTTCAGTAATAGTAGCACTCAAGACAGGCCCCAGTAACAATTCCGAAGCAGCAGTATAGTGGGAGCGCAGTCTTCGTTCCATTTCAGTAATAGTAGCACTCAAGACAGGCCCCAGTAAAAATTCCGAAGCAGCAGTATAGGAGGAGCATAGTCTAAGTTCCATTTAAGTAATAGTAGCAGCCTACACAGGCCCCAGGAACAATTCCGAAGCAGCAGTATAGTGGGAGCGCAGTCTTAGTTCCATTTCAGTAGCTGCAGTATAGCCAAGGCCCAAGTTACATTTATGTAGCTAAAGTGTAGGCCAACCCCCCACACCTTTCTGTACCATGAGTGCAGGCGAAGAACATAGAAATTGCTATGATTACACTGTAGGTGAGGGCCCCAAAAAATTGGTGTACCAACAGTACTAATGTACCTCAGTAAAAATTGGCCATGCCCAACCAAGATGGCAGGTGAAACCCATTAATCGCTTTGGTTAATGTGGCTTAAGTGGTAACTAGGCCTGGAGGCAGCCCAGTTTAACGAAAAATTGTTTCAAGTTAAAGTTCCAACGCTTTTAAGAGCATTGAAACGTCTAAAAAATTTTTAGAAAAATTACATGAGTGAGCCTTGTGACCCTAAGAAAAATTGCCCGTTCAGCGTGATTACGTGAGGTTTCAGGAGGAGGAGCAGGAGGAGGAGGAGGAATATTATACACAGATTGCTGAAGCAGAAATGTCACCGTTTTGGTGACAGAGAGAGAGAGAACGATGCTTCCATCCGCGGGTGCAGCCTACGTATTGCTTAGGTATCGCTGCTGTCCGCTGATGGAGAAGAGAAGTCTGGGGAAATCCAGGCTTTGTTCATCTTGATGAGTGTTAGCCTGTCGGCACTGTCGGTTGACAGGCGGGTACGCTTATCTGTGATGATTCCCCCAGCCGCACTAAACACCCTCTCCGACAAGACGCTAGCCGCAGGACAAGCAAGCACCTCCAGGGCATACAGCGCTAGTTCAGGCAACGTGTCCAGCTTCGACACCCAGTAGTTGTAGGTGGCAGAGGCGTCACGGAGGACGGTCGTGCGATCGGCTACGTACTCCCTCACCATCCTTTTACAGTGCTCCCGCCGACTCAGCCTTGACTGGGGAGCGGTGACACAGTCTTGCTGGGGAGCCATAAAGCTGTCCAGGCCCTTAAAGACTGTTGCACTGCCTGGGCTGTACATGCTGCTCGATCTCCGCTGAGGACTGACAGAGGCAGGCCAAATAGAATTTTTCCCTTTTTTTTTAAAGGGAAGGCCGGCCCACTGACTATATTCAATCAGATAAGAAATCTGTTCCACAGAAATGCAGTTATATGAAGTGCAGCAGAGCGGTGATTTTCCCAGGCAGGCAGGGAATAAATTGGCGCAAGACTGCTGTTAAACGTAGCTGGCTGCGTATGATTTTTTTACTATCTCCACCCACCACACATGTACACAGAACGCTGAGGACTGACAGAGGCAGGCCAAATAGAATTTTTCCCTTTTTTTTTAAAGGGAAGGCCGGCCCACTGACTATATTCAATCAGATAAGAAATCTGTTCCACAGAAATGCAGTTATATGAAGTGCAGCAGAGCGGTGATTTTTCCCAGGCAGGCAGGAAATAAATTGGCGCAAGACTGCTGTTAAACGTAGCTGGCTGCGTATGATTTTTTTACTATCTCCACCCACCACACACGTACACAGAACGCTGAGGACTGACAGAGGCAGGCCAAATAGAATTTTTCCCTTTTTTTTTAAAGGGAAGGCCGGCCCACTGACTATATTCAATCAGATAAGAAATCTGTTCCACAGAAATGCAGTTATATGAAGTGCAGCAGAGCGGTGATTTTCCCAGGCAGGCAGGAAATAAATTGGCGCAAGACTACTGTTAAACGTGGGTGGCTGCGTATGATTTTTTTACTATCTCCACCCACCACACACGTACACAGAACGCTGAGGACTGACAGAGGCAGGCCAAATAGAATTTTTCCCTTTTTTTTTAAAGGGAAGGCCGGCCCACTGACTATATTCAATCAGATAAGAAATCTGTTCCACAGAAATGCAGTTATATGAAGTGCAGCAGAGCGGTGATTTTTCCCAGGCAGGCAGGAAATAAATTGGCGCAAGACTGCTGTTAAACGTAGCTGGCTGCGTATGATTTTTTTACTATCTCCACCCACCACACACGTACACAGAACGCTGAGGACTGACAGAGGCAGGCCAAATAGAATTTTTCCCTTTTTTTTTAAAGGGAAGGCCGGCCCACTGACTATATTCAATCAGATAAGAAATCTGTTCCACAGAAATGCAGTTATATGAAGTGCAGCAGAGCGGTGATTTTCCCAGGCAGGCAGGGAATAAATTGGCGCAAGACTGCTGTTAAACGTAGCTGGCTGCGTATGATTTTTTTACTATCTCCACCCACCACACATGTACACAGAACGCTGAGGACTGACAGAGGCAGGCCAAATAGAATTTTTCCCTTTTTTTTTAAAGGGAAGGCCGGCCCACTGACTATATTCAATCAGATAAGAAATCTGTTCCACAGAAATGCAGTTATATGAAGTGCAGCAGAGCGGTGATTTTTCCCAGGCAGGCAGGAAATAAATTGGCGCAAGACTGCTGTTAAACGTAGCTGGCTGCGTATGATTTTTTTACTATCTCCACCCACCACACACGTACACAGAACGCTGAGGACTGACAGAGGCAGGCCAAATAGAATTTTTCCCTTTTTTTTTAAAGGGAAGGCCGGCCCACTGACTATATTCAATCAGATAAGAAATCTGTTCCACAGAAATGCAGTTATATGAAGTGCAGCAGAGCGGTGATTTTCCCAGGCAGGCAGGAAATAAATTGGCGCAAGACTACTGTTAAACGTGGGTGGCTGCGTATGATTTTTTTACTATCTCCACCCACCACACACGTACACAGAACGCTGAGGACTGACAGAGGCAGGCCAAATAGAATTTTTCCCTTTTTTTTTAAAGGGAAGGCCGGCCCACTGACTATATTCAATCAGATAAGAAATCTGTTCCACAGAAATGCAGTTATATGAAGTGCAGCAGAGCGGTGATTTTTCCCAGGCAGGCAGGAAATAAATTGGCGCAAGACTGCTGTTAAACGTAGCTGGCTGCGTATGATTTTTTTACTATCTCCACCCACCACACACGTACACAGAACGCTGAGGACTGACAGAGGCAGGCCAAATAGAATCTTTCCCTTTTTTTTTTAAAGGGAAGGCCGGCCCACTGACTATATTCAATCAGATAAGAAATCTGTTCCACAGAAATGCAGTTATATGAAGTGCAGCAGAGCATTGATTTTCCCAGGCAGGCAGGAAATAAATTGGCGCAAGACTGCTGTTAAACGTAGCTGGCTGCGTATGATTTTTTTACTATCTCCACCCACCACACACGTACACAGAACGCTGAGGACTGACAGAGGCAGGCCAAATAGAATTTTTCCCTTTTTTTTTTAAAGGGAAGGCCGGCCCACTGACTATATTCAATCAGATAAGAAATCTGTTCCACAGAAATGCAGTTATATGAAGTGCAGCAGAGCGGTGATTTTTCCCAGGCAGGCAGGAAATAAATTGGCGCAAGACTGCTGTTAAACGTAGCTGGCTGCGTATGATTTTTTTACTATCTCCACCCACCACACACGTACACAGAACGCTGAGGACTGACAGAGGCAGGCCAAATAGAATTTTTCCCTTTTTTTTTAAAGGGAAGGCCCACTGACTATATTCAATCAATAATATATGTCTTCTGGCCCTGCCTACACAATTCTCTCCCTGTAGTATTACTGCAGGGCGCAATGCTCTGCACAGCCGATTTTGAAAAAAAAAATATGCAACACTGCTAACAGCAGCCTGCACAGTACTGCACACGGTTAAATGTGGCCCTAAGAAGGACCGTTGGGGTTCTTGAAGCCTACACTCACTCCTAACACTCTCCCTGCCTAACCACCACTTCTGTCCCTGGACTATTACTGCAGGGCGCAATGCTCTGCAGACAGCCGATTTTGAAAAAAAAAAAATTGTGCAACACTGCTAACAGCACCCTCCACAGTACTGCACACGGATAGATGTGGCCCTGAGAAGGACCGTTGGGGTTCTTGAAGCCTACACTCACTCCTAACACTCTCCCTTCAGCACCACCAGCAGCAGCACTTTCCCTCAGCTAACTCACAAGGCATCTGAGGCGAGCCGCGGGAGGGGCCGACTTTTATACTCGGGTGACATCTGATCTCCCCAGCCACTCACAGCAGGGGGGTGGTATAGGGCTTGAACGTCACAGGGGGAAGTTGTAATGCCTTCCCTGTCTTTCAATTGGCCAGAAAAGCGCGCTAACGTCTCACAGAGGAAAGTGAAAGTAACCCGAACACCGCGTGGTGCTCGTTAAGAGTAACGAGCATCCCGAACACCCTAATATTCGCCCGAGCATCAAGCTCGGACGAGTACGTTCGCTCATCACTACTGGTTAATATTTTATAATAGAAAAAGAATCACTGCATGTTATTTATTACATTGAAACAGTTCATATTTTTAAGTGTGCAAAAGCACTTTAGCGATCCATTATTTTTATCAGATGTGATTCCATAAACATTTTTATAATAATTGATTGATATTTTAATATTGGGACAAAGAATTAATTGATATAATTTTATGTATAAAATCAGCTTATACATGGAGACAGTTCATGTTTTTGAATGCGCAAAAGCGCTTTAACGATCCATTATCTTTATCAGATATAATCCCCTAAATATTTTATAAAAAATTTATTGATATTTTGATATTGGGACAAAGAATTAGTTGATGTAATTTTATGTACAGAATCAGCTTATATTATTAAATGTGTATTGAATGACAGCTGAGAGCTGCCCCTGATTGGTCCCTGCGCTGAGCCAATCAGAGGCAGCACTCACTCACCCATTCATGAATTCATGAATGGGTGAGTGAGAGCTGTCTCTGATTGGTGAGGGCTGTGATCAATCAGAGGCAGCCCATTCAGCAGGCGGGAATTTTAAATCCCTGGCTGCTGAATACTACACAGAGCAGTTCAGGAGAACTGCCGGCCGGCCGCTGCTGAACTCCGGCTGCAGGGACAAGGTGAGTATATATATATTTTTTTATTTTTACACATTTTAGGATGATTTTCAGGGAAGGGCTTATATTTTTAAGCCCTTCCCGAAAATTCATCCCGTGCTCGCCGCCAGCCCATTGCTTTCAATGGAGCCGGCTGTATTGCCGGCTCCATTGAATTCAATGGGCGAACATCATTCTTCTCTGCCACAGCTGTTACAGCTGTGGCAGAGGAGAATGATCTTTGTACTATATGTTCTCAATGGGGTCGGCTGTTGCCGCCGGCCCCATTGAGTGCATATAATAAAACACAAAGAATCGCAGATAGGCGCGATCTGCGATTCCTCGTGTCCTATAATTTATTGGACATCCGCATAAAAAGCGGCCATGTGTCCGATGCCATTGCGAAGCAATGGTTCTATTAATGCGCAGATCGCATGCGCAAATTGCGCGAAAAAACGCCCGTCTGACCGAGGCCTTAATGTGTACAATCGCCTCGACAATGTATTCCCTTTAATAAATATTGGCTAGATTTATTGTATCATGAAACTTATTTTAGAGCAAAGTATATATATATATTTTTTTTCCCTATTAAATTACACTTAGGCCTCAGTCACACGGGCGCATCGGCACCCGTACACCGGCGCCGATGCGCCCGTGTGACTGACACCAGCAGACGGACGTACCTGCAGACGGCCGTCTCTCTGCAGCGCTGGAGGAAAGAACGTGTGACCGGCTCCATTGCCGGTCATGTGTTCTTTCCTCCGGCGCTGCAGAGAAACGGCCGTCTGCAGGTACGTCCGTCACCTTCCTGCAGTCGCACGGGCGCATCGGCGCCGGTGTACGGGTGCCGATGCGCCCGTGTGACTGAGGCTTCACTCTGAATAATTATGCAGGCAATGAATTGACCATAGTATATTATTGAAAACTGCATATAGAGAATAATAAGTTTTGGTTTAATTAGTTTTTATAAATTAGTATATATAGAGGAGGTCAGTTTTAAAATTCATGCCCTTTGGGTATCTGGTATTAAGCGTTAGTATCCAGAACGTCTCTCTTCTAAAAACTCGTGTCTGGCTGACCTCACCTCCTGTATTACCATTAGTAACTTTCTCTATTCCAAAAAATGTAAAGCTATTCAAACTTCCTGAGTGTGTCTCCAGGAAGTGTTTTGCTGCTCCTGAACTATTGGAGTTGCCATTTTTGATGTATCGCACATGTTTCGCAATACGGGTTCTGATTTTGCGTGTCGTAGTTCTTATTGCATTCTGCGCATGAGATCAAATAGATTGCATTACTGGTGTTACAATTCATGTAGGTTTTAATTTTATATTCTTTAGATCCCTCACTATCCATGAAGCTAGTTTTTCTATTATCAGCCAGATAACATATGCTGCATCGAGAGTTACCACACCTAAAAAAAACATTGTTTTTCAGCCATTGTGTTTTGCTCATTCCTGATTTGAAGGTGTTTGGAGACAACATGTCCCCTAAATTCCTACTTTTTTTTTTTTAGACACAACGATAATCCATTCATCTAATATACTATCTACTGTATCATCTTGACGCAGGATGAGCAAAAATTTGTAAAAAATTCTTCTTATATTATAAAAATTTCGACTATATGCTGTGGAAAAAATTAAACCTTTTTTCTTTATTTTATTTTCATTTCTCTTATTATTGAGTAAGATCTCCCTATCCATTATATCAATTCTGTTACAGGTTTTTTTCAAAGCTGATTTTTTTGTAACCTCTCTCCCCTAATCTCTCTATGATACCATTTTTTGTTTTGTCATATAGATGTTTACTGGTACATGCTGTTTTGCTCCCATATTTTCCCCTATTGGAATTGCCCTCAATGTATGTCTGGGATGACTGCTGCTCGCGTGCAGAACAGTATTCCCCACTGTTTCTTTCCTAAACAAATATGTCTCTATTTTGCCAGTAGATACATTACCTCTCAGGGTTAAATCTAGAAATGGAATTTCTATAACATTTTGTGTAACCACAAATTGTAGATTGACCAAATTGTCATTGATGTATTCAACAAATTCTGATATGTTCATTGTATCATCACCCAAGTCTGTACCCTTATCCCAGATGATAACTATGTCATCAATAAATCTAGCATACCACACCATCCGGCCCACATATGGATTCCTGTGGTTGAAAATAAAAAAATGCTCCCACCAGCTCATCGTGAGATTTGCTATGGATGGTGAAAATTTGGAGCCCATAGGGGCTCCAGAGACCTGTAAAAAAAATTCATTATCAAAAGAGAAAAAATTGTGTTTCAACAAAAATTCCATAGCCAGAACAATAAATTCAACTTATTGTTGTAATTACTAAAGGACTGCAAATGAAATTGAACAGCTTCCAGTGCCGCATGCTGTGGTATGCTAGAATATAAGTCTTTAACATCACATAAGACCCACTGGTAGTTACTTCTCCATTCAACGTGTTGCAATTGTTGCATTACATGTTTTACTTAATCAGAACCCGCATTGCGGAACATGTGCGATACATCAAAAATGGCAACTCCAATAGTTCAGGAGCAGCAAAGCACTTCCTGGAGACACACTCAGGAAGTTTGAATAGCTTTACATTTTTTGGAATAGAGAAAGTTACTAATGGTAATAGAGGAGGTGAGGTCAGCCAGACAAGAGTGTTTAGAAGAGAGACGTTCTGGATACTAACGCTTAATACCAGATACCCAAAGGGCATGAATTTTAAA
Organism: Eleutherodactylus coqui; assembly: GCF_035609145.1. Classification (NCBI taxonomy): domain Eukaryota; kingdom Metazoa; phylum Chordata; class Amphibia; order Anura; family Eleutherodactylidae; genus Eleutherodactylus; species Eleutherodactylus coqui. The sequence continues at coordinate 235,976,469 of NC_089837.1, read as the reverse complement.
ACTGACCTCCTCTATATATACTAATTTATAAAAACTAATTAAACAAAAACCTAATTATTCTCTATATGCAGTTTTCAATAATATACTATGGTCAATTCATTGCCTGCATAATTATTCTGAGTAAGTGTAATTTAATAGGGAAAAAAAAGAGAAAAAATATATATATACTTTGCTCTAAAATAAATTTAATGATACAATAAATCTTGCCAATATTTATTAAAGGGAATACATTGTCGAGGCGATTGTACACATTAAGGGTGCATTCACACGAACGTATATCGGCTCGGTTTTTACGCCGAGCCGATATATGTCGTCCTCATCTGCAGGGGGAGGGAGGATGGAAGAGCCAGGAGCAGGAACTGAGCTCCCGCCCCCTCTCTGCCTCCTCTCCGCCCCTTTGCACCCTTTGCACCCCTTGCATTATCACTACAAATGTAGGCTCCGGGGCCCAGCGCCAGTTAGTCACACATCACCCCTGACCCATCACTTACCTGGGCGGCGGGACGGCTGGGCGGCTTCTCGGCAGAGCTGGGCGGCTTCTCGGCAGAGCTGGGCGGCTCCTCGGCAGAGCTGGGCGACTCAAGTTTCTGCACCTTCCTCTAAGAGAGGATGGTAGCAGAATGGCCGCTCCAGCGCGCTCCCGAGAAGTTACAGCTCGTCTGCGCATGCGCAGAAGAGCTGTAGCGGCGAGCACGCTGAAGCGGCTCGTGCTCAGAGCAGAAGAACGGACTGCGCAAGCGCGTCTAAAAAAGCAAGCCGCCAGCGAAATTAGACGGAACCATGGAGACGTGGACGCTAGCAACGGAGCAGGTAAGTGAATAACTTCTGTATGGCTCATATTTAATGCACGATGTACATTACAAAGTGCATTAATATGGCCATACAGAAGTGTATACCCCCACTTGCTTTCGCGAGACAACCCCTTTAAAAATATTAACTGTTTCCATATAATAAATAACATGTAGTGATTCTGTTTCTATTATAAAATATTAACCAGTTATTCTACAAATATTTATGGAACCATATGTGTATATTGTAGTGGGGTGAATGATAGCATTGACTGCTTTCTTGTCAGTTCTTATGGGGAGAGACTGACAGAAAGATTTAGTCTGGCTACTAGGCATATTAAGGGTTAAAATTCACAGTTTGGTTTTATCAGTTAATTAAGGCTAAGGCTTTTTAAAGGTTTGTGAACAGAGTGCATGTAGAGGTGAACAAGGCTCCTGATCGAGTTGACCTTCTTTATCTGTGAATATGCACATATTTTAAACAATAAAGCAGGAAGTTTGTCACACCAGTGCCTGCCCGTCTATGGAATTTACTTGTGAAAGGAAGCCAAAGTGACCGCAAGGCTGTATGAGCACTTGGAGACGCACCTGTTGTATGGAACCAGGAGCTAGAAGCCGTCTAAGGTGGGATGAAAGTCTTTTTTTCTAAACAAAGCTGACGCCAACCAAAACCGTCAACGTATGCGCCCTGTAAACCAAAACCATACATATTATATATCAAAACGTCCAAAACAAAATGAGGAACCCGTTCCTATACTTTATTTTAGCGTAAATATACTAATTAAAAAGAAAATAACAATAAATGTTTAAAAAAAATCTTTTTTGTAGCTTTTTACCCCCAATAAAACTAAAAACATGGGAAAAAAAGTCAGTGAAAAACATATTTAAAAAATAGCCCTATATGTCATGAAAAATAATTTTGATAGCTGGAGGAAAAAAATAGGGCAGTAAAACTACCACATAGGTAAAATCCCCAAAAAGTGTCTGGTCCTTAAGGTACAAAGCAGCCTGATCCTTAAGGGGTTAAATGAATTAAAGTATCCAGGTTCAGATGAATTACATCCTAGGATACTGAAGGAAGTAGCAGAGATAATTGCTGAACCACTTGCTGTAATCTTTGAAAATTCATGGAGAACAGGAGAAGTCCCAGAAAATTGGAGAAGGGCAAATGTTCCCAAAATGGAAGAAGGTGGACCCAGGAAACTGCAGGCCTGTGAGCTTGACTTCTATACAGGGAAGAATCTTTGACCAAATTATTAAGCATCATATATGCAAGTACTTGGATGAGAATGGAGTATTTAACCAGAGCCAGCATGGGTTTGTAAATCATGCCAGGCTAATCTAATTTCTTTCTATGCAAGAATCACCAACTGGCTTGATCAGGGAGAATGCAGTAGATATAGTATATCTTGACTTTATATCTCACTGGGTCCTCCATTCTCTAAAATAACAAAAAAGCTGATATCCCCCTTCCTTGCTCCTTGTTTGTCCCCCATCCCTGGCTTCGGTCTCCGCTGTACTTGTTTACAGGCTGCCTGTGACATCCTGTAAACCTTCTGCTGCAGCCAATAACAGTGCTTAGCAATCATCACTGAGTGCTGTCATTGGCTGCAGCAGCTTGTTTATAGATGGCTCAGGCGGACTTCAACCTGTAAGGATGATGTAACCAGGGAGATCAGAGCTGATGGCGGGGGACTAGTGGGGTTAAGGGAGAGGTGAGTATTAGCTGTTTTTTTTTATTTTACAGCATGGGGGACTTAGTGAGAGGGCCTTACTTAACTTGAACAAACCCTTTCATTATTTATCAACTGACTGTTATTTATTGCCATTGAATTGTTACTACAGATGTTGTCTCATTGACTTATTATTTTTAAGTTTAATACTATAAGGTGTCATGCGCACGGGCGGATTTGCATTGCAAAATCCAGAGCGGGATTCTGCCTCCGGATTCTGCAGTAAATCCAGCACATAGCATGAAAATACACGATTTCCTGCCAACGAGTGAAAATCAATTGTGATTTTCTGCTTGCAGGGGGGAAATCGCGGCATGCTGCGATCTTGTGCGGCTGCGCACAGCCAGCTGCCATTCAAGTCAATGGAAGCCGTCCGTCCTCATTCCGCGTCTGCGTCATCGCCATAGTGATGGTGCGGTGTCCTCTGTACTGCACATGTGCGCCGTTGCATTGGCCAGCCCATCAGCAGCAGAGGTACACTGGGACCCCCAGCCGGGCTCTGGGTCGAACTCCACTGTGGGAATCCCGCATGCGGGGTCCGACCCACCTGTGTGCAGGCGGCCTAAGTAATGTCTGATTCTGTCTGTTCATTCACCCTCTGATTTGTAAAGTGCTGTGGAATGTGATGTACTATGTAAGATTATCATTAATTCACATTTATATATCATTGTATTGAAATACACCCCATCACTCTCAATCACTTTTCATCTATATAAAGCAGCTGGTATTGTACACTATCTTTTAGGATTTTACTCTTCTTCCTAATTCTAAATTTACATCTCTTAACCAAAAAAAGTCTTAAGAAAAAATAGCTGTGCTATTATCAACCAGCTCCATGTTACTGGAGGACTTCTAGAATGACTTCCTGCTAGCTAACCTTGACTTATGGTTACCTGGCACGCCCCTTGTGGAATATTAACTACAGGATCATCTGAAACAAATAAAATGCAATTTGTTCAGCATGCTGACCTTCACATACTTGTACATCAAAGTAAAATAACACTTTCAGGGTGTAATCATATGGGGCAGATTATAAGATCCGCATCAAATTTGCACCCAAATTTACCACTTTAATCTGCTGAGCATTAAAATCTGCATCAATCGGTGCAGATTTTGGTGTGGATTTTCTGCAGAATTTTTCTGCTACGGAAAGTCGAACCAAGTCTGTGACTGGTTTCACATGAGCATATTAAGTACTAGAAGAAATGAAAACTGAGCTGTGATTGGTTGCTATAGGCAATAAAGACAATTTGACTTTGTCAGTTTCATAAATCTCACCAATTTTATGTCCGTCCCTCCACCCCCCAAATGATGCCATTAAAGAATACAACTTGTCTCTCAAAAAACAAGGCCTCATATAGCTATGTTGGTGAAAAAATGTTCAAAAAAGTTATGGGTTTCGGGAGCTGGAATTGAAAAATAAAGCAATCTCCTTGTCCAGGTAGAAAATGAATAGAGAGGTGGTCATAGTATGAATGGAGACGTACGGGTCAGATTCCGTATAGGGAGCCTGCAGCGGAATCCAGCCCTGTCCCTAGCCGGCGACTGTGCGTACCTTTCAATATCTGTATTGGTCACGATGACAGGGGCGTAACTATAGAGGATGCAGGGGATGCAGTTGCACTCGGGCCCAGGAGCCTTGGGGGGCCCATTAGGCCTCTCATCTCCATATAGGGAGCCCAGTACTATGAATAAAGCATTATAGTTGGGGGCCCCATTCCAGATTTTGCATTGGGGCCAAGGAGCTTCAAGTTACGCCTCTGCACGACGACCTCGACATCCATGAAAAACCTGTGGTTTTAAAGTGTTTTCTTGTGAAAACAGTCTCGCATCACTGCGGGGATGGAGGGAATCTCCGCCACAGAATAATCCAATTGTTTTGGTTGTGGCCTGATAAAGTGGCCATTTAGTGTATATTATGTAGTGAACTCCTAAACTCCCTGAAGTGGTGGCAACAAGTGCAGCAACAACCGCTTAGAGAAGAAATTATACAGCACAGAATTTGGACCCATTTAGTTTAAAAACGATAAATTATGTTTGAGTATGACCATTTACTTTAACCCTTCCTTTAGACAGACGTATTTGCGCATAATACACAGAGAATATCACCCACTGATTTCAATGCATCTATTATCACTTCCTCTTTTGTACACGCATTTAGCACACACATAAAAAATGCAGCATGCTCTATTTTTGCGTGTATTAACGCACCAGGGGATCCCGAGGTGCACAAATGCATGCTCAATCCACACAGCAAAAATAACGGTTTGGACAGCACAAACTTGCATTTTGAATGCACAGAAAAAATAATTATTTTCTAGTCCAGACATTCATATAAAGTTGAGGCAACGTTAATGTTTCGGGCTCAAATGCCCTTTAGCAAGCATATAAATAAACTTGGACTATTAGGGGTTAATGGCAACAAAGTTCAGCCTGGCAACTGAGGACTCCCTTTCACACTAGATCACAGGATTTTGTCTGATTACTGTATTCTGGATAGCCAGGCTGAACTTTGTTGCCATTAACCCATAATAGTCCAAGTTTATCTATATGCTTGACAAAGGGCACTTGAGCCCAAAATGTTAATGTTGTCTCAAATTTATGTGAACATCTGGACTGCCAAATAACATTCAAAATACAAGTGTGTGCTGTCCAAACCGTTATTTTTGATACTGATAGAGTCTGGGACAGAGGGACTCTGGGACACTGCACCACATTCAATCTGCATAAGGGAGTGCTACTAAACACAGTTTTAGCCAATACACACAGCAATGCGTAACATTCTGCGCAATTCTGTGAAAAATGAACACATCAGGACCTTATTAGTCTATATAACCTTTTAACCCATTAAGGACCAGACACTTTTTAGGGATTTTACCCATGTGGTGGTTTAACTGCCCTATTCTTTTTTCTTCAGCTACCAAAATTATTTTTGCGCGTTTTTTTTCTGTGACATATAGGGCTATTTTTTTAAACATGTTTTTCACTGAGTTTTTTTTTCATTTTTTAGTTTTATTGGGGGTAAAAAAGCTCTAAAAATGATTTTTTTTTAACATTTACTAATTAACCCCTTAATGACATGGCCTATTTTGGCGTTGAGGACCAAGCGATTTTTTGGTATTTTTCCATCTCCATTTTTCAAAAGCCATAACTTTTTTATTTTTCCGTGGACGCGGCCGTGTAAGGGCTTGTTTTTTGCGTGGCGATCTGTAGTTTTTATCGGTGCCACTTTTGGGTATATAGACAATATCGTAAATTTTTTTTTTTTTTTTTAATGATAACAGGGAGAGAAAACGCATCAATTCTGCCATAGATTTTTTTTTTTTTTTACAGCGTTAATCATGCAGCATAAATGACACACTAAATTTTTTCTGCGGGTCGGTACGGTAACAACGATACCAAAATTGTTATATTTTTTTTAGGTTTTTACACTTTTTTGCAATAAAACCCCCTTTTTTTGGAAATCTTTTTTTTTTCTCTATAGCTGCATTCAAAGTCCTGTAACTTTTTTATTTTTCTATGTACGGAGCTCTTTAAGGGCTTATTTTTTGCGAGACGAGCTGTAGTTTTTATTGGTACCATTTTGGGAAATGTACGGCTTTTTTGATCACTTTTATTGCATTTTTTGTGAGGCAAAATGCTAAAAATTAGCATTTTGCCTCTGTTTTTTAGCGGTTTTTTTTACGCTTTTTGTCGTACAAAATAAAAAGCGTGTTCAACTTTTTGTACACGTCGTTACGGACGCGTCAATACCAAATATGTGGGGTTTTAGTTTTTTTTCCCTTTTTTTATGCTAATATTAGAAAAAGCATAAAAAAGGGGTTTTTTACATTTTTTTTTTTACATTTTTCTTTTTTTTACACTTTTCTTTTCTTTTTTTTTATACTATTTGAGTCCCTCTGAGGGACTTACATCACTGTGCCTATGATCGCTGTCATAAGGCATGGCAGAGCTACTGCTCTGCCATGCCTTATCGCTTGTACAGCGATTATAGGCACAGGCAATACAGGACGCCAGTGTCTGGCGTCCTGTTGCCATGGTGACAGGCCGGGCTCTCGCGATAACATCGCGAGTTCCAGCCGGAGACACACAGGGATCGCGATCCCTCTGTGAACTCTTTCCCTGCCGCGATCTACTTAGATCGCGGCAGGGAAGGGGTTAACAGCGGCGGGCGCATCTCCGATGTCCCCCCGCTGTTGGAGCGGGACGCCGGCTGTGACTGACAGCCGGCTCCCGCTGCGGGATAGCGCGGGATCACATGTGATCCCGTGCTATCTCCAGGACGTACCAGGTACGTCATGTTGCGGGAAGTACCAGGCTGCCATGACGTACCAGGTACGTCCAGGAGCGGGAAGGAGTTAAAAAAAATATATATATATACTTACGCTAAAATAAAGTAATGGGTTCCTCCTAGTTTTCCAGAGAGGATTAGTTGCTGCCACCAACTGCGGCGGTGCAAGATACCTCAGGCGCCTGGATAGATGACCCACAACTAGTCAACCAAACATTTGCCCATTTTTATAGAAATCTATACACCTCTAAACTTAGCTGCTCTGATGAACAACTCCACAAGCTATCTTGATGACATTCTCTTTCCTTCGCTGAGCCAGTATGGCCTATCTGGATGGTGTCCTAAGCATAGTGGAAATAACGGATGCTATCTAGTCGCTTCCCAATAGGAAATCCCCGGGCGTTGATGAGCTTCCTGGGGAATGGTATAAAAAGTATCCAGATTTCCTGGTCCCCCCCGGCTTCTAACGTTATATACCTCTATCCTACGAGATGGAGTCTTGCCGGATACCATGCGCAAGGCCCCAATTGTCACGATCCCTAAAGCTGGAAAAGATCCTGCGGACTATGGCTCCTACCGGCCCATTTCACTCCTCAACAACGGCGTTAAGATTCTTGCAAAGATACTGGTGACACGCATGAACTCAGTCCTCGGCGAGATTATACATGCTGACTAGTCTCGTTTCATGCCTGGCTAAAGTACAGGTATTAATATAAGGTGATTTTTTGACCATAAGACGTATGAACTCTTTAACTGTGAGAAGCGCTTCCTGGTGTTTATAGATCAGGCAAAAGCTTTTGACTCAGTGGAGGGGAGATACTCGTCGGTAGTGATGTGGCGGTTTGGATTTGGGCCATTGTTTATTAAATGGGTACGGATCCTGTCCGACTCTCCAGTGGCCAATGTTAGAACCAATGCCCATGTTTCTGTCCATCTTCCCCTGGGTAGAGGTACGGGACAGAGCTGCCCTCTGTCCCCGGACTTGTTTGCCCTTGCTATAGGGCCACTTGCAATTCGGGTCCAGACGTTGCCGATTATAAGGGGGTTTAGACTGTGCAATTATGAAGAGCGAATAACGCTGTATGCGGACAACACCCTTCTTTTTCTCCAGGACCCGGAGTTGTCTCTTGACTCTGCACTCACCATTTTTGATGCATTTGGCCAAAAAACCTTAATGCCATCTTGTCGCTGTGGACTCGATGGCTGCCGAGCTTCCCTTGCCCACTCCACTGAGCTCAACAGCTCAGACAACTTATCTGGGTATAACTGTGTCAGCGTATGTCTCTGCCTTTGGTGACCTTAATTTAACCCCCCTTCTGGACTGGGTGAAGGGAATGGTGGCATGCTGGACTGCTGAAACTGCTGCCGAAGATTCTGCATGTCTTGCATAACATCCCTATTAGAGATGAGCGAGCACCAAAATGCTCGGGTGCTCGTTACTCGGGACGAATTTATTGCGATGCTCGAGGGTTCGTTTCGAGTAACGAACCCCATTGAAGTCAATGGGCGACCGGAGCATTTTTGTATTTCGACGATGCTCGCTAAGGTTTTCATGTGTGAAAATTTGGGCAATTCAAGAAAGTGATGGGAACGACACAGCAACGGATAGGGCAGGCGAGGGGCTACATGTTGGGCTGCATCTCAAGTTCACAGGTCCCACTATTAAGCCACAATACCGGCAAGAGTGGGGCCCCCCCTCCCAACAACTTTTACTTCTGAAAAGCCCTCATTAGCATGGCATACCTTAGCTAAGCACCACACTACCTCCAACAAAGCACAATCACTGCCTGCATGACACTCCGCTGCCACTTCTCCTGGGTTACATGCTGCCCAACCCCTCCGCACGACAGTGTCCACAGCGTACACCAAATTGTCCCTGCCCAGCCTTCAGCTGCCCTCATGCCACGCCACCCTCATGTCTATTTATAAGTGCGTCTGCCACAGGAAAAGCAGGCACACACTGCAGAGGGTTGGCACGGCTAGGCAGCGACCCTCTTTAAAAGGGGCGGGGCGATAGCCCACAATGCTGTACAGAAGCAATGAGAAATCCAATCCTGTGCCACCTCCATCTGGAGCTGCACACGTGGGCATAGCAATGGGGAACCTATGTGCCACACACTATTCATTCTTTCAAGGTGTCTGCACGCCCCAGTCAGACCGCGGTTTTTTATAAATAGTCACAGGCAGGTACAACTCCGCAATGGGAATACCGTGTGCACCCACAGCATGGGTGGCTCCCTGGAACCCACCGGCTGTACATAAATGTATCCCATTGCATTGCCCATCACAGCTGAGGTAATGTCGTGGTTAATGCAGGTGGGCTTCGGCCCACACTGCATGCCCCAGTCAGACTGGGGTTCTTTAGAAGTGGACAGATGTAGGTTAAACTCCGTGTGCACCTACAGCATGGGTGGCTCCCTGGAACCCACCGGCGGTACATAAATATATCCCATTGCAGTGCCCTACTCAGCAGAGCTAACGTCAGATACAATACAGGTGGGCTTCGGCCCACACTGCATGCCACAGTCAGACTGGGGTTCTTTAGAAGTGGACAGATGTAGGTTAAACTCCGTGTGCATCTACAGCATGGGTGGGTGCCAGGAAGCCACCGGCGGTACATAAATATATCCCATTGCATTGCCCAACACAGCTGAGGTAGTAATGTCGTGCTTAATGCAGGTGGGCTTCGGCCCACACTGCATGCCCCAGTCAGACTGGGGTTCTTTAGAAGTGGACAGATGTAGGTTAAACTCCGTGTGCACCTACAGCATGGGTGGCTCCCTGGAACCCATCGGCGGTACATAAATATATCCCATTGCATTGCCCAACACAGCTGAGGTAGTAATGTCGTGCTTAATGCAGGTGGGCTTCGGCCCACACTGCATGCCCCAGTCAGACTGGGGTTCTTTAGAAGTGGACAGATGTAGGTTAAACTCCGTGTGCACCTACAGCATGGGTGGCTCCCTGGAACCCACCGGCGGTACATAAATATATCCCACTGCAGTGCCCTACTCAGCAGAGCTAACGTCAGATACAATACAGGTGGGTTTCGGCCCACACTGCATGCCCCAGTCAGACTGGTAATATGTACCTTAACAGTAAACTCGTTGGTGGTAATGTGGTGGTGACTGCGGACCTAGTAGCGCAGTTTAATGTGGTTGGTTTTCGGAATGTGGCCATGATTAAGTGGTCCGTGGCGGGGGGATGGTGGTGGTGCTCTCTTGTTGTGTCATTAAAGGTGAAATTCTTGGACTGCCACCAGAGGGACCAATGCAAAGGTATTTGCCAAGAATGTTTTCATTGTTGGAGGAGGAGGGGGATGTTTTGGAGGCACTATGTGTCCTCTCCACGTGTCCGTGGTTATATGCACCTTAAGGGCTCCCACCCACTAGCGTTTTTTTACTGCGAAATTCGCAGCGGTTTTTTTTTTCTGCAGGGGTCTTTGGGCTATGGGAGTTGTAAAGCTAAAATCGCGGTTGTGCAAAATCGCGATTTCGCGGTAAATCGCGATTTTGCGCGATCGCGCTTTTAGCTTTACAAGTCCCATAGACCCCCTGTAGAAAAAAAAAACGTGCGAATTTCGCAGTGAAAAAAAACGCTAGTGGGTGGGAGCCCTAACAGTAACAGCGTTGGTGGGAAATGGCCTCGCCGCCGTCATGTCTTTGTGAAGCCTCTGTTTCCACACCCCAGTGACATACCATTAGCTGCGGTATAGGCAGAGCCCAGAATTATTAACATTTCAGCGGTAGCATTAGGACAGGCCCCACTAACATATCACTAGCAGCAGTATAGGGGGAGCGCAGTCTTAGTTCCATTTCAGTAATAGTAGCACTCAAGACAGGCCCCAGTAACAATTCCCATTGCAGCAGTTTAGGGAGATAACAGTCTCTTTCACATTTCAGTAGCTGCAGTATAGACAAGGCCCCAGTTACATTTATGTAGCAAAAGTGTAGGCCAACCCCACACACCTTTCTGTACCATGAGTGCAGGCGAAGAACATAGAAATTACTATGATTACACTGTAGGTGAGGGCCCCAAAAAATTGGTGTAGCAACAGTACTAATGTACCTCAGAAAAAATTGGCCATGCCCAACCAAGATGGCAGGTGAAACCCATTAATCGCTTTGGTTAATGTGGCTTAAGTGGTAACTAGGCCTGGAGGCAGCCCAGTTTAACGAAAAATTGGTTCAAGTTAAAGTTTCATCGCTTGTAAGAGCATTGAAACGTATAAAAATTGTTTGGAAAAATTATATGAGTGAGCCTTGTGGCCCAAAGAAAAATTGCCCGTTCGGCGTGATTACGTGAGGTTTCAGGAGGAGGAGGAGGAATATTATACACAGATTGATGAAGCAGAAATGTCACCGTTTTGGATGATGATACAGAACGATGCTTCCATCCGCGGGTGCAGCCTACGTATTGCTTAGGTATCGCTGCTGTCCGCTGGTGGAGAAGAGAAGTCTGGGGAAATCCAGGCTTTGTTCATCTTGATGAGTGTAAGCCTGTCGGCACTGTCGGTTGACAGGCGGGTACGCTTATCTGTGATGATTCCCCCAGCCGCACTAAACACCCTCTCTGACAAGACGCTAGCCGCAGGACAAGCAAGCACCTCCAGGGCATACAGCGCGAGTTCAGGCCACGTGTCCAGCTTCGACACCCAGTAGTTGTAGGTGGCAGAGGCGTCACGGAGGACGGTCGTGCGATCGGCTACGTACTCCCTCACCATCCTTTTACAGTGCTCCCGCCGACTCAGCCTTGACTGGGGAGCGGTGACACAGCCTTGGTGGGGAGCCATAAAGCTGTCCAGGGCCTTAAAGAGCGTTGCACTGCCTGTGCTGAACATGCTGCTCGATCTCCGCACCTCCCCTGCTACCTGGCCCTCGGAACTGCGCCTTCTGCCACTAGCGCTGTCGGATCGGAATTTTACCATCAGCTTGTCCGCCAGCGTCCTGTGGTATAGCAACACTCTCGAACCCCTTTCCTCTTCGGGAATGAGAGTGGAAAGGTTCTCCTTATACCGTGGGTTGAGCAGTGTGTACACCCAGTAATCCGTAGTGGCCAGAAGGCGTGCAACGCGAGGGTCACGAGAAAGGCATCCTAACATGAAGTCAGCCATGTGTGCCAGGGTACCTGTACACATGGCTGTCTTCACTAGGAAGATCACTTTCAGGATCCTCCTCCTCCTCCTCCTCCTCAGGCCATACACGCTGAAAGGATGACAGGCAAGCAGCATGGGTACCGTCAGCAGTGGGCCAAGCTGTCTCTTCCCCCTCCTCCTCATCCTCCTCATGCTCCTCCTCCTTCTCCTCAACGCGCTGAGATATAGACAGGAGGGTGCTCTGACTATCCAGCGACATACTGTCTTCCCCTGCCTCCGTTTCCGAGCGCAAAGCATTTGCCTTTATGCTTTGCAAGGAACTTCTCAAGAGGCATAGCAGAGGAATGGTGACGCTAATGATTGCAGCATCGCCACTCACCACCTGGGTAGACTCCTCAAACTTTCCAAGGACCTGGCAGATGTCTGCCAACCAGGCCCACTCTTCTAAAAAGAATTGAGAAGGCTGACACCCACTGCGCCGCCCATGTTGGAGTTGGTATTCCACTATAGCTCTATGCTGCTCATAGAGCCTGGCCAACATGTGGAGCGTAGAGTTCCACCGTGTGGGCACGTCGCACAGCAGTCGGTGCACTGGTAGATTGCAGGGTGTTGTTGCAGGGTGCGCAGGGTGGCAGCGTCCGTGTGGGACTTGCGGAAATGTGCGCAGAGCCGGCGCACCTTTACGAGCAGGTCTGACAAGCGTGGGTAGCTTTTCAGAAAGCGCTGAACCACCAAATTAAAGACGTGGGCCAGGCATGGCACGTGCGTGAGGCTGCCGAGCTGCAGAGCCGCCACCAGGTTACGGCCGTTGTCACACACGACCATGCCCGGTTGGAGGCTCAGCGGCGCAAGCCAACGGTCGGTCTGCTCTGTTAGACCCCGCAGCAGTTCGTCGGCCGTGTGCCTCTTATCTCCTAAGCTGAGTAGTTTCAGCACGGCCTGCTGACGCTTGCCCACCGCTGTGCTGCCACGCCGCGCGACACCGACTGCTGGCGACGTCCTGCTGCTGCTGACACATCTAGATTGCGAGGCAGAGGTTGAGGAGGAGGAGGAGGGTGCTTTAGTGGACGAAGCATACACCGCCGAACATACCACCACCGAGCTGGGGCCCGCAATTCTGGGGGTGGGTAGGACGTGAGCGGTCCCAGGCTCTGACTCTGTCCCAGCCTCCACTAAATTCACCCAATGTGCCGTCAGGGAGATGTAGTGGCCCTGCCCGCCTGTGCTTGTCCATGTGTCCGTTGTTAAGTGGACCTTGGCACTAACCGCATTGGTGAGGGCGCGTACAATGTTGCGGGAGACGTGGTCGTGCAGGGTTGGGATGGCACATCGGGAAAAGTAGTGGCGACTGGGAACTGAGTAGCGCGGGGCCGCCGCCGCCATCATACTTTTGAAGGACTCCGTTTCCACAACCCTATACGGCAGCATCTCAAGGCTGATAAATTTGGCTATGTGGACGGTTAACGCTTGAGCGTGCGGGTGCGTGGCGGCGTACTTGCGCTTGCGCTCAAACACTTGCGCTAGCGACGGCTGGACGGTGCGGTGCGAGACATTGGTGGATGGGGCCGAGGACAGCGGAGGTGAGGGTGTGGGTGCAGGCCAGGAGACGGTAGTGCCTGTGTCCTGAGAGGGGGGTTGGATCTCAGTGGCAGGTTGGGGCACAGGGGGAGAGGCAGCGGTGCAAACCGGAGGCGGTGAACGGCCTTCGTCCCACCTTGTGGGGTGCTTGGCCATCATATGTCTGCGCGACAAAGGTTGCACACCACTGTTCGTCGGTCGTCAGGCGTCTCTGTGAAAAACTGCCAGACCTTAGAGCACCTCGGCCTCTGCAGGGTGGCATGGCGCGAGGGTGCGCTTTGGGAAACAGTTGGTGGATTATTCGGTCTGGCCCTGCCTCTACCCCTGGACACCGCACTGCCTCTTGCAACCTGCCCTGCTGCTGCCCTTGCCGCCCCCTCTGAAGACCTGTCCTGAGTAGGCGTTGCACACCAGGTGGGGTCAGTCACCTCATCGTCCTGCTGCTCTTCTTCCGAATCCTCTGTGCGCTCCTCCCTCGCACTTACTGCCCTTACTACTACCTCCCTGCAAGACAACTGTGTCTCATCGTCATCGTCCTCCTCACCCACTGAAAGGTCTTGAGACAGTTGCCGGAAGTCCCCAGCCTCATCCCCCGGACCCCGGGAACTTTCCAATGGTTGGGCATCAGTGACGATAAACTCCTCTGGTGGGAGAGGAACCACTGCTGCCCAATCTGAGCAGGGGCTCGAGAACAGTTCCTGGGAGTCTTCCCGCTCCTGAGCATGTGTCATTGTAGTGGAGTGAGGAGGCTGGGAGGAAGGAGGAGCAGCAGCCAGAGGATTCGGATTTGCAGCACTGGACGGCACAGAACTGTGGGTGGATGATCCCTTTTTTTTTTAAAGGGAAGGCCCACTGACTATATTCAATTAAATAACAAATGTGTTCTGTGGCCCTGCTGTGTGTCACAGAACTGCAGTGTTATATTAACTGCAGCAGAGCGGTGATTTCCCAGCCAGGAAATAAATTGGCGCAAGCCTGCTGTTAAACGTAGCTGGCTGCGTATGATTTTTTTTACGTTTTCCACCCACCACACACGTACCCAGAACGCTGAGGACTGTCAGAGGCAGGCCAAATAGAATTTTTCCCTTTTTTTTTTTAAAGGGAAGGCCCACTGACTATATTCAATCAAATAACAAATGTGTTCTGTGGCCCTGCTGTGTGTCACAGAACTGCAGTGTTATATTAACTGCAGCAGAGCGGTGATTTCCCAGCCAGGAAATAAATTGGCGCAAGCCTGCTGTTAAACGTAGCTGGCTGCGTATGATTTTTTTACGTTCTCCACCCACCAAACACATACCCAGAACGCTGAGGACTGTCAGAGGCAGGCCAAATAGAATTTTTCCCTTTTTTTTTTTAAAGAAAAGGCCCACTGACTATATTCAATCAATAATATATGTCTTCTGGCCCTGCCTACACAATTCTGTCCCTGTAGTATTACTGCAGGGCGCAATGCTCTGCACAGCCGATATAGCAAAAAAAAAAAATATGCAACACTGCTAACAGCAGCCTGCACAGTACTGCACACGGTTAAATGTGGCCCTAAGAAGGACCGTTGGGGTTCTTGAAGCCTACACTCACTCCTAACACTCTCCCTGCCTAACCACCACTTCTGTCCCTGTAGTATTACTGCAGGGCGCAATGCTCTGCACAGCCGATTTTGAAAAAAAAATAAATTGTGCAACACTGCTAACAGCAGCCTCCACAGTACTGCACACGGATAGATGTGGCCCTAAGAAGGACCATTGGGGTTCTTGAAGCCTACACTCACTCCTAACACTCTCCCTACAGCAGCTCCAACACAACAGCACTTTCCCTCAGCTAACTCACAACGCATCTGAGGCGAGCCGCGGGAGGGGCCGATTTTTATACTCGGGTGACATCTGATCTCGCCAGCCACTCACAGCAGGGGGGTGGTATAGGGCTGGAACGTCACAGGGGGAAGTTGTAATGCCTTCCCTGTCTTTCAATTGGCCAGAAAAGCGCGCTAACGTCTCAGAGATGAAAGTGAAAGTAACCCGAACATCGCGTGGTGCTCGTTAAGAGTAACGAGCATCCCGAACACCCTAATATTCGCCCGAGCATTAAGCTCGGACGAGTACGTTCGCTCATCTCTAATCCCTATCCTTGTTCCAAATGGCTTTCTTTCCACACTCTCTAGCCTTACCCCACTTCTACTACTATTATCTGGCTAGTCAATTGGTATATGTTGGGTGGTGGCTGTCCTCGTCAGATTACAACCTGGTGGTGGGCCTAGAGCGTAAGGTGACGGATCCTGATCAAAGTCTGAGAGCTTTTCTGATGTGTGGCCCCTTCTCTTCTACTGTCCCTCTACCCACTCCCATGCTGGTAACAGTCAAGGTGTGGCACAGGGCCTTGCAGCTGGTGCCTGTAGAGAAAATTACGTGGTCCCCGCATATTCCCTTGTGGAACAATCCACGCCTGCCACACTTACGATGTTTCACCGAATCTGCATTCTGGAGACTTCATGGGGTGAGTGTCTTTCCTGACATAATCCGTAAGGGAACTTTCTGCACTTTTCTACAACTGCAGATAAGCCATAACTTGCCTGAACATTCGTACTTTAGACACTACCAGATAAGACACGTGATTGGGGCAGTTTTGAGGCCTGTCCATACCACTGTCCCTGTGCGTGGAGGGTCTTGCACAGATGTGTAACCTCGTGAAGCCACTGTCTAGTTTCTACGCCCAGTTAATACAGCATCTGGCCCCGATAAAGGAGTGGGTCACCTGGAAGTGTGTCAGTGATATTCCGAATCTGTTGTCGGGGAAGGATGGGGACATACTGGTGGGTTCTGGGCCCTGATTAGTGCTAGGGACAGACTTCTTCAGGTCAAGTTCTTCCATTGGATATATTACACTCCCTCCAGACGATGCTTGATGGTTGATGGGACTGTTATGCATATGTTCTGGGACTGCAGGGTCCTGCAAGGTTATTGGAGGGACGTTCTCATATTCATGGAGTCTCACATGGAGACCCCGAGTATCCTGCACCCTGGGGTGTGCCTCTTCAGGCTTGTTGGAAACCTCACTGTGGCTAGGGCAACCCGCACCTTATATAAGTTGCTGCTTTTTTACGCTAAAAAGGTGATATTGCTAAACTGGAAACACCCGGAGAGGCCGACCAGAAGGGCATGGATCCAGGTGGTAAATTCTGTGATTCCTATGTATAAGCTGACGTATATGGCCAGGGTATGCCCCAAGAAATTTGATAAGATCTGGGATGTGTGGGTAAGCTGGCCTGCAATGGTGGGAGAGGGATTTGCCTGAGTGTTGTGAGGGGATGGAGTGAAGAGTACCCGCTTGACCTAAACGCTGTTTTGTTAGGAGTCGTGCTGTGTTGTTTGGGGGGTGGTGGTTGCTATAGTTCTGCTCATTTTTTTGTTATTTTCAAACTTAAGGTTTTGGTGACATTTTCTGTGGTTCTTCTCTTTATCAATAATTAATTGCTTAAGTTAAAATAAAATATATAGCCAAATGTTATGATTTATAATGAATGTACACACATATGCAAATAGTTACGCTCTTTCTGTTTTCATATACTATGTGGTGCCATAATGATGTGCACTTTCTGTTCTCACTGTTCCTGTTTATTTGTAGATTTTATTCTGGCTAAATAAAGTTCCTTTAAAAAAAGAAAAAGGAATGGCTTCCTCATTTTGTTTCGGACGTTTTTATATATAATATATATGGTTTTGAATATGGCAACAGTCTTGGTTGGCGTCGGCTGTGGGTTATTTTATTTTTTATGTATATATTTTTATTTTATTCTGTAATTTTGCTTTACTTATTTATGTAATTTTTTTTTTTTACTATCTATGTCCCCCATGATGTCATATAAGACCTCTGGGGGACACTCACATGTTATTATTTTTGCTTTTTAATTTAACACTTTCCCACTGAGCCCCTGTTAAAGGTGAAAAACATTCCCTGTAGTGACAATAGTCACTGGCAGAGCTGATCGGGAAATCTCGGGGGTCACGTGACTTCCAGCTCGTGTAGTGGAAGTTATACTTCCACTTTCACTTTTTAGTACATAGCGCACATTGAACGCCGTGTTGTGAACGCCGTAGAAATAATTTTTAAAAGTAATGCTAGAATTGATGTTTTTGTGTTGTCCTGCAGACAAGGACACTGTATATCGGACGGGCATGAAAACCCAGCTGATATACGGTCGTCTAAATAAGCCCTAATTGTGTTTATCCAGATAGGTAAAAATAACAGAACTTTCTTAATCGTAAATACTGTAAAAACAAGACTACAAAACAATGGTGGAATTTCTAGATATTTTTTCCATCTCACCTCCCAGCAATAATGTATTAAGAGTTCTACAACATATTATATATACCCCAGGGTGGTTTCATTGAAATATACAACTCATCCCCCCAGAAAAATAAAAGAAGCCCATATATGGCCAAGTCAATGAGTTATGGTTCTTGCAATGCTATAATTAAAATCACTTGCGTCTTAAGACATTATTATAGGCCAGTCACTAAAGGGTTAAGACTGAAGCTAACAGAACTCTAGGATGCCCTTTCTTCATTGAAGTCCCACAAAACATTGATTGGCAGATCTCCTATCTTCTCTTTGTACGCTTTATCAAACATTTCGCTTTGTGCCACCATAAAGGGTATAAATAAGCTGAGCCAATGGATTTCTATAACAGTATAGTTAAGAATATCAGGTTAAAGTGCACATCCTTACCAGCATAAATGTAATGTCAATGTTGTATTTTTCCCCACTGAGCCCGTCTGTCATTAGAGATGAGTGAGGCCAGAATCACACAAGCATATGCATAAATCGTGTAGAATAGATTAGGCTTTTTGCTGAACAAACTACGCAAGGCAGGTTCATCTGCATGTGGTAAACATAGGTGCACCAATAGAAATGGCTAATTCGTCTAATGAGCTTCAGATGGGTTCTTTTTCCAGCAAACTTTTCTCAGAAAAATGCACAGAAAAGTAGAACGTGTTGTGGGTTTTTTTGCCCAGCGAAAATGCATGCGCAAAATACGGAAATGTGAACAAATCAGGTAAAATCAATAGGTTTTATTATCTGCATATTGCAAATAAGCGTGTAAATATGTCTGTGTGAATCTTGCCTAAGGCTGCCTGTCCACGGGCATTGCAGTATCCTGTGGCGGAGATCCGCCGCGGGATACCCCCACCCGGGAGCAGGAGCTGGCAGATAGGCTGACCCCAGCATGCTGCGAATTGCCGCCCGCGAGTGGAGAATCGCAATGATTCTCCGCTCATGGACAGGGGGGAAGCGCTCTCCATACCGACGCTATGGAGAGCTTTCACGGGGAGCGCACTCAAAACCACCTGTGGACAGGCGGCCTAGGGCTGTAAAAACAATACATATTTTCCATTGATCTTTGAAAACACAGAGTGCTCTGATGTGTTACAATGCCATTCATCAGTACCAGCTAGTGTATGCCGTTAGTAGGCGCTGCATGGAGGTTGGTCACTTGATGCCTGTGAAGTGGATGCTGATCAAAGACATATGTGCTGTTTAAAAATGGTCAATTGTCATTTCTTTTATGCTTATGTTATCTAATGCCAGATCTGCAGTTTGTATTACCTGCAGCCGCCCCACTGTGAAACAAGGCTACCAGCTCGACAGGCGCCCCCCTCCTTCACCCCACCACAAGTAACACTGACAGCCACCCGACCCAGACCCCCCTCCCGACGGAGACTAGTTGTCAGCACCCCGACCCCCAGTGGCAACTAGTTGTAAGTACCCCGACCTGACTAGTTGTCAGCACCCCGGCGGAGACTAGTTGTCAGCACCCCGGCCCCCAGCGGCGACTATTTGTCAGTACCCCGACCCCCGGCAGCGACTAGTTGACAGCATCCCGACCCCCGGCAGCGACTAGTTGACAGCATCCCGACCCCCGGCAGCGACTAGTTGACAGCATCCCGACCCCGACTAGTTGTTAGCACCCTACCCCTGGCAGCGACTAGATGTCAGCACCCCGACCCCCGGCGGCGACTAGTTATCAGCACACCGGCGGTGACTAGTTGTGAACCCCTGACCCCCAGCAGCGACTAGTTGTCAGCACCCCGACCCTCAGCGGCCAGTAGATGTCAGCATCCCGACGCCCCGGCGGCGACTAGCTGTCAGCACCCCTCATGCCCAGCGGCGACTAGCTGTCAGCACCCTGACCCCCGGCAGCGACTAGTTGTCAGCATCCCGACCCCGACTAGTTGTCAGCAACCGACCCCCGACAGCAACTAGTTGTCAGCACCTCGACCCCCGGCAGCGACTAGTTGTCAGCATCCCGATCCCGACTAGTTGTAAGCACCCGACCCCTGGCAGCGACTAGTTATCAGCACCCATGGCGGCGACTAGTTGCCAACACCTTGACCCCCAGCAGCAACTAGTTGTCAGCACCCCGACCCCCGTCGGAGACTAGTTGTCAGCACCCCAACTAGTTGTCAGCACCTTAACTATTCACAATAGTCACAGCTCACTTCCTCTCCTCCCTGCATAGACAGGATTACACTGAGATGAGACACATATAGATAACACAGTTCCACCATTCACAATATTCAGAGCTCACCTCCTCCCCTTCTGGCACAGGCAGGATTACACTGAGAAATTACACCTGTATACAGATAACACAGCAGCCACCATTCACAATAATCACAGCTCACCTCCTCCCATCCCTGCACAGGCAGGATTACACTGAGATGAGACACCTATATACAGATAACACAAAAGCCAACATTCAGAAATGTTTCAGCTCACATCCTCCCCTCCCTGCACAGGCAGGATTAGACTGAGAGGAGACAACTCTCTATATACAACACAGGATCCAACATTCAGTATAGTCACAGCCCACCTCTTACCCTCCCTGCACAGGCCGGATTACACTGAGAGGAGTCAACTCTCATATGTGACTATACTGAATGTTGGATCCTCACAACTCTCATGTGTGACTATACTGAATGTTGGATCCTGTGTTATATAGTTGTCTCCTCTCAGTGTAATCCTGCCTGTGCAGGGAGGGGAGGAGGTGAACACAGGATCAACCATTCACAATAGTCACAGCTCACCTCCTGCCCTCCCTGCACAGGCAGGACTACACTGAGAAGAGACACTTATATGCAGAGAACACAGAATCCACCATTCACAATAATCCCAGCTCACCTCCTCCCTGCACCGGCTGGATTACGCTGAGAGGAAACAACTCTATAGATATAACACAGGAACATTCAGTATAGTCAGAGCTCACCTCCTCCCCTCCCTGCACAGGCTGGATTACACTGAGAGGAGACCACTCTCACATGAGAGTTGTCTCCTGTCAGTGTAAACGGGCCCGTGCAGGGAGGGGTGGAGGTGAGCTGTGGCTGTTAGCTGTGACTATACTGAATGCTGGATCCAGTCTTATATAGTTGTCTCCTCTAAGTGTAATCCGGCTTGTGCAGGGAGGGTAGGAGGTGAGCTGTGACTATACTCAATGTTGCATGCTGTGTTATATAGTTGTCTCCTCTCAGTGTAATCCAGCCTGTGCAGGGAAGGGAAGAGGTGAACACAGGATCGCCTATTTACAATAATGACAACTCACCTCCTCCCCTCCCTGCACAGGCCGGATTACACTGAGAAGCTGCAAAAGCAACTCGCCCCGCTAGTGTAATGTGACAGCAACCACCCCCACCCCCCTAGTTTAATGCGACTGCACCCCACAGCGCCCCCCCTGCTAGTGAAATGTTACACCCCCCCCCTTCTCTGCTAGTGTAATGTGACAGCACAACCCCCCCTGGCCTCCCCCCTTCCCGCTAGTGTAATGTGACAGCACCTGCCCCCCTGCTAGTGTAATGTTATAGCACCCCCCCCCCCGCGCTAATATAATGTAACAGCACCCCCCCATGCTAGTGTATTGTTACGTTACAGCCCCTCCCCCTGCTAGTGTAATGGGACAGCCCCCCCGCCCCTCTAGTATAATGTCACAGCACCCTCAAGCTAGTGTAATGTGATCGCTCAACACCCCCCCTGGTCTCCCCCAACCCCCCTAGTTTAATGTGACTAGACCCTACAGCGCCCCCCCCGCTAGTGAAATGTTACAGCCCCCGCTTCCCTGCTAGTGTAATGTGACAGCTCAAGCCCCCCTGGCCTCCCCCCTTCCCGCTAGTGTAATGTGACAGCACCTGCCCCCCTGCTAGTGTAATGTTACAGCCCCCCCCAGTAGTGTAATGTTACAGCACCCTGCCCACCCGCTAGTATAATGTGACACACCCCCAGGATAGTGTAATGTGATAGCTCAACACCCCACCCCGGCCTCCCCCACCCCCCTAGTGTAATGCGACTGCACGCCACAGCGCCAGTGAAAAGTTACAGCCCCCCCCCCCCCCCCCGGTAGAGTGATGTAACAGCATCCCCCCTAGTATAATGTGACAGCGCTCTCACGCTAGTGTAATGAGACAGCTCAACACCCCCACCCAGCCTCCCCACCCCCCTAGTGTAATGCGACTGCACGCCACAGCGCCAGTGAAAAGTTACAGCCCCCCCCCCCCAGGTAAAGTGATGTAACAGCACCCCCCCTAGTATAATGTGACAGCGCTCTCACGCTAGTGTAATGAGACAGCACAACACCCCACCCAGCCTCACCCACCCCCCCTAGTGTAATGCGACTGCACGCCAGTGCCAGTGAAATGTTACAGCACCCCCATTATTGTAATGTGACAGTTCCCCCCACTGGTGTAATGTGACAGCCCCCTCACCCCCCCCTCCCCCACCCTGGTGTAATGTGACAGCACCCGCCACCGCGCTAGTATAATGTTACAGCAACCCCCCCCCCGCTAGTATAATTCCCCCCCCCCACGCTAGTGTAATGTTACAGCACCCCCCCTGCTGGTGTAATGTGACAGCAGAACCCCTCCCCCCCCCCGTCCCCGGCAAGTGGAATGTCACAACACCCCCATAGAAGTAACACTCACCCTCTGCAGAGTACTGGTAGACACTCCTTAACTCCTCACCTCCCTGCGGTGTTCCTGAGGCATATTAACTTTTTCCACAACACTTCTGTCCTATTCAGCAATTCCAGCAACCTGATTGGTTGTTTGGGTTAGCTGGTTCACCAAACAACCAATGAGGTTGCTGGAATTGCGGAATAGGGCAGAAGTAGAAAAAGTTAGTATGCGTTCCCAAGCCGGCAGGTCCTACACAGAAGCATGGTCACGTCCTGACAAGAAGACAGAAGAAAGAAATTTGTCGTAACCAGGGATGACGGAATGGTAAGCATAGGGGGGCGGGCACTCTTCTAGGTAAGTATATATCTTCTGTTTGGCTCATTTACAATGCACATTGTATATTATAAAGTGCATTGTAATGGCCAAACAGAAGTACATACATATACTTGCTATGGCGGACAACCCCTTCAAGCTATGGTGCGCCAAACAGGGATAGCGTACAAATATGCAAGCTATACTCTATGGCCTTCTGTTCTCACATATCGTACCTCCCAGCGACTGCAGCCACATGGCCTATTCCACTGATTAGTTAGCATGCTGGCAATTTTTTTCACATATGACTGAACATAGATTTATAACAAAGACAGCGCTGTTGGAAGTGATGCTGCTCTCTTTTCTTCTGGTTCTGCCATGTTTCCTCCTGCTACTCCTCCCACCCCCACAAATTAAAAATATGTAAATAAAGGCTCATTGTCAAAAAAATCAAGTGCCTAGAAGTGGTGCCAGAATTAAATAAAACTTGTCCGAGTGTAATGTAGCACAAAAAAGGGGGCATCACCACCCTGTCAAACCCCCTGTATCTTGACGCTATCGGAAGTAGAGGTGGCGTCAAGATACAATAATACTAATGCGCCCATCTCAAACTCTGTTAACTAGGCAAAATCTCTTTGAATACATTGTAGAGGCGTCTAGTAGTCAACAAGCTCTACACAAGCTGAAAAAAGGGTCACTACACACAAGTAGCCTCTGAGAGCCTTTTTATTGGCCAAGACTAGAACTAATTTTAGGGCCTCAGGTGGCAAGACCGTTCATCTAATTACGCCACAACTCGAATGATTTACATATGTGTGTAATTTGCCAAGTTTTGCTGAAAAACAACTCCTTTTGGTGCCTAATTTGTTTTTTGACAATGAGTGTAGAAATACTGAGCTATAGCTGTAGTGGGAGTGGTCATGCTTTTGTTATGTCATATTCTGTTACCTTTAAATTACTTGCTTCTTGTATAGGCTATATTCAATGATTAAGGACTAGTTTTTTGCCAGAACAAAAAGGTCGCTGTTTGCACATGTGAACATTGTTACCCTTCTATGGATATATTCTAATAAAAAAATTTTTTTTACTTAAAGTGCTGGAGCTATATACGTTGTTTTTGCACATACAAATATTACCTGTCCGCAGTGCTGAATTCTGCCTATCCACATGTGGTGGGCGCAAGGGCTGCTAGCCCACCAGATTCAACTGTTCCCTTGTGTGCCAGTCCAAGCCAAATTCTGACTTAACCATTTCACTAAAACTGCCCAGTCAAGTCACTAGCAACCAATTCTTCAGTGTCTTCTGCCTTTCACACAATGTGCATGATTTTAGTTTTTACTGTCTTTTAATGTGGAAGATTATTCGGCAATTACCAAAACATTAACACAGTTCTGGAGAAAACCTGATCACCATGACAGCTAGAACATGGTGCATGGTGATCTAGTTGTGGACTCAAACTCAATCTCTTCTGGCAGCAACAATAGTCCTGAAGTGAATACTGGGAGGTGTAGAAGATGGACATAATTATAATGACAGTGAAGTTTTGTAATCATGCACCAATTGTTCCTTAACCCCTTAGTGACAAAGCGTATTTGCATTTAATGACCTGGCCAAATTTTGGAAATCTGATATGTGTCACTTTAACATAACACAAGTGTTTCACACTTCATATCACTGGATAACCTACAGCACAACCTAACCCGCTGTATTCCATAATGCCTTTGATTAGCTGGAGCTGCTTCAAACTTTTACTTGTGTGGGTCTCTGGAAGTTGTAGTCTTAGTGGACGCCAAGTGCCTTTTCAGAACACTGATATAAACTACAACTCCTAGAGACCCACACAATTGAAAGGTCCAGCCAATCAGCAGCATTATGGAATACAGCAGGTTAGGTTATTCTTTAGGTTATCCAGTGTGATTGATCAGTAGCAGAGTTATGGAGTTATAAACGTCATACATCATTATATGATAACATAAGCAGTGCATTATTGAAGAATACTTTATAAAAATGGCTGAGAAGAAATGCCATCAATATTCAAATGAATACTTGAAATATTGATTTATCTCTTCTCCTACAAGCGGACAGCTTCCCTTGTGCCTCATTTGTGAAAAAGCATTTTCAAATGAAGCCTTCGAGACTGTAAGACCACCTTGCAAAAATGCATTCAGACAAAGTGGGTAAGCCTATTTCATTTTACCAAGGTTTAAAGTCAAAGTTTGAGAACCGCAGCACTCTAGGCAAGCTATTTGGAAAATCTGCTCTCAATGCTAACAAAAGGCCTCCATGCTTCCTATAAAGTCTCTTTATTAATAGCTCAATTGTGGCAAATCACATACTATTCAGGAAACACTTGTGTTATCTGCAGTTAAAGAGATTGTCAGTACTATGCTGGGGCCTGCCATGTCTGCCATGGTGAAATCGATTCCTCTGAGTAATGGCAACGTTTCAAGAGGAATTGAGGGGATGGCTGCTGAGGTGGAAGAAATGCTTTTGGATGTATTAAAAAACACAGAATTTATTATGCAAATTGAGTCAACGGATAGAGATAATGAAGCATTGAATGAAGAGGTAGTGGAGGGACTGTTTACCAGAAAGTTAACTACCGACACAAAAAGCTCCTCTATATACAAAAAGAGTAGAAGAATTTTTCCAAGGAAAAAACATCCCTTTAACAAATGTACTTGCTTGTGCAATCGACGGAGCTGTGTCCATGATTGGTCGATATCGCGGATTTATGGTGCATTTAAAATCTGCTATACCTGGCATAATGTGGACGAGGAGGAAAAAGAGGGGTGGAGCAAAAGCCGTACAGCTGTGTTTGTTGTGAAAAAATGATACTGTAAAAGTGGTGAAGGGAGTGAAGTGGTAACTTCAATAGTGGAGGTGCTGCCTAACCAGATGACGCACCACCTGGGTGGGCGTGATAGAGTAAGAGAATAGAACTAAAAAACTGGCAGTGGAGAAGGCGCAACACTCCAGATTAAAGTAAATAGGAAGTGACCAAAAGTTTGGGAAACTTCTCCTTTTATTTAATAAAGTACGTGATCAGCTCATGAAAACGCATTTCGGGGATAACCCCTTCGTCAGTTCAGCTGATGTTTAAAATATACAAGCAATTGGTGGGTCCCAAAAGGGTTAATGATTAGATCTGTTTGCCTGTGGGGTGCGGGTCAGCCAGGGCAGGAGTTCTCCAATCTGAATTGGAATAATCAGTGGATCAGCGACCCTTCTGAGTAATCACATGAAGATATACACCCATGTGAACACAACTATTGAAATCAATGGCTTTTATTCACTATATATTACACGTGCAAAAATTGTGGACGTAGTACGCTGTAGATATACACTCGTGTGAAAATGAGCCCTTGCACAGCTATGTCGACGGAAAAATAAAAGTTATTGCGTGCAGAAGAAGGCGGCAAAAAATAAAATTTTAAAAAATATAAGTTTGTTATCTTAGTAATCGTACTGACCCATAGAATAAAGTTAACATGTCCTTTCTTTTGGTTTCTGCACCATAGAAACAAGATGCACCGAAAATGGCGGAATTTAGGCTTTTTTTTTAATTTTACTCCACAATTTTTTACATTTTTTTTCAGTACATTATATGGTAAATTAAATAGCACCATTGAAAAATACAACTCGCCCTACAAAAACAATCCCTCATACAGCTACATTAATGGACAAATAAAAGAGTGACTTTTTTTTAAAAGTGGGGAGGGGCAGGGTAGAAGAAAATGAGAATGGGTGGCAAAAAAAAGGGCCATGTCATTAAAGGGGTTAATGGACAATGTCTGGCCATGGGTAGTGTGGGCAGGAAAAACTAGAATTAAAGGGGTTGTCTCGCGGCAGCAAGTGGGGTTATACACTTCTGTATGGCCATATTAATGCACTTTGTAATATACATCGTGCATTAAATATGAGCCATACAGAAGTTATTCACTTACCTGCTCCGTTGCTGGCGTCCCCGTTGCCATGGTTCAGTCTAACTTCGGTGTCTTCTTGCTTTTTTAGACGCGCTTGCGCAGATGCATCTTCTCCCTTCGGCTGGTCTTGGAAGCATCGGCGTTTTGGCTCCGCCCCCTTGTACGCATCATCGCGTAGCTCCGCCCCATGACGTGTGCCGGTTCCAGCCTCCTGATTGGCTGGAATCGGCACGTGACGGGGCGGAGCTACGCGAGACAACCCCTTTAATCTTACCACTAATCCCGTTTCCATGAGTCCATCATAACAGCACACATGGAGTTTGCCCTCTGACCTCGCTAGAACAGGAAGAGGAGAGTTCAAAAGGCCACCTCCTACCACCATTCTCCAGTGACTTTATATTATCACACTGGATTCGTGGCCCAATCTTTTATTGTTGCTGAAAAACCAATGTATTGTTATCGTTATACAGTAATTTAACACTGTGGCCAAGTATGTGCTGCCATGATGGATTTATGCAAAAGGAATTAACAGTAAAATTAATCCTAGTTTTCTCATTCCCTCCACCCTGACAGCACACATGGAGGAAATACCAGATTATAACCGTACTATTAGGGGGAATATCACGGCCTGGAGGACCTTCCGCCAGAATGGAGATCCAAGCAATAATGCTCAAAAAACGTGCGGACACTAGACCACATTGTGACTTGTAATTTGCTCTGCTGAAGAGGCAAGAGCCCTTGTGGAGGGAGCCCTTACCCTCTCACAGGGAAGCAGCTTCTTATTTTGGCTCTGAAACTGAAAAAAATAAGTTAATAAATCTTCTAAAAGTCTGTGAGATCTGTAAGTAGGTTAAGACTGCACGTTTGACGTCTAGGTTATGTAGGCACCATTCCTTGTCATTTTTATGGTCCTGACAGAAGGAAACCAGGGTCTTTTTTTTTCATGCTGGGGCGATGAAGATTACTCTAGTCTGGCAGTTCTGAATTTTTTTTTGTAGGGCTTGGGACATTACAGGAAGAGGGGGAAAAGCATATGCAAAGTCTATGCTCTATTCTTGGGAGAGTGCATCCAGTGCCAGGGGATTGTCTGCTGGGTTTAGGGAGAAGAACGTGAGGCACTTCGAGTTTCACCTTGGAGCAAAGAGGCCTATATGGAGTGGACCCCACTGAGACGTTAGCCGATTGAATACTTCCGAGTTCAGAGACCATTTCCCCTGAATCTAATTTTTGTTGACTCAGAAAGTCCACTAAGGTTTTGAGAGCCATTTTGATGAATGGCTGATAGGGACTTAATTTTGCCCTCCGCCCAGGAGAATATTCTTCATGACAGATGTTGAAGATGAAAATGTCTGGTGCCGCCCTGATACCTAATAAAAGATACTGTTGTAATGTTGTCTGAAAATAATTTAACGTGTTTTCCGTCAGAAGGCCAGGAACCCTGAAATTTCTTATCTGCCACATCTGTCCAACCAGCCAGACTGATTAGCATCGGTGGTTACCAAAATAAATGGGGATAAAGACCACTGAACCCCTTTAAGATTACTGGGCCACAGCCGCCATTCTAGGTTTTTTTTTTCAATTTGGTGGACAATTTAAGCTTTTTGTCTAAAGACGACTGCTTCTATCCCATGTTGACAGGATTTCCTGCTGGAACTGTGCCCAAAGAACCATCTGCATCGGCTTCTCTTAGGCCTCCTTCCCACGAACGGATTTACGCCGCGTAAATCCACGGCAAAAATCCGCTGCGTTGCCCCATGCTATTAGGTTCTATTGAACCTAATAGCACAATGCTCACGATGCGTAATTCCACCGCGGAATTACGCACCGTGAAATCTCCCGTCCTCACCCGCAGCATGTTCTATTTGCCGCGGGTGTACGCGCTGAGGGCTTCCATTGCAGTCAATGGAAGCCGTCCGTTCACGCTATCTCCCGCTGCAACCAGCGGAAGATAGCGTGAAAAAACGCCTCCCCGCCTACCGCCGTGCGTCACGTGACACGGCCGGCCGCGTCATGTGACGCGGTGGGCGTGTCACATGACGCGACGGCGGTGGGCGGGGAAGCGTCTTCACGCTATCTTCCGCTGGTAAGTATGGGGTCTCTGGGGGGCGCCGTGACGGGCTTCGCAGCGGAATATTACGCGGCGGAGCCCGTCACGCTCGTGTGAAGCCGGCCTTATAGAGAAAGAGTACCACTTCTTAAATCTCCTAATGGAAAGGATGATATTTTTCCTTTTTATTTGAGGTAAAAAGGAGTAAGTCTTTGAGGAATTAAGGAGTACTCAGAGAAAAATGTTTTGAGTGTCTGAGTTTTGTCTGGATTCTCCAAAATTGATAAGCCAACCTAACATGGATAGCAATTTAACTGTCCGTCCCAGGTGACTCTCCATAGAGTTCTAGTTGACTGGAACAATTAGTAGATCGTCTAGATACGGAAGGTGTTAATTCCTATACCCCAGATATAGCCAATCGGCTCAATCATTACCTTGGAAAACACTCTGGGAGCAGGGGAAATACCAATAGGTAGACAAAGTGGAAATTGACGATTTTTGAACCTATTTTAACTACAAATCTGAGATATTTTTCATATGTTGGGTGGATGGGAATATGATAGTATGCATCTTTTAGGTAATTGTGCACATGAAACCACCCTGATTAATTAGCGGAATTGTTGACCTAATAGTCTCAATTTTAAACAAACTCAGAAATGTCCTGATTAAGGAACTTTAAATTAAGTAGGGTTCGAAAGGAACCAATAGGTTTAGCAACCAAAACAAGGAGTAATAACCAAAAAACTGTTCTTCTAAAAGAACTTTGATAACAGCTCCCAAATGTATTAAGTCTTGAACTCCCTGCCCTAATCTTTCTTGGAGAAGAGGGGACTGGTCAGGCACAACTATAAAGCTTTTAGGGGGAAAGGACAAGAATTCTATCCCATATTCCAGAGATATTATCTGCAGTACCCCTGCATACGCAGTTATCTGGTTCCAGCTCTCCGAGACCTGAGAGAGATTAACACACACACACACACACACCTTCCATTTTCATCTGGATTCGGCTGCCTTAGGATAAAGAGGGGCTCTGACCCTTGCCTCCTTTAGGGTAGGTCCATCTACCTTGCTTTTTGATCCTTAGCCTGTGATTAGGCTATGCCTGCTTACAAAAAGGAAGGTAATCACTTTCCTCTTGCGCTTTTTTCAGAATTTTGTCTAGTTCTGGCCCAAATAAATACTCCCCCTGTGATGGGAATGAAGCATAGCTTATTTTTTGAGATTGTGTCTTCTGCCCAGGCCATAAACCATAGAGCATGCCTTGCAGAGTTTCCCAACACTGTGTTTTTGGTTGAAAAGCATACTGGCCCTGCTCAGGCATCTGCCAGGAATCCGGTAGCCATTTTAGGCAATGGAACACACTTTTGCTTCAGATGGTTTTTTCTAGCTGTGTGAGCCGCATGTATATTAAGCCTACCACAGAGGTTGCTGCTATATTAGTTTCTAGAAGACTGGATGTAGTCTCAGTTGGGAAGAATAATTAAATTGCAGGGAGGTTTTCTTGATTGCTTTGGCCACTTGTAAACCAACTTTGGGCACTTCACTCAAAACATACAGTTTTGTAGCTTCTGGTGCAAACAAAAGTCTATCTTTAAAACTTCCGGAAGATAGCCAGCCTTTTCCCTGCATTCTATCATTTGCCTGTTTTTAGTGAACACTCTTTTACATTGTGACCTTAACCCCCTAATCATTTTGTCCTGGCCTGAGCTCAGTTGTTGGCCATTTACCACGACTCTTAGCAATTCCCCCATGCTATGGGTGAGGAAAAAAAAAATAATAATATTTTTTTTTTTTAAAGGCAGACAGAGGTTGCCCTTGCTCAGCATGACAGTCAGCAGCTCTACTAACTGAAGTAAAAAAAAAAGCTCAATCAGTGGCTGTTAATTTGGAAAGCTCTCCCTCACATAACTCCATCTCCAATAATTCGAATGTTGAGGACATATAACCATGAGTACAGGCCCTTTTGCTGGTCTAGAGGGGCCCGACTGGGGTTATGAGACTGGTTCCGCTCTTATTGCCTGAACTTCATCTGGCCAACATTATATTAGCCCTAATTATAATAGCTTTTTTTTTTTTTTTTTTTAAATCAGGCCTTGGCTTTGGAGTTTCATCCTGCATTAACAGGAGAAGCCATTATACCAAATATAGACAGCCTGTCCATGAGCTTTTTGGCAAACTGGACTACTCACAGTTTGTAGATTTCCCCAGCCAGCTTCCATGCTGTAGTTAGTGAAATGAAAATGACTCGATTTTCTATCTTATGCATAGCCATTTTGTAAGCAAGTAGTCATCTTTTGTGTTTCTTTTCCTTTTAATTCACTTGTCCTCTTTCTCCTAAATTTATGGATATTTAATGTTCTTTTTAATAAACCTTGAGTGAATCACTAAGGCCTCATGTCCACTAGCTAAATGGAATTGCGCAATCCGCAGCGGATTTTGCCCATAGGGAATCATTGCCATCCGCGGGTCCATTAAATTGATTTTTGCACCCGCGGATGGCATTTTAAAAGAATTGCGTTTTTCACGCGTGGGAGAAAAACCGCGGCATGCTTCATTCTGCCGTGGATTCGTCGCGGATCGGCAACATTGCTATCAGATTGATAGCAATGTGTTCAGATATCTGCATGCAAAAACAATACCATTTAAAGCAAATTCGCAGCAGATTCTGAGCAGATTGTATTTTTCTAGTGGACATGAGGCCTAAGAATTTTGTTCCAGAAGATAGCTATACGGCCTTTAGACTGGCCGGCGGGTCAAACGGACAGGTTCCTAAACATTCTCTCTAAACAACTTATTGTTTGGATTTCCCATTCCAAGAAGTTAATCATGTATGGTCAGCTCTGCGCATGCATGTATTTGGTTGGCATTTTAGATGTTAAATCCTTTATCTTGTATATTTTGTTTATGTTCTTTGACCTATGGTAACCAATAAATTATAATAGATTTGAATTATTGTAATTGAACATGTGACCCTATAAAAGTGTCGCTTATCACTCAAATAAACAGATTACTTTGGATCACATCTAGAGATGAGCGAACGTACTCGGTAAGGCCGATTTCGCAATCGAGCACCGCGATTTTCGAGTACTTCACTACTCGGGTGAAAAGATTCGGGGGGCGCCGTGGGTGAGCGGGGGGTTGCAGAGGGGAGTGGGGGGGGGGGGGGGGAGAGGGAGAGAGCTCCCCCCTGTTCCGCGCTGCTACCCCCCGCTCCGCCACGCCCCCCCCCCCACCCCAAATCTTTTCACCCGAGTAGTGAAGTACTCGAAAATCGCGGTGCTCGATTGCGAAATCGGCCTTACCGAGTACGTTCGCTCATCTCTAATCACAACCCATGCTGTGTGATTTGATGTTAGTCTCCTGAGCTCAGCTTACCTCTAACAAACTAAGAATTTGGACCCCAATGGCATATTGTATAGCAAATATTGGTTTGCACTAACATTTTTGTCGCCCAACAGCAGCATGGCATGGATTGACTCCAGACCCCAGCTAAGAATTCAGTGACTTTTACGCCACCGGGGGAGGAAAAAAAAAAATCACAGACAGAACGCGCTATACAAAAAAGTAAGATTTCTTACAAAGTGTCTTTTTTTCTCAGAGGCTGTAAGGAGGGCATACTGCTTTGATCCATGCAAAGAGCCTGGCAGAATGATGTGTCTTTGGGTAGAGTTTGCAATATCTTTGTAAATACTTGAATGATGTCCGGACAATTGAGGTGAGTGTTATAGTGTTATAAAGTACATGATTTTATTGCCCTGAGATAAGATTGTGAATGATTGCTACAGTGGCAAATTGTGTGGAAAAATGGGCTGTGTAAGTATTGAAGCTATAGGTTATAGGCTATGGGCAGCTTTGGAATGTCCTGGTGATGTTTTTACTCCCCCCTCTTCTAATTGTTTTTCAACCTCTGACATACATTCTTGATAAGACAGGAAACTTCTAATGTCTAATATGTAGCTACTGTGTTGTAAATGTACGCACAACTGATGATTTAACATTGTATGGGATCGCAATTTAATTTGGAAAATATTGATGTATTTGAAATATTGTATTTGACCAAAGAAAGGGTTTCTTCAGACTTTCTTGTTGTTGAGATAAACAAAGCTTATCTTAATTTGGCATAATCTTTAAAGTAAAGTGTTTAGTTGTTTGTGTTTTTCTCTGCTCTGAAGTACATGTCCTTCTGTATTGACTATAGAATCTGAGATTTAAGCAGGGCAATAGAAGTACTTAGGAATGTTGCTTGAGTATATCACCCACGGAAGTACCTAGGTTTATTTATGCTACCTGATGGTGTAACATACAGGGTGCGTACATTGGAAAAACGTTTTTTACCTGTCACATAGAGCTCGGCAGACTGTTAGGAGGAAAGAAAATAAATAAATAAATAAAGGAATCTTTCCTGGATACGGATCTGAGTAGGTACTGGTTTGTACTGGGCTGCATGGTATGCCCCTGTTACAATCCATACCAACTGGTCAACGTAACCATGGCCTCCTCACTGCGAGCCAGACTATCCATTTCAGGGACTGAAACAACTATCAGGGAGAGCGCCTTGCACACCGTTAGGAATAGATGAAATATAAAATTTCAACTCACCGGGTGCTCATCGTGCCGCCTAATGGTGACCTGCTTGCACCATGGATCGAAGTATGCCTTGAGTGATATCTTTAGAGGTTCTCCAACATCCAGTGCACTGGAGAGCTGCAGTCCAAGATTACCCCGGTTTTCAGCAAAGACCGGGTAAGAACAATATAGAGTAAAAAAAGGCTTTTCCTGTGCTTCTAGTGGAGTTACCTTGTTCTCCAAAGGAACGACTATTTACTAGCCCAATCCACACAGAGGTATATATATATATATATATACACATACATACATACATACACACACACACACACACACACACACACACACACACAAAACACGTTTCGGCGTAAACATACACCTTTATCATGCTTGATGAAGGCGTATGTTTACGCCGAAATGCGTTGTATGTTTTGGACACCTCTTGTTTGTTTTAAAAAAGAGGCTTATTACCTCTATGGTTTTATATAATAAACCTCTATGTGTGGATTGGGCTAGTAAATAGTCATTACTTTGGAGGACGAGATAACTCCACTAGAAGAGCAGGAAAAGGCTTTCTTTACTCTACATTTTAGGGACTGCAGATGACTGCAAAACGTTACCAGAGGTAGGTGTCTCAGAGTTTATATTGGTTTGCATAAACCTCTTCTCAATTAGAGGTGTGGCTTGTAGAATAAAATAAATAAAAATGCCAACGCCCAACCTACAGCTAAGAGATTAACAAACTAAGTAATTATACATATATGTATGTGTTGCTGTGGAGAAGGCCAGAAGCTTGGAGCTGATTCCCCTGTTACCTGTGACTACGCAAAGCTGAGTACAGCAGCTTATATTTATGTCTTCTTGTTTTCTGTGTTATTCTCCTAGCCCTCATAGGGTTAACTAGTGGCCGAGGTTCGAGGTCAGGTTCATCCTTGTTAGGACAGTTAATCTGCTAGTTAGGCAGGTCCCCTCCCTGTCCTAGTTTGTCAGGGAGAGTTTGTTCCCTTTTCCGCGCTTATTTTTATTGTTTTGTACTATTTAGTATGCAGTAGCATGGTGTTTTCACGTTACGTACGCAGAGCGTCTTGTGCAAACATGGCAACATGTAGATATATGGTGTACCAGAAGTCATGGAAAATAATAGAGGTACACGTTTCCTTGCCCTCTACTCAGTCAGACCTCTGCCTGATCATGAGACTGAGTTGAATCCCTAAGAAGTTGTGTTTGGTAGGACCCCTGTAATAGGCTTATACTTTCTTCATCCTCAATTAGGTAGAACGAGAAAAGTTTAGTACCGTGTTAGCCAGTGACGCAAAATGTGACATATGTGTCTTTGGATCTCTTCCATTAACCATGAGCCTGAGGAAGAACCCAAAGCAGTTATCTGACTTCTGGAGGATGTCCAATGCAAGTGCCAAGGAGCACCATCAGAGCCACTCCGCTGCGTCCTGGGGTTGGTGGAGGCCAAAGATAAGGGAGTATGCCCAGTTTTATTTTATTCCCTAGCCAGCTGTTCATTTTTTTGTAGTTTTTTAATCAGCTGATCCTCAGCTGTCCCAATCTGCTATAGTGACAGATCCAAAGAAGATCGAATGCCCACCAGACAGAAGGAATTCATTCTGGAGGGTATTAAGTTTATCTTGGATCATAATTATTTTACGTTTCATAGACAGTTTTACATTCAAGAAAGGGGGACCGCCCTGGGCACCAAATTCGCACCGGCGTATGCGAATTTGTTTATGGGGGCCTTCGAAGAAAGCCTAGACAAACAAAATATTGCCTTTTACCAGCGTTTTACAGATGACATCATCCTTATATGGAAGGGGAATGAGTTAGACCTGGTACATTTCATTTCTCAACTGAACAACAATGAATGCGGCCTACAGTTTACGGCTAACTTTAGTGAAACTTCCGCTACCTTCCTTGATATTGACATCTCTATTAATGATAATCAAATTCAGACGACTACACATTTTAAGAAAACTGACGAACAGTTATCTAGATTATAAGAGCTGTCATGCCAAAATCTGGCAAAATAACATCCCTTTCGGGCAGTTCATAAGAGTTAAGAGGAGCTGCACCAAAACAGAAGACTTCGCAAGACAAGCAGTAATCCTGAAGAAGCGCTTTATAGAGACAGGGTATCCAACGAGTCTCGTCGAAGCAGCTTATGAGAAAGCCTGTTCACACAATGTACAAACAAAAATTGGAAAAGAGAAGAATAGTATGGAGGGGAATATAGATGAGAAGGGCAATAAAACCATTAGATTTATTACCAAGTATAATAGTCAACATAGCCATATACGTAAAATTCTATATAAACACTGGAACCTTCTAAAAGAAGATCCTTTTCTTCAGAAGATCTTACCATCCAATCCATGTATCACTTTCCGGAGAAACAGAACTATAAAAAATACGGTAGCTCCATCTTGTCCGTATAGAAAGAAAATTAAAGGAATTAATATTGAAAAAACCCAAGTTCTTGAACATAAGTACTTTGAAGGGATCGTATAAATGTGGTCACTCTCGATGTAAGTGCCGTCAGTCCATCACACATGCGAGAAAAGAAATTTTGATCAATCCAGATAAACCCGCATATAAGATCAGTTCCTTTTTGAATTGTAGCAGCTCCTATATTATATACCTTCTTGAATGCCCCTGTGGCCTCAGATACATAGGTCGCACTACAAACCCCTTACGCATCCGTCTCAATAAGCACCGTTGTAACATTCTTAAGGGCTTTTTGAAGCATAGCGTATCAAGACATTTCCTGGAAAAACACGATAAGGACCCTTCGGGCCTCAGGGTTACACCACTGGAAAGGATAAAAATGGGTTCAGCTTCACTTTTAAAAACCAGAGAAATGTACTGGATTTTTAAATTAAAAACACTAATGCCTAATGGCCTCAACGAAGTTTTAGAGAAGATATAATTAGTGTCAGGGGCCCTTTTTAGGAAATTTTATATGTTGATCAGATGCATTTCTAGATCAATTAATTCATTTTAGAGAGATATGTTACACTATATTATATTTTTATTCTTTTATCTTTGTTTAGATGAAATTGTTAGGTGATGTATTATAATGCATTCAGAAAATTCACTGTTATTGATCATGAGAACATTAGCCACTCAGTAATCATGTATGCATCTCTATATTTCCCAACTGTTCAGCGATCATGTATGCATTCCCAACTATAGAGCTTCATTCATTCGTGTGTGTGTGTGTGTGTGTGTGTGTGTGTGTGTGTGTGTGTGTGTGTGTGTGTGTGTGTGTGTGTGTGTGTGTGTGTGTGTGTGTGTGTGTGTGTGTGTGTGTGTGTGTGTGTGTGTGTGTATATATACACACACACACATATATCTATTCATCACCATCTTAATGGGCGTCACTGACTAATCACGGGTCTTAATGATGTCTCACTATACACTTCCCTTGCCATGTGAGTTATTATCATATAACCCCACATCATCGTTTGACCACCACTTGTAAATTTAGGTGGCCGAGGGATGCGATCTGCATCATAACACATCCGTCTCGTCAAAATGCAGCCTTCCGATAAGGTTTAACGTTACCGAAGGGGCGCGTTCCATGATCAGGTGACATAATACGTCATGAAACCTCGCCCCTTTTCCCTCGGCACTGTTGTTAGAGGTTGATCAGGTGGCACAATGACGCAGAACGCGTCATGAGACTCCACCCTCACCGCCCGGCGACCGGATAGTGCCGGCACCGCTGTGGGTTTTATAGCATTAAATCAGCTACTTGATGACACACTCACCAGGACAATTCAACCTTGCTCCAAGAAAGCCTCAATATGTGATTATATCGTACGAAGACGCTGCACACGTCACAAAGCACTGCCCCCATGCTGCATGACGCCTTTGACGTCATCAGTATACGCCCACCCTTCGAGACGCCGGGAACACGGCACTGACAAGCATGTGAAGGGTATGTCTTCATTTTTTATTATGTATAAATTTATGCACTGTATACCTGTTTTGTTTGTATGGCTTGAGAAAGGTGCTTTACATTGTACCGAAACGCGTTGCCTGATTAAAGTATCCTGTTCATTACTATACTCTGAAACATAGTTCTATACCCTGTGGAAGACACTCTGAGGAGGGGGCATTTGTGCATCATACCCCCCTCCTTCCAAGTAAGTGTTATAGCAAACCATTTCTTATATGTGAAGCTGTCCTTAGTTTTCACTCCAAATTGAGCGCGGATTTTTTCTGACATCCCACTTTTTGATCCAAAGAATGAGTCACAAATGTTTTCTTGTGGAAAACCCCCTTCGTTCAGAACAAAAGAAAGAAATCCTTACTTCATCAGAATCACGATGGCCAATTTCGAAACTTATATTGGTACTTGTATTTCAAACCATTTTAGAAACCTCCTATAAGGTCAGTACATTCATTCTTCCAGTATTCTGCTTGATGTCTTTTGCTTTTAAAAATAATAAAAAAAAAAAAGATCTGTTACAAGACAAAATTGTGGAAACCTCATCCATTTGAATACTGAAAACTTCTGGATTAAGAAAAAACAAAAACATATTTCCAATACTAATATAGTTATTAATATTTTATTAGTCATGTGCAAATAGAAAAAGGTTAGTACAGCTTAAGACACTTCTTTTCCCCTCAAATACCCATATATAAAAAGATAAATTACACAATAAAGTATATATATAAAATCTAAAAGCAGATTCCCGCCAGGGTCAGACAACTCCGAATGTGACCATAAAACAGGATTGAATCCCCTACTAGAGGCATTAAGTGAAAACTTTCTGTTTGAGACTTTCTTGCACTATTTAAAGGTTGAATTTTCTTCAAGGAATTCTCTGAGCTCGGAAGACTTTTGACATCAATAAACGGGCCTTTAAAATAGAAAAGCCACATATTAGGTTTGCAAGATCTACAACACAGGAATAATATTACTGAGTACTGTCACCAGTATCTAACAGTGCGTAAAACAAAAAAGAGGGTTGGTCAGGATTAGAAAAACATGTCTGCTTTCTTTCAAGAACAGAGCAAGTTCTATTCATGGATTGTGTGAAATATTACAAATCAGCTCCATTCTCTTCGATGAAACAGAGCAGCAACTCCAGGGAATTCATGGACAAGTGTGGTGCTCCTACCTGCGGCAGGAATGTTTTTTCCAATCCTGGCAAACAAACCGCAGCATGTTCTATTTCTCTGCTCACAGAGCCCCAAACAGAAACGTCAGTGTCCGGCCGCCGGCTACGGTCTGCACATGCACCGGCTGCCCGGCAAGCCGGCACATCAAACAGCCGGAGCCGCAGGAGCGGGTGAGTACGCGCTGCTCTCTGCAGGCGCTCGGGTCGGGTCCCGCGGTGAGAATCCTCGCAGCCGGAT
Organism: Eleutherodactylus coqui; assembly: GCF_035609145.1. Taxonomy (NCBI): domain Eukaryota; kingdom Metazoa; phylum Chordata; class Amphibia; order Anura; family Eleutherodactylidae; genus Eleutherodactylus; species Eleutherodactylus coqui. Next base: position 235,937,827 of record NC_089837.1, on the reverse strand, counting down.
CCGACCCACCCGTCTGCAGGCGGCCATACTTGAATTCATTTATTGTTGATTTTCCAGGCACATCTGCTGGAAGTTTGTTCCAAGCATCTAATAATCTGTCAGTAAAATAATATTTTCTGACATTGCTTCTGATTACCCTCCCCCCCACCACCACCATCACTAATCTCAGATTGTCCCCTTTGTTCTAATGTTTAGCTCCCTAATAAAAAACAAACAAACCACTTCCCCCTAAACATTATTTCTACCTTTAACATATTTAAAAGTGTCACTCATGTCCCCGCTCTCCCCTCTCTCCTCCAGGCTATATAAATTAAAGTTCTTCAAGTCTTTACTGATAAGTTTTTTCTTTTCCTGTTTTTTTTTCCTGCAGAGACTGTGCATGAAAAAATCACTACACAACTAAGATTTAAGAGCCTTTAAGTAATACTTACAGCCTTTTCCTCTGGTGAGAGAACGCCCTCTACTGCCACAATCTGGTACTGCTTATGTTTTAGATCGCCTACATATTTGCGGATAGGTTTTAGATCAGCAGCATCTGCATTTTTTCTAGCGAGTCTCTGCATAATTTCTGAAGGACATCCAGGATCGAATAGTAATAAACAGTAGGATTTATTTTTCCTTTCCTCAATTCCTACAATGGTGCGACTGTGACCTGCAGCAAACCCACAAATGTTAATACACTTTCCAAGTATTAACTACAAACATGCAAGGGGAAAGTTTTATTCTGACCAAGTGTATAAAACTAGAGTTCTCCTACACTGGGCTTATTTTATCAGCAGCTGCAAACTCCAGAGCGGTTCCAATTCGCAGTTCTTAGTTAACATTAGTTCAGAAACATTAACTACTCGCAGAAGGACCAGCCAAGCTTCACGTTTAGGATCTTCCTTCCATCACTGCATCAGGACATCCACAACTGGTAATTAACATCAAGTGTGGCAGCAAGATAAAGTGCAATAACCTTTAAAAGCTAGCAGGAGATCTAAAATGCCCTTAGTCTACATAAAAAATAAAAATAAACACACACAACAGATAAAAACAGCATTTAGTACAAAGTGCAAGTTTTCCCCACCAGACTCCAGTTTCACTCAGTTAGCACCATATGAATAGACTCATTCTGCCACAAACCAATCCTTTACACTTATTCATGTCAAAAGAGGAAAGAAAAAAAAAAAAAAAAAAGTTACTGAAAACTGCACAGAAAGAATAAAAATGTCAAAAAGCTCATACATAAATGTGCACAAGGAGATACAGACTAACACATAAGCCTCAGATGTTCAGTTCAAAGCCTCCAATAGAGATGCAACATAAAATCCCAGACAAAACAGCACAGAATGCTACGCTATTTAATTCAGCGGGAAGGCTGCAGGAGATTTCTCTCCTCTCGCTCCCCTGGCCCTCTCCATTGAGATAACACAGTAGCTGTTCACTATTGAAATGCTGCCATTTACTCTAAACGATGAGCTCATCATCCATCGTTTATGCAGCATCAGGTAAAGCGTATTTGTCAGATGAAGCGTATTGGCGCTGGTCTTAACTGACTTTCCAAAAACCAGGTGGCATGTTGGAAACAAGAATGTAATTGAAGCGGTAGGATATTAGAGGGATTCTGTCACCAGGTTCATGAAGTATGACTCGGAGCCAAGCTCAGGTCATGGAGGTGGACTGTGCCAGCCTTTCTCTGCCACGTGGTGACAGAATCCCTTTTATGAATGGTTTCCATAATGCAAAAAAACTGCCTGACTTTTTGCTTTTTTGAGTCCTGCATCTATGAGTCCACCCAGAAGACGAAAGATAGTTTCGACAAAAATAGACACAGAGAGGGTGGACTTGTGGAAATCCATTCTTGTAAAATCAATTTGCAGGCTGCAGTGGAGACCTAATACATATTCATCAGTGTCATTTGGAGAGGATTGTGTGTTGCACCAAAATGGCCCATTCAGGTGTTATTTGCACTAGGGGGAACAAACTGTTGTAAATTTCTCAGCCTCTCGCCAATAGACTTGAACAACCAAGCAGGACCACAGATAATGAGAGAGATGTGCCTCAGGACCCTTTGGACATTAGGGCAATTAACTGCCATCAATTTTGTGGTTACGAGAGGGAAAACTATAAGCCCTGTATGCCAATTTGAGTGCCACATCTGAGTACATGGAGCATGAAAAACACAGTAGCTTTGTTAGTAATGTCAATTAGTTCTTCCAGTGAGAGCCCCATAAAATTCACCATCCATCCTGATACACCCTAAGCAAACTTTTATGTAACCTTATCTTTCGCATTAAAAAGTGGGTATTTACTAAAGCAGACACCAGAACATCAGTGGTGGCTGGGAGCATGTGCCAAACCTTTGCTGTGCAGCTTTGTGCTTGTATATAGTGGAACATGTTGTTTTGTATGTGGAATTTGCTCTTTACTGCTAACGTTGGCATGTGTCTACCATGGTTAGAAAGTTCCCTTTTGTAGTGATGCCTATAGATTTCTAAGAAAGGAATGTGCTGTGTTGGCTCACACTTGTGAAAGAATGGATCACCTACAAAAAAGGTAATAACGTGGAATAATGAGGACTGTGGGCCAGTAGATGTCCGGAGCGTTGCCAAGCTTTTATAGTTGAAAACACAAGGGGGCTGAATGACATCCTCTGGGAGCGAGTCAGGTGTGGCATGTACAAGGTAAAGTAAAGAGAATAGTTTTGCAAAGTGTTCGTCTACGGGCATGGCTATGCACGAAGATGAGGAGCTGATTCAGTTCACTGCGATGCGCAAAAGTGAGGCCAAATTGTAATGATGTATATTTGTTAGAAGGCTACGTTAGGTTGATTAGGGACTAAGTGTTGAAAGAAGAGTATTGGTGATACATAGTGAGTTCTTGAAAAATATACCTTCCATTAGGATCTGTGAATGTATACTAAACTGTAAGTTCTTGTGTAGTAAAATGGCAATGCCCCTGGACTTTGAGGTATAAAAGGACGAAAAGGTACGGGGCGATCCAAGGAGTCTTTAGTGAGCACACACCTCCTTTCCCCAAGTAGGTCTCCTGCAGAAGAAGTATATGAGGATGTAGTTGCTGCAAGTGGGTTACAACTTTGTTTCACAGGTGTGTTAGTCTGTAGGAATGTAGCAGAGCTTATGTTCAGTGTTTGCAAAAGCCTTTTTAGGATGGTTCTTATCCATTTACAGTGTCCCCTACCAGTATCATGAAGAAAAGCTAACAATCCAATGCATATGGGGCAGCCCAATCTTTGAATAAGCCAAATAGATAACTTGTTTATGGCCCAGAACATGGGTGCCACCAGCAGATTGCAGTCTTGCGAGAATGGGAATGTATATTTAAAGTATAAAGTGGTGTCAGACCTTCATGCGGACATCTAGAGACGTCATTTATTTAGACACATGACAAAATCAGAAGAGATTTCATTAATGGTACACAGGAGGAGATTCTTAGCCAAAAACTATGAGTGGATCCTAAAGGGGGAACACATGTAAGCGAAATTATAGGTCTTTCATAAATTCCCTTCTTATAGTGCTCTAAATAAAATGCATCAAAGTCTGCACTGTAGGAACCTGGTACATGCAGCTAGGGACAGGCTGTTGTGATATTCTCTCTCCCATGACAGAATACACTGTATCCAGCACCGTGATAGGGATTCTTGCTGGGAATTTGCCATATTTCTTCCAGTTCTAAAAGGCATTTCAAGCTAATAGCTATATATCAGATGAACTGCTGCAAGTGTATAATCCCATGTAAAGCCTAGTAATACTCTTGTATGTCAACATATTGTTTGTATGTCTGCACACTGGCGAGGGCGATATCAGGCCATGATTCACGGCCCAATATCACACACGCAGTCCTGAAAACCTTTGGATGCAAGGAGTTTTCACAAGGAAATCACCTCGCATCACTGCGGGGGGTTCCCTTCATAGCTGCGGCAGGAGGTAGCGATGTTCTCCCATTGTTTTTAATGGAGCCGGTGCTGCTGCCGCCAGCCCCATTGAGAACAATAGGCGATCTCGCAAAAAGAATGGGCATGCTGTGATGTGTCTCCTGCATAGCAACACAGTGCCATGCAGGGAAACATCGCAAGTGTGTATGAATCCCTTAAAAAGGTATAGGTTTCATACTTGTACGTCTCGCAATGCACAGATCTAACACAATTTTCTAGCCAGTTTGAAGGAGCCCTTATGCACGCTACTAGTAACCTGAATACAGGCTTTACATATCTTCTACTTTACCACTAAGAATTGTAAGGGGTTGGTATATGCCAGCACCCAAGTTGACAGACAATGACTAAAATCCCATAATGTAATATATTCAATGCCATGGAGTTGTACATTACCTTGGTGCTGAAGGTAAATGGCCGGCTTGGAGGTGCGCACTAATTTCCCTTCAGCTCCTCTTGTACCAGATGCGTAATAGTTTAGAACCCATTCAAACAAAAGGGGATGTGTCCCTGATGGACCACTAGGTGTGTGAAAGTCAAGAACTTGACATCTGTAAAAGACAAATTAAAACATGCAAAAATTTAAATTCTGAAAACTTTGGCTCAGTGGGTGTAATCACCTTTAACCCCTTGAGTGGCACGCCCGGAAATTTTCCAGGACGAGCTCCACTGCTCATAGCAATATAGCCCGGAAGATCTCCGGGCTATGTATCACTATGGGAGTTGCAGAGCACAGTGCCACAAGCTGTAGCATTGTGTTCTGCCTGCACAGTCCCACACAGAGCAGTTCAGCACTTTTAAATAAGAAGCTGGGAGATATTGCCGATCTGCCAACTTGTCAGAAGCAAGCTGGTGGTCTCTGTGGCAGGGAGAGCTGGTGCTTAGCTGTCAGAGGACAGCCAGGCACCAGCTCTTACAGCAGAGATCAGAGAAAACCTCTGATCTCTGCTGTGTTAACCCTTTACATGCTGCAGTCTATGTGACTGCAGCATGTAAAGGGCTGTCACTATTGGACCCCTGGAATGTGATCAGGGGGTCCTGATGGGTCTCTGTGGAAGTCCCCTAAAAGCGACAAAAACAAAAAAAAGTGAAAAAATTATTAAAAAAATAAAAAACAAAAACACTCGTTTCCCTTTACTTTGTAAAAAATTAAAAATAAAATTACACATGTGGTATCTCTGCATCATAATGACAGAGAAGGAAGTTAGTACATTATTTAACCCCTTAATGACATGGCCCCTTCCCCCCCCATTTCTTTTTTTCCTCCCCCTGTTTAAAAAATCATCCCTCCTTTATTTATCCATCGACGTCGCTGCTTGTTTTTTGGGGGCTTGTTTTTTGCGAGACGAGTTGTATTTTTCGATTGTGCTATTTAAAGTACCATACAATGTGCTGAAAACCTTTTACAAAAAATTCTAAGTGGAGTAAAATGAAAAAAAATGACATTCCGCCATCTTTCAGTGCGTCTTGTTTCTACGGCACACAAACTGCAACAAAAATGACATAACTTTATTCTCTGGGTCAGTACGATTACTACGATACCAAACTTGTATAGTTTTTTTTGCTGTGGTACTTGTATTTTTTTTCAAAGACATTTAATTTTTGTAAAATTATTTTCTGCTGCACCTTCTGCGAGCAATAACTTTTATATTTTTCCGTCGACATACTTGAGCAAGGGCTCATTTTTTGCGGGATGTCCTGTAGTTTACGTTAGTGCTAACTTCGAATACATGAGAATTTTTGATCGCTTTTTATTGCATTTTTTCTGGGAGACAGGGTGACTGAAAAAGTGCATTTGTGGCGTTCTTAATTTTTTTTTTTTTCCCCGACTACGTTCACCGTGCAGGGTAAATAATTCACTACTTTGATAGATCGGACTTTTATGGACGTGGCGAAACCAAATATGTATTTTTCTTTTATGATTTAGATTTTTTATTATAGATATGGCAAAAGGAGGGTGATTTAAACTTTTATTACTTTTTTTTTTTTTTTTTTTTTTTAGTGTGAAAAAGTCATGAAAAAGAAAAAAAAAAAACTATTTGGTATTGGCATAATTGTACTGGCCTGTAGAATTACTTTAATACATTATTTATACTGCTCAGAGAAGGCAGTGAAAAATAAGAAACATGCCAGGATTAGAGATTCTGTTAATCTTGCCACTAGAAAAAATGAAATAAAAGGCGATTAAAATTTTACATGTTCCACAAAATTAGATAAATGAAGACTGGAGTTCATTCCGCAAAAAGCAAGGCCTTCTAGGGCTCTGGCAATGGGGAAAAAAATGAATATGGCTCTTGGAATGTGGCGACACAAAAGCAAACCTTTAAGAAAAAAAAAAGGTTTTAAATGTACAAAAATAGCAAAACATAAAAAAACTGTATAAACTTGGTATCGCCGGAATCGTGCGACTCAGAGAATAATGTTATCACATTATTTATTCTGTACGCAGAAAGCCGTAAAAATGAAATAAAAAAAACAAATGGCAGAATTTCTTTTTTTTCCCCAATTGCCCTACAAATTTTTTTTACAAAAGTTATGCAATACATTATATATATACCCAAAAATGATGTCATCACAAAGTACAACTTGTTCCGCAAAAAACAAGCCCTCGTATGGCCTGGTTAATGGAAAAATGAAAAAGTTATGGCTCTTGGAACGCAACTGCAAAATTAGTTGAAATTAAATGATTAGACCATTTAAAAAACCTGCCATGGTGGGCACGACAGGGTGGTAAGAAACCCGCCACTCAAGGGGTTAAGTGTCCTATTGTAGATAAATGCAGGAACCATGGCAGCTTGCTCTGTCCCCCTTCCTGGTGCGCTTAGGCCAATGTTACACATGCAGTTTTCGTGATAGATTTTTCTTTTGGGCCAAAGAGAATAAACTTTTCAGTCTTTGTATTTTGCCTCCTTCTTGAGTCCTCTCCTGGCTTTGGTTTGTAAAACTACTTGTGTGATTCTATCCTTAGGCCATCATATTCTGGTAGCCACATGTATAGATGCAAAGAGTTGCCATTACATTCGGTTACAGAGATATATAGCCTTTATGAATTCATACATTCAGATGGCCATTTTCTAAAGCTCGTCTTGAATGACCAATCATAAAGCTGTGCTACATGGTACATCCATTATGATTCACAGACATCTCTCTCACACACAAACACACCTCTACTACAATCCATCATGACTCCACACATCACACACGCAGCTGTACTACATTCACTCTGATGATTTCCACACATGGCACACACAGCTGTACTACATTCATTCTGATGATTTCCACACATGGCGCACACAGCTGTACTACATCCATGCCGATTTCCACACATGGCACACACAGTTCTAGTACATCCATGTCGATTTCCACACATGGCACACACAGCTGTACTAAATCCATGCCGATTTCCACACATGGCACACACACTTGTACTACATCCATGTCGATTTCCACACATGACACACACACCTGTACTACATCCATGCCGATTTCCACACATGACACACACACCTGTACTACATCCATGCCGATTTCCACACATGGCACACACACCTGTACTACATCCATGCCGATTTCCACACATGGCACACACACTTGTACTACATCCATGTCGATTTCCACACATGACACACACACCTGTACTACATCCATGCCGATTTCCACACATGACACACACACCTGTACTACATCCATGCCGATTTCCACACATGGCACACACAGTTCTAGTACATCCATGTCGATTTCCACACATGGCACACACAGCTGTACTAAATCCATGCCGATTTCCACACATGACACACACACCTGTACTACATCCATGCCGATTTCCACACATGGCACACACAGTTCTAGTACATCCATGTCGATTTCCACACATGGCACACACAGCTGTACTAAATCCATGCCGATTTCCACACATGGCACACACACTTGTACTACATCCATGTCGATTTCCACACATGACACACACACCTGTACTACATCCATGCCGATTTCCACACATGACACACACACCTGTACTACATCCATGCCGATTTCCACACATGACACACACACCTGTACTACATCCATGTCGATTTCCACACATGGCACACACAGCTGTACTACATCCATGTCGATTTCCACACATGGCACACACAGCTGTACTACATCCATGTCGATTTCCACACATGGCACACACAGTTCTAGTACATCCATGTCGATTTCCACACATGGCACACACAGTTCTAGTACATCCATGTCGATTTCCACACATGGCACACACAGTTCTAGTACATCCATGTCGATTTCCACACATGGCACACACAGTTCTAGTACATCCATGTCGATTTCCACACATGGCACACACAGTTCTAGTACATCCATGTCGATTTCCACACATGGCACACACAGTTCTAGTACATCCATGTCGATTTCCACACATGGCACACACAGTTCTAGTACATCCATGTCGATTTCCACACATGGCACACACAGTTCTAGTACATCCATGTCGATTTCCACACATGGCACACACAGTTCTAGTACATCCATGTCGATTTCCACACATGGCACACACAGTTCTAGTACATCCATGTCGATTTCCACACATGGCACACACAGTTCTAGTACATCCATGTCGATTTCCACACATGGCACACACAGTTCTAGTACATCCATGTCGATTTCCACACATGGCACACACAGTTCTAGTACATCCATGTCGATTTCCACACATGGCACACACAGTTCTAGTACATCCATGTCGATTTCCACACATGGCACACACAGTTCTAGTACATCCATGTCGATTTCCACACATGGCACACACAGCTCTACTACATCCATGCCAATTTCCACACATGGCACACACAGCTGTACTACATCCATGCCGATTTCCACACATGGCACACACAGCTCTACTACATCTATGCCGATTTCCACACAGCTCTACTGCATCCATCCTGACATTTCACACAGAGCACATTCCACACACAGCTCTACTACCTGCATCCCGATTCCCACACAGGACACACACACACACACACACACACACACACACCTCTACTACATCAATCATGACTCCACACATCACACACGCAGCTGTACTACATTCATTCTGATGATTTCCACACATGGCACACACAGCTGTACTACATCCATGCCGATTTCCACACATGACACACAGCTGTACTACATCCATGCCGATTTCCACACATGGCACACACATTTCTACTACATCCATGTCGATTTCCACACATGGCACACACAGTTCTAGTACATCCATGTCGATTTCCACACATGACACACACAGTTCTACTACATCCATGTCGATTTCCACACATGGCACACACAGTTCTAGTACATCCATGTCGATTTCCACACATGGCACACACAGTTCTAGTACATCCATGTCGATTTCCACACATGGCACACACAGCTCTACTACATCCATGCCGATTTCCACACGACACACACAGCTCTACTACATCCATGCCGATTTCCACACATGGCACACACAGCTGTACTACATCCATGCCGATTTCCACACGACACACACAGCTGTACTACATCCATGCCGATTTCCACACATGGCACACACAGCTGTACTACATCTATGCCGATTTCCACACATGGCACACACAGCTGTAGTACATCCATGCCGATTTCCACACATGGCACACACAGCTGTACTGCATCCATGCCGATTTCCACACATGGCACACACAGCTCTAGTACATCCATGCCGATTTCCACACGACACACACAGCTGTACTACATCCATGCCGATTTCCACACATGGCACACACAGCTGTACTACATCCATGCCGATTTCCACACATGGCACACAGCTGTACTACATCCATGCCGATTTCCACACATGGCACACACAGCTGTACCACATCCATGCTGATTTTCACACATGGCACACACAGCTGTACCACATCCATGCTGATTTTCACACATGGCACACACAGCTGTACTACATACATGCTGATTTCCACACATGGCACACACAGCTGTACTACATACATGCTGATTTCCACACATGGCACACACAGCTGTACTACATACATGCTGATTTCCACACATGGCACACACAGCTCTAGTACATCAATGTCGATTTCCACACATGGCACACACAGCTCTACTGCATCCATCCTGACATTTCACACAGAGCACATTCCACACACAGCTCTACTACCTGCATCCCGATTCCCACACAGGACACACACACACACACCTCTACTACATCCATCATGACTCCACACATCACACACGCAGCTGTACTACATTCATTCTGATGATTTCCACACATGGCACACACAGCTGTACTACATTCATTCTGATGATTTCCACACATGGCACACACAGCTGTACTACATCCATGTCGATTTCCACACATGGCACACACAGTTCTAGTACATCCATGTCGATTTCCACACATGGCACACACAGTTCTAGTACATCCATGTCGATTTCCACACATGGCACACACAGTTCTAGTACATCCATGTCGATTTCCACACATGGCACACACAGTTCTAGTACATCCATGTCGATTTCCACACATGGCACACACAGTTCTAGTACATCCATGTCGATTTCCACACATGGCACACACAGTTCTAGTACATCCATGTCGATTTCCACACATGGCACACACAGTTCTAGTACATCCATGTCGATTTCCACACATGGCACACACAGTTCTAGTACATCCATGTCGATTTCCACACATGGCACACACAGTTCTACTACATCCATGCCAATTTCCACACATGGCACACACAGCTCTACTACATCCATGCCGATTTCCACACATGGCACACACAGCTCTACTACATCTATGCCGATTTCCACACAGCTCTACTGCATCCATCCTGACATTTCACACAGAGCACATTCCACACACAGCTCTACTACCCGCATCCCGATTCCCACACAGGACACACACACACACACACACACACACACACACACACACACACACACCTCTACTACATCAATCATGACTCCACACATCACACACGCAGCTGTACTACATTCATTCTGATGATTTCCACACATGGCACACACAGCTGTACTACATCTATGCCGATTTCCACACATGACACACAGCTGTACTACATCCATGCCGATTTCCACACATGGCACACACAGTTCTACTACATCCATGTCGATTTCCACACATGGCACACACAGTTCTAGTACATCCATGTCGATTTCCACACATGACACACACAGTTCTACTACATCCATGTCGATTTCCACACATGGCACACACAGTTCTAGTACATCCATGTCGATTTCCACACAGGGCACACACAGCTCTACTACATCCATGCCGATTTCCACACGACACACACAGCTCTACTACATCCATGCCGATTTCCACACGACACACACAGCTGTACTACATCCATGCCGATTTCCACACATGGCACACACAGCTGTACTACATCTATGCCGATTTCCACACATGGCACACACAGCTGTAGTACATCCATGCCGATTTCCACACATGGCACACACAGCTGTACTGCATCCATGCCGATTTCCACACATGGCACACACAGCTCTAGTACATCCATGCCGATTTCCACACGACACACACAGCTGTACTACATCCATGCCGATTTCCACACATGGCACACACAGCTGTACTACATCCATGCCGATTTTCACACATGGCACACACAGCTGTACCACATCCATGCTGATTTTCACACATGGCACACACAGCTGTACCACATCCATGCTGATTTCCACACATGGCACACACAGCTGTACCACATCCATGCTGATTTCCACACATGGCACACACAGCTCTAGTACATCAATGTCGATTTCCACACATGGCACACACAGTTCTACTGCATCCATCCTGACATTTCACACAGAGCACATTCCACAAACAGCTCTACTACCTGCATCCCGATTCCCACACAGGACACACACACACACACACCTCTACTACATCCATCATGACTCCACACATCACACACGCAGCTGTACTACATTCATTCTGATGATTTCCACACATGGCACACGCAGCTGTACTACATTCATTCTGATGATTTCCACACATGGCACACACAGCTGTACTACATCCATGTCGATTTCCACACATGGCACACACAGCTCTACTACATCCATGTCGATTTCCACACATGGCACACACAGTTCTAGTACATCCATGTCGATTTCCACACATGGCACACACAGTTCTAGTACATCCATGTTGATTTCCACACATGGCACACACAGTTCTAGTACATCCATGTCGATTTCCACACATGGCACACACAGTTCTAGTACATCCATGTCGATTTCCACACATGGCACACACAGTTCTAGTACATCCATGTCGATTTCCACACATGGCACACACAGTTCTACTACATCCATGTCGATTTCCATACATGGCACACACAGTTCTACTACATCCATGTCGATTTCCATACATGGCACACACAGTTCTAGTACATCCATGTCGATTTCCACACATGACACACACAGTTCTACTACATCCATGTCGATTTCCACACATGGCACACACAGTTCTAGTACATCCATGTCGATTTCCACACATGGCACACACAGCTCTACTACATCAATGCCGATTTCCACACGACACACACAGCTCTACTACATCCATGCCGATTTCCACACATGGCACACACAGCTGTACTACATCCATGCCGATTTCCACACGACACACACAGCTGTACTACATCCATGCCGATTTCCACACATGGCACACACAGCTGTACTACATCTATGCCGATTTCCACACATGGCACACACAGCTGTAGTACATCCATGCCGATTTCCACACATGGCACACACAGCTGTACTGCATCCATGCCGATTTCCACACATGGCACACACAGCTCTAGTACATCCATGCCGATTTCCACACGACACACACAGCTGTACTACATCCATGCCGATTTCCACACATGGCACACACAGCTGTACTACATCCATGCCGATTTCCACACATGGCACACAGCTGTACTACATCCATGCCGATTTTCACACATGGCACACACAGCTGTACCACATCCATGCTGATTTTCACACATGGCACACACAGCTGTACCACATCCATGCCGATTTTCACACATGGCACACACAGCTGTACTACATACATGCTGATTTCCACACATGGCACACACAGCTCTAGTACATCAATGTCGATTTCCACACATGGCACACACAGCTCTACTGCATCCATCCTGACATTTCACACAGAGCACATTCCACACACAGCTCTACTACCTGCATCCCGATTCCCACACAGGACACACACACACACACACACACACCTCTACTACATCCATCATGACTCCACACATCACACACGCAGCTGTACTACATTCATTCTGATGATTTCCACACATGGCACACACAGCTGTACTACATCCATGTCGATTTCCACACATGGCACACACAGTTCTAGTACATCCATGTCGATTTCCACACATGGCACACACAGCTGTACTACATCCATGTCGATTTCCACACATGGCACACACAGTTCTAGTACATCCATGCCGATTTCCACACATGGCACACACAGCTCTAGTACATCCATGCCGATTTCCACACATGGCACACACAGCTCTAGTACATCCATGCCGATTTCCACACATGGCACACACACCTGTACTACATCCATGTCGATTTCCACACATGGCACACACACCTGTACTACATCCATGTCGATTTCCACACATGGCACACACAGCTGTACTAAATCCATGCCGATTTCCACACATGGCACACACACCTGTACTACATCCATGCCGATTTCCACACATGACACACACACCTGTACTACATCCATGCCGATTTCCACACATGACACACACACCTGTACTACATCCATGCCGATTTCCACATATGATACACACACCTGTACTACATCCATGTCGATTTCCACACATGGCACACACAGCTGTACTACATCCATGTCGATTTCCACACATGGCACACACAGTTCTAGTACATCCATGTCGATTTCCACACATGGCACACACAGTTCTAGTACATCCATGTCGATTTCCACACATGGCACACACAGTTCTAGTACATCCATGTCGATTTCCACACATGGCACACACAGTTCTAGTACATCCATGTCGATTTCCACACATGGCACACACAGTTCTAGTACATCCATGTCGATTTCCACACATGGCACACACAGTTCTAGTACATCCATGTCGATTTCCACACATGGCACACACAGTTCTAGTACATCCATGTCGATTTCCACACATGGCACACACAGTTCTAGTACATCCATGTCGATTTCCACACATGGCACACACAGTTCTAGTACATCCATGTCGATTTCCACACATGGCACACACAGTTCTAGTACATCCATGTCGATTTCCACACATGGCACACACAGTTCTAGTACATCCATGTCGATTTCCACACATGGCACACACAGCTCTACTACATCCATGCCAATTTCCACACATGGCACACACAGCTGTACTACATCCATGCCGATTTCCACACATGGCACACACAGCTCTACTACATCTATGCCGATTTCCACACAGCTCTACTGCATCCATCCTGACATTTCACACAGAGCACATTCCACACACAGCTCTACTACCTGCATCCCGATTCCCACACAGGACACACACACACACACACACACACACACACACACACACCTCTACTACATCAATCATGACTCCACACATCACACACGCAGCTGTACTACATTCATTCTGATGATTTCCACACATGACACACAGCTGTACTACATCCATGCCGATTTCCACACATGGCACACACAGTTCTACTACATCCATGTCGATTTCCACACATGGCACACACAGTTCTAGTACATCCATGTCGATTTCCACACATGACACACACAGTTCTACTACATCCATGTCGATTTCCACACATGGCACACACAGCTCTACTACATCCATGCCGATTTCCACACGACACACACAGCTCTACTACATCCATGCCGATTTCCACACGACACACACAGCTGTACTACATCCATGCCGATTTCCACACATGGCACACACAGCTGTACTACATCTATGCCGATTTCCACACATGGCACACACAGCTGTACTACATCTATGCCGATTTCCACACATGGCACACACAGCTGTACTACATCTATGCCGATTTCCACACATGGCACACACAGCTGTAGTACATCCATGCCGATTTCCACACATGGCACACACAGCTGTACTGCATCCATGCCGATTTCCACACATGGCACACACAGCTCTAATACATCCATGCCGATTTCCACACGACACACACAGCTGTACTACATCCATGCCGATTTCCACACATGGCACACACAGCTGTACTACATCCATGCCGATTTTCACACATGGCACACACAGCTGTACCACATCCATGCTGATTTTCACACATGGCACACACAGCTGTACCACATCCATGCTGATTTTCACACATGGCACACACAGCTGTACCACATACATGCTGATTTCCACACATGGCACACACAGCTCTAGTACATCAATGTCGATTTCCACACATGGCACACACAGCTCTACTGCATCCATCCTGACATTTCACACAGAGCACATTCCACACACAGCTCTACTACCTGCATCCCGATTCCCACACAGGACACACACACACACACACACACACACACCTCTACTACATCCATCATGACTCCACACATCACACACGCAGCTGTACTACATTCATTCTGATGATTTCCACACATGGCACACGCAGCTCTAGTACATCCATGTCGATTTCCACACATGGCACACACAGCTCTAGTACATCCATGTCGATTTCCACACATGGCACACACAGCTCTAGTACATCCATGTCGATTTCCACACATGGCACACACAGTTCTAGTACATCCATGTCGATTTCCACACATGGCACACACAGTTCTAGTACATCCATGTCGATTTCCACACATGGCACACACAGTTCTAGTACATCCATGTCGATTTCCACACATGGCACACACAGTTCTAGTACATCCATGTCGATTTCCACACATGGCACACACAGTTCTAGTACATCCATGTCGATTTCCACACATGGCACACACAGTTCTAGTACATCCATGTCGATTTCCACACATGGCACACACAGTTCTAGTACATCCATGTCGATTTCCACACATGGCACACACAGTTCTAGTACATCCATGTCGATTTCCACACATGGCACACACAGTTCTAGTACATCCATGTCGATTTCCACACATGGCACACACAGTTCTAGTACATCCATGTCGATTTCCACACATGGCACACACAGTTCTAGTACATCCATGTCGATTTCCACACATGGCACACACAGTTCTAGTACATCCATGTCGATTTCCACACATGGCACACACAGTTCTAGTACATCCATGTCGATTTCCACACATGGCACACACAGTTCTAGTACATCCATGTCGATTTCCACACATGGCACACACAGTTCTAATACATCCATGTCGATTTCCACACATGGCACACACAGTTCTAGTACATCCATGTCGATTTCCACACATGGCACACACAGTTCTAGTACATCCATGTCGATTTCCACACATGGCACACACAGTTCTAGTACATCCATGTCGATTTGCACACATGGCACACACAGTTCTAGTACATCCATGTCGATTTCCACACATGGCACACACAGTTCTAGTACATCCATGTCGATTTCCACACATGGCACACACAGTTCTAGTACATCCATGTCGATTTCCACACATGGCACACACAGTTCTAGTACATCCATGTCGATTTCCACACATGGCACACACAGTTCTAGTACATCCATGTCGATTTCCACACATGGCACACACAGTTCTAGTACATCCATGTCGATTTCCACACATGGCACACACAGTTCTAGTACATCCATGTCGATTTCCACACATGGCACACACAGTTCTAGTACATCCATGTCGATTTCCACACATGGCACACACAGTTCTAGTACATCCATGTCGATTTCCACACATGGCACACACAGTTCTACTACATCCATGCCGATTTCCACACATGGCGCACACAGCTCTACTACATCCATGCCGATTTCCACACATGGCGCACACAGCTCTACTACATCCATGCCGATTTCCACACATGGCACACACAGCTGTACTGCATCCATGCCGATTTCCACACATGGCACACACAGTTCTAGTACATCCATGCCGATTTCCACACATGGCACACACAGCTGTACTACATCCACGCCGATTTCCACACATGGCACACACAGTTCTAGTACATCCATGCCGATTTCCACACATGGCACACACAGCTCTAGTACATCCATGCCGATTTCCACACATGGCACACACAGCTCTAGTACATCCATGCCGATTTCCACACATGGCACACACAGCTGTACTACATCCATGCCGATTTCCACACATGGCACACACAGCTGTACTACATCCATGCCGATTTCCACACATGGCACACACAGCTGTACTACATCCATGCCGATTTCCACACATGGCACACGTAGCTGTACTACATCCATGCCGATTTCCACACATGGCACACGTAGCTGTACTACATCCATGCCGATTTCCACACATGGCACACACAGCTGTACTACATCCATGCCGATTTCCACACGACACACACAGCTGTACTACATCCATGCCGATTTCCACACATGGCACACACAGCTCTACTACATCTATGCCGATTTCCACACAGCTCTACTACATCCATCCTGACATTTCACACAGAGCACATTCCACACACAGCTCTACCACCTGCATCCCGATTCCCACACAGGACACACACAGCTCCACTATCTGCATCCTGATTCACACACAGCTGTGTTACATCCACATCTATCCTGATTCCTACACATCACCAGCTCAGCAGACTCCTGGATGCAATGATCAGCCCCTGGTCATGTGATCCCTGACTCCACCCACACAGGTGATCACGATAGGTGACATCACCGTAGTTCCTTCAGCCTGCCAGATCTCTGTGGCAGTCATAGGTCGGTGTCTCCCGTCAGGACCGCCGAGTTGTGTCTGATATAATAACGGCTTAGTTGTATTCTCATTTTGTTATTTTTTTTGTCATCCCCTTTCAAGGGCCCTAACTTTGTTCTTCTTCTGTCGGTCAAGTTCTGTGATTTAAATATACCGTAGGACCTGCAATGACGTCACCAAAACCGGAGTGATGATGTCACCAGGGGGCGGAGCATGAGAAGCACCCACATATATACATACACACATAAATAACTCACACTCAAGTGCTTGTTAGTAGTTTGACTGTTATAAAAGAATGGCACAAGCGTTAAGCTTCTGCAATCTAACACTAAAAAAGTGATAAGGTGTGCCAGCTAACAATAAGCTGTGGACCCCGAGGAGAAGTCAGAAAGGGTTTGGGACTGCTTCTGTTTTGAATCCTTCATAGTGCTCATCACTTTGGTGGTCTTTTCAGAAGAGGCAGTTGCAGTGTCACCACCTCTACTGGAAACAATGTGATCGCCAAGAGCTACCGCATTCCCAGCTTGGCAGAGTTTCTTGGCCTTAATGAGCTGTAGATAAGCTCTAGAAAAGAGTAATAATGTTCTAACCAATGGAAAAGATTTACCTTAGTCAGAAAATTTTATTTTAACCTCCTTACTGTAACCATAAAAATGGTCATGTCCAATTACTACCACACATACAGTACATATCTGCATTAGTTAATACGCTAGACAAGGTTTAGGAATGTGTGATAATTGATTTGAGTTAGATATCACACAGGGAGGATGGAAAGCCACCAATTTTTTGAACTACAAGAGGCAGAAAATAAAGAATATTTAATCATAATTAAAACTTCCCTGGTGGTACAAGTTTTACAATACATTATATGGTACGTTAAGTGGTATCATTGAAAAATACCACTCACCCCCCCCCCCCCCCCCTCAAGCCCAAGCCCTCACAGTCATTTTGCTGGACAAAAAAAAAGTTATTTTTTGAAAGTGGGGATGACCAAGTGGAAAGGATAAAAGGGATGCAGTGGAAACAGTTTGAAAATATCAGTGCACAGGAAGAGCAGAGTTTTGACTTTTCAGTGTCTGGGCCACCTTAGTACTACTAGTCTTTTCATTGCTCTTGAAGCAGCCCAGTCAGTATAGTAGCGGTAGACTATGAAAAACAGTATTTAATGATATATTTGTTGGAGCGCTCTGCCCAATTATTAAAGGGGTTATCTGTGCTGTAAAATTTGATGGCCTGTCCTCATGATAGGATACCAATATCTGATCAGTGGGACAACTGTATTGCAAGGGGGAAAAAAAAAATTGAATCACACACTCCACTCCCACGGCCATCGTGTTCGGACTATTATCCTGCAATAGTGATCTTGTTAAAGGGTTAAGCATTCTGCAAAATAAGATCTAAATAAAATGCAAACATAAATTAATTCACTTACTTTAACCTCAAAGATGTTAGAAGGCAAAATATTTCACATGCTCCAATCCAAGCCCTGGTACCTTGCAATTTACCATTAAAATGAGACGCACCATGAGGATCAAAGCCTTCCTTCCAAGCATCTTCAATCAATTCTTGAATCTTAGGAATACAGGGGATGTATCTATAATCTAGAAGAAATATAAATGCATAAAAATATTTACCACATTGTATCTTTTATGCAGACTGTGTACATTTGGCTAGTAGAACACAGATTAAAGGCCCAATGTCCACGGGCGGATTTAACGTGTCGAACCCGCAAATCACGCAGTTCATAGGGATGCATTAGCATCTGCAAAACAATTTGAAGCATGCGGATGGGTTTTCTCTTATTTTCACACCGGTGTGCGGATCGCACGTGCGGGAAGAAATCGTAGCAGGCTTTATTTTTCTGCGGATCCCACAGGGATGGCTTCCATCGAAGTAAATGGAAACCGTCCGATCCTGCTAGGAAAGCAGGAGATTAAAAAAATAATAAATAAATAAATTGCACTGCGCATGCGTCAGGCACGTCGGCCAGCGCACCTCCCTTTAAGGGGTCAGTTTATCACAATAAAATTATCCTTTTGCTCTGATATTGTAATCACCTACTTATATCACAAGTTTCATTCAATTGTGACAACTCCGTCCAGAGAATGTTTTTTTTTTTTTTTGACAATTAGTTTATTTTAATAAAATACCTTGTAAGAAGTCTTTATATGCATCATTCAACAAAATGGAAGAAAACAGCATTTGAAAATTTCGAAAGCCACAGCCCCATCCTGTGTCACCAGCAGACCTACTAAAGTGATTTAGTGGAGAGCAAAGCCAGACACGACGCACTTCTGGGCCAGCAGTGTTATAATACTGATACAATGCTTCCAGAACTCCTGGATAAACAAGATTAGACATAAATTAGCCTATACAGATATAGAATGAAATTTACTTACAGTAAGCATTAGAAACGTATGTATGAATGCTGTAATCTTATCTTTTGAACATAAAATCTACACTTAGGTCGTAATTTGTCATTTACTTGACAATAAGTAACTGGAAATGACAACTCATTAAACAAAATAGGACAACTCAGTAGGAGGAACAACGTACTTCATACGAAACTGACGAAATCTTATCTGAAATTACAATATATACACCTACGAAAATAACTAGCGAGTGATGCATTCTGGCTAGAAGTCCTTCAATAGATGAAAACATTTGTGTTCTATAACGGCATGCACATTTCCATATGAAGCACTGTATGGGAAAGCATGGCACGTCAACCTTTGTTAAAGGGGTTTTCCAGGGAGACTACTATTGATGACCTATCCTTAGGGTAGGTTATCAATAGTCGATCGGCTGCGGGCCGTCACTCGGGACCCCGACCGATCAGCTGAGTGGGTGCATGCTGTCAGCGCTGAACATACACAGGAGTCAGAGCTGAAGTCTCCATACCGACCTCTGTGTAGTGGCCTGTGTGGAGGCTTCCGCTCCAACTTCTGTGTATTTGCAGCGCTAACAGCATGTGCCCGCTCAGCTGATCTGTCGGGGTCCTGAGCGACGGATCCCAGCTGATCAACTATTGAGGACCTATCCTAAAGATAGGTCACCGGTAGTATTCTCCCTGGAAAATCTCTTTAAAATGTTGTCCCTTAGCCTCTCTTGCATACCACCTGTCTATCACCCTTTGCCCATATTGAGCGTGTCACAAACGGATTGTTACTAAATACGGTATGTATTAAAGTGGTATTTTAGACTTTTTTTTTTTTTAACTGATGACTCTTTACCTGGGAAAGCCGCTCAGAACACCTCTGTCTATTAGCAGATTGTCTGGCCCGTTGTCAATGCAGCAGACCAGTCATCGCTATCAGTGGTCGTGGGACCGCCTGCTTCACTGCCATTGAAACAGTAGGAGGGTTGCCCTTCTCCTACACTTCCTGCTTCTCTTATAGTTAAAACATCATGTCTTATCCTGAGCGTTAAGTGTAGGAGAAGTGTAGCGCCCCCAACTGAATTAACTATGTGCAGTATTGCAGCTTAACCCCATTCATTTCAATGCTACTGAGGTGTAAACACCAGATACAACCCATGGTCAGGTGTGGCGCTGTTTTTTAGCGGCAAGTAGTCATGTTTTCTTTCTAATAAGGTTTTTAAAATTTACTTTCTATGAGCAAACCTATATCTATCCAGAAACCGGAAGGGCCCAATTTCAATCCCATACTTTTCCCTAAATAAGTCAATGCGCCCTTCTTCTGCATCCCTATGTAAAGGCATGGGAAAAAGATCTGCCACAGAATAGAGACTCAGCCGCCTGAAATGAAAGGTTTTTAAATGTGACATCAATGTCACCTCTCTAAACCCAGGCTACAAAGTGCTCCTTCCTATGGCCACTAAGCTAAAACTGATTAGCTTGGTGCCTGCAGGAGGGGTATAGCTGGTAGAAGGAGCCAACACTTTTTCTGCTAAGTGTCCGCCTATTAGTGGCAGTAGCTATACCCCATGGTCCAAGCTGTGTCCACCAATGACACAAACGAGAAAAAAATAAATTAGTATTCCCTTGCAAGATGTTAAATCCAGTATTGATTGGTTATTTAGAAATGAGAAATTATCTAGTATGCTTTTAGACAAACAACCATTTTCTGAAAAATTGGCAGCCTTGAATAGAATATGCCTATTCTCACATATCTCTCCTTGCCCCTACCCCAATGCTTCTTTCTTAACCTTTACATGTCACTTTTTGGCAGGCTTGCCTAGGTCCCCTTATCCTTCCCCATACCCATCTCTTTTTTTCCTCACTTACTTTCCTTTATACTCTCTCTTGCTTGTTTTCGCTGATGGCTCCTTTACACCTCGACTTGCTTTCCTTCCTCTTTATTTTCGCTTCCTTCAGGTCTATATTTTACCCACCAAGTAGACATGGACTGTTGATCTAGACTTTGGCCAATGACCACCCGTTCTATTGAAGATCAGCACAGCCCTATGCAAAATTGACATTTGTGTATGTTTCGGGACTTTTGAGCAAAGCTGGTCATTTTACTAATCCTATCCTTCCAATTATTACTCTACTCTTAGACTTTCTTACCCATTTTACTTGTTTGTTTACATGGTTTTAGTGTAACTTTATTCTTTTACCCCTTAGTTTACAATGCTATACTCTTGCACAATGCCACACTTGTTACTTTTATTGAAAATAAATCTTTAAAACCTTAAAAAAAATATATAAATATCTATCTATGCTAATGTTTTATGTTGAGTTTACCATAAGATGTTTCAGTGTTCTCTAAGGCCATTAACTCACACAGCTGTATGCGACTTGCACCCAAGATTATCAGGTGCAACTCATACCGGACAGCGGATTTGCTGCACGTAATGGGTCTTTGTTCTGTCTGTGAAATACACAGACAGCACATGGACTAAGAATATGGTGAAAATTGAAATAAATTTATTAAAAAAAAAACAAAAAACACACACAACCACAAAAAGGATTTGTGCACACTGCAGCACATACAGGCCTACTCTGTATAATATTATCTCCTAGTAGCTATGCATTAGGGAAGAATGCCTCTGTACACAGTTTAATAGAGCATGACATTTTTTTTCCTTAATGGGCACAAAGTGAAAAAAAAATAGGTATGAAATTGGAGACAGAGAGGTGCAAATAAAGGACTTGTATACACCTCTATGGAAGCCTATGTGGCTCTGTACAGAACAGCCTATAAATACCAACCTGAAGTCCTTGTTCTACCATCATCTACACCGGTAGCTAAAGACTCCAACATTTCAGCTTTATGCAGGTGATATTCCATGGGATCCATTCGTCCTCTTGCAACTGCTCTTTCTAGATTTCGTACAGATTGCTGTCGATATCCTCCTGAATTGTCTAGGCCAAACTGTCTCTAGTACATAAAATAAAACACCATGCTACAATATATAGTATTTGTTTCTGAAAAAAAAAATCTTAGTTTTTATAAGAAAATGAATCTTTAAACAATCAACTTTTTAACACAATGGGATAACTATCAACTCAATTCTAGGATTTTTCTGGCGTAATTATATTGAAACACAAATTCTGTTTTTATGAAGTCTGCAACAATTTCAACACATTCAAATGTGTAATTTAAAATTTTTTTTTTTTAAGTGGAGCTTCAGCATCGCAGCTTACTTACAAAAGGTTTCTTAAACATTTCCAATTGTGTAGAAAAAGTTGTGCTAGGCTCCAAGATTTAGACGACCGGATATAGGATGGGTTTTCACGCCGAGCCGATATACGGTGTCCTTGTCTGCATGGGGGGGGGGGGGGAGGAAGAGACGGGAGCAGGAACTGAGCTCCCGCCTCTTCCCCGCCCCGCACCACTATTTGCAATGGGAGGGGCAGGGCTAAGCACAGTTACTTAGCTCCACCCCCATCTCACCCCTCCTATTGCAAATAGTGGCAAGGTGCGGAAGCCCAGTACCTGCTCCTGACTCTTCCATCCTCCTTCCCCTGCATACAAGGACACCGTATATCGGCCAGGCGTGAAAACCCAGCCAATATACGGTCATCTAAATAAGCCCTAACATGGTATACCCCCCATTATGTTGGCAAGTTGTAAAGTTCTATAGCTAGTAAGAATTCTATTACCGTGAAACTATTTTAACTTCCAACAGCTAAAGCGTTATTAGACTGAGTTTTGCATATTACGAATAACACAAGTAATATAAAGAATATTGCTCACATATCATTCTGCACCATTAACTATCAAAATCAGTCATATCTATCTGTGATTTATTTAGTGCCATTTTTTTTCTGTCTATTGATTGGCAGCTCACAAAGTAATTATTTTAACATTTTAAATCCTACTATTAACCCTTTGCAATCCAAGTTGTATCCTGGTTTTCTTAGGGGGCTAACTCTTTTTCTGCTGTTATACGACGGCACTATATGCTGGTAAAGCCAGTAGTGCATGAGGTGACATGTTAGATTGGCTCCGACAGCAGAGAGGCTGGCAATATACAGTAAGAGAACCCCGACGGATGTATTTCATCATCAGAGCTGTACAGCCTTAAATCATAATGTCTTTAGACGTCAGACAGTGGATTGGAGAGGGTTAATACTAATTTCATTATAAGACCAATTTAAAGAAGCCCAAGTACCTGTAATTTTTGGAATTCTTCTTTCTCTCTCTCTGACTCTTCTACTCTTCTCTGTTGATCTTCCTCAGCCTGTAGCTGTCTGGCCAATACGGAGTCACTGGTAACCTTGGCTGTGAGAACAAAATATATAGCATTATCCTAAGCCTTTCCAAATATAGGTAAAAACTGGTAATCCTCCCATGTCATTTTTTGGGTTTTGTTTTAACAGCGCTATTACTAGATTGCAGGAGGAGAGGCTTTAATCCCATTCCGCATTTCCACTATCGGTTGGCATTACAGCCCAGCACAGAGCACCGTAAATTTACTGTGCTTGGTCCTGAAAGGGTTAAGGTACATGTGATTTTTGTGTTTTTGGGAAGCAAAACAAAGGAAAGATAGCAATTCTGGCAGTAAATTACTTTTACTGTATTTGCCATGCAGGATAAATAAAATATTTTCATTGTCTGGGTTGCTAGAAATTCCACAAGATCTATTATGTGTTGCTTTTTACATTTCTTTTGGCATTATAAAAAGGTTTAAAAAGGGTTTTTTTGTGGGGAAAACGCATTTTTGTTTACTGGATTTTCTTTTCTTTAAAATCAAGTTTAACGTCGAACAATTGCATCTTCAAGTCCCCTTGAAGGACTAATGGTGTCAATCATTAGGATAGTACACTGCCTTAGGTATGTAGTGCGATCTACCAAGCCTACTAGACTCTGCTGGAGGCAGATATGAAGGCTTTTGTCAGGCTTCTGGATGCTATGGGAACCTATTGCTATTTTACAATTGCACTGCAGGGTGCAATAGGAGCACCCTTTCCCTGTCAGCAACTGCAGCATATAAGCAGATATTGATTATGGCATGTAAGAGGTTAAGCTACCAGGACCTAAGGTTTCTCAAGTCCTGGCATTTAGAGTGCCTATCAAGTCATACCTATGGCATGGCTTGGCAGAATGCCTGTCCGATTGCTGTACAGTATGATGTAACGCTAAGGCATATTGCAGGACAATTTTGTTCGTATGCAGCAAAGTTCGTAACTCGGACATTTGCAAGTAGGGGATTATCTGTAGTGGTTTCAAGTTTATTAGCCGTCACCAGCATAAGATAAGGAAATGCTCTCTCTAACATTATGGAGAACCATCATGTCATAGTCTGTCTGGTACCACACGGTACTTGAGTCAGCAATTTTAGAGACAATTAGCTATCTGTGTAGTGCTGCAACCAGGTTCATGAAGTTTGACTCGGAGTGGAGCTCTTGAGTCATGGAGGCAGCTTATGCTGGCTTTTTCCCACCCATTGCACGCAAAGTGATAGCTCTCTCCCTATACACAAAAGGGATGAGACTGTGCATATGCATGAAGCAAGCGGGAAGAAGCTGGCATGGCTCACCTCCATGACTTGAGAGCTCTGCTCTGAGTCACGCTTCATGAACCTGGTGACAGAATCCCTTTAAGTACATTAGAACATTAGTCACTCTCCATCCCACTTATAATAGAAGGCCATATGCCCTAACTGGGTATATGGCAGAAGTTTTTTTTTTGTTTTTTTTTTAATAATTGGTAAAACGTTACTGATTTTATTTTTACTTTTTTTTAGTCCCCCTAGGGGACCACAACTTGTGATGCTTTGATCGCTCCTGCAGTATGATGTAATGCCATAGCTTTACATCATACTACAATCTAACAGGCAGTCTATCAAGCCACCCCACGGGGACGGCTTGATAGACATTCTGCCATGACAGCCCTGGGGCCTTTTAAAACGCCCTGGCTACCAGGACACCCACACGGCTCCCTGCGATCTCATCATGGGGAAATGGCGTACGGGATCCCCGAACATCGGTTGGGGGATTTAAATGCCGCTGTCAGAAATTATAGCAGCATTTAAAGGGTTAACAATGCCAATTAGCCGTGTGGCTCGCCATAGCTGTTGCCTGCAAGCGTCAGCTGTAAGAAGCAGCCGGCACCCACGGTGTATGGAGGTAGACAGCTGCATGATCTCCCTCTATACATGTACTGCAACGGCAGGATGTAAAAACACTATAGGCGGTCACTAAAAGGTGAAGGAAATGTCCATATTGTCTACTGTGAAAATCTGCAGCATAAACTGACAACTTGCGGATATAAAATCCACAGGAGAAATTACGCTGTACAGAATGTGGATGAGATTTCTTGAAGTTTCGTTCACATGGCTTGTCCTATAATACACTACATATTTTGCATAATACAAATTAGCAGTGGAAAATATGGTGTGAACAGACCCCAAAGCTTGGGTAGGATAGGGCTTTTTGTTTCTCTTGAAACCTGTGTCAGAGTCCCTGTCCTTTTTGCATCCCACTAGGAATGGGAATACTTGGGGAGTCTGCATCCCAAGAATTAAAAAAAAAAAAAAACCTGCCTGCCCATTATTGATGTGGATTTCACAAGGCATCAGTGTCGATCAGCTCAATCGGCAGTGGCTATTCTGCACATGGATCCACAGCATCTTCAAATAAAAAGTATAAGGTCTCCCTCATACAGGCATTTGCAAAAACACATTTACTGCAGATTCAGCCTGGATTTAGCAGGGCTGGCATTCTTTATGCCAGTGTTTTCAGCAGAGGATGCTGGGGAAAAAATAAATTTAAATAAAAAAAACAAAAAACAAACAGTACTCACCTAGCAGCTGTTGTCAGGGTGCTGGCCACGGGTCTGTCACTGCTCTGCGCTTTCACTGCATTTACAGATGATCTATTGCTGTAAGCGAGGTTTAAGAACCCAGCCTCCAGCAATAGATTGCTGCGATTGGTTGCTCGATGCCCAATCACAGCCATTCATTGACTGTCTCAGCCAATAAGAGCATGAACATGTCTTTAGGCTGGCTAAGACAGTCAATGAATGGCTGTAATTGGGCATCGAGCCAGCGTCGAGAACCAATCGCAGCAATCTATTGCTAGAGGCGGGGTTCTCAAACCGCACAGCAATAGATCATTCTGTCAGTGCATGGGAAGTCCGGAGCAGCGTCAGATCAGCGGCCGGGACACTGACGGCAACTGCTAGGCGAGTATGGATTTTTTCCCATCTAGTGTAGCCAAGACTGGTTTTCAGGGTAGGGCTTATATTGCAAGCCCTCCCCTTGAAAAATCAGTGTGCGGTTAACGTTGCTATAAACACGGCACCAAGTTTTGCTTCGTTTTCAGCAGACCTGAAACTGCTGCCCATTCATTTAATTGGCGATGCAGGGCTGAAAACGCCCAAAGATAGAACATGCAATACTGTCAAAGCTCAGCGTTGGAAACGCTGCGTTTTGACGCTTGTGTGAGCAGCCCCACTGAAATGAATGGGAGTGTTGTACAGCGCTTAGCGCAGCGCTAAAAGCTGTACAAAAACGCCTGTGTGAGGGAGGTCTAAGTCAGAAATAATCCCATGGATTTCTGCGGCAGATTGTTGCCCCTGGGAACTCACCAGTTATGCCCACACGTAGTGGATTTTGGTGTGGATCAGTGTCAAAACTCACACTCATTTGAGGATTTGAAATCTGTAGCATAAGCTTATATACTCTGCATTTAAAATCCACGTTGCACATCAGTTCTGATGCAGATTAGAAAAACAAGGTCGTATGACCTGTAATATGCATGATGGGAATTTTCTGTATGGAAATTCCACAGCATTTAAACTAAGTACAAACAGGTCTTTAAGCTTAAAAAAAATAATAATTTAGCCTAAACTTGCAGATCTTGTATACAAAATAAAACATGGTTTAGATCACATGCTTGAAGGGATTCAGCCACCAGGTTCATGCTGCCTGAAGCACATTGCATCATCTATGTGTTATTCTGAAAAGCTGCAGTATTTCAAAATAAACACACTTTAGAGTTTAACTCAGAAAGGCGCCTCTAGTCACGCAAGACAGTGGCCTCTCCCTGCCCGCACCATGTAGTGACAGATCTCTTCCGACACAAGAGCTGTCACTCTAGATGATGCAAGTTGGGAGCGGCCATCCCCGTGAGTTGGAGCGCCCTTCTGAGTCAAAGTACATTAATTCTGAAATGCCACCAGTGTGTTCCAGAATAAGAAAACACATGGGTGAAATGTGCCTACTTGTCCCAGGTTCGTGCAACCCATTGTTTGGGCAGCATAAACCTCTCTGACAGGTTCCCAATAAATTTGCACCATAAATACTCATGAATAGTTAGCCCAACACATCAACAAGTTCAACTGTACTTTAGTGTGTACACAAACAATTGCGTCTCTTCTTGACTTGCATTTGCTTTAATGCAAGAAGTGAACAACTAAGGCGGCCTTCGCACTTGCAATAAAAATCGTGCGAGAGAGTGCAAAACACAGGATTATGAAAGCAATGATTTTCAATGGTCTCATTCCCATTAGCGATATTGCGATTTAAAATATATCTTTCTGCGGTTTGCAATTTTTAATCACCCATGTTTCCCAATGGTGCCTCCTTTTTATTGCAACACAATGCACGAACTTGCAATTTTTGTGCGATGCGTTTTTAACATTAGAAACTTTTATTGACGTTCATGCAAAAAAAAAAAAAAAAAAAAAAATAAAACACAGGATTTTATCGCGGGGGGCAGTGATGCGATGCAAGATTGCTCTTAAGAAAAAGCATCGCTGACGCTCAAAAAACACCTGAACACAATTGCGATTTTGCCACAATTTTCTAGCGGCATAATCGTGATCGCCAGTGTGAAAGAGCCCTAACTCACCAATTTTAAGCTAGCTTCAATACATAAAACTCAGTCGATGGAAAAGACCAGATGTCACAAGGCACCACTGTGGTCACTTTATAGTAATAACAGCGGGCAAAACATAAAAGACGCACCTGTGTGATAGTTTTCCTCCAAGTGCAGGTTCACATGTTCTTCTAGAAGGTTACCATTTGCACAAACTAGAGAACACATGGGGCATTCATACCGATGTTTGGCGTTTCCTAATGAGAAAAAAAAATATCAAAATCAGTAACAGACAAAGAAAATAAAAAATAAAAAACAGAAAACTTCAAAAACTGCAGCAAAGACCATAGCATTCCCGTTTCACACTGTAATCTCCATAAACACCACGGGGAGACTCTTGAAAACTATCTAAGAGAACTATAAGAAATGAAAACTCTACTGCGATTGGCTGCTATGGGTAACGAAAGCAGGTTCTCTTTGTTTTTGTTTTAAAGGCAGTTTCATAAGGCCGTATACCCACGGACAGATTATCGCTGCGGAAATCGTGGTCAGACACCCACCGTGAATTCCACAGCAATGTCCGTCCATAGAAATGCTGTGGTAAACGATTCTTTCATGCTCAAGAGCAGAAATCAACTGTGATGTTCCGCTCGCAGGGAAGAATCGCAGCGAGTTCTATTCTGTGCGGAAAATCGTGGGGGCGGCTTCCGTTGTAGTCAATGGAAGCCATCCATTCCTCGATACTTCTGCAGTGTCCACAGCACAGAATATCGTGGGACAGACGGGTTCCATTGACTGCAATGGAAGCCGTCCGTACGATTTTCCGCACAGAAAAAAACATGCTGCAATTTTCGCCCGCGAGCGGAAAATCGCAGTTGATTTCCACTTGTCACGTGCTGAACTGCACATGCACACCGGGCGATTCGCTGCGATATTTCGCAGCCGGAACCCGACCCAGCCATGGGCATGAGGCCTTAATCTCCAAAAATGTATCTAGAAAACATCAAGATATTTTAGATGAATGTCCAAATGTATCATTTCTGAGGCAATTAAGAAAAGTATATAGAAAGTTAGGATGGAAGAGCTGCGCGTGTCACTCTAATTGTAGCAGCTATAGGACGGCAGCCTTATTGGTTGGCATTCAGCTTGAGGGCGGTTTCACACGGGCATATTTGCGTGCAATGCACAAAGAATGGAACTCATTTTCAATGGGTTAATTTTCGTTTTTGTTCTTGAAATGCGTGTGAAAAACGAAAAAAAATGCAAAATGCTCTATTTTAGTGTATATTTGCGCACCAAAGGCCTATAGGAGTCTAAGGGGGATGCACAAATGTGCATCCCATAAACCCACAAGATTGTATAATACGCTGCACAATTTCACAAGGACCAATTAGTCTAAAGAGCCTTTTAACCCAGGGTGCGGCTCTGTTCAGCACCTATGTGAATTGTCCTGGTTAGCGTGAAAAAGTACAGTAAAATGCGCAAATACATATAAGATAGCGTGATGTTTTTGTACAGTGAGCGTCACGCTATCGCATGCCATTTGCACATACACTCGTGGAAGCCACCCTTACCTGACATAGCTCAAAAAATAAATCAGGATCAAACACGCCCTGTGTATAGGCGATATAGGTTCTTGGTGGGACAACATTCACATACAACACGTATGACACATATACCACATGCCTTTATTGGGGGAGGCTAAGAGATCTGGATGTTCCAATTCTACATGCAGCTCAAGTTTGTCTATGGAGGTTGTAGCTTCACCACAGAAAGGGCATGGTACAAGGTCTTCAGCAGATGCCTGAGGTGGGGGGTTGTCTTCCATAACAGTGGCACTGCCGAATCCAAAGTCTTTAGGTGCTGGAAGTGCCCTGATAAAGTCACCATTTCTGGGGATGCCGTCTGCTTTGCGGCCAAATTGCTCTTTGTTCTCCTTCCGTCCCACGGGAAGCTTCCATCCTTCCGCTGTCCTGTGGTTTCCCTCAACATGCTCCTTCCTCACTACACTGCTGGAAGAGTTTGGGCCTTCACGGACTCCGTCAGCAGCCTGTGGCTCCCAGGTGTCGGCATGTGCCGTATGTACGTGATTGCTCAGCTCATCATATGTGAGACCAGCGACAGTACAGAGGGGACAGCAGCCATCTTGTTCCACGTGTACCACAAGCAGGTGGCTCTTCATGTCATCCTCAGAGGGGACTTCCTGCGTGCAGATGTCACAGACCAGCATGCCGTCAGTAGGACCTTCACAGGTGGATACGGGGTCCTAAATCTGGTGAAAGATAAAAAGGGTTAATACACAGAAGATGGGAGGAGAGCGTGCGCACGATCCGGCAGACGCGGTGCCACGCTTAGATCAGGGCCATTGTTTAAGGAGCCACATAGGAATAAGTACTAGAAACCACCCAGCGGTACATGTGCACACGGCCAGCCGATGGCAGGAGGGGTCCACCCCAATGTCATCATGTATGAAGGATCTACTAGAATGGGTTGTATAATAGACCCTACTGGATCTCCTGACATATCAGACACCTGGGCAGCTAATATGCAACATATAAAACAAAGTAAGCATACATACATGTACCTGTGTGCCCACCACATATATCACATGCATACGTACATACATGTACCCACCACATATATCACATGCATGTAATATATGACATCCAATAAAGGCTGCTATGGATTCCCATTATAGAGATGCAGCAGCCCCCAGTATCAGGCGGCCCCGCTACCTGCCCCCATATCGGTGCACACACTGCCTTTCACTTCTCAGTTTCTTTTTCCCTCTCTGTACTCAGCTGACACTGTACTAATAACTGTGGGAGCCCCGTCACACGTGACGTATAACTCCGGCGCCACTGTACGGAACCTGCACGGCGTACTATAGTGCTGAGGCAAAGACCGCCCACAAGTGACGTCTAGTTTTTGAGCCAGCGTACGGAACCTGCATTCTAATTGGCAGTCCTGACCAACTGTGACGTATAATTCGTGCGCCGGCGTACGGAATCTAGAGCGCTAGAATTCTTATGGAGGCCGCCATGATGTGATTCTCTTGAGTAGTCCTTGTCCGCTGGTTGTGGAAGGAAAGAACGTGGGGACTGCAGGGCTCATACGGCAGTATAATGTGACAGCAGGGGGCTTCATTTGCTTTTCAGAGCGTGACTCTGCGTTCCTATAAGGGACACTACTTTTCCAATCGTAATCGGCAACCCTACAAAATGCCAAAGGCCACTTGTACCCGTGCTGTGCGCAGGCAGTACGCAGTGACATATTGTACGGGCTGTGGGCTGCCCATCACCATGTACGCATAGTTATATCATGAGCGGTAACATACCCTCCTATGGGAGATATGTACAACATATTCTGTGTGCAAAACGTGCCTGAAAAACACTTTAGTGACACGCCCGTATGAGCCCGGAAACAAGACCCAGTCCTATATTAATTTTTGCCCCAAAAGAGGCGCTCGCTCCAGGTCACTCCGGCACGGTGCCCACAGAAGATTACGTTCTGGTTATGGAGTTCATAAATCCCGCCTCCATGAAGCGATGGCTCTGGTTGGTTCTTCCAGCGGTGCTCATCCAATCAATGCAGCACTGGATGACCCAATCACAGGCATTGCTTCATGGAGGCGGGATTTATGAATCCTGTAACCAGAAAAAATGGTTTTCTATAAGCAGCCGAGGACTGTGGGAACTGCTGGGAGCTCTGGAGGGACCTGGACCGAGCCTGCTAGGTAATGTATTACTTTTTTTTTCTAATGTAACGTCACTAGGGCTTATTTTCGGGGCGAGCTTTTATTTCAAGCCTCAAAAATCCTGAAAAATCTGACTAGGGCTTATTTTTGGGGGAACACCGTACGTCTTCCACCCAGTCACTAAAGTAGGAGCTCACGCCCGCTATCACAACAGCAATCTGTAAGGCAGTAAGACCCTGTGACATCACTACCATCCTGTACAATGCCAATATGTACAGAATATGACCACACCATATTAGAAATGTGGCTAACACTCCCAGTTATACTCATCTTAATATAGCACCAACATATTCTGTAGCGCTTACGAAACAGGGAAAATGGAAACAAAACCATAGTAACATCTAGTAATCAGCTGATGGAAACACTAGGGGTGAGGGTCCTGCTCCAACAAGCTTACATACTACAAGTAATGGGGTGATACAGAAGGTGAAGGGGCTGGAGATGTGCACGGTAAGGCGGGGTGGATAGTGTAGGATGCTATACACACAGACAATGATGAGAATTTAGCTGTATAGTGGCTGAATTGGTGTGACTGTAGGGGGCGGTTGATTGCAGCTAGCAGAGATTGCAGTCAGTAGGACAGGAAGCACCAGGGTTTGGTTTAGGAGATGTGGTATGCCTCCCTGAAGAGATACATTTTTAGAGCTCGTCTGAAGTTTAGTGTGTCAGGGATTGCCCCGATAGTTTGTGACTGTGCAGGGAAAAAAACGTTTAAAAAAAACTGAGGCAAAATACTAATTTTTTAGCATTTTGCCTCACTAAAAACGCAATAAAAATGGATCAAAAAGGCCATATGTACCCCAAAATGGTACCAGTAAAAACTACAGCTCGTCGCGCAAAAAATAAGCCCTCATAGAGCTCCGAACATAGAAAAATAAAAAAGTTACAGGACTTTGAATGCAGCCATATAGGGAAAAAATTTTTCCAAAAAAAGGGTTTCTATTGCAGAAAAGTGGAAAAACCTAAAAAAAATGTAAGAATTTTGGTATTGTTGTAACCATCCCGACCCGCAGAAAAAATAGATTGTGTCATTTATGCTGCATGATTAACGCTGTAAAAAAAAATAATCTATGGCAGAATTGATGCGTTTTCTCTCCCTGTTATCATAAAAAAAATAATAAAAGTTTTACAATATAGTCAATGTACCCCAAAATGGCACCGATAAAAACTACAGTTCGCCACGCAAAAAAACAAGCCCTTATACGGCCGCGTCGACGGAAAAATAAAAAAGTTATGAATTTTGAAAAATGGAGAAGAAAATCCACCAAAAATCGTTGCGTCCTCAAGCCCAAAATAGGCCATGTCCTTAAGGGGTTAAACAAAAGTCATAACCCCCAGATTTCGGTAGGGAACTCCCAATCATCTTCTTGCTGCCATAATCATAGGTGACATGAAGCAGCTGAAGGCTCACTGACTACAAAGTACTGTAGGGAAATTATAACTTCCTTTACGGAACTGTTGAAACATTTTGGTGCCTACTTTTTTGTGCAAATATTTATGGAGGAAATATGTACTTCACTTTTAGGCTATCTTCACACGGGCGAGCATGACATCAGGCCATGAAACCCACACCCATATCACACCCGCCATCCATGTGAAAGCCCCAGGGATGCGAGGCGTTTTCATGTGAAACCAGCCTTGCATCACTTTGGGGATGAAGAGCACCTCTGTCACGGCTGTCACAGCCACAGGAGAGGATCGCAGAGTTCTTCCATTGCTTTCTATAGGACCGGCGCTGCTGCCATTGGTCACATTGAAAACAATGGGGCTGAGATGCGATATAACGCAGCCAGATAGAACATGCCGTGATTTGTTTCCTGTACTATGGTGCCATGCGGGAAAACGTCACTTTTGTGTATGACCGCATTCAAATTATTTTCTCTGCCCTGTGAAGCTGGCCTTAGGCGCAGCGTCAGGGGAAAGAAGCATTAATACATAAGGGCTCATTCATGTGAGCGTAAATATGTAGCGTATTAAGCGGTGAACGGCGTCAATGAAAGTACATGTGATTTGATCCATTCACATTTGCGTACATACATTGCGTATAATACGCACATGAATTAGAACACAGCATGTTGTAATTCACATATTACGCTCATCCAGCCCTATTGTTCTCTATTGCCACATAATAATTGCTGTACATGCGTAATACATTGCGTATGTGGGGGTTTTAATACACAACGCCGCTATGAGAAAGAGCGGAGAATTAAAACTAGTCGCACTAGGCATGATAGCGTGCGTGAGATACACCATCATACTCAGTGCCCAATCACTGCCATATGCATATGGCTGTGGGAATCAGCTCTTACATGCATCTTACTCCACCACATTTGAAATTAAGACTGCCGTAGAAAAGGCCTCTCTTAATAAATCTTGGACTGTGTTTAACTCTGAGACACTGTGGGAGAAACTTGTTAAGACTGACGTTTTACAAGTTGGTTCTAAAGTATACCTGAGTTTTCAACAAGTTTTCTAAAATACACCAGGTTTTCCTTACCTGCTCATTTGCTGCTGTTTACCCCCTGTTACCAATTTTTAGGTTCTTCGTGTGGTCTTCCCATTTTTTCTGCGGCCCTGCTGTTTGCAATCTACTTTTATGGAGGAGGCATGTAGTAAACCTAGCATTCCAACAATAGTTCACTGTCCTGTACTTCCTTTCCCTCACTTTCCAAGCTGTATTGGACTGTCTCTGGTTCAGTTAGCTGGGAGCCAGTATATGAGTGCCCACCCCTCTGCCACCTCAGGATGATTCAAGTAGTCGGAGACACTCTGGCTAAATGATTAGTAAACCCAATACACACCTATTGTAACAAACAGGAGAAGCAGAGGTTGTGGGGAGTTTGCAAACACAGTGTCTGCAGATCTGTCAGCCTGTGAGTGCAGGAAGCAGCCATTGAAGATAGCCCCTCCCCCACATCCTAGTTACTACAGACACAGTAAATTGCAGAGGAGCTGTGGTAAAACAAAACCATTTTTAATGAAAGTACATTACAAGATTGATGAGACACACACAGGCTATTGCATAAGATGTTTGAAAATTTAGTGCCTTTTAGGGCTCATTCACACGGCTGTGTTGTCATTCGCGAGGGGTGACAATCGCGGATACCACAATCAAAATCTGTCCATGTGCAGCCAGCCTAAAGGTGGTTTCATATCTGCATTGGAACACCCAGCTGGAGGTTCCATCGCAGATCTGGCAGAAAATATTAGGAGAAAAAGCACTGCAGGCAGCGCTTTGTCTTCCGGGTAAAAGCCGGGCAGCTGAGCGGAAACTGGACGGACCCCATTATTATCAAGTGGGGTCCGTTCAGCACTGTATGGTTCTGTCCTAAGGCCGGCTTCCCACGGCCGTGACGGGCTCCACCGTGGAATTCCGCGGCGGAGCCCGGCACAGCACCCCCCAGAGACCCCAATACTTACCTCCCGCGTCTTCCGCCCCGCATGACGCTTGGCTCTATTGTGCATGCGCGCCAGCCACATCTTATGACATGCCCACAGCGTCACATGACGCGCCGGCCGCGTCATATGACGGGGAAGCAGTTTCACGCTATCTTCCGCTGTGCTACAGCGGAAGATAGCGTGACGGACGGCTTCCATTGACTGCAATGGAAGCCGTCCGCGCGTACACCCGTGGCAAATAGAGCATGCCGTGGGTGAGGTTGGGTGATTTCACGGTGTGGAATTCCGCGATGGAATTCCTCACCGTGAGCATTGAGCTATTAGGTTCAATAGAACCTAATAGCTGCGGGCAACGCGGTGGATTTTCGCCGCGTATTACGCGGCGGAAATCCGTCCGTGGGAAGGAGCCCTAAGAGAGAGCCATTTGGTCATAGGGATTCCCCTTTCCTGCTCTCCGAACGAAATAGAAAAGTGGAACTCCTAACACAGGTGTGAAACCACCCTAACCCCAAGTAGATCTGAGGTGTCAGAACTGAGATCCCATGATTATCTGAGGAGAAAGAGGCCAGGAGTTTCAGAAAGAAAGGAAAAACTAACCAACACTAGCTGACTTGTATATACGGGGTGGGATAGTTACATAATGAATGAAGAAAAATCACCGGAGTGCCCCTTTAATGATCTCATTGTTGACTGGTGTAGTGTAAGGACACTCGGCTTCTAGCGTGCAGGCTCACACACATATTGAGGGACAGTGCTGTGACTCGTCTTTCTTCCAGTCTTCTCTTTACTGTTTTGCAGAGGATAGATGTTATGCTGAAGTGATTTGCGAATATTTACAAAAAGGACCTAGAGGGTGGAACTACGGCTTGTTGGAGACTGAGAAAGATAGTACTATATATCCTGTAGGTTACTTATACTACTGATTTATGAAAACTCCCAAAAAATGATAAACAGGCTTTAAATAAACACATTAAAGAATAGTTCTACATTGTGCACAAATGTATACCCTTACATTATATAGTGTTTTTTGAGTGTATCTTAAGTAAACCCTATATACTTTTCAGAGTTCATATGTCATTGACCCCATATATGCAGAGAGAAGAATTACTTTTATACTTTGACATATTTGAATGTGAATGTAACAATTGATCTGTTACAGCGGTTTCATTTTATATCTATTTATTATCAGCTGCTTTTCTAAGTTTGAGTTCTTCTGCTTCCTTCCTCCACTTTTCTTTCTTTGCTAGGTTCAGACTGCTTAGTGTCTCGTGACGTGAAGCAGCCTGTAGAAGAGAAAAAAAGATACAAGCAAGTCACAGGTTAGGCTTTTTGGTTGTCATTATTAAAGAAATGCTTTGCGGAGATTTTCACATGTGAATTCCTACATGAAAGACAAACATTTAGGTTGTTGCTTATTTACTCTAGTTCTTAGTTTTAGAAAGCAAAAGCCTTTCTGGTTTCTGTGGACAACACTACTCACATTATATTGATCAGTTTTCATTAGTGGCTTCTCTTTTCAGCAGTCAATATTCTCTCCAGAGCTACATTCACAATTCTTCTGGGTTCTGACCTCAGCCCCTTAGTGACCACTAGAGATGAGCGAGCATACTCGCTAAGGGCAATTACTCGATCGAGTACCTGCCGCTTGGAAGAAAAGATTCGGCGGCTGGCGGGGGAGAGCAGGGGGGAACGGAGGGGAGATCTCTCTCTCCCTCTCTCACCCCCGCTCCCCCCTGCTCACCGCCGCAACTCACCTGTCACCCGCTCCGGCAGCCGAACCTTTTCTTCCGAGCAGGGAGATACTCGCTAAGGACAATGCTCGCTCGAGTAATTGCCCTTAGCGAGTATGCTCGCTCATCTCTAGTGACCACCCTATTGTGTTTTTATCTCCTGCCATTGCAGGATGTGTATGGAATAATATAGTGCTGCTATCTCCCTCCAAATCTGACAGCAGCATTTAAATCCCCCGAACGATGGTACGCCCACCCTCTCCATCCCCCGCGGTGAGATCGGGGAGCCGTGTGGGTGTCATAGCAGCTGGGGCTCCAGAGCTGTCATGGCAGAATGCCTATCAAGCCATCCCCTAGGGGTTGCTTGATAGGCTGCCTGTCAGAATGCAGTATAATGTAATGCTATGGAATTACATCATAGTGCATAAGCGGTCTAAGCATCGCATGTTGTAGTCCCCCAGGAGGACTACAAGAAAAAGTAAAAATAAGAACAATAACGTTTTAATAATTATGTAAAAAAAAAAGTTATAAAAGTAAAAAAAAAAACTTACCATATTTACAATAATAAAAATATAAATAAGAAAACAAAAATACATATTTGGTATCACTGCGTCCATAAAAGTCCGATCTATCAAAGTAATACATTATTTACTGCGCAGAGTGAACGTCGTCCGAAAAAAAAAAATAAAAACCACCAGAAATGCCCTTTTTTTGGTCACCCTCTTGCCAAGAAACAAATCTAATAAAAAGCGATCAAAAAGTCCTATGTATTCTAGAATGCTACTAACGGAAACTACAGGACATACCGCACAATATGAGCCCTCACACAACTATATCGACAGAAAAATAAAGAAATTATTGTGCGCAGAAGATGGAGACAGAAAATAATTTTAAAAAATATATATATCTTTAAAAAAATATATAAATAGTACAACAACAAAAATATACAAGTTTGGTATCATAGTAATCATACTGACCCATAGAATAAAGTTATCATGTTATCTTTGTTGCAGTTTATGCGCCGTAGAAACAAGACGCACTGAAAGATGGCGGAATGTCGTTTTTTTCCATTTCTCTCGTCTTAGAATTTTTAAAAAGTTTTTAAGTACATTATGTGGTACATTAAATAGCACCATTGAAAAATACAGCTTTGGTGAGAGCTGCACCCCCTCATTCAAGTGATCAGTGTGTGTGTGTGTGTGTGGGGGGGTCTTAGCAGCCGGACCCCTCATCAATTCTTTTCACATGTCTCTGACACGTTGAAAGTGCAGTTATTCTTTAACAGAGGACTACACATTCTGGGATGTGCATTTTACTGCAAGCACAATAGAATAATCTAATGTAGGAAAACTAAATTTCCAGAATACAGGGTAGCACAATACAATACATTATAAGATATGTAAGCTGTCAACAGTTTCCTAGATTACTAGCACAACATATTAGTACATAGAAATTATAAAAATGTGTTCAGTATTGTTATACACAAAACACATTTAATGCCAATGAACCACACATTTGCAATTAGTCATATTCTTATGACTCAGAAGTTCATCAGAAGGCTGGGTTCGGTTGACAATAGCCAGAGCCTATCACAAGTGGTATTTCCATATTATCATTTTCACTCACCAGCAGATGGCGCTTGACATCTTTAGATTTTACTGATTAATTCAGTCAAAGCGGTTTTATGTTGTGTCATGGTGCTTAGTGATTTCTAAATCCCATAATGTAGGCTTGTTTGCTATGTGATTGTATGGTGGCTCTCAACAGTGACATTTGCATCTAGATACGATACGTTAGAGAAATGAATGGCCTATCAGCTTACTTACCCTTTTACCAGATGCAATAACAGCAAAGCATGCTATAATAGTGGCTGCAATCATAAGGTAACATACTTGGATGCGTGCCTTGTTCCGAGCTCCCATCAGCTTTTCCACCCTAAGTATGAAATTGAAACGTGTAGCTGTGAAAGAAATATTTTCTTTTACTTGCAAATATATCTGTTTTTATGTATTTATTGTACCTTCAATAAGCCTTACTGGTGGGTAACTAAATGTCAGAAGTAGAGAAGCTGAAAAATGTCATTTTGTATTCAAATGTTTGGAATTCTTCATCTAACATCTCTAATTTTCATTTAATGGTGGGTGGAAACGAGTTGCTATGCTGTCTTTTATACACTGGACAGAGAAGAGCAGGATATTTTCTTCATCTCTCTGTAGCACACCCTCATTATAAAAACCATCATGGAGGACATTGTACAGCTGTACTGAGCTGTGTATATATAATTTCAGTAGTTTAATATACATACTATAGGGGCAGTACTGTCCTCTATCTTAGGGCTGTAATGCAGTTTCTAAGAAGGAGGATCAATCACTCAGTGTCAGGCCGCCTGCACACGTGTAGGTCGGATTTTGCATGCAGAATCCCGCAGTGAAGTCTGGCCCTGGCAGCAGCGGCGTCTGCGCGTACCTGCTTTCTTTTCTCTTCATCTGTACTGTGGATGGTCCACACAGCTCACTGTCGAACATGTGCAGTTTTTTTTTTTTTTTTGTTTTTTTTAAACTCCCATCAATTTCGGAAGGGCGACGGCTCGGACGGCTTCCATTGACTTCAATCGAATCCGTCCGTGCGTAATCTGCGCCAAAATGGAGCGTTCTGCGTTTTTTTCTCTGCGAGCAGAAAAAAAATTGCAATTGGATTCCACTCGTGTGCATGAAGAATTACTTTTTCATAGCAAGCTATGGGCGGTATTTGTTCCAGAACCCAGAGGTGGATGCCCGCTCCAGACTCTGCAATACAAATCTACCTGTGTGGAGGCGTCCTTAGTCCAAGAATTAGTAGAAGTCTGTGTGCTATTGTTTATTTTGTGTATTCTGTGATCTCAGTAGTTGTCAGACACAATAAATCACATCATCACTCTCTCCCCCACCCCTCTCACTCTGCAGGTGTAAAGGCCCCCTTAATCAGATTAGGATTAACATTATTTATTTACTTGGAGGAGAGAGGGGTGTTCAGAATGAAGCAATAAATAGTGCCAATGTGGCATTAACATTCCTCCTGCATCTCTAGCATATTTAGCAGATGGAGTGCAGTGATGCAAGCAAAGGGTCAACCGGCATATAACGGAGCGGTGTGGTATCTTTCATTAAACCTTGAATAAATGTTTATTTGGTGCTTTTTTAGTACATTGTTGCTTTTCTACCAAATATTTATGAAATCTATTGGCATGACTGATTTTATTTCTAGATATTGAGCTAAATACTACTGTCCTGGCACAGAGTAGTTTTGTATTCACCCAGCTTTTAACCATCCTGTTTCTGGAAACCAGGATTTTAAGCGTTAATTGAATATCAATGTGATAAAATAAGACTATGGGGATGATCAGTTAGTAACAGGATGCTGAAAAACTAGCCAGTGAATGATTTTCCCTTTTTAAAAGGGGTTTCCTGGGACTAAAATATTGATGACGTATCCTCAAGCTAGGTCATTAATATCCGATTGGTGAGGGCCCACAACTCAGGACCTCTGCCAATCAGCTATGGCTTTTTCTCCGTCCAGTAATGTCAGGGATTTGATACTATTCACAACCACACTGCTCGGTACTGTTGTACACTGCCCTGCATGATGTGCGAAATACAGACAGAAAGCAGAATCTGCTGTTCTTTGTATGCAGTGTATTGAACACAGTATAACAGCCAGGCTCCTCCCATCAGTCCTAAGAGGATTGATAATCAGACATTCAGCATGCAGAGGGGGAAATGGGGTAAAAATAAAGACTGCAAGTCATATAATGGCCAAAAATAATGTTGTTCCTCATATACATACGCACTAGCTTATTTTGAAAAGTTAGGTATACTTTAAAGCTAAAATTTAACAAATTTGTTGTGACCATGTGCAATGAAAGTTACCATGTAACCTCAGCCTCCTAACAAGCCTTTCCACTGAAGGAGTATGTCATACTACTATATCTGTGATTTTGTAAATAGATCATTTCCATTACTAGAAATTGAGTTATTGCCTTTGGCTTTAGAACAAAGAGAAAATGTCCAAATGGATGATTAACAAAGCTTTTAAGTTTAGATAAGAAGCAGATTCTGGCAGGATTTATATGCAGACCCTACTGCTAATTGTAACAGAAAGCATCATGGCCCAGAGATTGAGAAGATAGTCACAGGGAGCATTAGTTATCGTAAGGTGGTGGTGCTTAATATTCTAATATAGGTGTTTCAAAAATGGATAAACAGTCCATTATTAACATTTGTATAATTATCCTTTTTACCCGATGTGTTCAAATTAAAAGCATGTTCACACATTTCTTCTTTCACAAGTACATGCTGAAAATGTACATTTATGAAGTTAAGGCTGATAGCTGCAGGCTCAACAGTCATTTGGCTCTTTTATACAATATTCTAGTTATATAATACTACTTACACATACTACTTTTGTCACAATAAAAATTATCCATTCCTACTGTTGCATATTTTTTCAATTTTGAATGGAGTGGTGAAGCACAGGGATCTATACTGTTTCTGTATCTCAGACGTTACGGAAACATGGTCCAGTAGCTTGCTGTGTTACACTGTGTCTGTAAATCCCATTCATTTCTGTGGGAATTATGAAAAGCGTATAGAACAGCCTGTTCAGCTATTTACGCAATCTCAACCACCAGTGGCCCCACTGTGCGGGCTGAGATGGGAATACCTCTTTAAATTCCTGGTGGGCTGGTTGGGTCCTGGGGGCTGGTGGAGGGGAAGAAGTTTTCTTAATCTGTTTGGTGTAATAGCCAAAAATAAAAATACCTGTGTCTCTCCTCCTGTTCCTAGCATCTGCACTGTTCATGGGTAAAGCGAATATGTGACAAACAAGTGATCACATGATAGCTGTACCTGGAGCCCAGTGGGTGAACAGTGTAGCGCCATATGCGGACTGCAGATGCTAGGAAAAGGAAAAAAAGACACAGGTGACTATAACAGGTTTTGTTTTTTGTTTTTTTTTGCTGTATATAAATATCATGGACAAGGTCTGGAGACTAAGAGGGGCACAGTTATTGAGAGAGGACTGGGGGGCTGGGTCCTGTGGGGGGCATTATTACTGAGTGGGGCTATATAGGATATTATTACTGAGTGGTGGCCTGTATAGGGAATTATTACTGGAAGTGGAAGCCTATATGGGGCATTTAGGGCTTGGCGAATAATCTAATTACCATATATATTCGAGTATAAGACGACCTGAATATAAGCCGAGGCACCTAAGTTTACCATGAAACTGGGAAAACTTGTGACTCAAGTATAAGCCTAGGGTGGGAAATGCAGCAGCTACTGGTACTGCATACATAGGAATATTTCCTGCTGGAAGTCCCCTTGCCACTGAACACTGTGACAGCACT
This sequence comes from Eleutherodactylus coqui, assembly GCF_035609145.1. Taxonomy (NCBI): domain Eukaryota; kingdom Metazoa; phylum Chordata; class Amphibia; order Anura; family Eleutherodactylidae; genus Eleutherodactylus; species Eleutherodactylus coqui. The sequence goes on along the minus strand of NC_089837.1, from coordinate 235,894,389 downwards.
GTCACAGTGCTCAGTGACAAAGGGACTCCCCGTGGGGAGTAAAGAATCCCCTGCCACAGCTGTGGCAGAGGATCGCAGAGCTCTCCCATTGATTTCAATGGAGATGCCGCTGCTGGCATCAGAAGAAAAAGCGTGTCAGAGGAAAAAGCGGTGTTTCAAAGGTTCACTAAGAAGTTAAGCGCAAAGAATAAACTTTGGGAATTACAGCGTCATGTTGCAGAAAAGAAGGTTCAAAGACTGATGAGGTCTAAGAACCAGTTCAGACAGCAAGTAAAAGAAAAGAAGGTCTTGTTGAAGAATCCTGAAAATGAAATAAAAGGTTGGCTTAGCACCAAGAGGGATGCTGAAAAGTAAACAATGGCACGAGAAAAGCGCAACAGCAAGTTCCAACAACTGGTAGCAGGAATGAAGACCCATTTGGAGATTAATAAAAAATGAGATAAAAACAGTGAAGTGTGCCAAAGTACGTTTAGCAACTGACCTGCCCGTTAGAGGTAAACAGTTGGTAAAGAGTGGCAAAGTCTTGAGAGAAGCAATCACTCAGGTAAACAAGAATAAAGGCACTGAGCAACAGTTGAAGGCTGAGCAATCCTCCAAAGTAAAAGTGGCTGCTGAGACTGAGGAAGCCACTGAAGCAGAGACTGGAAAAGAGGCCTCAGAAGTGGCAAGTAAAGAAAGCTGTGTAAAAGAAGTTGCAGACAGTAACCACAACCAAGTTATTAGAGGCACACACCATACAAGGACTTAAAAGGAGGGCATTTAGTGAGAAAGGGTCAGCTAAGTCACAAACTAAAGAAAAGGCTGGGAAGGTAGTTAAGCTTGAGAAAGATGAGGTGGCAGCTGGGACAGTGCCAGTTACAGATCCTAAAAAAAGGTGCAGTGATAGCCCCACACATGGAGATCTCCGAACCTGGAGTTTTGACCCCAGAGAGGGGCAAAAGCTGTTATGTGGCCTATGGCCTTTATGAGGATGGGGGGATATGTGGGAGGGCAGTACACAGAAAGGCCTGTAGACGACTGTAGACAGGATTTCTGGTACTGCAGTGAAAGTGTTAAGGCCTATCGGTGTGGCAGGAAGCTACATAAAAGTCTGTTCCTGCCACACGCAAAGGGAGAATGCTGGCTGCTAGCCAGAGAGGCAGCGATAGAAGTCATGTCAGGAACTGGGAGTCTGCAGTCTGGTGCTGACCAGTTTGGGGACAGTCATGTCAGTCTGAAGGATAAGAACATCCTCCAGATGCCCTTGGGCGGGGTTAGTGGGTTGTGAACGCTGGACATTTTAAATTGTATATGAACTGTGTTACTGTTGTGCTGTGGAATAAATGCTGGCAGGTGCCAGATTTATAAGAAATCGCAGTCTCCTGGAGTATTCTTACATGGTTGGTGCCCATGTCCAGTCCAAGAGGTCGGCAATCCGCTGGCGAGTAAACAACCTTACCACAACTTTTTAAAGTCATACAGAAAGGAAATCACCAAATAAAGTTATACCACTGCAGCATCTGAGAAGCAGGCCTACAGCCGAGGAGATAGCGGAATAGATTTGGGCTCTTGTCACGGGGCTCATCTCTCCTGGGGGTAGCACAGGACCGGTCCAAGTTACCACTGGGGGAGTTTCACGGGGTAACACAAAGTGCGGTTTACCTTAAAGTTCTGTCACTTGTAACGCCACAGTTCCTTCCTCTACGGTAAATCCAGATTGTAGAAAAATAAGTCCACACACGGAAAATGTTTCAAAAGCAAAGCCGGGAACAGTAGACAGTGCTTGTTTACTTGAAGAGAACTATTTACAGTACAACAGTGGTATACACAAGCCAGCAGGAAAATGGTGCAGAACACAAAGGGGTGTGACAGGGAGGATTCACAGGATGATAAATGAATCCACAGTCTAAGTTATCTGTAGGGTTCTGTTTCCAGCCAGTCTCCTTCACTCTCTCCAACTCTCTACTGGTCAACACTTACATTTGGAAGACAGGCACTCCCAGCTGCATGGTGGCTCCTCTCTCTCTCTCTCTCTCTCTCTCTCTCACTTTCACGGTGTTTAGGAGTAACACTGGTATCTCCTGGGTAAAGCAGGCCCATTCTGGACCACACAGAGCAGATAGTATCTGTGTGGCTCACTTGCAGAACAGCATTCTCCTCTCCTCTCTCTTGCAAGCCCAGAACAGATCTCTCTGACTCTGTCTCCCTTGCAGAAGCTCTTGCAAACACTTATATATTACACAATTACATGACACACAACAACATACATTCTCCAGACATCTCACATACTAGACAGTTAACCCTTTCAGTGCTGGATGCAACATAGAAGACACTGACAACACAGACACAAGACAAATGCATTCACACTTATGGAGGGGCCCCATTAACTCTGGGCCACTACGCCACAACCATGCAAATCTGGTGTCTGGGATCCACATACATGAAATAATTTCTGAAGTCAGGTCAGATTATACTTGACAACTTCTATTTACTGTTATTGTATGTGTAGAAAAAAAATATTAGCTAACAAACACAATAGAAATTGATATGAAATGTTCCAGTCCTAAAAATGGTAATTCATATCCTTTTGAACACTATTCAGGTTTTATGTCCATTGCAAAATTTTAGTAAAATCAAAGTCATGTTGTTTGTGAAATATAGTGGCCTGGCCTGGTATTACAGCAAACTTCCTACTGAAGTGAAAGGGAACTTTGCCTGTAGTATCATGCCACTGCAGTGGGAACGGAACTGTCTTCTTCCTGCAGAAAACTGCTCAGTCCACAGCGGGGCATCCTTGCCAAGCTAATATTGATGGACTAACAGTTTACAACTGAACAAGTATTAAAACACGTTTAGATTCTTACGGAATTATTGGTGGAATGTCGTTTTCTGATTTGTATCTTCCAGTCCATTTAAGTACCTTCTTATCAAAGGGGCTTGGTCTGCAGCGTAGAATGTGGCTGTTTATTTCATCTATACACAGGAAGAAATTAACAAAAGTAGAGATAAGGTTTGTAAGGTAGATAGGTACCTTCTCTTTGGAGAGGACTCTAGTTTGGCTAAAATCATTAGTCCTGTTTCAAGGTCCTGTAATGGGCTGGACATTGACTTACAGGGTCGCTTACCTGCAGCTTCCTCTAAAACTTTTAAGACCACAGATTTGTTTGTTTTTTCTCTTCATCTTTACCTTCAAGATCCATAACTTTTTTATTTTTCCATCAATGTAGACATATGAGTTGCATGTTTAAATGTTACCATTTAACGTACTATATAATGTATCAAAAAGCTTTAACAATGTAAGTGGAGTGTTTGTTCTTACAATGTTCATAGTGTGGTAAGTGATTTTATAGCCTTATTCAATGGATCAGTACGAATACAGCAATATCACATTTTTATAGTTTTTTTTTAAGTTGTACTATTTTAAATACATAAAAAATTATTTTTTAAAAATAATAACTCCTTTCTGTCACAATATTTTGAGACCCATAAAGTTATTGTTTTTTAGTTGATGGGGCTGTGTGAGGTCATGTTTTTTTGCCGGATGAGCTGTAGTTTTTATTAGTACCATTTTGGGGTAAACATGACCTTTTGATAGCTTTTTCTTTAGCTTGTCTCTTAGAGATAGGGTGATCAGAAAAGCACAATTCTGGCATTCTGCATTTTTTTCTGACAGCATTCATTGTTGGGATGAATAATGCAATATTTTAATAGACCAGACTTTTACAGACACAGCAATGTTATTTTTTCTGTGTTTTGTTTTTTTTTATGGGAAAAAGGTGTTTAAACTTTAACATTTTTATATTTAGTACTAAAATACTTTCTTAAACTAGTGGGATTTTTTTAGTCTCTATAGGGAACTTGAACATGCAATCATTTCATTGTTTGTACAATATACTGCAATACTTATGTATTCAAGTAATATTGTCCTTTTGACGTCCGCCTATTTAACCCTGCAGCAGGCAGGGCTTAATAGGCTGAAATCTATTGCAGCTCCAGGAGCCTTCACCGATCAGCACCCCACAATCTCAATACAGGAGGTAATTGGGTAATAGAGGAAACCTCCTACCTCTGTCCATTCATGTAAATGCCAAGATCAGTTTAACCGAGGCATCTACAAAGTTGAGGGTAGGATATAAGATATTTCTGTGGTCGGGTGTCAGCTGTGTTTTACAGTTGGCATTCCCTGCATATGAGAATGGACTCTCCTCCTGAGCCCACTCCATACTAACCGCACACAATCTGATGTTAATTAACATCGGATTGTGCTAAAGGTTTAAAGTGGGGTGCACAACCTGCTGTCCAAGGACCACATGTAGCCCTTGAGGCATTCCATTTGGTCAGAGGCTTGCCTGTGTCTGCTCACATGTATATTTCATCTTAGAGAAGAGTGGAACAGGGACAGTTCAATGCTAATGGTCCACTGTGTGGCCAAATCTCGGATCCCCATTTATTAGTAGAATGGGAGTTTTCCTCTGTTGCACTCTAGAAAGTCGTAGATGAAGAAGTCTCACATGCATATGGCTATCGTCGCTGTAGTTTATGGGAGTTGTGAACTATTCAGCTTTTCCATCAAATAACATAAACTACAATAGAGCCAAGTATGTGCTGGTCTCCTCCTTCTTGGAGTGTGGACATGGGAGAAGGGACCCCTCTTTATCCCAATAGCCCCAGTTCTACTTCCATATAATGAAATCTTGTCAGCAGCACTCAACTATTACAGGGGGCTCAAAATATAAGATTATGAAAAGTCCATATGCCACGCCACATGTAGGTCAGAGCCAATAATCAACCAGCAATAAATAAAGAAAGTGGCAGCATACAAGGTGCAAGATATTCTTGTTATTTATTCCTCCATGAATGCTTGCACCTTGTATGCTGCCACTTTCTTTATTTATTGCTAGTTCTACTTCCAGGTCTCTGACATTTAGGATATGTTATTTTGACATGCCATAAATGTCTCCGATGGTAATAACCCTTTAAGTGTTTTTGTGGCTTTGGGAAGGGTTCACTCTGTGCACCCCTGCTTTAGAGAAAAAATCATATATAAGGGACAGCGCTCCAGCTCTGACAACACAGAAGCATAACCAGAAGAAAGAAAAACAGGACTTACCCGGCGTCAGTGGGATGACCTAGTTAGAGGTCCCCCACTGACACCTCCACGTCCTGGTCGGCGTATAACAAATCCACAGAAAGGCAAGTCCACATGTGTTTTTGCAATATCACGACGTGAAGACAGGAGAGCTAGCCTGGCAAGTTGTACCTCCCAAGGAGGTCTGCTTAATACCAAAGTGAACACCAAAAAATAATTTAAAAAAGGCTCGGCACTCTAGCAGGAAAAAAAACCAATATATTCCTAAAGATCAGTGTAAATGATCTTTAATGCCATAAATGCTCTCATACAACGTGTTTTGTCGCAACAACCGCAACTTCTTCAAGTACTTGAAACGCGTTGTACGACAGCAATTATGGCATTAAAGATCATTTCTTTCTTCTGAAACAGAACTAGTTTGCATACTTTTTGCTAGGGAGCCTTGACTGTAACAGTTGCTACACCGGCTGGTGGTCTTCGCTAGGAGAAACAGTACTCTCATAGAGATAAGCGTAATATGTGTGATTGATTGTAAGATTATACCTTTGTAATCAATGCATGTGTATTGTATAGATTGATTTTGCTGTCTTAAGTGCTGAGCAGCAGACTCCTTTTTTTAATGTAAGCCCAATGCATTTGGTAAAGTTGCTGTATTATGGAAAAGGGAGTCCTGTATGGATCTATATTATGACGCAGATTGCAGGGACTATTCTTTTATTTGCTCAAACTGCAAAAAATATTGTGCTATTTGGTTAAAAGGAGTGAAAGTCTGCAGCTGACACTATGACCTCCCCAGGCCCTCTTTCAGATTGATAAGCTGCTGTGTATTAATAGGAGAGCAGACCTCTGCTTGTAATATGTCAACTTTACGTAAGGAAGAATATTCAGGTGGCAGATTCATTTTAACCCTAGAGGGAAAGGTTTCACATATACAGCGCTTAATTGAGCATGCCGCATTTTTTATTCAGTTGGATTCTTAAAAAAAAAAAAACATATGAAATTAGAAATCTAGGGTGGTATAGTGAAGGGGCCGTTCTCTCCTATGGGTACAAAACAGAGCTGTAAGTTGGCTGTGTACACGAGACCTAAAATTTAGCATTTTAAAAAGTTTGCCCAGATGCAAACTACCTGTGGAACTGTCCCTTTTATTGATAACACTCCTATATTCTTACATAGTGTCATATTACAATATGTACCAACAGACCTATAAGTTTATAGCTTGTGTTTTGCCCTGATACTATAGGGAGCAATAGTATGTGGTTATTAATGTTGAAGTATAGGTTCTAAATTAAGGCGATAACAGAAGAAGCCGTCCCAGCAATACATGGGAGTTATATATATATATATGCTACTTGCCTGTACAAACAAGTAGAAATACAGTAACTACCTCACTTACATGATAGTGTGATACATTTTTGTTGGAGGCAGCTAGACACTATCTTTTCTGCATTTTGTAAGAGGTACTTAAGTTCTGTAATAGTTAGAATATATCTAAAATAATAATAATCAACTAAAACATATGTTCTCAATATGGTGATTTTTTTTCTGTCATTTAGTAAAATATTGAAATGTATTTCTTCAGCATTGTTTCTGTTGTCTCACTGCTATTAATCCTTACCTTTAGTACTGCTGTTTGTAGAATAGAGAGCAGGAACAATCTCCCAGTGTCTTGCTGGTTTTAGGGTTGCCGTCTGATGAGTAAATTTATACATGATCTTGGTTAATGTTAAGCATTTCTTCATTGACCCAATAGTGAACATAGTTCTATTCGATGAGCTTGAGCTTGATTTGTCTTAATATTCCCAGCTTGCAGCTAAATGGCATCATGGAAAGAGGCCAGATTTTTTTCTTTCACTCTTCAAATACGTCATTGCTGTATAGCCCACCCTCAGCTCTCAAGACTTTGTTGTTTTTTTTCAGAGTCCTGAGAAATAGTTTTGTTTTTTTCTTGTGACCTTACACTTTTATTTCAATGGATAAACAAGATCATATAAAATATGGGTTCGCTACATTCTATGACATATTCTGTAGACATTTGCCCCCCAAAAGAGATTTTAAACCAGGGAAAAAATACGTATAAGGCCGCCTGCAGACGGGCGGAAATTCCGCGGCGGGAATTCCCACAGAATTTCCGCCCCTGGAAGCTGCCATAGGATTGCATTAACAAACGCAATCCTATGCAGACGGCCGCGATTTGGCCGCGCGAAATCTCACGCAGCAAATCTCTCGCAGAGCCCCGCACAGAAACGTCACTCAGTGGCCGCCGGCTCCACTCTGCGCATGCAAGTGAGTGTCACGCTGCTCTCTGCAGACGTTCGGGTCGGGTCCCGCTGCGAGAATTCTCGCAGCCGGATCCGACCCGGCCGTCTGCAGGCGGCCTAAGATCTGTGTTTATGAGAGTATATATAAACATCACTGCTCAATTTCAATAAACAATTTTTTGAAAATGAACGAAATAAGCCAGTTTGCAATTAATATTGATTACTTTTGGTAAATGCTGTGATTTTATGACAGAAAACTTTAACCCTTTAACGACCACCCATGTACCTTTTGACGATGCCCAATCCCCTCTGTTTAAGCCTTTACATGATGAGGTCAATACGACCCGCAGCATGTAAAGTGCTGTTAGAAGGTCAAATGTATTTTTTCTATCGCTACATTTAAAGACCCGTAACATTTTTATTTTTTCATCAATGATGCTATGTTAAGGAGGTTTTTTGCAGTATGTTTTAATGGTAGCATTTTTTGATCTAAACAATTTTTTGATCTTTCTATTCTGTATTTCTGTGAGGCGACTTGGCAAAATTAGCTATTTTTGCCATGTTTTTTGTATTTTTTTTTCATGTGTTGCTCCGTGCGGGTTAAATAATGTACTAACTTTTTTACTTGGGTCATTACGAACACAAAGGTACCAAATTTGTGGTGTTTTTGTGTGTGTGTGTGTGTTTCTTTTTTTAAAATAAGGGGACAATGGTGAATTTTTGACTTATTTTTTTCTATTTTTTACTTTTAAATGTGGTCTCACTAGGGTACTTGAGATTCACAACTTTTCATTGTTCTTATAATACACTACTGTACTTCAGTATAGCAGTGTATTATAAAGCCTATGAAGCTCATTCAGAGGCTGAGCCCCATAGGCCATTGTACCTGGCAGACCTGAAGGCCATCCTCACACCTTTGGGTGCTAAAGCAACTCATTGGGACCTTGCAATTCCAACAACTCCTAGGTGCTTGATTTTTTTTTGACAATCAGTGCATGTGAGTATGTATGTATGTGTGTGTAATGATATTGTGGGAAGACAGCTCAGTAGAGCGCGGGTTTGCTGGGTGTTCGGCAGTCAGAGACAGACATGTTTAACCTCTTAGTGACGGCCCCATTGCCTTCTTACGTCCTCACTAAGTGGGCTTTAATCCTAGAGGACGTAGAAACATGCATCCTCTTAGGATTAAAGCCCTCTTGGCTGAGGACATGACAGCTCCATGCTGTCGATACCCGCAGGTAGCTGACAGCATCGAGCTGTCATCCTGGGCAGCGGGCAGTCCTCCCCAGCAATGCGATCGGCACTATCCATTGGATAGCGCCGATCGCAATAAAGTAAATAAAAAAGTTAAAGATTCAGCTGCCCTGATGGATCGGATCCGTCAGGGGAGCTGAAATTACTTACACGGTTTGTCGGAGGTGTCCCGCGGTGAATGGGTCCGCCAGGACCGGCACTGCTCTTCTGCGCATGAGCGCCAGACGTATGACATCACGTGCATGCGCAGAAGGCCGGGAGCCCCGCAAATTCAAAATCTCCTGGCTCCCAGCTCCTGAAGGTAGCTGGGAACCAGGAGATGTCACCGGGAACCGCGATCGCCGCTATCCAGTGGACAGCGGTGATCGCAAAAAAGTTTAAAAAAGTGAAAATAAAGTTCCAGTTTCACCTCCCCTCATGGATCCGATCCATGAGGGGAGGTGAAAATACTCACCTCGGGTCCTCCGCGATGTCCTGGTCTTCTGGGACCCAAAGTGCCCCTCTGCGCATGCGCACCCGATGTCAATCATCGGGCGCGTGCACAGAGGGGCTCGAGCCCTGGGAAATTCGAAATCCCTCTGCTCCTGGCTGCCATGTGTATCAAGGAGCAGAGGGATGTCACTGGAGAGATGATCACTGTTATCCAATGGATAACAGTGATCATTTCAAGTTAAAAAAAAGTGTAAAAAGTAAAAAAAAAAGTTTTAAAAAGTTTAAAAAAGTTAAAAAGAAAATTAAAAATTAGTTAAAAAAGCTTACTTTTCATCTTCCCCCACGGATCAGATCCGTGAGGGAGGATGAAATGATGTACCTAAGGCTCCCGGATTTATCCGCGGACCTTACCCCAGCTTCTGCGCACGCGCCCCTCGCCAAAATGTCAGACGCATGTGTAAAAGCCGTGGATTTCCAGGGTAATTTAAAATCTCCCTGCTCCTGGCTACAAAACTTAGCCGAAAGCCTGGAGATTCTATGGGGGTGGGCCGCGGTGAGTGGTTCTTGATCACGTGTACGCCGTTATCCAATGGATAATGGCGATCACGTAAAAGTAAAAAAAAGGTGAAGCTTCATCTCCCCTCACCGGTGCGATCGGTTAGAGGAGTTGAAACTTTTTACCGGAGGCCTCCGTATTTGCACCCCGACGCGATCTTCCTCCGTGAACTTTCCCGGATTCTGCACACGTGACCGCCGGCAAAACACCGGACACATGCGCAGGAGGCGGGGAGCTTAGGAAATTTAAAAGCTTCTTGCTCCCAGCGACCAATGGTCGCCAGAGCCTGGAGCAGTGACCTTGTTGAGCGATCGCCGGATTCCACATGCGTCTGATCCGCGGTAATACGCAGATCAATCGCATTGGATTACACAATTCCGCTCACATTAGTGGGTCGGAATTGCATAATCCACTCGCAGAAAAGAGAAAGCAGCAGATTCTATTTTACTGCGGATATCCACAACATAGAGACCATTGTGCTGTATGGTCGCAGCAATACCCGCAGCCCATACATAACTACATTGTGTACGGGCTGCGGGTGACAGTGACAGTGCGGGAAATACAAACAAAAAAGGGTGTACTGCGCATGACCACCTGTGTGAGTAGGCAGTTATGTGCAGTACATTACGTGGCCGTACGCAGGGTCACAGCCGGGCTTGCAGCTGGGATCTTCTGCTGGTCTCCGCAAGCGGATTCCACCTACGGCTGCGTGAGCCCGGCGTTATTCAGAGTGCTACCTATAATACGTAATTTACAAGAAGCCCCGGGAACGTTCGCCTTCCTGCAGTTCAAGGAGCAGCTTGTTGAGCGCCTTCTGTGTGAGCCGCCACATCTCATCAAACTTACGGAGACTTACAGAGCGCCACTTTTTACACCCCATACCTGCCGCTGAGGTCAGGAAATACCCCCCAAAAAGCACGAGAGGAGGGGGGATACCCGGTTTTATTGCCCCATGTACCCATCCCAACCAGCCTCTGTAATTACCCCTGTCTTCGGAAATACTACACAGTTCACATTATTACTTTGATCTAAGATTTGGGGAACGCCGAAAAGGGCGCGGGAGAGGGGGAGTGGTTAAAGGTGTCAATTTTTATTCCGTACAAGTGAGCAATTGGGCCTGGAATTTATTCAGTTGTGCCCTGCAATCCAATGGGTGTTACCTCCATTACAGGCCTTGAGCGTCGCAGGGGGAAGTTGTAATGCCTTCCTTGTCTTTCTATTGGCCAGAAAAGCGCGCTAACATCTCAGAGATGAAAGTGAAAGTAACTCGAACATCGCGTGGTACTCGTCATGAGTAACGAGCATCTCGAACACGCTAATACTCAAACGAGTATCAAGCTCGGACGAGTACGTTCGCTCATCTCTAGTCCTAAACTGCAATAATAACCTCACCAGTATTTTTATCTGTTTTCTCCAGTAAGGGACCAATTTTTGAGGACCTGGCTGTAGAGACTCCCATTGATCCTTAGAATAGCACAGTTGTTAACCCCAAAAATCGTGCAGTCATTTTCCACTAAAAATCAGAAGCACATTACATTTTTCATAATTTTCATTCATTTTAATGGAGAGCGACCAAACTTTTTAAACTATCACTTACTAAGATACCCAAATTCCATGCAGAAAGTAAACACTGAAACCAAATATTACAGAGGAATTATTATGGGCACTACAAGCATTGTTAATAAAATATGGTTGCACTACTTGGGCATGTGGTATTTCTATAAGATGCAACAAAAAAAAATTGCTAAAAAGTGGTTGTGTTTTATACAATGGAGTTCCCCATCCTGCAGCATCTCCTGAGTGCACAATATAGATGAAGGCTCCTGGTTTGAAGGACTTTTCTGATTCTATGATCATGTGACCAGATGCATTGGAGGAGTCATACTCAGCCAGCTTCAAAGCAGAGCTGGAAATTAAGATTTTTAGATGGCCAACTTCCCTCATTGATACTTTGTCTTAATGTACTTTTACACTTTGCAATAGTTGTTTGCCCAAGAGAAAGAACAAATGATACCATAGTTTGCTCATTCACTTGGGCAGCCAGTTTAAATACAAAGATACTAGTAAATGAGAATGACTAGGTGTGTAAACCAAATGATCAGCAAATGAGCCAACCTGTTTGTGGGTATATAGCTATGCTGTGTGTGTGTAGCAGTGCTGTGTGTATGCTTCTGCTCTGACCCCCGTTTATCCTGGCACTGAGAGCTAGCACTGCCTGCAAAGCCCCTTTAAATGTATTTGAGTGCTGTAGAAATGTGTTTTTGCTTGTACTGTATTAAACTGCATTGTCGTAGCCATGATGTATTTAATTTATTAAATGCCTGTGCATTTAATTTATTTGTTCGAAGTGCTGACTTTGTTGTTTTTTGTTGCTAAAATGATAAAAAAAAAGGCATACTTAGCTCCCCTGGGTCCCTGCAGCTCCAGCACGGTATCTCTTTTCTTTCACCAACACTCTATTTACAGGTTGCAGTCAGCCTTTTTATAGAATGTCATAGGCTGCTGAAGATATCAGATCTGTGATTGGCTGCAGCAGTCTCTGACATTCCATTCACTGGCTGACGCTGCAGCTTGTAAACAGATCTGGTGGGATCATAGATGTGATGCTGGAGATCTTGGACAGGTGCGTATAGGCATTTTATTATTTTTTTGGTTTGCCCAGCACCATTTAAAAAATTCACTTAAAAAATTCAAAAAGCAAAAAGGATAAAGCAGGACAAGCAGACACAATACAGACATTTACATGGATTGCAAAATGTAATGAGGTAGCTACATGAGCTGTTGCAGTTTGTTGGAAAGCTCGAAAGAGGAAGACACACCAAGTTTAACGGTAGCAGAAAGAAAGCACTGCCTAGACCATCAAAGGTGCGGGTACTGACCCAACCATTTCCTTAGACCAGCAGAGAAATTTTAATTAGTGTGAAATATATTTTTACTTGGTGTCTTTGTCTATATACTGTACATTTATACAGTATATAGAGTAAGTTTGTAGGTGTGCTGTATGCACTCGGGGTCATGGTTAAGAAAGTCTAAAGTTATTTAAAAAAATAGGTACTTTTCACATTTACGTCTTAAAGGAGATGTCCCGCGCCGAAACGGGTTTTTTTTTTTTTAAACCCCCCCCCCGTTCGGCGCGAGACATCCCCGATGCAGGGGTTAAAAAAACCACCCGCACAGCGCTTACCTGAATCCCGGCGGTCCGGCGTCTTCATACTCACCTGCTGAAGATGGCCGCCGGGATCCTCTGTCTTCGTGGACCGCAGCTCTTCTGTGCGGTCCACTGCCGATTCCAGCCTCCTGATTGGCTGGAATCGGCACGTGACGGGGCGGAGCTACACGGAGCCGCTCTCTGGCACGAGCGGCTCCATAGAAGACTGCTGAAGACCCGGACTGCGCAAGCGCGGCTAATTTGGCCATCGGAGGCCAAAAATTAGTCGGCTCCATGGGAACGAGGACGCTAGCAACGGAGCAGGTAAGTAAAAAACTTTTTATAACTTCTGTATGGCTCATAATTAATGCACAATGTACATTACAAAGTGCATTATTATGGCCATACAGAAGTGTATAGACCCACTTGCTGCCTCGGGACATCTCCTTTAATAACATAGCAATTTTTATTATTATTCTTAAGCATCTATTTAAACATCATTTTAACTTAAACTGACTTTTTTATTCCAGAGCCTGGATTTCACTGATGAGCAGTGTCAGGCCATATTTCTGTATTAGAAACTCTGTTTAGAGCTTTTTATAAAAGTGTATCCACGCTCAACAAGCGCAGGTAAAACAGAAAGGACTATAACACAGATCTTTCATAAAATCAACAAGAAATGATAGGACTCATCTGGTATGGAGCCCATCAGATGTGACAGGGCTCCACACCTATGGTCCTTGGTTGCGGTTATAGACTCCCGAGGGTTATCCTGGTCTGCTGTGTGTTGATCAGGAGAGCTGCATAGGAAACCGGTGCGCGGTTGAACAGGCTCGGTGGTAGACAGTAGGAACAATAATCAGAAAAACTTTTCTTGTGCTGCTCGTCACCCAAAGAATAGGAGTGAAATTAAATAAAGTCAAACTTACTTTATTGAGGGGGTTTGGACACCAGCCAACTCCCCCGTCCCCCAGATTAAGGACAGTCTGGTATATCAGAAGAAGTTAGTGCCAAAGCATTTCATCAAAGCAATTTATTTATAATTTGGCAGATAGTAAACGAGCAAAAACAACGCGTTTTGGTGTGTTCTGTACACCTTTCTCAGGCCTCAGTCACACGGGCATTTTGATGAACAAATTTTTGAAAGCATCAGTTATGCATTCAAAAATTTGCATAACCGAAGCGGGCATCACGGCAGAAAAAACGCTTCTAGCAGCGTTTATCCACTCAAAAAGACCCCTGCCGGCTATTCCCTGCTGCGGCTGTGAACGCTGCAGCAGGGGAATCCTTGGATGTGAAACCCCTGGATGCGGTCACATGTGGTCAGTGGGCCAAGCGGCAGCTGCGTTGGCCCCGTTGGCATACAGAGAACATCGTGATCCTCTGCTACAGCTGTGTCAAAGGATTTCTTCATCTCTGCGGAGACTCCCATTGTCACTGGACACTGTGACAGCATTGTCACAGTGCCTAGTAAAAATGGGGCTCAATTAAAAGCAATGGGCTGCCGGCAAGCGCTGCAGTGATTTTCGGAGAATGAATGGGTGAGTGCTGCCTCTGATTGGCTGAGCGCAGGGACCAATCAGAGGCAGCTGGCAGCTGTCATTCAACAGCTGCGAGCTGCCTCTGATTGGTCAAAGTGCTCAGCCTATCAGAGACAGCCCATTCAGCAGGCAAGATTGCACACCACTGTTCGTCGGTCGTCAGGCGTCTCTGTGAAAAACTGCCACACCGTAGAGCACCTTGACCTCTGCAGGGTGGCATGGCGCGAGGGGGCGCTTTGGGAAACAGTTGGTGGATTATTCGGTCTGGCCCTGCTTCTACCCCTGGCCACCGCACTGGCTTGGCCTGTGCCCACACCCTGACTTGGGCCTCCGCGTCCCCCGCCCGTAGGTGTAGGCCTACAACTCTAGGCCTACACCTACCCCTCAGCATGCTGTATTACCAGTAGTGCAGAAACAGAACGCTGTAATTAAATGTGCCACTTATTGGCCTGTGGTTGGAGGCTGACTTCGCTTACGGAACGCACAGCAGAGCCAGGAAATAATTTTGCGCAAGCCTGCTGTAACACTTAGCTGGCTGCATATGAATTAGGAGGACAACTACACCCAGCACAGACCCAGTACACTGAGGACAGTCACAGGCAGCCCAAATAGATTTTTTTTCCCAAATGTTTTTGGAAAGGCCCACTGCCTATATTCAATAAATATGTCTTCTGTCCCTGCGTCACCACTACTGGCCCTGGAGTATGTAAAATAACTGCAGACTGTTGCACTGTGGACAGGAATACAGCGGTGATGTAAGAGGCAACACAGAGCCAGGAAATAATTTTGCGCAGCACAGACCCAGTACACTGAGGACAGTCACAGGCAGCCCAAATAGATTTTTTTCCCCAAATGTTTTTGGAAAGGCCCACTGCCTATATTCAATGAATATATGTCTCCTGTCCCTGCCTCACCACCACTACTGGCCCTGGAGTATGTATAACGTCATGTGTCCTATACGTAGATTAGGGCCACAACGGGAATGTTTTTGAGCACAGGACAAACGGGGGATCCATTTTGGAGTGAATGTCTTCATTCCTATGTATACTGTATGAAAAAAACTGTTTTTAAATTGACAAAATTGCCAAAAAAATGAAAAATTGTAATTTTTTTCCTTCAGCTTTGCTTAGATTCATTCAAATACTGTGGGGTCAAAATAAAATATGCATGACACCCCTAGATGAATTCGTTAAGGGGTCTAGTTTTCAAAATAGGGTCATTTGAGGGGGTTCTTTATCGTTTTGGCCGCTCAATGGCTCTACAAGTGGGCAATGGGGCCTGGAATTTATTCCATTGTACCCTGAAATCCATTGGGTGCTCCTCCCATTATAGGCCTAGCCATGTGTCCTTTAAGTAGATTAGGGCCACAAGGGGTATGTTTCTGAACACGGGACAAACAGGGGTATCCATTTTGGGGTGAAAGTCTTCATTCCTATGTGTGCTGTACA
This sequence comes from Eleutherodactylus coqui, assembly GCF_035609145.1. Taxonomy (NCBI): domain Eukaryota; kingdom Metazoa; phylum Chordata; class Amphibia; order Anura; family Eleutherodactylidae; genus Eleutherodactylus; species Eleutherodactylus coqui. The sequence goes on along the minus strand of NC_089837.1, from coordinate 235,878,681 downwards.
AAAAAAAAACAGTTTTTAAATTGATACAACTGCCAAAAAAAATGAAAATTGTAATTTTTTCCTACTGCTTTGCTTAGATTTATTCAAAAATTGTAGGGTAGAAATACACAGTCACCCCTAGATGAATTCGTTAAGGGGTCTAGTTTTCAAAATGGGATCATTTGTTGGGGTTCTCTGTTGTTTGGGCCGCTCAAGGGCTCTACAAGTGGGGCCTAAATCACCTTCATGCTAAATTTCTGTTCTGAAAGCCACCGACTACTCCTTACATTTTGGGCCCCGTTGTGCATCTAGACATAAGATTAGGGCCACAATGGGCATGTATCTGAACACGGGACAAACAGGGGTATCCATTTTGGGGTGCAAGTCTTCATTCATGTGTGTGCTGTACAAAAAAGCTGTTTTTAAAAATGACAGAATTGCCAAAAAAACGAAGATCACAATTTTTTCCTTTCGCTTTGCTTGAATTCATTCAAAAACTGTGGGGTCAAAATGGGCAGTACACCCCTAGATAAATTCGTTAAGGAGTCTAGTTTTCAAAATGGGGTCACTTGTGGGGGTTCTCTATGGTTTTGGACGCTTAAGAGCTCTACAAGTGTGCTATGGGGCATGAAACTCCTTCAAGCAAAATTTATGTTCTGAAAGACACTGACTACTCCTTTCGTTTTTGGGCCCCGTTGCCTCACCACCACTACTGGCCCTGAAGTATGTATAATTACTGCAGGGCACAATGCTCTGCACGGCCGATATACAAAAAAAAAAAGTGCAACACTGCAAAAAGCAGCCTCCACACTACTGCACACGGTTAGATGTGGCCCTAAGAAGGACCGTTGGGGTTCTTGAAGACATAAGATTAGGGCCACAATGGGTATATTTCTGAACACGGGAGAAACAGGGGTATCCATTTTGGGGTGTCAATCCTCATTTTCATGTGCACTATAGGAAAAAAATATGTCTTTAAAATGACATATTTGCAAAAATATGAAATTTTATTTTTTCTCCTCTAAATTGAATTAATTCCTGAAAGAAAACTGTGGGATCAAGATACTCATGACACCCGTCAGTGAATACATTAAGGGTTATAGTTTTTAAAATGGGGGGGAATCTATCATTCTGACACTCATGAGCCTTTGCAAACTTGGCTTGCTGTAAGAAAACAAAGTGTTCCTCAAAATGCTGAAAAGTAATGTTAAATTTGTACATTATCGAAATGGTTAAAAAAACACAAAAGTTTTTCAAACGTGCATTCAGAATAAAGTAAACAGATGGAAATATATATACTATCAAAAATTTGTACAGTATGTTTGCACATATTTGAGATATTACAGTTAAAAAATAACACTTTTTTCAAAATTTCCCCAATATTGCCACTTTTATTAAATATACGCAGGTTCTATTGGTCTATTTTTACAACCTAAATGAAGTACAACATGTGGCGAAAAAACAATGTCACAATCACTTGGATATGCAAAACCTTTACGGAGTTATGCTATGTTGAACGACACATGTCAGATTTCCAAAATTTGGCTCCATCACTAAGGCGCAAACAAGCTTCATCACTAAGGGGTTAAAGTCCGAGTACAGGCCAAGTACATGTGGTTTTTTTTCAGTCCAATAAATAAAAGAAAATAGAGCCTTGGCTACTGGCATGAAAAAAAATAGTGCAGCTTCTCCAGCATCAATTTCACAGAGTCAATTCCTGCCTGTACAGGTCACTTGCTGCAGGAGCACAAAACAACCAGTCTTTTACCTACAGTCGGTATAACAGACTGCCTGGGTCCAGCAGCCATCCAGCCTTCCTTGTGTCTGTAAAAACTGCCACTTATATACACCTCTCCCTGGCCCACCCTCAGCACCTGTGCTGATGAACCTTGCCCCTCAACCCCGAGTGGAGAAAGTGGAATGGATGGCCCCACTACCAACCTGCCATCCATTCGAAAAATCCAGGACCAAAGACTTTTGAAGAAAACATCTCAAGCAATTACTTGCTGAAGAATACATTGCAATCCTGAACCTTCATGTCCCAAACAGTGGGACATGAACTTCCCCCAACCCCACTAGGCATAATTGTGGAACCTAGGGGCAACATAACGACCATCCACTATCACGGCCCTCAGTATCTCACTATATATATATGTATATGTATTTATGATAGATATAATAACATAGTTTAAAGAGGAGCTGGTCTTACTGTTTCACTAATCATCCACTTCTGCTGTGACATATACAGTATATAGTTGATAGCAGGCATTTTGCTATAGACCCAAAAGTCTGCAAACAATGCAGTTTTTGACATGCTTAATGACCTCTTTTAATTTGTTTGTCATATCATTACTAAATTCACTTATTACCAATTACCTGGCATAACCTTTTTCCTGTATCTAAGAATGTTTGTCCTTTTATAAGTACTGGTTATGGCTGCCGCAGTTCCGCATTTTAAAGGGAACATGTCACCAGTTTTTGCTGCCCAACCCAGGACAGGTATGTACAGTATGCCCATGTATGTCTTATACACTGTGGTATTTCAAACTGAACATCATTTGAAGCTTGCAATTGCAATGAGATGGAAGCTCCCTTTGTTTCAAGCTGGATAAGATTGATCAATGCAGTATTTTTCTATGAAAAAGTGATATTCAACATATACCCTTATGCTTCCTGTGATTGGCCAGCAGAATGTGCTTCAGAGCAGTGCTGGAGAGACAGTAAGAAAACACGCCAGAGCACCGACAGCGACGGAAGGTTATGTATATATAGTTTATTTTTTTACAGCAGCTAGGGATGATTTTCAGGGAAGGGTTTATATTTCAAGCCCTTCCCTGAAAATCACTGCAGAGATTGCCTGGATCCCATTGCTTTTAATGGGGCGACTGCAACACTGACGCCATTGAAAGCAATGGGGGAGGATCACAATCTTTTGCCACAGCTGTGGCAGGGAATTCTTTCGTCCCCGCGGGGAGTCCCATCATCACTGAACACTGTGACAGTGCTGTCACAATGTTCAGTTAAGAGGGGACTCCCCGCGGGGAATCTTTATAGGCAGCACAGACCTTGCCGGTGCACGCATGCCCTATCTTTTGTGGGTGCGAGTATTTTGCGCCTGTAAAAGACGGACATGTGAACACATCATAGGGAACCAATGGCTCTATCAGACGCACTTTTTTTGTGCACATAGGTGCGCACAAAAAAACGCTCGTCCGACTTCGGCCTTGTGGTGAAAGAAAATTTTTAAAAAAACCTTGAACTTTTTCTAGCCCTGTCCTAGTGCTGACTGAACATAATGTGCTTACAAAAACAAAAATCTGCACATCCAACAAATAAGTGTGAAGTGCTTCAGCATGGTCACCTAGGGGTGGTGGATTAGCTCACCCAAATTTGATTAAATAGTGTGTTGCATTCTTATATTGTTAGTATAAACAACAGTTATGCATTTTTATGCAGATATTAAGGACTGGGGGTACTCCCTTTCCTTAATAAAACCCACTTCCTCCCAGTAATAGAACTGTACACCAAATCTGGCTTTTACAGTGGGATAGGCCCCAACTTTAATAATTAATGTATTCTTAACATTCAATTACTTTAAACTTTCAAAACAATCCTTTCCATGCTTCACCAACAAGACTAACTTTTCTTTGAGTCCGAAAACAAGGCATAAGAAAGCCTCCTTGCTTACTGAGCTTGAAAAATCGCCTTCTTCTGACCATTGCTGGGATGAAAAGCATACTTCCCACCTCGAAGGATGCGATGTAAAGCCTACGCCGCACTCCGCCACACCCCACCTGCCAGCACTAACGCCGCCTCCAACCCATCCTGCAACCCAGATAAGAAAATGTCCAACCCTATCTCATTTAGATGAACCCTGTTTTCCCTAAGTGTACTCCAATCTCTGCTCTCCATCTCCCAATGGTGTACTGCTAACCCCCTACCAACTGTACAAACTTGGACATCTTAAAATTAACCACCCTTCTAGCCCTGTCTAGTGCCTCTGAATCTGTCATCCCTCTCCCACACCCTCCTTGCCATTATATCCGACCAAACTATAATCTCGCTATTGAAAAACTCTTTAAAATGTACTATATCCTCTTTTATCAGGGCTGAGAGTTCACCCACTTTCACCTTTTCTAGATCATTTCCGCTGGCATGAATAAGAAGAATTCTATTCCTTGGGCTCCATCTGCTGATCCTTAAAACTTCTTGAAGTAGTCTGCACCACTGTAGACCTCTGAAACCATGCCACTGTACTACTGCATTCTTCAAGCCTAAATTCTTCCTGATGGGCCGCTCTTTTCTCCGCCCAGTAAATGAACGAATGCACGATCAGCCACAGGTTCCAATGCACACTGGCTGTAATAAAAAACAAAAACGGGCAAAAAACCATCTCCCATAATGAAACCAAACACCACCCATTCCTGGCTAGGCCTTGAAAAATTAAACAACCCTCAAATCTTGGCGCACATACGACCGATACGCGTCCGATTTACATCTACCCAAATGTTTCACTTCCTCCGCATTCAAACCACACAAATATGCCGTTGTCGTTGCTCCGATCCTAAAAGAGTGCAAACACCTTAGGGTCCAAACCCGATTTCTTAACGCAAGACCGCATGACTGCTGAAAACTGATAGCTGATAACTGGAGATCCCGATACATGGACCAACAATTGGCCCTCCCTCGAATGCTAAAAAAGTAAGCAACAGCTTTGACTTCAGGGCCTTTATGCTCAACTATTTGCCCCTGCCATATATATCCATCTTGGATTTCCTCACGCATGCCCTTGCTACGCCATCCTTGACCAAGACATCCTTGAATCTTAACCCTTCCAGCCTAAACTTACTAGCCGATACCAGCCCACCCACTCTAAGAGCCGCAAAAAACCCGTTGCAAAAAAGCAATGTCTCCATTTTGTCTATGCACACATCTTCATTGCAGTAAAAAAAAAATCTCTAGCCATGCCCACCGAAACCCCTTTTCTGCATAATCCCTACATTAAATCTAGAGTCACTGACCGTGCCTGTTCCCCTTCCGGAAAAACGCCGCGGGGAAAAAGACAACAGAGTCAACCGAATAGTGTTGTAACTCCTCCAAGTAGACTCAGCCACTGATGCTTGTACTAAACTCAGGAGCTCTCTTTTACTATTTCCCATAAGGAAGAAGGGCGAGGGGCAACATACCCCTTCGACATCCACTGTCGGGTGTAGCTCCCTGAGTGACCTCATCTGAAAACAAGAAACAGCATCAGCCACTTCTTTTTGACAACCTGGAACATGCTTACACCAAAATTTTATGTTGTACTGCAGACACCGCAACACCAGGTGCCGCAACATAGCGAGGACCAAGGGCAAAGAGGCCAGCTGCTTGTTAATCACCCGAACCACTGTCTCATTGTCCGACCAAAAACATATGCTCCTGTCCGTTATTGCCACCAATATCCAGTAATGCAATGTTTTTGACCCACTGCTTTTCGAACCATGACCTTGGCCAGGGAGCCCTGCACCAATAATCTCCAAAAATAACTCTGAAACCCATGGCTCCCGCTGCATCCAAAAACAAACAAAGATCGTCACTAGACACTCCTCCTTCTTTTGGCATATCACTTGCCCATTGAATGTTTGGAGAAAAACATTCAACATAAGCAAATCTGCCCATATAGCGCTTGTTATTCTTATAAAGTGATGCAGCTCTCTCGCCCTTTTGATTGCCAACGATAAATGCCTCGAGAAAGCCCGGCCCATGGGTATAACTTTACATGCAAAATTCAGCAGGCCCAGTAAAACCCGAATTTGGTTCAGCGTCGCCTTACAGGAACTGCCAATTGTCTCAACCGTTTGCCGTAACCAGACTATTTTCTTGACCGGTAACCTAAAAACCATGTTTACCGAATCTATCTCTATGCCCAAAAAGACCCAACAGCACAATGGACCTACCTCTTTTTGTTTCCTTCAATGGGCCCCCAACTTTTTTTATTAGAACCAGAAAAGATGATAACAAAAAGTCGCAGACTGGCGAATGCTCCGGCCCAACAAACAAAAAATTGGCCAAATAGTGGATGACCGACGTGATGCCTGTCTCGTATGTAAACATCAACTCCAAAAAGAAATTGAAAAACTCAAAATAATAACACGAGATGGAGCACCCCATTGGTAAACACATGTCTACGAAAAACTGCCCTTCCAACCTGCATCCCAACAAATAGAAACAATCAGGGTGCACAGGCAATAAACGGAAAGCCGACTTGATGTCTGCCTTCGCCAAATGAGCTCCCACGCCCTCCCGCTGAACCAAAAATACTGAACGATCAAAAGAGGTATATGAAACCGCTGCTTGCTGTTTTGAAATGCCGTCATTCACAGATTCACCCGCGGGAAAGATAAGTGTTGTATCAATCGAAATTTATCCTGTTCCTTCTTCGGTACCAAGCCCAAAGGGAAAACTTGCAAATTTGTGTAAGGTGGCTCCTGAAGAGGGGCCCGCCATACGTCCGAACTCAACTTCCTTCAACAACTTTTCTTTAAGCAAACCAATATTATCTAAAGCCGACTTTAAATTTACGCTTAATAACAACAATGTTTTCACAACGTATGGGTTAACAAAACCCTTAGCGAAGCCCTGTCTAAGTAGGTTCGAGAATAGGACTAAAAACTGGCAGCAACACTCCAGATTATAGCGAGTAGGAAGTGACCAGAGGTGTGGAAAACTTCTCCTTTTATTTAATAAAGTATGTGTTGAGCTTATGAAAACGCGTTTCAGGGATAGCCCCTTCATCAGTTTGACTGGTGTTTACAATATACAAGAAATTGATGGGTCCCAAAAAGGGTTAATAATGAGATCCCATTTGCCTGTGTAGTGAGGGTCAGCCAGGGCAGAAGAATTAATTGGATTCAGACATTTGTCGCCCAGCTCATTGACCTAGCACCCGACACTCGTCGCTTGAAATCTTCATCATAACGCCACCATGCCGATCCGTCGTATAATTTTTGTATGCATTGTAGATGGTATTGAGGTATACCATAAGCTCTGGACCTTTTTGTGGTTGATGCTGGCATGCAAATATGAGCCAGAACCAAAGAGGCATGCAACAAATTGCCAAATGTTTTGGCTACCCACGGCTCTTTATCCTCTCCCCGTTTCGAAAAACACTCTTTGTCCACCAGAACATGATTGACCACCAACAAAGACCAGATATCCATGTACAAGTCATTTTTTATTTCCTCAATTGTATCTTCTGCCAGCCGAACACCAGGTGGGTGGAAGTGTGTGTGTGTGTGTGGGGGGGGGGGGGGGCGGCACCACAAAACATTGAATCAGCATACTTTAAACCTTTAATAACTGACTCATCACCCTGCGAGCTCGCCACTTTTGGTGAGTCACTGGATGCATGAGAAACACCTTTTTTCTTGGGCAGCCCCACACCCCCTGGATAAGTACAGGACGCATATTTCTGTTTTCAGCCGCACTTAAGCAGCGCTGCTGATTAGAGCCACCTGATTGGCTCTTCGGCACCACATGACTACACAGCGTGCACGCGGATTGCCTTCAGCAGCCGTGTGCACTACACACTACAATTAAGCGGACGTGCACTACACACTACACTTAAGCAGCACGGGGTTAGGGTTTAGGGTTAGGTATAGGGTTAGGGTTAGTGTTTAGGGTTAGGTTTAGGGTTGGGGTTAGGGTTTAGGGTTAGGGTTACTGTTTAGGGTTAGGTTTAGGGTTGGGGTTAGGTTTAGTTAACCCTAAACCTAACCCCGTGCTGCTTAAGTGTAGTGTGTAGTGCACACGGCTGCTGAAGGCAATCCGCGTGCACGCTGTGTAGTCACGTGGTGCCGAAGAGCCAATCAGGTGGCTCTAATCAGCAGCGCTGCTTAAGTGCGTCTGAAAACAGAAATATGCGTACAGGACACTGGAAGTCCTTTTTAATGCTCAAACCGATTTACCAGCGCCTTCAGCACTACCATAAATTCACCATCACGAAAATCATCAACTGACATCACACTTTCCCAAACATTATGGCACATCGACTCCCCAGCCCTTCTGTTCTTCGGCTCCACCAAGGGTAGAAGCCGCCTGGATGCCGATGACTGTCCTGATGATTTACTAAGTGCTGTTCCATGTTCCGATTGTATGAAGCACCTTGGTACCTGTCTCTCCTTCGTCCGTCAAGCCAATGGGCCAAAGGCCCCAGTTCTTCTCCGCCTCTACAATGAAAATCCTGACAGTCTCTTGATGATTCTGACGACCATGGTGACGGCGACTGATTGTGCCAAGTGCCGGATGGCTTTCCTTGATTCCTGCGATGGGCACTGCCGTAACCAGCTTCTCGCTGTTCTCTCCTCCTTCACTGCTCTTCCACCCAATGGCGCCTGTCATTCTCTGCTGAAACAGATAAAGAGGATCAAGAGTCCCTGTGCTGGGCGTTCAGCGCCCTTGACCTGCTGCTTAAACCTCCCTCTGCTGCACCACCAACCCCCCGACTCTGCTACTGTCGCCCCATAACTCCTCCCTATCTTGGCCCTGCCTTCTCCCCTCTGTCTGCCTTTCACCTAAACCTCTGTTCTAACACTGTGCCTCATCCTTTCTCGCACCAGTGGCCCACCGTGTCTAATATACCCCTTTTTGCTACGGCCCCCCCAGCCTATCATATCTGCCCCGCCTAGTTACTATCCCCTCCTCCAAAATCTCACGGAACCTACTGCTCTTGCACTTTCCCCCTCCCAGCCACTGAGCTAAGGCTCTGTGCAGCAGGTGCACGTCTGGTTAGAGATATGTATTCCTGGCAATTTTAATATGATTAAATAAAGGAAGATTATCAGTTTTACTCTTCAAGCGTGGATTGCACTTTTTCCTTGCATGGAATTTCTTATTGCTAAAGCTTGGACCGGGGGCAGGTGAACCCACTTGAGCAAGTAGTGGATCGTAAAACATACATGAAGTGAGCACACCAAGTGTTTGAGCTAAAAAGGGACATGCTCCCGTAACCTCCATTGCCTGGAGATGCTTCTGCCGGCCTACCGCTGGAACTACGCTGCTCACCTGCCTCTTCCCCAGAGCCACGTGAAGCACACACCACCGCCGCTGCACCACTATGTTGGACAGCCACGTGGGGAGTCCCCCCATGGTGGACGCACCTTCTGCCACTGCTGTACTGCCTCCTGCTGCCTGTGCAATGCACACCACACTGCTGGACGTCTCACCACGCACCCGATGCCAGCACCTTTGTTCCACTGCCTACCTTCTATCCGGCTCTCCTCTTTGGCTGCCTGCTGCCACTCCTCGGCCTTCTCCCTCCTCGCTTCGCCGCCAGGCTGAAACTCAGCCGTATGGGGGGGTGGGGGCGATGCCACTGTGGCCTACCCCGCACCTTACCGCCTACCTCTGCAGGCTGAACTCCTCTTCCTCTGCTGCGACCGCTGGGGTCTACACCTCTTCCAGGACCCTCTCCAGCCTTTGATGGCCCTCGCTGGTAACCGCTTCACGGATCTGGTATAAAAGCTTTGTCTTCTGTCTTCTTCACGTTGTACTCCTGTGTCCTCTTCTTTCTTCTCCTTGATCCACGACTGCCGCGCTCCTCCTCTCCCTTTCTTTGCCTAACTCATCCCTCAATCCCTCTAACTTACAGTCGCCCAATTCTTTTTTTTCTAAACCGCCCCCCCCCCCAGTCTCCAGCTGCTTTATTATTCATATTGCTGCTATACATGTATATGAGTGCTGAGGTGTTTGTTTGTGAACGGAATGTGCAGTCATTAGATACCATAAGGGATCATGTCTGAAGCCCCCAAATCGTAGCAAGTGAACCACCACTGATCTAAATATATTGCAAGATTTAGATGTGGCAAATAATTTTCCAGTGGATCAGTATTGCAAATGAACCTTCCAGTTTTCCATACTTTTGTATGCACACATGTCCAGCAATCTCAATGTCACTTGGAATATACGGTCAGTGCTCGATTTTGCAGCATACCTAGGCAGGTACATTGAAATCTCATCCCCTATCAGATTAAAAACAATTGTATTGTACAAATCAGAGAAGATATGTTTTCACAACACTACTTATCCTGAGAATGTCATAACTACAAATGTTCCTGTGGTGGACATGGCAGTTCGTTACACTTCAAGGCTGAGTACAATTGTGATGTCTTTAATGGAGCCATGGACTTAGGACGCTCTCACACATGCGTTCACAAAATGCCGCATGCAATACTGCGGCATTTTACAGCCAGTTCAAGCTGCATTTTTGAACACGTTACAGCATTTGATAGTGTTTTTTAATGCATCCCATCCTTGTGGTTCTATTAGACGCGTTCTTTTAATGCGGCTATTTGTGTGCACAAAAAACACTCGTCTGAACGAGCCCTAAGGCTGCTTTCACCTGGGTGCTGAAATTGCGCGAGATTTGTGTGTTGCGAGACGAACAAATATGAACTCCATTCTTTTGAATAGGGTCATACACATGAGCGACGTTTTCCTGAATGGCATCGCGATGCGATGCTATTCAGGAAACAAATCACAGAATGTTCTGTCTACCTGAGAGCATCGTACCGCCCATTGTTTTCAATGGGGTCAGTGTCATCACACCACATGCTAGGTATATGCGATGCAAGGTCTCCCATTGAAAACAATGGGAGAAGCTCCACGATTTTCCACCTGAGGCTGACAGCCACATCAGAGGATCCCCGCATCCCCAAAGTGACACAAGGCTGTTTTGACATGAAAACGCCTTGCATCCAGTGAGCTTTCACATGATGGGGAGCGCGACATGGGGGCAGAATTCACAGCCCCAAAACGTGCTCGCGCATGTAACAGATTATCATTAATGATCCTAGTGATGTTCTTCAGGGTAGGGTTCCACACAGCATTTGCGACATCGGCACTGTGAGCCTAAGATGTATCTGTGATGTGGCCAAAGGCTGCATAGGATCCTACTCTAGAAAAAGCTGTCTCATCAAGACAAACCGTGTTTGAATTTATGCTAGCCTAGCTGTGAGTCTACCTTTAAAATCCTCTGGTGATGGCCAGTGGACGCTGTATCAGGCTCCCAATGCCAGCCATTCAGAGTGACGAATAGTGACTGGTCCATACAGAAGACATCCCCGCCATGACGGATGTATACCTTTATAGCCACTTCCTTACAAAGGTCTTTCCCTATGGCTATTGCCAAGCAGTTGTTCTGTTTTGGAGTTATGTAAACTAGTCTTTTTCCTGTGATCGATGGGGTTTTAAACACCATACTGTTTCTAATAGATTTTTTTCCTTTCCTTGTGTTTTTTTTTCCCCATGCAGTCATTTTGATATATAAAATGTATAATTTCGGGTTGTTTGGGCAGGGCTAGTGTTACAGTTTGTGGTGGTGTTCTCTTTAGGAAACTACTAATGACCACTTGTCTGTTTGTATGTATGTAAGTATGTGTGTGCATGTGAGTCTCATAGCTCGGCTTCCTGGCAACGTCATAGCCTCGCCCCCTGGCACCGTTATGGCAGGTTCTAACACACTGGGAATATAACTAAGCCGTTATTATGTCAAACACAACTCAGTGGTCCTGACAGGAGACACTGACCTACCGTCACCACAGAGATCCGACGAGCTGAAGGAGGATCCATTCTGGAATTTGGTAGTACTGTATACTAAATAAGCTGATAGAAAGTTCAGGATCTGTGATGATGTCACCATCATGTGATCACATGTGTTGGTGGAGTCACGGATCACATGACCAGGGGCTCGTCACTGTATCCAAGAGCTGTGTGTGTCAGGTGTGTAGTCAGCATAAGTGTAGTAGCGCTGCGAGTGGCTGTTTGTCTAATGTGCTGTGCGTGTAATGTGTGTAGTCAGCGTGGGAGTACGTCATGTAGCACAGCTGTGTCTGTGATGCCCATGTCATGTAGCAGAGCTGAGTTTGTATCATGTGTATGTACTGTGGCACTGCAGTGTCTGTCACCTGCATATAATGTAGCAGAGCTGTGTTTGTACCATGTGCATGTCATGTCTCTCAGGCACATGTCATGTATCAAAGCTGTGTCTGTCAGGCGAATAGCATGTAGCACAGTTGTGTGTGTGTGTGCGATGTGCATGTAGCAAAGCTGAGTGGCGCATTGCCAGAAAGACTGGTACTATAATTTCCTAATAATTACTAGTATTCCCTACAACTGGGGTTGACATATTATCTGTATAATTGCGGCATGTATTGGCTTTCAAAGAGGGAACCCCTCTCGTGCTGTCATTGGTGTGTTGTCATGGCAACTGGACGCCAGATACTGGTGTCCGGCTTTCCATGGCCTTTGATCGCTATTGTAAGCGATAAGGCATTGCAGCACAGTAGAGATGAGCGAGTATACTCACTAAAGGCAATTGCTCGAGCGAGCATTGCCTTTAGCGAGTACCTGCCCGCTCGAGACTGAAGGTTCGGGTGCCGGTGGCGGGCAGGGAGCTGTGGGGGAGAGCGGGGAGCAATGGAGGGGAGATCTCTCTCTCCCCCCGCTCCCTCCTGCTGACAACCGCTACTCACCGCTCCCCCGCGCCGGCACCCGAACCTTCAGTCTCGAGCGGGCAGGTACTCGCTAAAGGGAATGCTCGCTCGAGCAGTTGCCTTTAGCGAGTATACTCGCTCATCTCTACAGCACAGATTTCTTGCAATGTATTATTATAGTGATCATAGCTGTTATGATTCAAGTCCCCTACAGGAACATAAAAAATGTAAATTAAAAAAAAGAAGAATGTAAAAAAAACGTTAATAAAAAATTACCCATGAAAACTCTTTTGTGCTTATTTTCCTCTATTTGTTTTCCCTATAAGCGAAATACCAGCTGAGCACTCTGTGAACACAGCAGAAGTATGCAGAAGACAATAGTCCAGTCTTCTGTATACCCCGCTCGGAGCACTCAGCTGTACTCCAGCTGAGTCTCCATGAATACAGCAGCTGTATACAGAGGACAGCGCTCCAGCTGTGTTCTGCATACCCCGCTTAGAGCACTTAGCGGGATACCAGCTGAGCTCTCTGAGAACACAGCAGCTGTATGCAGAAGACAGTGCTCTAGCTGTCTTCTGTATACAATGGGAGCCTTCATTTACATACCAATAAACTCTCAAGCAGCTAATTACCTACGTAAGAGCTTATGCAAAGTGAACGCTCAAAACTGTCACTCAAACTGCTGATTGAGCAAATTTTGAGTGATCGTCTTGCCATGTAAAATGCACACAACAATTATTGCTCAAAGGCAATTTTGAGCATTAATCGTTGTGTCTAAATGAGCCTTAATATACTGATCACACTACACTAACGACAATCGCTATAATTTTTTTCTTTGCATACAAGCCTTTCCTCAGATCTCTCTGTCCAACCACTGATAACACACTGCGGTGGTCAGAGAGAGAGAGAGCACTGCAAACAGCACAAACTTGGGTCAGTCAACACCGACTGACAAATCACATTGATTGCTGTAACAGAACGCTGCGATTGGTCCCCAGGCAGCAAGTACTGATAGGCTGCTAACTATGTCGCTGCAGTTGCCACTGTTGTAACACTTTAAACATAGGATGTAAGCAGGGGCATAACTAAAGGCTCAGGGGCCCGGGTGCAGAAGTTCAGCTGGGCCCCTGTCTATCTGTACTCATACCCAGAGGCGTAACTTGAAGATGTAGGGCCCCAATGCAAAACCTCTAACAGGGCCCCTCAACTATAATGCTTAATTCATACTACTAGGCTCTCTATATGGAGAAGAGAGGCCTTAGGGCCCCCTAAGGCTCCTGGGCAACCGCATCCCCCTGCAGCCCCTATAGTTATGCCCCTGGGTATAAGTTAATGTCTTGTAGTGCTAAGTACCAGCCGCCCAGGACGTAAACTTACATCCTGTGGCGTTAAGAGATTGAAATCATAACAATATGTTTTCATACATGTGTGTCTGTTTTTGCATCACATACAGTACATTGTATTGTAAAGTCCTTCTTTCAAATAAAGTTTTGCAGTTCATCACTTCCATTTTTGTTTAACAAAAACATATATGTTAAACATATGACGATGTAAAGCTTTACATTTCCACACATCTCTATATCGACAGTAAAAACTATATGTGGAGCACATGATTTTTTTGAAGAAAAGTGTGGTATCCTACACTATTCTAGCACAAAAAAGCATACATAAATATAATGAAGATCAAAAGTATGGTCTTTTGTAGAGTTGAGCGAACGTACTCTGCCGAGCTTGATGCTTGTTCGAGTATTAGCGTACTCGATGGTGCTCGGTACTCGAACGAGCATCAAGCTGTGTTCGACCCCGCCCCAGTTTTTGGCACCTCCCCGCTGCGAAGTGCCTGTTTTGGCCCCTCGCCGAGCCGAGAGAGAGAGAGAACTAGAACATGAACCAAGAAAAAAACAAAAAAAGCTCGGCACCCGGCGTCCCACATACAAAAAATGCTCCCATTGTCAATTTTACGAAAAGCTCGACTCAAATAACGTGGACCCGAGCATTTGGGTGCTCGCTTATCTCTATTCTTTTTAACTATCCTAGACTAAGGGCTACCACACACTTGCGTTTCTGTTTTTTGGTAACGCAATTGTCAATGGGACTTTCTAATGTTAAAAATGCAACGCAATAGACCAAAAACGCAAGTTGCACTGCGTTGCGTTTTTAACATTAGAAAGTCCCATTGACAATCGCGTTAACAAAAAACGCAAACGTAAGTAGTCTATGGGTATATCAAGCAATATGTTTCAATACAAAAATAAATAAACAAACATAGTTAAATTGTATATACAAAATGGATGGTTAAAATGTGATGTGAACAGCCCCTTAATGGGGTTTCACATCTGCACTCGGGGTCCGATAGGGGAGCAGGAAAGGGCAATCCCAGTGCCCAAACAGTTACATCTCTAGATGAACCAAACAGCCACGGACGGACCCCATTGACTAAAATGGGATCCACCCGCTTTCCACTCAGCTGACCCAACTTCTGGACAGAAGAAAAAGTGCAGAATGCAGCAGTTTTTCTTCAAGTAGTTCTAAACGAATCTGCGATGGAACCTCTGGCCAGAGCTTTCAACGCAGATAAGAAACCAGCCTTAGGTAGTTTTGATAAATAAGGTCCAGCGTGATTATGTTATTTTAAAGATATACAGCACTAAAAAATGATTAGCATGTGATATTTTATTTCACAGCAAATACAGGTATAGTATATGTACAATGCAATTTACAAAGCAGTATAACAAATAACTGTTATAACTTAAGAGCAGTAAATATAAATAAGTGTAGTATATTATAGAAAAAAGGCAGTCTAGAAAGAATATACAGAGTGAGCAAAAACAGTCCTTTATTCCAGCCTATATATGTTGGATATGAAGGACTGTTTTCGTGCTCACCGTGTACACTTTCTGAAACACTTTAAAACAAGTTGGCAAATCAGAGCTCCATTATGGTGCAAAGTTCCGAATCCCTGCAACGTTATAGAATGAGATGGGGAAATTCTGAAGCTCTGGCTGCCTTCAGCCGCCACTGAGGGGAATTTAGGAGCTTATTACATACTAGCCCTCCTTATTACGTGTGTGCTCTCAGTTGTCTGCCCAAGGCAGTAAGTAGGGAACGGGCGGAAAGGGGAGTACTGCTAGTATAAAAATTACATGTGGAAACTCTGTGCTCCTTCTACTCTTTTTGTTTATGGGGCTCCCAGAAGGTGACAGATTCCCTTTAAGGATTGAATTGAACAATCTAATATGCAGCTGTGCTCTGGAGGGGTAGCTAGCTGTATGCAGTCACAGTTTTTATATCTGAATGTGTCTGTGCAGGAGATTAGGAGCTCTGTCCAAGGAAAAACAGCTCCGACCTCTCTGAAGAAATGAAAATATGAATCAGTACAGATTATTGAACACTTCCACTTTAACAATTTCTCACCCTTTGAAAGCCCAAATCATGTGCAAATAGAACAGATATATAGTTTGCCAATTATTTCAAAGATTTTTAAATTAGTTCCTCATTCAGATGAACATTAACTGGAAGGAAGGTACAGTAATCGCCCCAATCTAGAAGTACTTGAGATTTATTTTGTTGACAAAACAAAGCCCTGTTTAATGTGACCATATTTAAGTTCGCGAACATTAGAGTTTGCATAAAGTTTATGTCAACATAGTAATCTGTTTTCATAACAATCGCGGTCATTGTGACAACCATACTAGTTCCTTTCTGTGGATGTATTATAATCTCTAGTTTTAAAGTGCATTTCCTATCTAATTAAAATGAACATTAAGTAGATAATGTCTCCTGTTCAATATATTCAGCTCTTAAAATATGCACTGGTTTTTCGCTAAATTTCTGCTGCATACCTTACATGAATAGTTGAGTTATGTCCTATTTACATGGGATGACTATAGTTTAGAATCAATCAAATTCACCCCCCCCCCCCAGGAATTTGAACAAATCATCGCATGTAAATGCATGCAGAGACTGAACGAGAATTGTTCAAATGTTGAGGAAACTCAACCACGTATTGTTCAGTGGAAACTGTAGTCATTCAATTCTATATGACTGCCTGCTTACTGTGAATAGAGGCATGTGGAGGGAGAATGCTCCTCGGCCCGCTCCACCTCCATCCTGGCAGTGCTGTGAGCGATGCCAGCAATACTCGCTCCTGTGAGGTACAGAGAGGGAGGGGCCACCAGCAGCACAGAGAAGGTCAGGAGAGGAGGGAGCTGATCACATTGGAGGTCAGACAGAAAGTTAGTTGGAGCAGCACCCCTAGCAGTGCAGAGTACTTCAGGCAAGGAATAGTCTGATTCCTTTGTAGACTCACCTGTCCAGTCAAAGGATGATGGTCACTGGGCTATATGTGACCAACCGTGACATGAGTGGTGACAAGCAAGAGGGCATCCTCTACATTTAGAGGAAAGAAGGTTTCATCACCAACACAGAAGGGTTTTTTTTACTGTAAGAGCAGTCAGACTGTGGAACTCTGTGCCTGAGGACGTGGTGATGACAAAATTGATAGAGGAGTTTAAGAGGGGACTAGACATCTTTTTAGAGTGTTATGATATTACAGGGTTGTTGATCCGGGTCTTGGAGTCAGGTAGAAATTTTTAAATATCAAACCACAGATTATTCTGACTGCCATTATGGAGTCAGTAAGGAGTTTTTCCCTTCAAATGGGCTAAATTGGCTTCTGCTACTGGATCAACAAGGGCATGTCCTTTCTAAATGGGGCATTAGAATAGAGGATTTGCTTGCCCTCTTAGGCATTTGTATTGAAGGGAGTCCTTGCTGTACAGCTCCTATATGCATTAAAACAAGGCTGCGTGTGGTGAACACAGACCCTGGTTTAGTTTAAAGCAATTTAAAGTGAGCGCACCGCATAGATAATGGAAGAAGAAAACAAAATTCTCCGCTTTATTGATTGACTTTTTTTGTTTTCTTTTGTGTAGTGGCGAGGCTAATAAAAGGGGGGGGGGGGGGGGAGATAGCAGAGACAATGTAATATTATTTAAATGTATTACCAAAACAGATGGAGCATGAAGCTGAGGCACTAGTGTGTTAGGGCTCCTGAGGATTGGTCCAAGGGGCCTGTGTGATTTTGGTGACTTTATGGTATGTGTGGAGCTCCCAATGGCCCATCATTTGAATTATACATATATTTTTTTTATATTTTGAACATCTAGTTTCTTAGTATATGTGGTTCACATCATGCATGTCTTCAGCAGACACAATATACTGTCTTCTGCGTTTTCTCATTTATATGCACTTTGGACTGATGTTCTGTGATATAAAAAAATCAAAGATGCGGAAATAGCTATGTATAAACAAATAAAGTTACAGAATGTACACCCTATGTAACACTTCATTTTCCCATCATTCTGGTGCAGTGATACTGTGTTACTAAATGGAAAACCAAATTACAATTTTGACATAAAACACACTGCAAAAAGGCAAACAACTGCACAGATGTTATTTGTAATATCATTTTTAAAGTGCTCTGCTAGCCTTGGCCCTATGTAATTCACTAGCATTATTGCAATTCTTTCTTATGACTCTCTATTACAAGCTACAAATGATGGGGTCTAGCTATGAAAGGCCGGGTAACTCCAGGAATAAAACATTTCCTTGTTCACACCACTACCATACAGTTCACAGACATTTTGGTGTTACCAGATGAAAGATAAACAAGTAGACTTCAGAAAAGTTAACATTACCTCCCCAACAGTCCCATGCATTTGTTTTCCTCTGATGAGTGCAAAAGGAAAGCGAATGCATGGGACTGTACCTCAAAACAAAAAGAAAAAGAAAGTCATGACCACGGTAGGCAATGGTACAATGAACATAAAAATTAACAACAAAGAAGTCTAGTCGGTCAAAGATTTCATCTTTCTTGGATCCAAAATAGATCTTGACCCGAGACGGATTGCACTTGGTAGGATTGCAATGCAAGGAATGGAAAAAATCTGGAAAAGCAAGAATATCAGCATTGCAACAAAAACCAGACTAGTCAATGCAATTGTCTTTCCCATAATGACGTATGATTGCAAAAGTCACAAAGAACTACCATGACAACGAACAAGATAGTGTTAGATTGCGTCAAACTGAAAATATCACTTCACTAGAAGGCAAAATCATCAAACAGGGGCTATTTTTTTTTTTTGGCCAAGTGATGCGCACTAACTCACTGGAAACAGTACTGATGCTGGACAAGGTCAGTGGAAAGAGAAGATCAGGACGACAAAGAACAAGATGGCTAGATACAATCAGGGCCACCACCATGACAAATCGCCAAACTGAAAGAAGCCGTGAAAGACAGGAATGCATGGAGAACATTGATCCATAAGGTGACCGAAAGTCGGTTGCGACTGAACGTATAATCATTATCATCAAGAGGTTAAATATTACACTGCAGAACTAGGACTATAACTTATCTTTTCAGTTGTTGTCATCAAGAAATACAGTATATATTCCACAGCTAGCTTCCCATTCATCATTCGTGTGAGACCAGTGTTTCCATGCCGGATCTGGACACAACTCATGTCATTTTGGTGCATTTTTCTGTACAGCAAAAGAATGCACATGGCATCTAAACTGGTGTGCCAGATTCACTTAACTGTCACATGAAAAACTGTGGGATGAGTTCTGATATTAGTTTCACTATAGTGCTAGTAAGAAAAATTAGAATTAGTTCAATAAATATATACCTCCGACTACCAGGTACAAGATACTTTTTTAATTGTGTCATTAAAAATGTGTAGTAGGGTGCGCTCTCACATAGCTGATTTACTGTGGATTTTGTGCGCAGATCTGCAGCAGATTTTATATCTTCAATTTTAATTCAATTGAAAAGGCGAAATCTACTACAGATTTGTACTTAAATCTGCAGCAAATCAGTCTATACATTTTTGAAAGCCCAAGGGCTCAGTCATACAAAAGGAAATACACTCCATGTTATGCGGATAAAACACAGTGAATACAGTCCATTAATTTCAATGGGTTCATTCACAGCTGTCTATTTTTCACACAACTTTTGGTCCTGCAAAAAAAACCCTGCAGCATGTCCAATGTAGGTGTGTACCACGCATCAAAATAGCCCATTGAAATCAACGGACATGCATAAATATACATTAACTGCATATTTACGCAAGAAATAAACGGAAGAGGTGGACTACAATACCCAGATTTTATCAAAATTGGGAATATTTAATTTAGAAAAAACACTGCTGAGGTGCGACCTAATAATTATGTATAAATATATTAGGGGACAATACAGAGATCCCTCCCAGGATCTGTTTATACCCAGGACTGTGACTGTAACAAGGATGCATCCTCTGCATCCAGAGGAAAGAAGGTTTCTACATCAACCTAGAAGGGGGTTCTTTACTGTAAGAGCAGTGAGACTATGGAACTCTCTGCCTGATGTGATGATGGTGAATTCGATAAAAGGGGTGATACAATATTATATGTTATAATCATTAATGACTTCAGAAGGGTTGTTGATCCAGGGATTATATCGATTGGCGGATTTGATTAAGTAAGGAATTTTTTCCCCTAAATAAGGAAAATTGCTTTCTACCTCATTGTTTTTATGTTTTTTTTTTTGCCTTCCTCTGGATCAACATTTCATATTATGCAACTATGTAATGGGATTTTGTGTAGTTTTTTATGCATGTAAATACGCTGCACATCCACGCATGTAAAGAAAAAAACTGCTAATAGGCAGAAACACGCCAGAAATCAGTGTTTTTTGGTCTTGAAATACACTGCATTTTCATGAACTGAAATACTCAGTGCGGTCATGTGAATAAGCCCTATTTTCACATGAGACTTATGTGGATAAGATTTCTTGAAATGTCATCTACAAAATGCCTGTACTGCAAAATGCTTTGTTTTTTCCGTAGCCAATGCCATCTGAAAAATACACAGTATTTTCACAACATTTGAACATACCCTAATAGTTGTTTCTGCCCATTTGGACCTGGTACGGAGGCCAAACCTCTAATCAACAGTAATTTGAACATGATTATGATTGTCAACTTGTCATCCACAATGATTCTGTCACTTCTAATGTCCTCCGAGAGAATGTATTATACAAAAAGCGTATGCTACAAAAATCCTATAATAAGATATATATATATATATATATATATATATATATATATATAGATATATATTAGCACCAAAAAAGTAAACATCATCATAAAGTATTTTCATTACTACCTGAGAATGATCCTTGTGGTTCGGTACTTCTGGAAAATAGCTACAGCTTGCATCTCCTAGGTTGTTGTTTTTTGATCTAACTAGATTACTGTCATTTCTTATCTATAAAAGTTTGTCGTGAGGCCCTTTTACACGGGCCGACAGTCGCTTGGACGACTGCATGAACGCTGACGTCACCACCAAGGTCATCAGCGTTCATGCAGAGCATTTAAATTGAACGACTTGACACTGTCTCGCTCGCTTCTTGTCTGCTTCTTGCTCGGCGCATCTCCTCCTATGGAAAACGCTGAGTGGGGAGCATTTACACAGGACAAGATGCCAGCTAGTCAACAAGGGTTTTTAAGCTGACTTTCACACTGAACAATTATGCTCACTTTCGCTTGGTTCAACGAATTTTGAGCAATAATCGTTGTGTGTAAACGGGCCTCTAATATCTGGTGAAAGCAAACTAAATACCAACCAAATATGGGCTTTATTTAACATTAATGGATCTTCATGCATGTTGGGAAGGAGAGGATGCTGGTGCACTTTCCGAGATACATATTCTTACTTGCCATCGCACAACCCAATGAATGAGGCAAGTTGATAAAATGTGACTACATAACCCCTTCTTGAACTCAAACTGGCCTTGAAATTGGCTGATTGCCCCATGGCCTACCTTTAGAATTTGGCTGGTAATACATTTTACTTGCCACAGCCACTGGAAAGGAAATGTAGTATTAAATGCCATGCATTTCGATGAATGGCTAGCCATGTAATATATGGATGGGTTGGGTTTAGCAGTAAGGGCTTAATCACAAGGGTATATTTTCTATCCCTGTACTGTCCTTGTATTTTAAAGACAGCACATAGCCCCGTTATAAAATACAAGGCTATACACGTAAGTGAGCTTTCATATAAGCTGATGGTCTGTGTGAAAGAAATCGCTGCATTTTCTATTCACAAATGAGAATAGGACATGCAGTGGACATAGTCTGTGCAGGTCAGACAGCACACGGATGTTTGTCCAGGTACTGTTCAGTGCCAGCTGCGCCCAAAATTCTCAGAGGCAACTTGCCCATGTGCATAAAGCCTATCTGTTAGCCTCTTTTCTTTATGACTAATAAAGCCCCAGCTTATTTTTTGCAGATAGACATTAAAAATAGCCTTCAGACATAGAGATTCCAAACTAAAGGCTCTTTGACAATTTTTGATACTTTAGTAAACCTGGAGGTAGTAAAACTGTAAGAATAGCTTCACACACAGCATTTTTTGGAAAACGCACTTTCAGTTTTTGATGCATTTTTTGAGCCAAAGCCAGAAGTGGATACAAAAGAAGAGAACTATAAAGGAAGTACTTTTACTTCTCTTTTCTACTGGAGCTACTTCTGGCTTTGGCTCAAAAACTGCCTCAAAAACTGTGAGTGCTTTTTCCAAAAAATGCTGTGTGTGAAGCTATCCTTATGTAGAACACAAAAAAGTGTGATGCCATATTAGCCAGAAAAATCTCAACAATCTTCAATTCTTTTGTATAAAAAAGACCAAAATATTATAGAGGTGATATCCTTGTTGGCTAACCAAAAAAAAAAAGTCCCACATTGCTCTGATCACTTAGTTTAGAAAGCTGTACTGATCCTTAAAAATGTATCTCTTGTAAAGAAAATAGTCTTATCCATAAGCATTCTTCTACTACTAGTCCATTAAATACTTGACAACCTTTTTCTTGTGAGGTTTCTGTTTCTTGTGAGAGGTTTATCTGTTGTCACAAGCATATTGTGAAAAGAAAAGCTATTACTTATACAACTCACACATAATTGACCTGGTTTGCTTGGTATGTCTTGTATAGGACCACTGCTCTCAGGTAATACAAGAGAGCTGGAGGAAACCTGACCCACGGTAAGAGTGCTGGCACTTTTGGAAGAATATTTGTAGATCATTTTGAGGAAAGCAGACTTTGTATTGGTGTCTTGTTTATATAAGATAATGTAGCACTTTGGTAAAAACGTACATGACAAAATGCCATAGTTTGATATTAGTATTACTATCATTTCAACAGCTGGTAAGTATATACCAAAGGTAGTAGCATATATTGGAATAAAAGTTATCCATGCAATGAAATAAATCAGCATACCAAATGTTATAAATTTGGCTTCATTGTAATTTTCTGGCAGTTTCCTTCCTCTAAATGCAAAAATGAAACATGCAAATGCCAAGACAGCAATATATCCTAGCATTATACCAAATGCCACTGTAGAGCCTTCATCACACTCCAATATGATTGTTTTTGGAAGAGAGAAATTTTCTTTGACATAAGGAGACCAAAATACCAACCATGTGGTGCAAATAATCATCTGAACCCCAGTACAGATGAATACCAATGTAAATGGTCTGTAGAGGAACTTTAAAATGCTGTGAACTCTTGGCTCAAATGTGAAAGCCAACAATATCTTGACTGACTTAAGTAAAATGCATGCCACTACTATTGTAAAACTCATACCGAACATAGTTTGTCTTACTTTGCACTTGAACTCAACTGGCTCACCAATAAATAAGACTGCACTCACAAAACTTAAAAGAATAGAGGTGAGAATAATATAGCAAAGGATGCCTCCAGATGCCTTCACAACTGGTGTATCAAAGTTCTTAGCAAACAGGACTGCTATAGCAAAAATGGATAAAAGTCCAACCAAAGCAATGATAAGGAGGACAATTGCCAAACCATCATCCCAGCGAAGAAATTCTGTTTTCTTCAAGAAACATACAGAGCTGTTTACCGGAGACCAGTGAGTCTTGTTATTGCATTGGATACAATAGTCCATATCTAGAAAGAAGACAAAGTGGAAAAATATAAGAATTAAACCACAATTAAAGAAGTTATTTTCGTTGAAGCTTAAGTACTTTACGTTTTTTGGCTGAATATACAATATTATAATGAATATAGTCCATTCTCGTTTTTAAAGGGTTTTCTGAGATTCCAATATTGATGGACTATCATTGCATAAGTGCTGCAGCCACTTTATTCCATAGCAGGTACAGCACTGCACTTTTCATAGTAGTGGTGCCTGGTATAGTAGCTCAACTCCATACACTTGAATGGGACTGAGCTGCTCTCAGGTCATGTGATGAACATGATATTACTGGCCTGAGAAGAGGCTGCGTGCTCATCCAAGCACTGCGGTCTCTTCAAACAGATGATTGGCATGGGTCCTGAGTGGCGGATGCCCACTGATTGGATATTGAGGACCTAGCTTAAGGATTATCAATACTTGAGTCCTGGAAACCCACCTCTGCTGCAGCTCTGGAAACCCATGATCCCTTGCCAGTCTGTGTTAACATTGCTGAACCTGTGATATGCCGTTTCAACATATCACCCCTCTGTCTATTCACTAGGTGCAAGTTATGTGCTATACAAACTGGCATCAATTCTGTGGCTAGCAATTGGCTGGGGAGGTCACTTGCAAGTACTGCATGGCACATCACTGCCTTAGGGATCACTCAGGTGGGCAAATTGTCACTGTGCCTTACACAAGTGCTAAAAGCCCATTCATTTCTATTGGACCTCTTTCGTTTAAAAATAAAAACAGTATGTCCTATTTTGGTGAATATTACTTGTTCAATGTGCATCAATATAGGCTATGGGAATTTAGCATACTCAACAGATACTCATGTTGCATATTTCTTTGCTGGGTGGTGCGTAATATGCTGGCCACATACACCCGTGTGAGTGAGCCCTAAGCAATGTAAAAAATAACTTACAGAGTAGCATAAATAGGGGGTGCTGGAGTGTCTGGGAATTTTAAAGGTTAGTATGGGCTTTGTTATGCTGTCACTTATGTACCTGAATGTCTATTCTTAAAATTCAGAAAACCCTTTCCAAGAAATGGTATCACCAATACATCCTAATGGTGGCGTCCTTTCTGCAATAGAAAGTAATTATACGTTCAGTGGATTGCATGGGTACTAGAGCTGTGCCTGTGCCATCAGCAGTGGATGTCTACTGTAGTATACAGCTGACATCCCACTGCAATAGCCAGAATCAAAGTTGCCTTCCGTCCCACCTGTGTAACACCTTAAATGCTGTTGCTAACAACTACAACATCTCAGGAATTTGACATGCGATGGAGGCTCCCCCTGTCAGGCCATCAGGGATCTGCAAAGTGTTTGCTGGGTGCTGATGGGAGCTGTAGACCTGTAAATGACTTCCACTGAAAATGAGCCAAAAATACAGTACCTGATAAGGTGCAGAACAGGCACAATCTCCATAAGGCCAGCACAATCAACATAGAGTAAGCACAGTGGCTGTAGACCCTACCGAAATGCAGCAAGCCAGACTGCAGTCACTCCTCCCCAATTTGGGCTGGGTTGAGTGGGTGGCTGCAAATAAGTCTGCAGTGAACAATTTAGCTCCTCCAGTTTATAGTCTGGTTTGCTGCATTTTGTAAGGGTCTACAGCCATTGTGCCTACCCTACGGTGATTGTGCCAGCCTTATGGCGATTGTGCCTGCTCAGCGGCGATTGTGCTTGCTCTGCACCTTATCAGGTACTGCATTTTTTGGTCTTTTCCAGTGAGATATGCTTTTGTTTTCCCTCTCATCTCAGTGATTTTTTTTTAAAAAGGCCTCCAAATCTACCATGAGCATCTGCCTATTAGGCCATAAAAATGTTACAAGAATAAGCAAAAATATTTTGTAATATTATATATTCCAAAGCATTATGTAACCATTTTAGGGACAAAAATAGCTAAACTCAGTTCAACAAAATTTAATAATGTAAAAAAGTTGCCATCAGCTGCTCCAATGTAGTTGCCTAATCATTTTTTTGAATGGCGATGTGTGACATCTTTAGCCCCTTAGTGACTGCTAATATGCCATTTTACAACTGTCACGAATGGGCCTTATTTTGCTGCATAGATCTTTTTATGTACCAAAACATGAAAAAAAAAAAACTATATAATGTTTTATGTTCCCAAAAATGGGACCAGTCTTCATTCCACGAAACGAAAGCCATCAAATAGCTCATTCGATTGAAAAATAAATATGTTATGGCTCTTGGAATGCAGTGAAACAAAAGATAAATTTTATTTTAAAAGTTTTTAGTGTACAAAAATAGCAAAAGTAAAAAAAACTGTATAAGGGCTCAGTCACATCGGCGCCCGTGTTACTGCAGGAAGGAGACGGCCGTAACTCAAGACAAACATCTCTCTGCAGCGCCGGGAGAAAGAACATGTGACCGGCTTATTGCCGGTCATGTGTTCTTTCTTCAGCGCTGCAGAGAGACGTCCGTCTTGAGGTACGGCTGTCTTTTTCCTGCAGTAGGGGCTCAGTCACACGGGCGCATCGGCGCCTGTGTACGGGTGCCGATGCGCCCGTGTGACTGAGCCCTAAACTTGGTATTTCCATTAATTTTCTGGTCAAGAGAACAATGTAACAACATTATTTATTCTGCAGGCTAAACACTGTCAAAATGAAATAAAAAAAAAAAAAGTCGTTATGCAGGTATGTTAACGCAAAAGTTAAAAAGTTATGGCTCAAGTCAAGCTTTTCCCTACCAGAACAGAATTTTTGGATTGTTTAAGGTCAAGTTCACACTAGCGTTTTCATTTCTGTTTTGCTGTTCTGTCATGGGAACAGCGGAATAGAAAGAAAATGTTTCCGTTCTCAAGCCCATAGAAACGTATTGAAGTGGAAGGTCTTCAGTTTAAATCCGCTTTTGTAGTTTCCATTTCCATTCCATGTTTTATACTAAATCAAAAGAGCAGATTGCTGCACTGTTGTTTTTAGTTTCAGAAATAGATTACAGATGGATCCATTTTTGTATTGCACTGTACCCAATGAGAGGCATATGGAAATCGAAGATGGTGGCAGCAATGGTGGCTCTTCAATAATTGTAGCTCAGTGGTTAGCACTGTTGCCTTATAATGCTGTGGTTCTAGATCCAGATCTCATCAAGGGCAACATCGACTTTGAAAAACTCCATACAGCCATCACTGTTGGTCAGATTTGAACCTTCAAGGCAGCAGTGCTAGCAACTGAGCCACCACACTGTTCTTTTTTTGCCAGATAAAGAGAATAGCAAGAAGAATAAATGCAAAACCAACATAAAAACACAATACAAACGTCACCATTGATCAGATTTAAAACTACAACCCCAGCACTACAAGCCACCATGCTTGTTCTTCATTCTTTCTTCTCTTGAGGAGTAGAACAAGAAATGAAAACATACAAAGACCATGCAAATGTTGTCTTTGGTTAAATTTGAACGTAGGACCCCAGTGCAGCAAGGAGATGGTTCTTCTCCAGAGAAGAAAAAGGAGAAAATCATAGAATGATAGAGTTGGCAGGGACCTCTAGGGTCATCTGGTCCAATCCCCTGCTCAGTGCAGGATTCACTAAATCATCCCAGACAGATATCTGTCCAGCCTCTGTTTAAACAAGTCAATTGAAGAAGAATTCACCACCTCTCGTGGTAACCTGTTCCACTCATTGATCACCTTTGTTGTCAGAAAGTCACTGGCCTCGCAGAGGCATGCACAGAAACATCACTTCGGATGCTCCAGCTGTGCTCTGCACGTGCACGGCTGCGTGCCAGCCAGTACATCACAGTGCAGAGAGAGAAGATGCCGGACAGGTAAGCGGGAGGTCAATGCCGGGGCACGGGTTGTATCCTGTTGCGTGAATCTCGCAGTCGGAATCTTATCCGGCTGTGGGATGAGGCCTAAGGTGTTAATAAGTACATATTTATTACAGTTTTCACTGAATATAACTAGTTTTGTATTCTTTTCCTTTTTTGATTTGTTTCTAGAGGAGTACATGACACCATACAGTGTTATGATATATCTGTACATGGAGTGCCTCTATGACTTTGTAATGCACTACTGTAGGCTTCATGCACATACAGTGTCATGCAAAAGTATTCACCCTTCTTGGTGTTTTTCTTGTTTTGTTGCATTACAACCTGGAATTAAAATGGATTTTTTGAGGTTTTATTCTATTGGATTTACACTTTGTCAAAAAAAAATTCAGCCCCTAGGAGTTGGCGTTTTGTTGCAAAACTCTGTATTTCAGATACATCTCGGGCAGATATGCAAATGATTAGAGTTGTGACACAATTACATTAATGATCTTGCCACCTTAGGCCATAAAAGTGGTTCCACCCTTGGCCTACAAAAAGGCTCTCAGAGGCTACTTGTGTGTAGTGGACCTCTTTTTCCACTTGTATACAGCTTGTTGACCACTAGATGCCTCTACAATGCAATCAAAGAGATTTCCCCAGTTAACAAAATCTGAGAGCGTATTGTTGGAATGTGAGAAGCTGCATGGTCGAATCAACAAATTGCCCAAGACCTAGGCTGTTCTGAGCTGACTGCCTTTGATTCCCACTCACCATCACCTCTGTTTGCAGTGGTGTGTGAATGGCAAAAATAGACTGCTATCAAGTTTAGCTTGTGCACTGATGACGGCTATGTTCATGACTGAAGGCCTAGGGGTAAGCGCCACAATCCTGCCTTTGATGTGGAACGACGGTCGGTCACCCCTAGTATGGGTTTCGAGGGACAATGACAGCTCAGTGATTTGTTCACAACATCCTGCAGCCACATGTGTTGTATCTCATGGAATAGCTTAGAAGAGGCATTTTCCACAGCAAGGATATCACAAGAATGCCTCCACAACATTGCCACACTTCTCTGGTCTGCTTGGTCATCAGATTTATTACCAGCAGAACATGTAAGGAACCATCTGGGACACCAACTTCGGCAGCCTACGCGTTTGCAGAATCTAGAAACTCAGTTACAGGAAATGTTAACTGCAGGATGCTATATGGAACCTGTATGCCTCCACGTCTGCCCCTATCACATCGTGTATCCAAGCTAGAGGCGGTACAACAGAGTACTAGAGCCTCCCTTCAAGTGTTCAGTTTTCCGCAATAAATTATCCTTTTTCTCGGATATTGTAATCACTTACTTATATCAGTGTTACAATCACATACGTAAAGCTTCTTTCCTTCCAATAACTACTTCTAGGTGCTTGACTTTTTTCTTTGAAAATGAATGTACATGGTGACCACTTTGTAGGTGTAAAACATTTGTTACTGTGACGCAAACAATAATTAAAACAAAAATACTGAGAACTTTGATGTCCATAAGTATTAACTGTAAACTTAACTGGAGCAACCAGTGTCAGGCAGCTGCTGCCAAGGCAAATAGGATCATGGGGTGCATCAAAAGAGGTCTCAGGGCACATGACGAGAACATTGTCCTTCCTCTTTTACTAGCAGTCCCTACGTGGTGGAGCAACAACCAGGGTTACTTTAAAGATGAGATTTCACTTACATCTTCCGATGTAGACAAATCTTTATTGTGCCCATGTAAAATGACTCTTTACAAGTCACTGGTTAGACCACAAATGGAATATGGTGTACAGTTTTGGGCACCGGTACTCAAGAAAGACATATCAGAGCTTGAGTATTACTTTAGTAGCAAATAAAGTAATAAACGCAATGAGTGGACTACAATACTCAGAGAGGTTATCAAAATTGGGATAATTTAGTTTAGATAAAAAACATCTGAGGGCGACCCAATAACTATGTATAAATACATCAGGGGTCAGTACAGAGATCTCTCCCATCTCTCTATTCATACCCAGAACTGCGACCATAGGGAGCAACCTCTACGTCTAGAGGGGGGTTCTTTACTGTAAGAGCAGTGAGACTATGGAACCTTTCTGACTAGGGATTTGGTGATAGTAAATTCAATAAAAGTGTTTAAGAGGGGCCTGGATGCCTTTCTTGAGCGACAAAATATATGTTATAATCATTAATAACTTCAAAGGGGTTTTTGATCCCGGAATTATTTGGATTACCAGATTGGAATCAGGAAAGAATTTATTTTTCTTAAATGGGGAAAATTATCTTCTACCTCATCGGTTTTTTTTTTTGCCTTCCTCTGGATCAACATTAGGGGGTAATAAGCTGAACTGAATGGTCATATGTATTTTTTCAGACTTACATACTATGTTTATATATGTCCATCTACACTGTGGAGCTACTTGAGGGTTATCATTTGCGTCCTTGCCATGCTAATTATGAGTTAGGCTCATTCATACATTCGGATGTCACTATATTTTTGCTATGTAATGTGTGGTTCTATTTACTCCAGGTTGCAGTTAGACCTTGTAAGGACTGGAACTAATTGTGATAACTCTGCTTCCTGTTATTGCTGGGATGAACTTGAAGCCAACAAAAAGAGAAGAAACACAGTGAATTTAGCATCACCATTTTCTTTTAGGCCGCTTTCAGACAAGTGTATTTTTATCCCATATTTGTAGTTCCATGCTATAATAACTTTAAAAGTGTCAGGGCATAGTGTATAAAAAATTGCAGTTTTTAATGGTTTGTATTAGGGCTCAGTCACACCGACGCATCGGCACCCGTACACAGGCCCCGATGCGCCTGTGTGACTGAGCCCTCACTGCAGGAAGAAGATGGTCGTACCTGAAGACGGACGTCTCTCTGCAGCGCTGAAGAAAGAACACATGACCGGCAATGAAGCCGCTCACATGTTCTTTGTCCCGGCGCTGCAGAGAGACGTCCGTCTTGAGGTATGGCCGTCTCCTTCCTGCAGTAGCACGGGCGCCGATGCGCCCGTGTGACTGAGCCCTTATATTGTACTAAATTATTGAAATTAATAATGTATCGCTTTACTAATTGCAGATTTATGTTTTATACTGTACCAGAAATGCTGGTGTAGTGATTTTCAGGGCATGCAACACATTCATAACAACATGTATGCTGACTTGCTGATGTTTTCTTCATTTGTCCAGGTTTACATTCATCTGAACATCGAGATCGGATCATCTACAATACCAGAAAAAATTTGTTTATCAGTTTTACGTTATGTTTACTAATAATGATAAATCAAAATCATCAGGGTAACAGCTGGTTCAGGATTAAGACCGGGGGCACACAAAATAGTTTTTGAAGGAGTGAATACAAAACAGATAAGTAATATATAAATCTTTACAGTTCTTCACTTTTGGATCCCGTGCTGGCTTTATCTAAAGTAAAAACAAATTAAAAACTGCACCAAACTGCTCAATGTGAAAATAGTCTAAAGATGACAATTTTGCCATAGAAGCAGACCATGCGACTGCTATAAAGCCCTTAAGAGCCATTTAGACACAACGCTTATCGCTCAATAGACATCTTTTGCGTGATAATCGTTGTAGGCGTTTACACGCCAAGATGATCGCTCAAAATTCGCTCAAACAGCAGCTTGAGTGATAGTTTTGAGCGTTCACTTTGCATAAGTGTGTAAATGAAGGCTCATGCTGTATGCAAAAGACAAGCGGGACCGCATACAGCTGTTGTCCTCTCGAAACGCTCAGGTAGTATACAGCTGAGTGCTCCGAGCGGGGTATACAGAACACAGCTGCAGCGCTGTCTCCTGCATACTCCTCCTGTTTCCTGGAACACACAGCTGGTATACAGCTGAGCACTCCGAACCGGGTATGCAGAACACAGCTAGACTGCTTGTCTTCTGCATACTCTGGCTGTGTTCTCCAAGCGGGCTACCAGCTGAAACAATAGTATCGGCGGTATGCTGCTAAGAACTCAGCGAGCGGCACTGATAAGGCTCTTCATTATCTTTCGTTCTCAGCCTGCTGAAAAACAACGAACGACTCGTTAACAAAAACTGCAGGATGTTCGTGCAGTTAGACCTAGCGGTTTTCACTCAAAAGACGGCTTTGAGCCATTTTTTGAGCGAGAATCGTTGGGTCTAAATGGGTGTTTAGATAAAGGAAGGAGGGGGGGGGGGGCAAGCTCTGATTGCACCAACGTCTTTGCTACTGGGTAGCAAGAACATATGCAGGACCTCTTATCCACAGCTGAACTACTTTGTTAACAAATAAGGAGGTAAAGAATTGAACAAAGGGTCATTTCAAAGGGCGTAGAATGTCAAACAAGTATCAGGCCCTGCTGTCCTGGGTAGTAAAGAGTTACATCCTAATGGGAGGTTCATTTAAAGGG
The DNA here is from genome assembly GCF_035609145.1 of Eleutherodactylus coqui. Classification (NCBI taxonomy): domain Eukaryota; kingdom Metazoa; phylum Chordata; class Amphibia; order Anura; family Eleutherodactylidae; genus Eleutherodactylus; species Eleutherodactylus coqui. The sequence goes on along the minus strand of NC_089837.1, from coordinate 235,847,020 downwards.
AAGCTGTCATCGGGTTCATTCGGGCAGAATCACGGTCACCATGAACCCGGGATAGATACGCACAGTGCTCCTGTGGATATTTTATTCAGAAATGCTGTAAAGTTTTAGAATAAACACACTTTGAATTTTGACTGTGTAACAGAGTTCCCAGTCCTGTAGGTGGGCTACTCCAGCTTATCTCTGCCCACAGCATATAGACTGACAGCTCTCTCCCAATAGACAAAAAGGAAAGAGCTGTGAGTCTAACTTGAGGAAGTCTGGGTTGATATCAGTTGGTTTAATGTTTATGGTCATACATTCTTATTTTCTGTGTCAGGAAGTAGATGGCAAAGCATTTATAACTCACATCTGTTTGCAGCACAGTGTAAGGCTGCATTCACATGAGCGCGAATCTCACGCTTTGCGAGATGCACAAAACTTGTGCATATATGAACTCCATTCTTGTGAATGGAGTCATATACATGAGCAATGTTTTCCCTCACATTGATGCTATGGGTTAAAAAATCGTTGCATATTTTATTTTTTCTTTCTTGGAACACATTGCCCATTGTTTTCAATGGGACACTCAAAGACATCACATGCCGTTTGATGTGTATCCGAGTGTGATGTCATGTTTTCCATTGAAATCAATCACAATTTTACAAAAGTGATTCGAGGTGTTTTTGCATAAAAAAAGCCTGACATCCACAGGTAAAATGCATGATAATGGGCTTGGCTTCTTCAACCGATATCGCACTCGCCTGTGTTAAGGTAGCCTAAGACTGAATTCTGCAACATTGAAATCTAACTCAAAAATGGCATTTTCTCAGTACCTTTAAATCGTTGAACTCATTCTCTTCATCTTGGCTATTAAATATGAACTTGTCTTTTTGGGTATCATATTCACCAAATAAAGTGAATTTAATCTTTCCATCAGTGCCTACTTTCCAGATCAAAACATCATATCCAGTATTGGCATCTCCTCTAGCGTCAAACCGAATACTTCTTCCCATATAGTTGAAATTTACAGTCTTCAGTGACTGTAGAAGCTATAAGAAGCAGAGGAGTAGATAGTAAGACATGGGGGGAAAAAAACAAACATTAATCTTAATATTCAGAAGAGACCATGTGAAATCAGTATAAACACACTGACTATCATTCTGTTCATTGAATCAGCTAAAATGTACTCTTTACAATAGCAATTTTTATTATTCCATTCCCAGAAGTAAATTTCAGTGCTTCTAACATAACTAACACATTCAATGATGTAATTGAATGGCTGTGATTGGCTAATGCAGCGCCGGCTTTCATTGGCTGACGCCGCGCTGAGTTAGCCAATCAGAGCATTAGCTTTCTGGAGGCAAGGCATTCAAGCCCTGCATCCAGAAAGCAATGCTCTGTCGGTGAGGAGGAGGGAGCCACAGCCTGCAGCAGCGCCGCAGGAGGTGAGTATTGATTTTTTTTCCTACACCGTATTGCCGGCGTATAAGTCGACAGTTGGGGGGGTCATCTTATACGCCCAGTCGTCTTACGCGGTATTTTGTACTAACATCTTTCCAAGTTAATTTTAATGAGATGTATACATGAGATGTATTAATTTTAATGAGATGTGGGGGGGGGGGGGGCTAAGTTCCGAGAATTAGCCCCGTCCCGCCTCTCCCCATTGCAAATAGTGCAGAGGGGCGGAGAGGAGGCAGAGAGGGGGGCGGGAGCTCAGTTCCTGCACTTGGCTCTTCCATCCTCCCCCCCCCCTGCACACGAGGACAACGTATATCAGCTCGGCGTGAAAACCGAGCCGATATACGTTCGTGTGGCTTCACCCTTAGGGTCAGTATCTTGTTATATTTCATACCAAAGGCTCTCCTAATATTGACTGCTATGTTTAATCATTTTTGTATGTAACATTATTCTATACAAAAAATTTATTAAATTCATGTGAAACAAAACTATAAAATGTCAATAAAGTAAAAAAAAAATTTACATTTTGAAATAATAAAAAGAAATCTAGCATTGCAAATTAATGGACATTATCATGACAAATGTTGGTTCAGTGTCAGGTCTTGGTGCACCACCATGCCTTCCTGAATACCATGCCTTTCTTGAAGTCGGCTTTGCTGGAGGTAACATTTGTCATTATTTGTGACAAATTTATCAAAGTATCTTGTAAAAGTATTACACAATTTTGATAAACGTATTGCATCTTTAAATAAGCCTAAAGACACAGTCCCTTTTTATGCCATTTACCTACTGTCACATGTCATAATGTCTCTACTTTCTGGCCAAGCAGCAAGTTGGGGCCATTTTTCCTCCACCTTTTAAAAAAATGTATTTGCATTGTAAAAATGGCTCTAATTTCTGACTCAAATGTTTAATAAATATGTAGCACAGGAGATTATACATTATTTTGGAGTAAAATACACCAGAAAAAAGGCGCAAATACATTGATAAATGTGGGCCACTCTTCTTAGGAAGAACCAGTGACCCTTTTTTCTACTCTGTGCTCATAAGGCATTGCAAGATGCACAAAACTTGCACAAAGGTAAAACCCACTATTTGCAATGGATGCATTTATATGTCTGATTTTCTGTTGCAACAATGCTGCGCAATTGAAAAATTGTAACAAGATCTATTATGGTGGGGCCATATCACCCATTATTTCCTATTGTATGCAAAAATAACATTGCAGTTTTTGAAGGTCTGGAGCAACATGAAATTTCTTTCACGTTCATGAAAAATGCACATGAAACTCGCATGTGATACATTGTGTTTTTATTTGCAAAACACATCTTACTCTGAGAAAAAGCCTGATATACAGTAGGTCCAAATTTCTCGGACTGATATCATGCTCGTCCTTGTAAATACAGCCCAATGCTAAGACCCAATCAAATAATTATGGCTTTGGATAGTCATGGAATTTGGACTTCTACACATCTTGCCACATGACTGTACCTCCCATGGTGCAAAAGCATTTGGATTTTTGCAGTTCCGATTCAAACATAGCTTTCGAATTGCATGTGCTATAGCGGTCACTGCCAGCTGAGTACTGTAGACCAATCCTGGTTGTACTGTGGCTGAAAGAAAGTCAACTCTGAGAGACTTGGTTTTCACCATGGTTGAATTGAACATTGCTTCCTTGGAATAATTGGTAACGCAGCCATACAGTTCATTGTATTTTAGCTCAGGACAGTCAGATAAAAGTACTGTATACTGGTCCAAGAAACGGTTCATCTCAAATTTTTGCTGATTTAGATTTTTTATGTATTCCTGGAAGGATGTAGTATCTCCACTCTTAAATGTAAATCCAATAACTTGTCCAATCTTCTGAATGTCTGGTATGCTACTGATCCCATTGGCTACAGACCAGCAGTCACTAGCTATCCATGTCTTTTGTATTTTCTTTTCCATTACCTTTTTAAAAAGTTTTAATAAAAGTGAAGGTTTCATAAAGACAACAATGACATTTACTCTAGTTTCACTTAGTATTTTGTCGATGGTCTCATCTATGCGGGTTTGTATTGTGCTGTCAGATAAGTGAGCAGGGATGATTTCTTTAAAAGCAATGCAGACATTGATTTTATCAGCTTGGATGCCAAAGCTCTCTAGAGCTGATCGCCCATAGTCATCATCCATAACTATCAGTCCAATCCAATTCCAGCCAGAGAAATTAATGAGTTCTGCCATGGCCCTTGTTTGGTAGGAGTCATTTGGTATTGTCCTCAGGAAGGCAGGAAAGCGAAATTTATCACTCAGTATTTCAGCAGATGATGAATGGCTAATCTGTGGAAAGAAATATTTAGTTATTTTCTTCAAAATTGCATAGTGCTTCATGAAGGTATTGCTTTTGTAAACCATTCTTTTCATCTCCATACACAATTTCTTTTTTCCAAACCATCATATAATATGTCACATTTGTATGTAGTTTTAAGAAAAGCTAATCAAATGCTCTGTCTTCTCAGGATTCCTAGAGATATAACACTGTGCAACACAATTTTTGTAACCCATAAGCAGATAGACGGCTTATAGTAAGTTTAGAGCGCTGAATTCAAATATGATATGTTTTTTTCTGCCACGTAAGGTTTTTCAATTATGGGGAATAATGTATTCCAATCGCCGTTGTACTGTATTTTTTGGAAATATGCTAACAATTAATCCAGCAGGCTCGCCATTAACCTTGCTTAATAAAAAGAAAAACAACAGTAATTGCGCAACTATTTCACAATCACTGTTACACATTGCGTGCTAACTGAAAACTATAAAGGTAGGTTTATGTAACATATAGGGTATGTTTCCATGTGGCGTAAACACTGCGCATCATCCACCAGTAAGTTGTAATTACTTGTAATAATGTGTTTTTTAAGGTCATTCCTTAGACTAAGTAAAAGAATCAAAATCACAAAACAAAAATACATGTTTGGTATTGCTGCGTGCATAAAAGTGTGATCTATCAAAGTAATGCATTATTTACTCCGCACGGTGAACATCCTACAAAAAAAATCAAGAACGCCAGAAATGGTCATTCTGTCTTTTAGAAAAAATGCTGAAAAAATTATTAGAAAATTTTATGTATTCCAAGATGGTACTAACGCAAACTACAGGACATCCTGCAAGAAATGAGCCCTTGTACAACCATGTGGACAAAAAATTAAAAAGTTATTGCACGCAGATGATGGCGGCAGAAAATAATTTTAAAAGTATTAAATGTCCTTGAAGAAAAACACAACTAAATAGGTTTGGTATCGTAGTAATCATACTGACCCATAGAAAAAAGTTATCGGGTCATTTTTATTGCAGTTTGTGGGCCATAGAAACAAGATGCACCGAAAGACGATGGAATTTAGTTTTTTTTTTATTTTACTCCACAGTTCTTCAGTACATTATATGGTACCATTGAAAAATACAACTCATCCCGCAAAAAACAAGCCCTCATACAGCGACTTTGATGGATTAATAAAGGAGTTACGATTTTTTAAAACAAAAAAAATGCTTGGTCACTAAGGGGTTAAATAACTTGAAAAAGAAACGTCCTAGTTGTTATTCAGTTTTACCAGTGGAATCGGCATGTTATAATTTTACAGAAACATAACAATTACCTTCTGTTAGGAAAATTTTTAAAAAATTTGTTGCACAGTGTAAATATTTATCATTCAGATAATACAAAGTAAAACTCAACTTCCAGAATGTTACTTTACTTCTAGCCTTCTCAGCTGTACCTGATTTACTTTTATATTACTACTGGGATTAAAATCAGAGCTGCTTCCAGAATAACATTTTGTGACTATTTTTCCCTGCTGCTGAATTTTCCAGACAATTAAGACAACCCAGCTACATTCTTTTGTAGGAATATTACACTTTGAATGATTATATATCTTGGTTCAGATTCCTTCTCATAGCCGTACATTGATTTAGAGCATGGGATGAACCTCTTATCCACATACCCTATATAGCAATGACTTGGCCTATCCATAAGGCTAAACTAAAATTGGGGTTTTCTCAGGACATTTGCCAAGATGCTGTCAGTGTTTGATTAGTGTGGCCCCACTGATTTTAAGAATGATATGGCAATGGGAAAGCTCCATGTCTCTTCATAGCCTGTAGAATCTACTTGGCTTTCTCCAGAGGTAGCATGGTCAGACCGTTGTAGTAAGTGGGCAACTATGCAAACTCCTGTCTACAGACAATCTTGTTAAAGTTGGCCCTTTTCATTCAAATATTTAATTTACGCATAAATGTTCAGTTATTGCCTTACAACATTGATTTGAACAATGCACATTTACCAAATTAATTCTGGCGGAGCTGCACATAGATTGCTGTCAGATAATATTTGCCCATATTATTCACCCAGGTGTTTGTTGTTTATTGTTTGACATCTCTAAAGCTAATTTTATACTGTGTTTGCAAGAAAAGATGCTAGGAATTTGTCAAACATATACATAGACCCTCTTCTATGTTGTATGCTATTCCATCTACTAAAAAATAATTTATATTTAATGCAATAAACATGGCTGACCAAAGCCTATACAGTGGTAAGGCAATAAAATCAGTGCACCTAGCCCTTGCTTCGTCTGATAATACTTACCTATGCCTGTGTTCAAGGTTCACTCGTCACTACACTTACTATTAACAGACACTTCATTCAATACATCAGCTAATGTCACAGGTATTACTTCAAAAGAGATTTTCACTACTCACATTTCAGGAGTAATAAAAATAATAAACTTTATTTGTATAGCGCCAACATATTCCACAGCGCTTACATAGACAGGGGAATACAGTAAGACAAAATACAAAAATTACAGAACCACGGTTACATAGTAATCAGTTGATGGAAACAATAGGGGTGAGGGTCCTGCTCTAACGAACTTACATACTACGGGTAATCGGGTGATACAGAAGGAAAGAGATGTGCACGGTATAGCGAGGTGGACAGTGAGGGATTCTATACACATAGACAATGGTCAGACATTTGGCCGTGTAACGGCAGAATCGGTATGACTGCAGGAGCGGTTTATGATGGCTAGCGGGGATTGCAGTCAATAGGTCAGGGAACATGTTATCAGGTACATAGGGGTTTGTTTAGAGAATGCGGTATGCCTCCCTGAAGAGTTGCGTTTTTAGAGCACGCCTGAAGTTCTGCGAGTCCTGGGTTGCTCGGGTAGCCTTTGGTAGTGCGTTCCAGAGGACCGGTGCTGCTCTGGAGAAGTCTTGGAGGCAGGAATGAGAAGTTCGAATTAAAGGGGCGCGCAGTCTGGTTTCGTTAGCAGAGCGGAGAGCCTGGGCTGGGTGATGGATTGAGATGAGGGAGGCAATATGGGGGGGGGGGGGGGGCGCTGCGCTATGGGGGGCTTTGTGGATGAAGGTATGGAGTTTAAATTGAATTCTGTATTTAACGGGCAGCCAGTGCAGTGACCGGCACAGGGCAGAGGCATCTGAGTAGCGGCTGGACAGAAAGATGAGCCTGGCTGCCGCATTCAGGGTGGATTGGAGAATTTAGAGTCTGGTGCAGGGGGGGGCCGATCAGCAAGGAGTTACAATAATCGAGCCGAGAGTGGATGAGGGCAACGCTAAGCATTTTTAGCGTGTCGACAGTGAGAAAAGAGCGGATTCTTGCGATGTTCTTGAGGTGCAGCTGACATGTTCGGGCAAAAGATTGGATGTAGGGGGTAAAAGAGAGATCAGAGTCGAATATGACCCCAAGGCAGCGGGCATGTTGTCTAGGAGTTATGGTGGCACCACACACTGAGATGGAGATGTCAGGATGAGGTCGGTTAGTGGAGGGGGGAAATACCAATAAGGCAGTTTTAGAGAGGTTTAGTATTAGGTAGAGAGAGGACATAGTGTTAGAGACAGCGGACAGACAGTCGGTGATGTTTTGGAGGAAAGGTGCAGAGATGTCACGGGAAGAGGTGTATAGCTGGGTGTCGTCAGCATACAGGTGGTATTGGAGGCCAAATCACCTGATGGTTTGTCCAATAGGGGCTGTGTAGATAGAGAAAAAGAGGGGGCCAAGGACCGAGCCCTGGGGGACCCCAACAGCAAGGGGAAGAGGAGGGGAGGTAGAGCCAGCAAAGGAGACACTGAAAGAGCGGTCAGATAGGTAGGAGGAGAACCAGGAGAGGGCAGTGTCCTTCAGGCCGATAGAGTGAAGCATACTGAGGAGGAGTTTGTGGTCAACAGTGTCAAATGGTGCAGAGAGGTCGAGGAGGATCAGTAGCGAGTAATCGCCCCTCGATTTGGCTGTCAGTAGGTCATTGGATACTCTTGTAAGGGCAGTTTCTGTCGAGTGTTGAGGTTGTAAGCCAGACTGTAGGGCAGGGGTGTCAAACTCATTTTCACCGAGGGCCACATCAGGCTTATGGTGACCTTCAAAGGGCCGATTGTAAGGCCGCCTGCAGATGCCCCGAGCCCCTGCAGGAATCAGCGCGGCACTCACCTGCTCCTGCGGCTCCGACTCTGTGATGTGCCAGCTGCCCCGCACAGAAATAGAGCATGCCACGATTTTTTTTCTGTACGAGATTTCGCGCAGACAAATCGCAGCCGTCTGCATAGGATTGCGTTTTCTAACGCAATCCTATGGCAGCTTCCACGGGCGGAAATTCTGTGGGAAATTCCGCCGCGGAATTTCCGCCTGTGTGCAGGGGGCCTAAGACAGTACAGTAAGGGCCTGTTCACACAAGTGTATTTGCGTACATAATAAGCAGTAAATAGAAGCCATTGATTTCAATGAGTTCATTCAAATGATGTATATTTTCACACAGCATGACCTATTTTGTTGTGTACTACACACCCCGATAGGCCATTGGAGGGAATGGGCCGCGCAAATACCTGGTGAATGCGCAGGAAACCTATGTATTCACTGCATATTTGCGCATCATTTCAATCGGCCCACCTGCGTTCCTTTTTGCGTACGCAGCTATACAGGCATAAGTGATGTTCGATTGCACAAATACGCAGCGTATTTGTGCGACCGAAATACAATTACACCCGTGTGAACGAGCCCTAATAGTGACCCCTATAGTGGCCCCAGTAAAAATAACAACTCCCAAAGTGGCCCAATTAATAATATTAACCCCCATAGCAACGTTATTACTATAAGCCCCCTCAGTAATAATAAGAATAAGCCCCCTCAGTAATAAGCCCCCACCTCAGTAATAATAATAAGCAGCCCCTCCCCAGAAATAAGCAGCCCCCCCAGTAATAAGCAGCCTCCCCCCCAGTAATAAGCAGCCCCCCCACAGTAATAATCAGCCCCCCAGTAATAAGCAGCCACCTCCCAGTAATAAGGAGCCGCCCCCCAGTAATAAGCAGCCCCCCACCCAATAATACCCCCTCCCCAGTAATAAACAGCCCCCCAACAGTAATAAGCAGCCCCCCACAGTAATAAGCAGACCCCCGTAATAAGCAGCCCCCCCCAGTAATAAGCAGTCCCCCACCCAATAATACCCCCTCCCCAGTAATAAGCTGCCCCCCGACAGTAATAAGCAGCCGCCCACACAGTAATAAGCAGCCCCCCCACCCAATAATACCCCCTCACCAGTAATAAACAGCCCCACCACAGTAATAAGCAGCCGCCCCCACAGTAATAAGCAGCCCCCCAGTAATAAGCAGCCCCCCACCCAATAATACCCCCTCCCCAGTAATAAACAGCCCCCCCACAGTAATAAGCAGCCCCCTCACAGTAATAAGCAGCCGCCCCACAGTAATAAGCAGCCTCCCACCCAATAATACCTCCTCCCCAGTAATAAGAAGCCACCTCCCAGTAATAAGGAGCCGCCCCCCAGTAATAAGCAGCCCCCACCCAATAATACCCCCTCCCCAGTAATAAACAGCCCCCCAACAGTAATAAGCAGCCCCCACAGTAATAAGCAGACCCCCCGTAATAAGCAGTCCCCCACCCAATAATACCCCCTCCCCAGTAATAGGCAGCCCCCCACAGTAATAAGCAGCCGCCCCCACAGTAATAAGCAGCCCCCCCACCTAATAATACCCCCTCCCCAGTAATAAACAGCCCCCCCACAGTAATAAGCAGCCGCCCCCACAGTAATAAGCAGCCCCCCCAGTAATAAACAGCCCCCCACTCAATAATACCCCCTCCCCAGTAATAAACAGCCCCCCCACAGTAATAAGCAGCCCCCTCACAGTAATAAGCAGCCGCCCCACAGTAATAAGCAGCCCCCCCTTCAGTAATAAGAAGCCACCTCCCAGTAATAAGGAGCCGCCCCCCAGTAATAAGCAGCCCCCCACCCAATAATACCCCCTCCCCAGTAATAAACAGCCCCCCAACAGTAATAAGCAGCCCCCCACAGTAATAAGCAGACCCCCGTAATAGGCAGCCCCCCCAGTAATAAGCAGTCCCCCACCCAATAATACCCCCTCCCCAGTAATAAGCAGCCGCCCCCACAGTAATAAGCAGCCCCCCACCTAATAATACCCCCTCCCCAGTAATAAGCAGCCCCCCCACAGTAATAAGCAGCCGCCCCCACAGTAATAAGCAGCCCCCCCAGTAATAAGCAGCCCCCCACTCAATAATACCCCCTCCCCAGTAATAAACAGCCCCCCCACAGTAATAAGCAGCCGCCCCACAGTAATAAGCAGCCCCCCCTTCAGTAATAAGAAGCCACCTCCCAGTAATAAGGAGCCGCCCCCCAGTAATAAGCAGCCCCCCACCCAATAATACCCCCTCCCCAGTAATAAACAGCCCCCCAACAGTAATAAGCAGCCCCCCACAGTAATAAGCAGACCCCCGTAATAGGCAGCTCCCCCAGTAATAAGCAGTCCCCCACCCAATAATACCCCCTCCCCAGTAATAAGCAGCCGCCCCCACAGTAATAAGCAGCCCCCCCACCTAATAATACCCCTCCCCAGTAATAAGCAGCCCCCACACAGTAATAAGCAGCCCCCCACTCAATAATACCCCCTCCCCAGTAATAAACAGCCCCCCCAACAGTAATAAGCAGCCCCCCACAGTAATAAGCAGACCCCCGTAATAGGCAGCTCCCCCAGTAATAAGCAGTCCCCCACCCAATAATACCCCCTCCCCAGTAATAAGCAGCCGCCCCCACAGTAATAAGCAGCCCCCCCACCTAATAATACCCCTCCCCAGTAATAAGCAGCCCCCACACAGTAATAAGCAGCCGCCCCCACAGTAATAAGCAGCCCCCCCAGTAATAAGCAGCCCCCCACTCAATAATACCCCCTCCCCAGTAATAAACAGCCCCCCCACAGTAATAAGCAGCCCCCTCACAGTAATAAGCAGCCGCCCCACAGTAATAAGCAGCCTCCCACCCAATAATACCTCCTCCCCAGTAATAAGCAGCCGCCCCCCAGTAATAAGAATCCCCCCCACAGTAATAAGCAGCCCTTCCCCGTAATAAGCAGCCCCCCACCCAATAATACCCCCTCCCCAGTAATAAGCAGCCCCTCCCCCCAGTAATAAACAGCCCCCCCACAGTAATAAGCAGCCCCCTCACAGTAATAAGCAGCCGCCCCACAGTAATAAGCAGCCTCCCACCCAATAATACCTCCTCCCCAGTAATAAGCAGCCGCCCCCCAGTAATAAGAAGCCACCTCCCAGTAATAAGGAGCCGCCCCCCAGTAATAAGCAGCCCCCCACCCAATAATACCCCCTCCCCAGTATTAAACAGCCCCCCAACAGTAATAAGCAGCCCCCACAGTAATAAGCAGACCCCCCGTAATAAGCAGTCCCCCACCCAATAATACCCCCTCCCCAGTAATAAGCAGCCCCCCCACAGTAATAAGCAGCCGCCCCCACAGTAATAAGCAGCCCCCCACCTAATAATACCCCCTCCCCAGTAATAAACAGCCCCCCCACAGTAATAAGCAGCCGCCCCCACAGTAATAAGCAGCCCCCCCAGTAATAAGCAGCCCCCCACTCAATAATACCCCCTCCCCAGTAATAAACAGCCCCCCCCACAGTAATAAGCAGCCCCCTCACAGTAATAAGCAGCCGCCCCACAGTAATAAGCAGCCCCCCCTTCAGTAATAAGAAGCCACCTCCCAGTAATAAGGAGCCGCCCCCCAGTAATAAGCAGCCCCCCACCCAATAATACCCCCTCCCCAGTAATAAACAGCCCCCCAACAGTAATAAGCAGCCCACCACAGTAATAAGCAGACCCCCGTAATAGGCAGCCCCCCCAGTAATAAGCAGTCCCCCACCCAATAATACCCCCTCCCCAGTAATAAGCAGCCCCTCCCCCCCAGTAATAAACAGCCCCCTTCAGTAATAAGCAGCCACCCCCACAACCCATATACTTACCTCTTCCTTCCTGTCAGCGACGCTCCCCCTCTGCTCGCGCTGATCCCCGGGTGCACACTGACGTCAGTGTGTAGCCAGGCACGCTTCCTCCCCGAGTCCTCTCCTGCAGAACTGAAGAGCAGGGGACTCGGGGGTGGGGGGTGGGTGGATGCTGGTTGCACACTGATGTCAGTGTGCATCGGGATCAGCGCTAGCAGCATGATTACCAGCGGGGGGCTGCGGCACCCCAGCTGGTAATCGCTTCAGTGGTGAGCGGGGTCTGCATGCTTCGGGCCACATAAAACAAGGCAGCGGGCCGGATTCGGCGCGCGGGCCTTGTGTTTGACACATGTGCTGTAGGGGGTCTAAGAGAGAGTGCTCTGATAGATAGTTTACAAGGCGGGAGTAAACCAGGCGTTCTAGTAGTTTGGAGATGAAGGGTTTTTTAGGAGTAGTATATTTATTTATATTTTGATGATATACATTCAGAAACTTCAATACAAGCGGAGATATTCTTGCTGTCTCATCTACTGGGAGGCTCGACGTCACACAATGCAATGTTTTCTTCAAATGTGAAGATGCGGTCTCGTGAGATCTCAGCATGAAACAGTCTTTGTTCAACCCCTTTGTGTTACACATACAGCTATAAACATCCTAACCAAGGGCGTAGCTATAGAGGATGCAGGGGATGCGGTTGCACCCGGGCCCAGGAGCCTTGGGGGCCCATAAGGCCTCTCCCCTCCATATAGGGAGCCCAGTACTATGAATAAACCATTATAGTTGGGGGCCCCATTCCAGGTTTTGCATTGGGGCCCAGGAGCTTCAAGGTACGCCTCTGGTCCTAACAGTACATATCCTGTGCAGTTAGGACATTTATCACTGTCCACAGCATATGCTGTGTATAGAGTGGCTTTGGGAGCTGAATCTGCTCAATACATAGTGGGTATCAGCAGTTTTTACAGCCAACATCCACCTGCAACAGCTGCGGTCAGTGAGAACACTGATCGCGGCTTTAAAGGGGTTGTCCGGCCATAAACATTAGGTCTCATTACTTCTGTTTGCCCATTTCCATGCACTTTGTAATATACATTGTGCATGGAAAATGAAGCAAACAGAAGTTTTGGACTTACCTGAAGGGATGCCCCCCCCCCCCCTGTGTTGCTCCTCCGTCGTCCCTGGTTACCACAAGAATCTTCTCTTCTTGTCGGCCCAGCTCTTGTCGGCGCGGGAACGAGCTCCTTCTCATCCGCGCATGCGCAGTTCTTCTCTCTGCAGCCGGGACCGATATACGATCTTCTTGTGTGCAGGGGGGGGGGGAGGATGGAATAGCCTCAGAGCAGGAACTGAGCTTCCACCCCCTCTCTGCCTCCTCTCCGCCCCTCTGTACTATTTGCAATGGGGAGAGCCGAGACGGGGGCGGGGCTAATTCTTGGACCTTAGCCCCGCCCCCGTCCCGCCTCTCTTCATTGAAAATAGTGCAGAGGGGCGGAAAGGAGGCAGAGAGGGGGCGGGAGCTCAGTTCCTGCTCTGAGGCTATTCCATCCTCCCCCCCTGCACACAAGAAGATCGTATATCGGTCCCGGCTGCAGAGAGAAGAACTGCGCATGCGCGGATGAGAAGGGGCTCGTTCCCGCGCTGACAAGAGCTGCTGCGGCCCGACAAGAAGAGAAGATTCTTGTGGTAACCAGGGACGACGGAGGAGCAACACAGGGGGGGGCATCCCTTCAGGTAAGTCCAAAACTTCTGTTTGCTTCATTTTCCATGCACAATGTATATTACAAAGTGCATGGAAATTGGCAAACAGAAGTAATGAGACCTAATGTTTATGGCCGGACAACCCCTTTAACCATTAAAAAAACATTGTCAGTTCTTTTTTTTAAATTTAATTAGATCATTTTAATTGAAGTTATACTCTTGAATACAATTATCCTTAATTTCTACACATTTCTACATGCATAAGCACAATATACATAGAAGATAACTTGATTGCACCCAAACAATACACTCAATCATAACTATATTTCAAATCATAATATCCCCATCCCCCCAAAAAATGTATTTACAAAAAGGAAAGGAAAAAACAGACTCTTCTGCAGCTTCTCACCACTCTCCCTCACACCGTCCAAATCTCATCAGCTTATCTCAATGCAGCCAGCAATGATGTGAACGATGTTCGTCCATTGAATTCAATGAAGCCGGCAATACAGCCAGCTCCATTGAATGCAATGGGCGAACATCGTTCTTCTCTGGCACAGCTGTTACAGCTGTGGCACAGGAGAATGATATTTGTAGTATATGTTCTCAATGGGGTCGGCGCTACTGCCGCCGGCCCCATTGAGCGCATATATAGAACACAAGGAATCGCAGATCGCAGATAGGCGCGATCTGCGATTCCTCGTGTCCTATAATTTATCGGACATCCGCATAAAAAGCGGCCATGTGACCGATCCCATTGCGAAGCAATGGTTCTATATATGCACAGATCGCATGCGCATGCGCAAATCGCGCGAAAAAGCGCCCGTCTGACCGAGGCCTTAAAGGGGTTGTCTCGCGAAAGTAAGTGGGGTTATACACTTCTGTATGGCCATATTAATGCACTTTGTAATATACATCGTGCATTAAATATGAGCCATACAGAAGTTATTCACTTACCTTACCTGCGCTGGCGTCCCCGTCTCCATGGCTCCGTCTAATTTCAGCGTCTAATCTCCCGATTAGACGCGCTTGTGCAGAAGGGTCTTCTGGCTTCTGTTCGGTCCGGCACGAGCGGCGTTCTGGCTCCGCCCCCTTCTACGTGCCATTGCGTAGCTCCGCCCCGTCACGTGTGCCGATTCCAGCCTCCTGATTGGCTGGAATCGGCACACGTGACGGGGGCAGAGCTACGCGATGACGCGTACAAAAGGGCGGAGCCAGAACGCCGCTGCTGCCGAGCCGAGCCGAAGGGAAAAGACCCATCTGCGCAAGCGCGTCTAATCGGGCGATTAGACGCTGAAGTTACACGGCACCATGGCGACGGGGACGCTAGCAACGGAGCAGGTAAGTGAATAACTTCTGTATGGCTCATATTTAATGCACGATGTATATTACAAAGTGCATTAATATGGCCATACAGAAGTGCATAACCCCACTTGCTGCCGCGGGACAACCCCTTTAAATTTTATCACCTTATTAAGTAAAAAATTGAATAAAATGCAATCAAAAACTGGTATGTTCCCCAATTTGGTACCGATAGAAACTACAGGTTGCCCCACAAAAAATAGCCTTCACATAGCCCCGTCTACAGAAAAATAAAAAGTTATGGAAGTCCAAATATGGTTACAATTCATTTTTAAGGGTATTTTATTTTTTAAGTAGTACAGGATCAAAAAAACTATACAAATTTATTATTGTTGTAATTTTACTGATCCACAGAATAAAGACATGTCATTCTCGCTGCATCATGAATGCTGTAAACATAACCACCAGGAAATCTTTCCAATGTGTACCTCCGACAGATACCGCAAAATGCAGTGTGATCAAAATATAATGTAACACCGGCCATACATGTCATTGGTTGACATCGATTAACGATCGGCATGGGGTATGTGTTCTTGTCGTGGAATTCCTTTGTGGAACCACGGCTTACTCAATTTGGAATGTTTACACCCTTCCATATTAATTCTGAATTGATGATGTGCATAAGAAGTTTTCACACTGACACACGTTCAGCATGTATAAGCTTCCTCAATTCTGCTTTATTGTTGGGCGCGTAGCCTCTTTTAAAAGAGTTTAACATATCCGCCCATCTGGGCAGGTCAAAGATTACATAGATACAATATATTATTTAATTATTGGATAAGCATCTTGCAATTCTTCCATCCTCCGGTCATCTGTGATTGGCCATCAGGTGGTGGATGAAATGAGTGGGTTGTCTTGGACCCACGTGCGGTTCCTTCGATATGATTGGATGTTACATCATGAACTATAAATTGCATACGTTTCCAGTAAAATTGCTTGGGTAATTATTGCGGTAGCTGTTTCAGACTGCGGTTATCTATGTCTGTTATACTATCTTCCAAAGTTGCAAAACAGATGGAAAATGTAACGTGTTTATACTATATATTATCTTGTCAGCGTTTTGAGAACAGAAGTTTCATTAAAGGAAGTATTGCATATTGCGTAAATGTAAGAACAGAAGGCAAACATGACATTTGGTTATACAGAATGTCAAATTCACAAATGTCCACTACCAAAGGCCCACAGTATAGGCCCAAAATATAGATATATTGGGTTTCCACTACATTCTGAATGGGGAGAAAGGAATAAGCTACCTGCTACCTACACCCTTGTTGGCAGCTTATCTCCTAAGCACTGTTTGCAACTAAGGGCTCACTCAGACGGGTGAATAGAGGCTGCGTATTAAGCACATATTTTTCATGCGTGTAATGCGCATTCCTAAAAGCCCATTTATTTATATTAGGCCATTAAGACATGCTTTTTCTTCATGGGTGTCTTATGCATGTGAAAAACGCAGCATATCCTATTTTGGATCGTATTCTCTGTGTAATATGTGCATTATAGGCTATGGGAGTTGAAAAATACATGCATAGTACCCAGTCCCCATACACCTGTGTGTTTAAGCCCCTTGTCTCAAGTGGAAAGAACTGACTCTTCTGGACCACCGCATCAATGGGCTTGGCAGCTAGCAGTTTGTTATCCATCAGCAAGTCCATCATGAAGTCCAGAATTTATTGAAAACCTTGTGACAGACAAAAGTATCAAATATAAGAAATAACGTTTAAAGATTTATCTACCTGTGGGATGAGTTGAGTATTCAGCAACCTTGCTACAGCAATAGAAACTTCAGAATAACTATCTCCAATGACAGCTTTAATCTTGGGTGTATAACCAGAATAATTACATTTGAATGCCAGCAGTTCCATAGATGTGTTGTATTTAGATAGGAAACGTAATGCTGCTGATATAGCCAGTGTGGCTTCCGAACAAGTGTCATAAATTTCATATCCAAGTTTTATTCCAGGTATGAATGATGAATTGTTTACCATCTCTATAGCATGAACCATGGCCAAAATCTGTAAGAATCCTTGCATTTCAAATCTGCAAAAATAGTGAAAATTTATATTAATCTTAATTAATGTGATCCCTGAACAGGTATAGGAAATGTGGCTTACAGCTGAATAAAACTGGCTTTGAGAGATACTGTTGGGGCTACAAATGGATGATAATGGCCTCATTATGAGCTCTAGAAAAGAGCCTCCATTATTAAACACAATTTGGGGTCCATAGAAATTTTATTGTACTGTTCCTCTGGGAATATGTTATGATTGTGAACCCTGCATGTTCCTATATTATTACATTTATTACGTAGTCTTTTGCAACATAAAGTAATATATAGAGGTCACAACTTGGTTAAATCAAAAATTTAAATATCATACATATATTTACCACTTTGGAACAGTAATCTATGCATCTTCTAGGAACGCACTGAAGTATGGATCTGGTACAATACATTTGGAAATTATAGGACCCCCAATTTACAGGAAAAAACTACCTTTAGCGGTGATACTGGTTATTGGCAGAGCTAATCTGGGTTTGCTAAGATCTAGCAGCTCTTTCATGCAGGGGGCACCCAGTGGTCATGTAATCATTGGGTCCAATAGAGGCAGAATGTACCCATGGGGAACATTAGAATTGGAAGGAAATAAAGGATATTTTTTTGGATGGCCTGTTGAGGAGGTCTAGCAGTCCTCAGAGATATTAAAATATTAGTGGATCCCATTTATGATGGCCTAATTAGTTGCCAACTTTAAAAACAAATATTTGCCATTTTCTGATTGTATTATTGAAATTGGCAAACAAAGTTATTCTGGTATGCAAGAAAACAGTATTACAGTAATTGAGCTGACAAGGTTACATGCAAAAATAATAGCACATTCTATATAGGTAACATTTTTCTAGTAGCTAAATAAACCTCACAAGTATCACTTAGAGCGCTTGCACACAGGCGACTTTATCGTGCAATTTTGTCGCGATGTGACACTGCTACAAATCGCATGTATGTGGAGCCCATGCTTTCCTATGGGTTCTTCTACACAAGCGATATTTTGTAGTCTGCTACACTGTGAGACTACAAAATCGCGGCATGCTCTATACAGCAGTGATTTTTTTGTAGCCCATGTTTCCCTATGCAGCCTTCCTTTCTATCTCATCGCATGAAACTGTGGTTTTCGGGCAGTGTGATGCAACCTTCACAGTAGGAAATCCTACTATCAAAGCCCTAAACTTAGCCATAGCTGCATCAAAACCCCCAAAATATACATCACCTAAGAGGCGCTGTCATCTCCAGCGGGCGTCTCCACTTCATCTCTGAGACTTGTCTTTTGTCTTCTGCCAGCCCTTCCTGGATTGGAGGATCAAAATCCCCACCTCCAGGAAGGGCTAGCTGTGATTGGTTCTCAGGTGATGAATGAATGAATAGCTGTGATTGGTTCATCGAGCGCTAGTTCTGATTGGCTGAGCGCCGTGGTGCTCAGCCAATCAGAAGCAGCGCTTACTGGAGGCGGGGATTTTCAAATCCCTGACCAGAAGTGATGCCTAAAGACAGCTACCAGGGACCAGGAAGAAGACACAGTGGAGCTGACAGCGCTTCTTAAGTGATGTATATGGGTTTTTCTTAGTTTTTTTAATGCAGCTAGGGCTTATTTTGAGGGTAGGGCTAATATTTCAAGTCACCCCCAAAAATCCTCGCACGTGGGGTTATAAAATTGCACAACTTTGTAGCACCATGTGTGATTTTGTAGCGACACAAAATCGCAATACCGCCAAGAGAAAATGCACTGAAATTGTATGGACCATCCCTGAATAATGAAGGTATCATATTGTCATCAAGTACATTGTTAAGATCATTTGGGTACAGCACCAATATAACCTCTTGGAAACGCAAACCCTGGAATTAGCATTTGGTAGTAATCCAGAGCAATGACATACCTGCCTCCTTTTATGTCAGCTTCCTATTTAATAAATGCCAGTCTCCAGCTGGTATAAATAATTAAAGGGGAAATGTTTATGAGATGATAGAAGCACTAATTGTAAGATGTAACAATATTAAAATACAAATGAGGGCCCGCTCACACTGTTGATTTCATGTACGTTTCATGTGTGCAAGTAACATACAAGAAAAAGTGTGAATAAAAGCATTTACGTTTTTGAAATCATATGAAATCATATGAAATTTCCATCTGTGCACGCTGCCATAGGATTGCATTAGATAATGCAATCCTATGCAGACAGCCACGCACATCGCCGTGCAGAGAGAGAAGACGCTGGACAGGTGAATATAAAGTGAATGCCGGGGCACGGGTCGCATCCTGGTGCGAGAATTCTCAGAGCGGGATCCGACTCGGCCATGTGCATGAGGCCATAAGCGTTTGGTAATAATATACAGTCAAACATTTCTATGTGTTTTTCATTGACAGCAATATTTTTTAAAAAGTATACATTTTCATTCTTTTTTTGTGGGACAGAAAAACTTAGTATGTTACACATATTAAACCATTATAGCCTATGGATATGTGAAATGCTAGTTTTTCATCCGCTTTTTGGACAAATAAGAAGTGTGCGTTTCACGGCTGAACATATGCCAGTAGCCGGCCCCTGAAATCATTAGATTTCTATTCTTGGAATAGGATGCTCAATAAGTGCAATGAGCCCAGTGAAAGAAAAAAAAAGCCAAAGCATACAAAAAATTCCTTGGGCGGACTATGAAAGATAATTTGTTATATTTGTTAAAGTTATATATGGTTGGGCACTAGTAGGCTTGGACAATAATATAACAGCCCATTAAGACGTTTAATGATGTATATTTGATTGCAATTAAAATCCATGTTTCTGTTCTATCAACCTAAACTTAATCTATTCAACAAGGAGATATGAAAACGAGTATATAGACATATGTACTTTTTTAAATGTATTTGTGCATTCTGAATTACCATATTTATAGTTGACAATAATACTCACCCTTCACAGTTCTGGATAGCCGGTTTATGGGGATATCCCTTAGCAGAGTTGACCATTTTACCATGCACGGCAAACAGACCACCAACAATAATATCACCGTGGGCTCTAGCACCTATGAAATCATCAGGAATCAGACAGCAGTGTATTCCACTGATCAATATCCCAATAGTGATGGACAGTCCACATAGTGCCATGTCTGCGGTTCATGCTCCTCTGTCTGGATGTGAATTCAGTTTAGTGCTTGGTCAACTTGAATTCTAGTAGTATGTCAGCTGCTAACAAGCAGCACAAGCCGGATGCACCTTGCTCAGGTTAATTCTTTGTTATGGGCACAGCTGTCTCTGTGTTTCTATGCTCTAACAATTCTAGATTAAGATAATGCACACATAAAAGACTATATTTACAAATAACTGGAATACAGAAAGTCCTAATGGCTA
Source organism: Eleutherodactylus coqui (assembly GCF_035609145.1). Lineage (NCBI taxonomy): Eukaryota > Metazoa > Chordata > Amphibia > Anura > Eleutherodactylidae > Eleutherodactylus > Eleutherodactylus coqui. The sequence goes on along the minus strand of NC_089837.1, from coordinate 235,826,836 downwards.
TTTAATATTTTAGCATCTGTTGCATCTTCTGAACACTGCGGACAATACAATGAAAAAATTCATCCCCTGTTATCTCTGTCACATTGATTTTTGTTGAGGATTTGTATGCACGCTATAAATGTAAGAATTAGGAAAATCCAGAGCTATAAAAAGGATTTGTTTTATCCCTGGAAGCTAATACAGTGTCAATAAAATATCAATTGATGACAGTTACACAACCAGTAAGTATATGTATTCATGATCTCTTTACCTAACGATTTAATAGTGTTCCACATTGTACCTGCTACTAGAAAAAAAACCTTAGCCATATAAATGAGTTTTGTGATTTAGACACAGTATATCCAATATCTATCTATCTATCTATCTATCTATCTATCTATCTATCTATCTATCTATCTATCTATCTATCTATCTATCTATCATGACATGTCTCTTCTGCTTATTGTAATTCGTTGTCTGGAACAAAAAACTCTTGTATTATGCACAACTACGCTCTGTATCAGTGAGCGTAGTTGCACATATGCCCATCTGTATAAGGGCTCTTTCACACGAGTGTATATCGGCCGCGTGTTCACGGACGGATGATATAAACTACCCATCTAATGGTTTCCAATGCATCAGATCAGATGGGCGTATTCCCGATGTCTTTATATCAGCCAGAAAATATAGTTCTGGAACTATCGTCTGGAACTAGTAGACAAAGACCCGGTTTCAGGTCGAAACTTTGCGGCTATTTATATGGAGAAATAAAGCATTCATTTTACTGCATCCCTGTATGCTGCCTTGGACTCTATTTTCTACTCAGTGATCTTCTTTCGGAACCAAGATCCGTGTTTCGAATTTCTTGGCGTTGCATTATTTCTACAGCCCTGCCATTGTGGAATGTGAGTGAGTGCTGCCTGTCAAAACTTTTTTACCATAGAGAAAAGTGCAGTTACGAGTGCTTCGCTCCCTTCCAACCACTGTGTATATTGGTGCTGACAGAATGTGACCGCTCAGTTGATTGTCTGGGTTTCTGAATAGCAGACCCTGTCTGTTCAACTATTGCTGACCTATCTTGAGGATTGGTCATCAATAGTATTTGTGCCTGGAAAACCCCTTTAACCATCTCCACTATTCTAGACAAATATGTGTGATCATTAAAGAGATATTCTGGGACTTTTTTTTTCATTCTTCTCTATTAATTACCAACAGATTATCAGTAGATGATTGGTGAGGACCCGCTGCTCAGATCCCCTCCAATCAGCTGATTGCCAGGGCCGCTCTCACTTCGTTCAGCGTAGGAAGCAGAATGCACTGACCATAGTGCTGTGCTGGGGTTGGTATTGCAGGTACAGCTTCTATTGAATTCAATTATCTATAGCAATTTTTTTAAAGTCCCGGAATACCCCTTTAACCCCCTTTAATGTCCTAGAACAAAGAGGTCTCCATTTAATACTTTGCTACCCTAGAATATAAAGAAAGTCATCATTAACCATCCATTATTCTCAACTACCAGGTACAGTATGTTATCACAGCCCCTTTAGCACCCTAGAATAATATAAATCCTACCTTCCTCATCCAGCAGTCGTGGTCCCCGACCTCCCCCAGCTGTCAGATGCAGACAATAAACCATCCTTCATGAAAGTACTCCTGTCACTACCACCCCTAGGGTGCGCACTTGGGCCACCTTTTAAATAGCCAGTGCACTCACCAAGCTTTTCCATTCCTGTTTAATCCAGTCAATTTCTTTGCTATGTAAGGCACCTTCCCCCCACTACTAGGCGTCTAAGCAATTAGTTACATATAGTCCTGCAAAGGTGCTGTTGTATTCTGACTGTCTCCTGGTTTGACCCTTGCCTAATTCACCCACTGTAAAGGCCTCCCCACAAAATTCCAGACATGCACTTGAAGGTGAATGCACAGACATGAGCTGTGCCTGTGTGATCACCATGGGAGCCCCACTATGACTGTGAACTCCTGTGGTAATGATAGCAACCAAAGCTTCTATGTAGTTAACAGTGCAAGGGGCTCCATATGTACCCCATCACCCATGCTATCTGATTGCGGGGTGCTGATGGATTGCTATGGCAGCTTGGGGCATAACAATAGCCTTTAAGTCTGACATCTAGAGAAGTCTATTAGGCCCTGCCAGAGTCAAGGTTGAATAGGCTGCCTATCAATGTCATACTGACATGAATTATACACTGCAACACAGAAGTATTGTTGAGTTGTATATAAGCAATCCATGTATCATAAGTTTAAAGGCAATCTGTCACATCCTATAAGCATCAGAAATTAAGTTATGGTGCCTATAGAAGAGAGAAAGAGGAGTCCAAGGATGACACTGACTCTGGTGGAAGTTGGTGCTTGGACAGTCAGGATTAGTCTTTTCTTCAGTTAGTGTGTGTGCAATCCTATTGAGAACAGTGAGAGCGCACTGTTGTAGCCTTGTTTGGATTTCAGGGAGTTAAATAAAATTACAAAGCGAGACCTGTACTCATTGCCACTCATCTAAGATCTCTTTAGTCAGTTATGTGGTGCCAGTTGGTTTACTAAATTGGATTTACGTCATGCTTTTAATTTAATTTGGGTCAAGAAGGGGGGTGAATGGAAAACGGCTTTTTTTTTCTTTTGAATAATTGGGTTTTATAATAAACAGAGAATAAAAGAAAGTGGACATATTTGTTGTATTAGAATGCAATATTTGTACTGTGACATACATATTTTAAACATGCAATGCATTGTTGAATAGTAATGAGACTAATGTGCCTTCTTACAAAAGAAGAGAAAATAGTTTGCAGATTAATGCAGTGCATCACTTGAGTACTAGATATCAATTATGAAACAGAAACTAGAAACTTAATCGTACCACTTGAAGGTTTTTATTAGAGATGAGCGAACGCGTTCGTCCGAGCTTGATATTCGTGCGAATATTAGGGTGTTCGGGATGTTCGTTATTCGTAACGAACACCATGCGGTGTTCTGGTTACTTTCACTTCCTTCCCTGAGACGTTAGCGCGCTTTTCTGGCCAATTGAAAGACAGGGAAGGCATTACAACTTCCCCCTGCAACGTTTAAGCCCTATACCACCCCCCTGCTGTGAGTGGCTGGCGAGATCAGGTGTTCGCCTAATATAAAAGTCGGCCCCTCCCGCGGCTCGCCACAGATGCGGTGTGAGTTAGATGAGGGACAGTGCTGTTTATACCGGAGCTGCTGTAGGGAAAGAATTGGTAGTTAGTGTAGGCTTCAAGACCCCCCAAAGGTCCTTATTAGGGCCACTGATAGCTGTGTGTTGGCTGCTGTTAGCAGTGGGATTTTTTTTTTTCTCAAAATCGCCTCTGCAGACCGTTGCACCTGGCATTAGGGACAGAAGTGCTGCATAGGCAGGGAGAGTGTTAGGAGTGAGTGTAGCCTTCAAGAACCTCAACGGTCCTTTCTAGGGCCATATTTATCCGTGTGCAGTACTGTCCAGGCTGCTGTTAGCTGTGCTGCATTTTTTTTGGGCTTCTCAAAATCGCCTCTGCAGAGCATTCCACCCTCCATTGATACTGCAGGGAAAGAATTGTATAGGCAGGGCCACAACACAGTTATTATTCATAGAATATACGCAGTGCTGCCTGTTGGTGGGAAAAAACTGAAAACAAATCTATTTGTCCAGCCTCTGTCCGTCCTAACGCCTGTGGACACGTGTGAGCTGCGTGAAAAACATTGCTAAATCATACGCACCCAGCTACGCTTTACTGCTGGCTTCGCCATTTGCTTTCCTTAATTGGGAAAAAAATACCTGCTCTGCCAGAGTTATAATAACTCTGCTACCCTCACGTTCTGTGACACATAAGCAGGGACACAGCACAGTTATTAAACTTCTCATGTTCATTGAATATACGCAGTGCTGCCTGTTGGTGGGAAAAAACTGAAAACAAATCTATTTGTCCAGCCTCTGTCCGTCCTTACGCCTGTGGAGACGTGTGAGCTGCGTGAAAAACATTGCTAAATCATACGCACCCAGCTACGCTTTACTGCTGGCTTCGCCATTTGCTTTCCTTAATTGGGAAAAAAATACCTGCTCTGCCAGAGTTATAATAACTCTGCTACCCTCACGTTCTGTGACACATAAGCAGGGACACAGCACAGTTATTAAACTTCTCATGTTCATTGAATATACGCAGTGCTGCCTGTTGGTGGGAAAAAACTGAAAACAAATCTATTTGTCCAGCCTCTGTCCGTCCTTACGCCTGTGGAGACGTGTGAGCTGCGTGAAAAACATTGCTAAATCATACGCACCCAGCTACGCTTTACTGCTGGCTTCGCCATTTGCTTTCCTTAATTGGGAAAAAAATACCTGCTCTGCCAGAGTTATAATAACTCTGCTACCCTCACGTTCTGTGACACATAAGCAGGGACACAGCACAGTTATTAAACTTCTCATGTTCATTGAATATACGCAGTGCTGCCTGTTGGTGGGAAAAAACTGAAAACAAATCTATTTGTCCAGCCTCTGTCCGTCCTTACGCCTGTGGAGACGTGTGAGCTGCGTGAAAAACATTGCTAAATCATACGCACCCAGCTACGCTTTACTGCTGGCTTCGCCATTTGCTTTCCTTAATTGGGAAAAAAATACCTGCTCTCCAAGAGTTATAATAACTCTGCTACCCTCACGTTCTGTGACACATAAGCAGGGACACAGCACAGTTATTAAACTTCTCATGTTCATTGAATATACGCAGTGCTGCCTGTTGGTGGGAAAAAACTGAAAACAAATCTATTTGTCCAGCCTCTGTCCGTCCTTACGCCTGTGGAGACGTGTGAGCTGCGTGAAAAACATTGCTAAATCATACGCACCCAGCTACGCTTTACTGCTGGCTTCGCCATTTGCTTTCCTTAATTGGGAAAAAAATACCTGCTCTGCCAGAGTTATAATAACTCTGCTACCCTCACGTTCTGTGACACATAAGCAGGGACACAGCACAGTTATTAAACTTCTCATGTTCATTGAATATACGCAGTGCTGCCTGTTGGTGGGAAAAAACTGAAAACAAATCTATTTGTCCAGCCTCTGTCCGTCCTTACGCCTGTGGAGACGTGTGAGCTGCGTGAAAAACATTGCTAAATCATACGCACCCAGCTACGCTTTACTGCTGGCTTCGCCATTTGCTTTCCTTAATTGGGAAAAAAATACCTGCTCTCCAAGAGTTATAATAACTCTGCTACCCTCACGTTCTGTGACACATAAGCAGGGACACAGCACAGTTATTAAACTTCTCATGTTCATTGAATATACGCAGTGCTGCCTGTTGGTGGGAAAAAACTGAAAACAAATCTATTTGTCCAGCCTCTGTCCGTCCTTACGCCTGTGGAGACGTGTGAGCTGCGTGAAAAACATTGCTAAATCATACGCACCCAGCTACGCTTTACTGCTGGCTTCGCCATTTGCTTTCCTTAATTGGGAAAAAAATACCTGCTCTGCCAGAGTTATAATAACTCTGCTACCCTCACGTTCTGTGACACATAAGCAGGGACACAGCACAGTTATTAAACTTCTCATGTTCATTGAATATACGCAGTGCTGCCTGTTGGTGGGAAAAAACTGAAAACAAATCTATTTGTCCAGCCTCTGTCCGTCCTTACGCCTGTGGAGACGTGTGAGCTGCGTGAAAAACATTGCTAAATCATACGCACCCAGCTACGCTTTACTGCTGGCTTCGCCATTTGCTTTCCTTAATTGGGAAAAAAATACCTGCTCTGCCAGAGTTATAATAACTCTGCTACCCTCACGTTCTGTGACACATAAGCAGGGACACAGCACAGTTATTAAACTTAGATAATTCATTCACTAGAGGCAGTGGGGCCTTTCGTTTTCCAAAAAGGGCAAAAATTATATTTGGCCTGCAGTCTTGCGCCAATTTATTTCCTGCCTGTGAAATCAAATCACTGGTAATACAGCATGCTGAGGGGTAGGGGTAGGCCTAGAGGACGTGGACGCGGCCGAGGACGCGGAGGGCCAAGTCAGGGTGTGGGCACAGGCCAAGCTCCTGATCCAGGTGTGTCGCAGCCGACTACTGCGCGATTAGGAGAGAGGCACGTTTCTGGCGTCCCCACATTCATCGCCCAATTAATGGGTCCACGCGGGAGACGGTTATTAGAAAATGAGCAGTGTGAGCAGGTCCTGTCCTGGATGGCAGAAAGTGCTTCGAGCAACCTATCGTCTACCCGCAGTTCTGCGCCGTCCACTGCTGCCAATCCGAATCCTCTGTCTGCTGCTCCTCCTTCCTCCCAGCCTCCTCACTCCACTACAATAACACCTGCTCAGGAGCGGGAGCACTCCCAGGAACTGTTCTCGGGCCCCTGCTTAGATTGGGCAGCAGCGGTTCCTCTCCCACCAGAGGAGTTTATCGTCACTGATGCCCAACCTTTCGAAAGTTCCCGGGGTCCGGGGGAAGAGGCTGGGGACTTCCGCCAACTGTCTCAACAACTTTCTGTGGGTCAGGAGGACGATGACGATCAGACACAGTTGTCTTGCAGTGAGGTAGTAGTAAGGGCAGTAAGTCCCAGGGAGCAGCGCACAGAGGATTCGGAGGAAGAGCAGCAGGACGATGAGGTGACTGACCCCACCTGGTGTGCAACGCTTACTCAGGAGGACAGGTCTTCAGAGGGGGAGTCAAGGGCATCAGCAGGGCAGGTTGCAAGAGGCAGTGCGGTGTCCAGGGCCAGGGGTAGAGGCAGGGCCAGACCGAATAATCCACCAAGTGTTTCCCAAAGCGCCCCCTCGCGCCATGCCACCCTGCGGAGGCCGAGGTGCTCTAAGGTCTGGCAGTTTTTCACAGAGACGCCTGACGACCGACGAACAGTGGTGTGCAACCTTTGTCGCGCAAAGCTCAGCCGGGGAGCCAACACCAACAGCCTCACCACCACCACCATGCGCAGACATATGATGGCCAAGCACCCCGCAAGGTGGGACAAAGGCCGTTCACCGCCTCCGGTTTGCACCCCTGCCTCTCCCCCTGTGCCCCAACCTGCCACTGAGATGCAACCCCCCTCTCAGGACACAGGCACTACCGCCTCATGGCCTGCACCCACACCCTCATCTCCGCTGTCCTCGGCCCCATCCAGCAGTGTAGTTCAGCGCACCGTTCAGCCGTCGCTTGCGCAAGTGTTCGAGCGCAAGCGCAAGTACGCCGCCACGCACCCGCACGCTCAAACGTTAACCGTCCGCATCGCAAAATTCATCAGCCTTGAGATGCTGCCGTATAGGGTTGTGGAAACGGAGTCCTTCAAAAGTATCATGGAGGCGGCGGCCCCGCGCTACTCAGTTCCCAGTCGCCACTACTTTTCCCGATGTGCCGTCCCAGCCCTGCACGACCACGTCTCCCGCAACATTGTGCGCGCCCTCACCAACGCGGTTACTGCCACGGTCCACTTAACTACGGACACGTGGACAAGCACAGGCGGGCAGGGCCACTACATCTCCCTGACGGCACATTGGGTGAATTTAGTGGAGGCTGGGACAGAGTCAGAGCCTGGGACCGCTCACGTCCTACCCACCCCCAGAATTGCGGGCCCCAGCTCGGTGCTGGTATCTGCGGAGGTGTATGCTTCCTCCACTAAAGCACCCTCCTCCTCCTCCTCCTCCTCTGTCTCACAATCAAGATGTGTTAGCAGCAGCATGTCGCCAGCAGTCGGTGTCGCGCGGTGTGGCAGCACAGCGGTGGGCAAGCGTCAGCAGGCCGTGCTGAAACTACTCAGCTTAGGCGATAAGAGGCACACGGCCCACGAACTGCTGCAGGGTCTGACACAGCAGACCGACCGCTGGCTTGCGCCGCTGAGCCTCCAACCGGGCATGGTCGTGTGTGACAACGGCCGTAACCTGGTGGCGGCTCTGCAGCTCGGCAGCCTCACGCACGTGCCATGCCTGGCCCACGTCTTTAATTTGGTGGTTCAGCGCTTTCTGAAAAGCTACCCACGCTTGTCAGACCTGCTCGTAAAGGCGCGCCGGCTCTGCGCACATTTCCGCAAGTCCCACACGGACGCTGCCACCCTGCGCACCCTGCAACATCACTTTAAGCTGCCAGTGCACCGACTGCTGTGCGACGTGCCCACACGGTGGAACTCTACGCTCCACATGTTGGCCAGGCTCTATGAACAGCGTAGAGCTATAGTCGAATACCAACTCCAACATGGGCGGCGCAGTGGGAGTCAGCCTCCTCAATTCCTTTCAGAAGAGTGGGCCTGGTTGGCAGACATCTGCCATGTCCTTGGTAATTTTGAGGAGTCTACCCAGGTGGTGAGCGGCGATGCTACAATCATTAGCGTCACCATTCCTCTGCTATGCATCTTGAGAAATTCCCTGCAAACCATAAAGGCAGCTGCTTTGCGCTCGGAAACGGGGGCGGGGGAAGACAGTATGCCGCTGGATAGTCAGGGCACCCTCCTGTCTATTTCTCAGCGCGTACAGGAGGAGGAGGAGGAGCATGAGGAGGATGAGGAGGAGGGGGAAGAGACAGCTTGGCCCGCTGCTGACGGTACACCGGCTGATTGCCTGTCATCCTTTCAGCGTGTATGGCCTGAGGAGGAGGAGGAGGAGGAGGAGGAGGAGGAGGATCCTGAAAGTGATCTTCCTAGTGAAGACAGCCATGTGTTGCGTACAGGTACCCTGGCACACATGGCTGACTTCATGTTAGGATGCCTTTCTCGTGACCCTCGCGTTGCACGCATTCTGGCCACTACGGATTACTGGGTGTACACACTGCTCGATCCACGGTATAAGGAGAACCTGCCCACTCTGATTCCCGAAGAGGAAAGGGGTTCGAGAGTGTTGCTATACCACAGGACCCTTGCGGACAAGCTGATGGTAAAATTCCCAGCCGACAGCGCTAGTGGCAGAAGGCGCAGTTCCGAGGGCCATGTTGCAGGGGATGTGCGTAGATCGAGCAGCATGTACATCCCAGGCAGTGCAACAGTCTTTAAGGGCCTGGCCAGCTTTATGGCTCCCCACCAAGACTGTGTCACCGCTCCCCAGTCACGGCTGAGTCGGCGGGAGCACTGCAAAAGGATGGTGAGGGAGTACGTAGCGGATCGCACGACCATCCTTGGTGACGCCTCTGCCCCCTACAACTACTGGGTGTCGAAGCTGGACACGTGGCCTGAACTAGCCCTGTATGCCCTTGAGGTGCTTGCTTGTCCTGCGGCTAGCGTGTTGTCGGAGAGGGTGTTTAGTGCGGCTGGGGGAATCATCACAGATAAGCGTAGCCGCTTGTCAACCGACAGTGCCGACAGGCTAACACTCATCAAGATGAACAAAGGCTGGATTTCCCCAGACTTCTGTTCTCCACCAGCGGACAGCAGCGATACGTAAGCAATACGTAGGCTGCACCCGCGGATGGAAGCTACGTTCTCTCTCACCATCCAAAACGGGGACATTTCTGCTTCATCAATCTGTGTCTAATATTCCTCCTCCTCCTCCTCCTGCTCCTCCTCCTGAAACCTCACGTAATCACGCTGAACGGGCAATTTTTCTTAGGGCCACAAGGCTCACTCAAATAATTTTTCAGAACAATTTTTATAAGTTTCAATGCGCTTAAAAGCATTGGAACTTTAACTTGAACCAATTTTTCGTTACACTGGGCTGCCTCCAGGCCTAGTTACCACTTAAGCCACATTAACCAAAGCGATTAATGGGTTTCACCTGCCCTCTTGGCTGGCCATGGCCAATTTTTGGGATGTACATTAGTACTGTTGATACAGCAATTTTTGTGGGCCCTCGCCTACAGTGTAATCAAATTAATTTTTAGCCCACCTGCATTACAGCTGACGTTACCTCAGCTGTGTTGGGCAATGCAATGGGATATTTCTATGTACCGCCGGTGGCTTCCTGGCACCCACCCATGCTGTAGGTGCACACGGAGTTTTTACTACATCTGTACACTTATAAAGAACCCCAGTCAGACTGGGGCATGCAGTGTGGGCCGAAGCCCACCTGCATTAAGCACGACATTACTACCTCAGCTGTGTTGGGCAATGCAATGGGATATTTCTGTGTACCGCCGGTGGGTTCCAGGGAGCCACCCATGCTGTGGGTCGACAGGGACTTCACAATAGGGAGTTGTACCTGCCTGTGTCTATGAATTAAAAAGCCCGGTCTGACTGGGGCATGCAGACACCTTGACAGAATGAATAGTGTGTGGCACATAGGTTCCCCATTGCTATGCCCACGTGTGCAGCTCCTGATGGCGGTGGCACAGGATTCTATTTCTCATTGCTTCTGTACAGCATTGTGGGCTATCGCCCCGCCCCTTTTAAAGAGGGTCGCTGCCTAGCCGTGCCAACCTCTGCAGTGTGTGCCTGCGGTCCCTCGTCATGGCAGACGCAATTCTAAATAGACATGAGCGTGGTGTGGCATGAGGGCAGCTGAAGGCTGCGCAGGGACACTTTGGTGTGCGCTGTGGGGGGGAGGGGGGGCGGTTGGGCAGCATGTAACCCAGGAGAAGTGTCAGTGGAGTGTCATGCAGGCAGTGATTGTGCTTTGTTGGAGGTAGTGTGGTGCTTAGCAAAGGTATGCCATGCTAATGAGGGCTTTTCAGAAGTAAAAGTTGTTGGGAGGGGGGGGGGGCCCACTCTTGCCGGTATTGTGGCTTAATAGTGGGACCTGGGAACTTGAGATGCAGCCCAACATGTAGCCCCTCGCCTGCCCTATCCGTCACTGTGTCATTCCCATCACTTTCCTGAATTGCCCAGATTTTCACACATGAAAACCTTAGCGAGCATCGGCGAAATACAAAAATGTTCTGGTCGCCCATTGACTTCAATGGGGTTCGTTGTTCGAAACGAACCCTCGAGCATCACGGGAAGTTCGTTACGAATAACGAACACCCGAACATTTTGGTGTTCGCTCATCTCTAGTTTTTATCTTATGACAAAAGGATCTGTTGGGGAAAGGAGGAGGAAACCCCGTCATCTGGGTTGTGGTCGATCAATTTAGTAAAATGTGCCATTTCGTGGCACTGTGCAGTCTACTTAATGCTAAGACTTTGGCAAAATTATTTATTTCTCATGCGGTGAAATGGGTTACCGGCTAACATCGTCTCCAACCAGGAAGTACAATTAGTTTATAAATTCTGATGGTTTATGTATACCTGGTTCGGAATTCCATTCTCCTTTTCCTCTGCATATCCTCAGACTAATGGTTAGTTGGAAAGGTGTATTCAAAGTTTGGAGCAATACCAAAGTTTGGTGTGTGTTCCTTTGTATAGTATATATTTTTATATACTTTTATAAGCACTGCTATTTATATGCAGTCAAGTTTTAACCTTTATTAAGTCAGTCCTTGTCTCTCTATAAACAATGCATAGACCCTGATAAGTGTGGTAACTCAAACAGCTGGTGAGACAGAAGGGTCCGTAGGCAGTAGCAGACTAGAATGCAGGTGGCTGAGCTGCCTTGCAGGAAAACAGTCAGTGATGGCAGTGAGTATTTTTGGGGTGTGACTTATGCTCCACGTTCCAACAAGTGCAGAATTAGCGAGTTGGAAATAAGTCAACCCTGTGTTTAAGCTCCATGTTATGTGTATGTGTATGTAATGTACACTTACCTTTCAGTTCTGGGGAACGTTGGTGTCTGCACTTATCTAATACAATTTGGTCCACCAGAATGTTACCTATAAAAAATTACAGATATGAAGGACTCTCTGAGGAGTTCTCCTCAGGCCTGTATCCTCTCCACTGCACCAGGAATTGCAAGCTTCCTCTAAAAATTCTGGAATTCAGAATCTTGCCCACGATGTATTCCTCTTCACCTTGGACGTTTATGGGTGGAGGCGGTGGATGATTTTTTTCCTAGAAAAGTGTTATCCTCTACTGGTTTAAACAGTGACACATGAAATACAGGATGAATCTTCAGTCTTTTAGGGAGATTTAAACAGAAAGCCACTTGGCTAACTCTTGCAGTATTCTGAAACAGTTTGATAAATTTTTGACCCAACTTTGGAGAGGGTACCTGCATTTTTAGATTCTTCGTAGACAACCAAACCTTGTCAAACACCTGAAAGGAAGGAGGAGCTTTGTGGTGTTTATCCGCTTTCTTCTTTCATTTGTCTTGGGCTTCTTGTAGCACCTCAGTTAGTCTTGGGTTGGGTTTCCCACAGCATAGTTAGCCTGTGAGTCACAGTAGGAGTTATAGTACTCAGCTGGAGAAAAGAAAGAACATCGGATGTAGACCAAAGTTGGCAAAAAAGGGACTTTGAGACATAGAATTATGTTTAGAGTTATTGTAGTCAAATTCTGCTACTGACAAGCAATCCACCCAATCATCCTGGAGGTGTGAAATTAAACAGCGGAAGTATTGCTCAAGAGTCTGATTGATCCTTGCAGTCTGGCCATTGGACTGTGGAAGACAAATTAATAGTAATCCCTAAGGCAGTACATAAGCTTTTCCAAAGTCTTGGAGGTAAACTGAACACCTCTATCAGAAGCTACATTATCAGGAATGCCGTGCAGTCTAAATAGCTTCTTAATCAGCAATGTGTTTGTTCAGCAGTGGGAATCTCTTTGGTGGGAATGAAATGGGCCATTTTTGTGAGTCAGTCCACCGCAACAAGGATGGGAGTCATTTCTTTTGAAGGGGGGAGGCCCACAGTAAAACTCCTTCTTAAAAGAGAGGTTCACATCCTTAGAAGAATGATTGAGAAAGGGATCATTTTGGTACCCACTTTGATCTTTGTTAAGAATACTTTTGAGTCAAGTTTTCCCAGGAAATTTTAGGGGGATAAAATTATACAGTCTGTATTAAACCCCTCCTGTGGTTCAGCAAAGATCCAGGACAAGGCCTCAGACGTGCCATTTCTTAAATCAGGCCAATAAGAAATGATAAAATTAAATCTGGAGAAAAACAAGGCCCAATGTGCTTGTCTTGCCGACGGTCTTTTAGCTGCATGGGAAATTCCTAGATTTTTGTGGTCAGTAAGGACTATTACAGGATGATTGGCACCTTCCAAAAGATGTCTCCATTTGGAGAGGGCAACTTGTCATAGTTTCTTTCTGCAGGTGACATTATATGAGACAGAAATGCACACGGATGCAGTTACATTTAGTCTACTATTCGTTAAGACAAGGCAGCTCCCACAGCAGAATCGGAGGCGTCTACTTCCGCAACAAAAGGTTCCAGATGTGGATGGACCAGCACTGGTACAGAAAGGAATAGAGTTTTACGTTTTTCAAAAGTGCCCTGTGCCTCTGAAGACCATGAATATGTTTTGGTTTTCTTTGAGAGTGATTAGTAAGATGATTTTTGAAAAAAGTGTTTTTTGAATCTTCAGTAGAAATTTGCAAACCCTATAAAGTGTTGCATGTCTGTTCGATTTCTCAGAGTGGGCCAATCAACTAAAGGTTTAATTTTGTGAAGGTCCATACCCAGACCATCCAAGGAGATGATCTATCCAAGAATCCTGGTTTGTTCAAACTCACATTTTTCCAGTTTGATATAAAGATGATTCCTTTGAATGTGTTCCAAGACTAGCTAGACATGCCTGTGATGTTTCTCCAAGCTGCCCTGTGATATTCTTCCTAGCTATATGAAAGTATAAGAATGTCATCGATGTAGGCAACCAGAAATGAATCCAAAAAATCTTGAAACAGGTCATTAATAAAATGCTGAAAGGTAGCAGGGGCATTGCAAAGGCCAGAAGACAACTAGATATTCAAAATGTCCATATTAAGTTCTAAAAGCGGTCTTCCATTCATCCCCTGAGTGGATCCGTATAAGGTTATAGGCCCCCTCTCAGATCTAGTTTGATAAAGATCTTGGCAGAACAGAGTCTTTGCAGCAATTCTGGGATTAACGGAAGAGGGTAAAGATTTTTGACAGTAACTTTATTTAGTTCCCTGTAATCACTGCATGGCCACAAAGTTGGGTCTTCTTTTCTACAGAGAACAGACCAGCTGGGGATGAAAAAGGTCTATTAGAGCCTTTCCTTAGATTTTCATCCAGGTATTCCCTGAGTAGCTTTAACTCTGGTTCATAAAGATTGTAAATTCACTCAAAAGAGATGGTTGTTCCAGGAAGCAATTTGATGTGACAAGCTTATGGCCAATGAGAGGGAAGCTGGTTAAATTTCTTCTTGCTGCAAGCATTATTGAATTCCTGATACTGAGGTGGCAACTTATTAGAATTCTGCTGGCTATCCTCAGAGGTTTGGGTATGTTTGAGGATGGGTAGTGACATCGGGCATCTTTCTTTGCAGTACACAGAGGGGAAGATAATGGTCCTTAAGTCCCAGTTGATGAGAAGTTGATGAGTAGAGCAGCAGGTGGGTAGCATAGTCAGGGAATTCAGAGGTCGGTACACAGGTAGGTATTAGTTTGAGGTACAGAGGAGCAGGTAGATAGGATACTCAGGAAGCCAGAGATCGATACGCAGGTAGATATGTCAAGTAGCAGTCTGCAGCAGAGGCAGGTGAGAGAGCTTGACTACTGGCTAGTAGCACAATAATCACACACTGAGGGAGGGACAGGTTTGTATAGAATGTCTAATCAGTGTGAGGTGGAGCTAATCAGGAGCTGAGTTGTAGTAGCAAGAAACTGGGCAAAGTTAGGGAGGGAAGCTGATCAGCAGGCTGGATAGCTCACTAGGGGGAGATGTCACTTGGAGCACGTGAGTTCCCAGGTTCAAATCTTGACACCTGCAATATAGCTCACTAGGCAGAGATGTTACCTGGAGCATGGGAGTTCCCAGGTTCAAATCCTGATACCTGCAAAATGTTTTTCTTGCCCAAACCAATAACCACTAAATTAGCTTTAATTAAACTGGACTATGCACACTCCCAGAATTCCCTCACAAAATGGCTTCATGTTGTAGGCACACTATCTCATGCACATGGAGTGTTCGTTGTCAAGTTGCAGAGCACCATCAACAAGAAATATGTCACAGTTCTAATATTACCCCTATAAAGAGCCAGAGAAATGGATTCTATTACAATGCCAGAGGTTTTCAGTATCGAAGCCACTCTATACTCCTGTCTCTAGCATTGTCCCCTTCCTTCTGCATATCTGTGGTATAATAGTCATGTTCTCCTGGGAACCACTGTGAGGCATCGGAAGTCCAAAACAACTTCACATAGATTGTGCTGCCAGCACAAATATCAGATTACTATTACTAGAATGCACTCAACCTATTTTGACTGTTCTTAAGTGATTTGTCTTACAGGATACCAATGTAGAATATACACAGAAATCAGAAGTACACGATTACTACTAGAATATATCACAAGAAACTGTCTCTTATCCAGCAGTGGTATGGTCATTCTTGTGAACTTTTGGGCCACAGATGTTGCAAGAAAGCTAGAGTTCTCCGGGGCAGGACTCATGCTACATGAGGAAGATGGGGGTAAATTTGAGAACATTTCCATATTTTCATTGGGATGAAATGAAGATAGACATGAACTAGGAAATTTTGGTATCTGCTTCTTTTTTTTAAGGCTTGTTTCCTGGTAATTGGGGATTTGTCTGTTTATACCATTTTGATTTTCTGGTCACATTTATAGAAGAGTTCACTATAATAATAATCTTTATTTATATAGCACCAATAAATTCTGCAGCGCTTACAAAACAGGGGAGAACAAATACAAAAAAAAGATACAAGAACCAGTGTTACATATAGTAATTAATTGATAGAAACAGTAGGGGTGAAGGTCCTGCTTCAACGAGCTTACATACTACAGATAATGAGGTGATACAGAAGGTAAAGGGGCTGGCGATGTGCACGGTATGGCTAGGTGAGGAGTGAGGGATGCTATACACATAGACAATGGTCAGACTTATGCATATCAGTAGGTCTTTGGGAGGCACGAGGGAGATAATCCAGAGAATTATGGTGTAGAATACCCAAATATAGCGTTCTAATTGCTGTATATCACCTCTTGCTTGCTGTTGGGTGTTTCAAGGGAGAGTAATGTGACCCTATGAATCAGTAAACCTCAGGAGTTCTCTTGAGATTGGTTGAGGTATTAGCCCAAGAGAAAGATCTGCGCTTTAGTTGAATGGAGAAGCTTACTCATATTTCTGTTTTAGCCCAGGCACTTGGTGTTGTTTGGGCACCAAGATATGACTTGAATGCGGTCACCCAGTGAAGTGCAAGTAAAGTGCACATGTAGCAGATATTGTTGAGGGTCATTGGCATGTCAGTCACTGGCATGTTGCATTTCTTTAAAAAGTCAGCTCCACGAACAAAGGCACTTCTGAAAGGGTTAACTATACATAAAAGTTGAAGTGGTCAAAAAACAATGCAAGCTATAAGTGAGATGTTCTACACCACTGAAATAGGCCCTGTTATTGCATAAGGGACTTGGGGGACAAGAGTGACCTCTGGTGGATAGATATAGATATAGAACTATGAGATCTTGATATAGATATAGAACTATGAGATCTTGTTTCAAGGCAATTACATTTAGGGTTGGAGACTGTATTACAGTTGAATGCTGTGAAAAGGCTAATTATTGTAGGGTGCTGCCAAATAAGTACCTTGAGGCAGTTAGTGCAGGTTTGGCAATTGTTCCAGTTTACTGATGGCCATCAGGCTAGAGAAGTGGAGGAAGAAGAATGTGCTACTGATCTGTTTCATTGAGTGAAGTGAGGGGGCACCTCCATCACTGATAACACATGATCCGTACAGCAGATTAACCCATTAAGGACCAAGCACTGTAAATATACGGCTCTTGGTCCTGGGCCTAAAGCCCAGCCGCATGTAAAATTACGGCGGGAATTAAAGCCTCCTGTTTCCGTAATCAATCAGAAGCAGGATGGGTTGTCAGCTGTTAGCCACAGTTATAACCCAGAGGAGGAGGGAGAAGTGGGTTTTAACCCTTTTTGCCTCCTCCTTTCTTTAGTACACATCGCACAATGAGCGCTATGTACTTAAGTGAAAGTGGAAGTATTTCTTCCACTACGCGAGCTCAGGGGTCTCGTGACCGCTGGGATTCCTTGCTACAGAAGAGCTGCAGGGTCGTAGTAGACCCTGATCAGCTCTGCCATTGACTATTGTCACTACAGGGGAAGTTTTCTCCTGCAACTGGGGCTCCAGCTACAGTGGGAAAGCATCAAATAAAAAAAGCAAAAAAACATGTAAATGTCCCCCAGAGGTCTTGTATGACGTCATGGGGTAAATAGATAGATATAAAACATAAAAAGACAACAGAAAGACCCTACCTTACAAAAGACTGCAAACCAAATCACATGGAGCTCCCCATTCCTGATGACAACTACCTAAAATTCAGTTATAGATGATATAAGTTCAGTATAACAATTACTAATGTTAAATAGTAATTACTGTCAGATGACAAGGTTTACTTGCCAGTTACTGTACGTGGGCATTTGTCCAGCATGAAGGTAGGCTGCCTGGCTGGTTTTGAGTTTCAACTCCAGAACACCATGATGTTGGTCTTTGGGTTGATGGGCAGTGCCCATGTGATGATGGGTCTTTCCAAAATTTGAAGGTTGCCCTGGAGTCCTTTCTTGCTTGCCAAAATCTGCATAAAGCAAGAATTTCACCTCAGTGTTGTGGGGGTAATACCCAGTGCAGTGGAGGACTCCAGGCCTGTGGACCACTCTTTGATATAGATGTTGAAGAGTGTTGCGCTCAGGTTGCACCCCTGTTTTCTGGAAATAAGCCATTCTCTTCCCATTCACCTTCATGCTACATCTTTTCTCAGTATAGGAGCTTCCCCTCTATTCCACTTATAGCTTCAGGAACAGGCCTAAGTGTCATATGAAATCAAAAGCTTTTTAAACAATCCACAAGATAGGCATCTGCTTTGTGTTGTGGACATGGTTTTGATGAGGCTGTAAAGATGTAGATGTGGTCCGTGGTGTGGTGATTTGGCATGAACCCTGCTTGGCTTATGTTGAGGATCTTGTGCTGGGTGATGAAGCGGAGCATCCTCTTCTTCAAGGTTGTTGTTGAACAGTTTCCTCAGGTTGCTGCTGACACATATTCCTCAGGAGTTAGCTGGGTCATACCTGTCCTCATTCTTGTATGTGGGGGTTATGAGGTCTTGGTTCCAGATTTGGGGGAAATAGTCAGCACTGAGCATGATGTTGAACAGTTTGGTTTTTGCAGCTTGTACTTCTGTCAGGCTGTATTTGATCATTTCGGGTTGGATACCATCTGGGCCATCAGCTGTTTTGCATCTTAGGCCTCATGTCCACTAGGAAATTCGGGCTCGCGTGGATTCTCCATGCAGAATCCCGCAGCGGGTCACTCCTTTCCCGCGGATATGAGGCCTAAAAATTGATTTCTCCTACCTGTCCGGACGCTGCGGATCTTCCCTCCGTCGCGGCCGGATCTTCTTTCTTCGGGCTGGCGGATGTGCTTGGCACGCCGGAAGCGTGCCACGCGCATGCGCCGTGCGCTCTTTTTTTTTTTAACTTCTGCTTTCCTGCAATCCCATGCCGGATAGCAGAAATTCATCTGCGAGTGTGCTGTGGATACGAACAGCCTTCATAGGCTTCTAAATGGAAAATGGAGCATGCTGCGGATGTTTTCCTGCACGTATGATCCGCGCGGCTGGGAAAATTAACATCCGCAGGTATGTACTTACCTGCGGGTGTCCAATGCGTTCCTATGGCCGTGGAAAACGCGTGCGGGACACCCGCGCGGATTTCCTAATTCTATTTGTCCAGTGGACATGAGGCCTTATGGATGGGAGTTGAGTCTCTCCGTTACTTGCTGCAGTGTTATTGGTGCATTCAGAGAGTTTTGAAGTTTTTAAGTGCTTCCTCCATAGTGTTTTGTTTCATCATTATTTCTTGTTGGGGTCTGTACACTAACACAGCGGTCCAGTAAACAGCTGATTGGCAGAGGTCCAGGGCAGCGGAGAGATAACTGATACACTATTGATGACTAATCTTGAGGAAAGTTCATGAATAGTTCAAAAGTGAACAACCACTTTACGGCTTGGCCTGTAGGCAAACATTCGATATAAGACTGCATTGGAATGCAATAGTGCATTGGAAAAATTTGCATTCAAGAATATATGTTGGAAAAAATCAAAATGTCTAAAACCATTGTTATATATGCACAGTACCACACAAAAAATATCAACTCCCGTGGTAGATACAGCGAGATCTAGATTTTGCAGACTTGCATAATCATTTTACATCTTATAATTCAGGATAGGATTAGTTAACTGGCTATATTTTCTTAGAGACTTGATAAGTGCAGCATTTTAATTGTAATGATAGAGAATTAGACAATATTCCCATTTTAATGTTATGATGGAGTCTTCATTATACTGGATGAGATAAAATAAATAATTGGCAATAGATGATTGCTGTTGTCCTGTATTGGAAACACATTTATCGAATCAGTATGGACCGATTAATATATCCATACATTAAAAGCTGTTGTTATGGAGAAGCGACCCCCACAACCCTTGATTAGGCCTTAGATCTATTATTCCTTTTCATTCACTACCATTGTCTGTATTCTTGATTTTAACCAATTCCAAAATGTTATTTCTGTATATCATTAAAGGACCACAGGTTTATGGGAGGGCATTGTATGTTGCAGCAGGATTCAGGTAACCATTCTAAAAGTAACACCATGACTTCCTCTCTGGTCTTAAATATTGGAAGTCTCTCCCAATTATATGTACTGATTACAAATATACCTGTACACAGACTAGTACTACACCTCTTCTACCACACATCAAGTCTAGAGCAAGAAACAAACCAAATTGGGGGAGGTTGTGGTCTCAGCGCTCTTTGAAAAGCCCCCTGATCTAGTAGCGTGGTACGAGGACTTATATGCTATTGTTTCTCTGTTATCAGCCCAAAGGCTGAAGCATATTATATATTGTTCTGTTTACTACATATGTATCTGCCAAATGAAATGTAACCTATTGCATATTAATTTGAACCTTATTAACTTACCTTCCTCTTGTATAAAACGTAGATACATACAGTCTGCTGAGTTATGTACCTAATCCTCTTCTATGTGATACCGTCTTCCATACTGTAGCTGATGAAAGTTGTGTAATTGGATACCTGAAGGAATGTAGCTGCAAATACCCCACTAAAGGCCCATTTACACAGAGTGATGATCGCTCAAAAAAGTATACTTCACATACTTCGGACTAAACCTTGGAGACCAAGATAAAGTTTGGGCGCCTCATAAAGTGTGCAAACGGTGTGTTGAGGACCTCCAAAATTGGTTCAAGGGTAAGAAAAATGTTTGCCATATGGGATTCCTATGGTATGACAGGAGCAAAAGAACCATAGTGACGACTGTTATTTTTGTTCATGTGATGTGAAAGGGTATAATTCCAAATGGAAGCATTCCATTTCATACCCCAATCTTCACTCAGCAATTCATTCCATCCCCCATGGCACAGATATAAGAGTACCCAAGCCCCCTGCTACCTTGGAAGAGATACCTAGCTCTGATGAAGGTGGAGTCATACCTGAACCAGATGACGAATCAAGTTCTCACTTTGAAGATGATACAAGACCAAATTTTTTTTTCCATGAGGAGATGAATGATTTGGTAAGAGAGTTGAATCTTCCCAAAGATGCTGCTGAGTTACTTGGTTCAAGGCTCAAAAGCAGGAATTTATTATTGCCAGGAGTGTGTTTTTCATGGTTCAGACATCGTGAAAAAGAGTTTGTTCCTCACTTTGCCCAGAAAGACAAGTTGGTTTATTGCATCGATGTCGAAGGTTCAATTCAAAATCCAATATGATGCAACTCAATGGCATAATTTCATAGATTCTTCAAAAAGAAGTCTCAAAGCAGTTTTGTCTCCACAGCAGCAGTTTTTATGCTTATATCCCTGTAGTTCATTCCATACACTTGAAGGAAACCTACAAGAACTTGGAATTCGTTCTTTGTAAACTTAAATATGAAGACCACGGTTGGCAAGTGTGTGGGGATTTAAAGGTCTTGTGCATGCTGCTCAGGCAACAAGCTGGATATACCAAATAACCTTGTTTTCTGTGTCTATGGGACAGTCGAGACTGACAAAATCAGTGGACCAAGAATAGTTTGCAGTCGAGGGTGCTCACAGTCGGTCAAAAAAATGTCCTCCGAGGAACTTTGGTACCTCCACATAAAGTTTTTCTACCACCTCTCCATATAAAATTGGGATTGATGAAGCAATTCGTGAAATCACTTCCAAGAGATGGAGAATGCTTCAAATATTTGGTCACCAAGTTTCCAGGCCTCTTGGAGGCAAAATTGAAGGAAGGTGTGTTTTTTCAGACCAAACAGTAGAAGGCTTATAGCTGATCAAGAGTTTGTCAATACCATGACGGATTCTCAAAAAGAAAGGTGGATTGCATTTAAAGAGGTTGTAGAGAAATTTTTAGGCAATAAGAAAGGTCCTGACTACAAAAAGATCGTCGGACGGATGCTAAAAGCATTTCAAGCTTTAGGTTGCCTGATGAGTTTGAAAGTGCATTTCCTCCAAACCCACCTTGACTACTTTCCTGAAAATTTGGGAGCTGTTAGTAAAGAGCAAGGTGAACGATTCCACCAGGAAATTAAAGAGATGGAAAGAAGATACCAGGGAAAATGGAACATTACAATGATGGCAGACTACTGTTGGATGCTTCAGGGAGACATTCCAGATGGTACAAACGTAAATGTACCAAGAGGAGCCTCACAAGGAAGAAGAAATGATTTTAGTGTGTTTAAGTGAGCTCATTTCAGTTCAAAAATGATTTCCATGTAAAATTTGGAATAAAAAATTAATTTTATAAATCTATTTTCATTTATTTTGATGTATTGCCTTATTTATCATAGATAACTAAATTGTCAGGAAATGTGATGTCCTATGACAAAGCAGAGGTCATTTTCGGGTTTAAGGATTACGTGGAATAACCAAAACAGTTCTTAAAAAATTTTTTTTTGCAGGCTTGTGTTATGAAACATTGATCCCCACGCATGGAGCCACAAAATCACATTTGCATTGCTGTATTGTTTAAAGCTATTACAATTATATGTGTAATTCTAAAATACTTTTCCATTACTTATTTTGACTTAAATTCAAGATATAAGATATATATTGCGCTTTATATTATATATAGTTTAACAAAACTTAACCAGGCTAAACTAAGGTTGTCTTTTTATTAAGTACCTTAATCCGTTCAACAGGTCTATGAAAAAATTTCAATCTAGTTCTGGTCAATCAGGTCATTCTAGATCGACAGGATGGTTGCCAAAGTCCCAAAATATAGCGTTATACATGGTCCCCACACCTGCCCATATTTTTCTAGAGTATTTGACCAAATAGCATGTAGCCTATCATACAATGCAATCTGCGATATTCTACTCAATATGTCTTGAAAAGAGAGACGTGGCTGTTTCCACCTGGTCGCAATATGCACCCTAGTTGACATACTAATGATCTGAATCAATTTATGCACCTGATATTTTACCATTGGTTGACGATCCCCTAGGAGAAATCCTGATGGAGATTTTTGGAATGGGCCTATAAAAAGTCCATGAGGTAGTCTATGGACCTGAGCCCAGAGCTAGGCCACCTCGGGACAAGTCCACCAAATATGTAGCTGGGTTCCCACCTCTGTACATTCTCTAAAACAAAGGGGCGATGATGTTGCATAGAATTTGTTCAATCTGGCAGGTACCAAATGGGTACAGTGCAATATCTTTAAAGAAGTTTCTATCAATTTAACCTGATGACTGCCTTTAGAGATTGTTTTACAACAATGGCCCCATCTTTCCACCGACATATTGATTTCTAGGTCTGTCTTCCATTTTGGCATAAATGGCAATTTGCCTTCTCCTGTTGGGTGATTCAGAGTACTATAAATTATTGATAGGGTGCCTTTTGTCATGGGACCTCACAGACAAAGTCTCTCAAACTTTGTCATGTCCGGAAGCGCCGAGGTAACTTCAGTGAGTGCAGAAAATGAAATACTTGAGTGACACGATAGTTCTCAGATAGAGGAGGATTAAATTTGGCTTGAAAATGCGTCATTTCTAGTAGGTGAGAACCCTCTACCAAATGATGAAGGCTTGTTAATTTTCAACCGCTGGAAATTAACAAGGTCCAGGCTTGGAGGGAATGTTACATTTCGTACCATTGGTAGTAGCCTAGAGGGCTTAGTAGAGAGATTATATTTAAGCAAATATTTCTCCAGATTCGTAATGACTAATAGGTAAACGAGCTAGAATTACACAGATCGCAAACCATTGGGCTATTTGACCACATCAGATCTGGAAATGCGTGTGGAATTATTCTTGATGCTTCCAGTACCACCTATCGCGGGATGTCATCTGCCCCAAGAGTCTCAATCCATTGGGCAGTTCTAGCAGCCGTATAATATTTTAATAAATTTGGGACTGAAAGACCCCCCTGTCTTTTATGAAAGTGCATTATGCTATTTTTAATTCGTGGGTGTTTGTTGACCCAAATAAATTGGAATATAAGTCTCTGAAAATAATTAGAACACCCCTGGGGACTGGGATAGGCAGGGTACGAAAAAGATATAATATACATGTAAGCAGATTAATTTTGACCGTGTGAACCTTTCCCATCTGCAACACCCCAGCGGGATGACCCCGCAAGGCAGTTGACTACTGTGAAGATCTGGGAGGGTTAAGTGTTGGCTTGTCACGGCAGCACTTACCAGGCTCTGGTCCCAGAGGGGTGACATATAGCCAAGGCCCGAGCAGCTTTGCAGGCCAACTTCGACACCTCTAGGATAGGGAATGCCAATACACGGGATGAGAGGAGTAGTAGTAGTTATCACTCATGACGCCAACATTCCCACACACTGGTATGCTACTCGTTGGAGAAATAACACAGAGACTTGTGTATAGTACCTCGGGTCCACAGGAACTGTTAGGGCCTGGTATAACTTTACTTAAAGAATAAACTTTTACAACAGGTATTCAAAGCAATGCAGGTACAATTTTCTAAAGTGCCAGTACACTAAAGCTCAGAGGTCAGGGAGGATACACAGGATGAAACAGGTCCTACAGTCCATGTTATCTATATGGCACCACTCCTGGACTGGGAGCACTCCAGAGATGGAAGGGGGTAGGGGTCACTCCACAGACTCCCTGGCAGACAATTATTTGTATGAAGACTTAAACAATATCACCCTGCACAGCAGGCATGTGGGTGTGGCTCAGGAACATACCTCTGTGCTGTGATCTTGACTTTGATAGGCTACACAGGAAAAACCTGTAGTGTGAATTGGTACCTGGATGGTGGGTTCCTCTAAACAGAATTATTTGGAATGGCTCTCTCTCTCACTAGAATCTTGGGACTCACTCCATTCACATCCAGACTTTACTCACTATGGGATATCTCTCCTCTTCCTCCATCTTCACCTTCATGGAAGCTGAAGGTGTTTCCATATGGCTCTGTCTTAGCACTCTCTCCGAACTCCTGAACATTAACTCCTTTCCCGCAGTCAATGACTTCTATTTATACTCTCTGACACACCACATAACATGACAAACTGATACATCTATATGCAGGCAATGATTTTATTAAAGTTAACCTTTTAAGCGCCGCAGGTGTGCAACACACACACTGGATATTACAAGACAAGCTTCGCACAGTGCATCCACATAGGGCAAACATGTATGACATTTATGGACGGGACCAGGATGGTGTTCTGTGCCACTACACATCCAGGACAGTAGCGGGCTTCCAATTTTATTAACTCTGAAGAAAGTTTCCTAATTAAGGGCTTCTACCCACTAGCGTTTTTTTAACGCTGCGATATCACTGCGTTCTTTTAAATTAAAATGTCAATGGGACTTTCTAATGTCAAAACTGCATCGCACAAAAATCGCAGAAACACAAACTTGTAATTTTTGTGCAATGCGATTTTAACATTAGAAAGTTCCATTGACATTTGCATTAAAAAAATGCAGCGATATCGCAGTATTAAAAAAAACGCTTGTGGGTAGAAGCCCTAAGGGGGGATAATTCCATTTATAAAGAGTGGTTGGATTAACCCCTAAATAAGGAATATAATGGAATCGATTTTGAAAGCCAAAATTCAATTCCACTAATTTCATTAAGGAGTGAGGTG
Source organism: Eleutherodactylus coqui (assembly GCF_035609145.1). Classification (NCBI taxonomy): domain Eukaryota; kingdom Metazoa; phylum Chordata; class Amphibia; order Anura; family Eleutherodactylidae; genus Eleutherodactylus; species Eleutherodactylus coqui. Next base: position 235,801,800 of record NC_089837.1, on the reverse strand, counting down.
TATTACCATAGGCTGTTTCGCTTTTATCAGAGTTTACCTTCAATCCCGTGAGGACTGAGGATTTATCCAGCAATCCTATCAGATTTGGCAAAGATATTAACGGCTGAGTAAGTGTGAACATAAGATTATCTGTGAATAAGCTTAATTTATATTCCTCTTCCCCCAGACTAACATGTTTTTTAGAGGCTCAATTAGTATGTCTTTATATTTTTTGTAATAAATGACCGTAAAGTTGTCCGGACCCAGGGCCTTTCCAATTTTCAAGTTATGGATAGCCTCAGCTATTTCCTCAACCGTAATGTCTGCGTTCAAAGATTTCCTCTGTTCCTGGGAAATGGTAGGAATCGAGAGGGACTCCATGAAATCACGCCACACAGCCTCCCCACTTCCCTTATGTTCTTTGTATAAAGAAGCATAAAAATTAGCAAAAGTAATGGAAATCTTATTCGAGTTGGTGGTCGTGGTATTATGGGGTGTATAGAGCTTAAAGACTGAATTCAACCTTCGTGTATCTCGCAATTTTACGGCTAATAACCTATCAGGCTTATTTGCGTATTTATAGTATTTGTATTTAGTCCATTGAAGTCCTCGCTCCACCCCTTCTGACAGTGGCGCGTTGAGCTGTAACTTAACATCTCTGATCTCCTTGGTCGTTGCTCATGAGGGAAAGTGTTGGATATAATTTTCCAACAAAAAAAGCCTTCTTTACAGAGCTAAAAAAGCTTATGACTTTTCCTTTTTCCTGTGGGAAGACAATCGTATAAGTTGTCCTCGGGTATAAGCTTTATGGGACAACAATATCCATTGAGGTCGCGTCTCAGGGCTTGTATTAAGACCAAAGAAATCAGAGATCTGATGGGAAACTTGACCCAAAATGGTAGGATCCCAGATAAGAGCCTCATTCAGTCGCCATCTAAATATCTTTCTAGGGGCCATATCACAATCGATCTAAGACAGTACGAGGTCATGATCTGACCAGACACAGGGGTAATGTCTGGTGGTCGTTACGAGGGGTAAAAGGGATGTAGATATCTGTATATAAATAAGTCTCAAGTATGCCTGGCTTACTGGTGAGAAAAAGGCATACCCCCTATCGTTTCCGAGTATATCTTTCCAACTATCAGCTAACATCAATAAAGACAGCCTATTTTCTCACTCCCACTGTTGTGACTCAGAAAATCTGTCTGGGTTATTATTTGATCTATCCAGGGTTGGGCCTAAGGGAAAATTGAAATCACCCGCCCACAACATCTTATATTGAGAGTATTGCAATAGCTTTCTGGTAATCGCACGCATAGTGGGCAAGGGATTTTAAGAGGGGGGCATACATATTAATTATAGCCATAGACTGATCCTGTAATTTGCCCCAAATAATACAGAATCTCCCTTCCTGATCACTTTTTATCTGTTCAACTTGGAAGGGAAATAAATTGTGCAACAATATCAAAATGCCCCTATCTTTTTTGGGAGCCTATCCCATTAAGTGTCTAGCATAGTGTTGATTGAAATATCTAGGGGCAGAGTTATGAGAAAAATGGGTCTCCTGGATACAAATCACATCTGGTTTATGTTTTAAGTATGTCAGCAAGTCCCTTCTTTTACTTGGGATGTTAAACCTCCTTACATTATGTGAGATTAGACATACAATGAGATGTCCTGGTTTAGGTGCGTTTTAGCTTTTCCTCCTGGGACCTCCATCCCTCTCTGTAATTGTCCTGTATTCCGACCTGTTGTATGGCCAGTGACCTGAAACCTTAGCAAAAAGAAAACAGCATACAACCAAAAAAATGGTGCAACTCCCCTCTGCCCAAACAAAAAATGGTGCAACTCCCCTTTGCCTAGTGCAGGGGGATAGTGCATCCACAGCTAGAACCATTGTAAACACAGTCCTGAGACCTTTACGATCAAGAATAAAATTAGTCCTCCCTATCAGAGAACCAACCAATGCTGAACTTTTTCAGCAGCTATCAATCCACTGTTGGACTAGCACTTGATATCACATTAGTTAACTTATTCAAACATTTGTAAACAGCATTATGGCGTTCCTCCACAGACTAATCCACAAGGGTGCACCACAACACCATATCTATTAAATTCAGTATTAGCAGAAAAACAGAAAACCTATGAAATCAGCTTCCATCCTTGCTCAAACTCTCTTTCCTGAACATGAGAAGGGCTGCATATCAACGTCCTCTAAGATAAATCAGACTGTTCAGCTTTAGAGTCCTTAGCAGAGGACCGATTCCACTCCACCAGGAACTCGGAGTGATCGAGGCCTGTCCAGGATGAGGACGTGGACATGAGGGCCCTGGCTTCTTGGGGCTTTTTTTACCTGAATCTGTGCCATTTCCAGAGCGCCAAATGCCTCCTTGAAGAAATATGACTGTCCATGGTGCTGGAAAAGGAGGGCAAATGGGAATCCCCATTTATATCTAATATTAGCATAGCCCAGCGCCTGCGTAATAGGCCGGAAGGACCTCCGTTTCGCCAGTGTTGTTGGAGCTATACTCACGTCTCTGACCTTGCTGTAGTGCAACTTTATGACTACGTCCCTAGGGAGGTCTGGATTCGGGGGACGAGCTAGTGCTATGTAGATCCGGCTAATCCGCACGGAGGCCTGATCAATCTGCGGCAGAAGTGCTGAGAATAGATTAATTGCTGTCACTTTCAAAGCCATGATTGCTTCTGGAAACCCTCGTATACAAATATTGGAGCATCGAGACCTATTCTCCAAGTCATCATATTTGGCCTCCAACAACTCAGTTTTAGCCTCCAGACTTGCCACATGATTGCAATCTGCCTCCATAGTATCCTCGATGTCATCTGCTTGTTTTTCCAACTTGTCCATTCTCTGGCCCAGATCTCGAATCTGGTCAGAGAATTGTCTCACTATATAGCGGACAGTTCAGTTTCAAAGATCTTCTTCATCTGCTCCAGGAGGCTGAATGGTCAGTAGTTATGTGTCCTGCATTGTTGATCTCGTTCCGGACCGCAGGGTCTGATGGGCTCTGGGAAGCCATCGTAGAGGGAGGGTCTTCTTGAGATTGGGATGCAAGCATATCTGGCAGAGTGCCTCTAGATGGGGTCTTCGGTATTTTGCCTTTGTTCTTAGTCATAATTCTTTTAGGAATTAAAAACGAGCCAAAGGGTGCTGATCCATGTTGAATATAATGTTATATCATAATAGAGTGCCATGTCCAGGTGGAGCAGAAGTTAGGGACACATTCTCCAATGTATCCTGCTCTGCACAAGTGCTGTAAGAGGGCCTATGTTATTAATAGAAAATCTGGACCACCGCCATTCCCTGATTTGACAGTAGGTGGCAGCAGAACTCCAGGGAAGAAAAATGTAGACTTGTAGAAACTGGAGCAACCAGCAAGCTTCTAAACATCTTGAAAGAGATTTATTGTATTAGCAGTGGAGCTGAAGAGCCATCATACCTCGAATGGACAGTAGGTAGCAGCAGAACTGCATAGAGAAATACAAAAAGCTTGCAAAGAAATCTATAAACAGAATTTCTCCCACTCCAGCAAGTATCTAATGGAACCTCTCCTATATTCACAAGAATAGATATAAGATTTGTTTGCTGCAGCAATAGGGCTCATCCACAGGATCCTCTTCTGCACTACAGCCTGTGTTCAACTTTACTTTTCTGCCAATCCCCAACTTAGCTGCCAGGAGCAGGGGAGACCCCTGCATGTTCTCCCAGAGCCCCTGTGAGCCTCCACACCATAAACTCCTCAGGATCTATTCTCAGGTGCAACCTTGTCAGTTCCTCTGGGGAATCTCCAGGCTCACCTGCCTGTCCCCTTATACTCAGGAGAATCTGTGCCTTCACTGCTGAGCACAAAAGCCGCTATGGGCAGTCCTGCCGCGCTCTGTGTCCTCTGTGCTCCTGGTGTCGGCAGACGCTCCCAAGACCCTCTCACCTCCCTGCCGCTGCTGCTTCTATGCCGATCGCACTCTGCCTCAACAGTGGTGTCCTCTCCACTCCCTCTGTCCAGCTAGACCCTCCGTGCACACGGTCGCCACACCGCTTCTCCTTCACCTTGAACCTTGCAGTAGTATTTTCTAGTACTGGGGGGGGGGGAGGGCAGTCAAGATCACAGGGAACCAGAAAGTTCTCCTCGTGGAGCAGCTCCTAAAACTGAGTCCGCTCCCGACGGTTTCTAGGCCACCAGTTTTGTCTTTTCTATACAAGAGTATTTAAGATTGCAAAGCCTATAGAATTAATGCATCTCCACTTATTACCATCTATTACCAAACCAATTAGATAAACACATTCACTTCACCAGCGCACCCAAACCTACCAGGCTATCAGCTAACCTATCTAATCAGGAATAAAACTATTAATAACATTATGGCAACTTCTGTCTTGACAAAACCAATTCTGTTCAAATAAACTGGATTATGCACACTCCCAAACTCCCTCAGAAATTGTTTTCATAAGGGAGCACGAGCCATCAAGATGATAAACATCATAACAATGTGTAGTGGCCCAAAATGTATATTCCTGGCCCCTCCATAAATGTCATACATGTAATGTCTTTTGTAGATGTGTAAAACTGTCTAGTCATCTTGTTATGTGTATTGCACAGCTGCAGCAAATGACATTTTTATGTGCCAAGATCTATGGAAGGTGATACCAGTCTTCTTTATAAGTAGTTTTTCCAGAATGGGACCCCCAAACAAAATACCCCAATGTTTGAACAATATTCTCCTTATCTCCTTATTGCCTCTGTCAAAACTAGTGATGAAATTTTTGTTCAAATGTTTGCCAGTTCTTTTTCCAGTGGTCTTTGTGTCTGCCAAACATTCTGCTTGGGTTAATTTGTAATTCTGTTGAAAGGCTTCCTTACTTAGGCTTCTTTCCCACGAGTGTATATCGGACGGCGTTTTCACGGCCGGCCAATATACACTACCATCTTGGGCGTAGAAGCTTGTGAACGGGTGCACAAATCTACCATTTGTGCACCCGTTCATACGGCATGGGCGCTGGCGGATATACGCCAAGGTCACCATGCCGTCGCCCCTTTCCCCTCCTTCCCCCTCTGCTCTACTCCCTGCTTGTTCTTTCCAATAGGAAGGGCGGGATGGGGGTGGAGCTAAGCACCCCCCATCCCGCTTTCTCCTATTGCTGGATGCAGACAAGGGGCTGGAGGGAGAAGCCTAGCTCCGCCCCCATCCCTTGTCCATAGCCAGCAATGGCAGGAGTCGGGATGGGGCAACACTTAGCCCCACCCCTGTCCCGTCCCCTGCCATTGCAAAGAATGAGCGTGGAGAAGAGCAGAAGGAGGGAGTTTAGCAGCCACGCTGCTAAACTCCCTCCCACCTCCCGCCACTGTCATGGACTCCCATAGGAGCCCATGCAGTGGCCAACATATTTTTGGCCCAAAAGATAGGCTCAGGACTCCAATGTAAGAACGCCCGGTGCTATATTGGCCTGGCCGGACACTTTTACGCTGCCGGAATACGGCCATGTGATCTGATGCATTGGAATCCAATGCATCAGATCACAGCGTATATCGGTTGACCGTGAAAACGTCCGGCTGATATACGTTTGTGGGAATAAAGCCTTAAACAGAGATGTGGGGTAACCTGTCTCTGATTCTCTCGAATTTTAGCTTGGAATAATAAATCCTCAATTTTAGTGCATTTTCTCCTTATCCTCCTAAATTTGCAGTAAGGGATGTTTGTTATTCACCTTCGCTAGTGAGCACTAGAGAAACGTAAGAAGCTGTTTGAATCAATCTGTTTAAAGAAAGTTCTTATGTGAATGCAAGATCCTTCAGCCATTAGCTCCAAGTCAAGAAACAATATTTTATCCCTAGAAAAAATGGGAGTGAAGACAAGACCCCAGGTATTATCATTCAGATGTTTAACAGTATTGATAGATCATCAATGTATCACCAATATCTCACAATGTGTTTTTCATAAAAAGTTGTATTACAAACAAATAGGGATTTAAATTATCCCTTAAAAAGATTAGCATAATTGAGCAAGACCTGAGTCTCCATCATGGTACCATGAAGCGAAAGGAACAGATCCTTCTGAAAAATGAAGACATTGTGTTTAAGAATAAACACCAAGCCAATCAAAATTAAGTCTTTCAGGAGGGTGGGTAGGCTCATACCCAAATCCAAATAGAACCTCATAGACTTTATTCCTAAATCATGATTGATGTTGGAGTATAATGAGGAAATGTATAATATGAGGAAGAAGTAATCCTCCAGCCAGGCTTCTTTCTCTAGATCTTTAATGAGACTGGCTGAATCCTTAAATTAAATTGGAAGAGACATAACTAGTTCTTGCAGAAACAAATCTATATAATAAGAGAGAACTAATCACAGAGCTGATCCCAGATGTGATCGCCGGCCGGGAGGATCTTTTGGAAGGTGATAAAAATATGGTGTATTAGATTGGTCAATAGTTAGAACATTTTTTTCTTTTTATTCAAAATCCCTTTCAAAAAGCCTCATTAATTAATTCCTCAAAGGAGTTCTTGTAGTCCAGTAAGGGATTAAATGTCAGTTTTTCAGAATATTTGCTGTCTGATAATATCCTGTAGACTTCCTTCAAGTAAGCCTCGTGGTCTTGGACCCCAAACCCCTTTTATCAGCAGCTTGGATCACAATTAGGGGATTGGATTTTAAATGCCTATTTTTCTTCAAATGTTAAAGGGGTTGTCCCGCGGCAGCAAGTGGGTCTATACACTTCTGTATGGCCATAATAATGCACTTTGTAATGTACATTGTGCATTAATTATGAGCCATACAGAAGTTATAAAAAGTTTTATACTTACCTGCTCCGTTGCTGGCGTCCTCGTCTCCATGGTGCCGACTAATTTTCGGCCTCCGATGGCCAAATTAGCCGCGCTTGCGCAGTCCGGGTCTTCTGCAGTCTTCTATGGGGCCGCTCGTGTAGAATGCCGGCTCCGTGTAGCTCCGCCCCGTCACGTGCCGATTCCAGCCAATCAGGAGGCTGGAATCGGCAATGGACCGCACAGAAGCCCTGCGGTCCACGGAGACAGAGGATCCCGGCGGCCATCTTCAGCAGGTAAGTATGAAGACGCCGGACCGCCGGGATTCAGGTAAGCGCTGTGCGGGTTGTTTTTTTAACCCCTGCATCGGGGTTGTCTCGCGCCGAACGGGGGGGGGGGGGGTTTAAAAAAAAAAACAAAACGTTTCGGCGCGGGACAACCCCTTTAATTTATTAGAACTCCTTCAAATCATGCTGATATTTTTAAAATCTTGTAGCGTAAGAGAATAGAGTGGCCTGTAACAAAACAATACAGTGTGAAAGATATACATTTCCAGATGCCGTACACAGCGTATGTAGTATTTCAAGGCCCATTTAGAAGGGGCGAATGTTGGGCAAACGCTGTTGCACTGGAGCTAGTATCACTGGCTCACAGCGGGGGCGGCTGGAGGAGAGTTCTCTTCTCACTCTGCCCCACCCCTCTCCATTGACTTAACATAGCATCCGTTCAGTACTGAACGGCTGCTATTTACACTAAGCAATTAGCTCATCCTCCATCGTTTATGCCGGAGGTAGCCGACAACCTGGAGCTGTCATGGAGGGCCGCAGGAAGTCCTCCCCTACGGACATGCGATCAGTGCTATCCAATGGATAGCACCGATCACATTAAAGTAAATAAAAAGTTTTTAAAAAGTTAGAGTTTCAGCTCCCCTCACAGTAAACATCCATGAGGGGCACTGAAACTACTCACCCCCATCCAGAGGCGTAACTTGAAGCTTCTGGGCCCTAATGCAAAACCTGTAACGGGGCCCCCAACTATACTGCTTTATTCATAGTACTAGGCTTACTATCTCCCGGGAGCAACCACATCCCCTGCACCCCCTATAGTTACGCCCCTGCCCCCATCCTCCGCGATTTCCCACAATGATCTGGTCTGAAAAGGACCTTCAGCCATCTTCTGCGCATGTGCGCCAAAGGAAATATGGTGATGCATGCGTAGATGACCGGATTGCCGTGGGCCATTTTAAATCTCCTGGCTCCTGAAGGTAGTTGGGATACAGGAGATGTCACCAGGTACTGCAGTGAGCGGTCCCAGGGCCCGTGATTGCCGCTATCCAATGGATAACAGCGATCACAGAAAAGTTTAAAAAAAGTAAAATAAAGTTACAGTTTTACTTCACCCCCGTCCTCCGTGATATCCCGCGGCGATCTGGTCCTTTCCGGACCTTACGTCGTCTTCTGTGCCTGTGTGTCCGACGTTTCCGTGCACAGATGGGCTTGCACCCCAGGAGATTTAAAACCCCTCTGCTCCTGGCCAGCATGTGTAGATGGGAGCAGAGAGATATTACCGAGGACCACTGTATGTGGTTCCCGCTGGATAACAGTGATCATGTAAAGAAAAAAAAAGTTTAAAAAAAATGGAAAAAAAAGAAAATAAAAGTTTAAAAAGTTCAAATTTCATCTCCCCTCATGGATCATATCCATGAGGGAGGATGAAATTACATACCTAATGCCCCTGGATTTATCCGCAGACCTTACCCTGGATTCTGCATACACACCCGTTGCCAACATGGTGGATGCATGCACAAAAGCCGTGGATCGCCCGGGTAATTTAAAATCTCCCTGCTCCTGGCTACCAAACGAAGATTTCACGGGGTGCCAGAGTACGTGGTCCCTGGTCACGTGGTTGCTGCTATCCAATGGATAACGGCGATCACGTAAAAGTTTAAAAAAGTTGAAATTTCACCTCCCGTCATGGATCCGATCCATGAGGGGAGGCGAAATTACTTACCAAGGCCTCCGGCGATGTCCCCTGATGGGATCTTTATCCACAGACCCTCTCACAACTTCGGCGCATGCTCCCATTGGCAAAGTGATGGATGCAAGCGCAGAAGGGAGAGACCGGGAAATTTAAAATCTCCTTGGTCCTGGCTACTAAAGGTAGCCAACAGCCTGGATCAGAAACTGAGAACAGCGGTGAGTGGTCACTGGTCATGTGATCGCCATTATTTAACAGATAATGGCGATCACGTAAAAGTTTAAAAAAGTTAACTTCAATGCTCCTTTCGGTTTGGGCCCCTTTGTACATACGGACATAAGATTAGGGCCACAATGTGTGCTGTACAAAAAAGCGTTTTTTAAAATGACATAATTGCTAAAAAAATGAAAATCGTAATTTTTTCCTTCTGCTTTGCTTAGATTCATTCAAAAACTGTGGGGTAAAAATATGCAGTATACCCCTAGATTAACTCATCAAGGGGTCTGGTTTTCAAAATAGGGTCATTGATGAGGGTTCTCTATCATTTTGGCGGCTGAACAGCTCTATAAGTGTTCAATTGGGTCAAAAACACCTTCAAGCAAAATGTCTGTTAGCCATCGGAGCTCCTTTCAGTTTGGGTCCCGTTATGTATACATACATAATATTAGGGCCACAATGGGTATGTTTTTGAACATAGGACAAAAATGGGGGTATCCGTTTTGCGGTGCAAGTCTTCATTCATATGTGTGCTGCACAAATTAATTTATTAAATGACACACTTGTCAAGAAAAAGAGAAGCATAAATTCATTCAAAATACACAATACACCCCTAGATGAATTTTTTTAAGGGGTCTAGTTTTCAAAATGGGGTTATTTGTGGGGATTCTATGTTGTTTTAGCAGCTCAAGGGCTCTACAAGTGGACAATGGGGCCTAAAACACCCTCAAGCAAAATGTCTGTTCTGAAAGCCACCGGTTGCTCCTTTCAGTTTTGGCCCCAACGTGCTTACAGGCATAATATTAGGGCCACAATGGGCATGTTTTGGAACACTGGACAAACAGGGGTGTCCATTTTGGGGTGTCAATCCAACTTTTAATGTGCACTATGGAAAAAAAATATGTCTTTAAACTGACATTTGCAAAAATATGAAATTTTATTTTTTCTCCTCTAAATTGCATTAACCCCTGAAAAAAACTGTGGGGTCTAATTACTCCTGACCCCTTCAGTGAATATATTAGAGGTGTAGTTTTTAAAATTGGGTCATTTGTGTGGGTGTCTATCATTCTGACACCTATGAGCCTTTGCAGTCTTGGCTTGGTGTAGGAAAATAAAGTGTTCCTCAAAATGTTGATAAGTAATGTTAAATTTGTACATCTCCTAAATGGTTAAAAAAGCCAACGTTTTTCAAATGTGCATCCATAATAAAGTAAACAGATGGAAATATATATCTTAGCAAAAATGTATACAGTATTTGTACAGTATGTTTGCACATATTTGAGATATTACAGTTGAAAATGGAAAAAAATAACATTTTCCTCAAATGTTCCCAATTTTGGCACTTTTAATAAATATACACAAATTCTCGTCTATTTTTACCACCTAAATGAAGTACAACATGTGGCGAAAAAACAATGTCAGAATCACTTGGATATGCAAAACCTTTACGGGAGTTATTAAATGTTAAAATGACACGTCAGATTTTTAAAATGTGGCTCCGTCACTAAGGCGCAAACAGGCTTCGTCACTAAGGGGATAACTATATAATCCGCATGTAATGAATAGATAGCCAATGCTCTGAAGTGTTTGGACATTTGGAAAACAGTACAGCAAATTATCCAGTGCCAAAGCACATTACTGGGTTACAAGTAACATGTCCCCTTTAATGACCTAATTAAGGTAAGTGGGCTCTTTCAGGTTTTGCTGCTATTCGATGAACAACTAACTAGCATTTTGGCTGTGTAATATATGTACATTTTTACAGCTATTACTGAATACAAAAATCAAATAGAATGTACATTGTTACCAACCACATCTTCCATTTTAACACCTTGGTGACATCTGTCATATATTTGCGGTGCTGACACTTAATAGTTTATGCTAAGGGCTTATTCAGACGACTGTATATTGGCCGGGTATTCACGCCGGCCGATATACGGCGTCCCTCTCTGCAGGGGAAGGAGGCTGGAAGAGTCGGGAGCAGTGCACTAAGCTCCCGCCCCCTCTCCGCCTTCTCTCCACCCCTCGGCACTATTTGCAATGAGATAAGGCAGGACAGCAACGGAGCTAAGTTCCAAGACTTAGTCCAGCCCCGCCCCCTCCCATTGCAAATAGTACCGAGGGGCAGAGAGGGGGCGGGAGCTTAGTGCACTGCTCCCGGCTCTTCCACCTTGGGCACACAGTTTGGACCGTACTATAGCTACTGCCACTAGAAGGTGACACTAAGCAGAAAAGGTGTTAGCCACTCCTACCAGCTATACTCTGCTGCAGGTACCAAGCTATCCAGTTTTAATAGTTGGCAGACCCCTCTGTTACCGGTCTTTCTGTGACTACCTTCGGGAATACAGGTTGGCATTAGACTCTTCCTGGCACTTCACCGAGGAGAGCTTAGAGCTTGGAACCAATCACCCTGTTGTATGCCAGACTCTCAGAAAAAAACACCAGTTTGACTGTGACCTGACTGTCATAGCATGCACCGTCCAACAAGAGCACTCTCACCACAAAGGGTAGACGAGCACTGGGGCGCATGCTGCTGCATTACAGTAGTCATTCTAATGATGGGTGAGTATACTTCACCATGGGATAAGTATGCTCACCCTCTTTACTCCTAACCACTTACCCACTGGTAGTCTGCCAACCTCTCCTGCTTGGGCTCCTACTACAACCCCCTCATACCGGCTCGAGACTCTTCAGCTTTACAAAATTTACAAGGTTCACACTTTTGCATCTTCTGACGCCTCTCTCAGTCATGGCATTTTGCAGAGGGTTATATAACTGGTCGCATGTCTTCTTATATATTTTTCCCACACTCCCCGAACTGCACTAGACTGTTCCACAGTCTAAGCTGTGTCCTTCAATGATACAAACGAGAAATTATTTTTTTGTATTTACCATAAAATCTTTTTCTCGTCTCGTTCATTTGGAGACACAGCACCTGCCCAGTTGTTTTTCTATTTTGAGACTTATTTGATATCTCGCAGAGTTACATATGGTTCTCCAATGTTACGGTTTAACTGTTAATGTTTTATACATTACACTACCTGTTGTACCTTTTTGATATCTTACTCTGCTGCTCCTACTGCTTGGTGCCTGCAGGAGGTGTACAGCTGTTAGGAGGAGCTAACACTTTTTCTAGTGACAGTAGCTAAACCTTGGTCCAAGCTGTGTCCCCCAATGAACAAAACAAGAGAAACATTTTATGGTAAGTACAAAAATCCAATTTTACCTATCCTACCTTACAAAAAACAGAATAGAAAGCGATCAAAAAATTACATGGAACAGCAAATGGTACCATTAAAGAGTGCAACTCATTCTACAAAAATAACCTCACATTTGCCACCAAGGATGAAAAAAGGAAAATGCAGCATTAGGCCACTCTCACGTAGGCATTTTTTACAGTTCTCAGCTAAAAACGCTGTACTCAACCTCCATTGATTTCTATGGGGCTTCTCAGATGAGCTTTTTAGCACAGTGTCCTAACGTGTGCTAAATTGAATGCTGTATGTTTTGTTTTTTTTAAACGTTGCAGCGCTTTTTCGTGCACCACATCGCCCATTGTAATGATAGGGTTGATTAAAAACGCTGTAAAACGCCACATTTTACAAACATCTGTGTGAGAGTGGCTTTACAAAAAAAAGTGTGAAAAAGTTGCAGAAAAAGAAAACTATATTAATTTGGTATTGGCGTATTCATACTGATCCGCAGAATTAATTTAACATATTATTTATTACCTCGTGCACAGACCTGAATCACGCACAACAATCAACAGTGATGCACAACATGTAATTTATCCACAATCGCCTGACATTCAGTTTATCCATCTGTTCTAAACATCATCTCCTAGCTCACACTATAACTGTGTATCTTTAATGTGACAATAGGAGTTATTAGTTCGCGCTATAAATTGACAAAGGTCTTTATAGCTTTAGCTCAAGAATCCTGATGAATCAATTGCAGAGTTGATGCAATTGAGGAAACGCGTTGATTATTTGATCATTTCAGGAGCTTAAATCTCTAGAACTTCATTAATCAAGTATCAGCAACATGGTACCTGTAACATGTTTGCATTAAATGTCGCAAGAACCACAAGGCCCCATTCATCTGTGGTCTGTGAATAAACAGTAACTACTGTACGTAGACAGACTAATCCTTTATTCAAGGGAGTGTTTTAGATCCTAGTGACAACAGAATACATAAACTCCATTGTTCTTTTCTTTTATAATTAATGACCACAAGCCAATCAGGAGGCTGGAATCGGCACATGTGACGGGGGCGGATCTACGCAATGATGCGTACAAGGGGGCGGAGCCAGAACGCCGCTGCTGCCGAGCCGAGCCGAAGGGAAAAGACCCATCTGCGCATGCGCGTCTAATCGGGCGATTAGACGATGAGGTTAGACGGCACCATGGCGACGGGGACGCTAGCAACGGAGCAGGTAAGTGAATACCTTCTGTATGGCTCATATTTAATGCACGATGTATATTACAAAGTGCATTAATATGGCCATACAGAAGTGCATAACCCCACTTGCTGCCGCGGGACAACCCCTTTAAGTGTTTGTGTGTGTAATAGTGAGCTCCACTTTTTAAATATCTTTATTAAAAGTTAATTTTTAGTATTAATCAAACAAGTCGTGGGTTTTCTCAGTGAATCCTTTAAGTTGTACAGTTAACCCCTCTGTCTCAGTGAATATTTCACATTTGCCACCAAGGATGAAAAAAGGAAAATGCAGCATTAGGCCACTCTCACGTAGGCATTTTTTACAGTGTTCAGCTAAAAACGCTGTACTCAACCTCCGTTGATTTCTATGGGGCTTCTCAGATGAGCTTTTTAGCACAGTGTCCTAACGTGTGCTAAATTGAATGCTGTATGTTTTTTTTTTTAAACGTTGCAGCGCTTTTTCGTGCACCACATCGCCCATTGCAATGATAGGGTTAATTAAAAACGCTGTAAAACGCCACATTTTTACAAACATCTGTGTGAGAGTGGCTTTACAAAAAAAAGTGTGAAAAAGTTGCAGAAAAAGAAAACTATATTAATTTGGTATTGACGTATTCATACTGATCCGCAGAATTAATTTGGGATTTGGGATAATTTGGGATATTATTTATCCCACACTGTGAATGCAATTTCAAATAAAAATAATGTTCCCCATAAATGAAGGCTAGAGCACATGCTGCAAAAAACAAGCCTTCATAGAGCTCCATTGATGGAAAATAAAATTTCTATGGCTCTTGGAAAGTGACAACACATAAGCCAATCTTAAAAAAAAAAGTGTTTTTAGTTTACAAAATTAGCAAAAAATAAAAAAACTCTGTAGATTTGGAATCGTGCTAACACAGAGAATAATGTTATTACAGTTATTACAGTGTTTTGCACACCAAATGCCATAAAAACGAAATCCAAAAAACAAATGGCAGAATTTATTTTTTTCCCTTCAAGTCCCCCTAAAAAAAATTAATGAAAGTTATACAATAAAACATATGCATCCTAAAATGATGTCATAAAAACATACAACTTGTCCCACAAAAACAATGCCTCATATGGATATGTTGAAGAAAAAATTAAAAAGCCATGGCTCTAGGGATGTGATGGAAAAAAACTAAAAAATTAAAGGGATTGACTGATTTGAGGAAACCCCCATCACTAGGTCCCCCATGCCTTAAAATAACAAATCAGTAGTTATGAACCACTCCCCTTCCCAGCAGGTTCATGGGATATCACAGCAACCTTTTGAGAACAGAGACAGCGGACATTCAAGACAGCAATTGGGATGAGCTGAGATTGGTAAGTAACCACTGATTTGTTAAAGGGTGACAGGGGTTTCCTTAAAGGGGTTTTCCAGGGAGAATACTACTGATGACCTATCCTCAGGATAGGTCATCAATAGTTGATCGGCTGGGGTCCATGGCTTGGGACCTTGACTGATCAGCTGAGCAGGTGCATGCAGTCAGCGGCGCAAATACACAGAGGTCAGAGCGGAAGTAGTGGAAGTCTCTGCGCCGACCTCTGTGTAGTAGCAGGTAGTTGTAACTGCAGGCATGGCTCTCATTCAAAATTAGGAGACCCCCGGCTGCCATAGCAACCGCACGGCAACCTGTGATCTTATTACGGGGGGATAGTGCGAAACCCCTGAACATTAGTCGGGGCATTTAAAGGGTTAACAGCTATGATAAGTGGGATGGCTTATCATAGCTGCGTCGGAGGGATGCTGGCTGTATGAAACAGCCTGCACCCACACTGTATGTGCAGTGTTCCGAAGGCTAACTCGGGACATGGTGCATACGCTGAGGAGCTGAGAGGGTAAAGCTGTCACTTGTCACAGTGGCACTTACCAGACTTCTCCCCAGAAGGACACATACAGCCTCGGCCAGAGTATCGCTGGGCCTCTTCCAGACACCCCTAGGAGAATGATGGCCAATAAACATGCCGAAGAACTTTATATTGTCACGTGACGCCACTGTTCCTTTACTTACCGGAATGAACCTTGGCGATAATAAAGAGAGTCTACCCACGATTTAGTGGTTAAATACCTCAGTCCCAGGGAACGGTCAGGGCCTGGCAAAACTTTACTTGTCAAACTTCTAAATTTTACAGCTTATGAACACACCAATGCAGGCAGGACCAAAGAAGGGGGATTAGGGAGGAACTCAGGATGATGCCAGTCCTACAGTCTTCGTTATCTGTATGGTACCGCTCCTGTAAGGGGAAGGGGCAAACTCTCCATAGACACTCACTTATAGAAGTACCTCTGCACAGTGGTCTTGACTTTCTTCACTGCTCACACTCTCTCTCTCTCTCTCTCTCTCTCTTTCTTCTTACTCTCTAATGGCCCCTAGCATCTGGAACTTCAGGAAACCCTTCTTCCTCTTCCATTCTTCCCCACATGAGGGTTTCAAGGTACCTCCATGTGGCTGGCACTCTCTCTCTCAGGAACTCAGTAGAACACATGACTTTTTCCTGCTCTCAGTCACTCATATTTATAGTCTCTAGCATACCACATAACAGGACATAAATTGATACATTTGCAGACCAGTCCCGTGCAGACATTAACCCTTCATCTGATGCAGCTGTGCCATACACATAACAAGAGACCAGACAGTTTGCTCAGTGCTTCCACACAAAGAACATTACATGTATGAGATTTATGGAGGGGCCAGGAATAGCTGTTCAGGGCCACTACATATGAAGTGAGATCACCCCGCTATCTCCCTCCATACATACCCTGAAGCTGTCCTGTAGCGTTGAGAGGTTTAAAAGGTTTTTGGTGGGGAAAAATGCATTTGTTTTTTTTTAGATTAAACTTTATTAAACTTTTTTGACTCTGTTTTTTAGTCCCTTAAGAGGGCTTGATGATATTATTCTTTCTCTGATATAGTACACTACATAACTTACTTAACAGGCTAAATTACATCTAAGACACAAAGGATAGGTCATCAAAAGTTGATTGGATGGGGTCCACCACTTGGGACCCCGGCCGATCAGCTGATTGTGCACCTGCAGTCATTGCCAATATACACTGCGGTATGGAGTGGAAGCTATTGATCCGACCCCTGTGTAGTGTCCGACATTTGTAACTGCAGAAGCAGCTCTCATTGATTCATTTCAGTGATCAGAAGCAGTCTCAGCACCCAGACCCTGACTAATCAAAACTTTTGACATGTCTCTCTGACATGTTTAAAGTTTTTAAAAAGTGCACTTACACTTTAAAGGCGCCCATTACATCAAAAATGTGTTGGAGTTTACATTGATTTTACATAACTTCAATTAAGAGATTTTTAACACCTTCTCCATTAAGATGGATTACATTTCTTCCTAAATTAATTTTTGTTGACTAATTTGGAGTGTTGAGGACACCAGGAAAATGTAAGGGATGATTGAAATCTATCATCTGCAACTGTGAACTGCATCCCTTATGTCTGAGCTAGGAACTAATGTTGTGTCATATTATGCCCTGTGATGTTGCTGTTTAACACTTATTTTATTCAAAAGGTACTGTTCCTTAACTTGAGAATGATGACTCTCAGTACTGTACATGATGTTTATTGAAATGTGCTGTCATACAGTGCACCACTCTGTTTATGTGTTGTAATGCCTCTTGTAATACTGGCTCTTGACACTAGGTGTCACTGATACATTCCTGAATAACTTGTTAATTTTTGTACTGTTCTCTATGAAAATTAAAGTGGACAAGGATTTTAATTAGAGATAAGCGAGCACCAAAATGCTAGAGTGCTCGTTACTCGAGTCGAACTTCCCGCGATGCTCGAGGGTTCGTTTCGAGTAACGAACCCCATTAAAGTCAATGGGCGACTCGAGCATTTTTGTATATCGCCGATGCTCGCTAAGGTTTTCATTTGTGAAAATCTGGGAAATTCAAGAAAGTGATGGGAACGACACAGAAACGGATAGGGCAGGCGAGGGGCTACATGTTGGGCTGCATCTCAAGTTCCCAGGTCCCACTATTAAGCCACAATAGCGGCAAGAGTGCCCCCCCCCCCCGCACTGTCAGCATAAAGATCGTTCTCCTCTGCCACAGCTGTAACAGCTGTGGCAGAGAAGAACAATGTTAGCCCATTGAATTCAATGGAGCAGGCAATACAGCCGGCTCCATTGAAAGCAATGGGCTGCCGGCGAGCGCGGGATGAATTTTCGGGAAGGGCTTAAAAATATAAGCCCTTACCTGAAAATCATCCTAAAATGTGTAAAAAAAAAAATAAAAATGTATACTCACCTGTCCGCTGAAGCCGGAGTTCAGCCGCGTCTGGCCGGCAGTTCTCCTGAACTGCTCTCTGTAGTATTCAGAAGCCGGGGATTTAAAATCCCCGCCTGCTGAATGAGCTGCCTTTGATTGGTCACAGCCTCACCAATCAGAGGCAGCTCTCACTCACACCCATTCATGAATTCATGAATGGGTGTGAGTGAAAGCTGCCACTGATTGGTTCCTGCGCTGAGCCAATCAGAGGCAGCACTCACCCATTCATGAATTCATGAATCGGTGTGAGTGAGAGCTGCCTCTGATTGGTGAGGCTGTGACCAATCAGAGGCAGCTCATTCAGCAGGCGGGGATTTTAAATCCCCACCTGCTGAATACTACAGAAAGGAGTTCAGGAGAACTGCCGGCCAGACGCGGCTGAACTCCGGCTGCAGCAGAAAGGTGAGTATACAATTTTTTTTTATTTTTACACATTTTAGGATGATTTTCAGGTAAGGGCTTATATTTTTAAGCCCTTC